>NC_058087.1:14209707-15437207 GCF_014858855.1 Bufo gargarizans | reverse complement strand
TCACAGTCCCTTTAAATGCGGAGCTCTCGCATATATAATGTTCATAGAAAATTCATATGTATAAAAAAAATTCAAACACGATTTCCTTGTCTTGTAGTTCATCACTTTGGCATGGAGTTAGTAGTGTTAGTTTATATTTGGCAATTGTATCTCTCTTCAGTGTCAACTAAATTGCAAGGTTTTCCTAATTGGTAACAAATTAATAAAAAATCATAACAGTCTGCTCCAATGTTCCCTTGTTGTTGAGTGGTTTATTGTATTGCTTGCCAGTCAACTCGTATGTAATGCGCATATATTGTATTAGTAAAGCGCTTTCTTTAATCCGTAGTTGCTTCATAGATTTGTTGCTCACGGATTCTGATACAATGAGCGCTTGTCTTCCACAGACAGACCTCGTTTCATGCCAGCTTGAATATGCAGCGTCTCCTCTCGCGCTTCCCCACGCATGCGTACTGGGATCGTCAAGACACCAAGAGCCGGCAGGGGCTCTGCTGTACCGCAACACTGGTAGATGTCAATGCAGACCTTCAGCTTGGAAACCGCCACCAGACGCATTTCGGAACTTACTGTTCCTTCCTCAGTGGTACAAGAATAATGAAAACTAATAATTATTTTTGTACCACGGAGGAAGGAACAGGAAGTTCCGAAACGTGTCTGGTGGCGGTTTCCGAGCTGAAGGTCTGCATTGACATCTACCAGTGTTGCGGTACAGCAGTGTCCCGGACGGCTCTTGGCGTCTTGACGATCCCAGTATGCATGCTCAGGGAAGCGGGAGAGGAGACGCTGCATATTCAAGCTGGCATGTAACGAGGTCTGTCTGTGGGAGACATGCGCAGAGAGTCGGTTTAAAATGTGTTTTGGAGGTGACAGGTTCCCTTTAAAGCAGCGCTATCCTGTTAATGCTCCGGTAACAGGCAGAGTGAGTGGCGGCGTAACATCACTCACTCACGTCACGTGCCTGCTCCTCCCACTTCATGAATGAAGCAGGCGGAGCAGGCACGTGATGAGAGTGAGTGACGTTACGCTGCTGCCCACTCTGCCTGTTACCGGAGCTTTAACAGAATAGCGCTGCTATAAAGGTAAAGTTACTCAAGGTTAAGGATTACTGTTTAGATATGCATACTGCTGTAAGCGGCGGGGCCCAGTGTATTGGGGGACACTGTTATGGGGGGATCTGTGGATGACACATATAGCATAAGATGCTATATAGTGTCATCCACAGATCCCTCCATAGCATGGTCATCCACAGATCCTCCCCATAACAGTGTCATCCACAGTTCCCCCTCCCCATAACAGTGTCATCCACAGATGCCCCTCCCCATAACAGTGTCATCCTACAGATCCCCCTCCCCATAACAGTGCCCCCCTCCCCATAACAGTGCCATCAACAAATCCCCCATAACAGTGTTATCCACAGATCCCCCTCCATAACAGTGCCATCCACAGATCCCCCTCCATAACAGTGCCATCCACAGATCCCCCTCCATAACAGTGCCATCCACAGACCCCCCTCCATAACAGTGCCATCCACAGATCCCCCCATAAGAGTGTCATCCACAAATCCCCCCCATAACTGTGTCATCCACCGATCCCCTCCATAACAGTGTCATCCACAGATCCCCTCCATAACAGTGTAATCCACAGATCCCCTCCATAACAGTGTAATCCACAGATCCCCCATAACAGTGCCATCCACAAATCCACCATAACAGTGCTATCCACAGATCCCCTATAACAGTGTCATCCACAGATCCACCATAATAGTGTCATCCACAGACCACCATTATTTTAAAACCCACCAAAAGCACACCTTTTGGTTCAAAATTTTTTTTTATTATTTTCCTCCTCAAAAGCCTAGGTGCATCTTATGAGCAAATGTGTCTTATAGGGTGAAAATTACGGTATATGCAAATTATTGTGAGCCAGACATCTTTTAGAATTTTGTTGTCTACTTATATCACTGAGTGGTGGTCAGTGGGCCTGGCTCCAGTCTAACTGGTGAACATCCTCTATTCTATTGTTAAGGGTCCATTAAAAAGACCTGTGGTTGGGCTATCTAGTTCAATTAGAAGGATTGTTTGGCAAAATTAGTAGTTTTAGATAAAGGGCATAATGGATTTTAAAAATAAATCTTAGATTCTCTGCCAGTGCTTACTGGGTCGCTCTCTGAATTACTGCTCCCAGCTTAAGACACAAGAAATGGCAAGATACAAATGTAGCCAGCATTAACATCGTACTTGGTGCATTATCACACTAGCATATCACGCTCAGTGGCGTAGCGTGGGGGGCGTTGCTCCGGGCGTCAGACTGCAGGGGGCCATTGTCCGCCGGCACCAATGTGAACTAACTTTTCATGCTGATAACCACAGACTGCACTGTGCAGCCAGTCATTTGGAGTGAGGAGATGTTTCAGCCGAAGGAGCACGTGCGCCCTGATGAATCACAAGGGCGCGCACGGCAGTGCAGTCCTAACTAATCACTGATAGTGGCTCTGGCAGCAGTCCACCTTCCAGGCAGGAAAGACACTGCGGAACAAGCAAGAAGAAGATGGCTTCCGCTGCTGCTTCAGGACTCAAGTGTGCAGTCTGAGTGTGTGAGTGACAGTGACTAAAGTGTGACTGAAAGTTGCTGCCCAGAGGGGTAATTTTTGTGGGGAAAATGGGGGTCTTTGGCAATTGCCTCAAGGTTAGAGAGTAACTGGGAGCACAAATAGGTGGTGGACTAGGACAAACAGGTCAGGTCAGCCTCAGGAGTCATGACTGGACCAGGATTAATAACTGGGGATTATTATTGTGGGGGCCTAGGTGGAATATGCACAGTGAGTAGTACTATTCCTTCCCATAGGCCTGCTATGCAGCAGATTCCACTTAGGCCCCCACAGTAATAATCCTTTGTATTAGGCCGAATGCACACGGCCGTTTTTCACGGCCGTGAGCAGTCCGTGGAACCGCGGCCTGGATTCCTGCTGAGAGCAGGAGCGCACGGCGTCATTGGTTGCTATGACGCCGTGCGCCCCCTGCTGCCGCCGCAATACAGTAACACACTGGTATGATCTATACCAGTGTATTACTGTACTGTGGCGGCAGCAGGGAGCGCACGGCGTCATAGCAACCAATGACGCCGTGCGCTCCTGCTCTCAGCAGGAATCCAGGCCGCGGTTCCACGGACCGCTCACGGCCGTGAAAAATGGCCGTGTGCATTCGGCCTCAATCCATTGTCAGTCCTCATTTAGGCCCCATGCCCCAGCCAGGCCTCACTGAGCATCTCACTAGGCATTTTAATTGTACTACTTTCAGCAGTGCTGGTTAGCTTGAGGCATGCATGGAGCCAAAATGGGAATTAGCAATGGATTAAATAACCTCCTTCCACCCCTGAAATATAGCCACGCCAGCAACCCAGCGGTCATTTAATCCCTCAGATGCTGTGGTCAATAGCGACTACGGCATCTGAGCAGTAAGGCTCCTTTCAGACTCGCGTTTGGTGCGGATCCGTCATGGATCTGCACAGACGGATCCGTTCAGATAATACAAACGTCTGCATCCGTTCAGAACAGATCCGTTTGTATTATCTTTAACATAGCCAAGACTTGAACACCATCGAAAGTCAATGGAGGACGGATCAGTTTTCTATTGTGTCATATTGTATTGTTAGGCTCAGTTTCGTCAGACAGACACCAAAACGCTGCGTCCACCTCCAAAGTGGAATGGAAACGGAACGGAGGCAAACTGATGCGTTCTGAGCGGATCCTTTTCCATTCAGAATGCATTAGGGCAAAGGTGATCCGTTTTGGACCGCCAGTGTGAAAGTAGCCTTACAGAGGTTTTGTTTTGCCACATGTGAAAATGTCCGAACAATTTAGGTTTTAAATAAAAAATGTTTTTCCTGCTTGCTGAATGCTATAACGAAAAAAAAATAAAAAATAAATGTCTGATTCAACATTTTTAGCCCTCTCAAAAAAATTTGCAAAAAATTATGTCCCCCAAAATAAAAATAAAAGGGCCCCAGTAACCCCACAAAAAAACAGCACTCACACAGCTCACAGAGGGGGCCATTATACTTATAATATAGAGGGGGCCATAATGATACAGAGGGTTATAATAACAATACAGGCGGGGCTATTATATATAATAATAATAATACAGAGGGGGTAATATACTAATAACACAAAGGGGGCTATTATATATGATAATAATTAGAGGGGACACTGCAACGGGTCTTCATAATACTGGGGCTACTACAGAGGTCTTTTTAAATACTTGGACCACTGTAGGAGTTAAAATTACTGCAGACACTATATGAGACTTTATTACTACAGTAGGTTATATAGGGGTACCTTATAGAGGGGCCTTATTGCTGCTAGGGGCACTATAGGAGGCCTTATTTCTACTAGAACCCCTATGGAGGGATTATTAATACTGGGGTGATGAGGGGGTTTTATAATGGAGCTCAGTATGGAGGACATTACTACTAATGGGGTTGCTATTGAGGGTGATGCAGGGAACACTATTACTATTGAGGACAGTTTGGGAGTGCATTATTATGGGGGACTATCTGTATGGTACTAGCACAGCATTGGAGGTAGCAGCAGGATAACAGTGTTGAGGCACCAGGAGGGAGAGGATGATAGTAAAGTGAGGAATCTAAAAATGTTTTTTGTGATAAACTCTGCAGAGACGAGACACGGCTGAAAGAAGGTATCATGGCGGTCTTATCTCCGAATGAAGACGTTGAGGAAAGAGTCTACATCAGAGGAGACGTGACTGGATGTAAGAGGCATGTGCTGCTGTATTCTCCTGTATTTTTTGTACCAATATATGTAATGTCCTTCCACATATTTATTTGATGGTAGGGTTGGGGAGGACGGACTTTAGGCCACACTGTGTGTGTTTTGAATTCTGGGGTGTCGGATTCATCTACTACACTATCTGTACTCAGAGTTATCACTGTGTTATCTGTGGTGTTACATAGGACTGCAGGTGACATCTATTACATTATCTGTAAAAAAAGGGTGCGTGTAGACAGGTTGGGTGGGGTGGGGGGCAATAATTAACTTGCCCCAGGTGCTGGCAACCCACGCTACGCCACTGATCACGCTGGTTTACTTTCGCTATGTGCAAAGCTTCTAAGGCCCTTATTATAACAACAGATTATCTGGCCAATCAGAACAATAGTTGGTGTGTATAACAAAAGATGTGTGTGTGTAATTGGCCATCTGACCAATGATTGGTCTGAAAATCTGTCAGATAATCTGTTGGTGTAATACAGGCCAAATGCTTAAACGTGGTGTTGAGTTACACTGTTGGGATGTTGGTGCTGGCTACATCTATATACCCAGTCATCCAATCACTGGCTACAATGGGGTCACCGCTGCAACCAATAATTCGCTGAGTGAGTATCTCCTGTTATTTCCTGTCTATCGAGCCAGGACTGGGAAATAGAGACCAGCGAGGACCCAGTATGCATTGAAACAGGAGAGGCAGGGATTGGTAATGTGATTAGTATTTCTTAAATATTTTTTTTCATCCATTATTCCCATTATCTAATTTAATCCTACTGGACAATCCATTTATATATTACTTCTAATCTCAAATTTTAAAGTTAGATTTTTTTCCCAATAAATACTGAAACACATCAAAAAATATTAATTCAGTCAACGTTGCTTTCTGTTCCTGGTAGTTGCAAGTAAACTGTTGTCAACTAATTCTGAGGATCATAAAAATGTTAATTGTTATCTTATTTCAGCAATTTGAGTCCCTCAGTTCTTACTTGAGTATTTTCATTTGTTTCCATGAAAAAATGGATTTACTCATGGTAAATTACTTCATTGAAAATGCTATGAAATTTAAAAAAAGTATTTTCATATATCCTTTTAGGGAATTCAGAGTTAATAGAGCGGTGGGTCCCCTGTTGGGGATATTCATTAATTGGCTATAGGGGAGAAATGATCTCTTCCTTTGGGGGATCTATCCTGTCTTGATTGATTACACAGATTAAATTCTTCCTGTGGTGGTACTGCAGAGATATTGAACACTTACAGATTCCTTCACAAATTACAGTTTATCGCTGGTGGTCCTGGCAGGAGGGAACTTTGTAGTCATTTTACTGTCTATGGACCCTTCTAACAATATAAAATATTCCAAAACCCAACTAACCTACCCAGACATTTTATACTTCTACAGAACCTATATAGCTGGCTACTAAGCTAACTCAAAAAGTGGTAGTATATCTAAACAGGGACATATAAAATTAAGCCCAATCTTAAAAGAGATACTTACGCCATGACAATGACGCTGAAGTCGAGCCAGTTCCATGGGTCCCGCAGAAAAGTGAAACCTTCTAAGCAAAATCCTCGCGCCAGAATTTTTACTAGCGATTCAAAGGTATAAATCCCAGTGAAGGTATATCTATAGTTCACAATAAGATAAGCTTACATTCAGTTACACGATCACTGTCCAGCCATAATAAAAAGAAAGCTTAAGTTGTTTGTTACTTACTCTACATTCTTGGTCCACTCCGGGGGACTACTCATGGTCATGAATACGCAGTTGGTCAAAATAGTGCACATTATGAGCATGCTGAATAATGTAAGTAAGTGTTAAGGAAAATAAAAGACTTGTGTTAAGAGTCATCATGCCAGTGGCATGTAGTATTTCAGGAGACGTTGGTCAACAAGAGACTAAATTAAAGGGTTTTCTTGGACTTACATATCAGTGACCTAACCAAGGGTTCCATTTTTACGGGACAATATTACAGCAGATACTCGGGAAGGAAGCGTTGGTGGAGGAGACCTCTGAATTTACATGCAACGGTCTCCTCAAAGGTATGGGGTGGAGCAATCGCTTATGCCATCGTTCTTCCTCATACTGACTCGTTTGCTGGCAGGAGATCGTGTTTACACAGCATGATCGATCTGCTGCCGGTAAACGATAATTTTTGTGTGCAGATTATCCAATGAACGAGTGGTACATTTACACTACCCGATCATTGTTAACAAGCATTACTATGAATGCTCATTAGTAATAATCTGTGTGATTCTCGGTCCGTATAAAGTGCCGTATGGTATAGTCATTGATATCTGATCAGTGGTGACCTTATCAATAAGCTTATCAAGAGGTTGCAGCACTAAAATGAGTTGTAGCCTCTTTATAGTATACCAAACGCAGTTGTACAATGTCCAGTGGCTTAGCTTGGTATTGCAGCCCATTCCCATCCACTTGAATAGGACAGACCTGCACAAAGGCAATTTGAACAATGGACATGACGTCAAAGGCCAAGTAAGAGTCTGCACCGCTCAGCCGAGCTGATCAGCAGGAGGTGCCAAGAGTCAGACCTCACTGATCAGATATTGATGACCTTTTCTATGGATCAGATATAAGTCCTGGAAATCCTTTAATCTACAGAGTCCAAAAATTAATCAGAAATTATTTTTGTGACTAGAAAATTGAGGTCAGATAAGTGTTTTCTAACAATTTTTTTTGTTGTTGTTGTATAGGTATCATAAAAAAAAACATACAACAACATAACATTACCTTAATACATGGCAATGCAAATTTTTGGAAATGATAGACATAAAAGATTTTTTAGTAGGCAACCAGCTGATAGAGACCTAGTGGGTAATGTTGGACAGGTCAAGAGAAAAGCCTTATTCCAAGAAGGAGAATGTTTTAGTCCATAGCCTTCAACTCAGAAGTCATAATGGAGAATTAGAACCTGATTAATTTAGATGTTTTAATTTTCATGATGCACTGGGACCTCTGTTTTGAATTAGCTCTTGTAAGTTCTGTCGTACAACAAAAATATGCTGCTTGCATTTTTGAGCCATTTAGAGAAACAATTACCGGATTACAATATCCGATTAGAGTGTGTGTGCGCTGAAAAAGAATCCTTAAATATATTACTGGTACTTCTGTCGCTTTAGTAAATCCTTAATAAGAGTCGGTAAATAAAATCTAAATTGGAAGACTCTTATATGGATACAGGTTATAGCTTGAAGCCTTTACATGATCACTTCACTTTCGATACAAGACCTAGCCATTAAGGTCTCCTAATACTGTGCAAGAAGTTCACTGGTTCCTAATGAAGACAGTCAATTATGCTTACACTGTGTTTTTTGCTACAGTGTGAAAGTGTCTGGGAGCAGGTGTGCAGTACAGACATCAATAGTCTTTAGAAAGCAGTCATGGACATTTAGCTTCAATGTGACTGATGAGTGATCACTATACAAGTCAATGTACTGTTAAACTGCCATAGACCAAGAGGCTCAGTTTTTGCTAACAGTTAAGACATTCACTGATGACCCAACCAACAGAAAAAGTACTTGCATACTACCTTAAGGGCTTCTTCAATTAAATAATTCAGGCATAGTGATGTGCCCAGGAACTTCGAAAGGATTTTAACTCAAAACGTTTACTTTCAGATATGTTGGCATTGTTCTTTTCGGTTGTGGAAGCCATTTTTATTTAGTTTCTCGGAAACTGAATTCTAATGATCATCAAAACACAGTGATGGTTTCTATCATCTGTTCGAGAGAAGCCAATTCACCAGTGACAACCAACATGGCATAAATCCCAGTTGACATTCTTTACAAAAATGACCACCTCCGCTGAATAGAAATTGTCAATATCTCTGAACGAAAACATAATTACCAAACTTTTCCTGCTCCTAACTTCTGTTTTACTAATACAAGACTATAATCAAAATGCCCACTGTGGACCCAGGATTAATTTATGATACGTGGTACAATAACCCCATTAGGGCTATCTAATTCCTGTTTCTGGTCTTTTTAATTTTAAAACATAACATTTATTATTTTTCTTAAGAAAGACAACCTAAACAATGTTTTAATTAAAATAAAGTGGTCTTGAGACACAACTGTGTGGATAGTAATTACTAAAGATTCTTCACATATAATCAATAGGTGGGAAATCTCTGTGGGAGATTCACTTCATATCCCTCAGTTACTATAGAGTTAACATAAATTGGTATCAAAATATTGCTCACATCGAGCTATTATATTACTGTAGCTTGCCACTTGGTCACAATACAACTCTCTCTAAGTAAGGGTACTTTCACACTTGTGGTAGAGGATTCCGGCAGGCAGTTCCATCACCGGCAATCCAGATGCGGATCCGTCTGACAAATGTATTGAAACACAGGATCCGTCTCTCCGGTGTTATCCGGAAAATGGATCCGGTGTAAAAATTGTTTGCGTAGACCGGAAAGCCGGATCCGTTTTGCCGGAACACTTAATGCAGGATCTGGCACTAATACACTTCAATGTAAATTAATTTCGGCAAGTGTTCAGTATTTTTGGCCGGAGAGAAAACTGCAGCATGCTGCGGTATTTTCTCTGTCCAAAAAACATAAGAGGGACTGAACTGATGCATCCTGAACGGAATGCTCACCATTCAGAATGTATTAGGATAAAACTGATCATTTTTTGTGACAGAACTCAATACCGGAAAACAAAAACGCTAGTGTGAAAGTACCCTAAATATAGTTAGGGTCTATTATAGGATGTGTAACTTATTTTACTTAGAATAGCTATACCTGATTTATAATATTGATATCCCTATCGCAGGGGGAGCTGCGATTAGGGTTTTAAGCTAAAGAGGTCATGTGTGGATGCATCTGTGTATGCAGTAGCAATACGGAGTGTACTGCAGGCACTCCGATAGTTGTGTATAAGTTTAGATCATTACATAGGCATGGAAAATAAGGATTAGGGATATATAGGAATATCAATATTATAAATCAGGTATAGCTATCCTAAGTAAAATAAGTTACACATCCTATAATAGACCCTAACTATATTAACTTAGAGAGAGTTGTATTGTGGCCAAGCGGCAAGCTACAGTAACATAATTTTGATACCAATTTATGTTAACTCTCACTCTATAGTAACTGAGGGATATGAAGTTAATATCCCACAGAGATTTTCGACCTATTGATTATATGTGGAGAATCTTTAGTAATTACTATCCACACAGTTGCGTCTCATGACCACTTTATTTTGTCTCAGTTAAGAAAAATAATAAATGTTATGCTTTAAAATTAAAAAGACCAGAAACAGGAATTAGATAGCCCTAATAGGGTTATTGTACCACGTATCACTAATACAAGACCATTTAATGTGCTGGAGGGAAATGCTTTTTAGGGTGCTATCAGTAAGGTATATGTACAAGCAAAAAAAAAAGGAAATATATATTGCAGGCATTTTCTCATGCTTTAAAGGGGTTATCCAAGTTCCATAATGCCCACCCCCCATATTCCCTGGCCCCTCACAGAGGTTGTACTTACCTCACTCCCCGGCATCCGCGTTGCTTCTCATACCGGCATAATGCATCTCCCCATCGTGCGGATGAAAACACCTGCATCGGGGGGCAGCCAATAGCAGGCCGGGATGGGAACAAGCCTCCCTAGCATCACCTGCGATGCTAGGGAGGCTTGTCCCTGTCGCGGCCTGCTATTGGCTGCCCCCCCCCCCCGTCGCCAGATGTTTTCATCTATGGGGAGATGCAGCGCCGGCCTTGCGGGCAGCAGGAGCGACACGGGTGCCGGGGAGTGGAGTAAGTGCAACCTCTGTGAGGGGCCGGGCATATGGGGGGGCATTATAGAACTTGGATAACCCCTTTAAGTGATTTAAATTCAAATGGCTTTCCTCAGTTGACTTCTGTATATGAATTTCATGGACCTTGACCAAAAACAGGAAAGTAATACATTTGCATGCTAACATTTGTTGACCTTGGAAGAAAGCCTTTTTTTATGCACGTATTCACATATCTTATAACTTGTAGTCTGCAGATTTACTCATGCAGAACTGGCATTCTAGTCGACAGGAAAGTATTTCCTACTTAAAATGGAATATTATTGTATTAGTTGCCAGCTTTATAGTACTGGTTATTTGTGAATTAAGATATTTATCAAATGTATGGTGTATGGTCAAGGTCACCAGATATAGTGCATTCGGAAAGTCTTTAGACACTTTCACCTTTTTCACATTTTGGTAAGTGATGGCCTTGTGCTAAAAAAATATTTCCACTTTAATCCACACTAACCTTAATAAGAAAGTGAAAACTGAAAGACTACAAATTTGCATGAACATAAGTATTCAGCCCCTTTGTCAAGACGCTTGAAATTGAGCTCTGGGGGATTCCGATTTCTCTTGATCATTTTTGAGATGTTTTTACACCTCAATTGGAGTCCACATGTGGTAAATTCAGTTGATTGGACATGATCTGGGAGGGCACACCCCTGTCTATATAAGGTTTCACAGCTGACAATGCATATCAAAGCAAAAACCAAGCCATGAGGAGGAAAGAACTGCCTGAAGCGCCCAGAGACATGATCTTGTGGAGTCACTGGTCTGGAGAAAAAGAAATTCTGCTGCACTGAAAGTTCCCAACAGCACAGTGGCCTCCATAATTCTTAAAGCGTAACTGTTTTCATCAAAAATCTATTTTAGCATATGTTACTGCTGCAGCAGCATTATGCAAAAACCAATATTTCGTTTCTTCACATACCACCGTTTTCCTTGAGTTTTTCCCTTAGTTACGGCTGTTTAAACATTTACAATATGAGGACCTTCTCAAGATGGCTCCTCTGCCAGTTCTCTGAGGCCAAACTGCCTTCCCTCACTTCACATACTAACTTGCTGTAGCCAGCAGCTCCCTTCCAGCCAATCAGAATGGATTACTGAGAGACATGCCTCCTCACTCTGAAGCCTAATGCAGGCATGCAGTGTGAAGGACCGCCCCTCCGTCTTCCTGTCTTCTTAGCCAGAGCCAAACTAAGTAATCAAGGGAAAAAGACATTGGTAAGAGAGGTGACAAAGAACTCTGGCTGAGCTCCAAAAATCCTGTGTGCAGATGGGAGAAACTGCAAAAAGGTCAACTATCACTGCATCATTTCTCCAATCTGGGCTTTAAGGCAGAGTGGCCAGAGAGAAGTCTCTCCTCAGTAAAAGACACATGAAAGTTTGTAAAAGAAAAACACCTAAGGCTCCTTTCACATCACCGTTTCTCCTTTCCATTCTCCAGCTCCGTTGAGGAGCAGGAGAACGGAAAGGATGGATTCTGCAGATAACTGAGACCTAACTGAGCATAACAGAGGCTAAAGACACCATAGACTATAATGGGGTCCGTTCGGTGTCCGCTTAGAATATGAACGGACCCCATTATAGTCTATGGGGTCTTTAGGCACAGTTACGCTCAGTTAGGTCTCAGTTATCTGCAGAATCCGTCCTTTCCGTTCTTCTGCTCCTTAACGGAACCGGAGAACGGAAAGGAGAAACGGTGATGTGAAAGGAGCCTAAAGGACTCTAAAATTGTGAGAAATTTGATTATCTGTTCTGATGAAACCAAAATAAACTTTTTGGGCTCAGGGTTGAGAGAAAGTTGAATAGCGAAAAGTACAGGGATTTTCTCAATGAAAACCTCCACAGTTCTCTCGACCTCAAACTGGTCCAAAGGTTTAACCTTCAAACAAGACAATCACCCTAAGCACACAGCCAAAACAACACAGGAGTCACTTAGGGAGAACTTTGCAAAAGTCCTTAAGTGTCCCATCCAGAAACCTGATTTAAACTGAATATCTCTGGTGAGACCTGTAAATGGCTGTCCACTGATCATCTCCATCCAACCTGACAGAGCTTGAGAAGATCTGCATAGAAGAATGGCAGAAAATCCCCAATTCTGTGTGTGAAAACCTTGTGGTATCATACCCAAGAAGACAGGAGACTGTAATCACTGCCAAAAGTGCTTCAACTAGGTACTGAATAAATGGTCGGAATGGTCTGAATACTTATGTCAACGCAATATTTTAGTTTTTCCTTTTCAATAAATTAACAAAGATTTCTAAAGAATGATTTCTCTTTTTCCTTAAGGAGTACTTAGTGCAGAATGATGGGGAAAAACTTGAACTTATTTTTATTTTAGCACTAGGTCACAACATAACAAAATGAAAAACAAAGTGAAAAGGTCTAAAGACTTTCCGAATGCCCTGTATCTGTAAACTCTTTACTAGGCTCATTATGTCAAGTATTAAACATTTCTGCACCTGGCTGAGAATGGTATAGGTAAAACAATATTCTACCATAATTGGAACCGCCTAGTCAACACAGGACATTCCAAGAAATAGAAACAAGATATAATAAAGGAAGAGAATGTGTTATATAGGAATAGAAGATGTATCAAGAAGATATGGACAAAATAAAGCAAGAGTAGACATAACGTTTTGACATAATAAAGGAAGACTAGGCATAATAAAGAGTGGACACTATTAAAGAATAGTAGACATAATAAACAGACATATTTAAGGAAAGTTATGCAAAATAAAGACAACATAATAAAGGAAGGCTAGACATAATGATGAAAGAAGAGACATAATAATGGATAAGTAGGCAAAATGAAGTGTAAAGTAGATGTAACATAGGAAGAATAGACATAATAAAGTAAGACTAAACAAATAAAGAATAGGAACAATAAAGGAACTCTAGACAATAAAGAAAGAGTAGGTAACTGGAGAATTTTCAAAATAACAGCAATAAAAGTGATAAAATATTATGTGAAGCTCTCGTGAACCTTCTTAAAAATCTACTAATGTACACATTTCTGGAGCATCTTCCCTTTGCTGTGCACTTTCTCTGATATTCATATTGGAAAATGTAGGACAGCGATTTCCCTTGTCAGAAGGGTGTGCCCTTTGAGAGCCTGATAGGATGTATTCAGACGTGTGGTGTGATTAAAACCAGATTAAAGTTATATTTAAAAGCCTGTTTTACAGGTGAAACTTATGTATTTAAAGGGAAACTGTTGTCTCAGTTTATTTTTAGTATAGTGAAGGGACAGTGGTGTAAACATTTTTGTAATATTCTTCACTGGGGAAAGATGTTTCTTTGTTCCAGAAAACAGGATGTAAAGAGTCTTCTTAGCAAAGCTGCTAACAGCATTGCTAAGGAAAGTCTGTCTTCAGCCTTCAGCATTCTACTGAGCGCTGAAGACGCCTGTGTGTAACATTCAGAGGCTTCCAGTCTGACTCCTTGTCACTTCCCAGTCCTTGATTATGTACATGTAGCTTCACTATAGCTGCCCATGACCATGCTTATCTCATTCGTTAGACTGAAGACAGACTCTCCTTAGAGCTTCGCAAAGAAGACTCTTTAAACTGAAATGACAGTTACACTTTAAGTTTATTTATTGCATACATTTTCCAATGTGATTTTGATACAGCTTTAACCACAGTCGACCATACATGTCCGTATACACCCTAACAGCACTGACTGGACAGCATCAGACTGTGCAGGCATCCCTTTGACAAGGAGAATAGTAACACCCAGTTGTCAAATGTATTCTTATCCATTACTAAAAGGACTAGCACATTGTACTGTTCTAAGATGCTCCCCAATTGTTATTTGATGGGGAATACACATATTTACTGGTTCAAACATTGTGATATTGTTATATTCTACAAACAGCATTAGACAAAACCAAAGCATAGAACCTGCATTGTCTAAGAAAAGACTTAAACAAAAACAGCAATTATACCAAGAACCTTACAATTAGATTGTTACATTTTCAGACCACAATCATGAATGCATTTTAATTATCAGAAAAGGATATGAATGTACCAAAATCTTTATTGAATATCTTCTAATAGGGTTGAAGGGAGTTAAAATGTACAAGGCAGACGTGGCACTGAAGCGGAAGATTGCCTTCCCTCTGTTCAATACTATAAAGGTCTATACGGAAAGAGAACAGAGATGTGTTAGTTAAAGCTGTTGTCCGGGAGTAAAAAGAAAGAAATACAGAACTCACCCCAGTGCTATGCATTAATGCCAATAATATGGCATATGACATCTGATCGCTAGCAGTCTGTAAACAAAGACCAGTGGGAGACCACCAGAGCATGGATCGTCAGAGAAGTGAAGAAGTAAGTACTTTTTTAAAATTATTTTAGGACATCCGCTGCTCCTCTTTTGTTTTGCTTTTTCGTGGTATTTTTTTTAACTTTTTTAGAAGTCTCAAACAATCCCTTTTAAGTACATTACAATCATACCTAACATTTCACTACAGATATTTACAGACAAGGCATGACAAAGACTTTGTGAAAGGTGAATCATGAAGGACAAAGGCTGAAAATATGAAGTTTTTAACACAAGTATATAGAGTAGCAAAGGAGAAGACAGTTTCTTATACGACCAACATACATATAGGTCTCTCAGGAGGTGACCACATTAATATTTAAATCGAAAAAAATTTCAAGGGTCTCTAGGACCATCTGTGGCCCTTATTCCTCACTGACTGATTATTAAAACTTATACTTTTATTGTGTCATATTTAAAATTTATCCTATTATATCAGGAGAACACACCATTAAAATTCCTCAGGATCTGGAGTAGGGGTTCTGTGTTTCACACTTTCAAGTACATTCAAGTACATACATTTTCGTCACTTATACAGCTTGCTCTGGAGGTGCCTGATACTTCTCAGGTGTCCCTCCTATCTCTACTTCTCTGTCTAGCTAGGCTTTGTCTCAGCTGTTTATTAAATTGTTTGCGTCTCTGTTTTTTTTACCCTATCTCCCCCAGATCTTGAACTAAAATCTACCTCCTGCTTCCCTACATGTTTCGCCGTTCCACGGCGTCTTCAGGGGAATTGCAGTTATTCAGTAACTGCAATTCCCCTGAAGACGCCGTGGAACGGCGAAACATGTAGGGAAGCAGGAGGTAGATTTTAGTTCAAGATCTGGGGGAGATAGGGTAAAAAAACAGAGACGCAAACAATTTAATAAACAGCTGAGACAAAGCCTAGCTAGACAGAGAAGTAGAGATAGGAGGGACACCTGAGAAGTATCAGGCACCTCCAGAGCAAGCTGTATAAGTGACGAAAATGTATGTACTTGAATGTACTTGAAAGTGTGAAACACAGAACCCCTACTCCAGATCCTGAGGAATTTTAATGGTGTGTTCTCCTGATATAATAGGATAAATTTTAAATATGACACAATAAAAGTATAAGTTTTAATAATCAGTCAGTGAGGAATAAGGGCCACAGATGGTCCTAGAGACCCTTGAAAATTTTCGACAACAGTTTCTAGCATCTATTTCTTGCTAACTTGTACAATGACTGTTATGAAAGGCTATGTAAACTTTTTTTTTTGGGGGGGGAGGGGATTTTTTTTTATTGCATTTCACCTGTTATGGGCTAAAATCATTTCCCTAGCATGTTTTCATGAACATTTTTGCTTTGTTTGTCTTCCACATCTGTTTGTTTGCACACACAAAAATCCATCTGATGTTTTACTCTGTAGCTCTTATCTCTGTTCTCCTAGGTTGTTATAAACACTCATTTAAGCTAAATAATAGTCAGTTTGATAAGATTTCAGTTTAAGGTAGATTTACATTGCTCGATTGTCTGGCAGATTATCGGGGACGAACGTTCGTACAAATGCCTGTTACCAATAATCTGCTCATGTAAAGTTGCTGCCAATCACTCGATGAAGGAGCAAAATACTCGTTCATCGCGTGATACAATCAGTCATGCAGACACCTAAATCATCATTTCTAGGCAGCAGATCGTACTGTGTAATGTGAGTGTGTATGGGGATGAAAAATAGCAGTAGCCATTGTTCATCCCCATACAGTGGAGGGGATTGCTGCATGTAAATCCTGTGCATCACCTTCACTGACGAGAAGGAATATGTCGGCAAAGAACGCTTCTTTCCCGACAATCATCTGTTTCTTTGGGCCATGTAAGCCGGCCTTTGAGTGTTTATAATTACTCAGAAGAGAGATAAGAGCTACAGAGTGAGCCATCAGACATCTTCTCTGGAAGATATCTCTGAACAGGGGACAGACTAGCCTGCAAAAATAAGCAGCTATGGAAGACAAATACAGAAAAATTAGTACAGAAAAGCAATTAATAAAATTATTTGAGCCAATAATATTTGGAAATGCAATAATAAAAATAAATGCCCCTAAAGGTGTTCATTGCCCTTTAAGAAGTAGGGTACAGGCCGAATTGAGTATGAATGTAGGATCATACTACACAGAGTTTGTAATATGTAATAACCCTGGAGACACACTGGTCTGGATAAGAGATGGCAGGAAATATTAAATGACGAGTAGGTGCATTCCGAGTAGCAATGCACTGGTGTCATAAACAAAAAAAATTACCGTACATTGCTCAAGCTTCCCTAGATATTTATGACCTACTCTCAAATACAGCTTTTTCTAATATCTACAATATAACCTATCAAAAAAAAAAATGTACGCTCCATGGCATCATCCTAATAAGTCTTCATATTAAACACAGTATTATAGGGATGATTCACTATTTTTAGCTTAGCATTTTCGAAGCTGCATTTAGTATGGTACTATTTTCTGCCCAATAAATGAAAGTTGGCTGCTACTTCATAGCTGTGGGTTAAAGGAGACTTGTAATTATGATTCTGTAAATGGCAGATGACAAAGCAACTTAGTTAACTACAAACAGATTATGCAACCCACTCCAACCACCCCCTGCAGGGCACCTATTTATTACAGTTGTTGTCCTCATTTCTAAAGCATACCACCCTGACATTCACTAATCACTGTGGGTACGGTTGCTAATACCCTACGCCATGTGCTAGAATCAGCATTCAGACACACAGTTCATCGCAAATTTTCCATGCAAAAGGCTACACTAATAAGCTTGTCATAAGAATCAGTCTAATATTCTTGTCAGAAGACTATGAAACCAATAGAGGGCGCTATTGAGTTATGAACAGCGCCCTCTATTGGTTTCATAGTCTTCTGACATGAATATTAGACTTGTCATAAGACTGCAAAACCAATAGAGGGCGCTGTTCATAACTCCATAGCGCCACCTATTGGTTTTCATAGTCTTATGACAGCAAAAAAAGAAGGCAGATTCTGCTCATTTGCATATGACAGCTGAAAAACAAGGCAGAATCTGCTCATTTGCATGTCTTTCCCATAAGCCTATGTTTATGCAAATTAGTTTTTACATGACAAAACTGTATAGAAAGGTTGTTGAATATTATGTTAGGCCAATCGGAAAACTTTTTGTCGCCCTAATGATATTGATCTTGGTGTGCAGGTCCACCCAAGCGCCCTAATGATATTGATCTAGGTATGCAGGTTCACCCAAGCACCCTAATGATATTGATCTAGGTGTGCAGGTCCACCCAAGCCATCCAACAGATGCAAAATAACTTTGAGGTTTACTGGTTCTCAGTCAGATGAGAGCTGGTTTGCTATTGTAAGGTATGCTGTCTGTTATCTGTCTCATGGATAGATTGACTGCTTGCACATACCTGGCTTTTGGCATATAGCCTTTGTGTGGTTGTCTTTTGTATGTCGTACATAATAGGAGTCTAAGATGCATCCAGTTATCCTCTTAATGCTGTTGCCAAACCATTTTGATGGGGTTTCCATCAATTTCTAACCTTTTTTTATGAACTAGACACCCTCTTGTCTTCCAAGCAGGGGGGGCCTGGTTGTCTACCATTGACTTCTATTATATTAAATTGCATTCAAGCAGCCAAATTATTCGGCCGAGCACTCAGTTCTGCCGAGCATAGCAATGCTCGAGCCGAACAGGTATTTGGCCGAGCATACTCGCAAATCACTAATAAGGACATTGCACGTGACACTAGCAATAAGGCTTTGAACACGGACAGAGAGTTTGTATTCTTTGCACAGTACTATCAAAAGGACTCTTTGCAAGTTATAATTAGTGATGAGCGGCAGGGGCTATATTTGAATTTGTGATATTTCATAAATATATTGTGTAGAATATTTGTAATATATTCGGGAATTCGAGATTATTCTATTAAATGCGAAAAATCAGCAATGTAAAAATCGCGTAATGCGAATTCATAAAGCGAAATACAGGCGTGGGTCACTTTGGCTACATTTTTCAAGCTGCTAGAAGTTTCATAAGTTTCTCCTGAGACTGAAGAAAATGGTTGGCACGGCAGAACATTACAATAGCTTTATATGCAGATAGAGTCAAGTGCTCCAATATATTTGCGATTGCGCTAATCGGCAGTGATTAGAATATTTTTTTCGCACTACCTGCAACTTCACATTTTAGCAGGTCTGACTACAGATTACTAATTGGTGCACTAAGTATTGTTGTGAACTTGACATTGCTTCCTTTTCATTGGCCCACAAGCAAAAAGCAGAGAGGAATTATGTGTTCAGATGGAAAAAGAATTCTGAATATTCGATATAAGGAATACATAGCACGGTAAAAATTTGCTATTAGAATATTCGCGCTCAACACTAGTTATAATTCCCAAATCATTTAAAACAGAGGGTTTTCCAGCTGGCAGAAAAAGAAGTGTGACTATTTTGGACTGTGAATTTTTTTTTTTTTTGCGGTCATGCACTGAGAATAATAGAGTTATGAGATGATTAGTCTCCTATAAAGAGACATTGCAATATCAAGATGATTCTGTTTTTAAAAAGGAGTGGAAGAAATAGCATTTGGAGTTTGATGGGACTTTGAAACTCAGTTAATTGAAATATGAACAAATAACTACTGGACTGTGTACAGCTAAAACGGAGCTGCAAATAAGATTGACTGAGAGTCGGTCTCAAACATTTTTTTAAAACAATTGGAAGGACCATCCACCAGATAAATATCAGACTCAACTTCAAATACTGTTATGTAGGAATGCCAAGAAAGATGTCCTTTCAAGGAGGATGGGAAAAGATTGTGAGGGTCATTTATCAATAACCGACATTTTATACTGGTCCTTGATACCCCTCTGCGCTGCCAAAAGTTGCGCCTAATTTATGATGAGGCGCATCCTCTAACAGTCCATGAACCTAAAAATTTACTCCAGCCCTTAGTTGTAGTAGATTTCAACTATATCATTTATGCCAGGGAACTGATGTAAATGTTAGTGAATATGCTGGGGCAAATGGCCCTGTCCACACCACACCCCATCACTCCCCAGTAACGAGGGTGGTGGGATGGAGTAGTACCTCCAGATTCATCAGGCATTCAAAAAGTGATAAAATGCGGGAATGCAACTTTTTACGTCAGATGCCCTATGTCTCTTTTTTCCCTGTAGACCTAGTTGGTATTTTCGCCAAAGGTCCATAAACCAATGGATCAGTCCTCCAAGGGCATCATATTGTGGAAGATATTGAGTCAGTCACTGAACTTTTGGCTACATACCTCAATTGGCTACTGCAACCCTTATTGAGGGATAAATCTTTGTGCCTTAAGCTACCATGATTTTTATGGGTATTGAAGGATTTGCAGTGGCAGGATTTATGTTGACATAAATAGATGTTGAGAGTTTGTATACTCGTATACCTCATAGAACTGGGATCCAGTCCTTACTACAGGTCTTGAAAAATGCCAATTGACGCTGCAATTTAGGCCAACTCCCAAACTAGGGAACTACACCTCACTTGTCTGTGGGCTTCAAATTTATTAATACGTTTTCCCCATGTGCCAAAGGATGCGGTCGACCTAAGAATCAAAGACCCAGATACTTTGCTAGCTAAAGGATTCTCTTCCAGGCAACACCTGTAGAGTCAATTTTATTAGTTGTACATTGTGGATCTATCCACCCCACTTTAGCCATCAATTTTAAAATGTCTAATCACAAGTATTTATTAAAAGAACCAATCAGAAGCATAATGGTATGAAAAAATACATGAAGACACACACAGACACGACTCATATCTGCAAAAGTCTGTGTATATATTTCATAACGACAGATGCAAGAAGTTCCCTATTTGCGGTGTCTCTCTAACTTCGTAAGAGAATCAAGAGAACAAAACAAACTCTATTTCATAATCATAGATGTTATATCAGCCAGACATTTAAACATAAAAACCAAAAGTGGAGGTTATTTGACAATTAAGTACAATTAGCACAATTTATGTTCATTAACCACTTAATTTCTTTCACACAATAAAATTGAAAAGTATATAGATTTTGTGGGGGAAACATTAGATTTAGTTTTGACACTATGGCTTTAAGTTTCAGATAACTAGATCCATCATAAAACTGGAACCACAAAGATTTACCTAGCAGTGTTTGAGGATTTGTATATTAATTCTGTTGGGGACCCATTTATTAGGTTTATTTGATTATTTTTTTACATATACAGCATTGAAGATATGTTTATTGTTTGGGTGGGCTCAGAGGAGAAGGTCAATAATGTTGTATCTCATTTGAATAGATGCAATCATATGAATATGAAGTTTACACCTAAATTTGGAAGTTCCCAATTAGTTTCTGGATGTGCTTTTATCTATTAAGGGGGATGATGTCTTCATAAAGTGCTATAGGAAACCCTTTAAGAGTTCATCTCTTTAGTGTAAAAACAGCGATCCCTTATGGCCAATTTGTTAGATTAAGGAGAATCAATGGCCAGGACAGTAACTTTGTTAGAAAGGCTAATTGAGTTGAAGTTACAGTACATCTCCTACAGAGCGATTACCCCCAGACGACTACTAGACGATGGTATGTTAAAAGTAGTGATGAGCGGCAGGTGCCATATTCGATTTCGACGAAATTCACGAATATTCGATAGAATATTCGTTTTATATTCGTCTAAATCGAATATTCGTCATTATTCTTGTTATCGCGATTAATATGCGATTTAAATAATCGCGTATTGCGATTGTAACTTAAAGGCTACTCTCCTATTGAAATAGCAATGCGATTAATTCAAGTTATAATAATCGAATTTCGATTTTAACTTAAAGGCTACTCTCCTATTGAAATAGCAATGCGATTAATTCAAGTTATAAAAATCAAATTTCGATTTTAACTTAGCACTGCTATATTCTATATTAGGCTAGAATTAACGAATATGGAATATAGCAGTGCTAAGTTAAAATCGAAATTCGATTATTATAACTTGAATTAATCGAATTGCGATTTCAACTTGGACCTGGTTTACTATGGTTGGCTTGGTAGAATTAGCGAATATGACGAATATATTCGTTATATTCCACAAAACGAAGATAATGAATGTATTCTGCATCTTCGTTTTAGCTACCTATTCGTCAACTTTGCTAATTCTAGCAATCATATAGGAAAGTTTACTATAGAGACAGCTAAGTTTAATTCGCTATGCGAATATATGACTGCTTTTTTTTTAATAAATAGTATAATTATAATAATTATCAGGTATTATAATTATTCTATTTATTTAAAAAAAAGCAAAGTAATATAATCGCATAGCGAATTAAACTTAGCTGTCTCTATAGTCAACTTTCCTATATGATTGCTAGAATTAGCGAAGTTGACGAATAGGTAGCTAAAACGAAGATGCAGAATACTTCGTTATCTTCGTTTTGTGGAATATAACGAATATATTCGTCATATTCGCTAATTCTACCAAGCCATTGAAGCCAACCATATAGTAAACCAGGTCCAAGTTGAAATCGCCATGCGATTAATATAACTCGAAGTAATCGCATGGCGATTTTAACTTAGTAATGCTATATTCCATGCTCATGGAGCGTCCCCATCACCATGGGAACGAGTCAATATACTAGAATGTACTGTCGGATTTGAGAATTACGTTGAAATCGCAATTCGATTATTTCAAGTTATAATAATCGAATTTCGATTTTAACTTAAAAGCTACTCTCCTATTGAAATAGCAATGCGATTAATTCAAGTTATAAAAATCGAATTTCGATTTTAACTTAGCACTGCTATATTCCATATTCGTTAATTCTAGCCTAATATGGAATATAGCAGTGCTAAGTTAAAATCGAAATTCGATTATTATAACTTGAATTAATCGAATTGCGATTTCAACTTGGACCTGGTTTACTATGGTTGGCTTGGTAGAATTAGCGAATATGACGAATATATTCGTCATATTCCACAAAACGAAGATAACGAAGTATTCTGCATCTTCGTTTTAGCTACCTATTCGTCAACTTCGCTAATTCTAGCAATCATATAGGAAAGTTGACTATAGAGACAGCTAAGTTTAATTCGCTATGCGATTATATTACTTTGCTTTTTTTTTAAATAAATAGAATAATTATAATACCTGATAATTATTATAATTATACTATTTATAAAAAAAAAAGCAGTCATATAATCGCATAGCAAATTAAACTTAGCTGTCTCTATAGTAAACTTTCCTATATGATTGCTAGAATTAGCGAAGTTGACGAATAGGTAGCTAAAAGGAAGATGCAGAATACTTCGTTATCTTCGTTTTGTGGAATATGACGAATATATTCGTCATATTCGCTAATTCTACCAAGCCAACCATAGTAAACCAGGTCCAAGTTGAAATCGCAATTCGATTAATTCAAGTTATAATAATCGAATTTCGATTTTAACTTAGCACTGCCATAGTCCATATTATATAGAACCTACACAGAGAATTGCCAGACCGCTTATACTATTCAAATTCTTTATTACAAAAAATCACAATTGTTTGCATGATTAAATACAGACATAATTAAAACAAAGTGCAGGAGATAAAAACGACATCACTGGAGGAGATCTACAGCGGATCCAAGTCCATTTATATTCAACATGATTCTCATTCTTTAAAGTGCATATGCAACAAAATGACAATTAAATGTATAGTAAACATTTGGACATTTACCCATGCTGTTTCTCCTCCAGGATGGCGCTAACCCCAACGCGCGTTTCGGCGTACCTTCGTCTGGGGGTAGCGTCATCACTGGAGGACCTGGATTAAATACAAATACTACCCAATCAGTACGTACCATCTATTGCTGATTAACCGCATCACTGCGATCGCGCCGGAAGTCCGCCCCTACATTGAGCGCCGGCGCTCAAGGAACCATGTGATCCCGGCCGGTCACATGACCTTGCCGCAGTCACATGGTATGGACGCGTCACATAGCCGCGCACAACCGTCGCGACCATGTGACGTCATCCTACATCCGCAATCCAAGTCGCAAAAGTATGATCACATGAGTATATTCAATATGCAGCAGTCTAAATATACGAGAGATGTTACGATTTTTGAAAAATAGAAGTAGGGAGGGATAGACAGGTGGCCACCTTCGTTAGACATGAGGAAAATCAGAATTTCAGAAAAAGTCAAATTTTAGGCATAGGGTGGATTACACTACAGGAGTTACATATATTTTAGTGCTCAATATATAAAATAAATTTATATCAGTGATTGTAGACATTATCCAACATTAATTACACAATACATCATATATTATATATTGCACCAATTTATCAAGAATAATTGGTGCTATATCCCATTCATACCAAACATGGTGTCTTATAAAGTGCTCACGTGCGTATAGGAACGAAATTAATAATAAGTAGATAAGTGATAATATCAAGGAGATCAATATCATCAATATCCCAGATATTTATCAAAGACATTGATAGTAACTCAACTATAACGTGAGAATATGCACATTAGAAGTGAAAATACAGTAAATACCATCGCTCTACTAGAATAATAATCCATCCCATGCCAGACCAGAGTATATATTAGGCTAGAATTAACGAATATGGAATATAGCAGTGCTAAGTTAAAATCGAAATTCGATTTTTATAACTTGAATTAATCGCATTGCTATTTCAATAGGAGAGTAGCCTTTAAGTTAAAATCGAAATTCGATTATTATAACTTGAAATAATCGAATTGCGATTTCAACGTAATTCTCAAATCCGACAGTACATTCTAGTATATGGAGACGTTCCCATGGTGATGGGGACGCTCCATGAGCATGGAAGTCGTCAGAAGCGGCAACGGGCACTGACTGGAGCAGCTAGGAAGCCAGGAATCCAAAGGACAGGTAAGAACAACTTTAGGGAAGTGGGAAAGAAAAAAATATAACAATAAAAAAAAAAAAAAGAATATTCGAAATATCGAATTTATATCACTATATTCGAAATATTCGTGAATTAGCGAAGTGCCGATATTCGCGAGAAAAATTCGATATTCGAATATTCGCGCTCAACACTAGTTAAAAGCATTGTATTTAGAGCAGAAAAAACTTGCGGTGAATAATCTATACAGAGAGAACAATCTAGAAGGTGTACCTTCTCGTTTAAATATAGTCCAGCAGCAATAGTGGTACATAATGCCCTTTTTAAGATTTGGCATATATTGAAGAATGTTCAAGGAACATTTTAAATCTAGATTCTGGACATGGCTCCCTCTGTGGCAGGCGCAGCACTATGAAGTGCCTTTTGCGCTGTGGCATTAGAAGACTTTTAGTATCTCTGACTTTAAGTCTAACCAGACTGTCTATTACTCTGTAATTCCTCTAGCGCCGTTCTATGGAAACAGTAGGTTTAAAGAGCACACCAAATGCTTGAAATAACTTCTTTATTAACTTCAACTTTTCTTCATATATAACACTGCCGCCTCTGCAGCAGATAGCCCATGTACAAAAAACGTGTTGAAAAGATATCACAAAATGGCGGTATGCATAAGATGGTGGTTCAACTGTTCAATCTTGTCATTCAACATAAAATGGTGGATATATTTCTCTCTTGAGTATCTGTACTCTCACTTTAAGTTATTTAAGCACTTTATGATCTGGTATGATCTGGTATGAGCAGTTCGCAGTTTGTATGCAATTTGTATAAAATCTGGTTTGAATGCTTCCAATTTGTATTTGCAATTGTAGTTTGTATTTGGTGGAACTGTAAGTAAACACATATATATATATCTAGTTCAGTATACAGTTCTTATCACAATACTAACAACAGAAACATTACATAACTGTTATAAATATCTACTGTATTTTGGCCTCTCCTGCTTTCATAAAAACACAGGCCTGTAGCCTATTAGAGGCGCCCCGTCATCGCGCCACCTGAGCCGTACTTTGTGGGACAATGACCGGAAGAGGCCTGCATCACATCGCTAAAAGTGGCAAGAAGGTAAGTATATGTGTTTATTTATTTTTTATTTACACTTTGATAGGGGTCCTATCTGGCACTCATGGGGGCATCTACTGGGGGCCCTATTTTAAATATTGACACACAAGGGGGGCACTATGGAGGGGGGAGTATTATTGGTGCCCTATTTTATATACTGGCACACATGGGGGGCACTATGGAGGGGAGGAGCACTATTGGGGGCCCTATCTTATTTACTGGTACACATGGGAGGACTATGGAATGGGAAAAGTACTATGGGGGGCCCTATCTTAGAAACTGGCACACATGGGGGTGCACTATGGAGGGGGAGGAGCACTATGGGGACCCTATCATATATTGGCACACATGTGGGGCACTATGAAGAAGGGAGGAGAGGAGCACTATGGGGGCTCTATATTATTTACTGGCAGACATGGGGGCACTATGGACGAGGAGGAGCACTATGGGGGCCCTATCTTATATACTAGCACACATGGGGGCACTATGGAGAAGGGAGGGACCTCTATGGGGGAATCTACTGGTGACCCTATCTTATATACTGGCACACATGGGGGCCACTATGGAGAATGGGGGATAGGAGCACTATTGGGGACATTATATAGGTGCATTATACTGGTACACATTATGGGGGCATTTTATACTGGCTCAATGTCAGGCACCATGGGGACAAGGGGAGGCGCACTTCTGGTGCACGATATAGGAGTATTTTATACTGGTGCAAATTATAGGGCACTATGGGGACCTTGGCTCAACTGGGAGCACTAATAGGGTTTTTCAGGCACACAGAAAGGGGCATTGGCACACATTATAAGGGTACTATGGGGACATTGGTCCTAAAGAGGGCACTAATAGGAGGTATTTTATATATTGCCACACAACATGGCATTTTTGTGTACTGGTGCACATTATAAGGGGACATTTTTCTACTGTTACACATTATAAAGAGAATTATTACTACCGGGGGCATTATGGTGGGCTTTATTATAGTTGAGGGACTATGAGGAATACTAGTATGAGCACTATGGGAGCATTATTACTTCTAGGACACAGTGGGGACATTAATACTGTAGGGGCACTATCACTACTACGTGTTGTCTGGTAGATAATTATTTCAATTGGTGGGACTTTGGGGAGCACAATTATTTTTGGGGAACATTATGTTTACACTATTAGTGTCAGGGACACTGTTTCCTGAGCATAGTTATTTTTTAGGACACTGTGTGCCAATAATTATTGAAGGGGAACTATCTGTGTGTAACTAGTATAGGGAGCACAGCAGGCACAATATTAGAGGTGGCAGGATGGGGTGTTCAGAAGGTGGGAGGAGGATGGAAAACGAGGAAACTAAGTTGTCTGTCAAACTCTGCAGAGAGAAGATATGGCTGAAAGAAAACATCATGGCGGTGTGGTCTGAATAGAGAAGATGAGAACAGAGAACATCTACATAAAATTAGACGTCACTGGATGTAAGAGGTATGTGGACTTGCATTAGGCTACCTTCACATCTGAGTTAGTGATTCTGACAGGCTCTTCCAGCAGAGAACAACCTGCCAGAATACTCCAGCACTGCTGGAGGCAGACAGAATGCCCGCCGGCCCCATTAACTATAATGGGGTCTGGCAGAGATCCGGCCACAGTCTGGCACAAATGCAGATAATCAGCGGGACACAAACCGCTGCATGTGTGAGATGGGGAAACAGCTCTCCTTGTCTGAACACTGTTTATGTAGATTAAATTAGGCTACTTCCACACTCGCGTTTTGAGCGGATCCGTCATGGACGGATATGTTCAGATAATACAACCGCCTGCATCCATTCATAACGAATCTGTTTGTATTATCTTTAACATAGCCAAGATGGATTCATCTTGAACACCATTGAAAGTCAATGAAGGACTGATCCGTTTTCTATTGTGCCATATTGTGTCAGTGAAAACGGATCCATCCCCATTAACTTACATTGTGTGCCAGGACGGATCAGTTTGGCTCAGTTTCATCAGACGGACGCTGCAAGCAGCGTTTTGGTGTCCGTCTCCAAAGCGGAATGGAGACTTGAACTGATGCAAACTGATGCATTCTGAGTATATCCTTTTCCACTCAGAATGCATTAGAATGCAAACTGATCCATTTTGGACCGCTTGTGAGAGCCCTTAATGGATCTCACAAACGGAAAGCCAAAATGCGAGTGTGAAAGTAGACTTAAATGATCTGGACTGACATTCTGCTGTTTGGCCACAAGATGCCGCTGTTTGCTAAACACAGCTACAGACTGCATGTATTTCCATATTCATGAGAGGTGGAGTTACACAGAGCCTGGAGAGGAAGAGAAAGGCAGCAGGTATCTTAGAGGGAGATGAGACCGAGGAACTGTGTCAGCAGAGGATCCGACGGCATCCAGGTGTGAGAGCATCCCTCAGTGACCAGAGCTGCAGCAAAGTGAAGCTGATCGTGTCCAAGACCCTGATCCTGACCAGAGGAACGAGGATTGCTTACAGGAATGAAGATAAGAGCTGAGGAGCAAAGCTACATACACTGTGGGACCGCATGCTTGTTGGGAGAGGCATTTGTGCTGCTCCTCTTGAGTCACCAGCGGATGCAGAGCATACCCGGGTCTGTAAGATTGTGCACGCACCTCATTACAGTGTTGGCGCCTAGAGACTGAGACCAGGCCTGTAGTTAGTGAGATAGAATCTCTATTTGTGTCAGGCCACATGTGTTGCTATTGTTAATTGCAAGGACTCTATAATTTAAAGAGACATTTCACACTGTAGAGCTGATAAACTTCCCACAAACTCAAGCCAGGCTGTCGTTTTGCTCAGGAAGAATACTCAGGCACGTGCTACAGGACCAGTTTTGGGAGGAGGAATACTGTAGAGCTTTGTAAGATTGTAAGCTGTTGTGCTGCACCGCAGGCTAGCCCCTACCACACACCCATACAGTGTTTTAGGGTAATAACAGGTACGGTGTGGCAGTTTAGTTGTGCCCACCAGTAGGTAAATTACCACGCTTTTCTCCTGCATCCATCGGAGGGCGCCGCGCTGTGCAGCACAAGGGTATCAGCCTTCTGGCTGGGTGTATGTAAATTTATTGTATGTTCCCGGCATTTG
This sequence comes from Bufo gargarizans, assembly GCF_014858855.1. Taxonomy (NCBI): domain Eukaryota; kingdom Metazoa; phylum Chordata; class Amphibia; order Anura; family Bufonidae; genus Bufo; species Bufo gargarizans. Next base: position 15,408,210 of record NC_058087.1, on the reverse strand, counting down.
CGGTTGTGTTCATTACCACGTTTAAGTAAAATTCGGTTTTGGCAAAAGCTGGTGGTGGAGTTGTTTTACACATGCCTGAGCTTGTGTTTGGCCAATTCCTTGCATTCTCTGCCGGATCAGGTGGCCAGAGCATAGTGCCGCAGGTGTGAAAGTTGCCTTACCTTGTATGTTTTGTATTGCTATAAATAATGTTAGAACAGAATAGGTTATGTTGAGAATTTAGCTTGGGGGGGGCAGGCACATGTTTTGCACAGGGGCCCTCTGCTGTCTGTGTTTGCCCCTGCAAATATATACATACTTATGTTAACAACATGACAAATTCTGTTAAGTGGCCATAAAATGGACCAGGCCCGCCCCCCTGACTAGGCCCAACTTCAGAAACCCATTGTCTCTGATTCTACAACTGCCCAGAAAGCAGCCGTACTATAAAAGCACTCCTGAAAGAAAGAGACTAAACATCGAAGATCTAGAACTCACAAGACATTGGACTCAAGACAGCAAGGTATTTTGCTTGTTTATGACAGAATGGGTTTGCTGTTGCGAAAGAGAATATTGCAAAAACATCTGCAATACTTTGAGATGGATTGGCCGTCCATATCTCAGTTCGGCACCCCTCACCTGTATAGCAGACAAGAATAGGCAGTTCTATCAGGAAGGGAAAATGTAACGATGCATAAAATGTTGAACGTACACACTGGTATGTATGAGGCCTAAAACCGGAGTATTTATAAGTGCATATTAGGCTGCATATATGTTTATCGTCTAGGACTATTCACCCAACGGGAGCCATCTGTGGATATTGGATGGCCCTATATGGCATCCATCACAGACCTCCATTGCATGTATATGTGTGAGCATATAACTCTGACAGAAGGCTTGAATGCCATGTGCTTACAGCCTTACAGATATTTCACATATTGATTTGCGCTCACGCTAATTAAGAAAGCTAAATACATTTTTTCTTTTTCTCTGGCTTTGCTGAGGACATTGAAATAATTGTATAATTCATTGAAATCAGTAAGTAATAGGTTTTATTTTCCATTAAGCTCTGATAATGACAAACTAATTATCTTTATAAAGCATCATTCTCCAAATGCGTTTCACACTACTCATTTAAAAAACAGGAATTAAAATAATAGCCATTTGGCCAATATTCAGTAATATACAAGTAAATGTGTTGGTAAAATCGAGAGCCAGTAAACACAGCATGATTGTTTTGTTATAATGCACTAAAAACACATAAACAGTCTATTAAATATGAATACAACATGCATACAACATGAGGCGATTACAATAAATTGCTCCTAAATGTTTTCTTCATGGTCACGATGCTTAATGGAAAGGAACCACATTCAAAATTTACTAGCCAACAGTGATGGCCAGTTTGCAGTGTTTGCCAACGAACACATGCGGGCTGCCATCTTTAGTAAGGTTAGACTCACCTGTCTGGCGACGCACAGGTAAGCCTTTACCTGTGCCTGTGCCGTGAGCCGGTCTGAAATCAAATGCGGTCACCGGGAGCAGGCAGTTCCGAGAACAGCTGCCAGGGGCCTTCATCGTGCCGTTCTCAGAACTGCCTGCTCCCGGTGACCGCATTTGATTTCAGACCGGCTCCGGGCACAGGCACAGGTAAAGGCTTACCTGTGCATCGCCAGACAGGTGAGTCTAGCCTTACTAAAGATGGCAGCCCGCATGTGTTCATTGGCGAACACTGCGAACTGGCCGTCACTGCTAGTCAATAGTAGAGATAATATGTCAAAACAAAATGGCATCTTAAATAATTGTCATTTTTTTTAAGCATTTGAGTATGGGTGAGGCAAAAACCCTTAGTGCCAATTGCAGCTGTTTAAAGGGCATCTATCAGCAGATTTGTACCTATGACACTGACTGACCTGTTACATGTGCGCTTGGCAGCTGAAGGCATCTGTGTTGGTTCCATGTTTATATGTGCCTGCATTGCTGAGAAAAATGATGTATTAGTTTATGCAAGTGAGCCTCTAGGAGCAACGGGGGCGTTGCCATTACACCTAGAGGCATTGCTCTCTGTGCAACTGCCTTCCCCTCTGCACTTTGATTGAATTTAGGAGAAGTCAGGGCCAGGTGTGATGACATTTTCACCGCCTGGTCCTGTCAATCAAAGTGCAGAGGGAGCAGCACCAGCAGAGAGAGCAGAGCCTCTAGGAGTAACAGCAACGCCCCCATTGCTCCTAGAGGTTCATTTGCATATACTAAAACATCATTTTTCTCTGCAATGCAGGCACATATGAACATGGGACCAACACAGATGCCTTCAGCTGCCAAGTGCACATGTAACAGGTCAGCCAGTGTCATAGGTACAAATCTGCTGACAGACGCCCTTTAACCGCTTAGATGCTTCGGTCACCCCATCTGCCACTCCACTGGTGCCCTTGCAATGCAATGATCTCTGGTTTGCTAGAGGCAGTTATTATTACACTGAGATCCGTTATTTTACAGGAAAGAAAAAGATATTCCTTCCTGGAAGACTTTTTCTGCCATCTAAAATAACAGATCTCAGACGGAAATGGCTAAAACAAATGCAAAATGAGCATAACAGATACTTATTTAGGTAAAGGATAGGGTTTTTTTGTTGTTGTTGTTGTTTTCTGTTCTTCTGACAGGTCAGAAGAACGGAAAGCAAAATGGCGATGTAAACCTACCCTAACTTCTATTTCATCTACTCTTTTAGATTTTTATTGCTGGCTCTTGACCTCGGGGCCTTTTGTATGGGATGGAAGATTTTAAGCAGTGAGCCACAGAGCTCATAGGAGGATTTTCTTTGTCTGAAAACCTCAATAGTATTCTTCCCATACACAATGTACTGGTATCTAGATATGTCTCTATATAAACCAGCACATTGTATGACTGACTTGATTTTTTTTAACTGTAATTTTAATAGGAATATGCAGGACATCGTTATACAGATATAACAACATTTTCAGAATACAAAAACCAAAAGAAAGGAATAAAAGGTAATAGCGGAAATGTTAGTCATATCCTATCTGATACTAACCTAATATAGTACTTAAAACAGCCCTGTCAACAGGATCAACCCCTATTAAACCAGACATGGTGACAGGTAGTAGGTTCTCATCATGCTGATTAAAATTAAGCCTTCCTTTTGTCTGTACGATAAACAGCTGCAGAGATATCAGTGTTTTTATTCATTTGCAAATGAGAGGTTCAAGCACCAGGACGGGGAGCTGAATCCTTTGAGCACTGCTTTGTAACATCTCCTGATCTCCGCACTACCGCCTCCATTTGATTGACAGGTCTAGAAATCAGCATGCTGAGGGCAGTGCTGTGTCCTAGCATGTACATATCATATACTCTATGTACTATAGCGTCAGCACACAGATCTGCTCAGAAGGCTAATCTGCATATTACTGCTTTATTTACAAGCACGATATATGATTATAAAGTCACCAGTAACATGTGTTAGCTTATAAGCATAGACAAAAAAACTGTTGTCTCTGTGTGGTAATGCTTTGGTTTTATGGGAAGTACATGGTTTTGCATATAGAGATCCCAGGTTTGAATCCTGGGAGACACAAACATCAACTTTTTTTTTTCTGTAATTTTTTTTCTCTCTCTCTCTCTCTCATTTAACCCATAATAAAAGGCTATATATAATATATAATCAGATAATAACATATTATCACACAAGACCAAAACATATGTGGCTGGAGGAGACGGTTTAATGCGATGAAGTAAATGAGGAGTATGATACCGAAACAGTTTATATTGAAGTTGTGGGTAATAGACCGTGCGGTAATAGGTAGTCAGATACACTCCTAAGTACTTAAAGGAGGTATAATACCAACGGAAATTATAATTCGTTTGGAGAGGGGATTGAAGAGAGGAGGGGATATTAAAGCTTCAGTCTTGGAGGCATTCATTTTATATTCAGTATGGGGACTCGCTCTGGAAGACAGGATTAGCAGACGCAGTAAAGAGGCAACAACAAGTTCTTTGGATCAAACAGTTCAGTGTTTTATTCACACTTTAGCCAACTGACAAAACAAGCAGTCATATTCAAGCAAAAAGTCACCTTGCGGTGTTGGTGGTAGGTCACACCATGCGGCATTTCTGCCTCAAAGAGTCCTTGCTGATAGCAGCACCAACCTGTTTTCACGCTAAACAGGTAGAAAGCCTTCATCCAGACACAAGGCTCCCAGATCCCAACATAGAGACATGGCTTCTTAGCCCAGCTGCCTATTTAAGGACAGCCAGGTGCTGCCAAAACCAGGACCGGCATTCAAAATCCGGTCTGGTATTTGACCTCACCTGGCTGTAAATCAGCCCAGCAGCACATGCTGGGAGGAAAATACCTGTTTTCACAGACCAAACCTCTCACTGTGTCACACCAGATAAACAGCTAAAGGAGTCCAGTAAAGCAAATACATTGGGCAGAGTAATATGAGGATTGAATAAAGTATGTTGATTTTTTTTAAAGAGGAGAAAATCAGCAGAAGTATAATTTTATATATTTTTTTAGTTATTGCAAAAAAGTTAATGCCACAAATTAAATTAGAGTAATAAGAAAAACAGTCCATTATACAACCACAATTCCGAAAAAAAAGTTTTGATGCTGTGTAAATTATGAATAAATGTAAATAAAAACTGAATGCAAATCTCACAGACCTAATATTTTATTCACAATAAGATTTATTCACAATATCAGAAGTTGAAAGTGAGACTTTTACTATTTCATGAAAATAATTAACTATTTTAGAACTTGATGACAGCAACGCAAGGGCAGGGCCATGCCTACCATTGTGTAACATCCTCTTTTCTTTTCACCACTTTATCACTAGACGATTTTCTGTTTTTGCACTTTTGCTTTTCACTACCTGCCTTTCCTGATCCATAACTTTAATATTTTTTCATTTACATAGTTGTATGATTATTATTATTATTATTTTTTGCAGGACAGTTGTACATGGTAATGGCATCATTTAATATTGCATACAATGTAGTGGGAAGTCTGGAAAAAATCGAAATGCTGTGGAATTGGAAAAAAAACTATTTCATGGGGTTTGTTTTTATGGTGTTCACTATCAGGCAAAACTGACTCATGACATTAATTCTCTGGGTCAGTACAATTACAATGATACAACATTTATATTGTTTTCCTTATTTTTAATACTGAAAAATACTTTGGAAAAACAGTGAGTTGGCCATTTTGATTTTATTCTGTTCACGTCATTCGCTGTATGGTATAACTATTTTATATATTAATAGTACAGACATTTTCAGATGCAGTGATGTCTATGATGTTTTTTTATTTTGGAAAGATTTGATTTGAATTTTTATGTTTTTTAATTTATTTTATAAAAACTTTTTTTTATCTTTTTTTTTTATGACCACAAGAGGACCTCAATAATTAGATTGCTATTTATAATTAGTAATAGATTTCTAGCCATTAGAGAATGCAAAGTTCAGTATATTTAAATGCAGTGCTGCCACCTGCTTAGCATGTGCCAAATGTTTTCTATTGGTAAACGGTCTGGATGGCAACCAGGCCAATTCAGCACCTGGACTCTTATTCTGTGAAGCTGTGCTGTTGTGATAGATGCAGTATGTGGTTTAGAATTATCCTGCTGAAATATGCAAGGCCTTCCCTGAGAGAGAAGTCTGGATGGGAGTCTATGTTGTTCTAAAACTTCTAAATACTGTTCAGCATTGATAACAGCATACATGTTCAGCATACAGTGCGTTTTCAAATGTAAAAGCTACCTACTCCATAAGCACATTGTCACGGTGGGGAGTGGGGGAAACTCCCCACCGTATTATACGGGCTGATACTAAGCCTGGACACAGGGAAAAGGCGCAGGTCACCTCCTACTGCCGCCTTAATCCTTACCCTGATCTCCTGACCGTATGCGCGCCCCCTAAAGGTGGGAGGGCTCATACACTGGAACCTGGATACTGCTGACCCTAACGGTGCTTTGCATAGTGGTCAGGAATAGGAGACAACCGGTTCCTCAAGGACACAGATGAACCGGAGTCTCCAGTGGCCTAGTAACAGATGGAAGAAAGATAGATAGAGGAGCAACTGAACGGCAGGTAAGCACCAGGTAAAACAACAACACACCTGAACAACAAACACTTACCTGCCGCAGCAAAGATGGAGCAACGACAACCAAACAACCTGACACCTCCTGCGACCACCGGAAGCAAGGCTGCTCCTAAACTTTAGGTTCAGCCCTCCGGGAAACCAATGGGGCCACCTTCCAGAGGCATAGACAGACAAGGAGATGTCTAGCAACTATGCCAGGCATAACACCAAACATGCCAGACATAGTACACCAAACAAGACATCATCACACACCCATAACATAAACCCACACCAAACACAACAACAGGTAAGGATAGGGGATAGAACATAGAAACAAGGGGGTGACATTGATGTTCAACTAGGATGGCCCTAAGACTGGACAGATGGAATCCAGGAACATCAACACTCCAACACACACACAAAGGCTGGAGACAAAACTAGATCTCAGGCTCAAAACACAAGGATAAATAGAGCCTAGAGACCATTACCCAGTTCCACACCAAGGAAGACATTAACCCCAAAACACCAGACAGAAGGAGGAAACAACTTAAAGGGGAAGTTGTGCACAAGCATAAAAAGCAACACGTTGCCACAGGCAACAGCATGCGTGACAACCATATCACGGCGCACACATAATGCATCCCTATACCATCAAAGATGCAGTCTTTTTAACTATACGTTGATAACAAGCTGGATGGTCCCTCTCCTCTTGAGAACATAGAATCCATGGTTTCCAAAATACATTTCAAATTTAGATTTTCTGACCACGGAACAGTTTTCCTTTTTGCCTCAGTCAATTTTAAATGAGCTTTGGCACAGAGAAGATGGTGGGATTTCTGAATCCTGTTGATATATGGCTTCTTCTTTGCATGATACAGCTTTAACTTGCATTTCTGAATTATACAGTAACCATATTTTATCTCTTTTAAAAAAAATGCTTTTTTTCACCCAAAAGCAAATACTAGTGAGTGCTTCCAATATGGAAGCGCTCACTAGTATGCAGTAGGTGTGGGGAGTAAGGAGTGAAAAGCTGCAAGTGCTGCCGGTACTCAACCTCCCTGTTCTTCCTCCCTGGGGCCACTCTGCACAGTCCTGACTGCTTACAGGTGACAGTGCAGCGTGGTCCGGAGAAGACAATGGAGCGCGACTGGAGGAACGAGGGTGCAGGAGAGGTAAATTAATTAATTTATATTATCTCTGATCTAAGGTCTGATATGGGGGTATGGCATGTAAGTCTGATGGGATCTGACATGTAAGTCTGATATAGTCTGATCTGAGGTCTGATGGGGGCCTGACCTGAGGTCTGATGAGGGTCTGATCTGAGTTCCTGATATGGAGGTCTGAACTGAGGATCTGATATGGATGAAAAATATTTTTTTCCTATTTTCCTCCTCTAAAACCTGGGGTGTGTCTTATCATCAGGTGCATCTTATAAAGTGAAAAATAGGGTAATTAAAAATACCCTTACAACACACAGGGCAAACAGGTCTTTTGCATAGGGATGCATAGTTCAGGGGCAGCGGTGAAGTGGCTTTTTGTTTATTTACTCCTCCATAAGACCTCATTTATTATACCTGTTCACACATGAGACAAGAACAGCACTTTTGGCTGCATTTATATTAAAAACTTCAGGAAAAATAAATGCATAAATTTCGACACCTGAACCACACAGCTCCGTCCTTTTCTGTAGCTAATGGAACTGGTTACTGCAGCTCTCCACCCACTGAAGCGAAAGGTGGTAGTGCTGTAGTAACGAGATTCCTTCTGGGAAGACTTTATGGAGCTCTGTAGTTCCTTTATTGACTTATGGCACCGGAGCTACAATGTCAGAGCTGATGTGACACTCCACACCCCTGCCAATCAGATATTAAAGGCTTATCATGAAATTAAATACAGTAAAACGACCTTCCTTATATATATAAAAAAATTACTGTCCTTTGCTGTCTTTTAACGGTGGTGCTAGCCACACACATCAGATAAAATTTAGTTAAACCCTTTTCTTTCCCTTTTATTATTACCATTCTGTATAATGATGTGCCTTGTAAATCTAGTATCCATCCTCCATTGTGCTGATAAAAACACATTCCTGAGTGATCTCAGAGACATGCGTGATGCACACAGGAGGAGGGGTTGATGGAAATAACTGTGGTCTGCACTAACAATTAATTAGGATTCCACCAGAAACTTCATCCTAGGTAGGATGTAAGTATTTATTTGCCCTATCTCTTGTACACCCCAGGGTGTCAGTCATGTGTTATAATGTGGTAGGCAGCAATGTGTTATGGCATAGCTGACCAGATGCCTACCCCATATTTAGGGTAGTGAGGTTTACTTACTTTTTATTATTCTGTTAATTTCTCCTGCTTTTGTGCAAATTAAACAGGTAGAAATGATAGGCAATTAGCAAGACAACCCCTATAAAGGAGTGGTTCTGCAGGTGGTCACCACAGACCACTTCTCTGTTCTCATCCTTTTTGGCTGTTGTTTTTGCATTTTGTCATTGCTCTCATCCCTAGAGGTAGCATAAGGCGGTGTCTACAACATACAGAAGCTGCTCAGATCCAAGATGGCACATCAAAGCGAGCTGTGGCAAGAAGGTTAGCTGCGTCAGCACAGTGTCCAGAGCATGGAGCAGATACCAGGAGACAGGCCAGAATACCAGGAGACGTGGAGAGGCTGTAGAAGGGCAACAACCCAGCAGCAGGACCGCTACCTCCTCTTTTGTGCAAGGGGGAACAGGAGAAGCAGTGCCATAGCTCTGCAAAATCACCTCCAGCAAGCCACTAATATCTATGTGTCTGCTCAAACTGTCAGAAACAGACTCCATGAGAGTGGTATGAGGGCCTGACATCACGAAGTCGGTGTTGGGCTTACAGCCCTCCATGTGCTAGCCAGAGATACGCTGACTGCCATTAGGTACCAGGATGAGATCATCAGACCCACTGTGAGACCATATGCAGGTGCAGTGGGCCCTGGGTTCCTTTTGATGCATGACAATGCTAGGCCTAATGTGGCTGAAGTGTGTCAGAAGTTCCTGCATGATGAAGGCATTGATGCTATGGACTGGCCTGCCCGTTCCTCAGACCTAAATCCAATCGAGCATATCTGGAACATCATGTCTCATTCCATGCACCATAAACTGTCCAGGAGTTGACTGATGCTTTAATCCAGGTCTTGGAGATGATCCCTCAGGACAACATCCGCCACCTCATCAGCAGCATGCCCAGGCGTTGAAGGGAGGTGACACAGGCACGTGGAGGTCACATACACTACTGAGCCATATTTCCTTGTCCATAGGCATTTCTACTGAAGTTGGATCAGCTTGAAATTTGATTTTACACTTTGATTTTGAGTATCAATCCAAATCCAGACCTCCTGCGATATTAAACTTGATTTACATTGATTAGTTTTACTTTTTTTTGTTCTCAATGCATTCCACTATGTAATGAATAAAGATTTGCAACTGGAATATGTCATTCATTGAGATCTAGAATGTGGTATTTTAGTGTTTCCTTTTTTTTGGGGGTGGGGGGGGGGCAGTGTATTTATTCACTTATCCTGCGTAAGTTTATTCATTCTCATTCTCAAATCTTTTGAATTCACGTTACATTCCAAACCCACAGATTTTGGTAGCACAACTATGCAGGGGCGTCGTTAGGTCAAAATATTCGGGGCTTGAGCCCCGGATGTTTTGACCAGTGCCCCGAATGTTATGCTGGCAGTCATTTCCACACAATCTCCTGCACAGCCCGGAGCCTGACTCCGCCCACTCATGTGACTGATCACGTGCTCCTGACATCATGTAAGGTCCTTCTGCCCACTAGTAACTATCAACTCCTGAGGTAGGACATGTGAATGGAGCATTTCTAGGTGCATTGGCTGTATTCTGCCCCCTGCCCTGTACTGTACCCCCCCCCCATGCTGTACTGTGTATACCTACTGTACCACATATGCTGTATTTTGCCCCCTGCCCTGTACTGTGCACCCCATGCTGTATTCTGCCCCCTGCCCTATGCTGCACTGTGTGTGCCTCCTGCCCTGTACCCCCTATAATGCACTGTGTGCCCCCTGCCTTATACTGTACCCCTATAATGCACTGTGTGCCCCCTGCCTTATACTGTACCCCCTATAATGCACTGTGCCCCCTATGCTGCACTGTGTGTGCCTCCTGCCCTGTACTGTACCCCCTATAATGTACTGTGTGCCCCCTGCCTTATACTGTACCCCCTATAATGCACTGTGTGCCCCTGCCTTATACTGTACCCCCTATAATGCACTGTGCCCCCTATGCTGCACTGTGTGTGCCCCCTGCCCTGTATTGCGCCTGCTATGCTGTACTGTACCCCCCTGTGCCCTGTACCCTGTACATTGCAACCTCCCTTCTCTGTCTCTAGTGCTTGGCACTATCATGGCACAATAAGGCCGGTTTTACATCACGTTTTGCCATTCGTCTAATGCAGGGGTAGGCAACCTACGGCACTCCAGCTGTTGTGAAACTACAACTCCCAGCATGCATTATTGCTCTGCTCTTCTCATAACTCCCATAGAAATTAATGGAACATGCTGGGAATTGTGGTTTCGCAAAAGCTGGAGTGCCGAAGGTTGCTGACCCCTGGTAATGTATACATAAAATGTATATGTTAACAGGTGACTCAGACTGACAACATCAAAAAAAATGATACGTTAATGTATACATATTTTTTTTTAACAGACTTTGCAGGATACAAAGCGTAGTGTGCTGCGCTTTTGTATCCCATTTTCCAACGTAAACATTAAACGGATGGCAAAAATGTGATGTGAACTCTCCCTTACATATGCACATATAGGATGCCAGGATAGTCATGGAGGGGGGGCCCAGTCAGTTCTAGCTACGCCCCTGGCTGGCAGGGTCGGCAGCTCTGACTCTCCTGCACTGCACAGCCCCGCCGTCCTAATCCGTATCCTGCAGTAACTGAACTTTAAAACAGCTCTTATGATCTCATTACTATCTTACACACTCAGCTCCGGAAACATGCAGTGCTGGCGGCGCTCGCTCACTGACGTCACGCGCCTGCTCCTCCCACTAGGCGGCGCAGGTGCGTGACGTCAGTGAGTGAGAGCCGCCCGCACTGCCTGTTACTGGAGCTGAGTGTCTAAGTCAAGATAGTAATGAGATGTGTGCTGATTTAAAGTTAAGTTACTGCAGGATACGGATTACTGAGGGGATGATCTGTGGGGTTGTCCAGACGGCTAGGCCCTTCACAGTAGTTATTAACCCGTTTCAGCAGTCCTCCATTCACTAAAGGGCTTAATAACTACTGTGAAGGGAGGACTGCTGAAAGGGGTTAATAACTACTGTGAAGGCCCATGGGGGCGTGGCTTCATGGGGTGGGGGCGTGGCTTCACAGGGGCGTGATACATTGGGCTTGTGCCCCGGATGTTTTCAGACCCTATCAACGCCCTTGCAACTATGTAATCTGTGGTGGGATCTCTCAACACTCCCCAGACGGGGAAAGACAGATAAGGCACAATGAATTTGAGACAAAAAATGAGCAGGAGTGAACATGTTTTTGGTGGAGTAGAAATGAATAGCATCAGTAGTACTTGAGACCCCACAAGACTTTATGTACTGCGGAAAAGCAAACAAATCTACAAAAATCCAACAATTTTACATATAAAAAATGCAAACATAACTATAGACGATATCATAAAAAACCTACAAAAATGAGTCACAAATTACTAAAAATACATGAAAAATTACATAAAATAAAGATGATAAGCAAAAAAAGGCATCATCACCAGCAATCAAATACTACATGAGAGTGTATAAATAGTATAGTAGATAACTTGGGCAATACAGGGTGTAATCACATAGCATCAAAGCACAAACTACCAGACATAACACTGGTGTGTGTAGCCAGGATGGTGCCACCCCAACACGCCTTTCAGCATACCTTTGCATGTTGGTGTGGCACCATCCTGGCTACACGCAACATGGGTAAAGTTAACTTTTCTGCTCTGATTGGACCTAAACATATGGGCTTACAGTGTATTCTGCTAATTACTTTTTTAATGGAGTTCTAGCAGTGTTATGTCTGGTAGTTTGTGATTACACCCTGTATTGCCCAAGTTATCCTACCATTACACAAATAATCATGAATATACTGTATGCACTCTTATGTGGTGTTAGATTGCCAGTAATGATTCCTTTTTCCTCATCCTTATTTTATGTAATTTTTTTTTAATTATTGTGTCAATTTAAGATGTTTATATATTTTTGGTACGTTGTGGCTCATTTGTGTTCCTTTTTTTGGTATCTATTTGGAGCCTTTACCAGTCACTGTATGGTTTACTTGGGTATTTAATTCTACACACTAGCACAGTCACGTGAAAGGTTATATGTATCTTTGCTGTATGGTCCATTTTGTTTAATTATACACAATATCATATTATTTGTAATTTGTTACATTACCGACAATGGAATTTGTTAACAACATAAGACAATCAACCCAACAACAAAAGCAGCAACAATAGTAAAAATAAAAGTCATGATTATATGATTCTTAAAGGGGCATAAAACCAATTTTCAAAAGACTAAACATTTTGTAAACAAGCTCTCTTCGCTGACTATTCCTCCCTCCACATGGACACCTTGCCCTGTCAATCAAGGACAGGGGGAATGTTCAGGGAAGCAATGGATGAGCACCAAGTGGCTAGGGCATGTCCTTGGTGCATTTGTGCCCTAATTTGCATATATAAAAATGTATAACTTATTATTGCTAAAGGCAGCAACAAACCTGGAAAAGAAAGATATGTTGTTAATCATCTAGGGCAACCTTACCAGTGTAATATGGCAGTTTAATAGGGTTGATGCTGCTGACAGATGTCCTTGAAACTTGTTTTTAAAATAAACCTGTCACCAAGAAAATGCAGTGCACCCTGCAGGCAGCTTTTTATAAAGTAGTAGGCATGTGGGAGGTCTCATCGGTGATTGACAGCTTTACAGGCAGACGTCAATCAGTAATAAGACTTCCCGCTTGGCTACTGAGCTCCGAAAGAGTACAGATTGAAATTAACAAATGACATGTTTTAATGAATCTTTTCCCATAAAGCTATTTATCAATCTGCTCAGCTCCTGCTCTATAACAAGCTGTCTGCATTCTCATCGTGACAGGTTCGCCCTAAGAATTCTAGTGGTGTTTGTTCTAAATTTTCAATGTCATTACCTATACTTAAAAACAATCCAGAAATGTTCCAATTCTTATCCTTATACAAGATTCACCTCCTCTCCCTCCCTGCACAATGACCTATGAACAGGTCACAGGGCATGCCCACAACATTCTTCCTTAGAAGTCAATGAGTTATTTCCAGACTACAGTTTCCAATGGTCCATCATCTGGCTACTGTAAACCATCTCTAAATTTCTGTTAAAAGAGCAGAGCAGTTGCTCAAAAATTTTTTAAATAAAAACAGAACAGAAAAAATGTTTCAGTAATTGATTTAAATTAACTTGGTGGAGGTAACACAGAACTTCCTGCATTGGGTATAAACATATAAAACACTCAAAGTGGTAAAAAAAAATACTTATATAACAGAATAAACTTCTAACACAGAACAGCCTGATCTTGTTACTATAATAGGTATAATAATGTTATAAAATAAGTATAATTGTGTGACATAACCTCTGAAAATATCCACAATAGGCGTTCTAAAATACGCCTGCAACTAAATTACTGGGTAAAGCTGTTCTTATTGTGTAATGAGAATGTTCATGACAAATCAGTGTATATGGCAAGTCTAGCAGAACCACAATCTATAGCTTTTTAAGAATTTCACTTACAAAGTCTAGGAGTCTAATGAAATGTCTAGATTTAAAGGGAGTCTACTGAAATTATATGTCCAAGCGTCTACTAAAATGTGTAGATGTCTAGGAGTCTACTGAAATGTCTAGATGTCTAGGAGTCTACTGAAATGTCTAGATGTCTAGGAGTCTACTGAAATGTCTAGATGTCTAGGTGTCTACTGAAATGTCTAGATGTCTAGGAGTCTACTGAAATGTCTAGATGTCTAGGAGTCTACTGAAATGTCTAGATGTCTAGGTGTCTACTGAAATGTCTAGATGTCTAGGTGTCTACTGAAATGTCTAGATGTCTAGGAGTCTACTAAAATGGAGACATGTATTCCTAACAGGGCAGGCAAGTCTCTTGAAAAGATTTCTGACAGGTGTCTCTGAGTGATCTTTCTGCATATGATTTATGGGGGTCCCATTGACTTCAGTGGGGGTTATTTTCCTCCTTAAGCTCCCCCTTGAAAAGTCTGTGAAAATCAGAATCTGCTAACTTGAATTATATTTGCATGAAGGGAAGTACCATTTATTAAAGGTGCTCTACTGGCACTGTCTATTTTGGACTTTGATGACACATCCTGATCTTAACGATCTTGTGGAGATCAACATCTGTCACAAATTCACAGCAAGGGAATGTCTTACTGCAGCTGCATCTCCCTCCTTTCCTACATTTAGTCTAATAATCACTCTTACAGTAAACAACAAGGGAATTGCAAGGTGCAGGGAGGTAAGATAGATGCCACTTTTGGCTAATAAGACCCATCTTTTTATGTGACAGTTTTATATTGTCACATGTATCACCACTGATTTATGAAAAAAATAATATATATATTATGACAGGGACGCTTTAAATTCCTAATCTGTGAAGCAGCTATGAATATGTCTTTTTAATGAGCTATCGATGACTACTGTCACACTGAGAGGCAATGAAAGTGGCCACATGGTCCTTCTCGGCCCTTTACCTACATCAGCTCCACTTTTTGCTCCTGCCTCTGCTGCAGTACCCTGAAAATGAGTTTGTGTTTCTTGTAAAATTCACCTAGTGCAGTAGTCTCTCCTGCTTGATCTTTATTAGGACGCCTTCTAATTTAAAGAGGTCTCCATACAGGACGGATTTATCATCTACCTGTGAATATTTAATTTTTCATTTTTAACCCTTTTAGCTTTAAATTCTGTGCTGATAAATTTTTAATATATATTTTCATAAGGATTAGAACTTTGGGTTTCTGATATAGAGCTCCAAACCCACTGCATAAATAAAGAGTTAAAGGGGTTTTCCAGAATCATAAAACTGATGACATATTCTATTAATGTCAGATTAGTGGGCGTCTGGTCAGCTGATTTAGCGTATTACCAGGAATAGCTCCATACTACAAGGTATAGTTCCATTCTACCAGTCACATACCAGACACAGCTTTTCAGTTTTGGCTATGTCTTGTACTACAGCACAGAGTGGCTCAGTTCCAGTCACATATACGGGACTGAGCTGTAATGCCAAGCAAAGTGTCACGACCCATGGTCTTGGTCGTGACTCTGGATCCGTATGCAGTTGCCTGAGGTTCGGTTCTATTGTCAACCACATGGTGAGGGCTGCTTGTAGGTTGCCTCACGTGTGGTTGCCGCTGGCAACTTGATTGGGTACTTGGCAGTATAGCAGCTTGCTAGGCACCTGTTGTGTGTGTGTGTATGTATGCACTTGGGAGCCGCATGCAGTTGCCCACGGTCTGGGTGTCAACCGCAGCTGGGGCACTTAGTTGTATGCCTCAAATGCGGTTGCCGCGGACAACAGATGTGCATGCGGTTGTCTTTGGCAACGTGTAGTTTTATGTATGCACTTTGTCTGTTTGTTGTGCACGAGGTTATGTTTGTATGCTCTAAGACACCTCCCTTCACTTGCGGTTGTCCGCAGCAACGTCTGGTGTTGTGAGCATGTGGTGGCAGTGTCTCGGCCTGCTGGCTGTTCTTCAGGACATGGTTGCCACGCATGCCGTTGCCGGCGGTAACAGGTGAGTGTGTTTGTGTGCTTTTCCCTTTGTGTGGCTTCACTACCCTGCCTGGTGTAGGAAGGGTTAACTCCCTTCTTTCTGTGTGAACACTGGGGGTGTCTGAGTATGGGTGTGGCTACTTTGGGCTATAAAGCCTCTGCTTAGAGCAGTAGTCAGAGGGGGTTCTTCAGCCATGCAGTGCTGGAGACATCCTCCTAGGTAATCACCATCTGCCAGTGGGGGCCACCCTTCTGGTAATAAAATTATGTTACACGGTGTTATGTAGGTGTGTGTGGGGTTTCCTTATTATTGCAGCTTATGGTCCTGGGTTCCTGTGTGATGTCTGGTGTGTGCTGTGTTCGTTTGTGTTCTGAACAGGAGCACTTGCACATGGGTTCCAGGCTTTGTTGTCTGTGGCAGGTGAGTGTTGTGTTGGTTGCATTTGCCTGTCACTGCCATAAGTTATTTCTGTTCCCCTTGTAGCTTGGCCACTTTAGACTCCTGTTTCTCCGTGTCCAGGAGGAACGGGCTGTCTACCCAGCTCCTAGTTCAGGGAACGACAGAGGGTCAGTAGGGATCCGAGGTTCCTGAGCATGGGCCCTCCTACCTTTAAGGGTGGCTCATGCAGCTAGGAGTCAGGGTCAGATTAGGGAAGCGCTAGGAGGTGACCTGCTCCCTAATTCTGTGGTTCTGGCCAAGTAGCAACCTTACCATCACCTGGCACCGCACGGCTGAGGGTTTTCCCCATCCCCAGCCGTGACACAAAGCTACTACCAAAACTTGGACCTATTCCTGGTGACCAATGAAGAGGATGAAGCACTTGTTGAAGAGTCCGTCCCCCACCAATCTGATATTTGTGGCCTATCCTAGGGATAGAACATTAATTTTATACTCCTGGAGAACTTCTTTAAAACAATATTTGCAGCCACCACAGCATACAGCGTTCATACTAAGGCAAAGGTGATAGTGCTAATAAGTGAACCATCGTGCTGCCCTGTTCTTGAGCAAAGTACTCAAGGAAGACAAGGCCTGACTTCCAAGCTGCACCCACTGCCTCTGTATCTCATTCATTATTCTAGTTTGTCAGATGCAGTTATTTTATCAATAAGCAAAACGAACGGTATGGTCATATCGGGCCATGTCTTGTGTTTCTTTTATTTTTCAAGTTATAACAGGGACGCGTTTCGGCTTGTCCTGAGCTTTTATCAATGGTTGATAAAGGCTCAGGACAGGTCGAAATGTGTCCCTCTGATAACTTGAACAATAAAAGAAACTAACTGATTGAAGATAGCAAGTGCTAGGATCTCTTCTATATTCCACAGGGACTGACCCCCTTCATGTGCACCACTGAGTGCCGACCGAAATCCGTAATTTTAAGAGCATATACCATGGGACAGGTTACCTTTCAACAAGGGCATCAAACACATATCCATATTGGACTATAATAGTTGGCAGTAAGAACACTCATTACAGTGCATTTGGAAAGTCTTCAGACCCTTTCACTTTTTTTTTTTTTTTTTTTATATTTTGTTATGTTGCGACTTTGTTTA
The DNA here is from genome assembly GCF_014858855.1 of Bufo gargarizans. Classification (NCBI taxonomy): domain Eukaryota; kingdom Metazoa; phylum Chordata; class Amphibia; order Anura; family Bufonidae; genus Bufo; species Bufo gargarizans. The sequence goes on along the minus strand of NC_058087.1, from coordinate 15,390,771 downwards.
AAAAAAACCACAAAAAAAAATTTTTTTCCCATCATTCTGAAATCAATACTCCATAATGAAAAAGTGAAAGCACAGTGTTAGAAATCTTTTCTAATTTATTGAAAAGGAAAAAAATTAAATATTGCATTGACATTCAGATATTCAGACATTGATATTCAGTCAGACCCTTTACTCAGGATTTAGTTGAAAATGTCTGATGAAGTTCATGTCAGAGCCCTGGCTGGGACACTCAAGGACATTCACAGAGTTGTCCCTAAGCCACTCCTGTGTGCTTAGGGCCACTGTCTGAGGTCCAGAGCACTCTGGATCGGATATTGATTATAAGAATACCTCTGTACTTTGTTCCATTCAGATTTCCATCAACTCTGGCCAGTCATTCTGTCCCAGCCACTGAAAAAGACTCCCACAGTATGATGCACCCACCTCCATGCTTTACTGTAGGGATGTATTGGGCAGTGCTTTGTTTCCTACAAACATGATGCTTAGAATAGAGGCCAGAAATCTTCTTTCTCACAGTCTGAAAGTCCTTTTTTTTGCAAACTTTCTTGTCTTTTACTGAGGAGAGGCTTTTTTCTGGCCACTCTGCGATAAAGAGCAGATTCCTGGAGTACTGCAGTGATCGTTGACCTTCTGCAAGTTTCTCCCATCTGCACACAGGATCTTTGGAGCTCAGACAGAATGACCAATGGGTTCTTGGTCACCTCTCTTACTAAGTTTGGTGGGACAGCCAGCTTTATGAAGAGTTTTTGTTGCAAACTTCTTCCATTTCAGAATTATTTAGGCCACTTGTGCTTTTGGGGACTGTCAGTCAGCAGACATTTTTTGACCCCTTCTTATAATCTGTGCCTCCACACAATCCTGTCTCTGATCTCTACAGGCAGTTCTTTCCTTACGATGGCTTGGTTTTTGGTATCTTTCCAAATCATGTCCAATCAACTGAGTTTACCACAGATGAACTCCATCATGATGTAGGAACAGCTCAAGAAAAATGGTAGGCCCCCAGAGCTAGTGTCATAGCAAAGGGTTTGAATACTTATGTACATGCAAAATTTAAGTTTTTCCTTTGCAATAAATTTGCAAACATTTCTAAAATTCTCTTTTCACTTTCTTATTACGAGGTATGGAGTGCAGAATGGCGAGGGAAAATATTTTTTCTTTTTTTTCCTTCATTTTAGCACAAGGAGGCAACATAACAAAATGTGAAAAAAGTGAAAGGGTCTAAAGACTTTTCTAACGCGCTGCATATACTTCCGAGGCTCAATATGTAGTTTGAATTCCTCAATGTCCAATTCATCTGGCTGGCAGATGCAGCTTTGGTAGCATTTTTTCAAATTGCTGCAATGTATCCAGAATAAAAATGTAAACTTTTCAAACAATCTTAACCACTTTGTTTTAACAATACAAATAAACATCTACAGTGCCTTGAAAAAGTATTCATACCCCTTGAACTTTTCCATATTTTTTCATTTTACACCCACAAACTTAAATGTGTTTTATTGGGATTTTATGTGTTAGACCTACACAAAATAGCAATACAGTATGTGTGAAGTGAAAAGAAAAGGATATATGTTTTTCAAAGTTTTTAATACATGAAAATCTGAAAAGTGTGGCGTGCATTTGTTTTCACCCCCTCTACTCTGATACCCCTAAAAAAAATCCAGTGTAACAAATTGTTTTTAGAAGTCACCTAAGAAAAGGGCCTAAGAAAACAAATACGCTTGCAGAGGAGCCCTACACATTTTCCAGAGCTGCTTTATCTTATTTTATTGATCTAAAGGTACTGTATATTGATGGAAATCCTTTGTAAAAGTGTACACACCAATGCATCAGGAGGATGACAGTCAAAGAAAGAGGATGATACATTTCAAAGCTTGATACAGAAATGTGAATTACTGTAATGCATGACAATAAATGCATTATTAATGTAAGAAAATAAACCAAGAAGTGACACACATAGACATACCTGTTTGTTACTGTAATACGGGTCAATGTCCTCCATTGGTTCGGACACCATTCCTGAAGGTATGTCTCCATATATAAAAGGCAAGGATTTGCCTGCTTCCAAGTCCGAATTTGGCTTGGGCCCATTTTCATCGTCATCATCTCTACGATCCTTTGCTGGTTTCTTAGCTTTTTCTTCTGCAATGCGCTTTTCGATAGCTGCAAGAGATTCTCTAGTGAACAGGCGAAGGCTGTCAGGTCCTGGTGGGGGTAAAAGTGGCTGTTCCATCTTCTCATCCTGCACTAATTACCAATCAGCTTCTCACACATGAAGGTGCTGGAAATAAAGGGAAAAAATTGATAAAAATCAAGAAACCATATATTCTGTGGATAAATAACAGTTTCATAACCAACTAGCCCTTGCAGAAAAGTAAGTCCATAGAACCCTCAACATGGCTCCCAGCTTTTTGGACTGTTAAGAAGTGCAAGAATGTACTATAGGTTCACACATTTTCCAGTTGTACCATAGCAGCCACAGCATTTGCCCATAAGTGGTTAAAGAAAAAAGTACACCACTGAGGTCCAATTGTGTTGTGCTTGTGACCACAGGAGTGCCAATCCCAAAATATCCAAGTTTTGCAAAGATGATTATGGCATCACAGCCGGGGCAGACTGGGAAATTAAAGCGGCCCTGGAAAAAAATACTAAAATTGGCCTCGTTTTGTAGTCAGGTCAAAATTGACGTAAGGCAGGGGCAGCAATACCATACTGTGGCACATTATACCACCCCAACAGAGTCAAATACTACAGTCCATCACAAAATACTGCCAGTAGCACAAAATTCATCCCCGAAAACTTCCAATGGCTAGTAGTGAGGAGGGCTTAGGTGACCCCCTGGGCATCGGCCCACCAGGAAATTTCCCTGTAAGGTCTATGGCCAATTCGCCCCTGATCAAAGGGACTTCTGCCATTTATTATGCAATATCACCCATTCCTAAAGTGCAATAATTCAGCAGAAAAGAAAATACTTGAAGGAGGACAAATTTTTTGCTGAAATGTTGCACTTTAATTATAGGTGATATGGCATCATAAATGGCAATTCGCACCAAAAAGTCCTGTGATGTTGTGATTGTCTTTACAAAAACCCTTCCTCTATGGAAAGTACATTAATGCCATTGATTCGAGGTCACATTGATTTTTAGATTCCTCTTAGTAGATATTCATCTTTTTTTCAACTGAAGAACCTTTTGAAACTTGGTAATATGCCATAATGGCACCACAAACAAGGACCTAAACAATCAAATACTACAACGTTCAAAAACATAAAAAGATTGGAAAGTAGAAGGAAGACAGTGGAGAAAGGCCATAGGTTAACTCCAGAATACACGTTCACACACCAGCATCCTCATTTGACACCAGCATCTTCATTGAATTATTTTTTTCTATAAAAATCTGTTTCTTGATGAGATGATTAACTTATCATCGTTACCTTGATGACTACTCATCTCTCTCTCATTACTACTGGTTCGACACATACATTGACAAAATATTGGTTGATATAGAAGACTGGATGATAGTGCATCAAATTTGCCTCAAGATCCGCGTGTGAAGTATAAATTGTGCTTTTATTTTACAATACCAGGAAGTTAAAAAGTACACCTTAGGCTACTTTCACACTAGCGTTCGTCGGTCCGCTCGTGAGCTCCGTTTGAAGGGGCTCACGAGCGGACCCGAACGCTTCCGTCCAGCCCTGATGCAGTCTGAATGGGTGCGGATCCGCTCAGACTGCATCAGTCTGGCGGCGTTCAGCCTCCGCTCCGCTCAGCAGGCGGACACCTGAACGCTGCTTGCAGCGTTCGGGTGTCCGCCTGGCCGTGCGGAGGCGTGCGGATCCGTCCAGACTTACAATGTAAGTCAATGGGGACGGATCCGTTTGAAGATGCCACAATAGGGCTCAATCTTCAGGCGGATCCGTCCCCCATTGACTTTACATTGAAAGTCTGGACGGATCCGTACGAGGCTATTTTCACACTTAGCTTTTATATGCTAATATAATGCAGACGGATCCGTTCTGAACGGAGCCTCCGTCTGCATTATTATGATCGGATCCGTTCAGAACGGATCCGATCGAACGCTAGTGTGAAAGTAGCCTAACAATGTCACAAAGAAGTCTTTTTTTTTTTTGGTAGCCTTTTGCTTATGTTTGCATTTATTGCTGCATTTTTAGCAATATTTGTATGGAAAAAAAAGCCACCTCCAGATGTTAGCTATAGGTCTACAGAATTAAGTAACGTAGGACACACCTGCATTTTTGTTAGGCATTTTTCTTCACCTGCAGTGTGTATTTTAGGTTTCATGCTGGGTTTCTTTAATTGCAGTATGTTCTTTTAGCCTTATTTTCTGGCATTTTTGTGATATTGTTTTGTTTGTTTTTGTCCAGATTGAAAAAATATGTTTTTTTTTTAAATGGCTTTTTTAATAGAGATGTACAGAAGAAATGACATCAGAGGGGAACATTCTCTCCTGTTTAAAAATGGATGTCTTCCAAAAAAATGACACAAAAACATGTACAAAAATAAATAAAAAAAGGCAAGCCGTATGTGTGAAGGAATTCTTATTGTTACCTCCTTGTTAATGGCTCCTTTTATACTGTGATGGCCTATCCACAGGAACACCCAGAGTAAAACTGCTTAGGCTAGGTTCACAAAATTGGGGGTGTGCCAATATCAAATCTGGCACATACGGTAACTGAGGCTGGCACTCAGATTTCTGCTGCGAATGTGCTGTGGATCCGCATGAAGAGGCAATAAGTCCCATCATCATTCAATGGGGCTAATCTACATTTTTTTGTGCAAAATCAGCAAGAATACAGAACCATCCTCATTATTCTCATGGATGGTGGCACAAACAGAAATCTGCTCAAATTGTCTGCTTCATTTGAATAGTATTGAGAAAACCCCAATCACTTCCATGGAAGTGTGGGTTTTACGTGGATTGCTTCAGACAGAACCTGAGGGGTGGAGCATGAGCAAGAATTCTCTCTTTGTCCCGCGTAATAGGAGAGATTTATTAATGCTTTGACCCCTTCCTGACGCAGTGATTTTCCATATATGTGTTTTCACTCCCTGCCTTCCTGGAGCCATAACTTTTTAATTTTTCCATTCACATAGCTGCATGAGGACTTGTTTTCTGCAAAACAAATTTTACTTTCTATGGCACCATTTAATATTGCATAGAATGTAGTGGAAAGAAAAAAACTTAATTAGTTTTATGGGTTTTGTTTTTACGGCGTTCGCTATGTGATAGTTTTTCTTTTCACTGTCATATTTGGACCCCAATAACTTTTTTAAAGTTATGTCTATGGAGATGTTTGAGGGCTTATTTCTTTGTGGGTCGATCTGTAGCTTTTGTTAATACCATTTTAATGTGTCTGACATTTTGATCACTTTTTATTCAATTTTTTTGAGAGGTAAAGTGATAAAAAAATGTCAAATCAGAAATTTTTTCCCCATTATGTCATTTACCATAAGGATACGTTTTTTTCATATTTTAATAGTAAGGGAATTTTTGCACACAGTTTTAATTTTTTAATTTTCTAAGTATTTTTTATTTATTTTTTTGATTTGGGGGTGATTTATATACCGTATATATTTATTTATATATAAAAAGGAAAATATGGCAGCACCAACTGAAAAAATTAAAAAAGAGGGTGCAAAGCCCAATGGGAATAAGCTGTAATGATTTATTTGCACATTTGCCAGTTTCTTGATGTATATATACTGGTCACTTTGTCCTGTTTCTTTGCTTTGCTTTGCTTGAGAAAGGCTCTGGTATTGAGCCGAAACATTTCCTTACCACATGGATGAATAAAGTTTGAGTTCACTATTCCACGAATTGGAGTGCTGCCCGTTTTTTGTTTTATATATATATATATATATATATATATTAAGTAGGTACAAGGAATCATCGTGGATGAAAGGTATGCGTCAACGAGGTTCTTGGCCTCGGTGGAGTAAGAGCCAGTTTTCATGTGTCAGCAGCAGAGTAGTCAAAGTGCTGGGTGAGTGACTACTCCCCAAGGTCCAGGCCGGGTTTTGACAGGCCTATAAAAAAAACTGCCAGCAGTGTCAGGTGGATGGATGACTCCTCTTTGACACTGGAGCTGTGTGAAACTCTGCTGAGATCTGAGGCCTGTGTGTGGGCTGAAAGATGAAGACAGTGCATCGGTAGAGCTGGCCGCCTAAAGCCTGCAGGTGGACTTTCTGAGGCTGCAAATTCAGCAGGGTGTGGATTAAACACCCTGGATCAAAGATGAATGTTTTTCTGTATAAACTGTTACTGATACTGAAACTGATACTGAAAATGGACTGTCATACTGTGAACTAGGGATCGACCGATATTGATTTTTTAGGGCCGATACCGATAATTTGTGAACTTTCAGGCCGATAGCCGATAATTTATACCGATATTCTGGGAATTTTCATTTTTGAAAAAAAAATTAAAATTCCCACAAATCTGCTGAAAATTAATGTTTATTGTTAATGTGTATTTTTTTTTTTTTTTGTAAATCTTTCTTTTTCATTTATATTTAATATTTTGGTGTTTTTATTTTTATTCCTTTTTTTTTTTAAACTAACTTTTAGCCCCCTTAGGGACTAGAACCCTTGTCCTATTCACCCTGATAGAGATCTATCAGGGTGAATAGGAGCTCACACTGTCCCTGCTGCTGTGTGCTTTGTGCACACAGCAGCATGGAGCTTACCATGACAGCCAGGGCTTCAATAGCGTCCTGGCTGCCATGGTAACCGATCGGAGCCCCAGCATTACACTGCTGGGGCTCTGATCGGAGGAGCAGGGGAGAGGGAATCCTGTGGGGGGCGCACTGCGACTGGGGTGGGGGGGGGGGGCGCACCACTGCTTAATACTGGGGGGAGGGGGGGTGCACTGCGCCACCAATGCTTAATACTGGGGGGGCTTGGGGGGGAGGCGCACTGCGCCACCAATGCCTAATATTGGGGGGGAAGGGGGGCACACTGCGCCACCAATGTCTGATACTGGGGGGCTTGGGGGGGGCGCACTGAGCCACCAATGAAGCTTAATCTCTAATTTATTCACATACAGGAGGCGGGAGCTGGCTGCAGGATCACATAGCCGGCTCCCGACCTCTATGAGCTGTAGCTGCGATCCGCGGCACCTGAGGAGTTAACTACCGCAGATCGCAGCTACAGCTCATAGAGGTCGGGAGCCGGCTATGTGATCCTGCAGCTCCCGCCTCCTGTATATGAATTAATGTGAGATTAAGCTTCATTGGTGGCGCAGTGGCCATAGCTCCTCCCCTCCTCTTGTCCCCTGTCCTCCCATTGGCTGGAGCGGCAGCAGCAGCACAGGGGGAGGAGACACTGCTCCTTCTCCCCTGTGCTGCTGCTGAGGGAACACGGAGAGCGCTGTCAGCAGCGCGATCTGTGTTCCCAGGACGTTATCGGAATATCGGCAAAATAAATGCCGATACCGATAACGTTCAAAATCCTGAATATCGGCCGATAATATCGGTAAATCCGATAATCGGTCGATCCCTACTGTGAACCTGCAACTAGTGTGAATAAACACTGCAGTTTTTGAGTTATAAACGTGTCTTTGCCTCTATACTGCACCCGCTTGTCCTGTCTACCAGAGAGAATCCCCACAATTGGTGGAGGATGCAGGCAAGAGCAGTGAGGCTGAACGCTAATATTTTTGGTTTCTGCATTTTTTCAACATGGAGGCTGTTGTGAAGGCCCTCATGGAGGCTAATCTGCAGCAGCAGGAGACAAACCTGCACCAACGCGAGGCTAATAAGAAGCAACAAGAGACCAACCAGTTGCTGCTTCAACATGTGATGGCTTTGCAGACAGCAGGATCAACCCCGAGAGTTCACTTTGCCTGGAAGGCAGTACGTGCATTGATTCCTAAGATGACACCCGCAGACGACATCGAAACCTACCTGGCGATGTACGAGAAAGTGGCCACAAGTGAGAAGCTACCCCAAGACTAGTGGGCCGAGGTCGTAGTCGCTTGGTGGCCTCAGATTCCCAGCGGGTGTATTTCGAGTTGCTGGACGATCAAGCAGCCGACTACCAAAAAGTAAAGGGTGAGATTTTGGCCAGACTGGGGGTGAATGTGTTGGTCCGGGTCCAGTGGGTACATCGATGGGGGTTTAAGCTGGCCGAGCCAGCGAGACGCCAATATTATGACATACTCCACCTCTTGCAAAAGTGGCTACAGCCTGATTTGCTAAGTCCCACGGCTATGCTGGATAGACTATCTTCTGGAGGGCTCTGCCACCTCCTCTCCAGCACTGGATCAGCCAGGTGTCTCCTGGCAATGGTCTGGAGATGGTGGACTTGGTGGAGCGCTACGAGGCTACTAAGAATCTTAAGGGGGGTTCTTCCGTAGGGGGGCAGTCAAACCCCATAAATCTCCATCCCAGACACGGGGACTTGTGCCAACCAAACCCACCCGGGATGTACCCCCTATGGACCCGGCTCCGATAGTCTGCTAGCGGTGTTGGGAGCTGACTGTCCACATAAGGTGGAACCAATGGACACGAACTATGGCTTCCATCAGTCGTTATATGCCAGGAAGCTGTGTGCAGAGGGTACCCCAGAAACTCTAAACCACTTGTGCAAGGTGGAATGGGAGGCACTCCAGTTGAGGCCCTGCTGGACTCAGGGAGTCTGGTGTCCCTAGTAAGGGCTTCACTGGTACAGTGCGCTGAGTATACTGGCCAGAAAGTCAGGGTCATGTGGATTTATGGGGACTTATAAGACTATCCCACTGCCCTGGTGTCTCTATGCACGGGGGCCTGCAGGTGGACTCACGAAGTGGCAGTTGCCACAAACTTACACTATGAACTTATAATAGGGAGAGACTTTCCCGGCACTGTGGCCTGCCTCAAGAGTGACTGATACACGTGAGACAGGGGTAACCCTAGCAGAGTGGCCTTGCTTTGGGGGGAGGCCAGAACCCTGGGAACACGAGGCAGAAGGGCCAGCGGTAGGGGTAACCGCCACTTAGGTGGAAGAGGGGGAGACAACCCCACACAGTGTAATAGTGGGAGACGTGGAGGACTTGCCGCCGGGGCCTGAGCTGGCAGACCTTAGTGTCTCCAGGGATAATTTTGGTACTGTACAACACCGGGACCCAACTCTGTCCCGAGCCTGGGAAAATGTATTAATAGTAGATGGTGAACCACCACAAGCTGGGGAAGAGTCGGTGATCCCCTGTTTTGTGGTTCATCAAGATATGTTGTATTGGGTAAACCAGCTGCGGGGTGAACAGTTGGTGGTGCCCCAGGCGTATAGCAAACTCGTGTTAGAGTAAGCCCACCAACATGTTCTCTAAGGTCATCTGGGAATGCAGAAAACACAGGACCGGATATTACAACGGTTTTACTGGCCCAGTGTGTTTAGAGAGGTGGACGAATTCTGTAAGTCTTGCCAGACCTGCCAGGCAACTAGCCCCCAGCACCTTTTCTGTAGTCCTTTGGTACCTCTCCCGATTATCGAGGTACCATTTAAACGAATAGCTATGCACCTCGTAGGCCCAGTACCAAATTCCGCTAGAGGACACCAACACGTCTTCGTCATCCTAGACTACGACACTCAGTACCCGGAGGCGGTGCCACTGCGACATACATCAGCTAAACTTATAGCTAAGGAGCTAATGGAAATGTTCTCCCAAGTGGGGCTACCTAAAGAGGTTCTGACTGCCCAGGGGACCACTTTTATGTCCAAGGTCATGAGGTAACTCTGTAAAGTGCTGCACATAAAACAACTAGGGACGTCCGTTTACCATTCGCAGATGGACGGTCCCTAGTTGTTTTATGTGGTAGAACGGTTTAACCAAACATTTTTATTTATTTTTTAAAAGGTAGTGTCTGAAGATGGGAAGGACTGGGACCTCCTTCTGCCCTATCTCATGTTCGCTTTGCGAGAGGTGCCCCAGGCCTCTACTGGGTTCTCGCCCTTCGAATTGCTATAAGGCAGACATCCTCGCGGTTTGTTGAACGTAGCCAAGGAGGCAAGGGAACAGCAAACCACTCCATATAAAAGTGTCCTTGAATACATTACCAAGATGCAACAGCGGATAGAGACCGTTTTGCCTCTTGTCAGGGAGCATATGTAGGCCGCTCAGCGAGCCCAGAGTCGGATCTATAATCGGCAGTCTTGGGTCCAGATCTTTAACCCGGGTGATCGGGTTTTGGTTCTGGTGCCGACCGTGGCTTCTACCTCACAGTTTTTTTTTTTGCCTTCCTCTGGATGAACTTGCAGGATGACAGGCCGAACTGGATGGGCAAATGTCTTTTTTCGGCCTTATGTACTATCTTATGTACTATGTTACTAGGTGGCAGGAGCCCTATGAGGTACTTTAGAAAATTGGAGAGGTAAACTACAAGGTACACCAGCCAGGGAAGCGAAAGCCAGAGCAGGTGTACCATGTGAATTTACTAAAACCATGGAAAGATAAGGAAACCTGTACTGAAGACAGCCCGCAGCCAGGTTTTCTAGGGGAAGCGGTTTTGGCCCCTCTGTCTGAAGCAAGGGAAGCGGCTGCCACAGTAAGAATTGCTGACAGCCTCTCCTCTAAACAGGCTCAGAAGGCCAAGGAGTTTATTAGCCGGAACACGGATGTGTTCTCGGACCTCCTTGGACACACTTCCACAATTCGGCATGACATTGTCACTGAGCCTCAGGTTAAAGTCCGGTTAAAACCATACCGGGTACCCGAGGCTCGGCGACAAGCCATCTCGGAGAAAGTGCAACTAATGCTACAACTAAATGTCATAGAGGAGTCTAAAAGTGAGTGGGCCAGCCCTATAGTATTGATACTAGTGTTGGTCGAGCACCAGAATGCTTGGGTGTTCGGGTGCTCGAGTCGAATACCTCAGGATGCTCGGGTGCTCTACCAAGCACCCGAGCACAATGGAAGTCAATGGGAGACCCCAAGAATTAAACCAGGCACCCCCTACTCTGAAGAGGAGAGGGTGTCTGGTTCACAGAAAAAGGTCACAAATTGATGGAAACACCAGTGAAATGGTTCAGGAACAGCATGGGGAGGATGTCTGGATGCATCTTGGACTACCAGGTCGCTGCTGGGAACGATGTTGTCGGAGTAGTAGGCCAATTTTACAGACTGACAATAATACACACAAAGCCGAAGATAAAATCGATTTTAGAGGAAAAATTGTTAGGACACATTCTTTCCTGTATATTTACTTGTATATAAAGTGCAAGTGCTGCCAAAAATTACAAGGAAGAGGCAATTTTATACAACCTGTATATCACATAAAGGAGGGCCTCATTCACATTGTGGTACAATTGTTCAGGTAGTGGGACTCTACCGGCACTACAATACACCCTGTATTACACAAAAAGGAGGGCATCATGCACACCCTGCTGGTGACCCTCAAAAACTATTGGAGCAAGGGCCTGCTGATGTGACCATCTAAAACATTAGGGGCGAGGGCCTGCTGCTGAGCTGACCCTCTAAAACATTAGGGGCAAGGGCCTGCTGCTGATGTGACCATCTAAAACAGGCATCTCAAACTGCGGCCCTCCAGCTGTTGCAAAACTACAACTCCCACAATGCCCTGCTGTAGGCTGATACCTGTAGGCTGTCCGGGCATGCTGGGAGTTGTAGTTTTGCAACAGCTGGAGGGCCGCAGTTTGAGATCCCTGATCTAAAACATTAGGGGCGAGGGCCTGCTGCTGAGCTGACCCTTTAAAACATTAGGAGCGAGTGCAGCCTAATAAGCATGTTGATATGATGGAGGAGGAGGAGGAGGACGAGAAAAAGGAGATTGAACCATATACCCTTTTTAGTGGTGGAAGGGGTGCATGGGAATACAATGTATTCAATACACCATAAAAGCCACATTTAGAGTGCCTTCATGTTCAGCCGCTTTCCTCTGGTGGAGTAGAGAAGTCAGGGGAAATCCAGGCCTTGTTCAACCGGTCAGCATTTTCAGTACAAGCAGTACGCTCTGACAAAACGCTGGCGGCGAGGAAGGCCAGCACCTCCATGGCGTACAGTGCCAGTTCGTGACACAGTGTCCAGCTTGGACACCCAATAGTTGTAAGGCACAGAGGGATCTCTGAGGATGCTGACATGGTCTGCTATGTACTCCTTCACCATCTTCCCAAAAATTTCCCTCCTTGTGACACTAGGCCACACATCAGGTTGAGAGTGCTGGCGGGATTTTATAAAACTGTCCCAGGCCTTGGAGACTGTTGCCCTGCCTCTGTTGGAACTGCTGTGTGTTCCCATCCATCTCCCCTCCTCGATTGGCCAAGGAACTACATACTCTGCAGCCAGCGTTGTCAGCTGGAATTTTTTGGAGCAATTTTTCCACAGGAACCTTCTGGTATTGCGCCATTTTGCTCATCCTCTCCACCACAGGAATGAGAGATCAGAAGTTCTCTTTGCATAAGGGGTCAAAAAGGGTAAACAACCAATAATCGGTGTTGGCCAAAATGAGTACAACACCAGGGTCACGAGAAAGGCAGCATAACATAAAGTCAGCCATGAGTGCCAGAGTCCCAACAGACAAGACTTCGCTGTCCTCATCAGGAGGATGACTCTCAATCTCCTCAACCTCTTCCTCCTCTTCTACCCATCCACGCTGAACAGATGGAATAAAACTTCCATGGGTACTACCCTCTGTAGCGGAGGCAACCGTCTCCTCCTCATCATCATCATCATCATCATCCAATTCGCACTGAGGAGACGAACTGAGAATGGTCTAGCTCTCACCCTGTGTACTGTATTCCCCCATTTCCATCTCTTTCACATGTAAAGCGTCCGCCTTAATTGTGAGCAGCGAGCGTTTGAGTAGACACAGAAGAGGGATGGTTACGCTGATACCAGCGTTATTGCCGCTCACCATCTGTGTTGATTCCTCAAAGTTGCGTAAAACCTCCCAGAGGTCAGACATCCATGACCACTCATCGCTTGTGAAGAGCGGAAGCTGACTGGAAAGGCGACGACCATGTTGCAGCTGGTATTCCACTACTGCCCTCGGCTGCTCACAAAGCCTGGCCAACATGTGGAACGTGGAGTTCCATCGCGTGCTCACGTCGCACAAGAGTCGGTAAGCTGGCAATTGCAAGTGCTGCTGCAGCGTTGCCAGACTGACAGAAGCCGTTGATGACTTGCGGAAATGGGCACACACACGGCGCACCTTCACCAGTAGCTCAGGCAAATTGGGGTAGGTTTTGAGAAACCACTGAACCACTAGGTTGAACATGTGGGCTAGGCATGATATGTGTGCAGGCTCAGACTGGCCCACAGGGGTACAGGGGAATCCCCCGGTAGGGCCCTTGAGAAAGGTGGGCCCCTAGTCCCCTAGTCTCCCACCCCCTACACAAGTGGCACATAACAAAGTAGACTTACTGCACTATATACATATATTCAATGTACAGCACCTCAACCAGCCTATGCTCATATAAAAAAACTTTTTAAATGATTTATTATATTTGAATGTATCCTTATGGTGGGCCCCCAAAATAAATTTTACTGATGGGCCTTAGGTACCCCAGTCCGACACTGTATGTGTGTGAGCTTGCCGAGCTCCAAAGCCGCCACCAAGTTACGGCCATTATCAGACACAACCATGCCTGGTTGCAGGTTAAGAGGCGACAGCCACAGCTCAGTCTGGTCCCTTAGCCCCTGCCACAGCTCTGCAGCGGTGTGCTGTTTGTCACCTAAGCATATCAGTTTAAGCACGGCCTGTTACCGCGCCCCCACTGCAGTGCTATACTGGTTCCAGCTACTGACTGATGTCTGACTGGTGAGGCAAGATGAGAATTCAGAGCTGGAAGTGGGGGAGGAGGCGGAGGAGGAGGAGAAGGGAGGGTTGCAGCCACTAACGTAGATGGTGGCGGAAACCCTGATGGAATTAGGGCCTGCAATACTTGGCGTCGGTAGCGCCCTGTGCCATCCCAGGGTACGACTCGCTCCAGTGTGCCGTCAGGGAAATGTAGCGTCCCTGGCCATAAGCACTTGTCCATGTGTCAGTCGTTAAGTGGACCTTCCCAATAACTGCGTTGGTCAGGGCACGGGTGATGTTACGGGACACATGCTGGGACTGCACACCATGAAAAATATTGGCGGCAGGGGACAGAGTAACGCGGGACAGCCACCGCCATCAGGCTGTGGAAAGCTTCAGTGTTCACAAGCCTAAATGGCAACATTTCCAGGGCCAGCAATTTGGAAAGGTGCGCATTTAGTGCTATGGCCTGTGGGTGGGTGGGTGGCTGGGTATTTACGCTTTCATTCAAAGGCCTGGGGTATGGACATCTGTACACTGCACTGGGACACAGAAGTGGATGTGCTAGCTGATGGTGCTTGAGAAGATCCAGGTGCATGGCGGGAGGCATTCGGGCCTTCGTCTTGGACAGGGGCATTAGCCAGCACATAACACAGGAAAAGATGAGGCAGTGGTGTGACCGACAGACACTGATTGTGGACCCAGGCGTTCGTCCCACCTGTTAGGGTGCTTTGATGCCATGTGGCGGATCATGCTGGTGGTGGTGAGGTTGCTAGTGTTCATGCCCCTGCTCATTTTGGTATGGCGCAGGTTGCAAATGACAACGCACTTTCCTCAAAAAAGCTCTAAACAGCAGAACACCTACCCCTTGGCAAAGGAGATTGCCGCAAGGGGGTGCCCCAGGGAACAGTTGCGGGCCTGTTTGGTGTGGCCCACCTTCTCCCTTTTGCCTTCCCACTGCCTCTTCTAGCCTGCTTCAGTGCTGGGGATTCCTCCCCCTTTGTACTGCTGTCCTCGCTCAGCTTGCACCTTCCCAGGTTGGGTCAGTGACTTCATCGCCCACCACCTCCTCTATCACTTCCTCACTCTGGTTATCCTCCTGACTTGTAGACCTAACAACAACTTCAGTTATTGGCAACTGTCTCATCATCATCATCCACCTCGTGAAATACTAATTGCCGTTCCCCACCGTCATCTTCTTGTGACTGTGGATGCTCAAGAGTTTGGGAATCAGGGCACGATATCTTTTCCTGTCCCTCTTCAAGTGGGCTTGTCGAGAGGCCCAAATCAAGGAATGGCGCTGAAAAGAGCTCCTCGGAATAGCCGATTGTGGGATCACTTGTTTACCAAGACTCTCCATGGTGGGAGGAAGAAGTATCAGGGTGAGGATTCTGTTGACCAGACTCTTGGCTACTGAGACTGGACTTGGTGGAAGACAGGGTGGTGCTTAACTGACTGGAAGCAGCTGCTGCAATCCAACCGACCACCTGGTCGCACTGGTCTGACTTCGAGAGTGGTGTCCTGCGCCACCCTGCAAACTGGGACATGAAGCTAGGTATCGTGGATGAATGTGTTTCTTGTGCTCTGGCAGCAGGCACAGGTTCACCGTGGCCAGGGCCACAGCCTCTGCATGGCCACTTTCCGTCCCTTACTGCTCGCCTTGTGCATATTAAATGGTATATATGCTTGCAAGTATGTCACACGTACAGTAGCGCAGGTTTTGTAAGTGTATGCGCAAATAAAGTACACAGAATGTCACATATATTTTTAGGATGCGCACACATTAAACAGGAGATGTAGCACAGATAATGTCGCTGTCCGCAGAGTCTATGAAAAAAAAGTACACTGAATGGCACAGATAATTTTAGGATGCACAAATGTTATTTATTTATTTTATGCTACTATATTCCGCAGCACTTTACAGACATTAGCATCCAACTGTCCCCAATGGGGCTTACAATCTAAGGTCTCTAATCTCTATCAGTATGTCTTTGGAGTGTGGGAGGAAACCCACACAAACATGGGGAGAACATACAAACTCCATGCAGATGTTGCTCTTGGATGGATTTGAACCTAGGACCCCAGAGCTGCTAGGCACCAGTGGTAACCACAGAGCCAACATGCTGCCCACAGAGCAGGAGGTATAGTGCAAGTAATGTCACTGTCACCAGCGGCTAATAAAAAATTACACTGAATTAATGTCACTAATATTAAGGCCTCATGCACACGACCGTAGTTCGGGTTCGCACCCGAGCTGCAGTTTCTGTGGCTCGGGTGCGGACCCATTCACTTAATCCGCATCCTTTGCTCCAGTTCCGTGGCCACGCAAAAAAAATATAGCATGTCCTATTCTTGTCCGTTTTGCGGACAAGAATAGGCATTTCTACAATGAGCTTCTGTTTTTTGCGGATCCACGGTTTGCGGACCGCAAAAAACGCAACGGTCGTGTGCATGAGGACTAAGGATGAGCAAACATTATACAGGAGATGTAGCACAGGTAATGTCGCTGCCACCAGCAGCAAAACTATTTGACTGTATGTCACTGATATTTCGGATACGCAAACGTTATACAGGAGATGTAGCGCAGGTAATGTAACTGTCCGCAGTGGACACCATCTACGGAAAAAGTACACTGGATGTCACAGATATTTTTAGGCTGCGCACATGTTAGACTGGAGATGTAGCGCAGATAATGTCGCTCTCACCAGCGGCGAAAAAAATTACACTGAATGTCACTGATATTTTGGATGCGCTAACGTTATACAGGAGATGTAGCGCAGGTAATGTTACTGTCCGCAGTACGGAAAAAGTACACTGGATTTCACAGATATTTTTAGGCTGCGCACATGTTAGACAGGAGATGTAGCGCAGATAATGTTGCTGTCTGCAGCGGCCAAACAACTGCAAGCTATTTAGCGCAGGTTGCGCTAAAAATATATATTGCTGCCAGATACAACTATAGTCCTTAAAAGGACTTTTGGGTCTCTAACAATTTTTTCAATAAAAATATTAGTATTTCACTCCCTACACTATCTGTCCCTTCTTCAGCACAACTCTCCCTGATTAAGGGCTCATGCACATGACCGTTGTTTTGCGGTCCGTTTCTGTATCTGAGTTATTTTTTTTTTTCGATTTAAGTCCTCATTCCGTTTCATTATTCCACAAACATATCCAGTATAGTTTCCGTATGCTATCCGTTTTTTTGCGGATCGGAAACGGAAACAGTAACTTATTAATCACCAAACACATGAGAAATACAGTATGGATCCGCAAAATACGGATGACATATGGATGTGTTCCGTGTGCGTTCCGTATTTTTTGTGGACCCATTGACTTGAATGGGGCCTCGGACCGTGATTTGCAGACAATAATAAGACATGCACTTATTTTTTGTGGAACGGAAATACGGAAACGGAATGCACACGGAGTACCTTCCGTTTTTTTTGCGGACCCATTGAAGTGAATGGTTTGGCATACAGTTCTCAAAAAACCCAGAATGGAAGCGTAAAGAAAATACGTTCATGTGTATGAGCCCTAAAACTGAGCCGAACACGTGTCATATATAGCACCTGATGACGCGTTACGGCCAGCCAATCACTGTAATGCCAGTAGCCAACATCGCTATGACATTACAGTGATTGGCAGTACTTACCTGCACGTTTATTGGCTGCGTAGGAGTCAACAAACGTGCGGGGAGGAGACTCAAGCATCGCGCTCGAGCACATGCGGTGTTTGGCCGAACACCACGATGTGCCGAGTATAGCGATGCTTGAGCCGAACTGGTGTTCGGCCGAGCATGCTCACCCAACACTAATTGATACCCAAACGGAACGTTACGGTTTTGTAACGACTTTAGAAAATCGAACGAGATTTCTAAGTTTGATGAATATCCCATGCCTTGAGTCGACGAGCTATCTGAAAGGTTAGGACAAGCCCAATATTTTTCAGTTTTGGACCTCATGAAAGGATATAGGCAGGTGCCCTTAACAGAGGCTTCTAAAGAGAAAACTGCCTTCATCACACCGGAGAGGCTATATCAGTACAAAGTGTTACCCTTTGGTTTGCATGGCGCCCCCGCCGCCTTTCAAAGGCTAATGGATATTGTACTTCGTCCATATCATCAGTACGCTTCGGCGTACCTGGACGATATCGTCATCCACAGTACCGATAGGTTGTAGTGGACACCCTTAGGAAAGCAGGACTAACCGCTAACCCAAAAAAATGCACAATAGGGTTAGAAGAGACTGAGTACCTTGGGTATGTCATTGGGCACAGAGTTATCAAACCAAAGTGAACAAAATAGAGGCGATTCGGAACTGGCCCCGACTTGTCACCACTAGGCAAGAAAAGTCATTCCTGGGAATGGTGGGCTATTATATGAGGGATGTTCCCCACTTTGCTATAGTGGCCGCGCCATTGACAGGGCTCTTGAAAAGACGCGGGTCGGTGATGGTTCGCTGGGATGATTGGGCGGAAGAGGCGCTCTCCGCTTTGAAGTCAGCCCTGTGTGGGTCCCCAATTTTAGTGACGCCTGACTTCAAGCGGGAATTCATAGTACAGACGGCTGCCTCTGAAGTAGGTCTCGGTGCTGCACGGTCTAAGGCAGGTCCATTGTTCAGGTCCATTGTCTTCCTAAGCCGCAAGCTTACCCCAGCCAGGTACAGTATAGTGGAGAGAGAGTGCCTGGCTATCAAGTGGGCACTCGAGTCTCTCCGCTACTTTTTGTTGGGGAGAAAGTTCCGCCTGGTGACTGACCACTCCCCTCTCAAGTGGATGAGCCAGGCCAAAGAGAGAAAAGCCTGAGTCACCAGGTGGTTCCTGTGCCTACATGACTTTAAGTTCTCCGTAGAACACAGGGCAGGCTGCTTGCAGGGTAACGCGGATGCCCTGTTCCGAGTGCACTGTCTGGTGTGTGTTCACCCCCTCAGGGTTGAACAAAGGGGGGAGGTATGTAAGAAGGTACAAGGAATCATTGTGGATATTAGGTATGTTGTCACCAAGGTTCCTGGCCTTGGAGACAGTTTTCATGAGTCAGCAGCAGTTGAGCTGTGTAACACCTTGCTATCTAGTATGGCTGTAAATAGCTGATCCTGGACAGCTCTTACTGGGAGTAGTCAAAGTGCTGGGTGGGTGACTACTCCCCATGGTCCAGGCCAGGTTTTGACAGGCCTATAAAAAACAGCCAGCAGTGTCAGGTGGGTGGATTACTCATCTCTGACGCTGGAGCTGTGTGAAACTCTGCTGGGATCTGAGGCCTGTGTGTGGTCTGAAAGATGAAGACAGTGTGTCGGGCGAGCAGGCCGCCTAATGCCTGCAGATGGACTTTCTGAGGCTGAGCATTCAGCAGGGTGTGGATTAAACACCCAGGATCAAAGATGAATGTTTTTTTGTATGACCTGTTTTGGGTGTGAACTAAATACTGAAAATGGACTGTCATACTGTGAACCTACAACTAGTGTGAATAAACACTGCAGTTTTTGAGTTACAAACGTGTCTTTGCCTCTATACTGCACCCGCTTGTTCTGTCTACCAGAGCGAATCCCATATACCACAACATGCAATCATCAGATAAAGTAATGGAATTTTCTCCATTTCTCTATACATAGATCATTATATTACAATTCAATGCTGCCACCTGCTGGCCTGAATTGTAATATACAAGTAATAAGCTTGGATGCCTTGTACAGGCTCAGGCTCATTACTTACAAGAAACGCCTTCCCTGATCTCCGCCTAGGAGTGGTGTACCTGTCCGTGAAACATGTGCTTCCGGCCTCTCAGATACCCTGGCAAGCTTTGACCGTGGCATCTGAGGGGTTAAATTTCTGCCATCTGCTATACCGCTGATCGCAGACATTAACCACGGGTGTCTGCTGTATGAAACAGGAGGCACCCTCTAGCTATGGTGCTCTGCAGCGGGCACCATCTTTAAGGACCCAACATCCGCCGGATATGTACAGCGGATGTTGTAAAGGGGTTAACACTACTTTGGTGGCGTTAAAAAGTCATTTATGTGCACTCAACACTTTTCTAAAGGGGCAGGGCTTTGTGTGAGGGGCGGAGACTCTCATGGCCTACCAGATTTAATATTATTTATGCCAGAAACAATACCTGCCTCTACTGTAGCTGCATATATTTGAGTTTCTGGCATACGGGCATCTAGAGATGCACGGAATGTATTAAGAGGCATCTCTTTCTATTACACAGGCGATCAAGAGGGGTGTATAGGAGTGCCAGCCTTGTTAAATCTCTTCTAAAGTGTACTAGTCTGCTCCTAGTTTTCCTTTAAACAGATCTTTAGAATATGTACTGTAAAGACTGTAATGCTCTCTCTCTCGGTTGTCTGTGGCGACTGTAATCTTCCAACTAGCAGCACAAAAGAGCTCAAGAAATATAACATATCACTGAAAAAGTTCAAAGAATCATCTGCAAATTCTGAAACGGGGAGCACAACACCCTCTGTAAGGCTCTTTCATTGCAGAACGGCAGGAGTCCTGCCTTATTTCGTTTGATATGTCTTGTTATAAAATAAAGGTGACGAGTCCACTATGCGTAAGATTTCTATATGAGTTTAATGAATGTAACTTTGCCAACCTGCATTGGAAGGAAAGACAAGGACGATCATATGATGCAGCTTACGAGAACGAAGACGAAAAAGAGCCTTGCATTTACCCATTAGCAGCCAAAAAGAGTAAAAACGTACACCCTGAATCTTCTATAAGGGCATGCTGTGTTAACTGAAGGGATTCAGGACCTCTATTTATTAGCCAGAGCAGAAAACAGTAACATACAGAATGTCTTTGGAGGACCCAACCGGTCCATGTGTTACATAGACAATGTGCAATACTTCTTTTGTCCTGTCGAGTTGCTGTAGGTGAATTGATCACTTGCTGCCATGTTCTCCCTGCTGATTACAGCTAATTCCTAAGGTTCACAGCATTAGGACATCCTTTGATCAGCTTACTGTACTTTTGGGGGAAAATTTTAATAAAAAGAGATTGTTTACAAGTGCACAAGCCTTTTATTAAAGAGGTTTTCCAGTACTATTATATTGAAAGCCTATCATCAGGACAGGCCACCGATATGTGACTGGTGGGTGTCTGATACTGTTTAGGAGTAGCTCTGGTGCCGGTAGGGGATGCCAAATCTACACAGCTCCGTCTGTTGTGTAGTAGATGTTCCCATTCACTCCAGTTACTTTGGAGCGGCTGATTGTCGGGAGTGCAGGGTATCGGAACCTCACCAATCAGATATCGATGGCCTACTGAGGATGGGCCATCAATATAATGTTCATTACGGTTTTTTTTTAAAATTAAGACTGTGTGAGGAACCATTCATCTCAATAGGTCCACAAAAAAAACAAGTTAGTCCGTGTGCATTCCGTTTCCGTATGTCCGCATGTCCGTTACGCAAAAAAATAGAACATGTCCTATTATTGTCCAAATAACGGACAAGCATAGGACTGTTCCACTATGGCCAAGTTATTTTGTTCCACAAAATGCAAAATGCACATGGACTTCACCGTATTTTTTTCAGATCCGTGTTTTGTGGATCCGTGTTAGCATTCCTTGGTTTCTGGAATCACTTTTGATTTACTATTATATGGCCAATTGTTAGGTCATCGATTGATAGCTATCTTGCTTGTATTGAGTAGTTGATATTATTGGCTAAATATACATTAATATTGCTAGAGTGCATTTAAATACGTATTTGGCTGTGATCACATCATATTTATGCTAACATTACAACCAAAAGAGGGATACATTTGGCTGCAAGGTACTGTATATGTTTTTGTACAATAGGAGATAATGGCAGATATATACAACTGCATACGTCTGGGGCACACTTCCAAATATGACCAGAAGATAAGGTGAAAGAGACTTTCCCTGAACCAAGAAGATAACTTTAAACGGGTTTTCTGAGATTTTTATACTGATGACCTATCCTCTGATTGGTGGGGTCCGACTCCCGGAACCCCCTCCGATCAGCTGTTTGAGAAGGCACCAGTGCTCGCAATAGCACTGTGGCCTTCTCCCAGCTTTTCCTAGGCCATGTGATGTCACGCTCATTGGTCACATGGCCTAGGCGCAGCTCAGCCCCATAGAAATGAATGGGGATGAGCTGCAATACCAAGGACAGCCTTTATACCAAGGACAGCTGTGTTGGTAAGCTGCGAAAAAAGGAAGCAGCGCTCAAGGAAGCACAGAAGCCAACTCAAACAGCTAATCAGCGGGGGTAACGGGTGATAACCTATCCAAATCTTGTTTTTTTCTTGTCTTCTTTGTTTTTTTTTCTTTTTTTTTTTCTTTTTTTTCTTAAGGTTGCCTTAATAAGGCTTGCATACTTTCCCTTGCACTCTGCATAAAGAAATACCCCTTTACTGGCCCATATCATCTATCAGAGGGCAGCCATGACACTAGATTTTTACATTCACAAATTGGTTGTATCTGCATTGTATTGAATATCAGAAATCATTATAACCAGTGATGGCCAGTTCGCATTGTTCACCCGCGAACACATGCGGGCTGCCATCTTTTCTCACAAGTCCGGCGAGGCACACAGGTAAGCCCTTACCTGTGCCTGTGCGCGAGCCGGTCTGAAAACAAATGCGGTCACCGGGAGCACGCAGTTTCGAGAACAGCCCGATGGAGGCCCTGGGCGGCTGTTCTCAGAACTGCCTGCTCCCGCTGACCGCATTTGATTTCAGACCAGCTCGCGCACAGGCACAGGTAAGGGCTTACCTGTGCCTCGCCAGACTTGTGAGAAAAGATGGCGGCCCGCATGTGTTCGCGGGCGAACAATGCGAACTGGCCATCACTGATTATACTCATGCCAACAAGAAGCATGTACAAACCTGCTATGTCTGCTGCTGCATCCACTTACCCTGCTTCCACTATAGCTACACCCCTAGGTCCTCCTCATGCCATCATTTGAGGCATGGACCTCTGAAGGTGTCCTGTGGTTTCTGGCACTAAGGCAAAATAAGCAGATCTTTAAAGGGGTTATCTGGTTTACCGTTATTGATTACTTATCCTCAAAATAGGTCATCAATATCAAATTGGCGGGGGTTCCAGGAGTCAGACCGTGGCCGATTTGATATTGATGACCTACCCTCTGGAATCATACCATCGCTGATTTGATTACCTATTCTGAGAACAGGTCATCAGTTGTTTGAAGAGAACACAATCCTCTTCCGTGGGCTTCATTCTCTCCACTGTTTGCCTGCTCGCCATTAACCATGCAGTGGCGGAGCCATATAATTACAGCTCCTCCATCCCATTCAAAAGGCAGTTCTTACTATAACTGACCATGGGACTGTGGACCCCTCATGGCCATGTCCACTACAAATACAGTCTCACTTTGGGCACTGTCCCATTGGCTGAATGATCAGTCTCTCCATACAGTTTTCTTCAGTGGCTAGATGAACTGTTTTAGCACCTTAGACCAACCAAGCTTTAGCGTCCACATACTTCTATCAATTAGATATATTGAGATGGAAATGTGGATTAAGGCACTCTCTCCCCAAGGAGTAAGAGGAGCTCCAAAATCCTGACTTAGACCTCTCACCCAGTTAAGCCAGAACTCTCTGCTCTGCACTGATGAGGGGCAATCAGACAGAAACAGCTGTCTACAGATGAGGTGCTGGCTTATGTAATATCCAAGTCATGTCTGAAGGCCTATTTAAAGGGTCAAACATTGACTTATAGGATAGCTACCTTACATCTGGTGGCATTAGAGCCAGTGCTCGTTAAGAGCTTATTTGCATTCCTTTCTTCCCCGAATTCCAGTGGAGCATGTATGGCCTATAAGTCTCCTCACGCCGATTAAGGTGCTCTCTCCCCATGGAGAGAAAGTACCCCCCAAATGTGGAAAAACATGGCAGCAAGGTTGTGCCTTTAATTGATTTTTTGTTATAATGTTTTTTGAAAAAAAAAATTGATGTTATTTTTAGGCCATATCGCCCAGCCCTAAATGTGAATGTCGCTATAATATAAAGTCTTATGGAGTCTTCTAAGTTTCTCAATAATAGGCCTCATGCACACGACCGTTGTGTGCATCCGTGGCCGTTGTGCCGTTTTCCATTTTTTTTCACGGACCCATTGACTTTCAATGGGTCCGTGGAAAAATCGGAAAATGCACAGTTTGGCAGCCGCATCCGTGAGCCGTGTTTCCTGGCCGTGAAAAAAATATGACCTGTCCTATTTTTTTCACGGCCAACGGTTCACGGGCCCATTCAAGTCAATGGGTCCGTGAAAGAACACGGATGCACACAAGATTGGCATCCGTGTCCGTGATCCGTGGCCGTAGGTTTTAGTTTCATACAGACGGATCCGAAGATCCGTCTGCATAAAAGCTTTTTCAGAGCTGAGTTTTCACTTCGTGAAAACTCAGATCCGACAGTATATTCTAACACAGAGGCGTTCCTATGGTGATGGGACGCTTCTAGTTAGAATACACTACAAACTGTGTACAAGACTGCCCCCTGCTGCCTGGCAGCACCCGATCTCTTACAGGGGGATATGATAGTACAATTAACCCCATCAGGTGCGGCACCTGAAGGGGTTAATTGTACTATCATATCCCCCTGTAAGAGATCAGGGCTGCCAGGCAGCAGGGGGCAGACCCCCCCCCCCCTCCCCAGTTTGAATATCATTGTGCGGCCCCCCCCCTCCCCTGTTGTTAACTCGTTGGTGGCCAGTGTGCGCACCCCCCTCCCTCCCTCTATTGTTTTAATACATTGGGGCCAGTGTGCGCGCCCCCCCCAACCCCCCCCTCCCTCCCTCTATTGTTTTAATACATTGGGGCCAGTGTGCGCACCCCCCCAACCCCCCCCTCCCTCCCTCTATTGTAATAATAGCATTGGGGCCAGTGTGCGCACCCCCCCCCCCCCCCCCCGATCATCGGTGGCAGCGGAGTAGAAGATTTTCATACTTACCTGGCTGCTGGCTGCTGCGATGTCTGCGTCCGGCCGGGAGCTCCTCCTACTGGTAAGTGACAGCAATGCGCCGCACAGACCTGTCACTTACCAGTAGGAGGAGCTCCCGACCGGACACAGAGATCGCAGCATCCAGCAGCCAGGTAAGTATGAATCTTCTACTCCGCTGCCACCGATGATCGGGGGGGGGGGGGTTGGCGCACACTGGCCCCAATGCTATTATTACAATAGAGGGAGGGAGGGGGGGGTTGGGGGGGCGCGCACACTGGCCTCAATGCTATTATTACAATAGAGGGAGGGAGGGGGGGGGGGGTTGGGGGGGCGCGCACACTGGCCCCAATGCTATTATTACAATAGAGGGAGGGAGGGAGGGGGGTGCGCACACTGGCCACCAACGAGTTAACAACAGGGGAGGGGGGGCCCACTGGCCACCAATGAGTTAAAAACAGGGGGGGGGGGTCTGCCCCCTGCTGCCTGGCAGCACCTGCCAGGCAGCAGGGGACAGTCATGTACACAGTTTTTTTTGTATATTCTAACCTGAAGCGTCTCCATCACCATGGGAACGCCTCTGTGTTAGAATATACTGTCGGAAATGAGTTTCACGATGTAGCTCATATCCGACAGTATATTCTAACATAGAGGCGTTCCCATGGTGATGGGGACGCTACAAGTTAAAATATACCATCGGATTGGAGAAAACTCCAATCCGATGGTATAACAGAACTCCAGACTTTACATTGAAAGTCAATGGGGACGGATCCGTTTGAAATGGCACCATATTGTGTCAACATCAAACGGATCCGTCCCCATTGACTTGCATTGTAATTCAGGACGGATCCGTTTGGCTCCGCACGGCCAGGCGGACACCAAAATGACTTTTTTTTCATGTCCGTGGATCCTCCAAAAATCAAGGAAGACCCACGGACGGAAAAACGGTCACGGATCACGGACCAACGGAACCCCGTTTTGCGGACCGTGAAAAAAAACGTCCGTGTGCATGAGGCCATAGTATAGGCATACTAGTGCACATGCAATACTCTAAAATGGTGCCCATGTAATACTCAGGTAAAATCAGTCATAGTAACTTATTTACCACAGTCTCACAGTCTATCATAGTGACAGCTGCAGGAATGCTACATGATCCTTCCTGACAATAACAGACAATATGCCCTTCTAGGCGGGTGAGGCAGCTATGCCTGAAGCATTTGCCTCTCCTGCCAATTCTGGCCCTAGTCCTTAGCCATAGAGGGTTGTTCACACCTTGTAAAGTGATGACATATAGCTACGATCAGTAATGGTCCTCTGAATCCCCATGATCTTAAGAATAAAAGTTATTTAGCGCTATGCCACCTTATGAGTTTTCCCTGTATATCAGCAATCCCAACCAAACTAAATCTGATAAAATACAACTTAAAAAAAGGAGAAAAAAGGATATGCAACCAAGCCCCATGAAAGATGCATGACCAAAATCATCATGTAGCCCAAGCAGAGCAATGAGCGGTCTTCCTGTCAGCCATATTCTGGAGTTTGGTCACCCGGTCAGGCTTCATCTCTCTCTGTGATTCTGTTAATAACTCCATCACTATGCACTGCTCAGCTGACCAATTGACCGACTAAGAAAATCCACAATGGAGCCCGCTGATCGGCGCAACATGATGTCTTTAGGTGTCTATGATTAACCCTACATCAGACTGCACACAGACAAGTTTAGGGCTCATGCATATGGCTGTATTTAGGAGTAGTGACACACAATCTTAAAGGCTATGTACACACCTTTGGGGGCATTTTTCTTTTATTATTGCCTTGCACTTATTTTATGCTAAAATCATTTTTTCAAGTGTTCTTTATTAATAAAAATATGGAATCCTGGGATGCTGTAGAGAAGGCTGTGGATTTCCTGTCTTTTCCGTCATTTGGGAGCTGACAGGCTCCTTATCTCTGCTCTCTGACATTATAAATACTCATTATAGCTCAGTTCTTATCTGATGTGGCTTAAATAAGTGTTTATGACCTCTTAGTAGTTTAGAGAAAAGGCTTATTAAATGACTGGCACAAAGTAAAAATGAAAGTACCAGTCACACAGCTAGAAAACCCATTAATCCTTTGAGACAGAATGGCTCAATATTTTTATTAAAAGTCAACTGGAAATATGATTTTTTAAGCCGAAAATTAGTAAAATGCAATCACAAACAAAAGAATGCCTCCAAAGGTGTACATAGCCTTTAAATTTGGCAGTTGGCACCATAGTATGGGATGGTCTATGCTACTGTGCCATACTGCACCTCCATGTGCCTCTGATTTTTCACAGAGAAACACAGAGCTTCTTTTCTCAATTGATTCAATGAAAAATCATTCAAATGACATAAAATGTTTGTTACAAAGCTATTCTCCCCTAGGGACGAACATGGCACTTCATGGTTGCACCGTACGGCGGCACAGAGAGTGCTTACTGGCTCATTATAAGGACAAGTAGTATATGTTCATACAGGTCCATGTCCATGGCACGAGGATGTAATTTGATTTAATAACTGTAGTCACATATTTGTCCACCCCCTGTCAAACTCAACACAGAATCTGTAGAACACATTGCAACAAAGGCTTTATAGCTAACAGCCCACAAACTGTCTAAGGTGACGTGGATACATTAAAACCGGAAAAATTAATTGCATTTACTCATGTGATGTGACCAAGTGTAAAAGCTATTCAGCCTAATAGATAACGTTTGCTGTTGATCATAAATAGAGGGACTGGAGTGAAAAAATTCATTATTCTGCAATTACAGCCATTTCCTGTATTTATGTATTGAAGTGTGTGGCGTCCATGGGGAAACGGCGCTCTCAAGCCAAATAGTGTTTCTGGTAAACTTCATCCATTATTAAATCATTACTGGTTCCAAAGGATATGCAAGAACCATCCTTTATTCATCAAATCCTGTGCATTAACTTACCAAGAATACTAAACATTGATGAAAAATCTGAAGAATCCCACTAGCTACAATAGAATCAAAACTTACATACACTGAGTGGCCCTATTGCTTAATGAATATTATAAGGGTTTCCAGAAGTTTGACATTAATGGTCTACCCTAAGAATAGGTCATCAGTATCATATCTTCTGGCACCCGCACCAATCAGCTAACTGAAGTGACCAAACACAACACCAAATATTTGGCAGTGGCTGTGACGGGTACTGCATCCAGGGAGTCGGAACCCGACCTAAGGAATAGGCCATCAATATCAAAGTCCCGGAGACCTCTTTAATAATACTTCAGCCCAACAATTAGGTTAAATAGGTTCAGTCCTGGTGATTGCGTCCCCTTTGCTCCTGGGTGGTGAACAGGATTCTCTCTTTCTAAACAAGAGAAAGAACTGACCCAAACATAACTGAAACAAACACCATGCCCTTTGGTCCTCAGCACCATAATAGGGGGGGTCAATATGATTTTGGATATAGGTCCCTATCATATTTATGTATGCCATGATGCCATTGACAATACTTTAATACTAAAGTTTTGCATAAGTTGTCTGACCTCCATACAGCGCAATAATATAAATCTTAGACATTCAGGAGAAAATAACCTACAAAAATTTAGGGGTTCATTAATCTGAAATACATTTAAATTATTTCAGGCGCAGATGACTATTATGGTATAGCTGTAAAATAAGGTGTAGATGTATATTATGGTATAGCTGTAAAATAAGGTGTAGATGTATATTATGGTATAGCTGTAAAATAAGGTGTAGATGTATATTATGGTATAGCTGTAAAATAAGTTGTAGATGTATATTATGGTATAGCTGTATAATAAGTTGTAGATGTATATTATGGTATAGCTGTAAAATAAGTTGTAGATGTATATTATGGTATAGCTGTATAATAAGTTGTAGATGTATATTATGGTATAGCTGTAAAATAAGGTGTAGATGTATATTATGGTATCGCTGTATAATAAGGTGTAGATGTATATTATGGTATAGCTGTATAATTAGGTATAGATGTATATTATGGTATAGCTGTAAAATAAGGTGTAGATGAATATTATGGTATAGCTGTAAAATAAGGTGTAGATGTATATTATGGTATAGCTGTATAATAGGGTAAAGATGTATATTATGGTATAGCTGTATAATAGGGTATAGATAAATATTATGGTATAGCTGTAAAATAAGGTGTAGATGTATATTATGGTATAGCTGTATAATAGGGTAAAGATGTATATTATGGTATAGATGTAAAATAAGGTGTAGAGAAACAAACATGGTAAGTTGCTTAATAGGGTGCAGCTACCTCTATATAAATTAGTCCAGATGTACACTAGGGTACAGCTGTAGAATAAGGGGTAGTGGTATAGTAGGGCACAGATGTTTGACAGACATAGCTGTATAATAAGAGTATACTGTATAACAGGTTGTAGCAGTATTTTGAGGTGCAGTTCTCTATAGCGCCTATGTGTATAACAGGGTGTAGCTAAATAATAGGGCACAGTTGTATAATTTGGCAGCTGAATAATAAATTGTAGCTGTACAAAGGATGTAGGTGCATAATGGTGTACCTGTGTTACATGTAGCTGTATATATGGTGTAGCTGTAAACCACAGTGCATCAGCATATTGGTCGTATAATATTTTTCTGCGGTATAGTAGCTGCACATACTGTAATGTGTGGCTGTAGAATACAATAGGCTACTGTGGTATCAGAAGGTGTAACTGTATAATAGTTTATTGCTGTATAACAGAGCATCACTGTATAACAGAAGTGTAAAATACCTTATGTGTCACCCCCAATTACTCATAGATTGTAAGCTCTTGCGAGCAGGGCCCTCACTCCTAGTGTTTCAGTTGTATATTAGCCGGTTACATTGTGAGGTCTTTTGTTTTGTACTTGAATCCAAGGGAAAGACAGGACTACTCAGTCCAAACAGTATGGTAGATTCCAATGGTGGCGGTGCCAGCGGTGTTGAGCCCTAGCCCGTCGGGCCCAAGTCGATTTGCAGAAAGTATAGATGACCACAGCACTCAGTGCCTTCAATAGTGTGGAGATTTTATTCACCAACTGTGCGACGTTTCGACTTCAAAGAGTCTTTCTCAAGCAAGCGTGTTACAGCAGTGTAGAAATATATATTTATATACTAAACACCTAATAGAGGGGTGAGGGACCGCCTTGGACTGGTCACCCCTTCATGGCATCGTCTGTGCCTACATATTAATCATACAGTGTGGATTCACATATATACCAATATTGTGCATGGTTAAATCGTAAAGATATCACCTAAGATATGGGCACAAAGAAAAGAAAAAGAATATTACATACCACACTCATGCTTTCAGGAGGGCTGGGGGGATCGGTTCCTGAGCAGCGTAGATTGTCGTCCCTATGTATCAACAGGCAGGGCCGTCTTTAATATTGATTGGACCCTGGGCAAAAATTGACTTGGGCCCCCTGGATCCCGCCTTTCCACACCTTAGCATGCAATCACGCCTCCACCACAACACACACAATAAATCCACACACCTGGTAGAGTACAGTGATGTAAATACTTCCAGTTCTGAAGACTCCAGCGGCTCAGGGTCAGTGCCCTGGGCAGCTGGGCTCAGGCTGGAGGTGGGCACCGCTCTGCAGGAAGGAGACCAGGGCTCGGCTCACCCTAGTGTTACAGTGCACCCCAGCACCCCACAGTATGCAGTATAGCACCCTGTAGTATAAAGCACCGCACAGTATGCAGTATAGCACCCCACACTATACAGTACCCCACAGTATACAACACCTCACAGTATACAGCACCCGAAACAATACACGATACAGCCCCCCACACTATACAGTACAGTAGTATAGCACTCCACACTATACCGCACCCTCAGTATACATTATACAGACCCCCACAGTATACAGTACAGCAGTATAGCCCCCCCCCACACTATACAGCCCCCACACAGTATACAGCCCACCACACAGTATACAGCCCACCACACAGTATACAGCCCCCCCCACAGTATACAGCCCACCACACTGTATACAGCCCCCCCACAGTATACAGCCCACCACACAGTATACAGCCCCCACACAGTATACAGCCCACCACACAGTATACAGTCCCACACAGTTCCACACAGTATACAGTCCCACACAGTATACAGCCCCACACAGTATACAGCCCACCACCCAGTATACAGCCCACCACCCAGTATACAGCCCACCACACAGTATACATCCCACCACACAGTATACAGCCCCCACACAGTATACAGTCCCACACAGTATACAGCCCCACACAGTATACAGCCCACCACACAGTATACAGCCCCCACACAGTATACAGTCCCACACAGTATACAGTCCCACACAGTATACAGCCCACCACACAGTATACAGCCCCCACATAGTATACAGTCCCACACAGTATACAGCACCCCACTATACAGTAGTTTACAGTATATTACCATAACAGCCCCTGAGTGTCACCTTTTTCTGATGTAATCTTCACACAAAAAAGCTCCACAGTTAACTTCTGCAACACTCCACAGGACCTGTGATGACCTCATAGCCATGTGACCAGCAATTGCTAGGTTACTGGTCACATGGTGATGATGTCATTAAGGTCCTAAATCACAACTTTAACACAGTACGATCATGATGCCTGAACTCCTGGTAGAGCTGACAGCCTGACACCCGGGGCAGTGGCTAGCAGGGCTCAAGAGGCAGCTGTCTTGGACCCCCCAGGAGCAACTGGGCCCGGGGCAGCTGCCCCTTTTGCCCCTTGGCAAAGACGGCCCTGTCAACAGGACATGCGCACCTAATCCGGGGAGGAGCGGTTACATTTCCCGCTTAAAGATAAAAAGAAATTCAATAACTGGGCGCAAGGGCGGTTAAAAATGGCGTTGGCCCTCTTATGTATGAAGCTCCGTGCTTATGGTAGAATGTACGTTCGGAACGGGAGGTGGGGAGTCCCCGTGGAACGTACTGTGCATGCACAGAGCATTGCGTCTCACAGCAACGGGGGACGCTCCCCCATTGGGAGGTCAAGATTCCCGGGGTGAGCGATGCCTAAAAAATAGTAAAGGAGGCATTTAAAGGTACGAGGCATATTAGTGATTATATAATATATACAGATCTGAGGAACCTGAGGAATATGGACAAAGAATACACAATAAATCATTATATACTAGATAATGGAAATGTCCCGTATGAACGCACCACCAATAATTGAGGGGTTGAAACTCAGCCAGGGGGGGGGTACAAATTGGGGAAAAGAAAAAATTAAAGGCCAAAACGAGGCTGCTAGCAATCATACAATATGATAGGTCTAAAGTGCTCCGAATGTCCGAATTGTACATGAACCCTCTAAAATTGTAAAGCGCTGTGGAATATTGTGGAGCTATACAAATAAATGTTATTATTATTGATAAGTTTATAATAAAGTGTATCGATATAATAGGGTTTAGCTACTGTATATTGTAGCTAGATAGATGGTGTACATGTATATAGGCTGTAGCTGTGTATATGGTGTTGATGTATATAAGGTGTAGCTATATACCTAGTGCCTGCTCCTGAGGGCAACAGCCTCAATAGTGTCACTAGGCATGCGCCGAGCCCAGTGACGTAATCAGAGCGCTGTTACCCTCTGGAGCAGGAGTATCGTACAGGCACAGGCAGTCATGCGATACTGCGCCTGCGCGGGATTTCGGAGGCCAAGAGAGGAGGAAGCAAGGACGGTGCAGTGAATAAATTAAATGACGTAGTGGAGTTTCACCGGTATAGCTGTATGTAGGGTATGGCTGCATATAAGGTGTATATGTATATAAGGTGTAGCTGTATGTAGGGTGCAGTGGAGTAGCTAGAAATGACTGGGCCCCACAGCAAATTTATGAATGGGGCCCCCTCCCCCAGTAATTTTTCGCAACCCCTTCCTTTCATGCCGCCCCCATTCCTGTGACTAGTAAGGATTGCTTTCTCAGACCAGGCCCGCAGCTTTTCCATCCGTTTTCTACACTGTCTATACTGTCACTGTATATAATTTCATTGTGCAATACTGTTGAGGGGGCCCTGACAAAATTTTGTAGTCCTCCTTCTACTGGATGGGCCCCTTCTGGGTCAGTGGTGTACATGTATATATGTTGTAGCTGTATAACAGAGTGTAGCTGTATGTAGAGTGTGGCTGTATATAAGGTGCAGATATATATATATATTGTGTAGCCAGTGTTGGACTGGGGTACCTAGTACTGATGAGCGGCAGGGGCAATATTCAAATTCGTGATATTTTGCGAATATTTTGTAGAATGTTCATCATATATTTGCGAATTCGAGAATATATTCTTGATTGTGAAAATCGGCAATGTAATATTTGCGTAAAGCGCGCAAAATATCGGCGTGGGTCACTTATCCTACAAGCTGGTATAAGTTTCCTGAGACTGGAGAAAATGGTGGGATGTTGGGATGTTGCTAAGATGTGACAAAGACATTGCAGCCTTCTCATTGGCCCACAAGCAAGAAGAAGGGAGGGATGATCACCTGATGTGCAAACAAAAAAAATAAAACGAATATTAGTCATTACAAATATATAGCACTACATTCTAAATATTCACGATTTCTCGAAGTGCCGATTAAAATTTGATTTTCGAATATTAGTGCTTAACACTAGTACCTAGGGCCCACCAGTAAAATTTATTTTGGGGCCCCATCATACAGATACATTCAAATATGCGGTAATAAATAATCAAACAAGTTTTTTCTATGAACATAGGCTGGTTGAGGTGCTGTACAAGTATGTATGTGTGTAGTGCAGTAAGTCTAATGTGTTATGTGCCACCTGGGCAGGGGTTGGGAGACTACCGGGGGGATTCCTCTGTACCCCTGTGTGGCAGTCCAAGCCTGGGTGTAGCTGAATATAAGGTGTAGATTAGTGTTGATCGAGCATGCCAATAAACATGCAGGTAAGTGCTGCCCTCACTGCAATGCCTTAGCCATGTTGGTTACTGGCATTACAGTGATTGGCTGGCCGGAATGCGTCATCGAGTGCTATATAGCACCCGATGACACGTGTCCGGCTCAGTCTTAGGGCTCGTTCACACGAACGGGTGCTGCCCGTTTTCCGTATTGCAGACCGCACGTTCCGTGGCTATTCCGCATCATTTCAATGGCTTCGCAAATTCGGAGATGCGGAATGGTGCGTAACGGAAGAACAGAACAGAACACTACGGAGTACTTTCTGGCGTTCCGTTCCGTGCTTCTCTACCGCAAAAATATAGAGCAAGTTCTATCTTTTTGCGGAACGGAAGGATCGCAGACCCATTCAAGTGAATGGGTCTGCGATCCCCATGCGCCTGCCCCACGTACGGTGCACAGCACGGACAAGGGCTTCACACTTTCATGTGAACGAGCCCTTAGTCAGGGGAGAGCTGTGCTGAGGAAGGGACAGACAGTGTAGGGAGGGATAGAAGAATAATTTTATTAGAAAAACATTTTAGAGACCCAAAAGGACTATTGTGTGTGGCAGCAGCAATATCTATTTTTAGTGCATCCTGCGTGCAATAGTTAGACCGCTGCAGACAGCGACATTAGAGGCGACACATGTCCTGTGTAAAGTGTGCGCATCCAAAAAATATCAGTGACATCCAGTGTACTTTTTCAATACACAGTGTCCGCTTCTGACAGTGACATTACCAGTGCCACATCTACAGTGTAACGGGTGAGCTGAAAAAATGCATCTGTGACATACAGTGTGCTTTTTTGGTAGACGCTGCGCACAGTGACATTACCTGGGGTACATCTCCTGTGTAATGTTTCCTCATCCCAAATACCGGTGACATTCCCTGTAATTTTTTATTAGCCGCTGGTGACAGCATTGACATTATCAGCGGTATATCTCCTGTGTGACGTTTCCACATCCCAAATACCTTTTTAAATTTGTTTGCGCATACACTTCCAAAACCTACGCTACTGTACGTGTGACAGACTTTCAAGCATATATAACATTTAATATGCAGAAGGCGAGCAGTAAGTGGCCGTGCTGCTGATGGTGCACGCAGAGGCCGTGGCCCTGGGCGCGGTAAAACTGTCCCTGCTGCCAGAGAACAAGAAAAACAATCATCCACGGTATCTATCTTCATGTCCAAGTTTGCAGGGAGGCGCAGGACAACGCTCGCGAAGTCAGACCGGTGTGACCAGGTGGTCGGTTGGATTGTAGCAGATAATGCTTCCAGTCGGTTAACCCCTTAAGGACTCAGCCCTTTTTCACCTTAAGGACTTGGCCATTTTTTTCAAATCTGACCAGTGTCACTTTAAGTGCTGATAACTTTAAAACGCTTTGACTTATCCAGGCCATTCTGAGATAGTTTTTTCGTCACATATGTACTTTATGACACTGGTAAAATGAAGTAAAAAAAAACATTTATTTATAAAAAAAATACCAACTTTACCCCAAAAAAATTTAATAATTGGAAATTTCCAAGTTTCAATTTCTCTACTTCTATAATACATAGTAATACCTACAAAAATAGTTATTACTTTACATTCCCCATATGTCTACTTCATGTTTGAGAAATTTGGGAATGATATTTTATTTTTGGGGGATGTTACAAGGCTTAGAAGTTTAGTAGAAAATCAAAAACCCACTTTTTAGGGACCAATTCAGGTCTGAAGTCACTTTGTGAGGCTTACATAATAGAAACCACCCAAAAATGACCCCATTCTAGAAACTACACCCCTTAAGGTATTCAAAACTGATTTTACAAACTTTGTTAACCCTTTAGGTGTTGCACAAGATTTAATGAAAAATAGAGATCCAGTTTCAAAATTTCACTTTTTTGGCAGATTTTCCATTTTAATATATTTTTTCCAGTTACAAAGCAAGGGTTAACAGCCAAACAAAACTCATTATTTATGGCCCCGATTCTGTAGTTTACATGAACACCCCATATGTGGTCGTAAACTGCTGTACGGGCACACGGCAGGGCGCAGAAGGAAAGAAATGCCATACGGTTTTTGGAAGGCAGATTTTGCTAGACTGTTTTTTTGGACACCATGTCCCATTTGAAGCCCCCCTGATGCACCCCTAGAGTAGAAACTCCAAAAAAGTGACCCCATTTCAGAAACTACGGGATAGGGTGGAAGTTTTGTTGGTACTAGTTTAGGGTACATATGATTTTTGGTTGCTCTATATTACACTTATTGTGAGGCAAGGTAACAAGGAATAGCTTTTTTGGCACAGTTTTTTTTTTTGTTATTTACAACATTTATCTGACAGATTAGATCATGTGGTATTTTTATAGAGGAGGTTGTCACGGATGCGTCGATACCTAATATGTATACAATTATTTTTATTTATGTAAGTTTTACACAATGATTTCATTTTTAAACAAAAGAAATCATGTTTTAGTGTCTACATAGTCTGAGAGCCATAGTTTTTTCAGTTTTTGGGCGATTATCTTAGTTAGGGTCTCATTTTTTGTGAAATGAGATGACGGTTTGAATGGCACTATTTTGGGGTGCATATGACTTTTTGATCGCTTGCTATTACACTTTATGTGACGTAAGATGACAAAAAATTGCTTTTTGTTTACACTGTTTTTATTTTTATTTTCTTACGGTGTTCACCTGAGGGGTTAGATCATGTAATATTTTTATAGAGCCGGTCGATACGACGAGGTGATACCTAATATGTATACTTTTTTTTTATTTATGTAAGTTTTACACAATGATTTCATTTTTGAAAAAAAAAAAAAATCATGTTTTAGTGTTTCCATAGTCTAAGAGCCATAGTTTTTTCAGTTTTTGGGCGATTATCTTGGGTAGGTTATTATTTTTGCGGGATGAGATGACGGTTTGATTGGTACTATTTTGGCGTACATGCGACTTTTTTGATCACTTTTATTACCTTTTTTGGGAAGTAAGGTGGGCAAAATTTCAATTTCCTCATAGTTTTAATTTTTATGGCGTTTACCGTCTGGGGAAAGTAACATGACCGTTTTATAGATCAGGGCGTTACGGACGCGTCAATACCTAATATGTGTATGTGTATTTTATATTTTTAATTTTTATTCAGTTATAAATGTGTTTTTTTTATCTTTACTTTTTTCACTTTTTTTTTCTTTTTTTTGACCCTCACCCACTTGCTTCTTGAAGATCCAGTGGGTCTGATGTCTGTATAATACAGTACAGTACTCTATATAGTGTATTGTACTATATTTTACTTACACTTTGTCTGAACAGATCTATGCCTTTAGCACAGATCTGTTCAGCACCATGGACAGCAGGATGCCTGAGAAGGCGTCCTGTTGCCATGGGAACCTTCCCCGTCTGCCACAACTGAGCAGACGGGGAAGGGAAGGAGGGGGGCTCCCTCCCTCTGTGACCCCATCCTGTCTGGGGGCTGCAAAGGCACAGCAGCCCCCTGATGGGAAAGGAAAGGAGCTCTCTAAGTGTTAACCCTTTCCACGGACTGCGGTATGGAAAGGGTTAAACGGCTGACATCACAGCACAGATGTCAGCCTTTTATACCAGAGTGTCAGCAATGTGCTGACACTCTGGTATACCCACTGGACATCAATGAATATTCAAGAGAAGGCGGGCGGTGCCTGCCGCACTGCCCGCCTCCTGCACCGCCCGCACCGCCTGCAAAACCCCCACTGCACCACCCGCTGGCATAAAATCATTCAGGGGTGCAGGGGGAGTGAAAAATCAATATTTTGGGCATTTTAAAGTTTCTGATCTCCGCGGTCCGTTCAGAAACTGCAGAAAGCGCTGCAAACCGCAGGTCTGAATTGACCTGCGGTTTGCGGCGATCGCCGATACGGGGGGAGGGGTCATATGACGTTGTGACATATGACTCCCCCACGGCGTTGTGACAGGGCATCCTGTCCCAATTAACCCCCGCATTGCCGCAATCCCGTTTTAAACTCATGACGTACCAGTACGTCATGGGTCCTTAAGGACTCGGGAAACATACCGTAACGGTACGTGATGCGTCCCTAAGGGGTTAAGCACCACTCTGTCTTCCACCAAGTCCAGTCTCAGTAGCCAAGAGTCTGCTCAACATAATCCTCACCCTGTTCCTCCTTCCTCCCACCATGAAGAGTCTGGGCAAACAATTGATCCCACACTCAAATATTCTGAGGAGCTCTTTTCAGCGACATTCCTTCATTTGGCCCTATCGCCAAGGACTGCCTGAAGAGGGACAGATCTTGTGCCCTGATTCCCAAACACTTGAGCATCCACAGTCACAAGAAGATGACGGTGGGGAACGGCAATTACTGCTTAATGAGGTGGATGATGATGAGACACAGTTGCCAATAACTCAGCAGCAATTATTGTCTCAAGAGGTTGATGAAGAGGATGAGACACAGTTGTCAATCACTGAGGTTGTGGTTAGGTCAACAAGGAGGATGAGCAGAGTGAGGAAGTGGAAGAGGAGGTGGTGGACGATAAAGTTACTGACCCAACCTGGGAAGGTGGAAAGCCGAGCGAGGACAGCAGTACAGAGGGGGAGGGATCTGCTGCACCATAAGAGGCTGAAAGAGGCAGTGGGGTGGCAAAAGGGAGAAGGCGGGTCACACCAAACAGTCCCGCAACTGTTCCCTGGTGCACCCCCTTGCGGAAATCTCCCTTGCCAAGGGGTAGGTGTTCCGCCGTATGCCGCTTTTTCGAGGAAAGCGCGGATGACAAAAGAATAGTAGTTTGCAACCTGTGCCGTACCAAAATGAGCCGGGGCGTGAACACTAGCAACCTCACCACCCCCAGTATGATCCGCAACATGGCATCCAAGCACCGTAATAAGTGGGACGAAAGCCTGGGTCCACAATCTTTGTCTGCGGGTAACACCACTGCCTCTCTTCCTCTGTGTTATGTGCTGGTAAATCCCATGCACCTGAACCTTCGCAAGCACCATCAGCGACCACATCCACTTCTGTGTCCCAGCGCAGCATACAAATGTTCTTACCCCAGGCATTTAAACACAAGCGCAAATACCCAGCCACCCACCCACAGGCCATAGCACTAAATGCGCAACTTTCCAAATTACTGGACCTAGAAATGTTGCCATTTAGGCTTGTGGATACTGAGGCCTTCCGCAGTCTGATGTCGGCGGCCGTCCTGCGTTACGCAGTCCACAGCCACCACTTTTTTTTAAGGTGTGCCATGCCCGCCTTACACCAACATGTGTCCCGTTACATCACACATTCCCCTATCCGACCCAGTTACTGGGAAGGTCCACTTAACCACGCACACATGGATAAGTGCATTCGGTCAGGGACGCTACATTTCCCTGACGGCACACTGGGTGAACGTTGTGGAGGCCGGGAGCGAGTCGTACCCTGGGATGGCACAGGTGCTACCGACGCCAAGGATTGCGGGCCCTACATCGATTAGGGTTTCCGCCAGCACCTACTTTATTGGCTCCAACCCCCACTTCTCCTCCACCTTCAAATTATCCACGTGCAGTACCAGTCAGCCATCAGTCGGTAGCTAGAAGCAGTGTAGCACTGTAGTGGGGAAGAGGCCACAGGCTGTGCTGAAACTGATCTGCTTAGGGGACAAACAGCACACTGCCGCAGATCTGTGGCAGGGGATAAGGGACCAGACTGAGCTGTGGCTCTCGCCACTCAACCTAGAACCAGGCATGGTTGTGTCTGGGGAGGTTTGGCACTTGATACTGGCACATAAGGGGGGGAGGCACTTGATACTGGCACATGGGGGTGGGGGGTTTGGCACTTGATCCTGTCACATGGGGTGGTTTGGCACTTGATACTGGCACATGGGGGATTTGGCACTTGATACTTGCACATGGGGGGGAGCCACTTGACACTGGCACATGAGGGGGAAGAGAGGCACTTGTTACTGGCACATGGGGGGTTTGGCCCTTGTTACTGGCACATGGAGGGCATGGAGAGACACTTGTTACTGGCACATGGGGGGGCATGGAGAGGCACTTGTTACTGGCACATGGGGGGTGGAAGAGAGGCACTTGATATTGGCACATTATTATGGGGCACTATGGGGGCTTCTACTGAGGCCACAAAGAAGGGGTATTTTATATGGGGGGCTCTGTGTGGTACTAGTATTATCAGGGGTATTATCTGTTTCTGCAGTATAGTATTAGGGAGTTTATTTACAAATGCCTATCCAGGCAATAGAACCTGTCTTGACCTAGGTGTAAATTAATACTTCACTTTTATTTGAATACAAGTACAACCTAAATGCTAAGTGTGTGCGAGGTGCACTCCTAAATTGAACTTAAACAGAACCAAAAAATTAAGGGGTGTTAAAAACACAGTACACCACGTCACTGGTAGGTGTATTGCTTTGACAATTAAGCAGGGTGAAGAGATGTGCACTATCTTTCACCCTTACCACTGTAAGGGCAGAACACTACCGTACCACCGTCCGCGGTGACTCTGCCAGCTGAGAATGGTTGTAATAACAGCCATATAGAGTGGTGGGAGAAATGGAAATATCAACCCACTATGTGAATGGCGCATAAAGCGTCATTCACATAGTGAGAAGATGAGGACAGAGAACATCTACATCAAAGGAGACGTCACTGGCTGTAAGAGGTATAGGGGGCTCTATTTCTGTAGTGATGGGGGGGACGTTAAAGTCAGCAAGTGTCGTGTGGGGGGCCCCTTATTGTTTTTCGCCCCAGGGCCCCATTTCACCTAGAAACGGCAAATTGCGGTCCCCAATGCACAGAACGGCCGCACAATGGCCGTGTGCATGAGGCCTAACAGAGTGTAGCTGTATGTAGGCTGTGGCTGTATATATGGTGTAGATCAGGGGTGGCCAACCCACGGCTCGCGAGCCGCATGCCGCTCCTCGCACCTTCATTTGCGGCTCGCAGAGGGGCACACTCTCCTCTACATATGCGATTCGCAGGCGAGTGGGCAAGCTATTCCTGTACTAGGGATATCGCAGGTATCGAAATATCAGCAGCACAAATATCAGCTGCCGCTGCCACCAATGAGAACACAGAGGGGAAGAGGAGGGGAGGGGCTGTGGCCACTGCCACCAATAAGTTAACTCACTCATTTATTCAAATACAGGAGGTGGCTGCTGGCTTCAGAATCATATAGCCCGCACCCGACCTCTATGAGAGGTAGCTGAGATCCGTGGCAGTTAACCCCTTAGGCCGCCCCTGAGGGGTTAACTGCCAGGGATTGCAGCGCCATCATAGAGGCCATGTGTCGGCTATGTGATTCTGCCAGCACCCGCCTCCTGTATCTGTATAGGTTAATTTAATTGTCATTGGTGGTGCAGTGCACCCCCCCCTCCTTAATATGTGGAGGCCCGTGCTCTGACCTGACGCTGTGCGCATCAGGTCACTGTGGAGAGGGCGCCACAGTCCTCAAAGCAGTGGCAGCAGAGGTAGGATAAGGCTACTTTCACACTTGTGTTCGGGGCTCCGCTTGTGAGTTCCGTTTGATCCGTCCAGCCCTAATACATTCTGAGTGGATGCGGATCCGCTCAGAATGCCTCAGTCTGGCACCGTTTGTCCTCCGCTCCGCTCAGCAGGCGGACAAGCAGCGTTCGGGTGTCCGCCTGGCCGTGCGGAGGCAAACGGATCTGTCCAGACTTACAATGTAAGTCAATGGGGAAGGATCCGTTTGAAGTTGACACAGTATGGCTCAATTTTCAAACTGATCCGTCCCCCATTGACTTTCAATGTAAATTTCGAAAACAAAATATATATATATTTTTTTTGTTCATGGTAATGCAAACGGATCCGTTCTGAATGGATCTAAGCGTTTGCATTATAGGTGCAGATCCGTCTGTGCAGATACCAGACAGATCCGCTCCGAACGCAAGTGTGAAAGTAGCCTTAGCCTCCTACACAGTTTTTTTTAAACTAAAGTACTGATCATGGGGGTCTTATCTGACATGGGGGTAGTATGAGCTCAGATAAGACCCCCAAATCCTCATCAGACCCACAAAATAAGCCTCCCCAGTGCTCACATAAGACACCATATGTCAAATCACCCCCCCCCCCCCCACACACACACACACATGATCTCAGAATGAAGGTGGGGGTGTCATCTAAGCATGGGGCGTCATCTGAGCATGGGCGGTCATCTGAGCATAGGGCAATGATCTGAGCTTGGGCGGTCATCTGGGCATGGGCAGTCATCTACGCATGGGCGGACATCTGAGCATGAGGGTGTCATCTGAGCATGGGCGGTCATATGAGCATGGGCGGTCATCTGAGCATTGGGAAATGATCAGAGCATGGGCGGTCATCTGGGCATGGGCGGTCATCTGACCATGGGTGGTCATCTGAGCTTGAGGGTGTCATCTGTGCATGGGGTATCATCTGAGAAATCTTGAAACACATTGTGAAAAACAAAGATTGCCAGAAGTCTCACTAAAGCTGTCTACACTACAGGTAGGAAAGGTGGTTTAAATGCACTTTTAAATGTTTGATAACTCAATTGCAGTAATACTGTCGGGTGCACGCATATTTATGTAAATATAGCTTGTGGCGCCTGGCAGTCATACTTTTTTTCTTCTGGCTCTTTGTTTCTGTAAGGTTGGCCACCCCTGGTGTAGATGTAGACATGGTGTAGATGTATGTAGGGTGTGGCTGTATATATGGTGTAGATGTATACATGGTGTAGATGTATGTAGGGTGTGGCTGTATATATGGTGTAGATGTATACATGGTGTAGATGTATAATAGAGTGCAACTGTATGTAGGGTGTGACTGAATATATGGTGTAGATGTATAATAGAGTGTAGCTGTATGTAGGGTATGGCTGTATATATGATGTAGATGTATAATAGAGTGTAGCTATATGTAGGGTGTGACTGTATATATGGTGTAGATGTATAATAGAGTGTAGCTGTATGTAGGGTATGGCTGTATGTATGGTATAGATGTATAATAGAGTGTAGCTGTATGTAGGGTATGGCTGTATGTATGGTGTAGCTGTATACTAGAGTGTAGCTGTATGTAGGGTATGGCTGTATGTATGGTGTAGATGTATACATGGTATAGATGCATAATAGAGTGTAGCTGTATGTAGGGTGTGGCTGTATATATGATGTAGATGTATACATGGTGTAGAGGTATA
Organism: Bufo gargarizans; assembly: GCF_014858855.1. Classification (NCBI taxonomy): domain Eukaryota; kingdom Metazoa; phylum Chordata; class Amphibia; order Anura; family Bufonidae; genus Bufo; species Bufo gargarizans. The sequence goes on along the minus strand of NC_058087.1, from coordinate 15,348,039 downwards.
ATAGAGGGTAGCTGTATATAGGGTGTGGCTGTATATATGGTGTAGATGTATACATGATGTATACATGGTGTACAGAATGAAGCTGTATGTAGGGTATGGTTATATATATATATATATAAGGTGTAGCTGTATAACAGAGTGTAGCTGTATGTAGAGTATGGCTGTATATATGATGTGGCTGTATATATGGTGTAGCTGTATGTAGGGTGTAGATGTATAATAGAGTGTAGCTGTATGTATGATGTAAATGTATACATGGTGTAGATGAAAAATAGAGTGTAGCTGTATGTAGGGTATGGCTGTATATATGATGTAGATGTATAATAGAGTGTAGCTGTATGTAGGGTATGGCTATATGTATGGTGTAGATGTATACATGGTGTAGATGTATAATAGAGTGTAGCTGTATGTAGGGTATGGCTGTATATATGATGTAGATGTATAATAGAGTGTAGCTGTATGTAGGGTATGGCTGTATATATGGTGTAGATGTATAATAGAGTGTAGCTGTATGTAGGGTGTGGCTGTATATATGATGTAGATGTATACATGGTGTAGATGTATAATAGAGTGTAGCTGTATGTAGGGTGTGGCTGTATATATGATGTAGATGTATACATGGTGTAGATGTATAATAGAGTGTAGCTGTATGTAGGGTATGGCTGTATGCATGGTGTAGATGTATAATAGAGTGTAGCTGTATGTAGGGTGTGGCTGTATATATGATGTAGTTGTATAACAGAATGAAGCTGTATGTAGGGTATGGTTATATATATATGTAAGGTGTAGCTGTATGTAGAGTATGACTATATATGGTATGGCTGTATATATGGTGTAGCTTTATGTAGGGTGTAGATGTATATATGATGCAGATAATTATAGGGTGTAGTGCAGGTTGTACCTACTGTTAAATCGATTAATACTCTAATGTTTCCCCTTTACTATGACACATTTCTGTAACTGTGCCCTGACATCACTATCTTGTCTTAGAAATTGATGCCCTACTAGTTTGTCCTTGTCCTCAGAGCTGCGTGCTCGTCACCCAATGTCTGGGAAAAATAATTTCAGTTTGGCTTAGCTTTTTCCGCTGACGCTCACTAGAATCTATTACATCCCATTACACAACTGGCTGTGACTCAAGCCTGCCCTGGTGACAGCTCGTCCCATTGTTACTGCTGCTCTGATACTGGAACCCCTTTCATCTCTGGAATGGAAATCATGAACTTAAAGGGGAGATCTGACGATAAATCTCCATTCAACCTCAAGAAACATAAACTCATCGTTTCTGTATCTAAAACAGATCATGTTATATCTTGGTATTACGCCCCCAACTGGCGAGAAGCTGACTCATAAGGATTATTTTTTTTACTGTAATGGATTTGTTCCATCTGAGGCCTGACCCGTTGGCATGATGCCCAGCGGCTGGTTTCGGGTTGTGCAGGCCGCATTACTGCAGTTTCATTCATGGCAATATTTACAGAGGGTCATTGGGCCGACCAAAGAAAATTATTCTGATCTGTTTACACAGAACATGAGAACCTCTACTTTTAATTTCATCATTAGGGAGATTTGTGACCCTGCCTAAAAGAGAAACTGTCTTGGTTGCCCACAGCAACCAATCACAGCACAGATTTCATTTCTCAGAGCGCTCTTAAAAAATGAAAGCTGCACTCTGATTGGTTGCTATGGGCAACAAAGACACTTTCTCTTTTATACAGGTTCATAAATCTGCTTCATAATAATAATAAAAACTGTCCCTGTTTCTTCTAGCAACCAATCACCGCACGGCTTTCATTTCTCATAATGCTCTTAAAAAATGAAAGCTGTGCTCTGATTGGTTGCTATGGGCCACCAAGGCAGTTTCTCTTTAAAACAGGTTCATATAACTGCCTAAAAGTGAAACTGGCCTTGCTGCCCATATCAACCAATCACAACACAGCTTTCATTTATTATAGTGCTCATGAAAAATGAAAGCCGTGCTGTGATTGGTTGCTATTGGTAACAAAGAAATATATTTCTGTCAGGCAGTTTTTATGAATCTCCCCCAATACAGGGCATCATCAATAAAACCTATTGGCCAGTAACTGTCTTCAGTGATGGTTCCAATGGGGTTGTAGAATTAGGGGCCCATTACTATGGCAACCAAAAGGTACTCTGGTGGTTCAGTACAACCTGTAGTTCGGTCCACAGACAAACAAACGTCTATAATCATGCATATAGTTGACTATAAAAGAAATAAATGATCCGATCTTCTGGTTGTATCATAGGTTAGGGAATATAGTCAGCTATCCTGTGACAAAATGCCACACAACCGATCAGATTTTCTGGTGGAAACTGATTGTCGAACCATCCGTCGAGTGGGCAAACGGTTGAAATTTTCCGTTGTGGCCTTCCAGAACAATACTAGATAGGTTGACTGTGTAATATTCTGTTTTATACAAAAATCAAGCTTTTTTTTATTTATTTTTTTAAGTTGGACTATTAGAATATTAAGAAGCTTTAAGGAATACATTAAGTAGCACCAGAAGCGATTCAGGATTGCTTTTAGGATATGAGGCCCAACCTGCAGCAGACATATTCACACTTATATGATGATACATCTCATATAAGATATTTTAATTACCAGCAATACTGTTCTAGTTATTAAATGAAGCTGCACCTTCTTTTTTTTTTTTTTTTTTTTTTTTTTTGAACAATAATTTTTATAAGGATTTTCATAAGCACCTTCTAAAAACGAATGTACAAGAGGTCCCAATTTAGGGAATATTTTATAGCAATGTCAAGCGACTGCTTAGCTACAAGCGCCACCTCCATCAGGTTACATCACAGCGCCTAGAGAGATCGGACGGTACCACTCATACACTAAGGGGTAGCATACAACAACAGGGGCCCACAAGCACTACAGACACAAATTCATTGAAATTCATTCTGAGATTGAAACTGGGCATCTGTAGCCCCAGCTCTGGCGCAATATTTTTTTAAAATATTTTTTTATTCTAAATATTAAAATTGGGAAACGAGTGGAGGTTGGAAACCTGCAGGAAATTCATGGTCTTCTTTTTCTTTTACCAGGTGCTATGTGACTCTATAACATTAGTATTATCATCGATTTGAGCCTGGGGAGAGGCAGACTGCAGTGAGATTACTGAACTGCATACCGCAATCTCCTCCATAGAAAAATCTGTGAAACTTTTACATTCATACAGGGAAATCTTATTCGTTTTATTTTTTTAAAATAGGCCAAAATAGTTTGACTTTGACGAAAGAATTCCAGCTTGAATGTATATCTGTAGGCAATTTTCTAAGATGATTTACACCATCAATATCTGGTACCTGTCTAAACATAGATCGAGACCAGAAGGTCCGGAACCAACAGCCATTCCTATTCTCTCCATATAAAAGCTCAGAACACAACCTCACGTGAGACCTTGGGTTATGCTAAAGGGTTCTGACAGGAACTACTCTATAATTAATGACCATTTCAAAGGAAGTGACCATTTGCGATGAGTCAGGTGAACTGAGTAATGTAGACGACTGCAGCAAAAGGGGGGTACAAAAGAAAATGGAGATTTTACAAGGAAGCGCGGGTTTTTCTAAAGCACAATCTTCTTCTTCCATCTGATAAATTATCTTTTTTGTTCTGCATGATAATGACCAAATCCTGCATGACTGAACATCCATATGACTCCGCTCTTTCATGTTTCAAAGCAAAGGGTCCCTCTGGGAGATGATCCAGCACCAGGCCCACCCGGGACATGAATGAAACGATCAATGATCAAGGCATGGGCAACATCATCTTAAAATAAATATCTGCCCTGCATTTATAGGAAACGATCCTAAGGCCAAAGGCGAGGTCAGACCCAACGTAAGAACCTCTAGCATCACTGCCTCCACACACACCATAATTTTTTTTTAGTGAAATTGGTCCCATGCAACCGTATTTCATATCCAGATTTAAGATTTTAGTTAAAATAAGGAGAAAATAATCTCAATTTGACTTTCCATTGCATCTATCCCTCTACGTCAAAAGCCAATTCCACCCGGCTGTGACTGATATCCGGTGTCCATAAAAATGCAGATGTGCACCAGCACTGTACATTTTTGGGAAATGCGCAAAAGAAATCAATGGTGTCCACATTAGTTACAATATGCAGCAATGCCCAAGCTTAGGAGACCAAATAGTGCCATCTAATGGAAGAAAATCATCATGGCACTCGAGGCACCAGCAGGGATGGTCATGGTCTGCATCCTGATGTGCTGCTGGTGTCTCTATGAAGCCGTAGTGATGAAATCCTTTTCCCTTCCCGAGTCCACCTACGGAAAAGGATCTGGAAATGGACTCTGTGCCAGTGGTCCCCAACCTGTAAAAATGAACCCAATTTCTTCATATTTGCCCTTTAGCGCTCAGCTATCTTTACCACCTGGCAAAAATCCTTCTAATTCCATAGCCTGCGAAACTCTAAATCACTAATTGACTCGGACAAATTAAGGCCCTAAATCAGAAGATCCACAATTTCTCAAGTAGCACGGGAAAAAAATGTTCTTGTAATGTTTAAAAGCTGTATGAAGTTAGTCCCATGACCAAAGACATATATTAGTCCCATGACTAAATTGGTCCCATGATGGAAGATATATATAAATATATATTTATAAATATACATAATTAGTCCCATGATCGAAGACCTATAGTGCTTGCTTCCTATGGAAGATACTAATGTATCATTGGGATCTACCCATGTTCTCCTGCAGATGGTGCCCAGATTCCATTGTACCACCTTAATACCAAAACCTGAATACTGCAACCTGAGTCATTTAAGGAAAGACCATACAAAAAAAAAAAAATATGCCATCTGTGATCTCTCATTGTGTCTACCACCATGTCCCGGGGTATGAGGAAACACTACCCTGCTCTTTGCGCAGAACCAATATGACCTCCATTGGAGACACTGCATGCAAAACTTCCAGACAAGGTCCAGATAAAAGGATGGGATGACCCCCCCTCCCCCCTATTCCACATCCTTTATTTAACAAGTACCCTCACATCAGCAACAGGACCTCTACAGGCCACTAAATCAAGGTGGCACCAAATGCAGCAGTGCCAGCACATAGCATCACAGCTGCTCTCATGCAAGGTAGCAAAACTGCCGCCTTCATCTCTCCATTCTCATGCACTGCACCCAATACAGAGACTGCTGCAAACATTAGTAATACATCAGCCAGAGACCTGGCATACCAGCAATGCTGAGCGAGAGAAAATAATTATCTGCAGGCTTACCTGATGAAGGAGAAACTCTGCAAATCATATCAGAAGAGGTTCCCTGCACCAACAAATAATCAAGATGGAATGCTGCTTCTGCTCAAGGGGCTGATATCCCTAGCCACAAATGATGACAGAGCATTCACCCTTAATCCATTATGACTGAAAAAGACCGTGAAGCTCCTTCACAAGCCTCTCCTTTTCTCCCTCTGCTTCCTGCTCTGAGCATCACTCTACAGTGGCTAATATATACCAAGAAAAGGCTTACAGAAGCATACAAGGCTGCAAGGAACAGTGGGCACTAGCGCCACCTGCTGCACCGAGCTCTAACTGCAACCTGCAGCTAGGCACACGGTTACCACAGCATTCTGCTAAGGGTTTGCCGCATGACTGACAACACAGGGGGGTGACTGTTGTAAAGGAAGGGGCAGTGTGTACAGTGAGATGAAGGATGCACGAAATAAGGGTACACCCCTGGAATATGATGCACGAATATTCTCTATGGCTTCTGCCCATGGAGTCATTTTGCACCTAGGTGCATCTTTTAGGCAGCGGAGCATGGCACAAACTTCGATTTGCATTCAAAATGATAGATCATTGAGTGGGATGTATGGGGCTGAGCAGCAGTAAAGCTATCGAGCGGTCACTGACACCATATGGCACTATGTTACAGTAGATGGTACTGTGGTATTGGATCTGCAGGAGGATAAGGTGTGGACACTTGGGGGAGTAGAGATGGATCAGATGTCTTCTTCAGTAAGTTGTCCCTACATAAAACGTACAGTAGTAGTGGTAATAATCCGTGTTGAGCGAAGTTTTGAAAAATTTTATTCGGCTTCTTCTCCGAATTTTACAAAGAAATTTGCATGTCTTTGTAGGTAGCGGCTCAATGACTGGGAACGGCGACCATGTCCCCCCCCCCCCATCATTAAACCCCTCAGATGCTCAGATGCCGCGTTCAGTGCTGATCGGGGCATCTGAGAATAAGGGCTCATGCACACGACCGTTGTTGTTTTGCGGTCCGTTTTTCACTGATAAGTTGTTCCGTATCTGAGGTTTTTTTTCCCTCTCATTTAAGTCCTCTTCCGTTCCGTTATTGCACAAAACATATCCGTATGGTTTCCGTATTTGATCAGTTTTTTGCGGATCATATACAGAAACAGTAACTTATTAATCACCAAACACATAAGCACTAGGCGCTGGGCATAGCATTTCTACAGTATGGATCCGCAAAACACGGATGTGTTCTGTGTGCGTTCCCGTATTTTCTGCGGACCCATTGACTTGAATGGGGCCTCGGACCGTGATTTGCGGACAATAATAGGACATGCCCTACTTTTTTGCGGAACGGCCATGGGGACAAACGGAAACGGAATGCACACGGAGTAGCTTCTGTATTTTCTACAGCCCCATTGAAGTAAATGGTTCTGCATACGGTCCGCAAAAAAAAAAAATGGAACGGAAGCGGAAAGAAAATACGTTCGTGTGCATGAGCCCTAATGGTCCATTTACACGTCCATATGTGTTTTGCAATTTGCGGACCCGCAAAACACAGACACCGGCAATGTGCGTTCCGCATTTTGTGGACCGCACATCGCCGGAACTCTCATAGAAAATTCCTTTTCTTGTCCGCAATTGCGGACAAGAATAGGGCATGTTCTATTTTTTTTGCAGAACGGAACTGCGAATCTGGAAGTGCAGATGCGGACAGCACATTCCGGCCCCATTGAAAATGAACGGGTCCGCACCTGTTCCGCAAAATTGCGTAACAGATGCGGACCCATTCTGCGGACGTGTGAATGGACCTTTATAGTGGGGGCTTTCAGGGGTTAATCCTTTAAAAAAATATAAAAATAATGCCTTACTTCAAGAAAACGTAGACTAACACATTCATATTCAGGCATGTCCAAAGTGCGGCCCTCCAGCTGTTGCAAAACTACAACTCCCAGCATGCCTGGATAGCTTACAGCTATTAGGGCATGCTGGGAGTTGTAGTTTTGCAACAGCTGGAGGGCCGCACTTTGGACATGCCTGATATACATAGTCACAGGTGCATATCCATCAAGCAAACATGGTTGATAATAAAATGGCTGCACAACATTTCACAACAGACAATAGAGCTGAGAAATGGGGATCATTCTAAATTAAAGTGGTATTATACCTACTAAAAATGGAAAAATATTAGTGTTAGGTACCCATCTGCGGAAGCCACCTTGACACCTGGTAGATGGGCCCGACATACGTTTGATTAAGAATGTGCGCAGGGAGCTTCCATTTTTCCATTTATAGTAGGTATAATACCACTTTTATTTAGAATGATCCCCTAGAGTCCTTTTTGTACGGTGCTCAGTGGTAGTTTGAGACGATATATAGTAAAGGAGACCACGGCACTCATTTTTCGTATATATGAAAAAATATTTCTATATTTTCATTATTTTCATTTCATGATATTTTTATCTTGTTTCATCATTTCATCATTCATAATTTCATTGTTTGTTAGCATCCAGGAATGCATCGACCTGGCCAACGTTTAACGTTTCGGTCCTTGTATGGGACCTTGATCACGGCCTTTGTCCTGGCTGCATGTTGCCTGCGTTGGCCAAGTCTATGCATTCCTAGATGCTAACAAACAATGAAATTATGAATGATGAAATGATGAAATAAGATAAAAATATCATGAAATGAAAATAATGAAAATATAAAAATATTTTTTCAAATATACGAAAAACGAGTGCCGTGGTCTCCTTTACTATATGGGATCGTCAATCAACATGGCAGCAGCAGCAGCCTCTTCGCGCTAAAATGGTGAGTATGTTTTTGATTTTACCGCCATTTCAGGGAAATTGATTCATTACCACAAAGCACGAGGAAATATTGTTTCGCAGTGAATAGAATTTTTCCTGAAATTCAAATCGAAGTTGGATACTTCGATTCGCTCAACACTAGTAATATTACCAGCAGTAGTAGTAGTAACAACAGTAGTACTAATTGGGAGTGACGTGTAGATGGGCACTAGAAGCATGATAACGCATAGGCATAGGAAAACAGTCTTTAACCCCTTCAGGACAAAGTCCTGAGCGCATCAGGCACTATACTGTAGCTGCCTGAGTTCTGCTATTTTAAACGGAAGACACTTGGGGCTAATGTCTGTGAACAGCATAACGCAGATCACAGACATTTAACCCATCAGATGCCATGGTCAATTGTGACAACGGGATCTTAGGCAGCTTTCCCTAGGATCACTACAACATCTCCTCTGCACATGGGGGAGCCATTTGTTCCATGTGGTAGCCTCGGTCCCTCTGATGGATCCAAGGATACCACAGTAATAGTTCCTATAGGGCCCTGCCTGTGGCAGGGCTCCATAGGAACATAGCGCAACTCCCAAAGGCTTCAAGGACGATTCATTGCCATCCATGAGACAGGTGATCCCCTAAGGGGACCATCACTTCCCAAAATGTCTGTACTATTAAAATATGAGCGTATTTGTCCCATAACGGACAAAAAAAATTTCAAAATGATCTGACACTTTTAGTTACTTCACCTTCCAAACAATTTGAATAAAAAGTTATCAAATATTAATTCCAAAATTATATCAATAAAAATTACAGATCACTCTGCAATGAGCCTTCACTCAGCTCCATAGACATGAATACTGTATATAAAATTTATGGGGGCCAAAATATGGTGATGTAAAGAAAAAAAAAAAATTTCCAAAGTTTTTATAATTTTTTTAGTATTAAAACACAAGAAAAACTATAAAAATGGAAAATCGTCCTGTCCTTAAAGGGGTTGTCCGAGTTATGAAAAATAATAATATAGCCTGAAAATCTGATATATAACTGAGCTAAGCAAGTTTTATGCAAAAAAATATATATATATTTCCTCATTTCCCTGGTTCTTTTCTGGCCCTTTGTTTACATGCAATAAAAACAATCTCTTCACCTCCCCCGCTCTGCTAAGGGAGTGAATACAAGAGCTGCCCTGAGTGACATGTCTGCCTGCTGGGAGACTCTGCAGCATATTGTATATGTAGGACTACAAGCGCCAGCTGTATAATGACACTGCTAAGGGAGTGGATACAAGAGCTGCCCTGAGTGCTGGGAGAATCAACAGCAACTTGTAAGTGTAGAACTACAAGTCCCACCTGTATAATGACCCTGCTAATACACACAGGATCTTCCCCCTACCTTCTTGTGCAATGCTCTCTCTAGTATGTCAGCTCCAGTGCCCAGCATTGTCTCCTCACTGCTGTGCAGCTGAAGGGGTTAAGAATCCTAGCAGAGAGTAGACGGCAGTGAAGGGGGGGTGTGGCCAGCACAGTGACATCTCGTTTACAGGCTTGTAAACGACCTTTATCAGAGCAGGGAGAGAAGCTGACATCACAGGTCATGTGACCCTCAGTGAAATCTGAGAAACCAGCCACTGGAGATAAAGTGAGTTAATTGGAAAGCTGTTACATTTGCTTAGTTAGGAACATAGAAAGAACAAAAAAATAACTCGGATAACCCCTTTAAGGAGTTAAAAGGGTCTGCTCTTCCCACAATTGAAGTATCGCATTGCCAGACAAGTGAGGGCATATACCTGCTAGTGACTGAGTGCTCCTGTGAGAGTCAGAGCCATGTGAGAGGAAGCAGGGGCAGAACTACCACTGTAGCAGTAGGCCGTAGTGGCGCGGGGCAGGGCCGATCCTACACGGGGTGCAGTGGGTGCCCCGCACCCCAGCGCTGTCACCCGAAAGGCGCCGAGCGCAGGGCCGGACTGGCCTGCCGGGATAGCGGGAAATTTCCCGGTGGGCCGGCAAGCCTGAGTGCCGCAAGGCCGCGGCCCTGGTGACAAGTGGGGGCGGCCGCGGCCGGCGGCAGGGCAGAGCAGGAGATGAGCGCCTCCATTGCGGAAGCGCTCATCTCCATAGTCATCTGTATTGCCGTCCTCAGGACGGCAATACAGATGCCTGTGCTGCGGCAGAGGAGGGAGAGGTGTGTCCCCTCCTGTTCCTCTGATAGGCTGCCGGCTTAGTGCTGGCAGCCTATCAGAGCTCAGGCCGGTGCAGGCGGCGCGATGACGTCATCGCGTCGCCTGAGCCGTATAGCGAGGGACACAGACGGAAGAGGCGGCCTGCATCGCATCGCATTGCTGGAGGTAAGTATAAGTGTATTATTTTTTTTATTTTTTTATATAGGTACAATACTGGGCTGGCACATGATAAGGGGGGCTACTGGGCTGGCACATAAGGGGGGCTACTGGGCTGGCACATAAGGGGGGACTACTGGGCTGGGCTGGCACATGATAAGGGGGGCTACTGGGCTGGCACATGATAAGGGGGGACTGCTGGGCTGGCACATGATAAGGGGGGACTACTGGGCTGGCACATGATAAGGGGGGCTACTGACACATGATATGGGGGGGCTCTGGCTACTGACATGATATGGGGGGGCTCTGGCTACTGGCACATGATGGTGGGGGGGCTCTTATTACTGGCACATGATTGGGGGCATCTATGGGGGCACATCTTACTGCAGATTATTGGGGGGCACTATAGGGGCATCTACTGAGGCTAAAAAAGAAGATATTTTATATGGGGGCTCTGTATAGGGGCATTTTATACTGGGACACATTATGGTGGGTACTATGGGGAAGGGGGGGCACTATGGGGGTCATCTACGGGGGCACTGAGAAGGGGTATTTTATATTGGCACATTATGGGAACATTAGCTCAACTGGGGGCATTACAAATGTTTTGCATATTATAAGGAGAATTATTACTACTGGGGGGGCATTATGGTGGGCTTTATTACTCCCCCATGGTATGACCCCCTAGTAGCAGCACCAGCCTCTCCCTGCTCTGCTATCCCTCTGCCCCTTCTCCAAATCCTTATTATGAAATCTTTCTCATTAGGTTAAAGCACAACATCAGCTCCGCCGAGCCCCCGGCCAAAGTGTTGAAGTGGCGTCCGAGATCCCCAAGGGCCAAGCCAAGTAACTGTAAGTTTTTATGGGGGTTCTACAAAAGAGCTATCGTGGGGCAAAGTTCATATTCGTGTTTACACACGTGTTTTAAAATGAATGCTTTCTCCTATTATAAACAAGTAAATAATGACGCAATGCTGTGGGGCTGGTGTGCAACTTTTTCCAGGGCTGGTTTTTATCCCCAGTCCGGCCCTGGCCGAGCGAGCCGCCGGGACTTTTTTTTTTTTGACTTTTTTTTTTTTTTAAGCCGAGCCGCCGATTCGTGGGGCTGAAGTTGGGGGCTGAAGTTGTTGCCATAGAAACATTGTAAAGGGGAGGAGTTAGTAAGATAACCACGCCCATGTGGGGGCGCCAGAAATATTTCTGCACCCAGGCGCCTGTGACCCTAGGATCGGCCCTGGCGGGGGGCCAGGGAGGTAATCGATGCCTTTCATTCATTGCGGCCTGGTCCTCGTTCCTCAGTCTGTGCTCTCCCCAGCAGATGTGACGCAATGACATCATTATGCCTGCTGGACTGAGTAGAAGAACGCACTTGCTGAGAATCATCCCGCCGCTTGTCCTCAGCCCAACAAGTGTGATGTATTGCGCTAGCTGGGGACAGTAGAATTCGCTCAGTTCATCAGAGGAATGGGGCTAGGTGGATATTACTTTTTTTTTTTTATTTACACCACATGGGCTTCAGTAATGTAAGAGGGCACTAAGATAAAGCACTAGTATGTGGAGGCACTAAGGGTGGGCATTACTGTGTTAGAGGCACTAAGAAGGCATAACTACTATGTGGGGGCACTAAAACAAATAGGTTTATGTAGCTCCCTGGAGCAAGGGTACATACTTTGGAGTCTGGATATTTGTGGACATTTGCCCCTATTGCTGCTATACAAAGACATGAACTCACTACTTTATTGCACTATGAAGGATTAATTTGAAATGTAATTTATGCCATTCTTTGAACTTATACTGTTGAATTGTAATTGTGTATGATATATCCTGTTTATCTGCAGTGTTATTGCATTATATTTGCACTGAATTGTGGAAACGGTAATGGATAGTCAGTTCACACTAAGGGACTTTGGGAATTTCCAGCCTGTGCACTGTGAAGCTTGTAATTTCCCACTGCTTTCATAAGGGACTATGCAGAGCTGAGTTTTGGACAAGACAGACACAGAGAACTTTAGCTCTGTAAGACTTGTTTACTGCTGAAAAACTGCCTGGTCTTTTCTATTGGTTTGTATGAACGCCCAAGACAAGCCTATGGCAGGCTTGAACTGCAAGATAGTTTCTGTTAGGTTATGCTTCTCCAACTTCACCCCTTCCACTAGAAGGTTCTCCATAAGTCAGAAACTGTATAAAAGTAGAGCAGTCATAGCCCCTAGTTGTCTGCAGATAGGGACCAGGGATTAGTGTTAGAGACTTTGCCAGATGCTTAGACAGGGATACTCTGTCACAGACCCTGGGCCACTAGACCTTTGGCCAGGTAACAACCTTCTAAGAAAGTAACGGACAGCTAGCTCAAGGCCTTTTCTCATCACAAAGCACAAACCCTTTTGCTACCAGAGGGTAACCTGTAGAAGCCAGCTGGGTGTATTGCCTGTATTGTTTTGCACTTGAGTTCCTCCCGTATAGAAGCACACTGCTTTACTGCAAACACTGACTATCTGGACTTATCTCCCATTGAGGTGCATCATGCTTTTCCCTCCCCTCCAGATAGCAGCAACACTTGTAGACAATTGGATGGTGTCCAGAAGACCCAGCATAGCGTTGGTGCCACCTCAAACCCGGCCACTGCACCTGTTACAACTTGAATGGCCTCCTTGGCCTCTCCCCCCTGCTGTGGCCGTAGTTACAGCCATGCTTGGGTTAATCTTCAAACAGTAACTCCAGCATCTTATCTTTAGTTTTTAGTTTTTTTTATAAAGAATAAAGAACTACATTCTGAGATAATTATGGATTCATGCAAATGAAGATTAATGTTAATACTTGAAAGCAAGGAATTCCAGCACTTACGATTTTGGTAGCTAAAACTTCGTCTTTTATTCAGGCAGTAGACAAAATGTACAGGACATCCACCCACAAGTGTAGCAAACTTGACGCGTTTCAAACAAAAGTTCTTATTCAAGAACTCTGAATAAAAGACAAAGTTTTAGCTACTAAAATTGTATGTGCAGGAATTCCTTGCTTTAAAGCAGGGGCGCATGCGGCCCCCAGAGCCATGGTTTGCGGCCCCCGCCCTGCTGGGCAGAAACACAGCTGATCCTGCAATCAGCTGTGTTTCTGCACAGAGCGCTGCACAGCAGATGAATTACAGGTTTTGCTCCTCTACTGTAGCAGGAGCAGAAAGGGTCCCCGGCTATTAGTGAGAGCGGGGAAGCTGAGGAGAAGACCGAAGCGCTTTATTAGCGCTTCTGCCTTCTCCTCTATGAGCACTCTGCAGTGTAGACCCAGCGATCACGTGATCTCTGGGTGTCTCGGGAACAGAGGAGCGCTGCCCTGGTACAAAGCCTCCGCAGCAGGCTGGTTTCCCTAAAACTGGGGCTCCTTTGGATGCTCCAGCTACAGTGGTAATAGTACAAAAAAAAGAGTCACTTATTGTCTCCCAAAGGTCTTTCAGTGACCTCTTGGGGACAAATTATGTGGTAAAAATATATAAAAAAAAAAGTAAAAAATAGATTCGAAAAAATTTGAAAACTAAATAAATTTAAAAATTAAATAAAAAGGAAAAAGTGCTTAATAAAAGAGTGTTCACTGTCCCACCACAGTCTTTTTATGAAAAAGTACAAAATTTAGTGACAGTGTGCCCCAAAGTCTTTTTATGACCTCTTGGGGGACATATTATGTAGCAGAAATATATTAAGTTAAAAAAAAAAAAGATACATAAAAGAAAAAACACCCACACCAATCAAAACAGTCACCATTACCGCCCCATTCACGTGAAACTTTTCATATTATATAACAAAATGGCCTACACAAAATAGAGATCTAATTATAATAATTTATTTTGGTGTCAGTTTGCATATTGAAAGAATAAGGAGCTATAGTTTGAAAAAAATATACTTTTTAAAAACGTTTTGTACAGTTTCCCCCAAATAAAAATTGTTGCAAAAATTATTTTGGTAGTCCAACAAATAAGATAGTTACAACAATTTGAACACCACACAAAAAAGTGTTTGGTCCTTAAAGGGAGTCTTTCACCTAATCTGAGCGTTTTAGACCGCTCAGATCAGGTTATAGACTCTTTAACCCTCATTACGATCATACCCGTTTCTTATGTGTCCCTCGCCCAGATAATGAAAATAATACTTTTTAAACTTATGCAAATTACCTTCTGAAGGTGCCCAGGGGCGGCGTTACTGGGCGATGTGCCCAGAAAAACACACCTCCAGCCGGCGGACGTCACGAGCGGCACCAGAGGACGGCGGGCTGGGAACTGGCCCGCACCTGCGCACTGCTCTGCCCATTATGGGCAGAGGAACATCCTTTCATATTGTGCATGCGCCGGCCGGCTGTCTTTAGTTGGCCGGCGCATGCGCAATATGAAAAGCTGTTCATCTGCCCATAATGGGCAGAGCAGTGCGCAGGTGCGGGCCAGTTCCCAGCCCGCCGTCCTCTGGTGCCGCTCGTGACGTCCGCCGGCTGGAGGTGTGTTTTTCTGGGCACATCGCCCAGTAACGCCGCCCCTGGGCACCTTCAGAAGGTAATTTGCATAAGTTTAAAAAGTATTATTTTCATTATCTGGGCGAGGGACACATAAGAAACGGGTATGATCGTAATGAGGGTTAAAGAGTCTATAACCTGATCTGAGCGGTCTAAAACGCTCAGATTAGGTGAAAGACTCCCTTTAAGGCCTTTTCGGGCCTGGTCATTCAAGCGTTAAACAATAGGCGCCTTCCCCACTAGCAAGGTAATGTGCTTACTGGTTACTGCAGGGCGCCTATAACTGGATTGGCAGGAGATGGTAGTAACTAGTGAGCTCCGTCCTATGCAGTGAAGGAAAATGCTGATTTAGAAATCGGAGGCAGGATGGAAGGAAATGTCGCCACTTTTCTGGTAAAAAATGATTTTTAACAAGTTTCTGCAGCATGGCCTCTGAAATCGAAAATTCATGATTACCTGCTCCACTCCGCTCTGGTCCTCTGCACTGCCCCCGCTGACTCCATCTTCCGGTTCCTGCTCTGTTTACACCTGTCAGTGCATGGCCATGGTCACTTGCACGGCTCCAGTCAATGACTGGCTTCAGCAGTGACACGCTGCTTGTGGCCACATCACCGCCTAAGGCCCCCTGCACACGGCTGTGTTTCACAGCCGTGTGCGGGCCGTGGAACCGCGGCCTGGATCCCTCCTGAGAGCAGGAGCGCACGGCGTCACTGGTTGCTATGACTCCGTGCGCTCCCTGCTGCCGGCACAGTACAGTAATACACTGGTATAGATCATACCAGTGTATTACTGTATTGCGGCGGCAGCAGGGAGCGCACGGCGTCATAGCAACCAGTGACGCCGTGCGCTCCAGCTCTCAGGAGGGATCCAGGCCGCGGTTCCACGGTCCGCACACGGCTGTGAAACACGGCCGTGTGCAGGGGGCCTTAGCCAGTCATTGTCTGGAGTGGTGTATGACCATGTCCATGCACTGCCAGTTGTAAACAGCGGAGGCAATTCGAAGAACCAGAGAGGCGGGGAGCAAGTAAGTATAACTCTTCGGTTTCAGGGGTTATGCTGCAGCATGATATTTGGGACAATTACTGGGAACAAGTGTTCATAAGGAGCGCTCATATCTTATATCTGGCCAGTATAATCCTGCAGCTGATCAGTCGATAAACAAGGAATTGCTCATTTGTCGACTGATTTGCATTATTTATCAGGATGAAAGATGTCCGATTATCTGCAGCATGACTGTGGCAGCGATCACTCCTCCCCAGTCACTTTGCACTGGCTTGTGTAATAGGCAGATGAGTGCCGATCAACATTTTTTTATTTGCGGCCCCTTGAAATAGAATGATGTGACAATGCGGCCCCCAAACCAAAAAAGGTTGTGCACCCCTGCTTTAAAGTATTAACGTTACAGAGGCTCACCAGCCATTTTCCGTGCACGCAGGTATCTTGGATTGTGGGTGAGCTGGACTTTCTTTGTATATATATATATATATATACACAAATGAAGATTAATGTCTGCCACTCCCAGATTTTGTTTATGATTGACTTGGAGAAGAAAGGATTACCTCGACTCCTACAATTAATTTAACTTTAGATAAGCATAGAGAAGGAAACACCAAAAACTGTCAGATTAATGAAGAAAAGTAAAAAAGTAAAAAAAACTAATAACCTAAAAGTACACCATGCACATACAGTGTTGGTCATGGACATTAATATAAATGATTCTGGCCAGAAGTGAAATTTAACATCTAAGTGGAGACAGAATCAGAACTCCTCTATACTGTTCAAAGTTGACATTATTCTGACCACTTCCTACTTTTAATTTCGGCAGCATGAAGGAAGTCACATGTGGTGAGCCGGGTTGATGTGTACATAAGGTGTGAGATAGGCTGTCTGCACACATAGCCATCATTACTGTAATGGGTAAAAGGGGCCATTTATCAGAGTTGCAAAAGGGCATTGGCTTTCGGGCCAAGAGTGGTAGTATTTCTGAAGCTGTGCAGTTCTGTGCAGAACTGTTCTCGTGCGGCTGTGGTAAAAGTGTATTGTGAGTGGACAAATGGCACCATTGTGAATAAGTGAAGTGGAAACTAGAGACCACGTGACATTGATGTGAGAAGTGAATGTTGGCTACAAAAGGACACGCTACAGTGGAGCAGCTCACCAACAAAATGAACAGGGGGCTACCAGATGTGTGTCTAAAACAATTCAGTGAACCTTACCATGAAGTTGCATCAGCAGAAAAGGCTCCAATTTTCACAGCATTGTTGGAATTGGACCTGCGCTGATTGGTAAATGGTTGTCTTTTTCGATAAGTCACATTTTCTGCTTCATCAGATGGATTGACATTGGCGTGTCAGGTGAGAAACATCAGAGTACAAGCACCCTGCAACTATTGCTGGAAGAACACAAGCTGGTGGTGGAAGTGTTATGGTCTGGGGAATGTTTTTGTAGCATTCTCTGGGCCCACTCATCCATGTGGAAGGCACTCAACCAATATGAGTATGAATCCATCCTTGCAGATCACATACATGCTGATTGTCTCCCCTGAGGTGGATGGGATCTTTCAGCAAGACAATGCGACATGTTACACTGCTAGAAATGTCCAACATTGGTTGGGAGAGCCTGACCAGGACTTCCAAGTACTATCCTGGCTCCCTAATTCTCCAGACTTGAACCCACTTGAACTTATCTGTGGGACCACCTCGATCATCTTGTTCACTCTATGGATCTTCCCCAATGCACCTTTCTGCAGCTGTGGGATGCACTGCAGTTAGCATGGCTCCACATACCTGTGACCACCTACTAGGACCTTATTGAGTAACTCCTAGCTTCTGTCCATGCTGCACACGGCCGTTACTAGATATTAGCTGGTGGTCAGAATAATGTGACTCGACAATTTTTTTTTTTTTGGGGGCCACAAGAAAACGTACATGTTCTCGCTGCTAGTGATAAAATACTCAACAATTGAGTGGGAAATTGTAAAATTGACAAAGCTATAAACCTCTGGTTACTTATGATCTACTCCCTGACAGCACCAAACTAAGCAGACTGTTTGCATTAAGGAGCGAACAGCAAGGAATCCTTCTAGTGTTAAAAAGATGGAAAGGCAGACAATACATTTGATAAGTAATGCACATACTTTAGCAGTGGCACTTGGGCTGAGATCTCCCAGGTGATTGAAAGCACTCATCTTGCTAATGATCTGTAATGCACACATTATCTGTGGTTTTTAATACAGGACCATTCCAGGCCATGCTTTTTGCTCTCCTAATTTCCTCCTAAGTGTGCAGATTTAACTTGGCCCCCCGTTCTTTAGGTCTATTGAACATATATCATTCCATCTGGCCTTCTTAAATGTTTAAATCAACAGTTTTACAATGCAGGCATTATTAGCAATGGAGTACAATTATATTTATGACGCGTTTTCAGCATAGATTTGGTTTGCTAAGAGCTAGGGATTTAACATGTAGATCTAATGCTAGCCAAACATATCAGAAGTGTATTAGCTAAACTCGCTGATTTCAGCAGGTTTGTGGCCCTTGGCCGGTGCATAAGTACCTGATAGCTCTGGCATTAATTAAGACTGAGAGTATCAGATCATTATGTGGCTATGAGAAGTGCTTGCGTGGCCCTCTGCTTATTGGCCCACCGGGAAATTTCCCTGTAGGGTATATGGCCAGTCCGCCCCTATGGCACATGGTCATAGCTACACTCTGCACCCTTCCAGATACCTATTCCTTTTGTTGCATTCTCCATGCTCCAGCCATAGTAGTGCAGTATGCCACTCCTTCAGGGTGAGCGAATGTGAGGTCACGGGGGTCAGTTAACGGACCGAGGGTTGCTCTTAGTACTCACAGTTTGTAGGATACCCTGGGCAGGCGTACAGAAGTGATGGAGAGGCTGGCACGTAGATCCTCTGGGGCACTCTCTGGATATAGGGACCAGGCCGGGTGATAGGTGAGGTGCCCTGGGTGTTGTAGGTTTAGCGTGCCTGTGGCAAGATCCCTTAGAGTTCGTGACACCAGTGCCTGTAACGGTGGCACACCGATTGTTAGGAGGAATAATCGAGATACACACGATTGTAGTAAACTAGAATTTATCTTTACTGAACAGTTCAACTATGTACAGTCTTCAATCAGTTCCATATGAAATATTTTGGTAACAGGCAGGCTTTACATCAATGGCAGATAGAATCCTAGCAAGATAACTCAGAGGGAATAAACTCACAGATCAGGCTGTACTTTCTGCAGAATCCTGTCTGGCTTTCTCCAAGGCCCGTATGCCTAATAGCTGGCTTTATCCTTAGGTAGGGAAACCTTCCTCTGGTATAAATCCACTTGCTGTCAATAACCTTCTGCCTTTCAGCTTTCTACTTGGCTGGATAAGATTCACACTGCTCTGTACTTTGCAAGATGCAGGATCACTTCAGGAGGAAACTCCTGGAGGCAAGCTAGGAACCTGGGCTATCTAGCTGCATGTTAGAAGCTGATCTTCAGCTACTACCTGGCTAAAGTCAACACTGGCTTCTAATCACACACTCCCCTCTCCCTGGACTGGACCTGTCTATATATACTAGGGGGTTCCCTAGTATCCCTCTACAGCTAAGGAGGAGGAACTAAACCCCTAACAGGCCTGGTACACAGGAGATAACATGACAATACACATTATAATGCAATACAAAATACCATGACCATGTTCCACAAGAGGTGGGGAACAACATGACCCAATTGACCCTTGAGTAGTGCCCACCTTTACGTAGTGGGACACTACAGTAGCACCACAGTGTTTAGCATTGCAACGCTGCCTTAGTGTCAGAGGATCCCTGGGCCTGTAGAAATACCAGTCTCCTCCTGGCTGGAAGACAGAAAACAAAAGTGGGGAAGAGGCAGATGCAATGGGAAAAGACAAAATCCAGCACTGTAAAGGTGGTGTCGCAAGCATACCTGTTCGGGCTCCAGCGGTAAGATTTCCAACTTTGTTGCAACTGTGCTTGGAGAGACACGCTGCAAAGCTATTTAACTGTTCTGTTCATGTGTGCTGTATCTGACTAATGGACTAGGTGCTCTATTTAAACCCCTTCCTTTGCCAGTGATAGCTTCAGATTTCCTAATTGTGCTCCTGGTTCTGCTTATGTGTGCATATCGATTGCTATTATTGTTACTTGTATGAAAGTAGAGAGACACCGTGCCGTGCTGAGCCTAATACTCCCGACCCTTATTAACCTCTGGTTCTGACTGTGTACAACCAGTCCACCTCAGTTTCAAATATCAAGATTACCTTGGTTCTGATGTATAGAAACAGGGGACCACCTTCTCCGGCGTTCCAATATACACAAAATTCTTCTGCACAGAGGGAATAGCAGGTAGAACAAGCCTTCTATAGTGCCTCGAAAGAGGATGCCCTTCTTATTTTTTATTTATATTGTATATATGCTCATATATACAATATAAATAAAAAAAATCAGAAGGGCATCCTCTTTCGAGGCACTATAAAATAAAGCATAATGGGAAATTCGAGGGATCATCTTTTTTCGGGATAGAAACAGTTAAAATGGATATACGAGGAGTAGACTACATTAAAAATATGTCGAACAAAGAAACTCAATGGATTTTTAACATGAACACATTGGTCCCGAAGGGTTTAAATGCAGAAATTGAGTTATTTGGTTTCGATTAAATATTATTGAATGTATTGAAAATTATCGAATTTCTGAAGCCGGAGTTAATTAAGATCATGAGCGGGTAGAATAAAAGGAAGCTACTGGGGGCTCTCAAATGATTCCCTGACGAAGAGCATCGCATTGCTCGAAACGCGTTGGCAGTTTTTTTGGTGCTTACAGCAGCCCGTAGCTCAAGAGGTGACGTCTCCAGCTCCCTTTGTGAGCGTGAGCGTAAGTACAAGCGGAGTCTCGCTACCGGCCGGGGCGAACTCCATACAGCTTGTTCTACCTGCTTTTCCCTCTGTGCAGAAAAATTTTGTGCATATTGGAACGCCGGAGAAGGTGGTCCCCTGTTTCTACACATCAGAACCGAGGTAATCTTGATATTTGAAACTGAGGTGGACAGGTTGTACACAGTCAGAACCAGAGGTTAATAAGGGTCGGGAGTATTAGGCTGAGCGCGGTGTCTCTCTACTTTCATACAAATGATTTGTTTAGTCCCTTATAACAGTTATTGCGGAGCTGTTTTGACACTGCTGCTTATTCAGTGTAATTAGCGCCGGTGGTATATTCTTTTTAATCTATGCTATTATTGTTATTGACCTTGACTTGCCTTTGACCACTCTCTGTCTCGTGTTTTGGTACTGTGCTTCCCGTCTGGTTCTGAATTTGGCTTAGCTTTGTGACTACCCTCTGTCTTGCCATTTTGTACTTTTTTGTCCTTCTGCTTGTGACCCATTCCCGTACAACACAGCCTCTGTGTTGTTCTGTCTCTGTGTGTGTCTGTCTTGCAACTGTAGCAGAGTAGGGAACGTCGACCAGTTGGGGACTTTCTACCTTGGGATTGTACTGCAGTAGGCAGGGAAAGCGTACTGAGTTGCAGTTAGGACTCACTGTCCATGTGTTCCTGCCTACTGTCATAACTGGTGGTAATCATGCAGACTCATGAAGATGAATACATGAACTGTTGCACAGGGGGTTTAGTCATACCTACCAACTTTTGGAGACTGCCTTCTTGGAGATAGGAAACTTTACTAGGAATAAACACACCCCTTTTTAACAGAACCCTCCCCATATTTTCAAGTAGAGATGAGCTAAACTGTCGAGGTTTGGTTTAGGTTCGTCCAAATTTTAAAAACATTTGTTTTGGACCCAAACTGGTTTGGGCCAATGTAGATTGCCTCCAATTGCCCAGAAAATTAGTATATAACACCAATTTTTTATGAATTTTTTTCTTCCCCCCCTTTCCCCTTCCCTAAGCTCTCGAACGCAATAACAGCAATCATGTCTGAGTGACACTGACATACATAACTGGGAAAATGCACGTTTGATGACATTAACAAACAACGTGTTTAAAAACACCCCTCACCTTGGCATGTGTTATGCTTTTTCATATTTCAAAGCTTTCAAAAATTGTTCCTTACCAGGGGCAGTTGTTTAAACACGCACAGTGTTATATGATGAAAAATTAAAAAACAGTACCTTGTTGGGGGACCAAACATCCAAAAAGTAGACCTTGATGGGAATGACAGAATGCCTGCCCATATAACACGCAGAAGTGTTAATTGTCAGAAGAAGAAGTGGGAAAAAAATTGGGAGCAACAGCAGTGCAGTGTGGATGTGGAAATACGGTAGGGTAGGGCATGTGGCCTCAATAGTAGCAGCAGCAGAAGCAACATAGCATGGAACATACAAGACATTAGATTGGCTGTTTAGTAGTAGTAATAATAGTAGTAGTGGTGGTAATGGTAGTACTGAGAGATGCTTTGCATTAATAGTGGTGGCAGTAGGGGCTTAGCAGTGAGGAGCAGCAGCAGCTGAGGCAGTGGCGGCAGAAGCAGCCTTATGGTACATGTTGACAGGCAGGCAGGACCTGCCATATGGAACATGATGGTAGGCAGGGCACAGCAGTGGCATGAAGGCAGTTGCAGCAGCCATACAGAACATGTTTGTAGGCAGGCAGCAGCAGTGGAATGATTGGGCAGTCAGTGGCGAACATAGAGAAGTAAGGGCCCCATAGCAAGGATCAAACCAGGCCCCCCACACAAGACAGAAGGGTTATTGCTTAATCCCTTTTCAATGACCCTTGGGCCATTTTTTCCACTGCTTTATTTGCTAAAAGTTGTTTCTTTAGAGGGTAGAGTCCTGACCAAGTTTTCACCCAGGGTAGAAGAGGAGATAATCCCAACTGAGCCCCCCTCTTGCCCTGGGCCCCATAGCAGTCGCATGGTCTGCCACTATGGTGGTTCAGTGTCTCTCCTTGAGTTCCATCTTGCTCAACTCCTGTTCACTCCCCCTACCTTCTACATACAGGGAGTGCAGAATTATTAGGCAAATGAGTATTTTGACCACATCATCCTCTTTATGCATGTTGTCTTACTCCAAGCTGTATAGGCTCAAAAGCCTACTACCAATTAAGCATATTAGGTGATGTGCATCTCTGTAATGAGAAGGGGTGTGGTCTAATGACATCAACACCCTATATCAGGTGTGCATAATTATTAGGCAACTTCCTTTCCTTTGGCAAAATGGGTCAAAAGAAGGACTTGACAGGCTCAGAAAAGTCAAAAATAGTGAGATATCTTGCAGAGGGATGCAGCACTCTTAAAATTGCAAAGCTTCTGAAGCATGATCATCGAACAATCAAGCGTTTCATTCAAAATAGTCAACAGGGTCACAAGAAGCGTGTGGAAAAACCAAGGCGCAAAATAACTGCCCATGAACTGAGAAAAGTCAAGCGTGCAGCTGCCAAGATGCCACTTGCCACCAGTTTGGCCATATTTCAGAGCTGCAACATCACTGGAGTGCCCAAAAGCACAGGGTGTGCAATACTCAGAGACATGGCCAAGGTAAGAAAGGCTGAAAGACGACCACCACTGAACAAGACACACAAGCTGAAACGTCAAGACTGGGCCAAGAAATATCTCAAGACTGATTTTTCTAAGGTTTTATGGACTGATGAAATGAGAGTGAGTCTTGATGGGCCAGATGGATGGGCCCGTGGCTGGATTGGTAAAGGGCAGAGAGCTCCAGTCCGACTCAGACGCCAGCAAGGTGGAGGTGGAGTACTGGTTTGGGCTGGTATCATCAAAGATGAGCTTGTGGGGCCTTTTCGGGTTGAGGATGGAGTCAAGCTCAACTCCCAGTCCTACTGCCAGTTTCTGGAAGACACCTTCTTCAAGCAGTGGTACAGGAAGAAGTCTGCATCCTTCAAGAAAAACATGATTTTCATGCAGGACAATGCTCCATCACACACGTCCAAGTACTCCACAGCGTGGCTGGCAAGAAAGGGTATAAAAGAAGAAAATCTAATGACATGGCCTCCTTGTTCACCTGATCTGAACCCCATTGAGAACCTGTGGTCCATCATCAAATGTGAGATTTACAAGGAGGGAAAACAGTACACCTCTCTGAACAGTGTCTGGGAGGCTGTGGTTGCTGCTGCACGCAATGTTGATGGTGAACAGATCAAAACACTGACAGAATCCATGGATGGCAGGCTTTTGAGTGTCCTTGCAAAGAAAGGTGACTATATTGGTCACTGATTTGTTTTTGTTTTTGAATGTCAGAAATGTATATTTGTGAATGTTGAGATGTTATATTGGTTTCACTGGTAAAAATAAATAATTGAAATGGGTATATATTTGTTTTTTGTTAAGTTGCCTAATAATTATGCACAGTAATAGTCACCTGCACACACAGATATCCCCCTAAAATAGCTAAAACTAAAAACAAACTAAAAACTACTTCTAAAAATATTCAGCTTTGATATTAATGAGTTTTTTGGGTTCATTGAGAACATGGTTGTTGTTCAATAATAAAATTAATCCTCAAAAATACAACTTGCCTAATAATTCTGCACTCCCTGTAGAACTGACATGTGTGATACAGTCCTGATCAAAAGTTTAAGACCACGTGAAAAATGGCAAAAAATCATATTTAGCATGGCTGGATCTTAACAAAGTTCCAAATAGAGCTTCAACATGCAACAAGAAGAAATGGGAGTGAGACAAAACATTTTTTGAGCATTCAATTTAATGAAAACAACGAATAAACTGAAACAGGCTGTTTTTCAGCTGATCAAAAGTTTAGGACCACACCACCAAAAAAAACGAAACCCCCCCAAAACAGAAATCCAACTTCCAAACATGAATGAGTAGCTCTTCAAAAATTTGTCTCGGCATGCGTGATGCAAGCATTTCCATGAGGTGAGTGGGAACATTTCTCCAAGTGGTGAAGACGGCCGCACGAAGGCCATCTACTGTCTGGAACTGTTGCCCATTTTTGTAAACTTCCCTTGCCATCCATCCCCAAAGGTTCTCAATTGGATTTATGTCAGGGGAACACGCAGGATGGGCTAAAAGAGTGATGTTATTCTCCTTGAAGAAGTCCCTTGTCCTGCGGGCATTGTGTACTGTAGCGTTGTTGAAAAACCCAGTCGTTACCACACAGACAAGGGCCCTCAGTCATGAGGAATGTTCTCTGCAACATCTGGACATAGCCAGCGGCCATTTGATGCCCCTGCACTTCCTGAAACTCCATTGTTCCACTGAAGGAAAAATCACCCCAGACCATTATGACGCCCCCTCCACTGTGGCGCGCAGAAAACATCTCAGGTGGGATCTGCTTGTCATGCCAGTAACGTTGGAAACCATCAGGACCATTAAAGGTTAAATTTTTCTCATCAGAGAATAAAACTTTCTTCCACCTTTGAATGTCCCATGTTTGGTGCTCTCTTGCAAAGTCCAAAAGAGCAGTTCTGTGGCGTTCAAGGAGACGAGGTCTTTGAAGACGTTTTTTGTTTTTGAAGCCCTTCAGTCTCAGGTGCCGTCTGATGGCTATGGGGCTGCAGTCAGCACCAGTAAGGGCCTTAATTTGGGTTGAGGATTGTCTAGTGTCTTGACGGACAGCCAATTGGATCCCCAGGCTCAGTGCTGATTAAATTTTTTTGGGTCTTCCACTTTACTTTTTGTTCCATAACCCTCAGGATCATTTAAGAAATTTGAAATGACTGTCTTCCTGCGTCCCACCTCAGCAGCGATGGCGCGCTGTGAGAGACCCTGTGTATGCAGTTCAACAACCCGACCACGTTCAAAAAGGGAGAGTTTTTTTGCCTTTGCCATCACAACGTGTGACTACCTGACAATCACAATGAGTCCACATCTTTACACAGATTTGGCCTTTTAAAGGCATGTGGTCCTCAAATTTGGATCAGCTGAAAATCAGCCTGTTTCAGTTTAATCATTATTTTCAATTAATTGAATGCTCAAAACATTTTTTGTCTCACTCTCATTTCTTCTTGTTGCATGTTGAAGCTCTACTTGGAACCTTGTTAAGATCCAACAATGTAAAATATGATTTTTTGCCATTTTTCAAGTGGTCTTAAACTTTTGATCAGGACTGTATGATACTTCAGCAGAGCTGGTCCAGAAAAGCAGTAAGCAAGGGTCGGAGCTTCAAATTTCTCTCTGAAAAGACATATTACAAAGTTTCTTGGGGCCACTTGTACTATTGATTTATGTAAAGTTGTGTGAAAAGTTTGTTGCCATTTAATTATTTAATTGTATTTGTCTTTGAATTTATACACATTATGCAACTTACTTTGCCTTATTAGAGACACCTATACCAGTCCAATAAGAAGGGTTGTTTTACTGACTGGCATTTATAATTTTGATTACTCTGCTTACTTAAGCATATGCAGTTTATGCACACATCATTGTACTTTCCAGTGTCTGTGATCAAGCATGTGTACATGCACATTTGGTTTCTGTCTGCAGTAAGTGAACACTATAATTTACTTAACATTTTTGTACTATATCTTCCTATTGAAGTTTACATGCATGCTCATATTGTCTGAGAGGATACTCAGTACATATAAGGGATATACAGTACATTCTGTTTTTCATTCCATTGCATTATTTATGGTGCCCACTTGTGTATTTTGCATGGCCCCACAATTAGTACATTTGTAATATTTTTTTGCACAGTTATTGGTAATAAATAATTGTATGGTTACTAGTACTATTTGTGAGCCGCCAACAGCATGTTTTGCATACTGTATAGCAGCAGTATCATTTAGGCTTTTTTCATAGCGCTGAAAGCTTAAATTTCAACATAAAATCCTTCAGATTTGAGAGAAGGAATAGTGCCAGATGTTGTTGTTCCCATCAAAGTGATTGACACCATGACAGAATCCTAACGGACCCCAATATAAGACACTTCATGCATAGGTGGTTGCTATCATATGACAAATTCAGCACTGCATTGTGGCTTCCATACAAAGACAGAAACCATGGCACAAATGTGAACAGACATATGTACAAGGTAGCAGTGTTATTTATATGTACAGTACTGTATGCACATATTTATAGTTCCAACATGGAACATGCATATTTTTGTATGGATTTTCACTGCTTTCAAGATCTCTACTTGCGACCAAGGGACAATGACATTAAAAAAAATAGTGCAAAGGTATGTTGCACATAATATACAGTATCTTACAGAAAAGAACGTTGAAACTAAAGTGGTGGTTTTGAGGAAAGTGATTTATTCAGGGCTGAAAGTGTAGTGTTGGGGCTAGTGTGGCGTGCCAGAACCGCACGGGCGACACGTGAGGTGCACGGTGGGCCGATGAGGGGCCAGAAATAATACAGTTCATCGGTTTACTCACGGTTAGCAGAAAGCCTCCCTGGGCCGGAAGCACAGTGATGAGGAAGACAGCACGAAATCCTCCGGGGCACACTCTGTGGTAGGGAAGTACCAGCCTAGATGGAGGTTGAGGTGCCCTTGATGGCAGTGGTGTTTAGTGTGCTTGTGGCGGCTGTGTCCCTTGGTAGTATTTGTCGTGACGCCAGTACCATTTATGGTGGTACAACCAGTTGTAGTAATATTGAAGAACAAAGTAGACAGTGGTAGGATACAACTCACAACTTTTACTCAAGCTGGTTTTAGTTGCGGCATATACATACAGAATACAGTCTTTTGATTTCTTAGAGGAATTTTGTTCATCCACTGTAAATCGGCCTTGTCTAGATTCTGACTCAAGCGGTGGTTCTGTAGTACTTACTGGTATGCTTAGTCCTATTATTTTCTGTATCTTCCAAGCCCTTGGACAGGTAACTAATCTGTCTTCTATAATTTATGGTGAGGCTGCCTGTAGCTAGATTGTCCTCCACCATGTGCAAAGGTGCCCATTAAGCCTTAGGTAGTGGCTGTTATCACCGATGTCTCTCTTTACTTGGATTTCTTCCAGGGACGAAACTCTATCCTCTGGTTGTAGGATGTAAGGAACTAAGAGGATGACAGAAGGAAAACACTCTCCTGCCCCTTGTACCTTGGCACTACCTCATTGCTGCTTCTGACTTCACCCACTACTCTGTGGTGTGTAGCCTCAGCTTAACAACTGATTCTACACCTCTCCTTATCCTCATTCTCCCTCACACTAGGCCTGACTAAAGTATTTATATAGACTAAGTGCTATCCCCATCTAGTGGTGGGATGTATAACATGCACCTAACCAGCCTATGAACAGGGATACAACAGGTGATATAATGCAGTTTGACATGCGACACAGTAATGCAGTTTTACAGTAATTTTGCAGTTCCCACGTGTCGTGAGGGGGATGCTGCACTAGGAAGTTTTAGGAGTAGCACAGGTGTGAGAGAAGTTCCGCTAGACACACCAGTCAGATTCTACTTATCAGAGAGGACTAAAGTCATGAGCTATTACTGGTGAAGAACAGGGCACTGCACATGAAGATCGCTGCAATCAGGTTGCATGTCATGTTTATATCAGGTTACATGTCTGGTACTGTACACATGCCTCCCAAGTGCACCTCTTTTGGAGAGAGAGTCTCTCTTTTTGACCCATCCCTCTGTCCATCTTTGCACCTTAAATGTCTTTCTTTTTGACCTGGGAAATAAATGTGCATTAAAGAGGACCTTCCATGGGTCCAGACATTATAAAATAAGTAGCTCGTTATGTAGGGCATAAAGCAGCGATCTAATAACGCTTACTATTTTTCCTGGGCACCGCTCCGTTCGTCCGCTGTGCCCCTGTTGAATTCTCTCACCTGGTATGCTAATTAATAGCATCGGAACAGGGAGGAGGAGACGCCAGGGTTTCTCAATGGGCGTCTCCTTCTCCCTGGCTGTAGCATGGTCCAATAACAAAGGAGAGCGTCACAGCCAGGGAGAAAAAATAATCATCTTCTCTGGCATCTCCTCCTCCCTGTTCCGATGCTATTAATTAACATACAAGTCGGGATAATTTAACAAGGGAGCAGCGGGCGAACGGAGCGGCGCCCAGGAAAAATAGTAAGTGCTATTAGATCCCTGCTTTATGCCTTACATAACGTGCTACTTATTTTATAATGTCTGGACCCATGAAAGGTCCTCTTTAATACATTTACTAAATTGCTCCTATCTGTATAGTTTCTACCTGTATATTGGACCTCAGCTTCATTATTTGGTGCAATTTGGGACTTAAAATATCAATAATCAGATAATATACTGTATATGCTAAATTTTGCACATGTAAAAAATAAAAGAACTTACATTCACCTCACCGATCCCCAGCTGCTGCAGTTCTGATGGTGTCAGGTCCCTGCTGCACCTCACTTCCACTACTATATGGAAATGGTTTATTATAAATAGGTTACACATGAAAAAAATATAGGTCTAAACATAAAAATATGATGAAAAAAAAATATCCAAACCCCTCAGAGAGACAACTCTATATCAATAACAACTACCTACAAAAGACACCAGAGTCTCCACAGCTCAAAAAGTATATGAAAAGTCTTTATAAATATGTATGACATAACATGATAAAAAAGAGATGTAAAAAGCACAAAAATAAAGTATGGTTTCCCTGGGGGATGGTATGACAGTATAATAGTACAATATATTGCCTGTGGGAGTAACTATAGAAATCAAAATTTGGTTTGTCCAATGTGACTAAGCCAAAGATTGCCTAATTCAAATAATCAAGAGCAAGTTCCAGGGCATACAAACATCATCTTCTACTTGTACAAAATGTGACTCCTACACAAATAAGCAATCAGTAACTTTAAGTAATAATTGCCCATCAGAGTTTGATACCCTCAGGGGAACTGTACACCCCAACGCACGTTTCGATGAAGCCTTCCTCTGGGGGCTGGATATAATTTACAACATTTCTCTTTAGTTAAAGAAACAATAAAATTGACTTGTTTTGATGACAAACAATCCACTAATAATGGGGGATTCAGCCCACACAACCCCTAGCAGGTGCAGATTGCTATGGCGAAATACAGATACAAACGCAAAAACACAAATGCAATCGCACACTGCAACCAGCACTCTGCCCTGCCTCTATGCTGGATGTTGAATAAGGCATTGGTGTACATTTTGGCCAAAGCATAATAAGCCACTCACCACGTCAAGGTCGCCTTAATGAGTGGTCCCTAACACTAGTTCCTACCTGTTATGGGCCATGACAGCCACACAAAGTCTAGGGAGCGCAGGTACAGCATGCACTAATAATATCTTCAATGTTTATTACCTTGCATGGGGGAATAATATGATCTCTCTGAGGAATTGGTTAACTATCTCTTGACTAATTGATCACATTTACGTATAGACCTGCATCATATTTTATAACTAAAATAGTATGCTTCCACATTTCACACTTAAAGGGATTCTCCAAAAAGTGATCAAATAAAATTACTGAAAATACTTAAAGGGTTGTCCGGATATAACCTCATCTTTTCTCATTTAGCATGTAGCATTTCTCACTCCGATGCTCCCCCTTGCCTTGCGCTGCATCGAGCAGTGCAAGGTCTTTTTCTCTACTACCGTTGACGTACTGGGCTTCACATGAGTTTGCTAGGCGGAAACTTCTGCCTAGCACTGATCCCGGTGACGTCACCGGCACAAATGGGCAGTCTATAGCACTGCCCTATGCTCTAGAGCAGCAAAATTCAACGCAGGGCAAGGGGGAGCATCAGAGCAAGAAATGCTTATACATGCTAAATAAGTGAAGATGAGGTTTAAAGTGTAACTGTGCAGCGTCCCACATACGTGTGTAAATGGGACACTTCAAACATGTTAATATATACACATGTGCTTATTTGCATTTTTATGGTATTTTATGGTATTCTCTGGCTGGCGATTTCTTTAACATCCATTCACCCCTAGATGGTGCTGGCACCACATAATATATATAGTGTGTGTGGGGGGGGGGGGGTGTCTAGCTGAAATGGAGAATGTTAGTTAGTAGTTGGTGAAAAGGAGAGAAGCAAGTTCATGGAGGAAAGAGACAGGCTAAAGTCCCCATGTAGCTGTGTTCCTTTCCTCTGGGCTCTGATCAAGCCTGGAGAAGATACCTACAGAAACCAAACACCAGACAGTAAGTCTATACACCAAGATGCAGAGAGACTAGTGAGGGTACCAGCTAACTATAGCTTATGGACCTCATCAGCACAAGTGACAAGGAGTAGCTCTCCGAGTACCTGGACACAAATTGATAATTGATGCGCAGAATTCTGTTTATATTGTCTTTATCACTAACTAAACCTTCCAGGTATTAGTGCAAACCAAAAACCTTCCTAGAGTTTCCTGCCAAAGAATGAAGCAGATGTGTTTGCCTGCCGTGAGGGGAATACCCTTAAAGGATAACTCCTAAATAAATAGTTAATAGCATCTTTAGTGCCAGAGTGCTGTAAAGAGTGAACTTAAGATTACCGCAAGGTTCCTTGCCTGTAGACTATCAGCATTAGAAGAATCCCTCCATTGACAACTGCCGCTACCTGATAATAGGATTATAAGTGAACTTATTATTACTTATGCTATACAAAAAGCTTTCCATTGATGAACTGTACCAACTGTCCAGAGACTATCGATTTGCAGTAAATGTTCAACTGGTTTATAACAAACGACTTCTCATTCTTACTACTACTACTCTCACAAACCAGGGGCCCAGCCACAAAAGCAACTAACACCAATTACCATCAAGGGCACCTCAACCAACATCTGGCTGGTGTTCCCTGCAATCAAGAGTGCCCCATAGGATTTCGTGCTGTCTTCCCATCCACTGTACGCCAGCCCAAGGAGGCATCTGCTAACTATGAGTACATGAACTATTGCACCCATCGGTCCACCGTGAGTCTCACGTGTTTCCCCTGTGGTTTGGTATGCTACAACTGAACTTTAAAAAACACTGATATGTCATAGTGACATACATTATTAAAGTAGTTGATCAGTGGATCTACTCCTAGAATGAGGCACTCTCTCTCCTCAGTCTATGAGACGGACTAGAAATTGACTCATAGACTTTCTACTGAGCTCCTATTGAGCAGTGAGAAGAGAGAGCGCCCGCCAATCTCAGCACTCAGAATCCCACCAATCAGAACTAAGCATGAGCAAATTGATTTATAATTAACCAGGTTTGTTATGAATTTTACAAAAAATTGTCCACCAAAGGAACCCGAAGCTTAATAGGTTTGCCTCCGACGAATCCAGGAAAACGCATGCAGCAACATTTTACTGCGCATGTTGTCATGCAAAACTACAAAGGAGGAAGAAGATGCTAATATGACCCTGGGAGAAAGTGGGGGGATAGGCTTGCCCTTAATGTATCTGAAGCTTACAGTCTAGATCAGCCAATCAGTGGGGCAGCAGGCAGGGAGATGTCTGTGCATGTAGCTGGCCAGCTAAGACCTGTCCTAGGTTGCTAATATAGTTTATATGTTTATACAGCTAAATCTGCCAATAACCTTAATACAGTTCCTATGTTTGTCTGTTAAAGACAAAAGCAGTGTTATTTACAGTGACCTTATGTTTGAATATAACTTATATAAATTGTATTCACAGAAGCAGAAAAGATAATATGCCTTTAAGATTCATTATATAATGTAAGGTAAGCTCAATGACACATCAGAAACAACAGAAAGTAAACTGTTGTTGCTGGGCAGGAGTCTTGACCAATCATAGCCAGCCTCACACACTGCCTGTGTGGGAAATTCCCTAAGCAGGATCTGCTAGAATTATTACACCAGAGGAGAGTAGCTGAACAGACATTCACTCCAGTAAGAGCTGTGTTTTATGGAAGCAGAGAGGGCAAAGTAGGTATTTAAAACTGTTATATAATGTTCCTACTGTTATTATAGTGATTAGAACTGTATACTGAACCAGTTATATGTGTTTACTTACAGTTCCACCAATTGCAAACTACAAATTAAATTGCAAACCAATTGCAAACTACAAAGTTCACAATCCAAATTGCATACAACCATACCAGATCATACCCAACCTGCAAATAGTTACTGCTAACTGCATATTGCAAATTGCGACCAAATTCAGCAAGTGAACTATTAGACCTCAGATATACCTCTCAGAGAGATCATAAAGTGCTTAAATAACTTAAAGTGAGAGTACAGATACTCAAGAGAGAAATATATCCACCATTTTATGTTGAATGACAAGATTAAACTGTTGAACCACCATCTTATGCTTACTGCCATTTTATGATATCTTTTCAACACGTATTATGTACAAGGACTATCTGCTGCGGAGGTGGCAGTGTTATATATAAAGAAAAGTTTCAGTTAATAAATAAGTTATTTCAAGCATTTGGTGTGCTCTTTAAACCTACTGTTTCCATAGAACAGCATAGAGGAATTACAGAGTAATAGACAGTCTGGTTAGACTTAAAGTCAGAGATACCAAAAGTCTTCTAATGCCACAGCGCAAAAGGTACTTCCTAGTGCTGCGCCTACCACAGTGAAACTATTACCCTTAGAGGGCGAAGCGATAGCACTCCTCAACTTGCACAGAAAAGAGCGCATTGGAGCAGCGGCACGCCAGCATATACCGCTGCGCAGCAACTGATCCCTGAGTGAGCAAGCAAAGACACCTCAGCGGAGCTACCATAGAGGCCATAGAATGGGTACATTAGTCAAAGTAAAGCCGATTCTTAAAGTGGCAGAACGGCAAAGACAAAATAGTCAGAGAAAGAGCGACAACCCTCCTTCAATTCCTAGAGAGAGAAAGAGACGCATGGTGGGAAACCAAAGTTCAGAGCTAGAGTGCCTACACCGCTATCCACGAAGAGGCCACGTACTGCAGCTAGCTAGTTCCCGTTACTAGGCCCAAAGCCTGCAGCACCATATCCAACCCAGCACATCGCAAGTCAGCACAGAACATAGCAAGCAGCGTATCCAAGCCAGCGCATCGCAAGACAGCAGAGAGCATTGTATCACATCAAGTAAATACAAGTCTCCTTTAAGACTGACATTTGTTCCAGCAACCTGCAGACCACAGTATCCTGCTCTTCAGAATAAGGGGAGAGCTTTCCTTTATTACTTATCATTGCATATAGGCTTTGGCATAAAGAGACATTTTCGTGTTTAGGAATAAAGTAAAACAAAAGACAGTTTGTAGTATATGGACTCTAAAGTATTTAAAGTGAAAGTCATTTATTTCTGCATTTTGTCAGTATTGCATTTAAAGTGAAAGTTATTTATTTTTGCATTTTTCAATATTGCATTTAAAGTAAAATGTCTGAGCCTAGTATTACCATGCCACTGTTAGAGGATACAAAGATAGATAGAGTAGAAGTTGAAGAGCATGGGAACCTGTCTGAGGTAGAAGAGTCTGATGCAGCATTAGTATTGCCTCAAACCAATATAGCCCAAGCAGATGAACTAAGACGTTCATCACGTGCCAGAAAACCAACCTCAAAAATGCTGGAAAATTTGGAGTAAGAAGCAGCGCTGAAAGGAAAAAAGTTTGTCAGAATGTATGATAAGTGGAAATTATACATTAAAGAAATTCGTAAAAAGCTAAAGCAAGAAAGTATAATAAGGGACTTGAGTGATATGGTAGAGACGGTAGAACAATCTGAATCAGAGCTTATGGCAAAATACGGATGTAGCAGGGTTAACACACATGCTTTATGAGACATGTTATCTAAACTAAATGCAACTAAATGCTTTAAGCAATTGCTTTTAAATGGCTTTTGTTTCAAGATGACGCGATCACCCCCACCCTTCCCTTTCCTCCTCCTCCTCCTCCTCCTCGTGGGTGGTCTGGGTATCACCCTGTGAGATGTCCTCCCCCAGTTCCTCGTCTACCACATTCAGAGCGTCGTCCTTAATTGTGAGCAGCGATCGTTTGAGAATGCACAGCAGTGGGATGGTTATGCTGATAAAAGTGTTATCGCCACTAACCATCTGTGTGAATTCTTCAAAGTTTTTAAAAATCTCACATAGGACTGACATCAATGCCCACTCCTCGGTTGTGAATAGTGGCAGTTGACTTGAAAGGCGACGACCATGTTGCAGCTGGTATTCCACAACTGCCCTCTGCTGCTCACAAAGCCTAACCAACATATAGAATGTAGAGTTCCAGCGCGTGCTCACATCGCACAACAGTCGAAAGCACACCGTGAAAAATAGTGGCGGCTGGGGACTGCGTACCGAGGGACCGCAGCCGACATCAGGCTGCGGAAGGCCTCAGTGTCCACAAGCCTATAAGGCAACATTTCAAGGGCCAGTAATTTTGACAGTTGGCAATTAAGTGCTATGGCCTGTGGTTGGGTATTTGCGCTTGCGTTCAAATGATTGTGGTATGGACATTTGGACGCTGCACTGGGACAGGGAAGTGGATGTTGTTGCTGCTGGTTCATTCGAAGGTCCAGGTGCAGGGCGAGAGGCATCCGGGTCTGCGTCTTGGACAGGGCATTGGACAGCACGTAACACAGGGGAAGAGGAGGCAGTTGTGACCTGCAGACCCAGATTGTGGACCCAGGCATTCGGCCCACTTAGTAGGGTGCTTGGATGCCATATTGCGGATCATGCTGGTGGTGGTGAGGTTGCAAGTGTTCATGCCTCGGCTCATTTTGGTACCGCACAGGTTGCAAACTACCACTCTTTTGTCCTTTGCACTTTCCTCAAAAAAGCGCCATACTGCGGAACACCTACCCCTTGCTAAGGTTGATTTACGCATGGGGGTGATCGGTGTAACGTTTGTGGGCCTGTTTGGTGTGGGCCGACTTCTCCCTTTTGCAACCCCACTGCCTTTTCCCCCTCTGTACTGCTGTCCTTGCTCGGCTTTTCACCTTCCCATGTTGGGTCAATGACCTCATCGTCCAACACGTCCTCTTCCACTTCCTCACTCTGATCATCCTCCTGTCTTGACCTAACCACAACCTCAGTGATTGACAACTGTGTCTCATTGTCATCCACCTCGTGAACTAATGATTGACGTTCACCACCGTCATCTTCTTGAGACTGTGAAGGCTCAAGAGGTTGGGAATCAGGGCACAATATCTCAGGTCCCTCTTTAAGCATGCTGGCCGCGAGGGCCAAATCTAATAGTGGAGCTGAAAAGAGCTCCTGGGAATATCCGAGTGTGGGATCACTTGTTTGGCAGGCCTCTCCATGGTGGGAGGAAGGATGATCTGAGCAGGAGTTGGCTGACCAGACTCTTGGCTACAGAGACTAGACTTGATGCAAGAGAGGGTGGTGCTTAGCCGACTGGAAGCATTATTGTCAGCAAGCCAATCGACCAACTGTTCGCACTGGTCTGACTTGGACTAGCGCCGCCTAGCTAAGTTGGACATGAAGCTGGGTACGGTTTTATAACTTTCATTGCGCCCAGTGCCACGACCTCTGCCTGAACAATGAGCATAACGCCCACTTCCCCGTCCCTTAGTGCTGGCCTTCTTCATATTTATGGATTTTTTACGGTTGTGACGCTGTTTTTTTTTACTGTCCACAAAAGACAGTTTTCAGATACAGTGGAGTATATGACACAGAACAGCACAGATTTTGGACAGTATTTTAGCCACAGATTATTGTAATCTGCAGTACAGACACTGTTTTATGATGGTGTTTATATTTATGACTATATTGTTCCCAATATATGGGCCTGAAGCGCACAGACGGTACAGAAATGCAATGCACTGCGATTAATGTTTTAAACCGCAGACAAGGAAACTGGGTGCAGATTTTGTGAAATGTGTATATACAGTACAGACTAAAAGTTTGGACACACCTTCTCATTCAAAGAGTTTTCTTTATTTTCATGACTATGAAAATTGTAGATTCACACTGAAGGCATCAAAACTATCAATTAACACATGTGGGATTATATACATAACAAAAAAGTGTAAAACAACTGAAAATATGTCATATTCTAGGTTCTTCAAAGTAGCCACCTTTTGCTTTGAATACTGCTTTGCACACTCTTGGCATTCTCTTGATGAGCTTCAAGAGGTAGTCACCTGAAATGGTCTTCCAACAGTCTTTATGGAGTTCCCAGAGATGCTTAGCACTTGTTGGCCCTTTTGCCTTCACTCTGCGGTCCAGCTCACCCCAAACCATCTCCATTGGGTTCAGGTCCGGTGACTGTGGAGGCCAGGTCATCTGGCGCAGCACCCCATCACTCTTCTTCATGGTAAAATTGCCCTTACACAGCCTGGAGGTGAGTTTGGGGTCATTGTCCTGTTGAAAAATAAATGATGGTCCAACTAAACGCAAACCAGATGGAATAGCATGCCGCTGCAAGATGCTGTGGTCGTCATGCTGGTTCCGTATGCCTTCAATTTTGAATAAATCCCCAACAGTGTCACCAGCAAAGCACCCCCACACCATCACACCTCCTCATCCATGCTTCACGCTGGGAACCAGGCATGTAGAGTCCATCCGTTCACCTTTTCTGCGTCGCACAAAGACACGGTGGCTGGAACCAAAGATCTCAAATTTGGACTCATCAGACCAAAGCACAGATTTCCACTGGTCTAATGTCCATTCCTTGTGTTCTTTAGCCCAAACAAGTCTCTTCTGCTTGTTGCCTGTCCTTAGCAGTGGTTTCCTAGCAGATATTCTACCATGAAGGCATGATTCACACAGTCTCCTCTTAACAGTTGTTCTAGAGATGTGTCTGCTGCTAGAACTCTGTGTGGCATTGACCTGGTCTCTAATCTGAGCTGCTGTTAACCTGCGATTTCTGAGGCTGGCGACTCGGATGAACTTATCCTCCACAGCAGAGGTGACTCTTGGTCTTCCTTTCCTGGGGCGGTCCGCATGTGAGCCAGTTTCTTTGTAGAGCTTGATGGTTTTTGTGACTGCACTTGGGGAAACTTTCAAAGTTTTCCCAATTTTTCGGACTGACTGACCTTCATTTCTTAAAGTACTGATGGCCACTCGTTTTTCTTTACTTAGCTGCTTTTTTCTTGCCATAATACAAATTCTAACAGTCTATTCAGTAGGACTATCAGCTGTGTATCCACCTGACTTCTCCACAATGCAACTGATGGTCCCAACCCCATTTATAAGGCAAGAAATCCCACTTATTAAACCTGACAGGGCACACCTGTGAAGTGAAAACCATTTCAGGTGACTACCTCTTGAAGCTCATCAAGAGAATGCCAAGAGTGTGCAAAGCAGTAATCAAAGCAAAAGGTGGCTACTTTGAAGAACCTAGAATATTACATATTTTCAGTTGTTTCACACTTTTTTGTTATGTATATAATTCCACATGTGTTCATTCATAGTTTTGATGCCGTCAGTGTGAATCTACAATTTTCATAGTCATGAAAAAAAAGAAAACTCTTTGAATGAGAAGGTGTGTCTAAACTTTTGGTCTGTACTGTATATTGATTTTCAATTTCTCCAAATATATGGGCCTGAAGCAGTCAGACGGTATAGAAATGCAATGCGCTGCGATAAACGGTTTCTGCCACAGACAAGAAAACTGGGTGCAAATTCAGTGAAATTTGTATATACAGGTATATTGATTTTCACTTTTTCCCAATATATGGCCATGAAGTGCACAGACGGTATTCTAATGCAGAGCACTGAGATTAATGGGTTAAACAGCTGACAGCAAAAATGTGGTCAGATTCTGGGACAAAAAAAATATTTTCACTGATATTTTTCTTATCTATGCCCTTGATACACAGAAGGTATTGCACAGATGTCAGAAGTCACTGCAGACACCTTCTATTAAGATAGCCAATGAAGCGATTTTTTTTTGTAAAATCTGCACTTTAAATTGCTGCCAACACACACAGTAGTTCTTAAAATGACTTTTGGGTCTTTGAAACGTCTTGTCCCTTCCTAACAGCAGCTCTCCCTGACTCGCACGTGACCGGGTGCTATATAGCACCAAATGACGTGTTCCGGCCAGCCAATCACTGTAATGCCAATAGAAAACATGGCTAATGGCATTACAGTGATGGCAATACTTACCAGCTTGTTTATTAGCTGATTAGAAGGCGCCAAACGTGCGGGGAGGAGACTCGAGCACATGTGGTACTTGGACGAGCGCTCGGATCTGCAGAGCATATGGATGCTCGAGCCGAACCCGTACTTGGCCGAGCATGCTCGCTCATCACTAATAAGGTTTATTTGCTGAAAGCACTATATTTCCTATAAGGATTGGCTACTTTGGACAATTACGGCTTATTAGCCGGATTATTTAACAATACGCTGGAATCCAATCTGAGTAGGTGCTTGAGAAGGCGAGCAGACCTCCTGTGATCAGTTTTGACCCCTGCTAAATAGACATTTGAAAACATAGCTACAGTAACAAATCGTATCTTAGAAAAAGGAGATTTAACAACTCCTGCCATATGCAAATTCCTTTGATGTGTCTATTGGGTGTGTCTTCTTCAGGCAAGTGTCCTGCGATCTCAGCAGCAACTCCTATTATCTTTAATGAGTCTAATGACATCTCCGATGACTTCTGCGTTATCCACTGTCTCCCTGTAAAAGCATCAGTGAAAGAAGCGTTCCTATCTTGGACATTTAGAGTATCATATCCATAGGACATGCCATAAATGTCTGATGGATGCAGGACCCAACTCTGAGACCTGCACCTCGAGAAGAAGGACTCTTGACTTGTGGCAGCTGTGACTGGAGAAGTTGCCACACATGCATGGGTCCTCAGTTTATGTAATTGTGAGTTCTTAAACATATCTGAGCAATAATGCTTGACTATTTCCTAAAACAGAGGATACAAAGGTAGGAAGTAGGAGGAGTTGTTTCAAAATTCCCTTCCTTTTTAAAATGACTAGTGTTAGCCCTTGGAAGCTACATATAGGCACTCAGATTGTGAACCCTCAAACAGTAATTTTATGACTCTGTCAGTGCCCGCTTCACCTGATGAAAATTATTAAAGCACCAAGGGCATTAATCAGGCAGTGCTGTATTGCATTATCATATTAAATAGAATATTAGAGTGTACTTCTTTCAATGCACCTCGCTGAGTAATACTTGTTAATGTACCTTAAAAAAATTAATTATATTTTAAGCATTTATTATACATGTTATCCTCAGGATCCAAAGTAGTAAAATCTGTGGATCAGTTTCAAATAAATATCATTTTTTCTTTTAATTACTTCAATAAATAGCTGAAATTTGATTTTAATTCACTACTATTACCACCGCATGTATTGTTAATTACTAATGTTATCATTATTATGAACACAGTTAGACCCGATAGATGCTGCAGTCAATAGTGACCGCTGCTCTAAGGAGTTGACAGAGAGAGGGGGTTCCATCAATTGGGCCACTTGTGATGCGATCTCAGGTTACTGACAGTTGATATGTCAACCAGAGACCTAAAAATGGCATTTGGGTATGGCACAAACAGAAGCCTCTTAGACCATTGGCAGGGCTTGCCTGACAGGTAAGAATTAAAGGGGTTATCCCATGATTAATGTAAAAAAATAAAAATCATGCATCATATAGCACCTTAAAATCTCTTTCTAACAAAGCTACAACCAGCCCTGTACCTTGCATGGATCCAGAGATCCCCGCATTCATTGCTCTGCTAGATTTGTATCAAGCTCAAGGGGAGTGAACTTTCTTCTGCAGTTTAGGGGGCGTGTCCATTCTGTTGAAGCTCTGCCTATCACAGCTCAGGAGGCAGTTGAAAGATGAAACTGAGCATGTGCGGCCTTTTCAGTGAGCAGGTCAAAGAAATAAGAAGAAAAACAAATAGGTGGCACTATACAGATACATTTTATTGAATAACTGAGCGGCTAAGCAACATTTTTTATTACATGCAATTACAAAAGTAATCAGGGCCAGGTGCTGATTTGAAAACTGTAGAATATTTTTTTGTGGGACAACCCCTTTAATACACTGCAGTGTAGTGAAGTGTATTTTGTAGGCAATCAAAGGAATGCATGCTCAAGTTGCCATGTGGGACTATTATAATCACATTTTACTTTAAGTTAGACAGGCTACACATTTAGATAGGGAATGTCTAAAGGGAGTCTGTCACCAGCAAACTCACTGTCAAATTAGGCACAGTGTCTTGTAGGGCTAGTTCTGCTGAATGGAATAATACCTTTCACTTAGTGATCCATTGATCCATTCTGGAAGAAAAGTACTTTTAATACATATGCAGATTGGCAGTTAAAGGGGTTGTTTCATCACAGCTAGTGGGGGCATATCGCTAGGATAAGCCCCCATTGTCTTAAAGGTGCCACTGCTGGGACCCGCATCTATATCGGGAACGGAGCCCCGCAAAGTGGTGGCTGGAGGACTCCACCACCAAGCATGCTCCCCATAGAAGTTAATGGGAGCACAC
This sequence comes from Bufo gargarizans, assembly GCF_014858855.1. Classification (NCBI taxonomy): domain Eukaryota; kingdom Metazoa; phylum Chordata; class Amphibia; order Anura; family Bufonidae; genus Bufo; species Bufo gargarizans. The sequence goes on along the minus strand of NC_058087.1, from coordinate 15,306,920 downwards.
CGCGCATTACCGGCCACGGCTCCCATTCACTTCTATGGGCCCAACGGAAATAGCCGATCTTTATGCTTTTTTGGAATAATGGCAAGTTTAAGACTAAGTTAAAATCTGCTCCAGAAGCTTTGTTTGGAGACTCCATCACAGGCCAAAAAAGTCTATTTTTTTCTGTAAAAGAACAGATTCCTGAAGGAAACCAAACTGAATAGTCAATGTGGCCTATTCTGCATTGTTTGTATTATTTATCTGCCAGACCCGGCTCTTTTACTATTTTTGTTGTTCTGACTCTGCCCCTACAATAGAGCAGAACAATGGAAATAGAGCTGGTGTGAACCCAGCCTTAGAGGACCATAATCCCAACCCACAATTCCAGGACCCCCACAGTTCTACTGAACTGAACTCATAGCATCACAGAACTCTATGGTGATCCAGGTTTTGCAGCTGTAATATAGATATTAACCTGTTAGTGACTGCCAATTATAAATTATTATTCCAGAAGTGCTGTTTTTTGCTTATTCTCCATAAAAAAATGGAATAAAAAACCCCAATCAAAAAGTATTATTATGCACACTGTACACAAATGTTATGTAAAAACACAGCAGCAGTACTGCTGTTGCCCTCCCCCCCCCCAAAAAAAAAAATAAGTTAATAAAATAAGTTAATAAAAATGAGTTAGTAAGTTATGTGTACCCCAAAATGGGGCCATTAAAAAGATCAACTGGTCTCACAAAAATAAGTCCATATGGTTGTATGGACAGATAATAAAAAGGTTTTAGCTCATGGAATGTGACGATGAAGAAAATGAAAAAATTGCTTGATCACCCGGTTGGTCATTTTAGGGTTCACACTGTGCCTGTCTGAAATCTGCCTTTCTCTTGTGAACGTCATTTTTCTTCTGCAAACTTTTAGGTATTTCAGTGCATTAGGGGCATTTATTGCACTTATCTCCCCTTTTTATAAATTATTCAAATCTATGCAGCTATAAACTTTTTGACAGATGATGCAAGGTAACACTGATTATCGTGCGAATGATCTTAAGTAAGAAGTTATGACGTTTATTGTATATTTGTTACTGTAAATGAGTTTGCTACTTCCCACACTATGCAACGTGGGTGGTAAAATTCAGCAGCAAACAACTAGATCAGGGTAGAATACTAGACAACTCTTGAAAGGTAATTCGGTTTTCTTAAATAATATACCAGTAAATTTACAAATTAGCAGAAGAGTGAAGTTTGTTCATTCATTTCATCATTGCCATGTTTGGGTATTGAAGTAGTAAGTGTGTTCATGGTTTGAACTATAATAAATGTGTATATAGTGCTCAGCAGGGCCGGCCTTAGGTTACATGGCGCCCTGCGCGAGAAGTCCTTTTGGTGCCCCCACACACACCTCCACAACCATTATATAGAAATAAATACATTAAATTAGTAGCATCAAATTTAAAATGTAGCAAATATGAATGTATAGCTAATGCTTAAAGGGGTTTTCCCATATGGGACATTTACAAAAAAATCGATATGATATGCCATAAATATATGACAGGTGTGTGCCCGCTTCTATCTCAAGAACATGGTCCCAACGGGAATGGAGAGCAAGCCACACATAGGACCTCTGAAAATAGCAGAGCGCTGGCTCAGCTATCTTCTGAATTCCCACAGCAGATGGATATGGAGAGGACCCTGTGCATGTGCAGTGTGCTTTTTAAGATACAGTGGTAGTGGTGCCATACCAAGCTCATTACACAAATACAGCATCAGAACCAAGCTCATTACATAAATGCAGCACCTGAGCCACGTACATTACATAAATACAGCACATGAACCAAGCATGTTGGATACAGTATGAAAACCAAGCTCATTACATAATTACAGCACCAGGACCAAGTTCATCACATACTGTAAATACAGCACCAGAGCTAAAATCAATACAGAAATATGTTGAGACATGCAAATGGTAGAGTCCGATTTTGGTGTAAACAGAATAAGAACATGTATCCATCATGCCTTGTTACCACTGTGCAGGCTGGTGGTGGTGGTGTAATGGTGTGGGGGTGTTTTCTGGGCACACTTTAGGCCCCTTAGTGCCAATTGGCCATCGTTTAAATGCCACGGGCTACCTGAGCATTGTTTCTGACCATGTCCATCCCTTCATGACCACCATGTACCCATCCTCTGATGGCTACTTCCAGCAGGATAATGCACCATGTCACAAAGCTCGAATCATTTCAAATTGGTTTCTTGAACATGACAATGAGTTCACTGTACTAAAATGGCCCCCACAGTCACCAGATCTCAAGCCAATAGAGCATCTTTGGGATGTGGTGGAACGGGAGCTTCGTGCCCTGGATGTGCATCCCTCAAATCTCCATCAACTGCAAGATGCTATCCTATCAATATGGGCCAAGATTTCTAAAGAATGCTATCAGCACCTTGTTGAATCAATGCCACGTAGAATTAAGGCAGTTCTGAAGGCAAAAGATGGTCCAACAACGTATTAGTATGGTGTTCCTAATAATTCTCTAGGTGAGTGTATAGCTCCCAGTATGTCCTAAATAGGTGTAACAGTATGTTGGGAGTTGTTGTTTCATGAAAGACAATGCTAGCACCCATCATCATACTGTGGACCATGTGAGCAACTACAGCGCTGATCAGACACAGTCTGTGGCAGAATAAACACATTTACTGACTTGAGGTGACATCAGATGACGTCCCTTGTAGAGTTCTTCTCTTTTCTTTTCCTTCCATTAGGTTCAGACCACCGTAGTTGCCTTCTCCAGGACTGATTCATCTCTGCAGTTTTCCACCAAGATGTCCTATGAACTAACAGAAACCCGTAGGTGCCACATTCTATGCCCTGAATATAATAGCAGCATACACTATGTCACATATTTTCCCCCTTGAAAATAATGTTCCACATCCATAGTGCCCTTAAAGGTAATGTCCCCTATATATAGTGCCATACAGTCTGTGCCCCCTTATAGAGTACTGCATGCTCTGTACACCCTTATATAGTGTGAGGCATGCCCTGTGCTCCATTATATAGTGTTACATGCTTTGTGCCCCCATGCTCTGTGCCACTTATGCTGTGTACTCCCTTATAGAATGCTACATGCTTTGTGCCCCATGTTCTGTGACCTCATGCTCTGTGCCCCAATATATAGTGATACATGATGTGTACCGATGTTTTGTGCTCCTTATGCTCTGTGCCTTCATACTTTGTGCCCCTTCTGCTCTATGCCACCATGCCCTGTGTCCAATGTATTCTGCCACCATTCTCTGTGCCCCCTTATATAGTGATAGATGCTGTGACCCCATGTTCTATGCTCCTTATGCTGTGTGTCCTCATACTCAGTGGTCCTTATGCTCTGTGCCCTTCTGCTCTGTGCCAACCTGCTATGTCCCCCTATGTACTGTACCGCCATGCTCTGTGCCTCTTATGCTCTGTGCCCCCATGCACTGTGCTCCTATGTACTCTGTCACCATGCTCTGTGTCCCTTATGCTCTGTGTACCCTTATATAGTGATACATACTGTGTCCCCATGTTCTGTGATCCCTATTCTCTGTGCCCTCATACTCTGTGCCCTTTTGCCTCTTGCCACACAGGTTGTGCACCTCTAAGGCCTGCCCAGTATACATATAACCCATTTATCATTTTTTATCTGCTTGCAAAAAATTAGGTTTTATGGGATTGTTTTGTGAATACAAACCTTTTTATACTGTATGCCTTATTCCTAATGGACACATGGACACCATAGATGGGGGTCCCACTCTAGCAGACTTTGCGAGGTTGTGTATTACATGCTAGCTCGCTCATGTAAATGGTCACCCAGTAATAGAATACTAGATTTCGCTGGTGCATTTCATCTGCATCATCCACTGCAAGAGAAATGTGCAACTTCGTTGTAAAGAGTGCTCTTGGATGGTAGTGGTGGAAGGGCAAATGCCTTATGGGTTCTTTTGATGGCACGGAAAATAAGGCAGGCTGAGGCGCATACATTTTTTTCCTGCAACACAACTGTATTCATTCTACACAAGGTCATAATACTTAAAGGGAACCTGTCACCAGTTTTATGGTGTCCTAACTAAGGGCAACATAAATAAGTGACTGATTCTCTAAGCAAAATGCTGGGTCACTTTCTTTAATTGACCCAGTCAATCTGCCAACATCTTGTATTGAAAAGCTCCAGCTGATAATGATGAGTCCTGAATATTTATGAGCTCCTGACTCTCCCCGCCCACCTGCTGCTGAATGACAGTTTGTTTCCATATGAATCAGCAGCAGGTGGGCAGGGGAGTGGCTATAGCTCTGAATTAAATATACGCCGGACTCGAATCAGCTCATTAGCATGCAGCATCTTTGTGTGTATATTATGAGGTAACCATCTGTCACACCAGTAAGTGAATACATCTAAGGTGCTTTTTAGTAGTTAATGATTGTATATAATTAGTTAGATTATAATCAAATTGTCACGGCTGAGGATGGGGGAAACCCTCAGCCGTGAGATGCCAGGTGTTGAAGTGGCTACTCGGCCATGAGGCCACAGGATAGGGAGCAGGTCACCTCCTACAGCATCCCTACCCTGACCCCTAACTCCTAACCTGCATGGGCCGACCTTTAGGGTAGGAGGGCCCATGCGCAGGAACCTCGGAGCCCTATCTAACCCTCCGCAGATCCCTGCGCTAGGAGCTGGGTAAGGCAACCTACTCCTCCTTGACACGGAGGAGCAGGAGCCTCAATGGCCAAGCTGTTGGGAAAAGGGGGACAGAAACAGCAACACGGAAATGGCAGGCGAACAGAAGATCACCAACCTGCCACAGCCCTGCTGACTGGATCCCCAAACAAACAGGGATCCAGAACCGTGTGCTGCACAAACACATGTGAAAGTCCCAACAGACAACATCCACCAACAACACACACATAAAGACATAGGCATACATAAATGTTAAACATAAACTTATGACCACAGTGGTGGCTCTCACAGGCAGATGGAAAAGCACAGGAGGCTGCTCCAGCTAGCAAGGCTGCAGCAACCTACTGAGCCCTGCCACAGAGAGAGGTTATATAGGCCCAAAGGCCACACCCACCGGTCAACCACACCCTGTGACATCATACACACTGGGAAGGAAGTTAACCCTTCCAGAACACAGAAGGGAAAACACACATATGGGGGAAGTGCACACAATACATGAAACACAGTGCACACCACACACACACCTAACATAATAGGAGTCAGGTGAGACCGCATGCCAAGGCAGCAAGCTGCCTAGGCAACGCTCAGGCTGCTCTGCTGCCAACAACCAAACTAGTTGCCTACGGCAACCACAAGTGAGGCCACACACCAGCGGCCCTCACCCGTGGCTGAACGCCCATATAAAACCGCAGGCAACCGCATGCTGTCAAGGAGTCACGGTCATGGGCATGGCCGTGACACAAATATCCACATGACAGGTTCCCTTTAACCTCCTCAGGACCGCCGTACGCAGGATCGCGTCCTGGTGGCGGCCCTGTTATTCCGGGTGGACGCGCTGGTGCATCATCTCGCAAGACGCGAGATTTCGGTCAAAGTCGGCCCGCGCATGCGCATCGCGGGCCGGCAAAAGTTAGAGTTGTATTTCGTCACCAGCCTGCCAGCCATTGATCGTGGCTGGCACGCTGGCGATTTTCAAAAAATCAAATCAGAAGCCAGTTAACACTTTATATTTATAAATATAAGGTGTTAAATGGCTTCTCTGCTCCTCTGCTGGTCCTTTTGGTCGGTTGGTCTCAGCAGAGGAGCAGGCATCACAGTGAGTAGCCACCAAACACTACACTTAGCCCCAGATCACCCCCCAGAACCCCAATTAACCCCTTGATCACCCCTTGATCGCCCCTGTCAATCACCTAGTGAAAGGGAAAAAAGTGATCAGTGTAAACTGTCCCTTTTTTTTTTCTCTGGTATTGACTGATAGTTTTAGGATAGTTTAGGCCCCTTGGTTAGCGCCCAGCCCACCGCACCGCAGTCACTGATTGGCTGATTAGCGTATCGCTAATCAGCATTTGTACTTTTATAGTATCTGTAAGTGATCAGAACTGATCACAGTCAGATCTATAATAGTATTAGTGTCACCTTAGCTCACCCTCCACCCAAAACGCAGTGTTTGCCCGATCAGGCCTGATCGGTTGCCCACACGTGCGTTCACCCACGCCCGCCCCGCCGCAGTGACAAAAAATTATTTTTGTTTGATCACTGCACAATCACTTTACAAGCGCTGCGGCGATAAAAAAAATCAGTTTTGATATTTTTTATCAATCGCAGCGGCCTCCGGTACTTCGCTAGCCTCCCATTTGTAAGACAGGCTTGCTTTTTTTCTTGGGTAGTCTCAGGAAATACCCCTAAATTTTGTTGACCAAATGGCAAACAAGGGGTATTCTTCTGAAGAGGCCTACAGGCTTCTGACCCAGTCGGATGAGGAATGGGAACCCTCATCTGATGAATCTAGCGGGTCAGAATATGAACCTGTAGAAAGCAGTGGCAGTCTGACCCAAAGTTCGGACGAGATTTTGGAAAGAAGACACCCCAAGGTATTCGCTGAGGGGCATATTGAGTCCATGAAAGATTTAAATTTTTGTCCCAAGTTAGCGGAAAGTGAGACTTTGTGAGAAAAAAAAACAAAAAAAAAATCAATTTCCGCTAACTTGTGCCAAAAAAAAAAAAATTCTATGAACTCGCCATGCCCCTCATTGAATACCTTTGGATGTCTTCTTTCTAAAATGGGGTCACATGTGGGGTATTTATACTGCCCTGGCTTTTTAGGGGCCCTAAAGCGTGAGAAGAAGTCTGGGATCCAAATGTCTAAAAATGCCCTCCTAAAATGAATTTGGGCACCTTTGCGCATCTAGGCTGCAAAAAAGTGTCACACATGTGGTATCGCCGTACTCAGGAGAAGTTGGAGAATGTGTTTTGGGGTGTCATTTTACATATACCCATGCTGGGTGAGATAAATATCTTGGTCAAATGCCAACTTTGTATAAAAAAATGGGAAAAGTTGTCTTTTGCCGAGATATTTCTCTCACCCAGCATGGGTATATGTAAAATGACACCCAAAACACATTCCCCAACTTCTCCTGAGTACAGCGATACCACATGTGTGACACCTTTTTGCAGCCTAGGTGGGCAAAGGGGCCCACATCCCAAAGAGCACCTTTCGGATTTCACCGGGCATTTTTTACTGATTTTGATTTCAAACTACTTTGCACGCATTTGGGCCCCTAAAATGCCAGGACAGTATAACTACCCCACAAGTGACCCCATTTTGGAAAGAAGACACCCCAAGGTATTTCATGATGGGAATACTGAGTTCATGGAAGTTTTTATTTTTTGTCACAAGTTAGTGGAATATGAGACTTTGTAAGGAGAAAAAAAAAGAAAAAAAAATCATAATTTTTCGCTAACTTGTGACAAAAAATAAAAAGTTCTTTGAACTCACTATGCCCATCAGCAAATACCTTAGGGTGTCTACTTTCCGAAATTGGGTCATTTGTGGGGTTTTTCTACTGTCTGGGCATTGTAGAACCTCAGGAAACATGACAGGTGCTCAGAAAGTCAGAACTGCTTCAAAAAGCGGAAATTCACATTTTTGTACCATAGTTTGTAAACGCTATAACTTTTACCCAAACCATTCTTTTTTTTACCCAAACATTTTTTTTTATCAGAGACATGTAGAACAATAAATTTAGCAAAAAATGTATATATGGATGTCGTTTTTTTTTACTAATTTTACAACTGAAAGTGAAAAATGTCATTTTTTGGCAAACATTTTGTTAAATTTCGATTAATAACAAAGAAAAGTAAAAATGTCAGCAGCAATGAAATACCACCAAATGAAAGCTCTATTAGTGAGAAGAAAAGGAGGTAAAATTCATTTGGGTGGTAAGTTGCATGACCGAGCAATAAACGGTAAAAGTTGTGTAGTGCAGAATTGTAAAAAGTGGTCTGGTCATTAAGGGTGCTTAAGCTAGGGGGGCTGAGGTGGTTAAAGCTGTAATTTGTTTACAAATCTCTTAAAGGCACAGCAAGCTTGATGGTTCTCACAGAGAGTTACACTTCTTAAAGGCAAAGTCCTTTCAACTATGTAAATAATCCGTAGATACAGTCCACAAACAGTCCAAATGGGGCTCTCCCTCTGCCTTTTCTTTAAGGGAACCCATACTTCTCACCTGGCATTGTGGTCACTCTGGTTATTGTTTCCACTTGAGGGCCACTTCGAGAACCTAGTCATGCCCTTTGGTTTGACTAATGCCCCGGCAGTCTTCCAGCACTTTATCAATTAAATTTTTCATCATTTGGTGGGGAGGTTTGTTGTTTACCTCGATGACATACTAATTTACTCACCTGATATGGAGACTCATCAGAATCATTTAAGACAAGTATTATCGATCCTTCGGGAGAATAAATTGTATGCTAAATTGGAGAAATGTGCGTTTGCTGTCCAGGACCTGGGTTACTTACTTTCTGCCTCGGGTTTTCGCATAGATCCTGAAAAGGTCTGTGCGGTACTGGAATGGGATCGGCTGGAGAATCAGAAAGCTTTGTTGCAGTTTTGGGGTTTTACTAATTACTACAGAAAATGTATCCTGAATTATTCCACTATTGTCAAGCCTTTGACTGATATGACTAAGAAGGGTGTGGACTTTTCAGTCTGGTCGGAAGATGTATTACAGGCTTTTTCTGCAATAAAGGAATGTTTTGCTTCCGCTCCCATTCTGATGCAACCAGATGTGTCTTAACCCTTCATTGTGGAGGTTGACGCGTCAGAAGTGGGAGTCGGAGCAGTTTTGTCGCAGGGTCCCTCTCCTAGCAAATAGCGCCCGTGTGTTTTTTTTTTCAAAGAAAGTCTCTGCTGCTGAAAGAAATTATGATGTTGGGAATAGAGAGTTGCTGGCCATTAAATTTGCCTTTGAGGAATGGCGTCATTAGCTAGAAGGAGCGATTCATCCGATTACGGTAATTACTGACCATAAAAATCTGGCTTACCTGCAATCAGCAAAGCGTCTGAACCCTAGGCAGGCCAGATGGTCATTGTTTTTTACCAGATTTAATTTTGTGGTCACCTATCGCCCTGGGGTCCAAAACGTCACGTAGCTTTCCTGAGGGGGGAATTCGGAGGATCCCGCTCAGATTTTGGCTGATGGGATGATGGTATCTGCTCTTTATCCTGAACTGGAAGCGGAAGTGTTGGGGGTTCGAGGTGAAGCACCCGATTCCTGTCCTTCAGGGAAGTTGTTTGTTCCTTCTGAACTTCGACACAAGTTGTTTAAGGAACATCATGATACTGTCCTTGTGGGCCACCCTGGAAGGAGATCCATGGTGGATCTTATTTCCCGGAGATTATGGTGGCTAGGGTTACATAAAAGTGTGGGGGGCTATGTAGCAGCTTGTGAGACCTGTGCACGTGCTAAGGTGGCTCACACTCGGCCTTTAGGATGGCTTCTTACTTTGTCCATCCCGTCTCGTCCGTGGACACATTTGTCCATGGACTTCATCACTGATTTACTGAGTTCCTTTGGGAAAACTGTGATTTTGGTAGTGGTGGACCGCTTCAGTAAGATGGCTCACTTTGTACCATTGTCAGGTCTGCCCAATGCTAAAACTCTCGCTCAGGTGTTTGTTGATAACATTGTGAAATTACACGGCATCCCCTCTGATGTGGTGTCTGATAGGGGGACGCAATTTGTTTCCAGGTTTTGGAAGGCGTTTTGTTATCGTCTGGGAATTCAGTTGTCTTTCTCTTCGGCTTTCCATCCTCAGTCGAATAGACAAACTGAGCGCACTAACTAGAACCTGGAGACTTATTTGAGGTGTTTTGTCGCCGAGAATCAGGAAGAATGGTCTTCGTTTTTGTCCTTGGCTGAGTTTGCCTTAACCGTAGACAGGAGTCCACTCATAAGTCACCATTTTTTGGCGCATATGGTTTTCACCCTCAGTTTGGTACTTTTTCTGGGACTGAATCTTCTGGTATACCTGAAGATGAGAGATTCTCTTCGTCGTTGTCTTCTCTCTGGCGTAAGATTCAACTAATTTGAAAAAAAATGGGTGAAAGATATAAACGGATGGCTGACAAGAGACGTATGACTGGTCCGGACCTGTGTGTGGGTGATTTGGTGTGGTTGTCCACTAAGAACATTAAGTTGAAAGTACCTTCTTGGAAGTTGGGCCCAAGGTTTATTGGTCCTTACAAAATCTCGACCGTTGATAATCCGGTTGCGTTTCGTCTAGAACTTCCGCAGGCCTGGAAGATGCATAATGTGTTTCACAGGTCTTTGTTGAAGAAGTATGTTGAACCTGCTGAACCATCTACTTTGCCACATCCTCCTGTCTTGATAGATGGTAATCTGGAGTTTCAGATCTCCAAAATACTCAACTCACATGGTCTTCGTGGCTCCCTTCAGTACCATGTGCATTGGAGGGGATACGTGTCACCACCAGACATCTGAGAAGCTCTGACAGATGTCTTTCTGAACCTCCTCCTTGAGCTTCCTTTTGTTTTGCTTTCATTTTCTAATCTCGTTAGCCTCTCTCAGCTGTCATGTAGTTGCACTGATTGCATCCCTTTAAATTCCTTCCCAGACTGCTTCACTTTGCGGTTTATATTCCTTCCTGGAGTGTGTCTTCTACAGATAAGTTTTGTTCATTCATTTGTGTTTTTCTGTTTGCTGGATTCCAGGTGACCCTGACTCCCTCCGTTTAAAGTGTAGGGAGCCGGTGGCCGTGTCCCCTCACTATTATAGGGTGTTCAGGTGTTATACAGTCGAGGTACGAGGATATGCGATCATCTGCCATTGGGATTTTCGCATAGGCTGAGCAGTCAGGGAGAGAGCCAGGTCTGATGCAGGGCTCTCCCTTTTGTTCCTTAGTTTTGGATCCAGTGAGTTGGATATTCATTTTGTGTCTTCTAGTTTCCTGTACACCTTCCGTGACAATACGGCCCTGAGGAAAGAATGTGGGTTCCGGCTACTGTTGTCAATGCTAGTCGCCTTGTGAAGACCTTTGATCCTGGGTGCCCGGTCACCCGTAGAAGGGGGGGGGGGGTACTGTCATGCCCTGCCCTGTGAGAGGTCTGAGAAGATCTGACAGTCTTGATACACGTGAGTCTATCGGACAGATTGTTCTGTTTCTCTTTGTTGTGGTTTTGGGCAGGATCCCACCTCCCCACAGGTTCTGATCATTAGCTATTTAGTGGTGCTATTTATACCCGCCTCTCCCTTGCAATTTAATTTTGCTTCTGGAGTTCTCAGCTGGTGTTTGGTGGATTTCCTGCTCCCCATCCGTCTTAAGCTAAGTCCTATTCCTTCCCTTTGTTGTGTGTTTTGGCTAGGCCTCAGGAAGACGCTGGTTCCTGCACCAAGCACTAGGAACCGGTTGTCTTATCTCCTGCTCCCTAGCTGAGGGTTTGTTTCAGTTTCAGCTAGGTTTAGATTCCAGCACATGAGCACTTCCACCTTTAGGATTTGCTCAGGCTGTCAGCAGTCAGGGAAAGACTCAGGGATTGTCAGGTGGTGACCTTTCCCTGTTCCCTAGCTTTGGGGCCTAGTCTGGTGTTTTGTTGCTTTTGTTTTATTTGGTTTGCTTCCCTTCCCTCACCTACCGTGACACATACCGATGTGTTCGGTCAGAACACCCAAGCACTTTGGTGCTCGCTCAACACTACTCTGCACCTTTCAGAGAACTGATGGCTTGTGCCGAGCTGAGGTTGAGAGTCCCAAGCCGTCATTTTTTTGCCAAAAAGGCAGTACCAGCCCTGCACATGTATGTAGAACAGAAGGTGGGCCAGTCCTTGAGCCTGTCGGTGTCTGCAAAAGTGCACGGCAGCACTAATGTGTGGAGCTGTAACTACGGTCAAGGACAGTACATGTCCTTTATGGCCCACTGGGTGAATGTGGTTTCTGCACAGCCACACCAGCAACTTGGCCAGGTAACACCGCTCCTGCCTCCACGTTGCCACGCCGTTGAGCCAGCGACAATGTCCGCCTCTGTCTCCTCATCCTCAACCGTGTCCTCAGCCTTCATTGCAGGGACAATGCACAGTGCCCCTCCAGCATACCACATGTGCACTGCAAGGCGGTGTCACGCTGTTCTGCACCTTGTTTGCCTGGGCGAATGGAGTCACACAGGGGAGGAACTGCTCCATGTCCTTCAGCAAGAAATCGAATCCTGGCTTTCTCTGCAACAACTCAAATCCGAACCATGGTGACCGACAACGGGAAGAACATTGTGCCGGCCCTGCATCAAGGAGGGTTGAGCCATGCGCCCTGCATGGCACACTTGTTTAATCTGGTTGTCAAGCGGTTTCTGAAGTCTTCCACCCATCTGCAAGACATCCTAAAAATGGCCAGAAAACTTTGCATGTACTTCAGCCACTCGTACACCGCAAAGCACACCCTCTTTAAGCTGCGGCAGCAGAACGGCATCCCCCAACATAGGCTGATATGCAACGTTTCCACCCATTGGAATTCCACCCTCCATATGTTGGACCGACTATACGAACAGAGAAAGGCCATATCACGATCGGCGTGACTATCACATACGTGACACAGAGGGAGGGAAAGAGGAAGGCCCTGCCCAAGTGAGAGGGAAGGTGGTGACCCCTGACTCACCTTGCGGCTGGCACCTGGCTGCCCTGACGTCCCTAGACGGGTTCCTCACCCGTACGCCGATCACGTGCCTAAAACCCTGGCTTTCCCTAAGATGAGCCCTAGATAGTGAACAGGGCGGTGGGAACACTAGTCCGCACCACTAGCTCTAAAGGAAAACACCAAGGGGAGGACAGACAATACAGACTAAACATATAATCCCAGGTGGGCGACAACAGGAGACAACAAAAAGCCCAACAGGGATCCGGAGGGTAGCACTCTGGAACAACAACCAGGATTCACAGCTCCAGTGGGTCAGTATAGATGTCCAGGCAGGAAGCTCTATAACTGGCAACTAGAGAAGTGTGAGAGGAGAATATAAGGAGGTTGGGAGTGGCAGACAAGAAACAGCTGAGGAGGAGAAGCTACGGATCCCTGAGTGAGACAAAAAGGATTGCAAGGCAAACACAGAAAACAATCACTAAGAAACAACGTGATCTTTAGACATAGAGCGCGCAGCCACCCGCTGCGACTTCCTGACCCCGGGTATAACGGAGTCAGACGTGGCTCTTGACACCCTCGTGACAGTACCCCCCCTTTCACGAGGGGCCTCCGGACACTCAGGACCAGGTCTCTCAGGATGAGAGGCATGGAAAGCCTGAATTAACCTGTTGGCGTTTACCTCTGACGCTGGAACCCACATTCTTTCCTCGGGACCGTAACCCCTCCAATGCACCAGATACTGAAGAGAGCGGCGGACCCGACGAGAATCAACAATTCTGGATATTTGAAACTCCAGATTACCATCCACAATAACAGGAGGAGGTGGCAGCGGTGATGGTTCTAGAGGTGGAACATACTTCTTGAGTAACGACTTATGGAAGACGTTATGGATCTTAAAAGTCTGAGGTAGCTCCAGGCGAAAAGCCACAGGGTTAATGACGGCTACTATTTTATAAGGACCAATGAACCTAGGACCCAGTTTCCAAGAGGGAACCTTCAACTTAATATTCCTAGTAGACAGCCACACATAGTCATTCACTCCTAGGTCCGGACCTGGCGACCGTTTCTTATCGGCCATGCATTTATATTTACCACTCATATTTTTCAAGTTAGCTTGCACCTTCTGCCATACCGATGAAAGAGATGAAGAAAACCGTTCCTCTTCGGGAACCCCAGAAGACCCCCCCTCTTTGAAAGTACAAAATTGGGGATGAAAACCGTATGCACCAAGAAATGGTGACTTGCCAGTGGATTCCTGACAGCGATTATTTATGGCAAACTCGGCTAACGGTAAATATGATGACCACACCTCTTGGTTTTCAGACACAAAACACCTTAAATATGTTTCTAGGTTTTAGTTGGTACGCTCAGTCTGTCCATTCGACTGAGGATGGAAAGCTGAGGAAAAGGACAAGTGTACCCCCAAACGGGAACAAAAAGCTTTCCAAAACTTAGAAATAAACTGGGTTCCCCGATCCGAAACCACATCGGAAGGGACCCCGTGAAGCTTCACAATTTCACTGATAAACACCTGAGCAAGAGTCTTAGCATTAGGAAGTGCGGGTAGCGCAATAAAGTGTACCATTTTGCTAAACCTGTCTACTACTACCAAGATAACTGTTTTACCTGCAGACAAAGGTAAGTCAGTGATGAAATCCATTGATAGATGTGTCCATGGCCTATTGGGGATGAAAAGTGGCAATAAAGACCCTGCTGGACGTGTATGAGAGACTTTCGCGCGTGCACAAGTAGAACAAGTAGACACGAAATCCATTACATCCTGACGCAACCTTGGCCACCAAAAACGACGAGACAATAGCTCCAAGGTTGCTTTACTACCCGGGTGCCCAGCAAGTGCCGAATTATGATGTTCCTTTAATAGTTCAAGACGCAGGTTTAACGGTACAAACAATTTCTCTGAGGGGCAAGAGGCCGGGGCGTCCCCCTGGGCCTCTAACACCTTTCCCTCTAGAACAGAGTGTACAGCAGAGACAACCACTCCTCTTTGTAAAATAGGTACCGGATCACTAACATTACCCCCTCCAGGGAAACTACGAGATAATGCGTCTGCCTTGGTATTTTTTGCCCCAGGACGATAGGTGATTACAAAGTTAAATCTGGTAAAGAATAGCGACCACCTAGCTTGTCTAGGGGTGAGACGCTTAGCCGATTCTAGGTACAGAAGGTTTTTGTGATCTGTAATCACCGTGACGGGGTGGATTGCTCCCTCTAAGAAGTGACGCCACTCTTCAAACGCCAGTTTAATCGCCAACAGTTCCCTATTTCCAATATCATAGTTCTTTTCTGCTGTAGATAACTTTTTGGAAAAGAAAGCGCAAGGACGCCATTTGGCAGGAGACGGACCCTGAGACAATACAGCCCCCACTCCCACCTCTGACGCATCTACTTCAACAATAAAAGGCTGGGAGACATCAGGTTGAATTAGAACAGGTGCCGAGGTAAATCTCTCTTTTAGAGAGGATAATGCAATTTTAGCGGCGTCAGACCATTTAGAAAAATCTGTCCCCTTCCTAGTCATGTCAGTAAGGGGTTTAACGATCACTGAATAATTTTTAATGAACTTTCTATAGAAATTTGCGAAACCCAAAAACCGTTGTAGAGCTTTGAGGTTCTCAGGAAGATCCCAATCTAAAATTGCCTGGACCTTCCTAGGATCCATACGGAAACCTGAAGCAGATAATAGATATCCCAGGAACTGTATTTCCTGAACGGCGAAGACACATTTTTCAATTTTCGCATATAATTTATTCGTCCGTAGGACCTGCAGTACTTGCCTGACATGTACTTCATGTGTTTTCAGATCAGCCGAATAAATTAAGATATCATCTAGGTATATGACTACAAACCTGCCGATGAGATGACTAAAAATATCATTAACGAAATGTTGGAAGACAGCAGGGGCATTGGTCAGACCGAAAGGCATGACTAAATTTTCATAATGCCCCTCAGGGGTGTTAAAAGCTGTCTTCCACTCATCCCCTTACTTGATACGAATCAGATTGTAGGCCCCCCTAAGATCAAGTTTGGAGAACCACCTAGCACCCGCAATCTGATTAAAAAGGTCAGGAACGAGAGGAAGAGGGTATGGGTCTCGGATGGTTATCCGGTTTAGCTCACGGAAATCTAGGCAAGGACGCAGGCCCCCATCTTTCTTTTTAACAAAGAAAAACCCTGCAGCCACGGGTGAAGAAGAGGGTCTGATGTGTCCCTTAGCCAGACTCTCGGAGATATAATCTTTCATGGCTTGTCTCTCGGGACCCGAAAGATTATACAACCTGGACTTGGGTAATTTTGCACCGGGAATCAGGTTAACCGGGCAATCATAAGGACGGTGAGGTGGTAGCTTCTGACAACCCTTTTCAGAAAAAAACGTCCTCAAAGTCCGAAATAAATGTAGGTAGGGAAGCTATGGAGGCGATTAAGCAATTGTTATTTAAGCAATTCTTTCTGCAATGCTCACTCCACTCCAATATCTCCCTGGCCTGCCAATCCACCACTGGATTGTGCGCTACCAACCAGGGAAGACCCAATACCACAGGAGAGGGAAGGCCCTCCAGAACGTAACATGAAAGACACTCATTATGGTGGTCCCCTACCCGAAGGTGTAAGTTATGGACAATGTGAGTGAGGTTTCTCTGAGACAGAGGAGCAGAATCAATAGCGAATATGGGAATAGGTCTCTGCAGCGTACAGAGAGACAAACCCATAGTGCGGGCAAAATGGGCATCTATCAAATTTACCCCTGCTACACTGTCTAGAAAAAAAGAAATAGACTCCGTTTTAACACCAAAAACAATAACTGCTGGCAACACAAATTGAGATGTTCGTATGGAGGAAACGTATACCCCCCGGCTGACATCCTCCGCACAGCCTGGGGTTAGTAGTTTTCCGACGGTCTTTTGTTTTTGAGAAAGGAGGGACAGACATTAATGAAATGACCCCTCCCCCCACAGAAAAAACAAGCCCCCCACCTACGGCGAACCTCAGGAGGACGGACCTGACGAGAAGTTCCTCCTAGCTGCATAGGCTCATCTAAGTCAGTACAGACTAACTGCTGCTTGGGAGAGGTTACCGATTGCTCAGGAATTTTCGATCTCTCCCTAAGACGTCTATCTATTCTGATAGAGAGGGACATAACAGCATCAAGGGAAAGGGGGGTCTCATACAGCGCCAGCGCATCCTTAACCCTTTCAGATAACCCAGAGCAGAACTGACTCCTGAGAGCCGGGTCGTTCCACTGAGTATCCGTAGCCCACCTACGGAACTCTGAGCAATATTCCTCTGCTGGCCGATCTCCCTGTAGGAGTCTCCGTAACTTCGACACAGCCAGGGCGACTCGGTCAGGGTCATCATATATGAGACCCAAAGCCCCAAAAAATCCCTCCACTGACCGGAGAGCCTGGGAACCAGGGGGTAACGAGAACGCCCAGGATTGCGGGTCCCCCTGAAGCAGGGAAATAACAATCCCCACCCACTGTTCTTCATTACCTGAGGAGTAAGGGCGCAGCTTAAAATATAATTTGCAGGCCTCACGGAATGTCACAAATTTGTCCCTTCCCCCAGAAAATCTGTCAGGAAGAACAACCTTGGGTTCTGTAACAACCTGGTTACCCATAGCAACCGCTGGGCTTGCGGTCTGCTGCATTTGCTGCTGTTGTTGGAGGACAGACGCCTTCAATCCTGCCACCTCCAAAGACAGGCCTTGAAGCTGTTTTGCCAAAGCAGCAATAGGATCCATATTGGATTCTAAGTAGAGAGAAAAAAAAAAGAAATTTTTATTTTTATTTTTTTCTCCCAAAAAATAAGGGCCAGTTATAATATCACGATCGGCGTGACTATCACATACGTGACACAGAGGGAGGGAAAGAGGAAGGCCCTGCCCAAGTGAGAGGGAAGGTGGTGACCCCTGACTCACCTTGCGGCTGGCACCTGGCTGCCCTGACGTCCCTAGACGGGTTCCTCACCCGTACGCCGATCACGTGCCTAAAACCCTGGCTTTCCCTAAAATGAGCCCTAGATAGTGAACAGGGCGGTGGGAACACTAGTCCGCACCACTAGCTCTAAAGGAAAACACCAAGGGGAGGACAGACAATACAGACTAAACATATAATCCCAGGTGGGCGACAACAGGAGACAACAAAAAGCCCAACAGGGATCCGGAGGGTAGCACTCTGGAACAACAACCAGGATTCACAGCTCCAGTGGGTCAGTATAGATGTCCAGGCAGGAAGCTCTATAACTGGCAACTAGAGAAGTGTGAGAGGAGAATATAAGGAGGTTGGGAGTGGCAGACAAGAAACAGCTGAGGAGGAGAAGCTACGGATCCCTGAGTGAGACAAAAAGGATTGCAAGGCAAACACAGAAAACAATCACTAAGAAACAACGTGATCTTTAGACATAGATCGCGCAGCCACCCGCTGCGACTTCCTGACCCCGGGTATAACGGAGTCAGACGTGGCTCTTGACACCCTCGTGACAGGCCATCAAGGATTTCCTGATGATCCAAGTGGACAGTAGTACTCCCCTGTGTAACTTTGAAATCAGCCAGTGGCAGTTCATGCGTGACACCTGCCGTTTGCTAAGGCCCTTTGAGGAGGCCATGTTATTTGTCAGTTGCCAGGACTACGGGATGAACAATGTAATTCCACTGCTTCATGTCCTGGAACAGATGCTGGTAAAAATGGCTAGTCAGGAGACTGGAGACGTGGCGCCTAGATATCGCGGCCACATGACTCCTGTGGGGGCTGAACTGGAGGAGGACATTGGAGCACAAGTAATGTCTAGCAAAATGGGTGGTTTTGCTACACAGGTGACAGGAGAGGAGGAGCAGCCAGAGGAGCTACAGGGCGATGAGGAAGAAGAGGCAGAGGACCCAGACACACCGTGGCAGTACGCAGTGGAGATGGAGACAGGGAGTCCCTCCAAGTCACTTGAGCAAATGGCCCTCTGCATGCTCACTTGCTTGCGTAGTGACAGCCGAATTGTCACCATTCGGCAGAGGGATGACTTCTGGCTCTCCACCTTGTTGGAGCCTTGCTACCGGTCCAAAATGGGGGCTTTTTTTTTCACCCGCTGAGAGGGAGGACAAAATTAAGTACTATAGAGAAATCCTATGTAGTCATTTGGCCGCTGCCTATCTGCGCCATCATCCATCCTCTCGCAAGTCTGACCTGGGGGTGCTCTGTGCTCACGTTCCACTGCCATGGCTGCTAGGGAGGGGTGTGGTGGCAGGAGAAGTACCAGCTCCATCAGCAGCAGCCTGAGTCTACAGTCGCTGATTTCTTCAGCCGCATAGCGCATAGTGAAGAAACTACTCACCAGCATCTAGACCTGGAGCAGAACCTGAACCAGCAGGTGGTGACATACTTGGAGTGCACCCTGCCAGCCGACCTTGAAGATCTGCTGGACTACTGTGCAGCCAAACTGGATTTGTGGCCACAACTGGCAGAGTTTTCCCTGGAAAAGCTGTCCTGCCCGGCCAGTAGTGTGGCATCAGAGCAGGTGTTTAGTGCGGCAGGGGCCATAGTTACCCCAAGAAGAACACGCCTGTCCACCAAAAATGTGGAGAGACTGACCTTTGTCAAGATGAATCAGGCGTGGATCAGCCAGGATTTCCACCCACCAATTCCTGATGCATCAGACTAGATCATCCATGGTGCCACACCAACACTTTGACAAAAGAGACTGGTTTCTTCTGGCTACTAGTGATGAGCGGTAGGGACAATATTTGAATTTGCAATATTTTGCAAATATTTGGTAGAATATTCGTCATATATTCACAAATTTGTGATTATTTTCTTGATCGTGAAAAAGCGACAATGTAATATTAGGGTAATGCGCCTCGAAATAGAGGCGTGGGTCACTATAGCTACATTTTTCAAGCTGCTACAAGTTTCCTAAGACTAGAAAAAATGATTGGCACGGCAGAACATTACAATAGCTTTATATGCAGATAGACTGCTACAATATTTTTGCGATTGCGAAATCGGCACTAATGATGCAAATATTTTGGCGCAATACGTGCAACTTCACATTTTAACAGTTCTGACTTCTTATTAGTGATTGGTGCACTAAGTATTGTTGTGAACTTGTGACATAACAGCACTATGTATGTATTTATGTATGTACCATACATACATACAACACTATGTATGTAGCATGTATGTATGTATGTATGATCAGCTACACTATATCACTATCTAATCTACAGTAACTATCTCCCACTAACTACGTATCTGTCTTATATATATATATATATATATATATATATATAAGCTAACTAACTAACTATATAATGTAATGAACCAGGAAAGCAGAAAGAACAGCAATAACACTGCTGTCTCTCTCAGATCTGCAAAATACTGCATACAAAGGTTGCTGTGGAGGTTCTTAAATAGTAAGGGGTAGGCAACTTTCCTATTGGTTGCTAGAGATGTTACTAAGCTCAGACAAAGACATTGCAGCCTTCTCATTGGTCCACAAGCAAGACGGGAGGTTACTGATGGAAAAAAAATCTAGAATATTCAAAATTACAAATACATATATCACTGTATTCTAAATATTCGCGAATTCTCAAAGTGCCGATATTCGCAATTAATATTCGCTATTCGAATATTCACGCCCAACACTACTATTCTGATGCTGCCACCCACCTGATGCCACACATCAGATGCCAAGTGCTCCTTCTTTCACCCATCTTCAGCGGGTACTGGTATTGCCACCCACCTCCACACTATGTCACCTTGCCACTCTGTGGTCTCCTGTTGCTGCTCCTACCTCCATTCTATGTCATCTTGCCACTCTGTGGCCTCCTGATGCTGCAACCACCTCCACAATATGTCAGCTAGCCACTCTGTGGCCTCCTGATGCTGCCGCCACCTCCACACTCTGTCATTGTGCCACTTTGTGGCCTCTTGATACTGCCGCCACCTCCACACTATGTCACCTTGCCATTCTGTGGTCTCCTCATGCTGCTGCCACCCCCACATTATGTCATCTTGCACTCTGTGGCCTCCTGATGCTGCCACCACCTCCACACTATGTCACCTTGCCACTCTGTGGCCTCCTGATGCTGCCGCCACCTCCACACTCTGTGATTGGGCCACTCTGTGGTCTCCTCATGCTGCTTCCACCTCACCACTATGTCACCTTGCCACTCTGTGGTCTCCTCATGCTGCTGCCACCTCCACATTATGTCACCTTCTCACTCTGTGGACTGATGCTGCCATTACTACCAAAGCAGACTCCCTATGCATGTTACTGCAAGGCACAGTTTTTTTTACGCCACTATAAAGGCTCTCTTCATTCAGGAAATAGCCTTTTTTACGTAATTCACCATGAATTTATTTGGATCAAAGCAAATTTTTCCCCAAAAAATTGCCGCCCCGGCAAATCAATTTTTTTTAAAAATTAGCTCATCTCTAAGCCTGTGTAATAGGCTGATGCAAACAAGCGCCGATTATCTTTTTTTTTGCGGACCCTTGAAATGCTATGTGCGGCCCCCAGACCAAAAAAGGTTGTGTACCCCTGGTCTAAAGTAAGCCAACCAAGAGGTGGTGCAAGGAAAACTTTCTATCATGTCTAGCAAGAGGTAACACATTTATCAAGGAAAGTAAGCCACTGTTGAACCATCTGCCTTGTCTACTTTTAACGATTTTTAAGAACTCTGCCCCATTCAGTTTATATTTGAAATATACACATTGTATTTATATGGTTAGTATGGTCAGAGCTTCTAGGTGTAATGGCCACACCCTCGTTGTTCATTTGCATATATTAAAACATAATTTTTCTCAGCAATGCGGGCACATATGAACATGGGACCAGCACAGATGCCTTCAGTTGCTAAGTACACATGTAACAGGTCAGCCAGGTACAAATCTGCGGACAGATGCCCTTTAAACACATTTTAGGCTTTTTTTGTTAATTTTTTTTTTTTTCCCCACAGTACAATAACACATACCAAATATTGGAAGATGTGATGTTACTATGCTACTCATAGCATTCAGCAGTGATAATCCTACTGCCCCCTTGTGGTGAAAAGGTAATATAAAAAAATTGGAGAAGTTCACAACTCCCAACTGTAAGGGAAACGGTGAGTGACAATTATTAGTGACAATTATGTGTCTATATGTAGAAACACATCCACAGCAATATTACACCGAGAAATAAGACAGAAATTGTTTTACCACCACTGTTTTTTCATTATTTTAATTTCTATTGTATAAATGAGATTAGAGTTCACTTTTTTTGCATTTTTGACATTTGACCTTTAACTTACTGTCCTTTTGATGACATCACTTTCTATACAGTATATGTTCAAATTGCTTGTGTTTGAAAAAGACCTACTGACCTGGAACGGCACATCACTGGATTACATTACACACACTTTCATCTACAACATGAGTGCTATCTTCTTCCTCCCTATGTTGCTGTTCATATGAGTAGATGAGTTTGAGTAAGCCCACTGGGTGAGCATTCCACATTTATAACTATCTTTGGATCAACTTTGTAGGATAATTTTGCAGAATACCAGGTAGAACTGGACAGGCATAGTTACCATATTTTTCACTACAAAAGACACACTTTTTCCTCCCAAATGTGGGGGGAAATGTAATTGCGTCTTGTGAGCTTTTTACTGGAGGGCAAAGAAAGTTAAGGGGTTAAAGTGAAGGAAGCAGGAGGGGGATCCTCATTGGCTGTGAGTTGGAAACTCACTTCAAACATGGCAATTATCCCAATCTCTCCTTTTCTAAATTCCCCAGCTGGTATTTTTGCGGAGCTGGGGGTGCCGCCTCGAGGGAAGTCAGTATAGGCTTTCACAGAGGGCTACCCTTTCAATACAAATCCCACATACAAGATCTTGAAGGCAGATACCTCCTCCTCAACCTTGTTCACATTTGTAGACATATATGCTCCTAATACAGACCAAATTAACTGGCTATGCTCCCTCTTTTTACTAGTAGACACCCACAGAGATGGAATCCTGATTATGGCTGGAAACTTCAACCTGGCCCTCAATCCACTCATTGACACCTCCTCAAAGAAATCCTCTGTCACCTCTAAAGCACTCAAATCACTGCAAACAAGACTCTACAAGTTAGGTGTTCTAAATGTCTGGCGATGCCTTAACCCTGATGTACTTGACGACTCTTTCTACTCCCAAGCAAACAATTCGTATAGCAGAATAGGCGACACGACACTATCCAATCATTTCCCAACATTCTGTGATATCTGTCCCATTGCCAGGTCTGGTGGAAACGCTAATTGGAGGTTTGCTGGACATTGCCAAACATAAATCCCAAATATCCTCCTATCTTGAGGAATATTTTTCAACCAATAACACTCCAGGAATATCTCCCCAGATTCTTTGGAACGCCCATAAAGCCTACATTAGAGGAAGATTAATCAGTCTCTGTTCTTTCCTCAAAAGAGAGTCTGAGAAAAAACTTAATACCCTGCTATCAAAAATACACATATTAGAAAAAGCTCACAAACAATCTTTACTTGCTCAGCAACTTTCTGAACTTTCCTCTCTTAGAACTGAATTAAAAAACCTTCTTAACGAACGGTCAGCCACGTTTTTCCTGTCTGCCCAACGAAAAGTCTTTGCCCATGGCAATAAGGCTTCAAAGTTCATGATGCAAAGAATAAAACAGAGACGAAATTCCCATTACGTTCAGAGCATTAAATCCCCCCAGGGAACCCAATTATTTAAAGTAGAAGAGATTGCTGAACAATTCAGACTTTTCTATGAGTCACTTTACAATCCCCCCCCCCCCCCCCCCTCTGAACTCCCAAATCTCTCAGGGGGAGGGAGGCCAACATCAATTCTTTCCTTGACACCCTTGATCTCCAATCCCTGTCCCCACCACAACGGGAATCTTTGGCTAGGCCATTTACCTCTCTATAATTAATAACAGCCATTAACTAAACCCCTAAAGGAAAATGCCCAGGCCCTGATGGACTTTCCGTAACTTATTACTCTGCTTTCAAGGACACCCTTCTCCCCTTATTACTCCCAATTTGTAATCTTGCTATGTCCAATCATCCCATTACAACAGACATGACAAAGGCCACCATTACAATTATACCTAAAGGAGGCAAGGATCCCACTTCTTGCTCCAACTACCGTCCTATCTCCCTATTTAATGTAGACCTTAAACTACTAGCCAAGATGCTTGCCACCAGACTACAAAGCATTCTACCAAACCTGATCCACCCAGATCAAGTGGGATTTGTCAAGGGACGTCAGGGGAAAGATAACACCACTAAGATCTTAAACGCCTTATATTATGCCTCGTACAAATCCACCCCTCTGGTCTTGATTGGCACGGACGCCGAAAAAGCATTTGACAGGGTCGACTGGACATACATCAGGTTGACTCTGTCCAGATTTCTAATACCAGAATCATATATCAACACTGTGTTTTCTATGTACTCTTACTCTTCGGCGTCCGTGTCAGTCAATGGGATCCTATCCTCCTATTTCCCAATTAGAAACGGAATGAGGCAGGGTTGCCCACTCACCCCCCTATCATTTGTACTAGTGATGGAGACGCTCTTGCAAGCTCTCAGACAGGACAACGAGATTAAAGACCACCCCTTGCACCCAGCTCTATTCCTAATCCCATGATCCGAAACACTCTAAAGGTCTCTGGAGCCCCAACACTGCCCTCCCCCTCATGCTTATAAAAGATGTTGTTGCCTTTGCTACCAAAGAGCTGAAAGAGAGTTGTCCAATCCCCCTATGGTCGTCTGCGATCGCTATTTCAGAGCTATTAGGTCCAGACGGTTGTGTGCTTTCTAATCTTGAAATCTGCAAGAAACTCAAACTACATATCCAGAACCCTATCCTCATGCGATTTCTTAGATCAGAAACACTCCTCCTTGCAAAAAGAATTCCTCTTTCAAACGAGACTAGCTGGTTTAAGAAGATGGTGGGAAGCTCACTGTATCCTCCTAAAACTATATCTACGATATATAGGCAGTAAAAATCACCCCCCTCCTCAGACTAAGTCTGCTTTTATTAGCTTTTGGGAGAATGACATACAGCGAACTCTATCAACTTCTGAAACTACGAAATTATTGATCACCCCCCCATAAGGTCTCCAGATCCGCATCTGCATTCAAGAAAACAGTTATAAAATCCTTTCACGTTGGTACAGGACTCCAGATAAGACCTGTATCTATAAACCTGGTTCCCCAGACGTATGCTGGAGATGTCATAAAGAAAAGGGCTCATATTTCCATGGTGATGGATCATGTGATGGACCATGTGATGAGCGCAGTGATGTCATCAAAGGTCTTATTCCTCAAAGAAGAAGACAGAAGAGATGCCGGCTGCGCGAACAAGTGGATTAAGGTGAGTTAAATTTTATTTTTATTTTTTTAACCCCTCCAGCCCTTGTACTATGTATTCTGTATTCAGAATGCTATTATTTTCCCTTATAACCATGTTATAAGGGGAAATAATACAATCTACACAACCTTGAACCCAAACCTGAACTTTTGCGAAGAAGTTTGGGTCTGGGTACCACATTCAGTTTTTTATCAAGCGCGTGCAAAACGCATTGCACCCACGCGATAAAAACTGAACAACGGAACGCAATCGCAGTCAAAACAGACTGCAATTGTGTACCTACTCGTGTGGGTTTACCGTAACGCATCCGGACCTTATCCGGACACGTTCGTGTGAAAGAGGCCTTAGTACTCACCCCTGTACTACCCCCCCCCCCCCCAACTTTCATTCCAGTACTGAAGTGTTCTTGCACTAGAACTTTCCCAAGTTATTACTCACTAAGTGCTTCTAGCTATTCATGCCTAACTGTTAACTAATTTTTTTTTTTACAGTTGATTAAACCTGTTTACTACCTGTCCTGACTGGTTCACACCGGTCATTCTATATATTTGCCATTTCCACTTGTGCCTGCTCATTTTATAATCATATCTGTGATGTAATTTGGCACTGTCCATTGCTATTTATAATCATTTGATAAAACAATTAAAATTATTAATATAAAAAATTAAATAAAAAAATAAATTAAATAAAAACGATGCTTTCTGTTGTTTCTACTGTGTCACTGAATTTACCTTACATTACAAAATGAATCTTAAAGGCATATTATCTTTTTCTGCTTCTGTGAACACTAAATATAACAGTAAAATGACATCCAAAACATGATGTCACAGTAAATAACTCAGCTTTTGTCTTTAACACAAACATAGGAAATGTATTAAGGCTATTGGCAGGTTTAGCTGTATACACATATAAGCTATGCTAGCAACCTAGGACAGGTCTTAGCTGGCCAGCTACACTGATGCTGCCGCCACCTACAGACTTTGTGATTGGGCTACTCTGTGATCTCCTCATGCTGCTTCCACCTCACCACTATGTCACCTTGCCACTCTGTGGTCTCCTAATGCTGCTGCCACCTCCACATTATGTCACCTTGCCACTCTGTGGCCTCCTGATGCTATCGCCACCTCCACACTGTCATTGTGCCACTCTGTGGCCTCCTGATGCTGCCGCCACCTACACAATCTGTCATTGGGCCACTCTGTGGTCTCCCCAAGCTGCTTTCACCTCACCACTATGTCATAGGGCCACTCTCTGGACTTCTTATGCTGTTCCCATCCTCCCCACTTCATGACTGGGTCACTATTTAGCCTTTTTGGCCTGGCTGACATCATCATTTATTTGACCCTTCCTCTGATCTTTCAGAAGGAAGGTAAAATGAGACGCACAACGGATCCTGTCTGTGTAGCAGCTGTAAGGCCTGCATGGTCCTATCAGAATTGGCTTATGATTTGGTAGATAAAAGCGGGAGTGCGTTCAAAACACAGAAGACTTGCAAATATTCCATTCATGTGTCATCTTTGTTTTGGATCCACTCCTGTTTTTTTGGGCATTAGCAATACTGATGGATTACTGACCAAATGCTGACCGAGTGAAGGCGTATGCTCCACAGACAGGATCCGTTTTTTGTGGGTTAATGTTCTGAAGGATCAGGGGAAGGGCAACATAATCAGTGACGTCAACACAAACTAACTGCTGACATCCTCTCCACTCTGTCGGGGGGGGGCTCTACTTGTATAAGCGTTTAATAGAACAGGTTCTGTAGACATATATGTGGAATCAGCGGATGACGGTGTAACAGGAGTGCGCTTCTTCTTGACATTGACCTGTAAGGCTGAGTTCATACGTCAGTTATTTCGTTAGTTTTGGCCCCGTGACTGCCCAAATAAGTGAAGTGTGCAGTGATTCTAAGCCTGTCATGTGCATGTCATATGTACTCACAGTATTATTTCACTACCACAGCAGACTCTCTATGCGTGTTACTGCAAGGCACAGTCTTCTACACCACTATAAAGGCTCTTTGCAGCCAGAAAATAGCAGTTTTTTAACTTAATTTGGCACAAATTTATTCGTCTCGAATCATATTTTTCCCAAAAAATTCGAAGAACCAGCGAATCTAATTTTTTTAAAATTTGCACATCTCTAAGCCTGTGTATTAGGCTGATGCAAACAACCGCTGATTAACTTTTTTTTTGCGGACCCTTGAAATGCGATGTGACAATGTGGCCCCCAGACCAAAAAAGGTTGTGTACCCTGGTCTAAAGTAAGCCAACCAAGTGGTTGTGCAAGGAAAACTAGCAACAGGTATCATTTATCATGGAAAGTAGGCCACTGATAAACCTTCTGCCTTGTCTACTTTTAACAATTTTTAAGAACTCTGCCCCATTCAGTTTATATTTGAAATATACACATTGTATTTATATGGTCAGTATGGTCAGAGCTTCTAGGTGTAATGGCCACACCCTCGTTGTTCATTTGCATATATTAAACCATTTTTCTCAGCAATGCAGGCACATATGAACTCGGGACCAGCACAGATGCCTTCAGTTGCCAAGTGCACATGTAACGGGTCAGCTGGTTTCATAGGTACAAATCTGCGGACAGATGCCATTTAAACACATTTTAAGCAATTTGTGTGATTTTTTAAATTTTTTTCCCAGGGTACAATAACACATACCAAATATTGGTATGCTACTCATACCATTCAGCAGTGATAATCTTACTGCCCCCTTGTGGTGAAAAGGTAATATAAAAAAATGTGGAGAAGTTCACAACTCCCAACTGTAAGGGAAACTGTGAGTGACAATTATGTGTCTATATGTAGAAACACATCTACAGCAATATTACACCAAGAAATAAGACAGCAATTGTTTTACCACCGCTGTTTTTAATTTTTTTTTCTATTGTATATATGAGATTAGAGTTCACTTTTTTTTGTATTTTTGACATTTGATCTTTAACCTACTGTCCTTTTGATGACATCACTTTCTATACAGTATATGTTCAAAATGCTTGTGTTTGAAAAAGACCTACTGAGCTGGAACGGCACATCACTGGATTACATTACACACACTTTCATCTACAACATGAGTGCTATCTTCTGGGCGAGCATTGCACATTTATAACTTTCTTTGGGTCAACTTTGTAGGTTAACTTTGCAGAATAACAGGTAGACCTGGACAGGCATAGTTACCATATTTTTCACTCCAAAAGACACGCTTTTTCCTCCCAAATGTGGGGAAAATGTAATTGCGTCATGTGAGCTCTTGACTGGAGGGCAAAGGAAGTTAAGGTGAAGGAAGCAGGAGGGGGATTCTCATTGGCTGTGAGTTGGTCAAGCTCCCACGGGGCAATGTTTATTCAGAGTGCTCCTCCCTCGCTTCCTCTTTGCCCGCTCGCAGCCAGGGAGGAATTTTCTTCTGTGGTTACAGCATTAGGTAGGCAAAGTGAGTTGGGCTCCATTGTTCAAAAATGGCCGATGAAATACTGATGGCTCTCCTTAAGGAAAACCTCAGTAAAGAAGGGTCAGGCTGGTTGGCTCCTTTATTGAAGCCCCGGGGCCGCATCTCCCAGCACAAGGCCTGTTAGGTAGTCCAGCCCTCCCCATGCCTTTCCCCTTCCCCTGCGGTGCAGAGAAAAAGGAGCAGAGCTCCTTCTCGTATCGCTACTACGTGGGCTGTAGCACCAGTTAGGAATGGAAGGCTCGTCTATGGAACGAGGTACAGCCCCCCTTCATGTTCCCCCACCCACCTCTATACCTCCTCCTCCAGCCCCTTAAGTGTCATCCCTTCCCGTTCTGAGGATATGTTTGAGGCTGATATTATTCCAGACACTCCTTAGTGGGTTCATGTTGATGTCCCTATTGATGATTAGATGATTACCATTATGACCACCATCACACGCCATCCACAATGTTACATTGGTGACTGCATCTGGTGAGTTGGCTTGCAAACAAGCATGGACAGATGTTTCTGGTGGTAATAGTGGTGATATGTAAGGGCGGATTCACATTGGTGTTATTAAAATCGGTTATAGGTTCCTCTCAACAGGACTATTTTTCCGTCATTTATAACTGAAACAAACTGAACCGTTATGTGCCCCCATAGACCTGTATTAGGACAGCGGAAAACAGAATGCCTCTTAAAGGCTTCCGTTTTGCATTCTGTCATAGAATTTCATTATATTCTGTTAAAACTTGGAGTTGCGAAAATGTTTGGGAATTGGACTCAGGCTTTTGCGGTTATGCCTAGTGTCACCAGCCAAAACCGCCTGGAAAAAGCATTTGAAATTATTTACTTGTCTAGACACAATTAATTCTGCTTAAAATTGCATGGCGGCACGGCCTGGCGTAGGTATGATGAGGAGTCCAGGCGGCGCGTTGTGGCCAGCTGTCGGTTGGGCCACTAAGGCCACGGATTTGTGGATACAGTTCATGCTGGCACAAAAACAATCCTCGCCCTTTCTGCCTTCTTCTGCCGCGGCTGCTGTCCAGCATGCGTCGGGAGAGCGAAAATCGGGAGCCTGCTGGCTCTTTAATGAAGGCCACTTCCGTTTCTTTACATCGTGTAAATTCCGGCATGAGTGCTCTCTATGCGGAGGCTCCTACTCAGCCATACAATGTTTTAAGAAAGGAAAGTTCCCTTCCAGCCTGTCCAGCGCATTTTTTTGTAAGTAGTAGGTACAATGACAGGGAGCTGCTATAGTGCTGCCCCTGTCATTGTACCCCTCATATCACGCGTTCATACATGATCGCGGCATCTGAATGCAAAATTAACAATAAAAAAATATATAAATCAAACTTGCTGCCTCCATTTGCTCGCGGCGTGATGATGCAATCTCGGGCCGCAAGGGATTTCAGCCGAAATCTTCAAGCAAGATGGAGGCTGGCAGGCCATCGCGAGCAAATGGAGGAGGTAAGTTAGAATTTTTTTGTTTTTTATACAATTTCAGGTTAAATCGATTCGCTGACAAAAAGCACAAGGAAATTTGGCTTCTAGACAAATCTAATTTATCCTGAAATTCGGATTGAATTACACTTTGTGTTATTCGATTCGTTCATCTCTATATACCATGTTCAAGGTCACACAGTTGTTTTTTCACCTAATCTGAAATTGGTTTCGGAGCACCCGGAAGTGGCGCAAGACAAGTTAGACAAAGACGTGGAACTTGGTCGGATAGCAGGCCCCTTTTTAGAACCCTCCATTGGAAAACCTTTGGATTTCACCGCTGGATTTGGTGTCTAAAAATGAAAAGGGTAAATTTTGCGTGATTATATCATTCTCGGCAGGTGATTTAGTCATTGACGGAATTGCTCCAGAGGAGTCTGCGGTGTCTTACATGTCCTTTGATAGGGTCATTCAGTAGATAGTTAAAGTGGGCCCTTGTGCATTACTCGCAGAATTGGACATTGATTCCGGGTTCGGACTGTTTTCATCTGCTGCTACTGGCTGCTACCTCAATGGTTTGTATTATGTTGACATGTGCCTTCCAAAGGGTTGTTCTATTTCTTGCCGTTATTTTTGAATTGCTTAGCTCATTCTTCATTTGATTGCTCATTATTTAGATGATTTCCTTTTTATAGATGCAGATGGTTTGGATGTTTCTCGCTTGCTATGTTTCATTATTTTATGGCTTTGTTTGGGGTTCCAATAGCGAGGACAAAACAGAAGGGCCCTCTAGGTCATTGTCTTTCCTGGGGATATGCATTGATACTGAGCAGATGGTCCTTAGACTCCCTGGAGACAAACTCAGGCAATTTTTCTCGTCATTTGTCGCTGGTGACGGAGCAGGTTAAGTAGCCACATCATTTCATTAGACTAAGGAAGGTCCTGAAAGACGATTTACGTATGTGGAATTCTTTCCTTTTGGATAGGGATGAGCGAACTCGAACTGTATAGTTCGGGTTCGTACCGAATTTTGGGGTGTCCGTGACACGGACCCGAACCCGGACATTTTCGTAAAAGTCCGGGTTCGGGTTCGGTGTTCGTCGCTTTCTTGGCGCTTTTGTGACGCTTTCTTGGCGCTTTTTGAAAGGCTGCAAAGCAGCCAATCAACAAGCGTCATACTACTTGCCCCAAGAGGCCATCACAGCCATGCCTACTATTGGCATGGCTGTGATTGGCCAGAGCACCATGTGACCCAGCCTCTATTTAAGCTGGAGTCACATAGCGCCGCCCGTCACTCTGCTCTGATTAGCGTAGGGAGAGGTTGCGGCTGCGACAGTAGGGCGAGATTAGGCAGATTAACTCCTCCAAAGGACTTGATTAACTGATCGATCTGCAGCTGTGGATCATTGAGCTGCTGATCCTCAATTGCTCACTGTTTTTAGGCTGCACAGACCGTTTGTCAGTCTCATTTTTCTGGGGTGATCGGCGGCCATTTTGTGTCTTGTGGTGCGCCAGCACAAGCTGCGACCAAGTGCATTTAACCCTCAATGGTGTGGTTGTTTTTTGGCTAAAGCCTACATCAGGGTGAAGCTGTCACACCAAGTGCATTTAACCAGCAATAGTCTGTTCATTTTTTGGCCATATACAAAATCAGGGGCAAGCTGCGCCTGTCACCAAGTGCATTTAACCCTCAATGGTGTGGTTGTTTTTTGGCTAAAGCCTACATCAGGGTGAAGCTGTGACACCAAGTGCATTTAACCAGCAATAGTCTGTTCATTTTTTGGCCATATACAAAATCAGGGGCAAGCTGCGCCTGTCACCAAGTGCATTTAACCCTCAATGGTGTGGTTGTTTTTTGGCTAAAGCCTACATCAGGGTGAAGCTGTCACACCAAGTGCATTTAACCAGCAATAGTCTGTTCATTTTTTGGCCATATACAAAATCAGGGGCAAGCTGCGCCTGTCACCAAGTGCATTTAACCCTCAATGGTGTGGTTGTTTTTTGGCTAAAGCCTACATCAGGGTGAAGCTGTCACACCAAGTGCATTTAACCAGCAATAGTCTGTTTATTTTTTGGCCATATCCCAGTCTAATTCTGTCACTAAATCCATACCGGTCACCCAGCGCCTAAATACTAGGCCTCAAATTTATATCCAGCTAAATCTGTCCCTAGTGCTGTAGCTGGGCGAGTTATTTAGTGTCCGTTCAAGCACATTTCTTGTTCTGGGTTGAAATACAATTCCCAATTTAGCAATTTCATAATTTAGTGGTTCCTGCTATATCAGAGCTATTTGAAATCTATCCCAAAAAGGGTATATAATATTGAAGGTGCACATTGGGTCATTCAGAATAACTTCACACACACCCGCTACTGTGTATTTCCAAGTCTAATTCTGTCACTAAACCCATACCTGTCACCCAGCGCCTAAATACTAGGCCTCAAATTTAAATCCCTCTAAATCTCTCGTTACCGCTGTACTGTTGTTGCTGGGCAAGATATTTAGTGTCCGTCAAAGCACATTTTTTGTTCTGGGTTGAAGTACAATTCCCAATTTAGCAATTTCATAATTTAGTGGTTCCTGCTATATCAGAGCTATTTGGAATCTATCCCTAAAAGGGTATATAATATTGAAGGTGCACATTGGGTCATTCAGAATAACTTCACACACACCCGCTACTGTGTATTTCCAAGTCTAATTCTGTCACTAAACCCATACCTGTCACCCAGCGCCTAAATACTAGGCCTCAAATTTAAATCCCTCTAAATCTCTCGTTACCGCTGTACTGTTGTTGCTGGGCAAGATATTTAGTGTCCGTCAAAGCACATTTTTTGTTCTGGGTTGAAGTACAATTCCCAATTTAGCAATTTCATAATTTAGTGGTTCCTGCTATATCAGAGCTATTTGAAATCTATCCCTAAAAGGGTATATAATATTGAAGGTGCACATTGGGTCATTCAGAATAACTTCACACACACCCGCTACTGTGTATTTCCAAGTCTAATTCTGTCACTAAACCCATACCTGTCACCCAGCGCCTAAATACTAGGCCTCAAATTTAAATCCCTCTAAATCTCTCGTTACCCCGCTGTACTGTTGTTGCTGGGCAAGATATTTAGTGTCCGTCAAAGCACATTTTTTGTTCTGGGTTGAAGTACAATTCCCAATTTAGCAATTTCATAATTTAGTGGTTTCTGCTATATCAGAGCTATTTGAAATCTATCCCTAAAAGGGTATATAATATTGAAGGTGCACATAGGGTCATTCAGAATAACTTCACACACACGCTTCTGTGCATTTCCAAGTCTAATTCTGTCACTAAATCCATACCGGTGACCCAGCGCCTAAATACTAGGCCTCAAATTTAAATCCCTCTAAATCTCTCGTTACCCACCGCTGTACTGTTGTTGCTGGGCAAGATATTTAGTGTCCGTCAAAGCACATTTTTTGTTCTGGGTTGAAGTACAATTCCCAATTTAGCAATTTCATAATTTAGTGGTTTCTGCTATATCAGAGCTATTTGAAATCTATCCCTAAAAGGGTATATAATATTGAAGGTGCACATAGGGTCATTCAGAATAACTTCACACACACGCTTCTGTGCATTTCCAAGTCTAATTCTGTCACTAAATCCATACCGGTGACCCAGCGCCTAAATACTAGGCCTCAAATTTAAATCCCTCTAAATCTCTCGTTACCCACCGCTGTACTGTTGTTGCTGGGCAAGATATTTAGTGTCCGTCAAAGCACATTTTTTGTTCTGGGTTGAAGTACAATTCCCAATTTAGCAATTTCATAATTTAGTGGTTTCTGCTATATCAGAGCTATTTGAAATCTATCCCTAAAAGGGTATATAATATTGAAGGTGCACATAGGGTCATTCAGAATAACTTCACACACACGCTTCTGTGCATTTCCAAGTCTAATTCTGTCACTAAATCCATACCGGTGACCCAGCGCCTAAATACTAGGCCTCAAATTTAAATCCCTCTAAATCTCTCGTTACCCACCGCTGTACTGTTGTTGCTGGGCAAGATATTTAGTGTCCGTCAAAGCACATTTTTTGTTCTGGGTTGAAGTACAATTCCCAATTTAGCAATTTCATAATTTAGTGGTTTCTGCTATATCAGAGCTATTTGAAATCTATCCCTAAAAGGGTATATAATATTGAAGGTGCACATAGGGTCATTCAGAATAACTTCACACACACGCTTCTGTGCATTTCCAAGTCTAATTCTGTCACTAAATCCATACCGGTGACCCAGCGCCTAAATACTAGGCCTCAAATTTAAATCCCTCTAAATCTCTCGTTACCCACCGCTGTACTGTTGTTGCTGGGCAAGATATTTAGTGTCCGTCAAAGCACATTTTTTGTTCTGGGTTGAAGTACAATTCCCAATTTAGCAATTTCATAATTTAGTGGTTTCTGCTATATCAGAGCTATTTGAAATCTATCCCTAAAAGGGTATATAATATTGAAGGTGCACATAGGGTCATTCAGAATAACTTCACACACACGCTTCTGTGCATTTCCAAGTCTAATTCTGTCACTAAATCCATACCGGTGACCCAGCGCCTAAATACTAGGCCTCAAATTTAAATCCCTCTAAATCTCTCGTTACCCACCGCTGTACTGTTGTTGCTGGGCAAGATATTTAGTGTCCGTCAAAGCACATTTTTTGTTCTGGGTTGAAGTACAATTCCCAATTTAGCAATTTCATAATTTAGTGGTTTCTGCTATATCAGAGCTATTTGAAATCTATCCCTAAAAGGGTATATAATATTGAAGGTGCACATAGGGTCATTCAGAATAACTTCACACACACGCTTCTGTGCATTTCCAAGTCTAATTCTGTCACTAAATCCATACCGGTGACCCAGCGCCTAAATACTAGGCCTCAAATTTAAATCCCTCTAAATCTCTCGTTACCCACCGCTGTACTGTTGTTGCTGGGCAAGATATTTAGTGTCCGTCAAAGCACATTTTTTGTTCTGGGTTGAAGTACAATTCCCAATTTAGCAATTTCATAATTTAGTGGTTTCTGCTATATCAGAGCTATTTGAAATCTATCCCTAAAAGGGTATATAATATTGAAGGTGCACATAGGGTCATTCAGAATAACTTCACACACACGCTTCTGTGCATTTCCAAGTCTAATTCTGTCACTAAATCCATACCGGTGACCCAGCGCCTAAATACTAGGCCTCAAATTTAAATCCCTCTAAATCTCTCGTTACCCACCGCTGTACTGTTGTTGCTGGGCAAGATATTTAGTGTCCGTCAAAGCACATTTTTTGTTCTGGGTTGAAGTACAATTCCCAATTTAGCAATTTCATAATTTAGTGGTTTCTGCTATATCAGAGCTATTTGAAATCTATCCCTAAAAGGGTATATAATATTGAAGGTGCACATAGGGTCATTCAGAATAACTTCACACACACGCTTCTGTGCATTTCCAAGTCTAATTCTGTCACTAAATCCATACCGGTGACCCAGCGCCTAAATACTAGGCCTCAAATTTAAATCCCTCTAAATCTCTCGTTACCCACCGCTGTACTGTTGTTGCTGGGCAAGATATTTAGTGTCCGTCAAAGCACATTTTTTGTTCTGGGTTGAAGTACAATTCCCAATTTAGCAATTTCATAATTTAGTGGTTTCTGCTATATCAGAGCTATTTGAAATCTATCCCTAAAAGGGTATATAATATTGAAGGTGCACATAGGGTCATTCAGAATAACTTCACACACACGCTTCTGTGCATTTCCAAGTCTAATTCTGTCACTAAATCCATACCGGTGACCCAGCGCCTAAATACTAGGCCTCAAATTTAAATCCCTCTAAATCTCTCGTTACCACCGCTGTACTGTTGTTGCTGGGCAAGATATTTAGTGTCCGTCAAAGCACATTTTTTGTTCTGGGTTGAAGTACAATTCCCAATTTAGCAATTTCATAATTTAGTGGTTCCTGCTATATCAGAGCTATTTGAAATCTATCCCAAAAAGGGTATATAATATTGAAGGTGCACATTGGGTCATTCAGAATAACTTCACACACACCCGCTACTGTGTATTTCCAAGTCTAATTCTGTCACTAAACCCATACCTGTCACCCAGCGCCTAAATACTAGGCCTCAAATTTAAATCCCTCTAAATCTCTCGTTACCGCTGTCCTGTTGTAGCTGGGAAAGTTATTTAGTGCCCGTCAAAGCACATTTTTTGTTCTGGGTTGAAGTACAATTCCCAATTTAGCAATTTCATAATTTAGTGGTTCCTGCTATATCAGAGCTATTTGAAATCTATCCCAAAAAGGGTATATAATATTCAAGGTGCACATTGGGTCATTCAGAATAACTTCACACACACGCTTCTGTGCATTTCCAAGTCTAATTCTGTCACTAAATCCATACCGGTCACCCAGCGCCTAAATACTAGGCCTCAAATTTATATCCCGCTGAATTTGAATACAATACATTGGGCCAAATAATATATTTGTTGTTGTGGTGAACCATAACAATGAGAAAAACATCTAGTAAGGGACGCGGACGTGGACATGGTCGTGGTGGTGTTAGTGGACCCTCTGGTGCTGGGAGAGGACGTGGCCGTTCTGCCACATCCACACGTCCTAGTGTACCAACTACCTCAGGTCCCAGTAGCCGCCAGAATTTACAGCGATATATGGTGGGGCCCAATGCCGTTCTAAGGATGGTAAGGCCTGAGCAGGTACAGGCATTAGTCAATTGGGTGGCCGACAGTGGATCCAGCACGTTCACATTATCTCCCACCCAGTCTTCTGCAGAAAGCGCACAGATGGCGCCTGAAAACCAACCCCATCAGTCTGTCACATCACCCCCATGCATACCAGGGAAACTGTCTCAGCCTCAAGTTATGCAGCAGTCTCTTATGCTGTTTGAAGACTCCGCTGGCAGGGTTTCCCAAGGGCATCCACCTAGCCCTTCCCCAGCGGTGAAAGACATAGAATGCACTGACGCACAACCACTTATGTTTCCTGATGATGAGGACATGGGAATACCACCTCAGCATGTCTCTGATGATGACGAAACACAGGTGCCAACTGCTGCGTCTTTCTGCAGTGTGCAGACTGAACAGGAGGTCAGGGATCAAGACTGGGTGGAAGACGATGCAGGGGACGATGAGGTCCTAGACCCCACATGGAATGAAGGTCGTGCCACTGACTTTCACAGTTCGGAGGAAGAGGCAGTGGTGAGACCGAGCCAACAGCGTAGCAAAAGAGGGAGCAGTGGGCAAAAGCAGAACACCCGCCGCCAAGAGACTCCGCCTGCTACTGACCGCCGCCATCTGGGACCGAGCACCCCAAAGGCAGCTTCAAGGAGTTCCCTGGCATGGCACTTCTTCAAACAATGTGCTGACGACAAGACCCGAGTGGTTTGCACGCTGTGCCATCAGAGCCTGAAGCGAGGCATTAACGTTCTGAACCTGAGCACAACCTGCATGACCAGGCACCTGCATGCAAAGCATGAACTGCAGTGGAGTAAACACCTTAAAACCAAGGAAGTCACTCAGGCTCCCCCTGCTACCTCTTCTGCTGCTGCCGCCTCGGCCTATTCTGCTGCTGCCGCCTCGGCCTCTTCCTCCGCCTCTGGAGGAACGTTGGCACCTGCCGCCCAGCAAACAGGGGATGTACCACCAACACCACCACCACCACCTCCGTCACCAAGCGTCTCAACCATGTCACACGCCAGCGTTCAGCTCTCCATCTCACAAACATTTGATAGAAAGCGTAAATTCCCACCTAGCCACCCTCGATCCCTGGCCCTGAATGCCAGCATTTCTAAACTACTGGCCTATGAAATGCTGTCATTTAGGCTGGTGGACACAGACAGCTTCAAACAGCTCATGTCGCTTGCTGTCCCACAGTATGTTGTTCCCAGCCGGCACTACTTCTCCAAGAGAGCCGTGCCTTCCCTGCACAACCAAGTATCCGATAAAATCAAGTGTGCACTGCGCAACGCCATCTGTAGCAAGGTCCACCTAACCACAGATACGTGGACCAGTAAGCACGGCCAGGGACGCTATATCTCCCTAACTGCACACTGGGTAAATGTAGTGGCAGCTGGGCCCCAGGCGGAGAGCTGTTTGGCGCACGTCCTGCCGCCGCCAAGGATCGCAGGGCAACATTCTTTGCCTCCTGTTGCCACCTCCTCCTTCTCGGCTTCCTCCTCCTCTTCTTCCACCTGCTCATCCAGTCAGCCACACACCTTCACCACCAACTTCAGCACAGCCCGGGGTAAACGTCAGCAGGCCATTCTGAAACTCATATGTTTGGGGGACAGGCCCCACACCGCACAGGAGTTGTGGCGGGGTATTGAACAACAGACCGACGAGTGGTTGCTGCCGGTGAGCCTCAAGCCCGGCCTGGTGGTGTGTGATAATGGGCGAAATCTCGTTGCAGCTCTGGGACTAGCCAATTTGACGCACATCCCTTGCTTGGCGCATGTGCTGAATTTGGTGGTGCAGAAGTTCATTCACAACTACCCCGACATGTCAGAGCTGCTGCATAAAGTGCGGGCCGTCTGTTCGCGCTTCCGGCGTTCACATCCTGCCGCTGCTCGCCTGTCTGCGC
Organism: Bufo gargarizans; assembly: GCF_014858855.1. NCBI lineage: Eukaryota > Metazoa > Chordata > Amphibia > Anura > Bufonidae > Bufo > Bufo gargarizans. The sequence continues at coordinate 15,268,452 of NC_058087.1, read as the reverse complement.
TACAGCGTAACTTCGGCCTTCCCGCTCACCGCCTCATATGCGACGTGCCCACCAGGTGGAACTCCACCTTGCACATGCTGGACAGACTGTGCGAGCAGCAGCAGGCCATAGTGGAGTTTCAGCTGCAGCACGCACGGGTCAGTCGCACTACAGAACAGCACCACTTCACCACCAATGACTGGGCCTCCATGCGAGACCTGTGTGCCCTGTTGCGCTGTTTCGAGTACTCCACCAACATGGCCAGTGGCGATGACACCGTTATCAGCGTTACAATACCACTTCTATGTCTCCTTGAGAAAACACTTAGGGCGATGATGGAACAGGAGGTGGCCCAGGAGGAGGAGGAGGAGGATGAGGAAGAGGGGTCATTTTTAGCACTTTCAGGCCAGTCTCTTCGAAGTGACTCAGAGGGAGGTTTTTTGCAACAGCAGAGGCCAGGTACAAATGTGGCCAGCCAGGGCCCACTACTGGAGGACGAGGAGGACGAGGATGAGGAGGAGGTGGAGGAGGATGAGGATGAAGCATGGTCACAGCGGGGTGGCACCCAACGCAGCTCGGGTCCATCACTGGTGCGTGGCTGGGGGGAAAGGCAGGACGATGACGATACGCCTCCCACAGAGGACAGCTTGTCCTTACCCCTGGGCAGCCTGGCACACATGAGCGACTACATGCTGCAGTGCCTGCGCAACGACAGCAGAGTTGCCCACATTTTAACCTGTGCGGACTACTGGGTTGCCACCCTGCTGGATCCACGCTACAAAGACAATGTGCCCACCTTACTTCCTGCACTGGAGCGTGATAGGAAGATGCGCGAGTACAAGCGCACGTTGGTAGACGCGCTACTGAGAGCATTCCCAAATGTCACAGGGGAACAAGTGGAAGCCCAAGGCCAAGGCAGAGGAGGAGCAAGAGGTCGCCAAGGCAGCTGTGTCACGGCCAGCTCCTCTGAGGGCAGGGTTAGCATGGCAGAGATGTGGAAAACTTTTGTCAACACGCCACAGCTAACTGCACCACCACCTGATACGCAACGTGTTAGCAGGAGGCAACATTTCACTAACATGGTGGAACAGTACGTGTGCACACCCCTCCACGTACTGACTGATGGTTCGGCCCCATTCAACTTCTGGGTCTCTAAATTGTCCACGTGGCCAGAGCTAGCCTTTTATGCCTTGGAGGTGCTGGCCTGCCCGGCAGCCAGCGTTTTGTCTGAACGTGTATTCAGCACGGCAGGGGGCGTCATTACAGACAAACGCAGCCGCCTGTCTACAGCCAATGTGGACAAGCTGACGTTCATAAAAATGAACCAGGCATGGATCCCACAGGACCTGTCCGTCCCTTGTCCAGATTAGACATTAACTACCTCCCCATAACCATATATTATTGGACTCCAGGGCACTTCCTCATTCAATCCTATTTTTATTTTCATTTTACCATTATATTGCGATGCTACCCAAAGTTGAATGAACCTCTCCTCTGCCTGTGTGCTAGGCCTAAATATATGCCAATGGACTGTTGCAGTGGTGGCTGACATGAAGCCTGATTCTCTGCTATGACATGCAGACTAATTCTCTGCTGACATGAAGCCAGATTGTCTGTTACGGGACCTCTCTCCTCTGCCTGGGTGCTGGGCCTAAATTTATGACAATGGACTGTTGCAGTGGTGGCTGACGTGAAGCCTGATTCTCTGCTATGACATGCAGACTGATTCTCTGCTGACATGAAGCCAGATCCTCTGTTACGGGACCTCTCTCCTCTGCCTGGGTGCTGGGCCTAAATTTATGACAATGGACTGTTGCAGTGGTGGCTGACGTGAAGCCTGATTCTCTGCTATGACATGCAGACTGATTCTCTGCTGACATGAAGCCAGATCCTCTTTTACGGGACCTCTCTCCTCTGCCTGGGTGCTGGGCCTAAATTTATGACAATGGACTGTTGCAGTGGTGGCTGACGTGAAGCCTGATTCTCTGCTATGACATGCAGACTGATTCTCTGCTGTCATGAAGCCAGATTGTCTGTTACGGGACCTTTCTCCTCTACCTGGGTTCTGGGCCTAAATTTATGAAAATTGACTCTTACAGTGGTGGGTGACGTGAAGCCTGATTCTCTGCTATGATATGAAGACTGATTCTCTGCTGACATGAAGCCAGATTGTCTGTTACGGGACCTTTCTCCTCTGCCTGGGTTCTGGGCCTAAATTTATGAAAATTGACTCTTACAGTGGTGGGTGACGTGAAGCCTGATTCTCTGCTATGATATGAAGACTGATTCTCTGCTGACATGAAGCCAGATTGTCTGTTACGGGACCTTTCTCCTCTGCCTGGGTTCTGGGCCTAAATTTATGAAAATTGACTCTTACAGTGGTGGGTGACGTGAAGCCTGATTCTCTGCTATGATATGAAGACTGATTCTCTGCTGACATGAAGCCAGATTGTCTGTTACGGGACCTTTCTCCTCTGCCTGGGTTCTGGGCCTAAATTTATGAAAATTGACTCTTACAGTGGTGGGTGACGTGAAGCCTGATTCTCTGCTATGATATGAAGACTGATTCTCTGCTGACATGAAGCCAGATTGTCTGTTACGGGACCTTTCTCCTCTGCCTGGGTTCTGGGCCTAAATTTATGAAAATTGACTCTTACAGTGGTGGGTGACGTGAAGCCTGATTCTCTGCTATGATATGAAGACTGATTCTCTGCTGACATGAAGCCAGATTGTCTGTTACGGGACCTTTCTCCTCTGCCTGGGTTCTGGGCCTAAATTTATGAAAATTGACTCTTACAGTGGTGGGTGACGTGAAGCCTGATTCTCTGCTATGATATGAAGACTGATTCTCTGCTGACATGAAGCCAGATTGTCTGTTACGGGACCTTTCTCCTCTGCCTGGGTTCTGGGCCTAAATTTATGAAAATTGACTCTTACAGTGGTGGGTGACGTGAAGCCTGATTCTCTGCTATGATATGAAGACTGATTCTCTGCTGACATGAAGCCAGATTCTCTGTTACGGGACCTCTCTCCTCTGCCTGGGTGCTGGGCCTAAATTTATGACAATGGACTGTTGCAGTGGTGGCTGACGTGAAGCCTGATTCTCTGCTATGACATGCAGACTGATTCTCTGCTGACATGAAGCCAGATTCTCTGTTACGGGACCTCTCTCCTCTGCCTGTGTGTGTGCTGGGCCTAAATATATGCCAATGGACTGTTGCAGTGGTGGCTGACGTGAAGCCTCATTCTCTGCTATGACATGCAGACTAATTCTCTGCTGACATGAAGACAGATTCTCTGTTACGGGACCTCTCTCCTCTGCCTGGGTGCCGGGGCCTAAATATCTGAGAATGGACTGTTCCAGTGGTGGGTGACGGGAAGCCAGATTCTCTGCTATGGAACCTCTTTCCAATTGATTTTGGTTAATTTTTATTTATTTAATTTTTATTTTAATTCATTTCCCTATCCACATTTGTTTGCAGGGGATTTACCTACATGTTGCTGCCTTTTGCAGCCCTCTAGCTCTTTCCTGGGCTGTTTTACAGCCTTTTTAGTGCCGAAAAGTTCGGGTCCCCATTGACTTCAATGGGGTTCGGGTTCGGGACGAAGTTCGGATCGGGTTCGGATCCCGAACCCGAACATTTCCGGGATGTTCGGCCGAACTTCTCGAACCCGAACATCCAGGTGTTCGCTCAACTCTACTTTTGGACTAAGAAGGCATATCCTGTTTCACAGAAGGAGAGGTGACTAATGAGGATCTACAACTGTTCTTGGACGCAGCAGGTTCGCAAAGCTTTGGTGCGGTTTTTGGAAATCATTGGTCAGCTGCACCGTGGCCTTGTGAGTGGGTTGCTTTGGGTTTGGCTAAAAACCTTACATTATTGGAGCTGTTTACCATAGTTGTGGCAGTTGAAATTTGGGGTCACGCAAAAATAAACTAATCTTTTTTATGGTTTTATAATGAAGGCGCAGTAGTAGCAATCTTCTTTGCCGCTGCTTGCGCTACTTCGACATTTGGTGTTGAAATGCCTATTTTTCAATGTGTTTTTTTTTAAAGTTAAGCATGTAACTTGTAAGTGTAATGTTGTGGCTAAAGCTCTGTCTCGTTTCCAGTGGCATTATTTCAGGGAACATCTGCTATTTGTAGACCAAGATGTTCACTCTTGCCCGCCCTGCCTGTGGGAACTCCCGGTGACCGCCTAGGCCCACTTCTTAGCTCGGCTGTGTCTTCAGCAACGTGGACCAGTCATGGTAAGTCTTGGGAAGACTGGTTGTTGGGAGTTGACAGCACTGCACTGGCCGATGTTAATTACTGTAGACAGGTGACCTTGGTTTATTTGGATCGTTGAGGGGCCAAAGCCTTTTGTCAGCTATAGTTCAGAAATGTTTATCAGACGTGTCTTTTTTTTTTCTTTTTAACTTTATAGATTACAGGACGTTACTAAAGATTTTATCATTGTGTTGTTGTTAAAAGGATGAAAAAAAGAAAATAAGTCGGTAGATACACGCAGGCCTGTTTTTTTTCCCGCTTTTGTGTTGTTTACTCGATAAATTGCCATCCGTGTGTGCCACAGAATACGAGATTACTTTGTTCTCTTAGGGCTGCTTCACACGAGCGGATGCCGTGCGTGACATCCGCTCCATGAATGACAGCCAAGACCCGATGCAGACTGCAGAGGCACGGAGTGTTAACATGATTGATAATGCTCTGTGCCTCTCTGTGACCTCTTTACTACGAAATCACAGTGAGATAAAGTTGTCACTGTGATTTCGTAGTAAAGAGGTCACAGAGAGGCACAGAGCATTATCAATCATGTTAATACTCCGTGCCTCTGCAGTCTGCATCGGGTCTTGGCTGTCATTCACGGAGCGGATGTCACGCACGGCATCCGCTTGTGTGAAACAGCCCTTATGCTTTTGTTTTGGCTTTCTTCGGTGCGTTACCCATAAGCAAATTAGTTTCCCTGTCTTGCTCCAAGCCTCCGGGCCTTTTCTCAGACTATGTTTGTTTCACGGAAGATGCAGTTAAAATCCATATTTGAAGGTCAAAAACGGATGTTTACGGTAACAGCGTATGGTTATTGATTGCGAAAATCTACAGTCCTCTATGGCAAGTTTCATGCATACGGGAATATATGTCGGTACGTTCGTGAGGCGCTTGTTTTTTATCGCATGACGATGGTTCTCCATTGACAAAAGGCCAGTTTGTGTTTATTTTCAAGCGGTGCATATCGTTGGCTGGTCTTTTACCTTCGGAATTCAGGTCACATTCTTTCCGGATCAGAGCGACGATGGTCACAGACGCGGTGGGTCTTTCAGAGGTGCAGGTAAAATGGATTGGTCGATGAAAGTCTGATTGTTACCATCGTTATATTCGTCCTAACTTACTTGTTGATTGTTTTTCTTTTGTTTACAGGTCATAGGAGACCGCTGTGTGGCTCTTGAGTCACCCTTATACATTTACTGGCTGGCTCAGAGAGCTTCTTAAGCCCCTGGTGGACTTAACCTTAGTTTTTCTCACATGGATGTCTCTTGACATGGGATACGGTGTTTAAAATGGTTGCAGGTCCTTACGGAAGTTGTGACCATAAGTAGGGCATCTCAGGTTCGCAAGGGGCTGGTCATACGTGCCGGGGGCAATGATCTGTGATCAGTGCGGGTTTTGGAATTGTTGTCCATTATTTGTTTTGACGTGGACTATTTTGCTGCCTTTTTTTCAGAATTAGTGATCATGTGGTCCGATATTATACCTCAGGTCCTTTAGAGTGGCACCTGCAATTATGAAACCATAGAGAGTGTGCACCGCCTCCTAAATATGAGAGTTTCCCGTTATGTCGTGCGGGGAAGTGTTGATACGTCACAGACAGCTTGAAGGTGATTTAATGCTGCAGGATGGTGTTCACCTTACTGAAATAGGTCTGGACCTATTTTTGTCTGGCTTACAAGATGCCATAGAGAGGGCCTTGTTCATTTTGTTGGGGGGGGAGTGGATTTGAGAATGGTGTAGGGAGTGTGGTAGACCTTGTCCTGGCGATTACACAAGAAGAAGAGGTCATCTGCCAGAACATCTAAGACATGACCACTAAGGCTGTGGGGTTGTGGCATATGAGGTGATCTCCAAAGACGTTGTTATGGGCATAAGTGGATGGGACAAGGTCTCCTTACTATTAATAAAGCTGTGGCCCTCCTTATTTGTAACCACTAGAATGGTGTCTTGACTATTTATTCAATGGGGTTAACAATGAGGATCAGTTAGAGGCAAGTTTGGATGAGCAGTCCCTTCGAGCTATGGAGCGAATACTAATGATCGCTCCCATTATGGAATCGGTCATCAGTATGTAGGAGGTGCAGGAAGCTGTGAGTGTAGCACTGCACTGACTATACTCACCACTCCCTGGTCTTCTTCCATACAGTGTCAGGACATTGTGCACATAGGATGAATAGGGGTTCTGATCTAAGGTCTGAGGAGCAATGGTGGTCTGACACAGAGATATGATGACGCTCGTGGGTCTGATCAGGGTTTGATACATACAGTACAGACCAAAAGTTTGGACACACCTTCTCATTCAAAGAGTTTTCTTTATTTTCATGACTATGAAAATTGTAGATTCACACTGAAGGCATTAAAACTATGAATTAACACATGTGGAATTATATACATAACAAAAAAGTGTGAAGCAACTGAAAATATGTCATATTCTGGGTTCTTCAAAGTAGCCACCTTTTGCTTTGATTACTGCTTTGCACACTCTTGGCATTCTCTTGATGAGCTTCAAGAGGTAGTCACCTGAAATAGTTTTCACTTCACAGGTGTGCCCTGTCAGGTTTAATAAGTGGGATTTCTTGCCTTATAAATGGGGTTGGGACCATCAGTTGCGTTGTGGAGAAGTCAGGTGGATACACAGCTGATAGTCCTACTGAATAGACTGTTAGAATTTGTATTATGGCAAGAAAAAAGCAGCTAAGTAAAGAAAAACTAGTGGCCATCATTACTTTAAAAAATGAAGGTCAGTCAGTCCGAAAAATTGGGAAAACTTTGAAAGTGTCCCCAAGTGCAGTCACAAAAACCATCAAGCGCTACAAAGAAACTAGCTCACATGCGGACCGCCCCAGGAAAGGAAGACCAAGAGTCACCTCTGCTGCGGAGGATAAGTTCATCCGAGTCACCAGCCTCAGAAATCGCAGGTTAACAGCAGCTCAGATTAGAGACCAGGTCAATGCCACACAGAGTTCTAGCAGCAGACACATCTTTAGAACAACTGTTAAGAGGAGACTGTGTGAATCAGGCCTTCATGGTAGAATATCTGCTAGGAAACCACTGCTAAGGACAGGCAACAAGCAGAAGAGACTTGTTTGGGCTAAAGAACACAAGGAATGGACATTAGACCAGTGGAAATCTGTGCTTTGGTCTGATGAGTCCAAATTTGAGATCTTTGGTTCCAACCACCGAGTCTTTGTGCGACGCAGAAAAGGTGAACGGATGGACTCTACGTGCCTGGTTCCCACCGTGAAGCATGGAGGAGGAGGTGTGATGGTGTGGGGGTGCTTTGCTGGTGACACTGTTGGGGATTTATTCGCAATTGAAGGCATACTGAACCAGCATGGCTACCACAGCATCTTGCAGCGGCATGCTATTCCATCCGGTTTGCATTTAGTTGGACCATCATTTATTTTTCAACAGGACAATGACCCCAAACACACCTCCAGGCTGTGTAAGGTCTATTTGACCATGAAGGAGAGTGATGGGGTGCTGCGCCAGATGACCTGGCCTCCACAGTCACCGGACCTGAACCCAATCGAGATGGTTTGGGGTGAGCTGGACCGCAGAGTGAAGGCAAAAGGGCCAACAAGTGCTAAGCATCTCTGGGAACTCCTTCAAGACTGTTGGAAGACCATTTCAGATGACTACCTCTTGAAGCTCATCAAGAGAATTCCAAGAGTGTGCAAAGCAGTAATCAAAGCAAAAGGTGGCTACTTAAAAAAAACTAGAATATGACATATTTTCACTTGTTTCCACACTTTTTTGTTATGTATATAATTCCACATGTGTTAATTCATAGTTTTGATGCCTTCAGTGTGAATCTACAATTTTCATAGTCATGCAAATAAAGAAAACTCTTTGAATGAGAAGGTGTGTCCAAACTTTTGGTCTGTACTGTAGGTCTGATGAAGCTTAGGGGTCTGATACAGAGATCTGATGGAGCTTGGGGGTCTGATCTGAAGTCTGAGAAGGAATAGGGGTATAATAGGGGTCTGATGTCTGAAGAGGAATAGGCCTCTGATACAAAGCTCTAATGGAGCTTTAGGGTCTGATACAGAGGTCTGATGGAGCTTGATGTTCTGATGAGGTTCTGATACAGAAGTATGATAGAGCTTAAGGGTCTACTGAGGTCTGATTTGAGGTCTGAGGAGGAATTGGGGTCTAATAAAGCCTGGGGGTCTGACATAGAACAGTGATGAGCGGCAGGGCGATATTTCACAAATATTTGGGCGAATATTCGTCATATATTCGCAAATTCGAAAATTCGTGATCTCCAGTCATTATTTTCTTGATTGCTGAAATCGGCAATCAGAAAATTTGCGATATGAAAATCCACTATCAACACTACTCCTATAGGCAATTTTCCTATTGGTTGCTAGGGATGTTGCTAAGTGCCGATATTCGCGATAAATTCGCAATAAATTCACGATTCGAATATTTGTGAATACAAATATATAGCACTATATTCAAAATATTCGCGAATTCTCAAAGTAGTGATATTCGTGATTAAAATTTGCAATTCGAATATTCGCACTCAACACTACACTACGTGCAGAATTATTAGGCAAATGAGTATTTTGACCACATCATCCTCTTTATGCATGTTGTCTTACTCCAAGCTGTATAGGCTCGAAAGCCTACTACCAATTAAGCATATTGTGTGGTCTAATGACATCAACACCCTATATCAGGTGTGCATAATTATTAGGCAACTTCCTTTCCTTTGGCAAAATGGGTCAAAAGAAGGACTTGACAGGCTCAGAAAAGTCAAAAATAGTGAGATATCTTGCAGAGGGATGCAGCACTCTTAAAATTGCAAAGCTTCTGAAGCGTTATCATCGAACAATCAAGCGTTTCATTCAAAATAGTCAACAGGGTCGCAAGAAGCGTGTGGAAAAACCAAGGCGCAAAATAACTGCCCATGAACTGAGAAAAGTCAAGCGTGCAGCTGCCAAGATGCCACTTGCCACCAGTTTGGCCATATTTCAGAGCTGCAACGTCACTGGAGTGCCCAAAAGCACAAGGTGTGCAATACTCAGAGACATGGCCAAGGTAAGAAAGGCTGAAAGACGACCACCACTGAACAAGACACACAAGCTGAAACGTCAAGACTGGGCCAAGAAATATCTCAAGACTGATTTTTCTAAGGTTTTATGGACTGATGAAATGAGAGTGAGTCTTGATGGGCCAGATGGCTGGATTGGTAAAGGGCAGAGAGCTCCAGTCCGACTCAGACGCCAGCAAGGTGGAGTACTGGTTTGGGCTGGTATCATCAAAGATGAGCTTGTGGGGCCTTTTTGGGTTGAGGATGGAGTCAAGCTCAACTCCCAGTCCTACTGCCAGTTTCTGGAAGACACCTTCTTCAAGCAGTGGTACAGGAAGAAGTCTGCAAGGTAAGAAAAACATGATTTTCATGCAGGACAATGCTCCATCACACGCGTCCAAGTACTCCACAACGTGGCTGGCAAGAAAGGGTATAAAAGAAGAAAATCTAATGACATGGCCTCCTTGCTCACCTGATCTGAACCCCATTGAGAACCTGTGGTCCATCATCAAATGTGAGATTTACAAGGAGGGAAAACAGTACACCTCTCTGAACAGTGTCTGGGAGGCTGTGGTTGCTGCTGCACGCAATGTTGATGGTGAACAGATCAAAACACTGACAGAATCCATGGATGGCAGGCTTTTGAGTGTCCTTGCAAAGAAAGGTGGCTATATTGGTCACTGATTTGTTTTTGTTTTTGAATGTCAGAAATGTATATTTGTGAATGTTGAGATGTTATATTGGTTTCACTGGTAAAAATAAATAATTGAAATGGGTATATATTTGTTTTTTGTTAAGTTGCCTAATAATTATGTACAGTAATAGTCACCTGCACACACAGATATCCCCCTAAAATAGCTAAAACTAAAAACAAACTAAAAACTACTTCCAAAAATATTCAGCTTTGATATTAATGAGTTTTTTGGGTTCATTGAGAACATGGTTGTTGTTCAATAATAAAATTAATCCTCAAAAATACAACTTGCCTAATAATTCTGCGCTCCCTGTAATATAGAAGTCTGATGGTGTTTGGGAGTCTGATGGGAGCCTGATCTAAGGTCAGAGGAGGAATAGGGTTATGATCTGAGGTGTCTGATTTGAGGGGGAATGTGGGTCTGATACAGAGGTGTTTTGGAGCTTAGCAGTCTGATTGAGCTTTGGGGTCTGATGGAGCTCTTTTCTGAGGAGGAATAGGAGTCTGATCTGAGGTTTGATGGAGCTTGGGGTTCTGATCTGATGTCACGGATGGTGTTGCAGAAATCTGGAACTTATAAATAAACATCCGACTGGCTTGATCCCAAACTAAGGAGCATATGGGTGAGCCCTATAAAACCCCTAGAGCTCTCCCTGACTGCTATACCCATGCAAAGGTCTTAATGGTATACGATTGCATGCCCTCGTACCTTATACTATGTGACACCTGAAAACCCTATAATAGTGAGGGGACACGACCACCGGCTCCCTGCACTTAATACGGACGGAGTCAGGGTCACCTACAATCAAGCCAGCAAGAAAACACAAATAAAGGAAACAGACTTATCTGAGGAATCAGGAGAGGCAGCGTCCAGCAGTGAACACAATCCAGGAAGAAGTATAAACCGCAAAGTGAGGCAGTATGGGAGGGAATATAAAGGGAGACAATCAGTGCAAATAGGTGACAGCTGGGAGAAGGAAAAGAAATTAGAAAGTGAAACCAAAACAAAGAACATCATACAACAGGTAGAGAAGAACGTCTGCCAGATCTTCTCACAGAGCTGGCGGTGACATCTGAGGTCTGATGGAGCTTGGGGTTCTGAGGAGGGGTCTAATCTGAGGTTGGATGAAAAAAATATTTTTTTCCTATTTTTCTCCTCTATATCCTAGGTGTCATGTTCAAAGGGTCATACGGAATATCTCACAGGCATGCAGAGATGGACAATAGACCACTGACAAAACAGATTACTTTATTAAACAGGACATGACCAAACATGACAGTAAGACCTGGACAAACAAGCAAGGGAACCATGGCAGATGGAACACCACAGGACCAAGTGCGCCGGTTTGACGGGCGGATTCTACGTGATAGACTTTACCGAGGGCTCACCAGGTCAGATCTCCAGGATGGTCCCGGTGCACTTGGCCCCTTACCTGCCAGCGACAAATGCTGGCACAAGCACCAGCGATCCAGGTCAATGTTCACACAGCAAAGGCCACAGCCAGCACGCATCAAACAAACCAGCATGCATGAGAAAAGCCCACAGCCAGTACGCAGAGTGCACGTAGCCAGCCTGCACGTCACAAGTGTCAGGAACTACACAATGATATGGACACAGGGAGAATGCATACACAAGCCACAGTTCACACACAGGCGGCCGCAAACGACACGTAGCCCAAAGCAACCAGCCTACACATGAAGAGCCAGCAGCCAGTACGCCAGAGCGACTAAAGCGAGTACACATGGTAACCAATGTCACAGTCAACTGCACTGTGACACCTAGGTGTGTCTTATGAAGCAAAAAATGCAGTATGTCTCTTTTCAGCCTTACAAACTATGGGGGTCATTTATGATCCATAAAAACACGTATTTTAGGCGTATTTCTGGCGCAGGTTATTTGTGCCACAATCTGCGACCCCACTCACAACACGTCTAAAAAAGTAAGCGCAGTAAGGGCAGGGAAGGGGACAGGCCAGCTAAAACACCGGTCTTAATAAATGACCCCTATGTACCTATATTTTCCAGGAATAAATGTCGTATAGCTCAATCCCCTTGAAGGATTGGACAGTTGAGCCACATGAAGAACCTTTCTGTGTTCTGGCCATTCTCTAATGATAGTGAGATGACTCTGCTGACCCTGCCTGTGTCTACAAAGAAAAGCTGAAAAATGAGCTTCAGAAAAGGATAACGTCAGACCACTGTGTGTGCTCCAGTATGTGAAAACTGGAATGTGTCAAGATTTTTTTTTTATATGGGTAGTACTAGTCACATGAAAAAAAAACTAAAAAAAACGTAAGGACACAGTTCCTGCACATTCCTCGGCACTGGATGAAGGAAGTCCTTATATTGAGGGCATATGTCTACGAATGGTTTGGATACATTCAGTATTTTTATTTTAACACACAAGCATTTAACAGCATGAAATTAATATACATGGGGCATTTCTGGCTCCCTCTACAATTATTCCATCTGTCATTGTTTAAATGAAATGCAAGTGAACAATATTACATTTTTGTTCCCATTATAAAAAGTTGATATTTGTAATGCATGTACATATGTCTCTGTCCCCTTATGTCATCTGTGGGGGGTTCTTTTCCATAAACTGCATTATAAGGTATAAAATAATTAAGATTTTAATACAGCTACAACTACATTCATATTGGATTTGCAATATGCTCGGTCTTACAACTACAACCAGTGGCGGATATTAATAAGGGTGTTTGTTGCGGCAGCCCCAGGCCCAACATCTCTGTGGGGCCCAACGTTGCCCCCAAACGTCCACATTGGGACAATTCTCTGAGTACAGATAATGTAGTAGATGTTCCCTGCAGTCCTATGTAATACCACAGATAACAGAATGATAACTCTCTGAGTACAGATAATATAGTAGATGTCACCTGCAGTCCTATGTAACACAACAGATAACACTGTGATAACTCTCTGAATGCAGATAATGTACTAGATAGTACCTACAGATAACATACATTTCTCCAGGATTTACATATTGATGGCCTATCCTCAGGATAGGTCATCAATATAAGATTGGAGGGGTTCAACTCACAGAACTCCTGCGAGCGCTGTGGTCTCCTCACTGCCTACCAAGCAAAGCTCTGTCCATATGATAGCAGCTGTGCTTGGTATTGGGACTGAGCTGCACCTACAGATGTAGCCGAGCTAAAACATTTCACAGTATTTCACATCTCAGTTCTCTCGTGACAAAATCCATGGAAATCCATTGAAAAAGTCAGTTAACATTTTCTTTTGACTCTTTACGTAACACGTTAACCATCAAGTTTAGCTTGGCTACATCTGTAGGCCACATGACTGATGAATGTGATGTGATATGGCCTAGGAAGAGGTTGCAAAAAAATATATATATTGGGCAGCAATTATTGTCAGGAGAAAATGTAGGGAGGAGACCCGAGCTGCGTAATCTGCTCCTGGCTACAACTGTAAAGCTGTAAAGCTGTAAAGCCATGGTGTTGCACTGCGATATGTGACATGCTGCGACTGCGACACGACAGTCGCCGAAAAATCCATCTTCAATGGATTTTTTGCAACTGTCATGTTGTAGTCGCATCATGTCACATGACGCAGTGCGACACCATAGCCTATCATTATAAAAATTGTTGAGACAAAATGTCACGCAACACATGTCGTCGTGTAGCCCTAGCATTAAAGGCGCTGTGGAGGTCACTGTTAAAGGGGCGGGCACTGTGGAGGTCACTGTTAAAGAGGCATTCACTGTAGATGTTACTGTTAAGGGGGCAGGCCGCTGTGGAGGTCACTGTTAAAGGGGTGGACACTGTGGAGGTCACTGTGAAGGAGGCAGGGGCAACTATTAAAGGGGCCACTGCTGTGGAGGTCCCTGTTAAGGCAGCAGGGTACTGTGGAGGTCCCTGTTAAGGGGACGGGCCCCTGAGGAGGTCACTGTCAAGGAAGTGGGGTGCTGTGAAACTCACTGTTAAAGGGGTGGGCTGCTGTGAAGGTCAAAGTTAAGGGGATGGGCTGCTGTGCAGTTCCCATTTTAAAGTGGCGGGGCACTGTGGGGGGATCAGTGTAAGGGTGGGGGACTGTGGAGTTCACTGTTAAAGGGGAGGGGTGCTGTAGAGGTCACTGTTATGGGGGATACTGTCAATATCTTTTAATGACACACAGAAACATTAAATGAAATAGATGAAATATACCCGTGCGAAGCCTGGTCCTTCTGCTAGTGTGTATATACAAGTTACATCTAGCCTGTTGCATCTGTCTCAGTTTCAGGCCTCATGCACACGACCGTATTTGTTTTTGCGGTCCTCATCCCGCATTTTCCCTTCTGCATTTCCTGCAGTATTCTAAAACTGCCTATTCTTGTCTGCAAAATGAACAAGAATACGACATGCTCTATTTTGTTGTTTTTGCTGGGCGGTAGAATGAACATAAGGATTCGGACAGCATATTTTGAGACTCCATTAAATATATAGGTCCGCATCCGATCTGCAAAAATGGGGATTGGATGTGGACTAAAACTACAGTTGTGTGCATGGGGTCTAAATCTGTTTGCTGCATTCTCTTCGGTAAAGGAAACGTTAATCACAACCCAGTCCGTTTGTCATGTCTCCACCAGTACCAGAAGGTACATCACACTGCAATGAAATATTAAGGGACACTTTTGTAACATTGTATAATGTAAAGACTCTGGGGTAATACTGAAAAAAAAAAAAGGTCCTTTCTTTTTTATTGCCACGTAAGACAATATGAGAGTATACAGTATATTTCAGTGTATCATATAATATCTAGAGGTTTCATTAGCCCAAACTAATTTTTGTTATATTAACATTTCATGTTCTGGAGAAGATATTGTGATGTTGGATAAGGTTTGAATAATGTCATTGTATAGCCTTGGAAATTTGTTGATATTTCAATAAAGTTTCCTTGGTGTCATTACTGCATTTAATCAATCCCTGCAGCGGAATTATATACAAGAGGAGCATTATTCCGTGGTTATAAATGTCAGGGAACACTCGTTAGATTGGAGAAGTCATCTGCCTGCAGAATTTAATCCGATCTGTTATTTAATTAGTATTGTAAAAAAATACCACCATGTATCTATTATATGCATATTAATGTACCGTATTTATTTTGTATGTTCCAAATAAAGGATATCATGTACAGTATATGTGCAAGATACAAAACCCTCAACAGGTAAAAAGTTAAGTAACCCATCTCCAGAATTATCAGCAATGCTAGAAAACCCTGAAATTGCAGTTCTTTTATTATTGTATTTTACTCATTTTGGACAAAAAAAACCACATTTTAATAGTTGTTTGTTAGAAAAAATTTAGTTTTTTTTTCTCTACAGCTTTCACTCTCAAGGCATTATAAACTGTTACTTCCCCCTTCTCAGTGAATCCATCAGAGCAGTTTGATCTTTAGCCCTTAACTGTACTTTCCTAAAATGCTCTTAAAGAGGACCTTTCACCTTGAAAAACATTGTGAGCAAAGTATGCTGCTATGGAGAGCGGCGCCCGGGGATCTCACTGCACTCACTATTATCCCTGGGCGCCGCTCCGTTCTCCCGCTATGCCCTCCGGTATCTTCACTCTCTAAGTTATAGTAGGCGGAGTCTGCCCTTGTCCTGTGGGCGTGTCCTTCTCCTAGGCTGCGAGCTGTGCGCTGCGATTGGCCAGCGCTGCAGCCTAGGAGAAGGAGACGCCCACAGGACAAGGGCAGACACCGCCTACTATAACTTACAGAGCGAAGATACCGGAGGGCATAGCGGGGGAGAACGGAGCGGCGCCCGGGGATAATAGTAAGTGCAGTGAGATCCCCGGGCGCCGCTCTACATGGCAGCATACTTTGTTCACAATGTAAGGTCCTCTTTAAACACTGATTATAGCTAAATTCTTATTAGTTAATAATTTAGCTTAAATATAATCTAACAGCAGGATCAACCCTATTAAACCAGGCTTATTGCTGGAAATTTCACGGCTTCACCGATGCATCCCCAGTAATAAGGTCTCGATGCCCACCAGCAAAGAGATTTCAATAAAATGACTTGCATAGAGCATGTAAAATAGCCCGACCCGGGTTTCGCCTTCACTTCGTCTGGGGCGTCACAATCTAATCCACCCGAACTTTGATCTTATGCACTCAGGGTCCTATGTCATTTCTGGTTTCCCGAATACAAGTTAGTATACAAACACATAATATTCTCATATATAAAAGTGAATACATTAAAATCACTTGCATTAAGAGTTATACAACCACTCTGTGAGTATCCCACCTTATACCATTCAGAGGAGCGGCTTATGAGTATTAGAGGTCTCTTGAATAATAATGCTAATTTAATCCATACTGACTGCTTTCATGTCCCATTTGATATTTAGGCCTTTGGGTTGTAGGGTGTTAAGAGTTGCTTCTCTCTTGTTAATTTGTTTTACCGCATCCCCACCTCTCCAATTCTTATGTACATATTCAACCCCAACAAATCTCAATCCTGCAGGATTTTTATGGTGAACTCTTTTAAAATGTGCGGATACACTGAGGGTTTCAAGACCTCTTTTTATATTCCTATTCCTTGCTTAAAGGGGTATTCCCATCTTAATGATCACTGTTAAATCTGGTAATGATTTAACAGTGATCATTTTTCTAAATATATTTAATTAACAAATCCCCACCCCTTAGAAAAAAATAAACCTATACTTACCTGACTGTTGTCTTCCGTCTCCCCTGGTTACGGCCACCGCTCTTCTCAGGAATCGCGGTGGCCACGCGTGCGCAGACGTCTTCTTTTCTTCCCCCGGCCGGCCGTGCGCTGTACTGAACGCTGTACTATACTATACTGGCTAGGAAGAAGTCACCAGGGCGCATGCGCGAACTCTGTGTGCGCGTTCAGTACAGCGCGCGGCCGGCCGGGAGAAGACATCGCACCCATCGCCACTCCAGAAGTCTGTAAATAAAAAGAATCGCCATACCAAAAGTAGTTATGGGTCAAACAATAATCTATGCAATTTAGAATGAATTCCTTTTGATCATTTGCCATGTGCTCATTCTTATCCAAAAAGTGTTTTACTGCCTCCTATCCTTTGTCATTTGGAATTATAGTGTACAGCGATGAGACATCTGCTGTCATCAGATGCACATCATCTGTCACTGTACCCAATTCCTCCAGAACTTTCAGAACATGACCTGTATCTTTAAGGTAAGATGGTACAGTGGGCACATATCTCTGGAGAAATATGTCCACATATTCTGAAATCCTGCTGCTAATGGATCCGATCCCGGAGACAATGGGTCTCCCATGTGGATTAGCCGGATCCTTATGGACTTTGGGCAAGTAATAAATGAAGGGTGTGATTAGGTGAATATTATGGAGATAATAAAATTCTTTCTTGTTTAAAACTCCTTTTTCCAACCCTCTCTTAAGTAATGTTTTAAATTCTTTTTTTATATTCATTAATGGGATCTTTTTTCAGCAATTTGTAGGTTACTTTATCTCCTAAAATACGTCCCATTTCTTTCTAATAACTACTCTTATCAAGGACAACTATCCCCCTACCCTTATCCGCAGGTTTTATTATTATATTTTCATCTTTCTCTTTCCAGCTGAGGTTACTTTTTTTATTTTTACTATCTTTTATCCCTTCCAATCCTTTTATTATTCCTTTTTTAAAGGCCTCAATGCGCTCATTCTCCCTGTTGTTTGGATAAAATTTAGATTTATTTTTAAGGGTACTTTCACACTTGCGTTTTTCTTTTCCGGCATAGAGTTCCGTCACAGGGGCTCTATACCGGAAAAGAACTGATCAGTTTTATCCCCATGCATTCTGAATGGAGAGAAATCCGTTCAGTTTGCATCAGGATGTCTTCAGTTCAGTCGTTTTGACTGATCAGGCAAAAGAGAAAACCACAGCATGCTACGGTTTTCTCTCCGGCAAAAAAAAACTGAAGACTTGCCTGAACGCCGGATCCGGCATTTTTTCCCATAGGAATGTATTAGCGCCGGATCCGGCATTCAGAATACCGGAATGCCGGATCCGTCGTTCCGGCATGCGCAGATCGGTAAAAATGAGAAAAATGTGCAAGACGGATCCGTCGGTCCGCATGACAAGCGGAGAGACGGATCCGTCCTTGCAATGCATTTGTGAGATGGATCCGCATCCGGATCCGTCTCACAAATGCTTTCAGTCAGCTGCAGATCGGCGGATCCGGCGGCCAGTTCCGACGACGGAACTGCCTGCCGGATCACACTGCCGCAAGTGTGAAAGTAGCCTTAGGGTGGTGTGTGAATGGTGTTCCGCCAACCCTGGACTTATTGGTGGTTTGGACGTCATGTAATTGAAAATATTACGTTTCCTAATATACCGATGTATATCCAAATATACCTCAAATTTATTGCCCTTATGTGTGGTGGCAAACTTGAGACCTTTGTTGGGGACTCTTTTCTCATCCTCTTTTAACTCATAGGAACTCATAGGAACTCTAGAAACTTAACACCCTACAACCCAAAGGCCTCAATATCGAATGGGACATGAAAGCAGTCAGTATGGATTAAAATACCATTATTATTCAAGAGACCTTTAATACTCATAAGCCTCTCTTCTGAATGGTATAACGTGGGATAGTAGAGGATTTAAGGTAATGGGGATGTATTAGGTGTTTTTAAGGTAGAGTAGAAGTTTCTATATCCTTCATATATATATGTATTTTAATATGGTAAGCCATTGCCCACCGCCCGAACCTGAAAATTGATTTGTATTCTGGATACAGGGTATGAATCGGTGAATGCACAATTTTGTTGTCTCCTTAAGGCATGCGTATATTTCATACCATGCCAGGAGTTTCTGCGCTAGTCACAGAGTGGTCGTATAACTCTTAATGTAAGTGATTTTAATGAATTCAATTTTATATATGAGAATATTGTGTGTTTGTATACTAACTTGTATTCGGGAAACCGGAAATGATATAGGACCCTGAGCGCATAAGATCAAAGTTCGGGCGGATTAGATTGTGACGCCCCAGACGAAGCGAAGGCGAAACCCGGGTCGGGCTATTTTACATGCTCTATGCAAGTCATTTTATTGAAATCGCTTTGCTGGTGGGCATTGAGACCTTACACTGGGGATGCATCGGTGAAGAATACAAGGCTACACGAGATGTCTAACCCTGTCAATCACAACAGAGGGGGAGTACACAAAGGAGATAGCATTTGAATAGCAGTGCTCCAAGGCTTCTGACTGGCCCCTTGGTGCTCTAATGAGCAATTTTGCATAATAAAAAGCCAGATATCTCGGGAATACTTCTGCATGCAAAGATAACTAAGGTATCGTTTAATCAGCATGGTCAATGCTACCAGGCAATATGCCTGGTTTAATAGGGCTTATCCTGCTAATAGATGCTCTTTGAATTCGTTTTTTGAGCTGTCAGGAATTTAAAGATAAGGATACAGACTAAGCCATTTGAATGGCTCTCTGACATATTCACTGAGAAGGGGAAAGCTACAGTCTGCAGATTCCCTGAAAACAAAAAGCTGCAGAGAATTTCACCATTCCAGGACTTTACTATTTTCTGTATTTGCTTTTTCATGTTTTTTTTAACTCTTTTCTAGTGTTGTGTCTGTGAAGGTTCTCATTTATCCAGGTCATGGTATATCTGTAAAGAATAAATCAAGGCAACTGGACTTACTGTAGATTTCTTGAAAACGTTTCACTCGTTCTTCCAACAAGCTTTCTCAATTCTGAATTGAGAAAGCTCGTTGGAAGAACGAGTGAAACGTTTTCAAGAAATCTACAGTAAATCCAGTTGCCTTGATTTATTCTTTGCAGATATCTTTTCTAGTGTTGATCGCGCACCAAAGTGCTTGGGTGTTCGGGTGCTCGGTTCGAACCCCTCGGGATGCTCAGGTGCTCTACCGAGCACCCGAGCACAATGGAAGTCAATGGGAGAACCCGAGCATTAAACCAGGCACCCCCTACTCTGAAGAGGGGAGGGTGTCTGGCTCATACAAAAAGTTCCTAAATTGATGGAAACACCACTGAAATGATTGGGAACGGCATGAGGTGGATGTCTGGATGCATCTTGGACTCCCAGTTCGCTGCTGGGAACGATGTTGTCTGAGTAGTTTGACACTTTTACAGACTAACAATAAGTCACACAAAACCGAAGATAAAATCGATTTTAGAGGAAAAATTATTAGGACACATTCTTTCCTGTATATTTACTTGTACAAAAAGTGCAAGTGCTTCCAGAAATTACATGGAAGATGCACTCCGATACAAACTATATATCACATAATGGAGGGCCTCATTCACATTGTGGTACAATTGCTCAGGTAGTGGGACTCCTACACTCATAAAGCCTATGCACTAAGTGAAAGGGCTTCCAAAAATTACAAGGAACCGGCACTCCAATACACTCTTTATTACACATAAAGTAGGGAATCATACACCCTTGAAAAATTATGATTGATGGCCTGCTGGTGACCCTCAAAAACATTAGGAGCAAGGGCCTGCTGCTGAGCTGACCATCTAAAACATTAGGGGTGAGGGTCTGCTGCAGAGCTAACTTTCTAAAACATTATGGGTGAGGGCCTGCTGGTGAGCTGACTCTGCAAAACATTATACACGAGGGCATGCTGGTGAGCTGACCCTTTAAAAGATTGTAGGTGAGGGCCTGCTGCTGAGCTGACCCTGTAAAACATTATATGCAAGGGCCTGCTGGTGAGCTGACCCTCTAAAACATTATATGCGAGGGCCTGCTGGTGAGCTGACCCTCTAAAAGATTGTAGGTGAGGGCCTGCTGGTTAGCTGAGCCTCTAAAACATGTCATGCAAGGGCCTGCAATTGAGCTGGCCCTCTAAAAGATTGTAGGTGAGGTCCTGCTGGTGAGCTGACCCTCAAAAACATTATATGCGAGGGCCTGCAGGTGAGCTGACCCTCTACAACATTAGAAGTGAGGGAAGACTAATAAGCATGTTGATATGATGGAATAGAGGAGGACGAGAAAAGGAAGATTGAGCCATATACCCTTTTTTGTGGTGGAAAGGGGTGCATGTGAATACAGTGTATTCAGTACATTATAAAAAACACATGTTATGTACAGTCGCTTTCCTCTGGTGGAGTTAAGAAGTCAGGGGCAATCCAGGCCTTGTTTATTTTTATAAGAGTCAACCTGTCAGCAATTATTATGCCCCAAGCCGCACTAAATACCTGCTCTGACAAAACGCTGGCGGCAGGGCCGTCCAGCGCCTCCAAGGCGTAGGGTGCCAGTTCGTGCCACGTGTCCAGCTTGGACACCCAGTAGTTTTAAGGCACAGAGGGATCATTGAGGACGCTGACACGGTCTGCTACAGTACTCCTTCACCATCTTCCAAAAATTTTCCATCCTTGTGACACTAGGCCGCGCATGGTGAGGGTACTGGCGGGGTGTCATGAAACTGTCCCAGGCTTTGGAGAGTGTTTTCCTGCCTCTGTTGGAACTGCTGTGTGTTCCCCTCGGAATGAAAGATGAGAAGTTTTCTTTGTTAGGTGTCGAGTAGGGTGAACAACCAGTAATCAGTGTTGTCCAAAATGCGTAAAACGCGCGGGTTAAGGGAAAGGCAGACTAACATAAAGTCAGCCATGTGTGCCGGAATCACAACAGGCAAGACTTCGCTGTCATCATCAGGAGGAATGACTCTCAATCTCCTCATCCTCTTCCGCCAATAAACACTGAACAGATAGAATTAAACTTCCATGGGTACTACCCTCTGTAGCGAAGACAACCGTCTCCTGCTCCTCCTCATCATCATCATCATCATCCAATTTTAGCTGAGAAGACGAACTGAGGGTAGTCTGGCTATCACCCTGTGTAATGTCTTCCCCTATTTCCACCTTATCCACATGCAAAGCGTCAGCCTTAATTGTGAGCAGCGAGTGTTTGAGTAGACACAGAAGTGGGATGGTTACGTTGATAATAGCGTTATCGCCGTTCACCATTTGTGTTGATTCCTCAAAGTTTCTTAAACGTCACAGAGGTCAGACATCCATACCCACTCCTCGTTTGTGAAGAGCGGAAGCTGATTGGAAAGGCGACGACCATGTTGCAGCTGGTATTCCACTACTGCCCTCTGCTGCTCACAAAGCCTGGCCAACATGTGGAACGTCGAGTTCCAGTGCGTGCTCACGTCACACAACAGTCGGTGAGCTGGCAATTGTAAGCGGTGCTGCAGCGTTGACAGACCAGCGGAAGCTGTCGATGACTTGTGAAAATGGGCACACACGTGGCTCACATTCACCAGTAACTCAGGCAAATTGGGGTAGGTTTGGAGAAACCACTGAACCACTAATTTGAAAACGTGGGCTAGGCATGGGATGTGTGTGAGATTGCCGAGCTCCAAAGCCTCCACCAAGTTACGGCCATTATCAGACACAACCATGCCTGGTTCTAGGTTGAGTGGCCAGAGCCACAGCTCAGTCTCTTATCCCCTGCCACAGCTCTGCAGCTAAGCACCTAGAAATGGTCTGCTCAGAAACAGAAGTGTGCTATAAACCCATGTCTAGGTTGGTAGAAAACAAAATTGTGGGAATTGCTCATGCTTTGTTAGAGGACCAAATAACCCTCTCTTCTGGTGGCCTCTTCTGGGCTTTCCAAAGCTTGTGTGTGCGTTCCCTCAAGTAACCAAAGATCCCAACACCTCCTAACAGCTAGGTCAAAACAACCATTCTGCCTCAATCAGTCCATTGAGTGTCCCCTTCTTAAAGTCTGTCAACTCGGCCAATGTTCGAGTGGGTCATAGAGACATGTTAACAATCTCTCATCAAGAGGTACACTACCCAAAAAGTAGCCTCTGAGAGCCTTGCAGTAAGGGAAGCACTTTTATGCCCTCTTGTGGCAATAGCCAGTGTTTAATCAGACCTCACCTGAAATTATTTACATATTTGCCTGGGACATAACAGCATTCTGAGTTATACAGCAATCCAATATTTGAGTCTGGGTACATTATTTTTTATGTCAATGAGTGTATCATCAAAGCTTGTAAGACCGGCTCTTTTTGTTATTATTTCAATGCCATTTTGATATTCAATGGTGATGATAGACAGATAGAAAATGGTTAGAAAGAAATAAATAAATGGTTAATGTTGCTTTCTTGGATTCTGTCACCAGATGGCGCCCGGTTAACACAGAGTGACACATCTGGCGACACATCCCAAGGTCTTTCCCAACAGATATAGAAGAAATAACCTGTCCCTCTGGCCTTTACTATACCTGCGTGCAATATGGTCCCAGAGTAGGGAGACAGTCCCATAAAATCTGATATTTGCTGGTTGCTTAATGCTAAAAGCAATGCTTCAATGTTTTCACTTTTCTCAGAGTTTTCCCATCATATTTATCTATTTATGTGTCACCTTCAGTAAAAAAATTATGCAGAGACGGCACAGGGACAGATAATCGACGTAGATGACAAGTTTTATTCCCCTTTATCATATTATGTCTGGTATATGTATATGCATACAGTTCCCCTTATCAGAGTACGCGCAGCACTGATCTGGTGGTCCTAGTAATTGGCTATTCTTCTTGTTAAGGAAATTTGCATTGAATTTCTAGATACCTTATAGTTACATTCAATTAGGGCTCATTCAGACGGCCGTATGCTGTCCGCAAAAAGTCAGATACTTTTTTTGCAGATTAGATGCTGCCCTATTTACTTCTACGGGACCTTTTTCTTCCATTCCATGGCTCAGCAAAACAAATGAAACATGTCCTATACTTGTCAAAACCAATGAAAACCAGGACATGGCCCCATTGAAGTCTATGGGTCAGCAAAAAACGGAATGTAATCCTATGCTGAACTGTCCGCAAAAAAAAGATCTGCATTTTTGCAAACAGCATACGGCCGTCTGAACGAGCCCTCAGGAGGTAGATTTCAGGGTTTCTTAGGCCTCATGTACATGGCCGTTGCCCGGTCGTGGCCATTTTTCGGCCCACTTGAATGGGTCCGCAATCCGGACCTCTGTTGTGGACCGGAAGCACGGAACCCCACGGAAGCATGTTCTATTTTTTTTACAGTGCTGACAGATCACGGACCCATTCAAGTTGACTGGGTCTCGATCCGTCCCCGCCGCCGCACGGATGTTGCCCATGCAAAAAAAGTTATACAAAAATGAGCCACAAAATATGAAAAAAAAAAAACATTTCCTTACCCTTACTGATCCCGCTCCCCTGCTGTTTCCGATGCTGGTCTGGTCCCAGTTGCTTTTTACTTCCTGTTTCCAGCTTGAAATGCTGAAAATGCCAGGAAAGACCCGTTCATCTAATAGTGGTGACCCACCTCAACGTGGGTCGTGGATCGGCTACGTGGGCCACACCTGGTCTGTGGATCCAGGACCAGCAAGGGCCAGGAATAGCAAGGATGGAGTATCGAAGAGGTTGAGTTGACTTTTTATTTTTAGCCCTTTGTGGACCATATACTAATATATATATATATATATATATATATATATATATAATATATTTTATTTTTTATTTTATTTTTCCCGAAAATCGCTTTAACCTACCAGTATGCTTTAGGAATGTGGAGGCAAACGGGAGCATCTACTAAAATCCAGCGTCTATCCCTGCAAAGGTTTTCCTTCTCTCTGCTTTTGATAATAATTTGAAAGGTTGGGATCTCCCTGTTTGTTTCTGTTGCTATCTAGAAGATAAGCGGCACCGACAGCACCTCTTATCTCCATTCAATTATGGGGGTTTCGGCCGTCTCTTTCGCCTTGCTTTAGCCAACGGCTGTAGAACATCAATATGGGCGTGGAAATTGAAATTGCGTAGATGGTATCAAACGTTTAATGACAGAGATGGATTCACATTAAACGTACGGAGAAGAGTCACTAAGAACAGAGGGAGGAACTAAACTACTTAGAACACATTTCTAATGTCAACTTTTGGGTCGCTACTCCCATTCTCCTAGCGTTGTGCACGTCTCTAATCTCACAACCTATATTCTGTTTATGCTTTTACCAGTAGATGGAGCTGCCATATTGAGGTGTTGCATGCATTTTTATATATTTATTTCCTTTGCAGTTTCATGCCTTACAGACCATAGAGAAAGCACCAGTACAGGAGATGGAGAACATTAAGAAGAGGTTTATCTTTTCTTTTGCAAGCAGAATGAAATGAAGGTGGCAGCTTTGTGCATATCTGTGCCTCACCGCGGAAAACCTGCCTTGGCAAGAACCCCGGGACGTTACCCTATGCTATAACATCTAATGTATCCCTCATCAGGTAAGATTACAGTACATTTTCTGCTTCTCGCTTGCATGCAACACATGGTCCGCAGCTCCTCATGACATGCATTACTATTATCATTTTCAACAACCTGATATTTATAGCTTTTCGACGCCCCAATCTATTCTCTATCTCCATAGTATCTGTTAGCAAGTTAAAGGGATGAATTTGGAACATTTTGCTACCCCCCCCCCACCCCGTTCCTCACTGCTTCTAATAATCTTGCAATCAGCATATAATTATGTCTACTTCCTTATCTTTTGCCCATGAGGTAGGAGAGGGCGAACTGTATCTGCTTACTGTCTGCTCCCCCCCTGCAGCAGACTAATCACATATCAGGATCAAATCTGTTATAGAAAGCCAGGGCTTATTAGATACTGCTGCTATTTTCCTGGAAAAAAAAAAAAAAGAAAAGAAAAAAAAGAAGCAAAAACATATCCTTTAGGCCTAAGAGATTTTATTTCCCTTTGCTCGGATCAGGAGGCCTTTCGGGTGGCATCCTCTTTATTCATCTGAAAATATGCCTGCAACCTTCAAATAAGTTTGAAAAATATAATAGTTTAGAATAAATTCAACGTATTTTTTGTGTGTATTTTTGTTGCTTTTATTAGACCTTTTTTGAAGGACACTTAGTAAGGATGATTGAAATTAGTATGTATATTTCGTGATTATTATTTTTTTTTTTAGAGATATATTTTTTTTGTTAGCTAGGGCGTTGTTCTATGTTCTGATCTGATTGCATTCCGGACAATTCCAGCTCTTTGTTCTGTGATCTTTTGCAGAAAGGTTAATTGTATATAAATCATGCAAAATAATGGTAATCTATGCAGATTGAGGGGCATCCTTTAACTCAGATCAAGCTTTAGTGATTAAATGTAACCTTAGCATGAGGGGAAGTCGCTCGAGGTTTTTTATGTTTTTTTTTCTCCATCCTGAGTGTGGGTGTGGCAGGGCTAACCTTCCTCTTAAGTCTAAATTGACAATCTGTACAGAGCAAGATGAAGTGATACTCACTGTACGCCGGCTGCCGGCACTATTTCAGATAGTGAACTTTGCATCTGCTTTTGATGCTGATTTTTATATGTAATTTCAGAGCAGACATTATTTCTAACTCAGTATGTTATTTTTCTGCAAACGGAAGATTTTTTAATATATAATTTTTTTTTATGCACTTCTATGGCGCTTTAAGGATATTAGCATCACACTGTCCCCATTGGGGCTCACAATCTAACCTCCCTATCAGTACGTCATTGGAGTGTGGGAGGAAACCCACGCAAACACAGGGAGAACATACAAACTCCATGCGATGTTGTCCTTGGCCGGATTCAAACCTAGGACCCCAGCTTTGCAAGGCACCAGTGCTAACCACTGAGCCACCGTACTGCCCATATGCTTTTTATATGTTATCAAACTGAACGTAACAGGTTAAAAGCTACAAAATATCAAGTAAATGGCATTTTTAATTTCTGATTTATCTCCTTGTACCATTATTATTCCTTTAAAATAAAAAATAAAAAATCCAAATGAAATGGTCGCTCTTTAGCCACTATAGACGCAACATATATTACACATTAAAAAGTAAACTTATTTTTATAACTTATTCATGATCTAGAAAAGAAAAAGTCAAAGAGCAGCACAAACAAATTGGCAGTGCAATACCTTCAAAAGACCGGTGACCCAGGTCTCACTGAATACATTGAAAAAATTCATGATTTTTTTTTTTTTTTTTTTTTTTTTTTTTACACAATGCGTATAAAACGGTGTGATTTTGTTTTTACCACTTTACCTGCACACAATGCAGATTATGTGCGTTTTTTCCGTGGGGATTGTAATACAGGAAAAAAGGAGCGTCATACAGTGTAAGCAAAGTGTAGACTTTGCTTTTTATTTCCGTGCTGAAATTGGCCTGTGGTGCGGATTTTGAAATCTGCAGCATGTCGACTGTTTGTGCGATTCCGCACCTTCTGTACAGTGGTTTTCCCCATAGACTTCAAGGGGGCTGTTAACATAAGCAGAAAATGTTCATGAAAATACGACCAAAAATAACGCATAAAAAAAGCACAAAGAATGCACCAAAACTAGTGCAGGTTTATGTGCGGTTTTGGCGCAAATTTCATGCAGATTTTCTATATGGTATCCTTATGGATCATATAATTCTCCTTTAATGTTTATTATCCTAAAAATGCATTTCTTTGTAGTTAAAGTCTAATACATGACATTTTTATTTAGTTGTTAAAGCCCAGTTTCACAAATATTAGAATTTTTCAAATCAATATGGAATATACTTTTTTTTTTTACTTAAGAAGGATCTGTCATCTCACCTGACTTATCTGTTTTAGTTCGTATGTTTATTCCCTATGAAACAATTATTCTGAAGCATCATTTCTTAGAACTATACATTTTGCAGTTCCTCTGTTATTCCTCCTAGAAATATATGACTGAATGGATGCTACCAGTTGGGGGGGTTCCTGTACACACTGAGGTCTCTTTCACACGTTCGTGGTGACATCCATGACAGGTTGGTCAGTGGTTCATCCGTGAAGATATCCATGACAAGGATCCGTGTTTGGTCCATGTGTCCATTTTTTGCCCCCCGTTTGTCATCCATTTTCCACGGACACTGCTAGGATGAAAATTTGTATCCAGCACATCTCCTACCAATGGTCTGTGAAAATCACTGAAAGAACATGGATGGCATCCGTGTTATATCAGTGCTTTTCATGGATCCATAATATGCATAAGGGGTCTGTAATCACAGGCAAAAATAGGACGTGCTTCCCTGGTGTCACTACTGACCCACAGTTCATGGAAAGCCACTGAAGTGTAAATGCACACATTGGAGTGTGTCAGTGGAGACCACAGACAGCCCATGTCCATGATTGACTTATGTGTGAAAGAGGCCTGACACCGTATAATTAGTCCTGAAAGTGTCAGACTGTACAGTGACACTTTTGACAAGAATTGATACATTTCTAGAGGAATAACAGAGGAACAACATAACACAAAGTTAGGCCTCATGCAAACAGACGTTGATCGGCCATTCCTGCATTGGGCACCGCAATTTGCAACATCCATGCGGATCCTGCAGACAGATCCAGACCTATTCAACTTGAATGGGTCAGTGATCTGTCCGCACTGCAAGAAACTAGTGCATGCATTTTTGCGGTGCGGAGGCACGGAGAGCAACCCCACGAAAGCACTCTGTTCCGCACCGGACCTTCAGGATTGTGGACCCATTCAAGCTGTATGTGGGCGACAATACGGGCACGGTCGGGCAACAGCTGTGTGCATGAGGCCGTATGAGAAAACGTTCCCCAGAATTTATCATGTGGCATGCATGTCAGGATGAGAAAACTGATTCTTATCAAAAAGTTCAGATTTAGACAAAACCAATTTTTTTGTGAATCATTTTGGGCGAGCCAACATGAGAGAGGGCGAACCAACACGAGAGAGGCCGAACCAATGAGAGAGAGACAGAGAGAATATGGGTGAGAGAAAGAGATGAAAAGATTAGCATTCTTTTCTGTTTTGGAAGAAAATCTATTTTGACTATCTTTCCCAGAAAGCAAAAAAAGAAAGGAGGGGATATCCTATCTAATGCCAGAAGAATTAAGATATGCGATTATATTCCTAGAAACCAAGAGTAGTGTCGCCTGCCATACAATATTCAAGCATATTTTTTGGTCTCCCTAATGATGAAGAGCACCCCAAAGAGAACCCCACAAGGCCAGTCAACCAAGTAAGACAAGTTTCTCTAGAGACATTCTTGTTCTTTCTCTTTTTTAAAAAAAGTCTTACTTTCATTTGAATACTATTTTAGAGCTTTTTCTGGTTCATCTGAAGTTGGTAAAAAATGGTGAAATAAAATTAGTGTTCACTGTTTTTGCTGATGTATCCTCCAGTAAATAGGAAGGAGCCGTCCCACTGAAGTGAGACAGCAGGAGCTATAATTATATCTATTAGGTAAAAGGTGGACACAGCAACAATATAAACGCTGCATTATATTTACACAGCAGATTGGCAAAGATGCTACAAAAATAGCTAAACCAGCCTCACACTTGCAACTAGTCCTTTATTAGAGAAAAGCAAATGAAAACAACATGTCTAGTTGCAGGCCTTAAGGGAAACCTTTGTGTGGGTAATATTTCTATTATGGAGACCAGATGATATATGTGATGACTATTGTAGGCTGGGCAAGGCTCCTCTGGATTTCTGGGTAAAATATATCCAAATTATCATGTATAACATCTGCCGGCATCAAATAGGTTTAGTAAAGCTAATTTTAATATCTTTCCCAGAAAACCAGTGGGGTATCACCAGGTTTACATTACTGCGCACATGAACTCGGCATAATGAGGGCATCGCCCGGCCTACAATACAGCGCAGAATTACTCAGCATTCTAGGGGCTCTCCATAATGAGAAAGAGTATCACTTGAACAATGCATATATGTTGTTGAGAAACACATACACACACCTTTATCTTGTATGTCATTATCATCCAAACCCACTATCTAATGTTTATGTTCCCTTCAGATTTTCCGCCAACATCTGCCATTAAGGGTAGAGAAGGGTTGAGCATTTTGGATTAAAATCTTGATCCTTTTGTTCTCAGGGAGAGCAAAATTGCCTATCAAAAGTATTTGGCAGCACCCTTCTTCCCTCTCCCATTTGAGCTGAGCCAAGCATGCTTATGTATAGGAGGGATCAAGACAGAGATCTATCGGTTCTCTCGTCTATGGTCGGCTTATAGCTGGCCATTAGATTAATGTTGGCGAAATAATTTTTTAATTAGGTAATTTTTCATTAAATTATCTTCCTTTGGCTTTCATATTTCTAATGCACTATATTGGAAGTTTATTGGGTGTTTTGTGGCCATATTTCATATGTGACTGTATTTTATACGGCCATGTGAAAATATTAAAGTGGTCCTCTAAGTCTGAAAAATTGACAGTCTATCCATAGAATAGGCCAACAAAACAAAATTCGAGGGGGCCAACAAAACAAAATTCGAGGGGGCCCACCTCCCAGCACCACAGCCAATCAACTGATAGCAGTTTCTGGGGCTATGCAGCAAGTGCCGCCCCCCCCTTCGCCAGTTACCAGACACAGCTCCGTACTTCTGATGGTGACTGTGCATAGTATTGGAACTCAGTCCAATTCTCAGAATGAGACCAAACTGCCCTAAGCTGTAATACCAGAGACGACCACTAGGAAACATATTTAGCTGTGCCTGGTAAATGAAGGGAATAGGTAATCAGCTGATTAACATGGGTGCCGGAGGTCGGATCCCTACCAATTGGCTAGTAATGGTTTATCTTAAACAAGGGTCAGAAATGTTGTGTTCCTGGAGAAATCCTTATTGGCTCTTCAATATGAACTATATGTGATATGGATGAAAGGCTTGTGGGAAATTACCTTTAGTGGGTGAATATCTGGAAACAGATCAGCACCACAAAGAGTTTATGTCAAGTGGAATATGATATGTTTTCATGTTATCTTACAGTTTTTGGTCTGTTTTTATCTTTATATTCATTTATTTTAAGAAACACATTTTGTTATCTGATATTTCACATAGAAAGGGTAATATAATAAGGTTAGCTGCAGTTCTTCTCATAGCGTACATATGTACAACATCTAATAGTTACTTAAAGAAGCACTCCCACAAAAATATTTATTCTCTGACCTGTTAGAAAGGTACATGATATAAAATCTTCTTACCAGTGACTGTATTTGCGAGTTATAACCTCCCTTCTGATCCTTGGCTGTGTCATGTGACCAACACTATGATCTCCAATTGACAAGGAACTCAGTTATTTGTCTATTCATCCCTATGAGACTGACATAGAATACATAGAGAAATTGACTTCCTGTCCACACATGAGAAGCTGTGTTATTTGGAAAGTCAGAGAGCTGGTCACATGACACAGCTGAGGATCAGAAGGGAGGTTTTAACTCACAAATACAGTCAGTGGTAAGAAGATTCACTAAAGTTTACATCATGCACCTTTCTAACAGGTCAGAATACATTTATTGTGGGAGTGCTTCTATGATTAATTAGTTTACATATCCACTCAAGAAACACCATAGTATCTGGATAAACCTGCAGTTGTGGTGCCCATGGAAATAAATATTTGCTGCCACCGCAAGAATTTAAGAATTGTTTCATTACTTAATACATGTCATTAACTTAATTTTAATTAGCTAATTGGGATTTTTTGTAATACATTATATTTAAATCCTAAAAATATGGATTATGCAATGTATGGAATAATCCAGGAGTCACAAAGGAGGATGAAAGTCTTATAGGGTAATTTATAAAGCTGGTGTGAAGTAGAACTGGCTCAGTTGCCCATAGCAACCAATCAGATTCCACCTTTCATTGTTGACAGCTGCTTTGTAAAATGAAAGGTGGAATCTGATTGGTTGCTATTAGCAACTAAGCCAGTTCTACTTTACACCAGTTTGATAAATTGCCCCATTAATAGCTGCACTTCAATGAGACCTTAACGATTAACGCTCTTTGGCTTATACGTACATGCATATACATAATAGGCAGTGAGTAGGGATGAGCCGAAGGTCGGGTTCGCCGGGTTTGGGATTCGAACTTGACCCAAACTTGACCCCGAACCCCATTGAAGTCAATTGGGACCCGAACTTTACTTTATTATTTTCCGTTATGATATGGTTATAACAGAAAATTATAGCATTCTTAAGACAGACTCCAAAAGAATATGGTCATTTACGGGTAAAAAAAACAACTCTCCTCATCCACTTGATCGCGCTGCCACAGTGCCTTCTATCTTCTTTCAGCAGGACCTACCAAAGGACCTACGATAAAGTCAACACGCTCACCACGTGGTGAGCGTGGTGACATAATCGCAGGTCCTTCTGAAATAAGTTAGAAGGCAGCACGATCAAGTGGATAATTTGAGTAGAGGAAAGGGACTGTGACCCTTTTCCCTGTTATCCAGACATGCGTCTGTGCCTGACACTGCACCTCAGCCCCATTCACTTGAATGCAGAATATTGGGGGCCAGTCCTTTACAAATCACATATTGATGGCTTCTCAGAAGGATAGATCATCAATGCATAGTATTTGAACTTAGTTGCACGCAGGGGATAACCTGGTTAATTTGCTGAATTGACAGCTGGCGGAGACTCTGGAGATTCTCCACAGAAGGTGGCTGTTTGAGTCACACTGTTTGAAGATGACAGGATTCCTGGAAAAAAAACATTTAGATATCTTGAATGGTTATGCTGTCTGGTCAGCTTCTAATAACCGCCATGCTGACTTTCTTACATGCAGTATGGATTGCAGATTATATATCAATGACCCTGTCCCTTGTCAGTGTGATTCCTACGTTGCAACCACAGTGTGGTATTGTGATCTAAAGGTTTAGTTTACAACAGCCAAGACCACCCATGTGTATGGCGGTCTCCCAACTCATCCCGTATGGATTAGGAAATAAGTTCCCGCTAGAAGTGTCTGGTAGCAGCGTATTCCCTTCTCTCCTTATATGTGGGGTTGGGAGGATTAGTGAACCTATGATGAACCTATCGGGAGATTCATGGTGCCCAAACCACAGGCACCATAAAATCCTGACCAGCAGGTCCAGATCCAGGTTCATGTGGGCCCTTGGGGATAAAGTCTCAGTGGGCCCCCTTGTGGCATTTTGCACGATGCACGTGGCAATGAAACTGCATTTAGTATAGATGTTGCCAAATAGACAGAGCCTGTGCGCCAGGACAAAAAATATTCCCCTATAATGTGAGCCAACACAAACAATACCCCTATAATATGCACCAGTACAAAAACTACCCTTTAATAATTGCGTCAGTACATATGAGATCATCAGATCCCCATAACAGATCCTCAGATCAGACCCCCATATCAAACCTCACGGGACCCCCCATCAGACTTTCATGTTATACCCCCCAATATCAGACCTCAGATCAGACCCCCTTTAGACTTTTATGTCAGACCCCCATATCAGACCTCAGATTAGGACTCCATGTCAGACCCAATCACCATATCAGATACCCTTTAGACCAGGGGTGCACAACGTTTTCTGGTTGGGGGCCACATTTTCAGACTGAACCAACGTCAAGGGCCGAAAATAAAATTTAAAGGGGTAAAAAACCTGAAATACTGTATTTATGGCATATCGAACATACAGTATATGCCATTAATGTGTAGTTACACTTCCAGGACTCCCATCTAATGGGAGTAAACATAAAAAATACATGTGAGCAGCCACAAGACATAGACATACATGTTTGTTACTAGATGGTTGGGGGCCGCACAGAATGGTATCAAGGGCCGCATGTGGCCCCCGGGCCGCAGGTTGTGCACCCCTGCTTTAGACCATGGATGTCAAACTCATGGCCCTCCAGATGTTGCAAAACTACAACTCCCATCATTCCCTGATAGCTGTAGTATGCCCAGGCATGATGGGAGTTGTAGTTTTGCAACAGCTGGAGGGCCACGAGTTTGACATCCCTGCTTTAGACCTTCATGTGAGACCTCAGATCAGGACTACTTATGAGATGGGGCCCCCATATCAGACCTCAGACTTTAAAACAAATAAATTAACTTACCTCCCCTGCTATGCTTCCACTATCCCGATACGGCATTCTCCCCTGCAGTCGCGCTCCCTCGTCTTCTCTGGGGCCCCGCTGCACAGTCACCTGACTGCTTGCAACTTCAGGTCATAGTCCGGTCCGGAGGAGACCAGGGAGGAGAGGTGAGTACAGCACTCACAGTGCTTCACTCCCCCACCTCCTGCAGACTATAATGGAAGCGCTCACTAGTATTCCCTTTTTAAGACAAGCTGAGTCTTATAAAGTGAAAAAATACAGCGCCACAGCCTGTGGGCCCCCCTGGCTTAGGGGCCTGGTTGCAACTGCAACCACTGTGACCTTTATAGCTACACAAGTGGCAGTGGGTCCCCCAAGAGCAGTGGGCCCCAGCACTTGCTCGGCTATGCCATGTGCTGACGCCAACACTGCTGAAAGGCTACCTTTTTATAAACGAGCCAGGAACGGGGAAGAAAGTCACGGGGCCACTTAACAACAATATATGGGAGAAGCCAGTGGGGAGACATCCCTCCATGGCTCTTCTACCTGTTCCTGGAGCATTTGTTCAGTGTTTTAAAGTAAAACATATATATATATATATATATATATATATATATATATGTTTGTAAAGGGAGAACCTGTCGAGATTTCCTGTTAACCCTGGTTTTGAATACATGACTCTCCTGACAGGTTCTCTTTGATAGAGACTGCTCTGTATGTGACTTGGGCAGATACTGAGGACTATTAACATCTGCTATGGAAGCAGAGTGAACATTGCATTATGAGGCCTGCTTAAAAACAGGATTTTGGATGCTAATATAGTAGCTCACACTAAACATGAGGACTTTCACAGCAAGTCTTTAATTTTAGATCCACTGTGGCAAATGCAAAATGTTTTATTAGCATCATCATCATTATCATCTTATTGTTATTATTATTATTATTATTATTATTATTATTGTTACTATTATTTTATTAGCAATATACACTGACCAAAAATATAAACGCAACACTTTCGGTTTTGCTGAATTCAAAGATCTGAAAGATCTGAAACATTTTCTACCTTCACAAAAGACCCATTACTCTAAGGCCTCATGCACACGACAGTTTTTTTTCACGGCCCGCAAAAACTGGGTCCGTGGGTCCGTGATCCGTGACCGTTTTTTCGTCCGTGGGTCTTCCTTGATTTTTGGAGGATCCACGGACATGAAAAAAAAGTCGTTTTGGCGTCCGCCTGGCCGTGCGGAGCCAAACGGATCCGTCCTGAATTACAATGCAAGTCAATAGGGACGGATCCGTTTGAAGTTGACACAATATGGTGCCATTTCAAACGGATCCGTCCCCATTGACTTTCAATGTAAAGTCTGGAGTTCTGTTATACCATCGGATTGGAGTTTTCTCCAATCCGATGGTATATTTTAACTTGTAGCGTCCCCATCACCATGGGAACGCCTCTATGTTAGAATATACTGTCGGATATGAGCTACATCGTGAAACTCATTTCCGACAGTATATTCTAACACAGAGGCGTTCCCATGGTGATGGAGACGCTTCAGGTTAGAATATACAAAAAAACTGTGTACATGACTGCCCCCTGCTGCCTGGCAGGTGCTGCCAGGCAGCAGGGGGCAGACCCCCCCCCCCTGTTTTTAACTCATTGGTGGCCAGTGGGCCCCCCCTCCCCTGTTGTTAACTCGTTGGTGGCCAGTGTGCGCACCCCCCTCCCTCCCTCTATTGTTTTAATACATTGGGGCCAGTGTGCGCGCGCCCCCCAACCCCCCCTCTATTATTTTAATACATTGGGGCCAGTGTGCGCGCGCCCCCACAACCCCCCCCCCTCCCTCCCTCTATTGTTTTAATACATTGGGGCCAGTGTGCGCGCGCCCCCCCAACCCCCCCTCCCTCCCTCTCTCTATTGTTTTAATACATTGGGGCCAGTGTGCGCACCCCCCCAACCCCCCCCCCCCCCCCCCCCCTCCCTCCCTCTATTGTAATCATCATCGGTGGCAGCGGAGTAGAAGATTTTCATACTTACCTGCTTCTTGCTGCTGCGATGTCTGCGTCCGGCCGGGAGCTCCTCCTACTGGTAAGTGACAGCAATGCGCCGCACAGACCTGTCACTTACCAGTAGGAGGAGCTCCCGGCCGGACGCAGACATCGCAGCAGCAAGAAGCAGGTAAGTATGAAAATCTTCTACTCCGCTGCCACCGATGATGATTACAATAGAGGGAGGGAGGGGGGGTTGGGGGTTGGGGGGGTGCGCACACTGGCCCCAATGTATTAAAACAATAGAGGGAGGGAGGGGGGGTTGGGGGGGCGCGCGCACACTGGCCCCAATGTATTAAAACAATAGAGGGAGGGAGGGAGGGGGGGTTGGGGGGGGGCGCGCACACTGGCCCCAATGTATTAAAACAATAGAGGGAGGGAGGGAGGGGGGTGCGCACACTGGCCACCAACGAGTTAACAACAGGGGAGGGGGGGGGCCGCACAATGATATTCAAACTGGGGAGGGGGGGGGGGGGGTCTGCCCCCTGCTGCCTGGCAGCCCTGATCTCTTACAGGGGGATATGATGGGGTTAATTGTACTATCATATCCCCCTGTAAGAGATCGGGTGCTGCCAGGCAGCAGGGGGCAGTCTTGTACAAAGTTTGCAGTGTATTCTAACTAGAAGCGTCCCCATCACCATGGGAACGCTTCTGTGTTAGAATATACTGTCGGAAATGAGTTTTCACGAAGTGAAAACTTAGATCAGAAAAAGCTTTTATGCAGACGGATCTTCGGATCCGTCTGTATGAAACTAAAACCTACGGCCACGGATCACGGACACGGATGCCAATCTTGTGTGCATCCGTGTTCTTTCACGGACCCATTGACTTGAATGGGCCCGTGAACCGTTGGCCGTGAAAAAAATAGGACAGGTCATATTTTTTTCACGGCCAGGAAACACGGCTCACGGATGCGGCTGCCAAACGGTGCATTTTCCGATTTTTCCACGGACCCATTGAAAGTCAATGGGTCCGTGAAAAAAAACGGAAAACGGCACAACGGCCACGGATGCACACAACGGTCGTGTGCATGAGGCCTAAATCTGTGTTATATCCTTTGCTGAGATAATCCATCCCACCTCATAGGTGTGGTATATCAAGGTGCTGATTAGACAGCATGAATATTGAATTGAAAAAAGAAAGGCTCCGGCACCAAGCGTGGACGTAGAAAAAGTTCCCAATCTTTATTCAGCAAGTTCCATATACAGCAAACAGTGGCACAGGCTCCCGCTTAATCCCAGGCTTTTCTTCCTTTGCATATAGCATGAATATTGCACAGGTGTGCCTTAGAATTACCACAATAAAGGGACACTCTGAAATATGCACAGTTTTGCCTTAGGCCTCATGCACACGACTGTTGTTGTGTTCCGTTACGCAAAATGGGGTTCCGTTGTTCCGTGATCCGTTTCCGTTTTTGTTTCCGTGTGTCTTCCTGTATTTTTGGAGGATCACCAGACATGAAGGAAAGTAAAAAAAAGTCATGACAATCTAGTGTGCCTCCGCGTTTTTTCACTGACCCATTGACTTGAATGGGTCCGCAAACCGTTTTCCGTGAAAAAAATAGGACAGGTTATATTTTTTTGACGGACTGAAACCACGGATCATGGACGCGGATGACAAACTGTGCATTAGCTGAGTTTTCAACTGACCCATTGAAAGTCAATGGGTCCGCAGAATATCACGAAAAATGGAACAACGGACACGGAATGAAACGGTCGTGTGCATGAGGCCTTACTGGGGTGGTTCAGAAAGCCAGTCAGTATCTGGTGTGGCCACCATTTGCCTCACGCAGTGCAACACATCTCCATCGCTTAGAGTTGATCAGGTTGTTGATTGTGGCCTGTAGAATGTTGGTCCACTCCTCTTCGATAGCTGTGCGAAGTGGCAGAATATTGGCAGGAACTGGAACACGCTGTCGTATACGCTGATCCAGGGCATCCCAAACATGCTCAATGGGTGACATGTCCGGTGAGTATGCTGGCCATGCAAGAACTGGGATGTTTTCAGCTTCCAGGACTTGTGTACAGATCCTTGCAATATGGGCCATGCATTATCATGCTGCAACATGAGGTGATGGTCGTGGATGAATGGCACAACAATGGGCCTCAGGATCTCGTCACGGTATCTCTGTGCATTCAAAATGCCATCAATAAAATGCACCTGTGTTTATTGTCCATAACATACGCCTGCCCATAACATAACCCCACCACCACCATGGGCCACTTGATCCACAACACTGACGTCAGCAAACCGCTCACCCACACAACGCCACACCCACTGTCTGCCATCTGCCCTGAACAGTAAAAACCGGGACTCATCCATGAACAGAACGCCTCTCCAACATGCCAGACACCATTAAATGTGAGCATTTGCCCACTCAAGTCGGTTATGACGACGAACTGCAGTCAGGTTGAGACCCCAATGAGGAGGACGACGAGCATGCAGAGGAGCTTCCCTGAGACGGTTTCTGACAGTTTGTGCAGAAATTCTTTGGTTATGCAAACCGATTGTTGCTGCAGCCGTACGGGTGGCTGGTCTCAGAGGATCATGGAGGTGAACATGCTAGATGTGGAGGTCCTGGGCTGGTGTGGTTACACGTGGTCTGCGGTTGTAAGGCCGGTTGGATGTACCGCAAAATTCTCTGAAACGCCTTTAGAGACGGCTTATGGTAGAGAAATGAACATTCGTTGCACAGGCAACAGCTCTGGCAGACATTCCTGCAGTCAGCATGTCAATTGCCCGCTCCCTCCCTTTGCAACATCTGTGGCATTGTGCTGTGTGATCAAACTGCACATTTCAGAGTGGTCTTTTATTGTGGGCAGTCTAAGGCACACCTGTGCAATATTCATGCTGTCTGATCAGCACCTTGATATGCCACACCTGTGAGGTGGGATGGATTATCTCAGCAAAGGAGAAGTGCTCACTAACACAGATTTAGACAGATTTATGAACAAAATTTGAGAGTAATGGGTCTTTTGTGTATGTAGAAAATGTTTCAGATCTTTGAGTTCAGCTCATGCATAATGGGAGCAAAACCAAAAGTGTTGTGTTTATATTTTTGGTCAGTGTATTATCCACCTTCATTCTTTAATATGTGTTTATAGGAATCTTGGTTTATAGAGGTATTGTCATCTTATTTTATGGCATATTGCTAGGATACATTAAGACCCAAGTGGGTCAGACCTCTGAAACCACAGATCCTGAGAACTTTTATATGGGCATTGTTGCAGTTCCTTGATGGACAGGAGTACTGCTCTGTACAGGATAAAAAATGAGGAAGAGTAACAGTATTTAAAGGCAACCTGTCACCAGGTTTGGGGCCTCTAAACCACCGGCATGCCATTATGCAGCAGGGATATAGAGTCCCATGCCTTCCCATAGCAAACCTAACCATCCTTGCAAAGAACAGTAAATTAAGCTTGAACTTTCCAGGAGTCTGGGAGTCTTCATCAGCAGCATTGATCCCATTCACATTGCTCTGATAAAGTCGAGGGTGGTACATCTTGCTTCATTATGCATGCATTGTGCGTCCGGCACGTGCACAGTGAAGTGGGGTATATCTTTCTTGGCGTCATTGGCGTGTGACCAATTGTGATGCAAAAGAGTCCCGGACTCTTCTGGTAAGATTGAGTTTCATCCACCATTGTCTGCAGGGATGGATGATTTTGTTGTGAGCCGGTTTTGGACCCTATACTCCAGATGTATAATGACGTGTTGGCTGTTTAGAGGACCCAAACCGGGTGACAGATTATTTTTCATTAGCACTACAACTCATCCTGAGGCTCTGTATGGGTGCTTGGCAGTTATATCCCCTACAATTAGAGAGTGATAACATATCCTGGTGATATGACATCACTTCTAGTGGTTGAAAGCCTTTTTATCACACATGCATTATCTGCTTTAAGACATCTGTAGAAGAAAATGTGGTTGATTTTTGTTAGTCATGTTACCTTCTCAAAGAGTTACTACAGATGTTTGGATGCTTACTGAAGTGAAACCTCTTCAAGATGACCACCCAAAATTGCGCTGCAAAGTGATCTTCAAGGTAGCTGGCAAGAATATATGGTGGAACTGAAAATCTGTACCAGGGAATCTGGTTTAAATAAGGGGATGGTCTTCTCAAAGAGATGTGGGTTTGAAGATTTTTCACTGTATTCCACAACAATGTGCTCTTTCAGTGTTGGGGTCTGACTAATGGCAACTTCATGGATTTATCTTTGTATATTCTCTCTCCAAGTCTGCACCTTTGGAGAGTGCCATACACTGAAGAAAGGCATCCTAACAGCAAAAAATGAAATTGGCACCCTATTATGGTGCTTTGGTTTTGCCACCTAGGACAGACAGGCCTGGTGTCAGTTTTCCTCCACACCTTTTTGCCCATCCCTTCGTTTGGTAACCACATGGTTCCTCTGAGAGTTGAGTCCTGCACAGGTTCACAGCAACAAAACCGTTAGCAAAGAAAATTGGACCAACTATGTTTGGGCACCATATCTTCAAGGGGTTCATAACAGCATTATGGTCTACCTCTACCCTGCATACTCCATTGTCTTTGGTACAGTGCCCACAATTAGAGTTCAGTACTTAAACGAAACGTCAGAGACTGTGAAGACAATTAACGCTTCATTACTATTACCTTATTGGCTTAAATCTAAGAACCCCTTAAATGCCCCAAACCTTTCCAGATATATTATATGCATACGCTTCTTCCCTAGGGCTTCTCTAATGGCTTAGTTTTTATTCATTGGTGCTGCCTTAATTTGATAATTCAACTGATTGGTCAGCTCCTCTGATATAGTGAAATCCGCTAAGTCATTTTCCATTATTACAGATGAGAAAGAACCGGGGTGAGTATGTATCAAACAACGGCTTCCTTCATACTTTGGATATTTGAATGAGGGGACGATTATAAAACTGCTTTCCGTGTTACTTATCGGCTTTTGTTGCATGCTACCTATTCAATGGCAAGGAGTTTTTTTCTCCTCCATTAATTGGTTATATGTTCTTGTTTTCTCTCCTTGACATTGTTTCTTTTATGTTTTTAGTCTTTTGGACTATTGTAGAATTGCATGTCTGGAGATGTGGGGAGAGATACACATTTTTTAAAATAATTTTTGTACTTGAAATTACAGCCAGCACTATTCCTGATATGGAGAGGACAGTGTTGGCTGCAATGTTGACTAATATGCTTTGACGCAATCATTGTGACAGCCTGCCATGATTAAAGGCCACGCTGATGTCTGGGTGAGGTTTTCTGACCAGATGTATTTTGTAAGAGCTCGGTCTGAGACTGCGAACATGCTAGGGAGTGCACAGGGCATGTAGCTGAATTAACCTAACTGTGGTCATAGTAAAGCTATGGACATATTTATCACTTTTCCCTATTGCATGTATGGATGACACCAGATCACAAAATAATTATATTTTTGAGCATTTTATGGCACCACTATATTCAGCAATGCTATATGGGCTGAAATCACTTGGATCAGTCCTTGTCATCACCGGGGATTGGTGTCACTAGCACCAGGGTTTTTTGCTCGGTGCTTCAGGTCACTATGTTCTTCTCCGCCATTGTCTCATGGTGCCCAGATATCTTCAGGGTCTACAATATAATGCTGTTGGTTTGGGTAACTTAAGGCCTTGCTGGATAGTAGAGATGCCACTAACTTTATTGATGCCAGTCCAATCAAGATGTCAGACTTAAGGTGGATTTACATGGGTAGATAATCGGGCAGATTATAGGGAACAATCTGCCTGACAATCTGCCCGTGTAAAAGTGCAGCGGATCACCCAATGCATGAGCGAAACGCTCGTCCATTGGGTGAAATGATCGTTAGTGCTGGCACCTAAATTATCGTTTTTGGGCAGCAGATTGTGCGGTCTAAACAGCGATCTGCTGCCCAGCTGTATGAGGACGAGCTATCCCAAAAGCGACCGCTTAACCTCCTCTTAATGAGCAGCTGACTTACGGGAAGTAATGCTTCCTTCCTGACAATTGGCTTTAGCTCACTCCGTCTAAATTCAACTTTAACTATAATAAAGCTATTGGGGGAGATTTATTAAACTGGTGTAAAGTAGAAGTGGCTTAGTTGCCCATAGCAACCAATCAGATTCCAGCTTTCATTTTCCAAAGGAGCTGTGAAAAATAAAAGGTGGAATCT
Organism: Bufo gargarizans; assembly: GCF_014858855.1. Taxonomy (NCBI): domain Eukaryota; kingdom Metazoa; phylum Chordata; class Amphibia; order Anura; family Bufonidae; genus Bufo; species Bufo gargarizans. Next base: position 15,226,449 of record NC_058087.1, on the reverse strand, counting down.
GATTGGTTGCTATGGGCAACTAAGCCACTTCTACTTTACACGGTTTGATAAATCTCCACCATTGTGTTCCATCCAGATTACTGCTTTTGATATTGAATTCAAATCAAATGATGATTGAATTTGTCACCCTCCAAAATCTCTGTCTTGGTGAATTCAATACATGTAGAATCCATGTTGTTTTTACTGCTGTCAGCAGCTGTTGTGTTGGGATTTGTCATAATTATAAAAGCACTACCCAGTGTGGACTAGTGACTGAGAATACAATTAAGGCCTCATGCACACGGCCGTGTTCCGCGGCCGAGAGCGGTCCGTGGTAACCCAGCCGGGATTCCTGCTCACAGCAGGAGCTCACGGCATCATTGGTTGCTATGACGCCGTGCGCTTCATGCAGCCGCTGCAGTACAGTAATTAAGTAATACACTATACAAGTGTATTACTGTACAGCAGCGGCAGCATGAAGCGCACGGCGTCATAGCAACTAATGACGCCGTGCGCTCCTGCTCTCAACAGGAATCCCGGCCGGGTTACCACGGACCACTCTCGGCCGCGGAACACGGCCGTATGCATGAGGCCTAAAGGGGTTTTCCAGAGCTTAGATATTGATGATCTATCATCAGCAGGGGCATAGCTATAGGGGAAGCGGCTGCTTTGGGGCCCAAACTCAGAAGGGGCCCACTCAGGAGGAGAACTAAAATATTTCATTGTCAGGGTCTCATCAGTAATTTACAATGACATTATATACAGAGACACTTTAGGAAACGGACGGAGCAGCTGCCGGACCTGGTCTGAGAGAGCGATCTTGACTAGCCACAGGAGTGGGGGTTGCAAAGAAGTTGCTGTGGAGCCTGGTCATTTCTAGTTACGCCACTGATCATCAGGATAGGTTATCAATATCAGATCAGTTGGGGTCCGAATATTGCCCACCCCCCAACAAGCAGATATTTCAGGCAGCCGCAGCACCAGAAACTATACAGTATACGGAGCTGGAAGCAGAGCTGTACACTGTGTAGTGGCCGTGCCAGAAGTACTGCAGGTTGGCTACCATTTAAATCAATGCGAGCTGAGCTCCAGTATGCCGGAACCAGAAACTACATAGTGTATGGAACCTTCTGCTACTGCTCTGTATACTGTATAATTTCTAGCACCGCGGCTACCTGAAGCTGATCTACGGGGGTGTTGGGTGTCGGACCCCCGCCGATCTGATATTGATAACCTATCCTGAGGATAAGTTATCAATATCTGTAGCCTGGACATCCCCTTTAAATGGAGCTTTGATGGTCATGCACATTGCTTGTCCTTGCTATTCAACTGTATTGAGATTATCTATGTCTTATTGCCTGAGCACCATATGGATTTTTCTGATGTATTTGCTTAAAGCCTCCTGAACATGAATGTATGTGTTCCGTTTCCATATTGCGGACCGCATATACGGATCTACAATAAACAGACACCATTTGCATACCGCATCACGGATGCGGACCCATTCACTTGAATGGGTCCGCAAATCCAGAACTTGCTCTATCTTTTTGCAGAACGGGCGGATCACAGACCCATTCAAGTTGAATGGGTCTGGATCCGTCCCAGAGGCCGCACGAACGTTCTCCGTGCATTGGGGACCGCAAATTGTGGTTCCCAATGCACGGAACGGAACAGATACGTTCGTGTACAGAAAGCCTTAAAGCAGGCATGTCCAAGCTGCGGCCCTCCAGCTGTTGCAAAACTACAACTCCCAGCATGCCCTAATAGCTGTAAGCTATCCAGGCATGCTGGGAGTTGTAGTTTTGCAACAGCTGGAGGGCCGCAGTTTGGACATGCCTGCCTTAAAGGTATTAGACAAATGACTGCTGAATAAAAAGCAAGGTTATACCATTCCTAGAAGTGTAGGTGGCTGTCCCATCAGTCAGGTTATTAGGCCCCTTGGCCTCAGTGCCAAGTATAGGTATGTGTTTCCATACCTGGTACCTTTACCATTTCTCTGAGCCCATATTTGATCCTGTACCAGGGGCAGACTGGAAACTTAAAGTGGCCCTAGAGAAAAAAATAAAAGTGACCCCATGTTGTAGGAGGGTCTAAAGCAGGAATGGCCAACCTGCGTCTCTCCAGCTGTTGCAAAACTACAACTCCCAGCATGCCCAGCCTGCCTACAGCTATCAGCCTACAGCAGGGCATGGTGGGAGTTGTAGTTTTAGAACAGCTGGAGAACAGCAGGTTGGCCACCCCTGGTCTAAAGTAACAGAAGGCAAGACCAGCAATACCTTAGTGCAGCACAAAATACCGCTCCAGCAGAACCAAATACTACAGTGCAGCACAAAATACTGCACCCACTGCAATATTCAACTGTATCACCTTCGTGAGAATGGCGATACCGTTAAATTCAGGAGGGGACCTGCCGCCGCCAGCCAGGTAAATAAATACCTGATGCTTCTAGCATTAATTAAGGCTGAAAACATCAGATCATTATGCACCCAGTTGGGCTCCCCCCTGGGCATCAGCCCACCAGGAAATTTCCTTGTATGGTCTATGACTGCTGGTGGCGGTCCCAGTGGATTTACAACTGTCAATCTAATACACAGACATACTATGCACGGCAAGATTATCTAAATATGATAAGAAATAGCTTTTAATTTCATTCAATTACATAGAACACAGAATATATTCCTATATATAGATAAGATATAATTATCCCCATGCTCCACCAGCCTGTGGTCTCCTAGCCTTCCTACATACTAATATTAAATATGCGCTGAGCATGGTTCTACGAGTAATTGCCGAGCCCCTTACCATGTTTCTGAATGTACTCTACAAATCCTCAGCCTTAAAAACGCCCCTGGGCCTCGTCCCTATAGTCAGCACAGTAGGCCGGTGCATTAGGATAAAAATGCACAGCAGTGACAGACACCAGTTCTAGAGGCAAGCTCGTCTGATATTTCTCAGACGGTCTTAACCCAAGCGACTCCCTGAGGACAGCCATGTATGTGTGCAGCTGTGTTCTGAACACCAGATAAGCTGCTAAGCATTTTTTTTTTTCCAGTGGAAAAGCTGAAAAAAATAAGTCGTCATGGACTACTGCAAGTAAGCCATTTTGCTCCTACTCTTCCTGATGATGGGCCTTCCACATATTATTCACATAATCCATTTGACACCCTTTCATCACAATCATGGAAGTACACATTCAGAGGTAATTTTTTATGATTGAATTTTACTCCTTTTGGGCTAAAAATCTGTTTTTCAATTGGTCTTTATTAAAAAATATTGAGCCATTCTGTCAATGGGAATGTGTCATCAGAAATTGACCTGTTGTTTAAATCACTTTTTTATGTTTAACATGTTTTTACATAATTTTTGATGTTCCTTCCAATTTCCATGTCACTTTTTATATTTAAACTAAAACCAAAAATCCTGTAGTCGGCTACTATGTCTAATAATTGGCTTGGTTTGTACAGATCACTTTACTGCAGTTAACTCATTCTGAACCTGCCTGTAATGATATCATCTCTGTGTACAGATAAGACAGGAACCAGCATTCACACTAGATGATTGTCAAAGCTTATCTATTCCTTCCTTGTACAATGACCTCAGGTCACAGAGCTGCCTAGAAAACTCTCCCACAGAAGTCAATGAGGTCCCCTCCTGACCATTGTATACATGGACTATGGGGATCCCATAAAGCAATTTTCTTTAGGTTTTCTAAATGCTGTTAAAAAACACTCAGGCAAGATATCCACCCCCCATAATAATTTTCAGGAAATTTAAAAATCTACAAACAGAAAATAAAAACAGATTCGAAAAAAGGACATGTGCTATCATCAGATTTTTACTGTCAGATAACATTTTTGGTGGCACATTCCCTTTATCTGTTTTTCTAGCTGTGTGATCGGTACTTTTTTACTTTCACTTTGTGCTGGTCATCTAATAAACCTTATCTTAACTTACTAAGAGGTCATAAACATTTATTTAAGCCACATTCTTATCAGTAAGTAAAAAGCTGAGCTATAATGAGTGTATAATGTCAGTGAGCAGAGATAAGGAGCCTGTCGGAGCAGAGAGAAAATTCAGATCCCTCTATTAGAGCATCTCAGCCCTGTGCAGAATAAAGAGCACCATATTTGTAATAAAGACCAATCGAAGAATGATTTTTAGCTCAAAATGAGTACAATGCAATAATAAAAAATGCCCTCAAAGGTTTACATAGCCTTTAAGCATTGCTTCAGTATCTGCATCCTAGATTTGAATACATTTTCTCCAGTATCTCCAGTTTAAGCTCACAATCTAAGAGGCTAAATGGCTCACTTCAAGATCATACAATCTTAAAGGGGTTTCCGGGCCTTTAATATTGATCTATCTACTCAGTGTAATGAACTGCCTTTGGCTCCTGCTAGCGACTGATCGGTGGTAGTGCTGGGTGTCAGGCCCCCATTGATCTGATTTTGATGACATTTAGTAAGGATAGGCCATTAATGGAAGTCCAGGAAAATCCTTTTAAAATAGGAAAAAAGGTTATTGAAGACCAGGGGCATTGACTCTGAAGTTACCCAGGCACTCAGAGTCACTAGTGGAGGGGAAGGACATAAACATATGTGGTGACCAAAAGCAATAATCAAAGGATCCTGGCCACGTTCAAAGCCATTGTTGAAGAGAAGGATGGATGTGTTTACAACCTTTACAACTGTTTCTATGATACCCAGAACAACCAGGTGGCATCATTTCACCCACAGTAGCACCCTTTCCCATGACTCCATTTTGGGCTCAGCCGATTCCAGGACTTTGGTGCCTCTAGGTAGCCCAGTGGATGATCCTTTGGATAGCTTCAGAAGAAGGTGAACCAGGAAAGATAGGGACACGGAGAGACAATTCTAAGGGTAACAGCCATGTTAGGGTGCAATCACACGACTGTATGTATTTTTTGGTCCGCAAAACGCGGATCCGCAATGATATATGGATGGTATCCGTGTTGCATCTGTTTTTTTTTGCAGACCCATTGTAACAGTAAATATTGTTGTCCACAAAACGAACAAGAATAGGACATTTATTTTATTTTTTGCTTTTTTAGCTGTGGAACGGACATACGGATATGGACATCATACGGTGCAAGATCTGCAATAAATGCGGATCAGATGCGGAGCAAAAGTAGGGTCATGTGAATGGGGCCTTAGTCTAATTAAATGTACTAGGAATGAGAAACAAAGAACCCCTAGTCAGAATCAGCAAAAGTCACAGCAGTATGATAGAGGTCTAGTTGTATTATAGGGGCTGTATATACAGTATTATATAGAAAATGCATAGGAGTATTATTATGACACAGAATGGTGGTCTTTTTTGGTCAATTTATGCAGATTGTCAAATTATGGAAAACAAACATCTAAAATGGGAACCGAGGGGTCATATTTGTTTATTGCCCAGGTCGCCGTTGCTTTGTAAACCAGATTTCCCTGTTATGAGAAATTGCTTGGCATTGCTTGGTATTTATATGGCAAGGGTCATATAAGAAAAGTATAAGAAAAGTGTATTCTTTTAAAATGCATGGGGAAAATTATCGACACCCTAAAAGAAATGAAATAAAAACAAAGATTCTTTCTTTTATTGCTTTTTTTCTCCAGTTTCCTGGGAATATAAGGATGATGTTACCGACATGTAATATTCATTTGTTATCCATTAACATGGAGAAAACCAAAGAGCTGTCAACTCAAATGAGACAGAAGGTTTTGGATTGGCGCAGATTAGGAAATGGCTATAAATCAAACAGCAGTCATTCTGAATTACCAGAATCAGGGAGGTAATAAAAATGCTCCATTCAGGAAGGTCAGCTGAGGGCGGCTTCACCCACTAATACGGGACTGTCATTTACAACATGCATTTAGAAAAATGGATGCACTCAATATTTATTCCAATTTTTAGATGTTCTCTGACTTTTCAACCTGTATGACATTTGATTTTACGCATTTGAAAAATGATGCAAGGAAGATTAGACAGAGTTTTTTCTAATATCGAATAAGACTGAAGCGTAGGAAAATGGATGTTAGTGAGTTTTCAATTCTTTCTACTTCTTGACTTTTTCAAGAATTTATTATCAAATTTCAAAGCGTGGGCCTTAAAGGGGTGGTCCAAAGATAATTTTAAATTGTATTAAAAAAATTAAAAATAGATGTACCCTATGTACTCACCTCTTTCTCCAGTGCCCTTCTCTGCGCTGCTGGTCCAATCCTTCTTCTTCTGTCTACAGTGGTCACATGGTACACAGCTGAGGGCAGTGATTGGCTGCAGGTGCCCCATGCCGTGTACCTGCACGTCACCAGGACCAGACTGTTGATGCAGAGAAAGGCGTCAGGCAAAGAGGGGAGTTTCAAATTTTTTTTGTTTGTTTGGGGGGCATTAGTACAATTTCAAATTGTCTTTAACAACTTTAGCAACTCCTTTAAAAAAAAAAACCACTTCAGGCAACATTAAAGGGAGTCTGTCACCTCCATATGGCCATATACAGTGCTTACATGGCTCTGTAGCACACCTATACAGGATTGTAACGGTACCTTTGTTTTTTTCTTTAGACTTGCACCAGCAGGAAAAACAACGTTTAATTCATATGCAAATGAGCACTCGCAAGTGCCCAGGGGCGGCGTTCAGTGTGTAAGTGCCCAGGGGAGGAGTTCAGTGTGTAAGTGCCCAGGGGAGGAGTTCAGTGTGTAAGTGCCCAGGCTGCCCTGCCTTCTTTTCACTTTACTCCTCCCTAGCCTCTGCCTTTGCCCGCCCTCCAAGTCCAGACCTATCAATGAGGCAAGAAACTTGGAGGGCGGGCAAAGGCAGAGACTGGAGAGGAGTAAAGTGAAAAGAAGGCAGGGCAGCCTGGGCACTTCCACACTGAACTCCTCCCCTGGGCACTTCCACACTGAACTCCTCCCCTGGGCACTTACACACTGAACTCCTCCCCTGGGCACTTACACACTGAACTCCTCCCCTGGGCACTTACACACTGAACTCCTCCCCTGGGCACTTGCGAGTGCTCATTTGCATATTAATTAAACTTTGTTTTTCCTGCTGGTGCAAGTCTAAAGACAAAGACAAAGGTACTGTTACAATCCTGTATAGGTGTGCTACAGAGCCATGTTAGCACTGTATATGGCCATATGGAGGTGACAGAGTCCCTTTAAAACACTGTATAATGCCTGTTGCAGGGCCTGAGGGGGAGATGCATGACTTCTCTCTTTAAATCCTTGTTCTCCTCCCCCCCCCCTTACCCCCATGCCCTGCTCAAGGCATAACACAGTGGATCAGTTTTTCCAGGAGTGTTCCTTTAATTTGGAAATTTGTGATGTGTAATGAGTTGTCACTCTCTAAATATCATTGGTTAATTTGATATACTGATATTATCATATTATATATCTATTAGGCTCTGTTCAGACCACATAGCCTTAGAAGAACATAGCAAAGGGAACGTTTAAGAAGCAAGGAACCAGAGAAACCGGGTTACTTACTTAAAGCTGATACAAACTGCAAACATTATTAAATAGATCTCGCAGGCCTGATGAGGCTGGTGTACTTACTTTGAAAATCCTCAGGATAGGTCATCAATATCAGATCGGCAGAGGTCAGACTCCTGGCACCCCCGCTGATCAGCTGTATGGGGAGACGGTGCACGCAGTGCGGACGTGCTGTCTCCCTTCGCTCTTCCTGTCTGCGGCTGTAAGTTTATTGGACAGCAGCAGCAGGCAGAAAGAGAGATGGCACTTGCGTACAGCGCGCACTGTCTCCCTGTACAGCTGATCGGCAGGGGTGCCGGGTGTTGGACCCCTGCTGATCTGATACCTGGCACCCCCGCCGATCTGATATTGATGACTTATCCTGAGGATAGGTCATCATTATTAAAAAGCCCGGACAACTTCTTTAATATGAGTCCAGCTAGAGCTTAGGCAGTTGCATGCAAAAAACCCTCCTGCAAAGTTTATTCAGTTTCCTTCTGCGACTGGTATGGCATTACATGATTGGCATAGGGTATGTCCACACATGGTATAAACACTGTGGACTTTATGCAGCTGAATTGCATGCAGAAAATCCACAATGTTTTACAAAAGGAGAAAAGTGGATGAGATAAAAACCTATCTCATCTACTTGTTGCGTTAGGGCCCCTTTACACAGGACAATTTAGCACGAGATTGTCGGGAAGAAACTGTTCCTTGGAAATCGCCTGCTCATCAGTGAAGGAGACTGATGCATTTTCAAGCATTTACATGCAGAAATCTCCTCCACTGTATGAGTAGTAGTGTTCGCTGCCATTGATCGTTCCGATACAGACTTGTTGTTTGCCGTCAGCAGAGGCTGTTTACACAGCACGATCTGCTGTCAGCAAATGACGATTTAGGCGCCTACACAAAAGAGCATATTACCTGACAAATAAGCATTTCGCTCGTTCATCGGGTAATCAGTGGCACCTTTAAATTGCCAGATAATCGCTAACGAGTGTTCCCATGAACATTCATTAGCGATTTTCTGGCAGATCCTCAAACCTAAAGGGTCCTTAAGAAATCTGCTGTGGAAATTGACCATGTCAACTTATACTGAAAATTTCCATTGCAGAATTTACCGTTTGCAATGCATAGGGAGAAATCTGCAGCAAAACCTGGAGTGGCTGTACCATCAAACTTCTGGCAGTCATCTGCATAACCTGATATACCCTTTAATTATTATGTCCCAAGTCGTCACATAGCCACATAGCCGAATCAGTCTAATAATTATGATATAATAACAACCAACTTATCTAAAAAAGATGTCTTTCCATCAGCATAGTAGGGATTATGTACTGTAAGAGCAGTGGAAAGAAGGTGTGTGTCCTTTTCATATACCCTATTATGGAATTAGAGCGTGTCCTCTATTCTTATCTGTTGGCCACAGAGGAGGGTAGCTACAAAGGGAATCTCCCGCTCTTTGGAGGACCTGGTCTGTCCTGCCTTACAAAAGTCATTCTGTTGATTTGAATGGTCATCATGTAATGCTGATTTTTCACTGTGGTGGCGCTGCAGGGAAATCGAACCCTTACTGCCAGGTTTTCCCACCGATCACAGCTGATCACTAGGGATCTAAGCAGCAGGACTCATTACAATCTGCTAATTTTCAAAAGACTCTTCTAACAAATAGAAACCACACAAAGCAGAGAACCCCTTCAAAACATCAGGTATTATTGATACTTGGATGCCAGACAGTGTAATGCCTAGATGTGTTGGCTCTGCCAGAACATGAGTCAGTTTTAGGCTACTTTCACACTAGCGTTTTGGCTTTCAGTTTGTGATATCCGTCATGGGCTCTCACAAGTGGTTCAAAACGGATCCGTTTTGCCCTAATGCATTCTGAATGGAAAATGATCCGCTCAGAATGCATCAGTTTGCCTCCGTTCAGTCACCATTCCGCTCAGGAGGTGGACACCAAAACACTGCCTGCAGCGTTTTGTTGTCCACCTGACAAAGCGGAGCCAAACGGATCTCTGACACAATAGAAAACGGATCCGTCCCCCATTGACTTTCAATGGAGTTCAAGACGGATCCGTCTTGGCAATATAAGACATAATACAACCGTATTCGTTCATGACGGATGCATGCGGTTGTATTATTGTTACGGAAGCATTTTTGCAGATCCATAACGAATCTGAAAAAAACGCTAGTGTGAAAGTAGCCTTAATCAGTTATGAGTCCCTCCTTATGATGACCATTTTTCCTAATAGGGAATATAGACAAGTGCAGCCAGCCCAGGAGGAGCGGAGCAGAGGGTTAGAGTGGTCATGGATCTGGCTGCAATGGTTATTTACAGAGGCAGTCCACACACCGATGCTCTCCTAGAACTGTGAAGTGGTAAGTCTTTATCAAGCTCAATGACATACAGCAATGTTTGCTATCTTTTTATCCTCTTGGCTGTTGGGAGGCCAGCAGGCTAGGGCTCAATAATGCTGGCACCGCCACCTTATGGACCTACTGAGAAGTCTCAGTGAGTAGTGCTGTCTTACCTATGTATGCATCTGATCTATGGATATAAGCAAGGTTGGGGGTTGTAGTACTCTTCCTCGCTATCTTTCCAAAGTCTCTTTTTGCAGAATCTATGGCTGACAATAATGTTCTTGCAAATTTCTTTAATTAATAATAATTCCCAGCTGAGGGGAAGCTCTAAGACATCTGGCCAAAGTGTGGAAGGGTGTTACCAATGTCCTTTTCACTTCAGTAAAGTCTCTCTAAGCCTTAAACAGCAAATACCTTACTGACTCACTCCAATGCTTGGCCACACAGATTCTGGACGTATAGTTCTTTCTTTCTTTCTTTCTTCACTTTCTTTCTTTCTTTCTTCTCTTTTTTTCTTTCTTTCTTCTCTTTCTTTCTTCTTTCTTTCTTTCTTCTTTCCTTCTTTCTTCTTTCTTTCTTTCTTCTTTCTTTCTTTCTTTCTTCTTTCTTCTTTCTTTCTTCTTTCTTTCTTCTTTCTTTCTTCTCTTTCTTCTTCTTTCTTTCTTTCTTCTTTCTTTCTTTCTTTCTTTCTTTCTTTCTTCTTTCTTTCTTTCTTTCTTTCTTTCTTTCTTCTCTTTCTTTCTTTCTTCTCTTCTTTCTTTCTTTCTTTCTTCTCCTTTCTTTCTTTCTTCTCTTTCTTCTTCTCTTTCTTTCTTTCTTTCTTTCTTTCTTCTCTTTCTTTCTTTCTTTCTTTCTTTCTTTCTTCTTTCTTTTTGTGGAACTCACATATCGCTTCTCTCGCTTCTCTCACTTTCTCTACCAGACTCACTGAACAAGTGGCAGACCTGAGTCCATCTCCCAGCTTCCTACAGGAGCACTGTCAGGAATCTTAACCCTGATGCATCCATACAAAATGATGCTGGGTTGTACAATTCATTATATAGCATTATAAACATTTAAATAACCAGAAACAATTTGCAACTACTGTGCATGCAGCCACATTTTATGTGTTTTATCGATCTTAAAGGGAATGTGCCATCAAAAAATCGCTTATTAAGCTGTTAATGGTACCTTATAGTGCTGCATAGTAGTGTCCTAATGCACTTTTTCTTCGTTTTTAGTCGCATTTAGCCTCCTTGAGAAATCGATGTTTTATTCAGGCGCTGCCCCGTGCTTCAAGTCAGGTTTGAAGTCAAGGGGGCAGCGGCCTAGGTGTCTCCAATCCTGCTCTCCCCGCCTCCCGCCGCCTTTATTGACACGCTGGATCTTAGTGCCGGGACCGCAGCTCCCAGCCTGCATGCGCAGTAAAGGGCTGCTGTAGCGCGATACCGGCTCCGGCTCATACACTCAGCCGGTTTCAGTTTCGCTACTGCGCATGCGCCCGGCATCTTCTGTAACTGCACTAGTATGTAAGGCTGGCGGGCGCATGCGCAGTAGCGAAACTGAAGCCGGCTGAGTGTACGAGCCGGAGCCGGGATCGCGCTACAGCAGCCCTTTACTGCGCATGCGGGCTGGGAGCGCGGTCCTGGCACTGAGATCCGGCGTGTCAATAAAGGCGGTGGGAGGCGGGGAGAGCAGGATTGGAGACACCTAGGCCGCTGCCCCCTTGACTTCAAACCTGACTTGAAGCACGGGGCAGCGCCTGAATAAAACATCGATTTCTCAAAGAGGCTGAATGCGGCTAAACGAAGAAAAAGTGCATTAGGACACTACTATGCAGCACTATAAGGTACTATTAACAGCTTAATAAGCCATTTTTTTGGTGACAGGTTCCCTTTAAAGGGAATGTGCCATCAAAAAATTACTTGTTTAAATGAAGTTTTATCTTCAACTATTTTTTTTTTTTATATATATAATGCACAGTTTTTGCACTGACCCTTAGGCATAATATGTTGATGAAAATAAATAGGTGGCTGAATCCTGTATTGCAAAACAGAAATACAAGGCACAACAAAGATAAGTTGACCTTATGAAGTTGTGCTAATTTTAGGCATTTAGTATAAATTGTGGCGTTGCCTAGTATGCAGCCTCATTAAGGTGCCTTAGAAGTAGGTGCCCAAATACTCAGGGGGGAGAAATGTACTGTAAAGTCACTGCACAGTGTAAGAGACCTCTGCAACTTGGAGGTGAGGTTTATCATGCAATTTTAATCTGAAGAAGGAGAAGTGTGAATCTCCAAAACACATTTTATGCATGATTTCCAATAAAGAAATCTTCACATCACCTCCAAGTTGAAGTGGTCTCTTGCTCCATGCAGTGACTTTACAGTATAACACCATGTTGATACTTTTTGTTTTGATAGGTAACGTTTCAGTAGTTACTTAATTATCATCACAGGCAAACATACAATAACAAGTAACATCTCTACATAGATAAGACAGGATCCACGTTTCACTATAGGTGATATCACCGCTTATCTATTCTTTCCCTGTACAATGACCTCTGCACAGGTCACAGAGCATGCCTAGAAAACTCTCCCATAGGAGTCAATAAGGTCCCTGCTGTTCCATTGTGTTTGTGGCCAATGTGACTGCTCTGTAAGAACAGGAAGTCTTAGGCCTCTTTCACACGAGCGTGACAGATTTGGTCCGGATGCGTTCAGGGTGCGTTCAGTGAAACTCGCACCATTTTGCAAGCAAGTTCAGTCAGTTTTGTCTGCGATTGCGTTCAGTTGTTCAGTTTTTTCAGCGCGGGTGTAATGCGTTTTGATGCGTTTTTCACGCGCGTAAAAAAAAAACTGAAGGTTTACAAACAACATCTCCTAGCAAACATGAGTGAAAAACGCATTGCATCCGCACTTGCTTGCGGATGCAATGCATTTTTCATGCAGCCCCATTCTCTTCTATGGGGCCAGGGCTGTGTGAAAAAAGCAGAATTTCGAACATGCTGCGATTTTCACGCAACGCAGAACTGATGAGTGAAAAACAACGCTCATGTGCACAGACCCATTGAAATGAATTGGTCAGGATTCAGTGCGGGTGCAATGCGTTCACCTCCCGCATTGCACCCGTGCGGAAATCTCGCCCGTGAGAACTCTGCCTTAGGGTGTTTTCACACTTGCGGCAGAGGATTCCGGCAGGCAGTTTCGGACGCAAACAGATGGCATTTGTCAGACGGATCTGTCTAACAAATGCATTGAAATACCGGATCCGTCTCTCCAGTGTCACCCGGAAAAATGGATCTGGTATTTAATAATTTTTTGCATTATTAAAGGTCTGCGCATGTGCATACCGGAAAAACTGATCCGTTTTGCCGGAACACTTAATGTCGGATCCAGCACTAATACACTTCAATGTAAATTAATGCCAGATTCGGCATTCCGGCAAGTGATCAGTATTTTTGGCCGGAGAGAAAACTGCAGCATGATGCGGTATTTTCTCTGTCCAAAAAACGTAAGAGGGACTGAACTGATGCATCCTGAACGGATTTCTCTCCATTCAGAATGCATTAGGATAAAACTGATCATTTTTTTTTTCCAGTATTGAGCCCCTAGAACGGAACTCAAAACTGTAAAAAAAAAAAGCTAGTGTGAAAATACCCTTAACATATTTTAGGCCTGTGGCCAGTGTGAAAACTGCATGAATTTAGGGTTTCAAACAACAGGTCATTTTCTGATGACATATTCCCTTTAAATTTAGGTTTTTGGATGTCTAACTTCAGTACAATAGATCTACATGGGGCTCAGGTATTGCAGCCATGATACAGGTGTTAAAATATGGCCATATATACAAAACTAGGTTCTGGTGACATCCAAGTGCTTGGCAAAGGGTGCGTGTGCCCCGGGTCTCTTGTTGCCAGCAATAACTCAATGCAATAGTAACTACGTCCTCCCCTTCACCAATGCCATGGTGCCCGGGATATCTTCAGAGTCTACCAAAGCCCCTCCGCAGGTCTCCAGACTAGTGAAATATATATATATATATATATATATAGTTAAAATGGGCAGCTGCTGTATAACATGACATTGCTTTATGTACCAGCAGTCACCAGGATCCACTGACTACAAGACTGCTGTTTCCAGCCTTTCTACTACAAAATGATATTTGCCCGAAAAAAATAACAGATTCCTGTCTAACAAACAATCTCTTCTCGTGACCTTCCCAGTTTCCTTGTGTGCACAGTCTGTCCAAAAGGTGCTTTGAGGACAACATGGGTCATTTCAGTGATGCAACAGCTGCAACTGCTGTAATCTATCCTCTAGCCAAGATTAAGGCTCAGATACCTGAACTGTAACTTGTAAATTGTCACTTTTCGTAAAAATAAATAAATAAAAAATATTCATATGAAATCAGAATCATGTTGCATAGCCTTCAGGTTCATATTCCTGAGCAGGCAGATGGAAGGTGTAGCGTATGCATGTAGCAGGACATCTGATGACTTCTTCCCATACAGTATGTCCTATTATAGAACAGAGCAGGACACCAAGGGAAAATGTAAGATTTTTAACTGCTTGATGACAGAACGATTTTCCATTTTTGCGTTTTTTTTTGTTTTTTTATTCCCTGCTTTCTTGGAGCCATAGGTTTTTATTTTTCTGTTCACATAGCCTTATGAGGACTTGTTTTTTGCGGGACCAGTTCTACTTTCTAATGGCATTATTTAATATTGCATAGGCTATAGTGGTAAGCTACATGTGTGTGCTGTCCGCACCTTTTGTGGCCCCATTGAAGTAAATTGGTCCGAATCCGACCTACAAAAAACCTGCAGAAAAAAAAATATGGTCTTGTGCATTAGCTCTTACGTTGCATTCCTATGGAGCCCTTCCACAGACAGGATCTCCATAGGTACCTCTGTGCGACAGCCTTGTGTTATTCAGGATTACAAAGGCTGCCGCACACACTGTCTGCCCCACCCCATCCTTGCTGGGGGGAGTCAGTACACACTTGGAAGCATGTACTTCTGGGTGTTTGCGCTCCCAGATGCCGTGGTCACATTTGACCACGGCATCTGAGCAGTTAAATGTCCGCGATTGGCTCACATGGCAGACACCCATTTGCTATGGCACACACTCTGCTCCAGAACGGGCACCATCTTTAGTGACTCAACCTGACATAATAGCATATCTGTTAAAAACTATAGTAATCTCGTAAAAACCCTATAGTGAGAGTACTCATGACATATCCCTGGGGGTCTAGAACAGCTCGGCAGTATCTTCGGTGGTCAATGGTGATAAAATGATTGATATGATATCTATTATCCATGGTGATCTAGCAAAAGGAAAAGGGTTAATTCATGAATATTCCTTGAACTCTGGAGTAATCCGCCCTAGTATAAAATAATTATATAATAATCTGATTAATATATCGTTTTGGATTAATTAAATGTAACATTAGAATTATCATATACATTAAGGCCTCATGCACACGACCGTTGTGTGCATCCGTGGCCGTTGAGCCGTTTTACCGTTTTTTTCGCGGACCCATTGACTTTCAATGGGTCCGTGGAAAAATCGGAAAATGCACCGTTTGGCAGCCGCATCCGTGATCCGTGTTTCCTGGCCGTGAAAAAAATATGACCTGTCCTATTTTTTTCACGGCCAACGGTTCACGGACCCATTCAAGTCAATGGGTCCGTGAAAAATCACGGATGCACACAAGATTGTCATCCGCGTCCGTGATCCGTGTCCGTGATCCGTGTCCGTTTTCTCCTATCATTTCAATGGCAAACTTGACTTAGATTTTTTTTTCATTTTTCATGTCTGTGGATCCTCCAAAAAAACAAGGAAGACCCACGGACGGAAAAACGGTCACGGATCACGGACCTACGGACCTCGTTTTTGCGGACCTTAAAAAAAAACGGTTGTGTGCATGAGGCCTAAAGCTGTACATTTCTAGCTTCTTTTTACACAGCCCTCTAGTTTATTGATACATCTAACCTGCCTGCAACTGCCACTAGATTGAGCTCATGACGTCATCGCACCTCCTGCGCCGGCCTAGTGCCTGCAGCCTATCAGAGGAAGGGGAAGGGACACGCCTCTCTCTCCCCTGTCCCACAGCATAGCCATCTGTATCACTGTCCTGAGGACGGCGATACAGATGACTATGGAGATGAGCGCTTCCACAATGGAAGCGCTCATCT
This sequence comes from Bufo gargarizans, assembly GCF_014858855.1. Classification (NCBI taxonomy): domain Eukaryota; kingdom Metazoa; phylum Chordata; class Amphibia; order Anura; family Bufonidae; genus Bufo; species Bufo gargarizans. The sequence goes on along the minus strand of NC_058087.1, from coordinate 15,210,460 downwards.
CCCTGTGCCCTGCGGCCACCGCCCCCACTTCTAACAGCTCGGCGGGAAAGGGGGGGGGGCAATTGCCCCGTTGTCCCCCCCCCCGGATCCGCCAGTGGTAATGCTGTAGTTCTACTGAAAATAAATTCTACACACTTATTTACTAATTAGGTGACTTCTGAAGGCAATTGGTCACACTGGACTTTATTTAGGGGTATCAGAGTACAGGGGGCTGAATACAAACACACGCCACACTTTTCAGATTTTTATTTATAAAAAATAATGAAAACCATGTATCATTTTCTTTTCACTTCACACATGCTTGATACTCTGTGTTGGTCTATCACATGAAATCCCAATAAAATACATTTAGGTGTGTGGCTATAACGGGAACAACTATAGAAGCTGAGGGAGTAAAATGAATTTTTTGTTTTTCTGGGTTTCTACAAGAGAAAATTTTTTGACACGTTTGGTACAGAAAGGAGGTCTTATATGATTTACACAAATTTGTACGTCTTGTATAAGGGAGATTGTCATGTGGCGGAGTTTGGTACCTGTAATGCAGATCTGTTCTTAAGCCGCACAGTAATTCACCACGGACGGAAAATCTCGTTTTAAGCACTTGACAAAGCAAATTTGCTGAACATTTTGTTCCAGTAAAAGTTCAGAAGAGAATAGCCACTAAATTGTAATGTTTGATTCATATCACTGACACAGGAAAAGTCGACGCACAACTAAATCCTGTATTTAGGATTGTGTGTGGAATATAAATGAGATGGATGGTTTACTCAACCCACTTACCCCAATTATAGGATACCACAGGGGGCTCTGCCAGGTACTGATGTCCTCTCTGCAGGATCTGTCAAAAATCTAATTTGTGTGAGCAGCTAAATGAACAAAATACAATTATCTCTAGCTCCTTTGTACCATATTTGGCTTACTGTACAATATCCTCCTGACAGCTGCTGAGATTACATAAAAAGGTCCACCTGTTTCCTAGAAACAGCGCCACTCTTGACTGTAGGCTCTCCCTGGTATGGCAGCTCAGCCCTAGTCATTGGAATTGGAGCACAGCTGCAGTACCAAAAAGGCTCATGGGCAAGATAAGCAGCGTTCCTGGAAAAAACAGACCCCGTTTTTAACCTCACACACTACGTCTAAGTTTGGATAGTTGAAGATTGTTCAGGTTGGCCAATGTCCTACAATAGCTGTTTTATGGCTCTTTAATATGAGTTTATTTGCACTTAGTATAGATAGATAGTTTCATAGATGGGTCCATGATATAGCAGCACATGAAAGCCATATGGCCTCTGTGTGCTGCGGCACAAGCTCCATGCACAGACTGCTGTGCTGTGTACAGGAGGCCTCAGACTGTGTTTGTCAACCTCATGTGTGAATCTGTCCTTAGGGGCATTATTACTGGAAACAGCATAACAACTTATTTCAAGTACCAAGCATCCTAAAAATGACACCAAGAGCATAAGCAAAAAATATCTCAGTGCACAGAAAAAGCGATCAACCCTTGTAAAAAAAATAAAAAAATAAAAGCATTGTAAAACTCAAAAAATAATCCCTATTTGAGCACCATCCTTTTGCATGTACATTTTTTTAAAGTGTCATAATGACTTAAAATCCATCGCCATGAAAATACAGTGCAACCTGCAGGCAGCGTGTAAGGCCTCATGCACACGACCGTTGTTGTGTTCGGTGTCCGTTGTTCCGTTTTACGTGATTTTCTGCGGACCCATTGACTTTTAATGGGTCCGTTGAAAACTCGGATAATGCACCGTTTGTCATCCGCGTCCGTGATCCGTGTTTTCAGTCCGTCAAAAAAATATGTCCTGTCCTATTTTTTTCACGGACAACGGTTCGCGGACCCATTCAAGTCAATGGGTCCGTGAAAAAACACGGATGCACACAAGATTGTCATCCGCGTCCGTGATCCATGTCCGTTTTTTTCCTATCATTTGCAAGGCAAACTTGACTTAGATTTTTTTTTTACTTTTCTTCGTGTCTGGTGATCCTCCAAAAATCAAGGAAGACACACAGAAACAAAAACAGAAACGGATCACGGAACAACGGAACCCCGTTTTGCGGACCGTGAAAAAATACTGTTGTGTGCATGAAGCCTAATAGAGAAGGAGAAGCGGAGCAGAGTGATACATAAATCGTAGAAGATCAGTAAATTGAATATTGGCACTTTTATTTTTTAACCCATTCTGACCATTTTTAAACAAAAAAAACATTGCAATTAAAGGGATGTTCCTTTTAGTAAACAAATATATGGTTCATCTATGAACAGTAAGTAAATCTTTCTGGATTAATATATGTATTTCTTTATACCAAAAGTATCCAACCAAACAATACTGCCCCCTCCCTGTTTGCACTCATGGTCCCTAAACTCTACTAGGGAGTACATTAGAACAGGTCCAGTGCTTTACCGGAACATTATGCTGGGAGCCATTGTGAAACCTCATGGCCTCCAAATTTCCAAGGACTGTTGTCTAGGACTCATAAAAAAGTTCTAATTTTTTATTCCACCCAATAAATTAATCATCCCACATTTTTTTAAATGACATGCTGAAGGGTCGTCAAGGGGCAAACTGCTAAAATATGGTGATTGCTTGTATATTGGTTCATTATTATCTGTGCCAGCCCCGCCAAACAATAGCCAATCATTAGCTGAAATGGGAGTTTGTTTTTTATTAAATCAAATAAAATTGCAGCAAAAGGGGCCACAATCTAAAATGTTAGCAACTGTAATGATAGCTATTGTTCTATGCAAAGAACCCTCTCACTTGTAGCATGAAAGGCCATGTAGAACAGGCTTAGCTGCCATAATTACTTTGTTTTGGCGCTAGTCTCTTGAGACTGTCTCATAAGATACAAACAATTAGTTTAGTGTCTGGTTGTTTAACTCTTTCAGGTTTGGCGGAGACTGTGCAAAATAATAAATGGGTAGAGATTTTATAGCTGTGATTAGGAGCAACATTAAATCTTGATGATATCTAATCTATATCTTCCACGCCGTTGCAATCAACTCTGCGAGCCGTTGTCAACGTGATCTTTCTGAAGTCTCATGTCTTCCAACATCACCCATTAATGGAAAGATGGATCAGACACTTGGGGCTTTAATTAAAGGGATTGTCCAGAATTAGAAAAACATGGCTGATGTCTCAACAAAAACGGTGCCACTACCTATCCTTCATTTGAATGAAGCTGAGCTGTTTCTGGAAGAAGGTGGACATGTTTTTCTAATTCTGGACAATCGCTTTAGCCTGCAAATTCCTTTTTAACGGTAGTGATAAGTGGTACCTGATATTTCGGGGAACTGCTTATTTCCTCCATTCATAGGAATTGCCTATTAAAGGTATATTGCTAATATAGGTATTGATAGCATATATGAAGAATATGACAGTAATGCTTAATAGATGTGGAATAGTGGTGGCGGATTAGAGTCTATTGACCCCTATCATTCACCATTCATGCAGAACAGTTTCCCCGTAGAAGTCAATGGAGGAGTGGCTATGTTTGAAATCGTCACTCTCTGATTAACTCTTTTAGAGGTTTGGAAAGAGAAAGTGCTTTCCGCTACTTCTCCATTGACTTCTATAGGCAGAGTGGCTGACTTGAATAGGGGAACAGGAATCACGAGAAACCAGTTCTCCTGAGAGAACATCCTCCAAGATCACAGATATCCTAGTAGGATGCTGAGTCTTTGTTTTTGTTTTTAAAGACCCCTTTAATACCCCAATGCATTTTAAAGGCATTTTCTAGGGAGAATTAAAAAAAAATGGACCAAAACATGACTAGGGAGAATTTTTTTAAAAAAATGGACCAGAACCAGAAGAATCTTTTTTACTCCTCCACCAATTTCCCCCATCGCCTCTGTTCCCACATCTCAGCCAATGACTGGCTGAACGGGTGTTGCCTAGCTTTTCCATTGCGGCAAACCGGGACATGAAGTGCAGGGCAGTGGGCACCGGAGCAGCACTGATCAGTGGAGGTTTCTAATGCTTCTTTGTTATTTTTTACATTCTGACCATCTCGTTTCATAAATTTTCTCTAATTTTCAATATTTTCTTAAGAAAGGCATGAAAGATGGCATTTATTTTACAAGTATTTCTAATGTATCACTCTAGTGGGATTTATTTTTTTATTGTTTGGCGTCAGACATATCAGTCTTTGAAAAAAAAGGCTAAAGATTCGGTCTTGGCATAATCTGAGAGCGGCAGCTCAGTTTATCACAGTGATGGCCGGCCTCTGCCCTTAACACTGTACATCATCTTCTCTGCAGAAAAGCTGAGGAGCTGCAATAAGACGATAGTACATAGGGACTGTCAACTACCAATCTCACTCCACCTTGGGTCAGCTCAAATCTGCACCAGACAATCAGTTAAGAGCCCTTGTGACAGAATCCATAGTTTTAGCTGGGAAAATAGAATTGCATGCAGTACGTTTTTTGCCATCTAAACATTGGAGACCTTGGCGCAACTCAGCGGAGCCCGTTTTAAGCCATTGAGGTCCTAGCATGTGATGGATCCGTCACATCATTGTAACTTCTCTTATAAACCAATGCTGTTACTTTTTGAAGTTCTTCACCACCCCAACTGTAAATACCTTCCTGTATCGGTGACTACGTTGTCTGTACATATAATACGCACAGTAACTGTGGTCACCAGTAGGTAATCCTATGCAGCACAGTGGAACCACACATGGAACAGGGCAGATATTAGCAAAATACGCAAAATACGTTTTTGCAGCACGTGCAAGGATTTTTGCAAACCCCATTCTGGTGTGTATGGAACATTTCTAAAAAAATGAAAATAAAGAAAGAATATCTGCTAATTGTGAACTAACGCTCAGGTTACAAACAACCCATATAATAGTGGCAGAGGTCTGTTGCATCCAGCCTTGAATGGTTTATACGCCTACATTTAACAATGGTGTTTTAGATATGGATGGTGCCTGTGGTCAAGAAGAGGATTCTGGGCTTGCTTTTGCCCTTGTGCTTTATATCCTAACTGATTACCTCCTGTAAAAATGTTGTTTATGTACTAAAGCATAAAATATGTCCTATATGTACTAAATTATAAAATTTCATAGACAAAACTACTATAGGCAGACAAAAAAAGATAGCAAAATATCAATAATGGAGCAGTCACATATTACACCCTACTCCAGACAGATAACATAACATATGGAGGTACAAAAGCCAAACATGCTCATGCACATCTACCCAGCCTGCATGCAGCTATATAGCGGTGCACAGTCTGCACTATGGGTCTGTATTATGAATTTTCAGTGCACTCTGTTTCAGTTCCCTTTCCTAGAGACAATACTTGTGTGAAAAACAGCCGTCTATTGGCAGGGTCGTTGCATGGTTTGAAACAGCTGTGTCTCTGCAAAATCATGTGGCTACTTAAGTCATTTTAAAAACTGCGATGGCTCCATGCTGCTGCAGTCTTGCATTGCAACCTATGTGGCTTCACCCAAAGGGCATCTGTTTGGGCATGTCATGTAAAATTGCGAATAAACATACAGTAGGGACTTATAGACTTCCATTGGGCAGCACAGTGGCTCAGTGGTTAGCAGTCTTTCTGTGCAGTACTATGATCCTCCCTAGGTTTGAATCCAACCAAGGGAATCACCTGCATGAAGTTTGCAGCTTCTCCCTGTGTCGGTGTGGGTTTCCTCTGGGTGCTCCAGTTTTCTCCAACGTTCCCAAAAAATACACAGGTAGGTTAATTTAGTATTTAGATTGAGGGACTGATGAAAGTAATCACAATCTCTGCCAAATATGTAAGCAATGTCCAAAGTAAATCAATTGGCATTACTGTATATTTGGGAATTGGAATCCTTGTGTTTGAATACAGCTATGATCATGAGGTCTTCTTCTGGCTTCTCATCTAGGGTAGGTGAGGCTGTAAGAGTGAAGTTGAGATATCATAGTACATCACACCATTTGCAAACCCAACACTGCTGTACGAGTAGTGCATTTGCTTCCATAGTTTGGGTAGATGTACTTTCTGGAGCGAGTCCATTTTCATAAGTGTTGTAAATTGAAATCAGGTTAATAGTTCTAAGAAATTGCATTAATATATCAATTAGTAAGTATCTTTACTCCCTTGAGTGCAAAATTACAGCCATTGTGTGAGAAAGACTATATGAGATGCAGAACACTACAGGATACATTCATCTCTTCCGCTTCCTTATAAAAGTAATGGGCAAATATCACTTCTGCCTGGTTTATTAAGGATTCCACATAATCCTGCTGCTGTGAGTGCAATCAGGGTGTGTCCAGCTCTTCCGTAGCCTGGAACAGTAATTAGGATGGTGCCTCTCTTCTGTCTTAAGTAAGTCAACATAATAAACATCTATGGCCCGCCCAGCCCAGATCCTTTGTTACCATGAACTGTTTGCAGCTCACACAATGAAATACAATTTGAACTCACTGCTTGAATTATTATGGAGGAATTAGAATAATTAACTTCAGTGATTGAGTGAACATTCAGTTTAGGAGAAATGCAAGAAATGTGTTAGTCCCTAATGCCCAAGAATCAGACCAACGTGACATCCAGATGTTCAATCATCAGAATTAATAATTCTTGTGTCCACACAATAATGCAAGCATCAAACCCTAGACTGGGTTCTGATAAGTATTTAAGTTGATAGCAGCTCTAACAAATTAAATAGGGAGCAGAATGGATTAAAAATAAAGAAGCATTACTGTCACGGACGGTGTACAGGAAACAAGATAAAGCAACATGCATATATGACTCACTGGATCCAAAGCTAAGGAACCAAAAGGGAGACCCCTGCACAAAACCTGAGACTTTCCCTGGCTGCTCAGCCTATGCAAAGATCCCAGAGGTGGATGGTTGCATATCCACGTACCTCGACTATATAACCCCTGAACACCCTACAATAGTGAGGGGACACGACCACCGGCTCCCTACACCAGACACGGAGGGAGTCAGGGTCACCTGGGATCCAGCAAACAGAAAATAACAGATAAATGTTCAGCACTTAACTTTGTAGCAGAGTGGAAAACAGGATCAGCATGCACACACACTCCAGGAAGTAGTATAAGCCGCCCAGTAATGCATTATGGGGAGGCATTTAAAGGGAAGCAATCAGTCCAACTACATGACAGCTGAGAGAGGTTAACGAGATGAGGAACTGAACAGCACAAATAAAACTCAAGGAGGAGGTTCTGAAAGGCTTCTGTCAGAACTTCTCAGCTGTCTGGTTGTGACAATTACTCACCTCACTGATGCACTTGTTGCTGCTGTTCTGACGTGTACTGGGTCCCTGCTGGTCTCCACTTCCTGGTCCCAATGTGACACACATGAAATGCCTGATTAGCCAATAACTGGCCACCAGTAAATAGCTTTGCGGGGACCCAAGAATGAAAGACCCATTAAACATCAAAATGACAACAGCTCTGGAATCCCTGAAGTAAGTAATGCTTCTTTTTTTTAACCCCAATATATAAATACATTTAATACCACCAGACAGCTACTTTCATGGATAATACTTGAAAGGTAACCATGTAAATCTGAAGGGGTTCATGTAAATGGCCATATTTCACTTCCATGTTACAGATCCATACAAGATCCGTGTTGTACAGAACCAAGATAAGAAGCCTAGAAAAATGTATATTCTAGTATTGTATCTCTGTCTTTTCAGAAGCATGCAAACATTTTCATAGAAACATAGAATGTGTCGGCAGATAAGAACCATTTGGCCCATCTAGTCTGCCCAATATACTAAATACTATGGATAGCCCCTGGCCCTATCTTATATGAAGGATGGCCTATGCCTATCCCATGCATGCTTAAACTCCTCCACTGTATTTGCAGCTACCACTTCTGCAGGAAGGCTATTCCATGCATCCACTACTCTCTCAGTAAAGTAATACTTCCTGATATTACTTTTAAACCTTTGCCCCTCTAATTTAAAACTATGTCCTCTTGTAGCAGTTTTTCTTCTTTTAAATATTCTCTCCTCTTTTACCTTGTTTATTTCCTTTTATGTATCATATCCCCTCTGTCTCGTCTTTCTTCCAAGCTATACATGTTAAGGTCCTTTAATCTTTCCTGGTAAGTTTTATCCTGCAATCCATGTACTAGTTTAGTAGCTCTTCTCTGAACTCTCTCCAAAGTATCAATATCCTTCTGGAGATATGGTCTCCAGTACTGAGCACAATACTCCAAATGAGGTCTCACTAGTGCTCTGTAGAGCGGCATGAGCACCTCCCTCTTTCTACTGGTAATTCCTCTCCCTATACACCCAAGCATTCTGCTAGCATTTCCTGCTGCTCTATGACATTGTCTGCCTACCTTTAAGTCTTCTGAAATAATGACCCCTAAATCCCTTTCCTCAGATACTGAGGTTAGGACTGTATCACTGATTTATATTCTGCTCTTGGGTTTTTACGCCCCAGGTGCATTATCTTGCACTTATCAACATTAAATTTTAGTTGCCAGATTTTTGACCATTCCTCTAGTTTTCCTAAATCCTTTTCCATTTGGTGTATCCCTCCAGGAACATCAACCCTGTTACAAATCTTTATGTCATTAGCAAAAAGGCACACCTTACCATTGAGGCCTTCTGCAATTTCGCTGATAAAGATATTAAACAATATGGGTCCCAGAACAGATCCCTGAGGTACCCCACTGGTAACAAGACCTTGGTCTGAATATACTCCATTGACTACAACCCTCTGTTGCCTGTCCCTCAGCCACTGCCTAATCTATTCAACAATATGGGAGTCCAAGCCCAAAGACTGCACTTTATTGATAAGCCTTCTATGTGGGACAGTATCAAAAGCCTTACTAAAGTCTAGATAAGCGATGTCTACTGCACCTCCTCCATCTATTATTTTAGTCACCCAATCAAAAAAATCTATAAGATTAGTTTGACATGATCTCCCTGAAGTAAACCCATGCTGTTTTTCATCCATGGGATTTTAGATGTTCCACAATCCTCTCCTTAAGTATGGTTTCCATTAATTTCCCCACTATTGATGTCAAGCTTACTGGCCTATAGTTGCCCGATTCCTCCCTACTACCTTTCTTGTGAATGGGCACAACATTTGCTAATTTCCAATCATCTGGGATGACTCCTGTTGCCAGTGATTGGTTAAATAAATCTGTTAATGGTTTTGCTAGTTCACCGCTAGTTCTTGGAATAATATGGAATCTGAGAAAAAATGTTGACTTGAAAGCTGTGTTATGAAGATGTTCGTCCACGGAAGAACTGTTTCTAGAGAAGAACACTCAAAAACAGAACAAAGTGATGAAGGGTTATTAGTCCAAGGCAGGAAAGAATAATATCACTATTAATGTATCTATACTAATAGGCTGCTTAGGATGCAACCCAAAAAGATTCAATTCCCCACTAGCTGCTGGCCATTATTAAGACAATGTTTATTGAGATCATAAATAAATTGGTTGAGTGCTGAACAAACAATTAAAATGGCCTGTGACGTAATGATGCTATCAGTTCTTTGTGGAAACGTCTATTTTCACATTTGAAGACACTATATACCACTGCAGGATATTTTATAGACCTTTTAATACAACAATGTGCAACACAATGGTTCATTCACATGCAGCGGCATATTATGTAGACCATAGACCATGGGCTGTTCCCTTCTTCACCACTGTCCTGCCATACTGCATCTATAGTCTACAGCAATATCTGTGTAATTCATGACAACTGGGTGTTATGAATAGGCTGTGCCCCTACACACCGACAATGCCCAATCATTGCTTACAGTGTCATCTTTTTTTCAAGGGGAATGGTAACTTCTGTTTGGCCTGTTCTACATAGAGATTTTTTGAATGCAGGTAATTACTAAAACAGACATGTTAGGAAAGGTGACAAGTCTTCTGTAAATTTAATCACTTACAGTTAGCATTGTTTTTTCTACTCCATCTGGCCCAGACTGTGATGATGACATATCATATGTGAGGCATATAGAAGTACATTATGACCCCGTGGACTACTGTGAATGCCAAGCCAAGAATGTGCATGAGGCTCAAAGGATAATGGAAGCATTTGTTTTAAAACCATATAGGCTGTCCATAGACAAATATGTAATTCATGGAAGATCTTCTGGGCTAATCACTTGTAATATGTACGTTCAGAGTGCAGTTAGTTTTAGTTATTAGACCAGTGGTTGGGAAGTTATTTGTGGCAGTAAGACGTGTGAAAAAATCCACACATATTTCATTTGCACGAAACTGGTTCAACACTTTGATTTGCTTTTAAATATTAACATTAATGTCTTTGTTTTTTGTAGAGTTTTGCTATGCATCAAGCTAGATGGTAAATAAGGAGAGCAGGATGAAAAGATGGCGCAGCCAAGCCTTGTACCAACTGGACTTGACGACTTCCAATATTTTACCAGGGAATCTCTTAAAGCCATTGAGAAACGTATTGCAGATGAAAAGAATGGAAAGCGTGAGACCGAAGAACGGATTCCAAAACCAAATAGGGACTTGGAAGCTGGTAAAAAACTGCCATTTATCTATGGTGACATCCCACCTGGAATGGTATCAGAACCCCTGGAGGATCTTGACCCATACTATGCTAACCAGAAAGTGAGTCTACTGGGGGATGTGGTGGATATGTAGAGATGATTAGACCAAAATATGACCAGTTTGTAGCTCATAAAATGGAAAGAGAATACAGAAATGCTGTTGATGGATTTAACTAATTGGTTTGTTAGATCTGGTGGATGTTAGAAGCTACATCCAGATAGAGAATGGATGGAGTGTTGGCAGAGAATGCGCGTGGCTACAGTATCTCCATTCACCTCTCCATTAATTCTCAACCTGGCAGCTGGTGAAGTCTCTCCAGTTGGGTCAAAGGAATCCCATTCTTTATCCGGGTGCAGCTGAGAAGTGGCATCCGCATCTATCAGACATTCATGGCATAACTTGTGGATATATAAATGTCTCAGGTGGGGAAAACCCTTTTAAACCCTTCAGGACACAGCCATTTTTCACCTTCCTAACAGCGCCGTCTTACGTGTGTCACGTTATGTGGTAATAACTTTGTAGCGTTTTAACTTATCCAAGCGATTCTGAGATTGTTTTTGTGTGACACAATGTACTTTATGTTAAACGTAAATTGCATCAATATATTTTACCTTTATAAAAAAAAAAAAAAATTTACAAAAAATTTGGAAAAATTCAAAAATTGGCACACTGTATGCTGCCCCGCTCGTCCGTCAAGCCCGCCCATCTCCTCTAGAATGCCATCCTCCATCTCAGCCAGCGGACGAATTCTCGCGCCTGCGCCGTGCGCGTCTGTATTTGGCAAAGGCGCAGTGACTGTCTGAACGCTCCGTGCGCCAGCATCTCCACTGCGCCTGCGCCATCTGTTCCTCGCGCCGTGCGTGTCTGTATTCGGCGCAGGCTCAGTGGATGTCTGACCGCTCCCTGCAGACATCTCCACTGCGCCTGCGCCGATTACGTCAGAGTGCTCCGAGGAACAGATGGCGCAGGCGCAGTGGAGATGCTGGCGCAGGGAGCGGTCAGACATCCACTGCGCCTGCGCCGAATACAGACGCGCACGGCGCAGGCGCGAGAATTCGTCCGCTGGCTGAGATGGAGGATGGCATTCTAGAGGAGATGGGCGGGCTTGACGGACGAGCGGGGCGGCATACAGTGTGAGTAGACCGAGCCTCTAGGTGCTGAAAAGACGCCCCCATAGCACCTAGAGGCTCAATAGCATATCAATAAAAGTTCCTTTTTTAGTGAAACGGATCCACACAAAGGTCTGAAAATAGCATAGTTAGGTAGATCAGACACTAGCAGATCGCTAGTGTCTGAGAGCTAATTAGGTCAAAATCAGGTGGTAGAAACCCTTTAAATGCTTTCTCTTTGTTAATTATTGCTTCCTTTGCATTTCTATTTACCCACATTGTTTTTTTCTTGTTCCTTAACATTATATTTCCATAAGGTATGTACCTCTCACAATTTGAATTTATAATGGTTTTAAAAATATCCCATTTTGTGGCTGCATTAAAATTTTTGAGGACATTGTCCCAGTTAGTGAGACCAACGGCCTCTCTTAGCTGGTCACATTTAGCTTTTTTGAAGTTTAGTATTTTTGTGCCTCCCTGAAGAAAAAAACTCTTTTGAATGACAATTGGAAGGTTATTATTTTATAATCACTATTTCCCAGGTGTCCCCCAACCTGCACATCTGTTGTTCTGTCAGGTCCATTGGTTAGTACTAAGTCCAGTATGGCCGTCCCCCTAGTCGGGTCCTGAACCAGTTGGGAAAGGTAGTTGTCTTTGGTTATTGCCAAGAATCTGTTTCCTTTATGAGATCTATAGTTTCCCAGTCTTTATCTGGGTAGTTGAAGTCCCCCATAATAAGGTACTCATTATGATTTGCCTCCTCATCTATCTCCTTTAGTAGTAGATTTTCTGTGGACTTAGGTATATTAGGGGGCTTATAACAAACTCATATCAGTATTTTATTATTGTATTTACCTCCATGTATTTCTAGCTTCAGTGACTCCACATGTTCATGTCCCTCACTTATATCTTCTCGGAGTGAGGGATTTAGACAGGACTTTACATAAAGGCAAACCCCTCCCCCTCTCTGGTTTTATCATCCTTTCTAAACAGACTGTAACCCTGTACATTAACCGCCCAGTCAGAGCTATCACTAATAAAATATATTTCTTAAAGTACAACATCAGAAATCCATAATGTTAAACAGGTTTTCAAGGATGATAGGTCATCAATATCTAGACAGTGGGCGTCTGACTTCTGGCACCCCCCAGGATCAGCTTGTCTTCCTAGGCCAGTGACGTCACGTTCATCTTCACATGACCATGTTGCAGCTCAGTCCCATTCAAGAGAATAGTCCTGGGCTGCAATACCAAACACAGCCGCAATACAAGGTATAGCACTGTGCCTGATATGGTGTAAAGATGCCGCAGCACTTACTGTAGTGCCGCAGCCTTTTTAAACAGCTGACCGTCGGGGGTGCCGGGAGTCCGACCACCACCAATCAGATATTGATGAGAATAGGCCTCCAATATTAAAGGATAACTGTCATATTTTCATTAAAAAAATCAATTTTAGCATATGTTACTGCTGCAGCAGCATTATGCATAAAGCAATCTTTAGTTTCTTCATTTACCACTGTTTTCTTCGAGTTTTCTCCATAGTTATGGCTGTTTTGAATCCTACATTATGAGGAGCTTTTCAAGATGGCTCCTCTGCCAGTTCTCTGAGGCCAAAACTGCATTCCCTCAGGTCACAAACTGCCAGCCAATCAGATTGGATTACTGAGAGACACCCCTCCTCACTCTGAAGCCTAATGCAGGCATGCAGTGTTAAGGACCGCTCTCCATCTTCCTGTCTTCTTAGCCAGAGACAGACAAGCCCTAGCAACGGTCTTTTAAGGGAGCAGTGGAAAGGGACAGGGGACATTAATGAAAGCTGTTATTATAAGGTAATTACAGATCTTTTGGCACTTATTGACAGACTAACTCAGGTATACCTGCCTAGCTCTAATAAACTAGCAAATAAAAAAAAATATGACAGTTATCCTTTAAACTAACGGTACAATCCCTTTAATGTCAATGAAGAGGATGACAAAACAACATCCAGGCATAACAATGTGGTCTATAAATGCTTGCTAAAATATGATTTTTGTATGTTGATGTACATTTTTTTAGAAAGTTTCCTTTAATTACAATGCCTGAAAATTACAAAATGTTTTTTCCCCCCCCGATCTTTTAGACCTTTATAGTATTGAATAGAGGGAAGGCAATCTCCCGCTTCAGTGCCACGTCTGCCTTGTACATCCTGACACCTTTCAACCCTATACGTAAAGCAGCTATAAAGATTTTGGTGCACTCATATCCTTTTCTACAGATGACTAGATTTGTATTAATGAAGAAATAAATGCTTCTGCAATCCGCTTTTGCAATATGTAATATCCTCTTCAGATGTTTCTTGTGAACATGAGTGAATACCAGTAAAGCAACCTGTTACCAGGATGGCTGCTGGACTCTGAAAAGACCTGGAACACTGCAAGACACAAAATACAACTGAAAGTGGTAATGGTGGCACCAGGGCACACTGGGCAAATAACAGGTTGAGCATGTGCTCTGTTTCTCCATTCATTTTCTATGGAACCATCGTAAATAGCTGAGCGCTGTACTCAGCTATCTCCGGGAGTTTTATGCTTGCCTGGTAGTCAGCATGCTCGACCTGCCACTCCATCAGATCGGGGGAATTGGTGGGGGTCTCAGTGTTCGGACCCCCACCGTTTAGTTATCCTTTATCCTGTGGATAGGGGATAACTTCAAAACTTCCCCCAAAGGTGCCTGTACATGTAACAGTGCTAAGGTGCCTGTACATGTAACAGTGCTAAGGTGCCTGTACATGTAACAGTGCTAAGGTGCCTGTACATGTAACAGTGCTGCACAGCTAAGAACGTCTGTCGGTTTATTTTATGAATTACAAGGTCTTGTATTGAGATTTTTAGCCACGTGGTTTCTCCTGAGAATTTTTTGGCCACGTGGTGCACTTTCATTAGATGTAGATGTAAAGACTTACTGATTTACCTGTTTAGTTTACTCTATCCCTTTGTGAAATCTGTGTGTATTGGCCATACCCACTTGGACATTTACCAACTGATGGACCATCATTCAAATCCTGTTATCTGGAATGCCACAGTGGCCCACATTTACTAATGTGAGTGCACCTAGACTTTGGCGTAAATTGTACCAAATTGTGGAAGGGTATCTAGATTTGAAGAATTTCTCTGTGCCCAGCCTAAAGGGGGCTTGGCTTACCAGAAACGGTTGTGGCTTAATGAGAAAGAGTATGGCCCAAGATGCAGCATTTTGCTTCAAAGTTATGTCTCAATTCTGGTGTAAAATTCTAATGGAAACTAAGATATATATAAAGTAAGATAAAAAAAAAATCTATTGAATGCATGAAATTCGTGAACAAGACTGAGAACCTGTGATAAAACAGCGTGTCAAGTTTATGCCATCTATAGAACTGCTAAATCTGTCCAGTGTATCAGTTTTGCACAGAAAGCATCCTTAAGTTAAAAGCTATAGATACATTTGACATGGAAAAATTATTTTCCACATGTTAGTAGTTACTCTAAAGTTAAAGAAGCCGCACTAACTGTCAGTCTTAGGCCTCATGCACACGACCGTTGTTTGGGTCCGCGGCTCGGGTGCTGACCCATTCACTTCAATGGGGCCGCAAAAGATGCGGACAGCACTCCGTGTGCTGTCCGCATCCGTGGCTCCGTTCCACGTCCCCGATAAAAAAATATAACTTGTCCTATTCTTGTCCGCGCTTTGCGGACAAGAATAGGCATTTATATTGCCGGCGCCCGTTCCGCAAATTGTGGAAAGCAACACGGTCGGCTTCTGTTTTTTTGCGGATCTGCGGTTTGCATGAGGCCTTATTCGTTCATTTGCAGAAACCCTGATATTAAGTTTTTAACCTGCTACTAATTTCACACTTTTGCCATGTGGTTGTGCCCCCCCCCCAGTATTATATGTTGGATCTGTGTGTCCAGGATGCTGCTGTCTTCCTTCTGCAAACTGACATGTGTGTGCATTCCTCCCTATCTACAATATGTATAAACAGCTCTACTTGGATCCTCTGCCCTCTTTCTACACACATTTTTTATGTCCAATCTCCTGCTGCTATCTGTAAGGGCCCTTTAGCAAAGATCAGTAGACCAGGCAATGATCAGGAAGAGGAGGGTTCATTCCTGATCACTGCCTGCTTGATAGCTGCATTTGCATGTAGAAATAATTCCTGCTGTACGGGAACAAACAATCGTTATAAGAACCATTTTGGCTTTTAGAGTTTTATTTTTTGTTGGCAGCACAGCCCTATATACATAGGGTAATGTGCTGGTGAAAATTTGCCCCTGCATGAAAAATGTGATTACCTGACAAAGAGCAAATTTTTGTCAGGTGATTGTTATATTTATATCTGTCAATTAGCCTGATCCTCGGTAGATAAATATAAATAGACTGACGTAGATAGGATCAAGGGAGAAGTCCTTAAAAACCTTAAGCTCCAGCTTATTACTCCTGTTTTCATGTTATTTGTATCAATGGGCACTGCATGCACACACAGTATAAGCTAGTCATGCATGTAAAATACAGTAATTTTTTTCCCTTCTCTGTAAATGTCAGAACTCGCATTGTGGGCATCACATAATTTAATCTGTTGGTGTTCCATAAATTTAATTTCCTTTCTTTCATGAACATTGCTCAATCGCGGTTCCTATTCAGTGTTTTGTGAGTCACTATTTGGTTTAATGTCTTCCACAAAAGCTGTTCCATTTTTTTTTTCAATAGGCAGTTTTGTTTTACCAGTACATTTTCTGGAAATGGAAAAAAAATATAAAGAAAGCTTATATTTAACTCTCTAGGATACCTATCTTTTGTGTCGTAATGAAGAAAGGTCATTGCATTATAACCGCGGTGTTGGAACTATTGATTTTGCAAGTTTTATGCTGCTTTATACAATAATATAATAACATATATTTATGTTTAACTTCCTTGACAAGGATTACATTATTCAGCATGTTCATCATGTGTACTATTCTCACCAACTGTGTGTTCATGACCTTGAGTAACCCCCCAGACTGGACCAAGAATGTAGAGTAAGTATTTGCTCAGAATACCAGGCATAACTGTGAAATACTCCAGAATTGTTCATTAATTTTGTATAAGTGTCCCTCTCTTTAAGGGCTCATTCAGATTCATTAATTTCCAAGGGTCCGCAAAAGATGCGGCTGTCACGGCGGGGAGTGGGGAAAACCCCCACCGTGCAATGACAGTGGCTGCAATGCCAGATAGCAGGGAACAGGGAGCAGTTCACCTCCTAATGCAACCCAGAAATCTCCCTAGACTCCTAGTGCATGAGCCGCCTCTGAAGGTAAGGGGGCTCATGCTCACCAACCTAGAACCGTAGGTATCCCTGCTATGCCCTAGGCCTTATTACAGGGCAGAGACCACCCATTCATCCTTCACCACGGATGAATGGTGTCCCCAGAGGCCCAGTAGCTGGCAGGATGCAAGACTATGGGATAAGCCATACGGCAGGTAAGTAACACAGCAACAAAAACAAATGCTATCCACACTTACCTGCCGCAGTCGAGATGGAAGGACGGATCCAGGCTGGGAAGCCCACAGTCTTGCTATTGCTTAAACCCCTCCGGGAAAGCAAGCCCCTTTCAGAGCAAACACACCAACATATAAACCTCCATACACAGACCACACCATAACAACATACACCAGGTGGGGGAGGAATAACAGAGACACACCGGAGGGGACACACAGCCAGGGTAAGGTAAACAATATAATAAATAAGGGTGACTCACACAGACAGCACATTCAGCCAGGGAGCAAAGCTCCTACACAGACTGACAACCAACAAACTATGACCTCAGGCTCCAACACACCAATATATAAGGAGGCCTGAGGTCACACCCACCACACCACTAGTAATTAACCCTGTGCCAACCAAAACAGGGAAAACACCATATAAAAGGAAAGTGCACGTGCAAACAACAAATTACACATTGCCACAAGCAACGAGTCTGCACGGCAACCGCTTCACGGTCAAACACTAATATGACCGTGACAGCGGCTCCGCAGAAAAGGGATAACATGTCCTATTATTGTCCGCGATTGCAGACAAGAATAGGCATTTTATATTATGGTTGCAAATTGCAGATCCGCTAAGCACTACTGCTGTCTGAATGAGCCCTAAGTTTTATTCTCCTGCATTATGATCCTGCACATGGTTTCCTACAGATTTCTAGTAATAGAACAAGAGTATAGAATTATGGGTTGTATGTAAAGCAAAAAAAATCCATAGGGCTAGACAATCCCTTTTAACTTTTTATAGGATCTCTGAAATGTGAGGGTATGGTATAGTATAGTAACCTACAGTACTGACAGTAGATGGAAGTTAGTAATGGTGACCATTTTCATTGGATGAACATTGGCCAACCCACCAATTTAAGTGGTACTGAATGACCATCTAATATGTGACTGATGTCCAGGAAAGAAGAATCGAGCATGTTTGATTTGAATGTGGCAATCTTATGTTTTAAAAGGAGATCAGCTGGTAGAAGAGAGGTTTGGTAGAGGCTTATTCCTCTTTCCCCATTGAAAACAGTAACATTGGAGAGTATGATGCCAGTCTATCATGAAACACCCCTCAAGAATCTCAACACACCTCATGGTTGGAAAAATTAAGCAGTTTCATTCTTCACAAGGAGGGGCAATCAACTAGAACATGAACTCTCTATAAGGGTTTTTCAGGGAGGTAGATACCGAGGATCTACTGTATCTTCAATATAGGTCATCAATATCAAATTGGTAAGGGTCTGACACCCACCAATCAGCTGTTTTGGCCAGCCATGGGTACCAGAAACTATACAGTGCATGGAAGGCACCATACACAGTGTAGTTTTGAGTTCTGGCATATTGCAGCTTAAAGGGATTCTGTCACCTCCCCTCAGCCAAAAAACGATTTAAAAGCAGCCATGCAGCACAGCTTACCTGGATTAAGCTGTGCTCTTTTATCTTGAAATCCGTCCAGCAGTTACTGCAAAAAACGACTTTGATCGATATGTAAATGTGTCCTGAATGTGCCCAGAGGGGCGTTTTTTTCTTCTTAGTGAGCCCAGTACCGCCCCTCTTTCAGTGCCCAGCCCGCCTTCCTTGTACTTTCTAACCGCCGCCCCCAGCCTGCCACAGCCTCCCCTCCCTCTCCTCCCCCTCCCTCACGCCGAACGAAGTCTCGCACAGGCGCAGTACCCACTGAGGGCTGCGCCTGTGCGATCATCAGGAGACTGAGGGCGGCAGCTTCATCTTCGTCACTGGGCATGCGCCGAGCCCAGTGACGTCCGATGTTAGCTCTTTCCCTCAGTCAGCCTGGTAGGATGCGCAGAGGATTGCCGATCGGCTGCTGCACCCTGCGCTTTCTCCAGTCTGCCTGCCACAGTGAAGACGGCCAGCGATTTCTTTCCCCACCCTCCCTTCAGGAAAGAAATAAGTATTTGTTGGGGCGAATTAGGTATTATTATATTAAGTAAAGCTTTACTGAATTTATACATTTTCACTGAGCAAAAACAAATACTTATTTCTTTCCTGAAGGGAGGGTGGGGAAAGAAATCGCTGGCCGTCTTCACTGTGGCAGGCAGACTGGAGAAAGCGCAGGGTGCAGCAACCGATCTGCAATCCTCTGCGCATCCTACCAGGCTGACTGAGGGAAAGAGCTAACATCGGACGTCACTGGGCTCGGCGCATGCCCAGTGACGAAGATGAAGCTGCCGCCCTCAGTCTCCTGATGATCGCACAGGCGCAGCCCTCAGTGGGTACTGCGCCTGTGCGAGACTTCGTTCGGCGTGAGGGAGGGGGAGGAGAGGGAGGGGAGGCTGTGGCAGGCTGGGGGCGGCGGTTAGAAAGTACAAGGAAGGCGGGCTGGGCACTGAAAGAGGGGCGGTACTGGGCTCTCTAAGAAGAAAAAAACGCCCCTCTGGGCACCTTCAGGACACATTTCCTTATCGATCAAAGTCGTTTTTTGCAGTAACTGCTGGACGGATTTCAAGATAAAAGAGCACAGCTTAATCCAGGTAAGCTGTGCTGCATGGCTGCTTTTAAATCGTTTTTTGGCTGAGGGGAGGTGACAGAATCCCTTTAAGCTCTCGTCATCTGAAGCTCCATACACAGTATAGTTTCCAGCACCAGTGGCTAGCCAAAATAGCTGATTGGTGCTGGCGTTGGACCCCCACGGATGACCAGTAAGTCCCATGATGTTTAAGTCTTGGAAAAACCATTTATTTCTCAGGCTGACGCAGTGACATTTATAAAAAATTTCTGTAGCTCAGCAATCATGTTATTGCCTGTGGCTAACCGGACTGAGGACAACAATACCGGGTGGACAGTCAGATCATTTGTTTGAGTCCCTGTTTTATCAAGCGCCATCTTCGTGTCCTCCAAACACCCCATACCCACTTCTATATGGTGTTTTTTGAAGACTTCTTACTGTACATGTCCCTGCAAGCTGGACCTCACAAAAACTCCAGCAATCTTCACATTTGTGACTAGGCCTCTGTATTTACTTCCTAATGGACCATCGTTTCCCAGGGACATGCAGCTTTACTCTTGTTTTCTTGACGGTATGCTGTGCTACACTGTGTAATGCAAGCCATCATCCTTTGCCCCCATATTAAATGCCAAAGGGTGCCCTAAGGGTACATGCACATGACAGTGTAGGTTATACAGATTTTCCACATAGATTTTCATGTGGTTTTCACTGTTTCCATACCAAATCTGCTTGTGTTATTTGTGGAATTTTGTTAGAAACACTATAAAAAATGCAAAGAATTCAAGGGAAAGAAACGCATGCTGCTACCAACTCGGCCGAGCCAAGCATGCTTGTACATGATGCAAATGGAAGGAAGGGAGGAGTAGCTTTTGACCAAAAATGCATTTGACTGATGGCTAGCTTGTATGGACACAGGATCAGACTACACTCTGTAACCATGATGGCAAACAGATTGCCATAGGACACAAGAAAGATATATGATACGGCATAGGATAGGATCTTTATTTGAAATGAATATTAAAGATACATTGTTCACCAACAAAAATTAGCCATTTTGTGTAGAATATTGTACCATGTTGATGTTCGAATATTTGTGGTTATAGTCACAATTGTATTAGATAACATGATGGATTGAAACGTCAAGCTTTTAAGACACATTAGGTTTCTTCATTGGCCATGATAGTGTAGATTTTATTAACGTAAAATTTTGTAAGTGCTTCAATTATCAACATAATGTACAATTAAACTGTAGTAATGGACCTTTAAGTGGCTGCGTAAACGAATCCCATCACTTAGGAAAGAAGACATGTCATGTAAGCAATCACGGCTATGTAGCAGCAAGTATCATGAGTTATTGTGTACTAATTAAAGTGGTTATCAGGGTTTTTAAGACTGATGGCCTATCTTTAGGGTAGGTCATCAATATTAAATCGATGGGAGTCCAACTCCCAGCACCAGGTTGATCAGCTCTTTGAAGGGGCCATGGCGCTCAGTCAAGTATTCCAACTTCTCCAAGTGTTTCCCACATGCTGTCCTTTTCACATCAGCTATTCCTGATATTGTGGCTTTGTCCCATTCAAGTGAATGAGTCAGATCTGCCATACCAAGCACAGACTCTAGGAATCAGACCCCATTGATCTACTTTATTGACCCTAAGGATATGCCATTTGTTTTAATCTATTTACCCTGCACAGTATATTTACTACTTTAACTAAGGCTATGCAGTGATCATGGTCAAAGATAGCAGTGCAGCCATAGCTCTAAATGGGGTCGCAGAGCGACACGCAAGTTGCCACATACATAACCTAAGAATCTAAAAAAAGTAGCAGTGGTTGCGGCAACTTGCGAGTCGTACTGAGATCCCATTTAATTGCGGCACTGCTACAAAGTGATCTTTGGTTGTCAGATGGGTGTTTGTCAAAAATCGCCAAGTAGCCCCAACCTTAGCTATAGCATCATCAATGTCTTTCTCCTTAATAATAGTAGTCTCTATCTTCTAGACACACATTCACTGGGATTTACACTTTAGAATCACTGATCAAAATTCTTGCGAGGGGCTTCTGTTTAAATAAATTTACTTTTCTCCGTGATCCCTGGAACTGGCTTGACTTTACCGTCATCTTGTTGGCGTAAGTATAATTTTTCTCCCATAATATACTCTTTGACAATGTCTTTTCGGCATGGCTTTAATGCATCATACAGTATACCAGTTGTATGTTTAATATCGTAAACAAATACTAACACATATTTGCTACACTATATAGCAAATATGTGTTAGAAATACTGAGGTTGTCTAAGTACAAACATTGAACAGTTAATGTTTTCTGGTAGATTCTAAGGCATGGGAATTAATAGGTTTAAATTGCTAAGTGAATAAGAAGTTTACTAAGCAGTGATAAAGACAGATACAGAAAAGACATATACAGATCAATTACATAAGATACATAAAGAATCACAACCCATAACTGGTTTCGCTAAAAGAAAAAAAAAAGATCAAAACATAAATATGAACGGACACCCATAGGCCATGCTTACATACTCTGGCTGCCAAATCTGGCTAAAACCAAACCACCTATAAATGAAACACTATTTTGTGGTTAAAACCAAGGGTTTTGGCCAAATTCTGGAGCTGGAAGGTGTAAACCTGGGCTTAGAACTTCATAATTGCCATACATTTCAAAGAAATCCATTGACATTATCCATCTGGTCTTGGCATTGGTGTGGTCCCAACCCACAAGCAAAATTGGTAATCGTAATAAAATCTAATGATACACATTTGTTAGGTAGGCATTAAACTCTGATGGTAAGTTAATAAAGTGCGGCAATGACATGGCCACAAACCTCAGCAGTGTGGATCCTTCAGTTTGCAGTGAAACATCTGTCTGACCCAAAAAGCTATGTGGCTGATTCTAGTGTTTCCCAGCAAACATTTCATTTGAAAACCACAACGGCCACCCACATCTTTGGTTTTCCAGCCGTGTCAGTGGCGTAGGTGGTCTTACGTTTAAGTAATAGGTACTGTAATTCTAATGAATGTAATTGTCTTTGTCACAGGTATGTAACAGAATTTGTAAGCCTAGGCAATGTTTCAGCTCTTCGGACTTTCAGAGTATTAAGAGCTTTGAAAACTATTTCTGTAATACCAGGTAAGGAGTAAGTGGTGGAAGAAGTCGCTCTTGCACCGTTTTTTTGTGTCTGTCATTGTGTTTGTGTCTAAACATCCTTATTGTGGCTGTAAAGAATATAGAAAGTCATATAGTATAAGTACTATGTACTTCATGTGTTTCTGACAAATAATTCAAAAGTTGACTAAAAATAAAAAATTTTGTGGGGGAGTAACATTAAATTTAAAAAATGCTCTGAAAAAAGGGCTTCCATCTCTTGGTTAAGTACTGAACTCTTAAAAACCTACGTAGAGTTAATCATTTGAAATTTACTAATCCCATAGATAGTGTAAGCTTAGACAGGGGGTCTAGACCTACACCAGAATTTATAGCAGGGGCTCCAGCTGGATGATAAATGCAAGGATAGACACTTTTCTGTGACTCTATACCAGCTATTGGTTGGCTTACTTTGAGACAGAATTGTACGCCAAAATTGTGATGTAATTTTGGCACAAAATGTCACATCTTAGATCGGCCCCTTTCTATCTAACCACCACCTTTCCTGCTGAGTCTCATCCCTTTTCAAGCAAGTTGGAAGAATGTCTTTAAACTGTAGTTAGGAAGGGTGTCGTGCTAAGCCTTTTTTTCAGCTGGAATCATTAAAAAATGTTCTTCTAGATATTGCTGTTACTTTCCAAAAAGGTTTAAAACTCTCCCGGTTTATTTACTACCACATGTGAACACACTATGTTTCATCTCAATGAATAACCTTTCTCAGGAACTTGAAATTGAAGTCTGTGAGCTGTTTTCTCTTTGGAAAGTACAGTTTTTGGGTAGAGAATAGGGAGTAATCCATCCTAATGGGTAACAGGTGCAAGAGCTCTTAAAGGGAATATGTCATCAGAAAATGACCTACTGTTTTTATGTTTAAAGGGCTTCTGTCACACCACTAAAGTAATTTATTTATTTTTGGCTACTTAAATTCCTTATACTGCGATATATCAATATATAATGCTCTTCCTCATTTTCGTTCAGCAGTTTCTTAAAAAAACGGACTTTTATAATATGTAAATTACCTCTCTACCAGCAAGTAGGGCGGCTACTTGCTGGTAGCAGCCGCATCCTCCTTTCATAAAGATGCCCCCTCCTCATGTTGATTGACAGGGCCAGCGAACGCTCCTCCTCTGGCTAGCCCTGTCTGCGTTCAAAATCTGGCGCCTGTGCCGCACTGGTCTTCAGTCGGCACAGGCGCACCGAGAGGAGGATGCTCGCTCGGCCGCTCCATCCTCAATGCATCTGCGCCGATGACGTCACATCTACACCCGGCGCAGGCGCACTGAGGAAGGAGTGAGCGTCCTCCTCTCAATGCGCCTGTGCCGACTGAAGACTGGTGCGGCGCAGTGCCATATTTTGAAACGCAGACAGGACTAGCCAGAGGACGAGCGCGTTACCCCGGGGTATTTGGCAACGAATTGCTGCACTACTAAGTTTAGGACGTGTGCCATGCAATGCACGTGTGTCATTTTGCCCTGTTTCAGCTCACTCAGCAGATTGGTACCGTTGTTGCACACCACTTTACCAACTGCCAAATTGAGCTGGGTTAGCCACTGATCAGCCTGTGACCGCAGAGCTGAAAGCAGTGCAGGACCGGTGTGGCTCTTGGTTTCCAGGCACAACAGCCGCAGCACAGCATGTCAATGTCTCACCTGACACGTGGAATAGGTTCTGAGGAGCTTGGGGGGTTCAGCGAAAGAGGTGGTAGCAGTGGAAAAGGAGGAGTCAGCCGAGGAGGAGACAGAAGAGGCAGGCCTGCATGCAATTCGTGGCGGTAACACCAAATCCACACAGGAGCCACGGGTTACATGCTTGACAGCCATCAGAATGTTCACCCAGTGGGCAGTAAAAGTTATGTACCTTCCCTGCCTGTGTTTGCTAGACCACGTGTCTGTGGTCAGATGTATCTTGGCACCGACACTGTGTGCCAGAAATACATTTACTTGCCTCTGAACATAGCCATATAGCTCTGGGATGCCCTTCTGGGAGAAATATTTCCTTCCTGGGACCTTTCTTGGCGGTGTGCCAATGGGGACATTTTTTTTTCTAAAGGTCTCCGAGACCACCAGATTAAATGACACTAGTTGGTGGGCTAGCAGTTCCGGCATACCAGCAGTCAGTCTTTTGCAAGAGGGTTATCCGCGTCATCAACTTTTTACGCTTGAACGTTTCAGCCACAGAAGCCTGCCTTCTGCCAGATGAACGCGATGATGGCACAGTGGAAGGTGGAGTAGAGGACAAATCGGAGGAGAGAGGAGAAGGAGAAGAGGCAGGACGTGGAGCGCCGAGAGTGTGGCTTTGTGGGTTCTGATGGCGTTGCTCCCACTAGGCTCGTTGATGGGAGGCCAGGTGCCTTCTTAAGGCAGTTGTCCAAATATTGATTGAAGATGAGTCGGCCAGCACTCTCTGAAATGCACGCCGCGCGGGATAGTACCGGTTCCACGTGTAGTTGAATGGAAAATCCCAGCAGACGTGACTTGGATGCTCATAGAATTTTATTGTCAATATGACAATAAAATTCTATGAGCATCCAAGTCACGTCTGCTGGGATTTTCCATTCAATCAAACAAATATTGATTGAGGCCTGCGATACACCAGCTTCCACCAAATATTGATTAGGGGTTTGATATACCTGCTTCCAGCAAATACTCATTAAGGGGCTCTATATACCTGTTTCTACAAAATACTGATAGAGGGGATTAATATACCGGCTTCCACAAAATATAGATTGAAGCCTACGATACACCGGCTTCCACCAAATATTGATTATGGGGTTTAATATACGAGCTTCCAGCAAATACTCATTAAGAGTCTCTATATACCTGTTTCCACAAAACACTGATAGAGGGGATTGATATACCGGCTTCCAACAAATATAGATTGAGGCCTGCGATACACCAGCTTCCACCAAATATTGATTAAGGGGTTTTATATACTTGCTTCCAGCAAATACGCATTAAGGGGCTCTATATACCTGTTTCCACAAAATACTGATAGAGGGGATTGATATACCGGCTTCCACAAAATATAGATTGAGACCTACGATACACCGGCTTCCACCAAATATTGATCAAGAGGTTTGATATACCTGCTTCCAGCAAATACTCATTAAGGGGCTCTATATACCTGTTTCCGCAAAATACTGATGGAGGGGATTGATATTCCAGCTTCCACAAAATATAGATTGAGGCCTACGATACACCGGCTTCCACCAAATATTGATTAAGGGGGTTGATATACCTGCTTCTAGTAGATACTCATTAAGGGGCTCTATATACCTGTTTCCACAAAAAACTGATAGACGGGATTGGTATTCCAGCTTCCACAAAATATAGATTGAGGCCTGCAATACTCCGGCTTCCACCAAATATTGATTAAGGGGTTTGATCTCTAATGTCAGTGGTGGTGAAGGTGATGATGATGACGTGTCGATGGATGTCACATGGGTGCCCACAAGACAGGAAGAGGAGGGGAGTTCAGAGGAGAGACAAAGCAGCAAATAGAGGTTAGAAGGAGGAGAAGCAGGCAGAACTCACAGTGCACAGGAGGCAAAATGCAGACTGCAAATGTATCTGGAGCGAGCCATCGACCATGCACGGTCACATCTGGTGCTCCCAGGACTCCGGCACATGGCTCCGCAGTGTGGGCTTTTTTTAATGTGTTGCCATCTGCAGCCTGTGCTGTCAACGCATAAGTTGCGGTAAGCCCAACACTCACCTAGGGATGACCGCCTTAAGAAGGCACCTGCCTCTTCTCCTTCTCCTCTCTCCTCCCATTTGTCCTCCACTCCACCTTCCACCATGCCGATATCATGTTCTTCTGGCAAAAGTCAGGCTTCAGTGGCCCTAATGTTCGAACATAAAAAGTTGATGACGCCGGATAACCCTCTTGCCCAACGGCTGACCGCCGTCTTGTCGGAACTGCTAGCACGCCAACTACTGCCATATAAACTGGTGACTCGGAGGCCTTTAGAAAATGTATGGCCATTGGCACACCGCAATATAAGGTCCCCGGAAGGAAATATTTCTCCCAGAAGGGCATCCAATGTTCAGCGGCAAGTAAATGTATCTCTGGCACACAGATATAGCTGACCACAGACACGTGGTCTAGCAAACATGGGCAGGGAAGGTACATACATTTTACTGCCCACTGGGGGAACCTTCTGACGACTATCAAGCATGCAACCCGTGGCATTTGTGTGGATTTGGTGTTACCGCCACGGATTGCATGCAGGCCTGCCTCTTCTGTCTTCTCCTCCTACTCCATCCTCCGTCTCCTTCTCGGCTGACTCCTCCTTTTCCACTACTACCACCTCTTCCGATGCACCGCCCAAGCTCCCCAGAACCTATTTGACGTGCCAGGTGAGACGTTGCCATGCTGTGCTGTAGCTGTTGTGCCTGGAAGCCAAGAGCCACACCGGTCCTGCACTGCTTTTAGCTTTCAGCCGTCAGACGTCTGATTTGTGACAGCCTGATGCACTGGAACTCCACCTTGTATATGCTTGATAGGCTGCTCCAGCAGCAACGTGTCATTAACGAATTCCTGTACGAACTCTGCAGCAGGACAGGTTCTGGGGGGCTTGGTTTCTTTTCACCGTGCTAGTGACTGCTCATGCATGACGCATGCAGACTTCTGCGGCCATTTGATGAAATCACCAAACTAGTCAGTCGCAGCCAGTGCACCATCAGTGACATTGTACCTTACGCCTTCATTCTGGAGTGTGCATTACATTGTGTCATTGATCAAGCCTTCGAGGAGCAGGAGCTGGAAGATGAGGAAGTCACTATGCTGAATGAATTCCCAGGGGGGGCTACTCCATCTGAGACAAGTCAGTAGGAGTCTGAAGAGGAGTCAGAGGTGGATAGGATAGTGCCTTAGGGGAGGAGGAGGAGCAAGAAGAGCAGGCTTTAAACTTTTAGGGGATCCGTAGTGTCTGTGGATGGTGGAGGAGACCGAGGACAACATTCTCCTGGACGATGAACAGGAGCCAGGGCACTCCACTGCTTCCAATTTAGTACAAATGGGGGCCTTCATGCTCCAGTGTTTGAAGAGGGACTCCCGTATAAAAAGCATAAAGGGCAAGGACCAGTACTGGGTGGTAACATACTTAGACCCCCTGTACAAACACAAAATGGCGGACATGTTACCAGCATCACAGAGGGCTGTCAGAATACAGCATTTCCAGGTCTTGCTTTGAGAGATGCTGCATTCTTCTGTTGCGGGCGCTGGCAGAGGAATTTCTACCCATAGAGAAACAGTTGCGGGTACCAATCCTACCGCGCATGCAAGAAGAGGGCAGTTTGAAGATGTATTGGTCACTTCAGATATGAGATCATTCTTGCTGCCAACCTATCGACAGCCGCCCTCTGGATCCAGCCTTAGGGAACACCTAGACCGACAGGTGTCCGACTACATCGGGTTAACTGCCGATGTGGACGCTCTGAGAAGCGAGGAACCCCTGAACTACTGTGTGTGCAGGCTTGACCTGTGGCCAGAGCTGGCACAATTTGCCATAGAACTTTTGGCTTGCCCCTCATTGAGTGTTCTGTCCGAAAGGACGTTCAGCGCAGCAGGGGGGATCGTGACCGATAAGCGCAGTGTGGACTACCTCACATTTCTAAAAATGAATGAGACATGGATCTTGGAGGAATTCAACACCTGTGACGACCACGTTTAATTGAATTTCACCTACAGTTGTGTTCAAAATTATTCAACCCCCACTGAAATTGAGTGTTTTGGCCAGTTTGACATTGATTTTGATCATTTCAATCATCTTGTTTACAATTAAATCAAAGAGACACTTGTAAGTCAGACAAATATAACATAACATTTATAATGAAATAACCACAAATGTCTTTTCTGTGCTCACATCATTATCAGTTTTATTCAACCCCCAAGTGACATTCAATCTTAGTACTTAGTACAAAATCCTTTTCCAGTTAGAACAGCTTTTAAACGTGAAGCATAGCTTGATACAAGTGTCTTGCAGCGATCTACGGGTATCTTCGCCCATTCTTCATGGGCAAAAGCCTCCAGTTCAGTCACATTCTTAGGCTTGCGTGCTGCAACTGCTTTCTTTAAGTCCCACCAGAGGTTCTCAATCGGATTTAAGTCTGGTGACTGCGATGGCCACTTCAAAATGTTCCAGCCTTTAATCTGCAACCATGCTCTAGTGGACTTGGAGGTATGCTTGGGATCATTGTCCTGTTGAAAGGTCCAACGTCTCCCAAGCCTCAGGTTTGTGACGGACTGCATCACATTTTCATCCAATATCTCCTGGTACTGAAGAGAATTCATGGTACCTTGCACATGCTGAAGCTTCCCTGTACCTGTAGAAGCAAAACAGCCCCAAAGCATGATTGACCCCCCCCCCCCCCCCGCCATGCTTCACAGTAGGCAAGGTGTTCTTTTCTTCATAGGCCTTGTTCTTCCTCTTCCAAACATAGCGTTGATCCATGGGCCCAAGTTCTAATTTTGTTTCATCAGTCCACAGAACGCTATCCCAAAACTTTTGTGGTTTGTCCACATGACTTTTGGCATACTGCAGTCGACTCTTCTTATTCTTTGGAGACAGCAAGGAGGTGCGCCTGGGAGTTCTGGCATGGAGGCCTTCATTACGCAGTGTGCGCCTTATTGTCTGAGCTGAAACTTCAGTACCCACATCTGACAAATCTTTTTTCAGTTCCTCAGCAGTCACACAGGGACTTTTCTCCACTTTGCGCTTCAGGTAGTGTACAGCAGTCGAAGTCAGCATCTTCTTTCTGCCACGACCAGGTAGCATTTCAACAGTGCCCTTTGCCTTGAATTTGCGAATGATGCTTCCTATGGTGTCTCTTGGTATGTTTAACATCTATGCAATCTTCTTATAGCCATTGCCCTTCCTGTGAAGAGAAATCACCTCTTCTCTTGTCTTCCTGGACCATTCTCTTGACTTCACCATGTTTGTAAACACACCAGTAAATGTCTAGAAGGAGCTGAGTATCACAGTCCTTCTAAATCTGCCTAATTGGTGCTTATTATGCTTGATTGCTGCTCCTTGACATCCACAGGTGTTTTCAATACCTGATCGAAAACACTTGAATAAACCTCTGTTCTTA
Organism: Bufo gargarizans; assembly: GCF_014858855.1. Classification (NCBI taxonomy): domain Eukaryota; kingdom Metazoa; phylum Chordata; class Amphibia; order Anura; family Bufonidae; genus Bufo; species Bufo gargarizans. The sequence continues at coordinate 15,180,575 of NC_058087.1, read as the reverse complement.
AGAGTGGTAGTCTTTAAGGGGTTGAATAATTGTGTCAATGAAGAAATCACAAAAAAAAAATTTAATACTGTATTACAAAAACAATTGATGTCATTTTAGTTGCATTTGGTTCTTTAAAAGTCCTTGTGAGATTTCATTCTAAACACAATTCCGCATTGGGGGTTGAATAATTTTACAACTGTATTACCATTGGGGTTTTTTACAAGAGGGGTGATTTGGTTAGCCATGTTTTTAATCCAATTTTATATTTTTAGTTATTTTAAACATATGTATTTGACATGTATTTGTACTAACCTGCAGTAAAATTGATATCCAATGACCATCTAATATACCTCCAGCCACATAATACGCATACAGGCCAATTGTGTGATTGGCGCTACCCACCTGCACTTCCGTGATGTCAGGACAAGATCTGATGGCCTCCGCCAAGGGTTCCATTACAAGAGCAAATACTATACGGGACAGGGGCAATCCTGCCTTGTACGATTGCTAATTCGGAAGGGAGATGATAAGAACCCTGAAGCAAGAACTCTGGCCGAAGGGTTGGAGTATAAAGCTAAGATAGAACTCAGTATAATACCTGTAAAGCCAAATTTCCTGAGAACAGTCTCCAGGCACCCCCAGTGCACCCTATATAAGGTTTTTTCAGCATCTAGGGAGAGGAATGCACTGGGGGTTCTGGAAATCTGCATAACATTCAAAAGATTCAACATGCGTCTTGTACCGTCTCTGGTTTGCCTACCAGCTACAAAACCTACCTGATCCGCGTTTACTAATCCTGGCACGGCTTGCTGAAGACGAGAAGACAGCATATTTGCATATAGCTTAAGGTCACAGTTTAATAAAGTTATAGGTCTAAAATTTTCTGGTTTGTTGGGGGGGTTTGCCTGCTTTGGGCAGAGTAGTTATTGTTGCGGCAAGGTGATTTGAGTCAATAGTGCCCGCAGTCTGCCATGCGTGAAATAAACGTTGTAAATATGGGGTTCAGTGAAGAACAGCTAATAATAGTCACTTGAGAGACCATCATGGTCAGGGGCCTGATGTGAAGGGGAAGTTTTGATGCTATGATTAATTTCCTGCTTGGTGAATGGGGCATTTAAAGCGGATTGTTGCTCTTCTGTTAGTTTGGGGAGGTTTATTCCATCTAAAAAGGAATTAACAGAGTCCCTTGTAGGCTGAATGACCGTAGTATCGTCTTTTAAATTATACAGTTTAGAATAATAAACTGCAAATGCCTCAGCAATATCTCTGGGGTCTGTGAGACGATCATCTGGGCTCTGCTCTAGGTATGCAAATTTGGCTTTGGCTTCCATTTGTTTCACTCTCCGAGACAATAATGCGCTTGCCCTGTCGCCCATAGAATAGTATTTGGACCTACATCTGGTTAGGTTGCCCTCATAATTATGTAGCAGGAGTATACGTAGTTGATCCCGTGCCTGAAGAAGCTGTGATGAGAGTGCATGTGTTGGATGTGTTTTGGTCAGAACCTCCAAGTGTCACAACCAGACAGCTGAGAAGCTCTGACAGAGGCCTTTCAGAACCTCCTCCTTGAATTTCTGTGTTGTGGTATTCAGCTCCTCCTCTCGTCAGCCTCTCTCAGCTGTCATGTGTTAATTGCTTCCCTTTAAATGCCTCCCCAGAATGCTTTTCTGGGCGGCTTATATTACTTCCTGGAGTGTGTGTGCACGCTGATCTGTCCTCCTGTTTGCTTCAAAGCTAAGTGTACCTTTATCTGTTAATATCTGTTTGCTGGATCCCAGGTGACCCTGACGCCCTCCGTGTCTTGTGTAGGGAGCCGGTGGTCGTGTCCCCTCACTATTGTAGGGTGCTCAGGGCTTTATAGTCAAGGTTCGTGGATATGCAAACCTCCACCATTCGGATCTTTGCATAGGCTGAGCAGCCAGGGAAAGTGCCAGGTCTTCTGCAGGGGTCTCCCTTGGTTCCTTAGTTTTTGGATCCAGCGAGTCGTTTATACATGTTGCTTTGCCTTGTTACCTGTACACATTCCGTGACACCAAGTCTCTGATGCGATCCATCTCCTCCCCAACATCCTTCTCCATCTTATGCTTGGCTGCAGAGGCAGCCTGCAGGAACAAACCCCTAACATACGCCTTGTGCACAGCCCATAATGTAACATCTGAGACTTCAGCATTATCATTGATCGAAAAATAACTTTGTAATGCCCCAGTGATTTTACTAACCACCTCTTGAGATTTCAACAGGAAGGGGCTGAGACGCCAGGAGGAGTGCGGGGTACGAGGACTTCTGTCATCTAGTATAAGGGTAACCGGAGAATGGTCCGACCATGTTATACGGCCAATAGTAGATTGTATGCAGGAAGTAGTCAATACAGGAATAAGAGTGGTATCTAGGGGAGAAATATGAAAAATATCTTTCATTTGCATGCTGATATCTCCAGATATCATGGAGATCTTCCTCCAATAGCAACATATGGAGATCATCTCTCGGACTAGAAGCTTTTGATGAACAATCTAAATGCGTAGAGACAGGGATGTTAAAGTCTGCGCCCATTAACACTCCCCCCTTTGCCAGCAGCCCCACCTTCTTTAACACCAAGTGAACAAACGCATATGGCGAATGGTTAGGTACATACATATTAACCAGAGTGAACACAAAACCATTAACGCTACATACTAAAACAATAAACCTCCCTCCTGGGTCCACTAGTTCAGATATGACCGAAAGAGCCAGTCTGTTCTTAACAAGGATACAAACTCCGGCCCTCTTGGTCGCGGCCGTGGCATGCTTTATGTATGGGAACTCTCTGTGTGACAGTCGCGGGCAATCTTTCTATAACAGAGGAGTTTCCTGTATGCAAGCAATATCACACCAAGACTTAGCCAATTCCCTCCATAGCATAGATCTCTTATATGGGGAATTTAAGCCCCTTACATTCAAAGATACAATCTTCAACACCATTATGACATATGTAAGACATTATAAAAATATAATGCCTAAAGGTGCACAGATATTGAGCCCGAGAGAGTGCATAGGAATCACGGGAGTACCAATTACTGACATGTACCATAAAGAAGATAAAAAGAACTAAGCAAATTACAGAAGAACCGCAACAAAAAAACAGGGCTAATGAAGACACTAGTGACAACTTGGGGGATGCACACAGTGGGAAGCACTGTGAGCATTAAAAGAGCTCGGACTAATGTCCCGGTGGAACAGCATGAGGAACCTGTTCAGATAACTGGAGTCAGGTCACCGACCAATCCTGCGCAATCTTCTCCAAGGGTCGGAAGCTTCGGGAAGGAGACGCCATTTTACCCCTGCTTGAGATGGGGTAAAACAAGTCAAGGTAGTTCCAACCTTGGTGATCTTAATTGGAAAACCCCATTTATACGGTATAGCCTTACGCCGTAGGACTTGGGTGATAGGTGCAAACTCCCTTCTATTTGCAGGGTGGCCGCTAATAGACACGGGTAGACCGCTTGTTGTATGCATCTGATAGAGTTGGCTTGTGACGCAGTTGGAAAGAAAGGCCTCTTTGGTTTTATATAAGTGGAGCCTGGCCAATGTGTCACGTGGCAATGTGGGATTAAGTTGTTTAGGCTTCGGTACCCAGTGGATTGTGTCCACCAGCAGATCTATTTCAGGTAAGTCCAGTAGAACATCTCTAAGAAATCCAGCAAAAAAATGCCCAGAGTTTAGAGTCCTGAATATTTTCAGGGATCCCTCTGATGCGCACATTATGTCTCCTCAATCTATCCTCAAGGTCATACAGCTTACTTTTTACACGAGAGACATCCTCCTCTAGCTCATAATGAGCATCTATCAGAGCGTTGTGGGAGGTAGCATACTCTACCATCTTGGATTCAATATGTATAGTACGATCTCCCAGGTCTCAGATTTCCCGCTTTAAATTGCACAGCATGGCCTTAAAGTCTCCCAATAGGGAGAGGCGGAAGGCATTCAGCATAGACTGCATATTCTGCTTCATAAGCGCACACTCAGGAGCTCTGAGTGGTCATCAGACGAGGAGGACGAGAAGAGGCCTGCTCACGTGGTGATCGGCTTCCTGGGTCTGGAGCTGATTAACTCAGTAAGTTTGGACAGAGGGCCCCCTTTGACAACCTTACCATGAGGCATTGTAAGAGGGTGTCACGACCCTTGGATATGGTCGTGACTCTTAGAGCCGCATGCCAGCGGCCAGGTTGGATGTTTACCACAGGTGAGGGCTGTTAGTTGGTAGCCTCACGTGCGGTTGCCGCTGGCAATGTGGTGTTATTGGCAGTGTAGCAGCCTGAGCTTGTTGCTAGGCGGCTCACTGTCAATGCATACGGTTGCCTCGGGCAACGTGTGTTTATGTGTGCACATTCCCTGTTTGGTGTGCACAGGGTTTGAGTTGTATGCACTTCCCCTTTAAGTTGATGTTTTCCCTTCCCTGGTGTTGGAAGGGTTAACTTCCTTCCTAGGCGTGTCTGGTAGGTGTGGTGGGTGTGACCTCAGGCCTCCTTATATGTTGGTGTGGTGGAGCCTGAAGGTCAGTTTGATTTTGTTGTCAGCTTGGTGTGGAGCTCTGCTCCTGGGCTGCTTGGGATTATGTCTGTGTGAGTCACCCTTATTTATTATTCTGTTTCCTTTGCTGTGTCTGTTGTCCCCTCCGGTGTGTTTGTCATTCCTCCCCCCACCTGGTGTATGTAGTTATGGTGTGGGTTTTGTCTGGAGGTTTGATTGTGGTGTGTGACGTCTCCGGAAGGGGCGTGCTTTCCCGGAGGGGTTAAGTGAAGGCAAGACCGTGGGTTTCCCAGCCTTGAGCCTCTTTCCATCTTGGCTGCGGCAGGTAAGAGTAGATAACATTGTTATTTTGCTTTGTGACATACCTGCCATACTGCTTCACCCATAGCCTTGCATCCTGTCAGCTACTGGGCCTCTGGAGACGCCTGTCATCCGTGTTGTGGATGCACAGGCATTCTCTGCCCTGTCATCAGGCCTAGGGCGTAGCAGGGATAGCAGGGTCCTAGGTTGGTGAGCATGAGCCCCCTTACCTTATGAGGCGGCTCATGCGCTAGGAGTCTAGGGAGAGTGTTTAGGGTTACGTTCCCTGTTATCTGGCGTTGCAGCCTCAACTATTGCACGGTGGGGGGCTTTCCCCACTCCCCGTCTTGACAGAGGGTTAAGGTATATCGCAGCCCTCAATCAATATTTGGTGGAAGCAGGTATCTCGCAGGCATCAATCAATATTTGGTGGAAGCAGGTATATCAATCCCCTTAATCAGTATTTTGTGGAAGCAGGTATATCGCAGGCCTCAATCAATATTTGGTGAAAACAGGTATATCAAACCCCTTAATCAGTATTTTGTGGAAGCAGGTATATTGCAAGCCTCAATCAAAATTTGGTGGAAGCAGGTATATCAATCCCCTTAATCAGTATTTTGTGGGAGCAGGTATATCGCAGCCCTCAATCAATATTTGGTGAAAACAGGGATATCAAACCCCTTAATCAGTATTTTGTGGAAGCAGGTATCTCGAAGGCCTCAATCAATATTTGGTGGAAGCAGGTATGTCGCAGACCTCAATCAATATTTGGTGGAAACATGTATATCAAACCCCTTAATCAGTATTTTGTGGAAGTGTCACGACCCTTGGTCATGGTCGTGACTCCTTGGGTGCCGCATGCTGTTGCCCGCGGTTTTCCGTTGTCAACCGCAGCTGGGAGCACTTCATTGTTGCCTCAGGTGCGGTTGCCGCGGACAATAGGCATGCGTGTGGTTGCCCTTGACAACGTGTTTTTGTGTGCACTCCCTTTGTCTGTTTGTTGTGCACGAGGTGGTGTTTGTATGCACTTGGACTCCTCCCTTCACCTGCGGTTGTCCGCGGCAACGTCTGGTGATGTTTGCATGCTGTGGAAGTGTCTCGGCCCGTTGGCTGTTCTTGAGGACACGGTTGCCACGCATGCCGTTGCCGTCGGAGACAGGTGAGTGAGTTTGTGTGCTTTCCCCTTTATGTGTGTTTTCCCTTCTGTGGTGTAGGAAGGGTTAACTCCCTTCCCAGTGTGTCTGTGAGTCACTGGGTGTGTCTGACCGTGGGTGTGGCCACCTGGCCTATAAAGCCTCAGTCCCTGGCTTGGTTCAGTAGGTTGCTCTCAGCCATGCTGGCTGGAGCAGCCTCCTGTCTCCTCCATCTGCTTGGTGGGGACCATCCTTCTGTTCATAAATCTTCGTTAGTTATATTCATGTTTGGTGTTCAGAAGATGTTTGTGTGGTCTCTTTGTTGGTGCAGCATATGGTTTCCTGGGTTCCCGTGTGATGTCTGGTGTGTGCTGTGTCCTTTATGTTGCTGTGGACATCAGCACTTGTTCATGGGTTCCAGGTTTGTGTGTCTGTGGCAGGTAAGTGCAGGACTAGTCTCACTTACCTGTCATTTCCATATGTCTGTTGATGTTCCCCCTGTGTTGCTTGGCCGTTGAGACTCCTGCTCCTCCGTGCCTAGGAGGAGTAGGGCGTCTGACTCTGTCCCCTAGTTCAGGGCCGACTTGAGGGCTCGTAGGGACTTTTAGGTTCCGGCGTATGAGCCCTCCTACCACCAAGGTCGGCTCATACTGACAGGAGACGGGGTCAGCGTTAGGGACGCAATAGGAGGTGACCTGCTCCCTAACTCTGTGGTCCCGGCCAAGGGGTAACCCTATCATCTCCTGGCACCGCACGGCTGGGGGTTTCCCCCACCGCCAGCCGTGACAGTAAGCAGGTATATCACAGCCCTCAATCAGTATTTTGTGGAAGCAGGAATATCAAACCCCTTAATCAGTATTTTGTGGAAGCAGGTATATCACAGCCCTCAATCAGTATTTTGTGGAAGTGGGTATATCAAACCCCTCAATCAGTATTTTGTCGAAGCAGGTATATCACACCACCATGTTTATTTGGGGCAACAGGTATATCACACCCAATGCAAATAGTTGTTCCAATAGCGCTTGTCCCTCTATATAGCTACGGTATCGCAGCAAAACCGCACACAACTGCTGCACAATACAAATGCACTATAATATACTTTCTATGTTAGAAAGTATATTATAAGTATATTACACCCCTCAGTATATAACACCTATCGATAGCACAGCTATACCAGTCCTTAAAAGGACTTTTGTGGCCCTATTAGTTAGCGTTTGGTGTCCCTAACAGCCTGTCCCTGCTCCACAAAGCAACTTCTCCATACACTGGCAAAAACAGAATGTAAAATGGCTGCCAGATCGGGTTCTGTTATAGGGTGGGGGTGTGTCCATGTGCTGAAACGTCTCAATTGGTTGTCCTGTCCCACCTGACGGATGTGTCATGGGTCAAAGTTCGGCACAATGCAAAATAATATGGCGCAGGCTGACATCGCCATGTGTTCTTATGTTCGGCAAATCGCGAATGCGCAAAGTTCTCAGCGAAACGACCACCGAGGCCATCTCTATTGATTAATGTAACATGTGATGCTCTAATTGAGACACTACAGGGGATTTCTCTAGCCACAGTGATGGTCTGACTGAGAGAGTTAAGTGAGACAGTTTCTCATGCTTAAAATCCAAACAGAGGGAGTTAAAGAGCCAGGACAGGAGGAAAAATATATGGAGTGGAGTGAGTTAAAAAAATCATACCCATAAATCCATCCACTTGTTTTTAATAAAAATTACATAGAATGTTCACACATAGACTGTTAATATGTGATATATTTTTATTGACTGTGCCCTTTAAAGTGGAAGGTAGAGAGTGCTGCACCGTAACTAGACTTAGATATTGCTTCTTACAGACTTGTTATGATGCCCCTGGTGTTTTTTTGGATTCTCTCCCAATAGCTCCACTTAATGTGTCTAGTGCTGATGGACAGACATTCATAGTAACTTAGCCCCACTGCCCAGATTGAAGCGACAGAGTGACTATTGCTGTTTTGCAGGTCAGTCAATAAGCTCTAAGAAGGAAATATATAAGGGAAAGGCAATTACAAGTACCTTGCTAAGAAATATATTGGCACAGAACCATTTTTTAAATATTCCATCGTAAAAAAAGAAATGTAATACATTTTTGGACAACCCCATCTGTATAAGGGGCCAGAGCTTTGTTTCAGGATGAATTCTGAAGTCAACTGTACTTTCAACACTGCAACATGTTGCAAGCGCGATTTGCGGGGAAAATCATGGTGGCAATGCAATTTTATATTATTTGCCATTAATAAAAAAGTCATAAGTGACCTTAAAACACTTGTTATGACACTGATACTAGGAAATAGTTGATACTATATGTTGACAGTGATCTTCCCAGAATTCATAGGAATCCTAAAAATACAGTCTGAAGAGAGCTTTACAATAAGGATGGTTCACATTTTCTTAGTGCTGACTTCCTTCATGTCATATAGGACACATTTCATATTCTTTGGTTCTTCTGATCCTTCTTCTGAACAGTGACCATACACATTGGTCTAAAAATGATCTCAACACAACAATCATTCACAGAGTGAAATTTAACAACGAGCAATGGTTTTAGCCAACCAATGACAGAAATCACAATCAGAAAAGAAATCAGCCATGTTTGGAATTTTCTTTCGATAGATGGACAAAAGACCTTTCGTTCAAAGAAAGATTGTTTGAAAAAATGTTCCCATGAAGATTTTTGTCCAGTTTGAATGAGTGTCAAGGCCAATATGGTCTAAAATGTGTATGGCTGTGCCTGTGAAATAAAAATGCACCAGATATCTGTTTATTCAACTGATGTCCACCATTAAACAACTTCTAATGTGTATGGTCACCTTGAAGGTTCCAAATGGTACCTTGGAACCAAACCCGAGTTCGGGAAATGTTTTTTTACAGTACAAATACATTTATCAAACTATTTCGCAAAGTCTCGTTAGACTTCATGAAGCAATAACTTTGGCTCATCGGAGCCAATACATTCTAATATTGTATGGAGCTCCTGCTCCGTACAGTATTTGAACAAAGTTTTATGCAAATCGACTTCAGATGTTTCAACTGAAGTCGATTCGCTCATCCCTAATGGCCACTATAGACTAAAATATGTATGGCTGTTCACCAGATAATTGTTTGTATAACTGATGTTCAACTATCAACTAAATTCTATCTAATGTGTATGGCCACCTTTAGTATTGTGTTTATGATATTGACCCCAAACATGCCCGTATCATGCCCTCGTGAAATAGTCTTAGGACAGTATATTGTAGTAACTCTTTTTCCTTATTTTCTTCATTAAATTTAAGGTTTAAAGACCATTGTGGGGGCCCTGATCCAGTCGGTTAAGAAGCTTTCAGATGTGGTCATTCTCACGGTGTTTTGTCTGAGTGTGTTTGCACTAATAGGACTGCAGCTATTCATGGGACACCTAAGGAACAAGTGTGTGTACTTACCAAATGGTTCTTTACCTGTTAATATGACCATGGATGAATATGTCGAGATGAATGAAAGTAAGTCATTTTGTAAGGCAAATGTCTGTTTAAGAGACCTTTTTTCAAAAAGTTGCAGTTTCTAAATTAAGATGGGGAAGATAATCCATTCAGGACTGTCATGTCTGTGCATCACACTGACAACACTGTGTAAAAAATTCTTAAAGGCGTTTTCTGAGATTTTTATACGAATTACCTATCCTCTGGTTAGATCATCAGTATCTGATCAGTGTGGGTCTGACACCTGTGACCCGCGCCAATCAGAAGGCAATGATGCCCCTGTGAGCTGCCACGGCCTTCTCTCTTTTTCTAGGCTAAGTGACAACCCATTCATGTGTCATGTGGCCTAGGAGCAGCTGAAGTCCTATTCAAGTGAATGTTACACCAAGCACTGCCCCTGTACAATGTACGGCACTGCGCTTAGTGAGCTTCGAGAAGGCCACGGCACTCACAGGAGTGCTGATGACTTCTCAAAATAGCGATTCAGTGGGGGAACAGGGTGTTGGACCTCCACAAATCAAAATATCCAGAGGATAGGTCATTAGTATAAAAATGTTGCAAAACCGGTGGCAGACATTTTCTGCAGGGTTCTGCAACAGTTTACAGCAATTGCTAAGTTTACCTGTAGCAGGATACCTTGCAATTAACCTATCACTGGGATCCTTTTTCCAAAAATAGATAGTCCAAAGTGGACAACCCCTTTAAATGCAAAACTTAAAACAACATTCATATTAAAACAACATTAATAAAATAACCGGTTTATATACCTAATGGTTTCCTTGCAGACATTTCAGACGTTAAGCCTGCAACAATAAATTGCACTTTTGTTCCAGTTCTATGAGTGATGTTAATCTAATGTGTCTTTCAAGCCTGAAGCTGTAATGATAGCATTGATTAAATTACATTGTAAAATGTTACGTTCGCATACAAATTGTTTCAATGTTGTACATCTGTATCTTCAGCCAAATGACGCACATTAGTTCATGCTTGTCTCATAGAGAGTCAGGTCATCCATCAGTGAGCAGGCAACGATAGCCTCCATGCCAGGGCCACAGGGCTGCATGCATTTTTGTCTTTCTGTGCATTCAGATACAATAGTAAGGAGCATACGTGATTATGACTTGTGACATGAACCATTCAAACTGTACATTGTCCATATGCAATATTTTCAACTCCAGGTGTAGTGGAGTATGTAGAACAGAAAGGTTCTTACAGCAAAGATCAAATTGTTGCCAGGTTTTATCGCCCAGGATGGAAGGACCTAATGTTTTTATTTCCCTCCTTTTTTATGACCTCCAGAACCATTCTCCACCGCTTTGTTTGATATCAATACAGTATCTCTGGAGAGGAGAGTCCTTCACATTTTCCTTAATATTTTCTCTACTTCTGTTTCTCCACTTCTGATTTTAGCTTCAAAAACTGCATGTGAGGCTGGACTTTAAGACCACTGACAGGGATGTGTAAGGCCGTAAGTGAACAGTCAGTTCTTAAAATTGATGTGTCGGAAACAGGCAAAATGGGCAGGCATATGGATTTGAGGGAGTCCTACAACGGCCAAATTTTGATGGCTAGACAACTGGGTCAGAGTATTTCCAAATTGGTAGATCTTTTGTAGTGTTCTCGGTATGCAGTGGTTAGGAACTACCAAAAGTGGTTGAAGAAAACATACCAATGTAAAGGACTAGCCAGTCTGATACCATCCCGCAGAAGACCTGCAGTAGAGCAAACTGCTGAGAAAATTTATGCTGCCTGTTAGGGTTGAGTGAATCGAGCTTCTGATGATAGATTTGTTTGCAATGCTGTTTCCGTACGCCATTTACAATGTATATGCTCCACGTAGGAAAATGTCATCTTGTCCGAAGTTGCACAAGACTTCATCAAAAGACTTTAGTATTCCTATCTGCGGATTTGAAAACATTTTACAATAGGAATCCAAAGTCAACTTCAGTACTGGCGGGTACTGAAACCGACTTCGGATTCCTATTTTAAAATGTTTTTAAATCCACAGATAAGAATACCAAAGTCATTTACCGAAGTCTCGCGCAACTTTGGATAAGACACAGTATTCCTACACGGAACAAATTTATTGTAAATGCTGAACGGAAATAGCATTACAAATTATGTTTTTTAACAAATCGACTTTGGATCTATGATCAGGTGCTTGATTCGCTCAACCCTACTGCCTATTATAGAAAACGTGTTAGAACACACACAGAGCATTACTGCTTGCTGTGAATGTGGCTGCATGGCTACAGACAAGTCAGAATGCCACTGTCCACTACCAAGAGTATCTATGCTGCATTCTAAGCTTCAGAACTGGACCATGGAGCAATAGGGGAAGGAGGCCTCGTATGACCCTTAATGCACCCTGCCAGACTGCAAAATGTGTCCAGGAACGGTTTTAGATACAAGACAAACAATTCAAGGTGTTGACTTTGCCTCAAAATTGCCCAGATATCACAGTCCAATCAAGCATTTTTGGGATGTGCTGGAAAACAAAAAACATCCATGGAGCTTGCATCTCATAACTTGCAGGAATTAAATGATCTGCTGCTAAAATCTTAGTGCCAGATCCCATATGACGCATTCACAGGTCTTGTAGAACCCAGATATTTCAGAGTTGTTTTGGTGGCAAGAGGGGTACCTACACAATATTAGACAGATGATTTTAATGTTATGGCTGACTGGTGTATATCTTTCTGCTCACAGAAAAAGTATGTCTCTTGACCCCCATGACATTATCAGAAAGATTCCTTGATGAAAATCATGGTGTTATGCAGATCCTCCAATTAACAAATCAAAATCACAAAATGAAACAATGAGGTTGGAAGCTTCTGGGCTGTAATGCAATACCTGAATGGCCCTGCTCTATAGGATCTGCGTAAAACATAAAATTGAAGTATCTCAACTCTGTTTTATGGTGTTCTAGTTCGACTCCTGTCCACCTCCCCCTTCCCCCTTCGTCGATCAGCTGTTTTAATAGAAGCACAGCTGCTATCCATTGGATGGTGCTATGCTTCCTAAGCTGCGAAGAGTCCACAGTGCTCATCAGAGCGCCACTGCCTTTTCAAACAGTTGATCAAGGGGGGTGCTAGGAGTCGGACCACCATCATTCATATACTGATAACCTATTCTGAGGAAAGGTCATCCATACAAACCACAACCTCTTTAAATAATTGTTTAAATCAGGCAATATGTAATAGGCCTTCTATAGTGCTGCTGTTCTTGAATGGCTCAAGGAGGTGTTTAACAGCCCCCAAGCACATGATTCTCTGTCTGACTGCAGACCATGCACCCACTTTTTTTACACCATTGTTCTTTACCACTGTAAGGACCATATACAGATGTAGCCGAGCTAAAATTGACTCTGATAACACATGGCACAGTCATATCTCAGTTACGACAAATGCCTGTTAAATCCATTAAAAAAGTCAGTTAACATCTTCTTACCATTCTATACTTAACACATGAAGTAGAGATGAGCGAAGCCAAATTTCCTCGTGCTTCGTGGTAGTGAATCGATTCAACCTGAAATAGTGTAAAAAACTTTAAAAAAATCAAACTTACCTGCTCCATTTGCTCGCAACGGGCCAGCCACTGGTATCTTGATTGAAGATCCCGGCCGAAATCCCATGCGTTATGATGTATGACGTCACCATGCCAGCAGGCATGATGACGTCATCTCAGGCCGCGCAAGATTTCACGCAAGATCTTCAAGCAAAATGGTGGTGGACGGCTCGTCGCGAGCAAATGGAGGCAGTAAGTATGATTAAATCTTTTTTTCTGTTAATTTTAAACTGTAATATTACTCTCAGATGCCGCAGTCATGTATGAACGTGGCACCTGAAGGGTACAATGATGAGGAACAGAGCTATTCGAGCTCCCTGTCATTGAACCTGCTACTTAAAAAAAATTTGCTTCGTGAAGAAGTAATTCATCGAAGCAGCCGAATTAAATTTTCCAAAAGTTCGCTCATATCAAGAGTTAACCATTAAGTTTAGCACGGCTGCATCTGTAGATGTTGTAGAGGCATGTCCCCTGCTTGAGACTATCCTGAGTTAACAAGTGTGGAAGGCTACTAAAGAGCATGGCTCTTGCTCTGGAGGACTCGTTACGACAAGGTATTACACGGTTGTCCATTCATTTCCTTGCATGGTCTTACAACTGCTTCACTTGATCATCAGCCAGGTCTTCATCTAGAAAAAGGGGTTTTTCAGTTAGGACTTTCAAATATGGAGAGAGGTTGCCAACTCTTTAATCTTCCTTTCAAAATGTGGAAGTTCTTCAGTTTCTAGTTAAATATTTAGCCAGCAACTTTTCTCATTTTGCAGGTGTTATTTATAAAGTCGATGGTGAGAAGGATCCTTTGCTTTGTGGTGAAAGCTCAGATGCTGGGTAAGAAAGTATTTGGCTGCCTATTGTGATATGAAATAAATATGTAAGCATGCTATGATGATGCAGTAATCCAGTGGTCAACGAACAGCCATTTGGTAAACTACATTTTTGACTGAACCTGCATAATCAGCATCAGACTGAAGTACAGTATATTATGCCCATCAGGGAACTACCGTAATTCTGAGAGCCTACCTTCTCTCTATCCCACAGATTTAATACACTTGCTGTACACATCAAAAATGGGGTCATATACTTTAGACGTATAATTATTTTCTTATACTGTTTTCTATATAGAGTCTCCACACATGTATACACATTACATACACATGTATGCACAAACATACACATTAAATGCAAAGGTTCAGAAGAGAAGAACGGAGACTTCAGTTCACAGCTTTACCTCCAGAATGCAGTCAGTACGGATACAGGACATACTTTTATTAGTTAATGTGCAATGCGTTGCGTGATCATGCATTAAATGACTGCATTCTGGAGGTAGCGCCATGAACTGCAATCTCCGCTCTTCTCTTCTGAACCTTTGCATTATCCAGCATCCAGCCTGTTGTGGATTGTGAGTGGCACATTCACACAAGCTTCAGCAGGTTGTTCCCCCATTAGCGTTACATTTCCAGGTGAGGGGCATACTGGCTGACACTTTCCTCCTATATTCTGTGGTCCTTCCCATGTATGATCTCTCTATTGTTCTAACCAACATATACACATTACACACACATATTACACACAGACACAAACTTACCCTTTTTGTGCAGATATCTGGTCAGCTATCAGGAGAGGGCCACTACTCTCGACCTCCCCAGGAACAATAGTGGAGTGGAGCCTGGAGCCATTCCTTTAATAAATGGGAGCTAAAAAGAAGGGGGGGGGAAGGGGGGGGGACAGGACTAAACTGACAACCTGTATATTTGTCTTGCTCTCTTATATAGAGTATCTCACAAAAGTGAGTACACCCCTCAAATGTTTTGTAAATAGTTTATTATAACTTTTCATGGGACAACACTGAAGATCTGACACTTTGATACAATGTAATGTAGTCACTGTACAACTTGTATAACAGTGTAAATTTGGTGTGCCCTCAAAATAACTCAACACACAGCTATTAATGTCTAAACCGCTGGCAACAAAAGTGAGTACACCCCTAAGTGAAAATGGCCAGATTGTGCCCAATTAGCCATTTTCCCTCCCCGGTGTCATGAGACTCGTTAGTGTTACAAGGTCTCAGATGTGTTAAATTTGGGGTTTTCACTCTCACACTCTCTCATACTGGTCGCTGAAAGTTCAACATGGCACCTCATGGCAAAGAACTCTGAGGATCTGAAAAAAAGAATTGTTGCTGTACATAAAGATGGCGTAGGCTATAAGAAGATTTCCAACACCCTGAAACTGAGCTACAGCACGGTGGCCATACAGAGGTTTAAGAAGACAGGTTCCACTCAGAACAGGCCTCGCCATGGTCGACCAAAGAAGTTGAGTACATGTGCTCAGCGTCATATCCAGAGGTTGTCTTTTCAAAATAGACATATGAGTGCTGCCAGCATTGCAGCAGAGGTTAAAGGGGTGGGGGGTCAGCTTGTCAGTGCTCAGAGCATACACCGCACACTGCATCGAATTGGTGTGCATGGCTGTCGTCCCAGAAGGAAGCCTCTTCTAAAGATGATGCACAAGAAAGCCTGCAAGCAGTTTGCTGAAGACAAGCAGATTAAGGACATATATTACTGCAAACATGTCCTATGGTCTGATGAGACCAAGATAAACTTATTTGGTTCAGATGGTGTCAAGCGTGTGTTGTGGCAACCAGGTGAGGAGTACAAAGACAAGTGTGTCTTCCTTACAGTCAAGCATGGTGGTGGGAGTGTCATGGTTTGGGGCTGTATGAGTGCTACCAGCTGTGTGGAGCTACTGTTCATTGAGGGAACCATGAATGCCAACATGTACTGTGACATACTGAAGCAGAACATGATCCACTCTCTTCGGAAACTGGGCCGCAGGGCAGTATTCCAACATAGCGACCCCAAACAAACCTCCAAGACGACCACTGCTTTGCTACAGAAACTGAGAGTAAAGGTGGTAGGACTGGAAAATCATGTCTCCAGACCTAAATCCTATTGCGCATCTGTGGGGCATCTTTAAATGGAAAGTGGAGGAGTGCAAGGTCTCTAACATCCACTAGCTCCGTGAAGTCGTCATTGAGGAGTGTAAGAGGATTCCAGTGGCAACCTGTGATGCTCTAGTGAACTCCATGCCTAAGAGAGTTAAGGCAGTGCTGGAAAATAATGGTGGCCACACGAAATATTCACACTTTGGGCAGAATTTGGCTACCTGTATCATGTTACAACAGCCGACAAGAAGCTCCAGCTGTTGTAACTCACTGCAGCAGAGGCAAAAGAGGAATGAAGAGGATATAAGAACTGTACAGCTCCTACTTGAGTGAGAAGAAGAAATTAGGTGGGATAAACATGTAACCCCCCTCACCGCCATGTTGGTTAAGGAAGCGGCATGGGCTTGGGGGGAACTGAAAGGAATGGCAACTCAGGGGCGCCATTACCAACAGCTTCCTGCTCTAAACCTGTTACAGTGCTAACAGCAACAAGGATAGGGCCAATTAGAAGTAATTGCTTTAGCTGGGGGGAGCCCGTTAGTGGATCCCCCAGTCCTCTGCTGGACAAGACTAACGCAGTGCATAATAACCAGAGATGTAGGCAAAGGCACATTGGTCCTAGACTCCTAGTACAAAAGTTCAGTTTGGGCTTCGCTTCCCATCTATAAAAAAGCCAAAATGTTTTCCTGTATATAACTGTGTGTATACCACAAATATAAAGTCTTATTCACACGAATAAGCACAGGGACATATTAGACATAAATAATGTAGCTATATACAGTACATAATAATGGTGCCGTATAATGTGCACAAATAATACAATAATTCAGTATACTGTGCACATAAATATATGGTCATCATATAATAACTCCATACCAGGACCAAATACCAGTGCAGTGTGATTAACCCTTTCCTGACATTTAATGTACCTGTAAATCATAACAGGGGAAAGAGTGTATGGAGCAGACTCAGGATCTGAGCCCCCCTGAGCTGACATACCAGCAGTGACCAGGATCTGCGATAATGCTGATTCCAGCTATTTAACCCCTCAGATGCTGTAGTTAATAATGACTACAGCTAGATTGGGGGTTGGGTGCCAATCAGTTGTCATGGCAGCCTAAGCCCAGGCCTGCTAGTGTAATTTTGCTATTAACCCCTTCACGCTCAGCAATGTATTTGTGCATTGCTGCAAATAGATACAGTAGTTTGTGCTCAGTGATGTAGTATTTCAGTGCTGTTATGGCTCAAGCTCAGGAACCGTGCCCTCGTGTCTTAACCCCTCAGATACTGCAGCCAATAGTGACTACAGAATCTAAGCTGTAAAAAAAAAAGGGAGGGTGCCCCTGTCTGTCTTCTGATTGGCACCTTGAGAATGCAGTTGAAGTGCTTATGCCGCTGTACAGATCACTGGTGAGACCTCACTTGGAGTGTTGTGCGCAGTACTGGAGGCCATATCTCCAGAAGGATATAGATACTCTAGAGAGAGTTCAGAGAAGAGCTACTAAACTAGTACATGGATTGCAGGATAAAACTTACCAGGAAAGGTTAAAGGACCTTAATATGTATAGCTTGGAAGAAAGAAGAGACCGAGGGGATATGATAGAAACTTTTAAATACATAAAGGGAATCAACTCGGTAAAGGAGGAGAGCATATTTAAAAGAAGAAAAACTGCTACAAGAGGACACAGTTTTAAATTAGAGGGGCAAAGGTTTAAAAGTAATATAAGGAAGTATTACTTTACTGAGAGGGTAGTGGATGCATGGAATAGCCTTCCTGCAGAAGTGGTAGCTGCAAATACAGTGAAGGAGTTTAAGCATGCATGGGATAGGCATAAGGCTATCCTTCATATAAGATAGGGCCAGGGGCTATTCATAGTATTCAGTATATTGGGCAGACTAGATGGGCCTAATGGTTCTTATCTGCCGACACATTCTATGTTTCTATGTTTCTATGTTTCTGAAGGCCCTCGGGCCTGCCTTGTTACTTCCTCCATTACACCCCTCCTGTGGCAGGATATAATACAATGCTGGTAAAAATGCTTATAAAAACATATTGCAATGTATAGTACAAGCTATCAAATAATCACAGTCCCCTAAGGCTACAAAATGAATGTGAAAAACTGTTAAATAAAGCTTTAAAAATATTTTAAAAAATATATATATATAAAAAATATTTGTTTTCTATTTCTTATGTATTGAAACATTCTATAAAGCTAACCATACTGGGTGTCAGCAATGTCCACAAATGTCTGGAATATTAATTATTGAAATATCATGTTATTTATCGACACGGGGTAAATGTTGTATAAAAAAAATATATATATATAATTACAATTGTCTCTTTTTGGTCACCTCGCCTCCCTAAAAAAATTCAAAATCAAAAAGTTGTACTGTATGTATGACAAAATGGTATCAATAAAAACTGCAGCGTGCCACACAAAAATGAGCCCTCACACAGCTCTGTTGGCAATAAAATAAAAATATTATGGATGACAAAATATGGCGACACACGCAACATTTTTAAAAAAGCGTCTTCATGTTTTAAAAGTAGTAAAACATTATAGGCCTCTTGCACACGGCCGTTGTGAGTCTCGTTCTGTGCATTGGGGACCGTGATTTGCGGTCCCCAATGCACGGGCAACATCCGTGCGGCGACCGTCCACATGTAGTGCTTCCAATCCGTGCTTCCGTTCCACCACGAGTTGTGGGCACCTCCGTATGCTTAAATAGCCCCGGTCTTGCCCGGCATGTCCCAGGCTGGCGTGTTAGTGAGGGAGTGTAAAGAATGACGTGTGTGTCACAAGACCGTCACATGACAATCACATGACTCAGATCGTCATGGCTACATCGTTGTATACCCGGAAATATGTTAAAACTATGCTGCTCTCATCATGATAATAGTTTATTGCTATTTCATGCAAACAGTATTATGTATTCCCTGGATAGATTCCAAGAAGGGAAAAAAAGCAAAAGTGTTATCTGTTAAGGTAACCTTCTTTTCGAGTGAAGAGGCATAATTACATCCCTGATTTATAGTTCTCACATAGTCATAACTGTGCTATTTTTTCAATGGATGCATTCACAATTGGAATGCCATAGACATTGCTCTAAGTATGGCTATTAGTATTAATCCCTTTGTGCCTAACCTTGGGCCTTATTTCCCGTCCACTCCAAATCGGAGTCAGGCTGTTATACCAGCCCTCCGATCTCCCCTTGGCGGGAGGTCCCCCACCCCATACGTCTTGATGTGTAAAAGCTTCTGAAGAATATTTAGCAGCAAGAAAGATTATATAAAATGAATATAGAAATATAGAGTGAGGAAAATATAGAAAAAAAACAAAATACTGCATAAGAGAAATGAACTTAGGATGAATAATGAGATATGTGTAGGGGTATAGGGGTCAGAAGATGATGATAAAATATGAACATCGGAACAGTTGAACATTCATATGCAATATTAAACTATTCACTTTTTTACTTGTATTTTCATTTCTTATTTCCATTTTTTCATTTATTTTTACATTCCATTTTTAATTACTTTTGTATGATTATTGTATGTTATATACATCGCAATAGGTAAATTACTATATACCTCCATTAATTGAGATGGGAGGCAATTATAACCAAAAAAACGCACAAGTAGGTGAAAAAACACATTGAAAACGCACTAAAACCTGCAATGCGTTTTTTTTTTTTTTTTATATGAGCCAATATTAGGATAATAGACAAGAGGAAGATTATACTATGTGAGGTTGTGAAGCTCTGAAGCTGAAAAGATATGTATATGGTCACAAAGATGAGAAGAGTACAATAAAGGAATTCAAGAGGGCCCTGGACATATTTCTGGAGTGTAATAATATTACAGGCTATAGCTACTAGAGAGGAGTCTTCCTCTGGATCAACTTGCGGGATAACAGGCCGAACTGGATGGACAAATGTCTTTTTTCGGCCTTATGTACTATGTTACTATGTTACTATATGCAACAATGGCAAAAATGGGAAGTCTACTTTGGGTTTTGAATGAGACTAGAGCCATGGGTATATAAGTGGGTAGGATTTCCTGGGCTAATGTGGCCACTGAAGAAGGCGGTGGATAAACTCCGAAACTCGTTTGGTTTAAATCAGGATATCCTCTGAAATACAAGACCCACTTTAAAGAATTGATTATCCCATTGAAGAAATACTGTTCATGCTGGAAAGATAAGGACAAGTGTGGAGCGCTCCACGGACAATTCTGCCACAATCTTATGAACTTTATGAACATTCCAGCAGCCTAAACGCGACCCGCTGCAACACGTGGGACGCCAAGATTGAGCCAAGATACCGCGTGAGTTACCTTGATGCCCGCACATAGCCGAGGGAGGCGGAGGTAAACGGTAAGTGGCATCATTACTACGTGGGACACCACGGTCGGTATACAACTAACCACCAACAGTGAGTACATGAACCTCATCATCATTGAGGATAAATTATTAAAGAAGAAACGATAACAACTTAAAGCAAAGGAAGGAAATAATATAAGGGGAATTGTGGACATAATACAAGCGGTACAAATATTATTTATCACTTATCAGTGAATGAATTTATATGTGCAAATAACACATTTATAAATGTGAACTTTATAAATTGAAATAATACCAATACACTCGAGAGCAAAACTATAGAGGTATATGGTTGAAATATATACTGCATTATACTATATAAGAGACAATTGTATACTGCCAATAGTCACATTATATACGTGACAATTATATATATTAGCAGCAGACATAAAGTATATACAGCCATACTGGGGTAGAAACATGTTGGTTTTATTAGTTTTTTAAATCATGTATTTTACTTTATTTTATTTTTATTTTAGGTTAAATACAAATTATTTTTTGGGGTGATATTTTGTTTTGGGGAACGTGTAACATTAAATATTATTTAAAGAGACTAATGTCTCTAGGTTGTTCCAAGTGAAGAGTGCCTATCTATACAGTAGTTATATACAATTAATCCTATTGTGACGGGGTGAGTCATACAGATAGAGCACCTTGTTCAGAGCAGCCCCTTGTACACATAATAATTGAGTTAATAAATGTGCATTTAGCTACATGGTGGGCCCCTCGAATCAATTTCATTAGTGAGCCCTAGACACCACAATACAAATGCACACCTTGATGGTTCCTGCAGTGTGTGGCACTTTCCGGGGGAGGCATGTGCTGGCAGGCAGAGAGGATGATAGCAGGTGGTGACAGTAGCAATGAGGGTGGTTGTGGTCCTCACTTAAGCTCTACCCTAGCCCATGGCTGCAGTGGTTGGGGGGGGGGGCACACCCTTTCTTCCCTACAGGGAGCACCTTTGGTTTGAGGGCTTCTGTCTGATGGTGGCCAGGGTACCCTTGATGGGGGATGGATGGTTAGCAGGGTGCAAGACAGGAAGACAGCGTATAAGCCTTCGGATGTTAGGATGGCAGTGACCAGGCCGGATTGATTATGACAAATGACAGTCTTTTTAATTGAAGATGATGGGTGGCACAGTGCAAATATAAGTAATAGGCACAATTTTCAAGCATATCACAAGGAAATTTTCTTCCCAAAAGGCTGTGTATAAGGGTTAGGCAGTGTGATGACGATCCCCTCTGAGTCTCTCTCTCTATGCACAAGCAATTGTCCCAAATGACCAAAGGTGTGCAAGTCCTTTCCCAATATACAGTACAGACCAAAAGTTTGGACACACCTTCTCATTCAAAGAGTTTTCTTTATTTTCATGACCATGAAAATTGTAGATTCACACTGAAGGCATCAAAACTATGAATTAACACATGTGGAATTATATACATAACAAAAAAGTGTGAAACAACTGAAAATATGTCATATTCTAGGTTCTTCAAAGTAGCCACCTTTTGCTTAGATTACTGCGTTGCACACTCTTGGCATTCTCTTGATGAGCTTCAAGAGGTAGTCACCTGAAATGGTTTTCACTTCACAGGTGTGACCTGTCAGGTTTAATAAGTGGGATTTCTTGCCTTATAAATGGGGTTGGGACCATCAGTTGCGTTGAGGAGAAGTCAGATGGATACACAGCTGATAGTCCTACTGAATAGACTGTTAGAATTTGTATTATGGCAAGAAAAAAGCAGCTAAGTAAAGAAAAACAAGTGGCCATTATTACTTTAAGAAATGAAGGTCAGTCAGTCCGAAAAATTGGGAAAACTTTGAAAGTAAGGTCTATTTGACCATGAAGGAGAGTGATGGGGTGCTGCGCCAGATGACCTGGCCTCCACAGTCACCGGACCTGAACCCAATCGAGATGGTTTGGGGTGAGCTGGACCGCAGAGTGAAGGCAAAAGGGCCAACAAGTGCTAAGCATCTCTGGGAACTCCTTCAAGACTGTTGGAAGACAATTTCAGGTGACTACCTCTTGAAGCTAATCAAGAGAATGCCAAGAGTGTGCAAAGCAGTAATCAAAGCAAAAGGTGGCTACTTTGAAGAACCTAGAATATTACATATTTTCAGTTGTTTCACACTTTTTTGTTATGTATATAAATCCACATGTGTTAATTCATAGTTTTGATGCCTTCATAGTCATGAAAATAAAGAAAACTCTTTGAATGAGAAGGTGTTTCCAAACTTTTGGTCTGTACTGTATCTGAAGTACCGAACTGCATGGTGCAGTCCTAGATCGGATGACAAGTCTGTGTCAATAGGGTGGCGGGTGCCTGAAGCAATATAACCCAAACCATGTGCAGTGAAATACAAAGCCGTACCTGCGGCACACTGTCCCTTTGTGATGGCCCTCAACCTTCAGTCTGCTTTGCTCTCTGTCAGAGGTTGACTTTTAGGACTGTTGCTTTTTCTGGCAGCTTGATATCTCACAGGGATGGTCTCTCCCTGGACAAGGCTTCTGTCTTGATCTACTTGTCAGCAGCACACACAGAACAGGTCTTCTTTCTGTCTTTCTTTCCAGAAGACTCACTAACCAGGGGAAATGGGTCCAGCCCACTGTCTAGTTACTACCACTATTGACTGCCAGTTAACTATTTCCTATGCATATTCAGATATTTGGAATACAGTGCATAGTAAGTCACATTAGTACCACTTTTGGTGCATAATTACCATTTCAGTAAGAATCCTAACAACTTCAGCAGAGAACCATGGCATTAACCTCTTAGCAGTGGCCCAGCTGGTCACTACACTTCTAATAGGCAAATGTGCACCCAGAAAAAACTAAAACACTCATGGTGAGCAAACGGTGAAGTCATTGCTCTGCCTGCACCATGATGGTGATGTTCTGTTTAGCCCTATTGTCCTGTAGGGAGCAGGCCTAAAGCATACTTACTTACCAACTTTCCAGATGGTAAATTCAGAACAAATAGGCCCCACCCAAGGAACACCCTAAACTGTATGGGACCACCCATTTATGGGCAGAGTTTACATATGCCTCATTCATTTTTGGCCCAGGACACCCTAAATTTGCAAGAACTGTCTCTGAAAATTAGGAACTGTCCTTGGCAACTATGGCCTAAAATGGTCTGTGACCTACAGTATGACACAGGATGGCAGGACAAATACATGGGATATATGGGTCAAATGGTTATTGTTTCCCTTTAAGGGTACGGCCACACGGTTAGGTTTCTGCATGCAGTTTTGGAAGCCAAAATCAGGAGTGGATCATAAAGGAGAGAAAGTGCGACTCCGTTTTTTTTTTTTATTCACTCCTGGTTTTGGCTTAGAAAACTGCATGAGAAACCTGACCACGTGGCTGTACCCTAAGAGAGGAAACTATGTTATGGTTCACCCTCCTTACACCCTGCTCTTCTGTCTGTTTCAACTGTATCAGCATCCTCAGGAGACCGATACAGTTGAAAGCAGTGATCACCCAAAAATCTGTGGCATGTGCTCTGGATGCTCAGTGCTAGTGATACCATTTTCAGATGTGGTGTGGACTTCTGGTTGCAGTTGTGACCTCTATGACCCCTGCATACTTGACAACAGTTCTGATTTTGCTGGGACAATTATGTGAATCAGCCCGTGATTCCGAGAAAGTGGGTGATTTGGGGGCATACTTGGGTGGTCCAGTGGGTGGGGCTTCGATTTGCCCATTTTTACATTTTCCATAAACCCCTGTTGATATGTCACTGATAATTAATCAAATCTTTGGAGTTATTTTTAAGTAAAAATAACCATTAAAGGGAGTCTTTCACCTAATCTGAGCGTTTTAGACCGCTCAGATCAGGTTATAGACTCTTTAACCCTCATTACGATCATACCTTTGTCTTATGTGTCCCTCGCCCAGATAATGAAAATAATACTTTTTAAACTTATGCAAATTACCTTCTGAAGGTGCCCAGGGGCGGCGTTACTGCGCGATGTGCCCAGAAAAACACACCTCCAGCCGGCGGACGTCACGAGCGGCACCAGAGGACGGCGGGCTGGGAACTGGCCCACACCTGCGCACTGCTCTGCCCATTATGGGCAGAGGAACATCCTTTCATATTGCGCATGCGCCGGCCAACTAAAGACAGCCGGCCGGCGCATGCGCAATATGAAAGGATGTTCCTCTGCCCATAATGGGCAGAGCAGTGCGCAGGTGCGGGCCAGTTCCCAGCCCGCCGTCCTCTGGTGCCGCTTGTGACGTCCGCCGGCTGGAGGTGTGTTTTTCTGGGCACATCGCCCAGTAACGCCGCCCCTGGGCACCTTCAGAAGGTAATTTGCATAAGTTTAAAAAGTATTATTTTCATTATCTGGGCGAGGGACACATAAGACAAAGGTATGATCGTAATGAGGGTTAAAGAGTCTATAACCTGATCTGAGCGGTCTAAAACGCTCAGATTAGGTGAAAGACTCCCTTTAAATGTATGGCTTATAATGTATTTTAACTGACTCATACAATATGTAGCAGAGTTGAGTTTGTCAAAAAAAGGGCTCATGCACACGGCCGTTGCCCTTTTTTGCAGACCGCAAATTGTGGATCCGCAAAACACGGATACCTGCCATGTGAATTTCGCATTTTGAAGAGCGCAACGCCCTGCCCTCTGTAGAACTGTCCTATCATTGTCCTTAAAACAGACAAGAATAGGACATGTTCTGTTTGTGGGGCCGCAGAATGGACTTACGGTTGCAGACGGCACACAGGTGTGCTATCTGCATCTTTTGCGGCCCCATTCAAGTGAATGGGTTCTCATCTGACCCTCAAATAATGTGGATCGGATGTATGAGCTCTAACTCTTTGGGTCTGCAGTGTTTGTGCATTGTGATAAACCTGTGAATAAGCCTGAGGCCATGTGTGGCTTCATACTACAGATCTGCATGGACTCTGCGTGCTGCCATATGCGGTGACCTCTCGTAAAGCCATGCTTCTAAAGAGAATATAGTCCTAATCGGCCACCACAATATCTGAAATCAGAGGCATGTAGAGGTATAGGAGGGCCCTTGTTAGTCCATGATTGCTCTAGTGTAGCTCTGCACAACCACAAAGCCATGTACGTAAGGCCTTAAGCTAATACAACATGAAGAGTTGTACCAAATGACAAGTTTAGACTTTCTGCTCTCAACAAACTGAGCTCTGCTATATTTGTGTAATTGTCTGATATGTTGCCATCTGTTGTTCATGAGTGGAACTGCAGTCATCCTTTTGTCCATGCTCACGTTTTCTTAATGATACCGTTCATTATTATATGTATTATACCTGTAATACAGTGTCATTTCAATCAGTCAGTGCCCAGAGTCATATAATTGTACGAAGGTTGGAAGAAACCCCGATTATGGATATACAAGCTTTGATAGTTTCGGGTGGGCATTTTTATCCCTGTTTCGATTGATGACTCAGGACGCCTGGGAACATCTGTATATGAAGGTAAGTACACCGCACTCTACTGAGTGTTTGTATGCTTACTGCTTAGTCATGGTCACTACTGTAACTATACTGGAACTATACATTACATAGATAATCACAGCCTGATGAACGTTTAAAATAAAAAAACAAAGCTTTATTTAAAGTCTGTTTAAAAAGAGGGTGGGGAAACCCATATGTCACAATCTGTGACCATCAGGCAACTAATCTTAGAAATGTATACAGAGAAGGGAGCAAATATCTCTGCACATTAAGAAGATTAGGGTAAGACCCGACTTGCTAGCTGGAATAGCTATGTATCTGCAGGTCGGGATAAATGGACACTAAAGTCAGTGTGAATGGATGCACTATGTGTGTATCATCGGTGATCCTGTAGGATGTATATACACAGATAAGGTTGTGCCACCTGGTATATGTAACCAGGAATGTTCAATACATTAGATCGCACTGCCTCTGTCATATAACAGTCTCAAAGGACTTGCAGCCACTAACTGTAGTGCAGATGACAGATCAGTCTTTAATGTGTATTGCTGATGGTAAATACCTAGGTCACAGCCTTATATCCGCAGCCAATATTGGCTAAATACAACCACTCAGAGCCAATTGATTAAGCTCCATTCACACACATAAAAGCCAGTATATTTTGGCTCATCCATCCATCACATGCATACTCCAAGGCTGACTAAAGGGTTAAATGCATCTAGTGCAGTCCTGCCTAAAGAGCTGTATCCTGATACAATGTATTAGCTCTACGCGTTTCCACGTGACCTGTTATTATCACGCATCTTCAGGAGCTTATTGTTTGCTAATGTCAAAACAGTAGAGCCGCACTGTGGTGTGCTATGGCTAATGGCGCTGTAATGGCCGCACGCGGCCGATAGAACGCCGAGTTCATATGGACGAGGCTCCGCCCACCAGGAGGCGTGTCCCGGTACCGTATCCAATCTGAAGTAGGGGCGGGCTCTCTAGCTCCGCCCCCTGACCGGCCGATGCCGAAATTGATTCCAACACTTCCTGACATGAATTGCGTTATACGCAGTGACAGGGGGAGTGAGATTCGCGGCCCATATACTGTCATTCCAGACCGGAGCAAATCCACACAAGGGGTGCCCTCATGATTCATAACCAGAAAAAAGACAGGTACCGCTCACACCCATGTCGTGTGACATCAAAGGGGAGGGGTAAATTACAACACTGATAGATTCAAACGAAGCATCACTGTTGCACGCAGCTCAGGTTGGACATCCACATATACCATACATCCAGATTGTATAGATGCACATCGATATGTACATATACAGACCCTATTATACCAAAATGGAAAAAACAAGATGCAACTTACATCATGTTATGTTATATTTATTAAAGATTTTTTTCTTCCTTTTGTTATTATTAAATTTCAAAGGGCAGCATATACATGTGTGCAGATCAACTCCAAGGTTTAAATATAAAAGGCAGCATATAGGTATATGCGACTCCAAAATCAGACGTGCTCCAATATCAGACGTCCAGCTGTAATGTAGACCATCCCATGTATAATGGGG
Source organism: Bufo gargarizans (assembly GCF_014858855.1). Classification (NCBI taxonomy): domain Eukaryota; kingdom Metazoa; phylum Chordata; class Amphibia; order Anura; family Bufonidae; genus Bufo; species Bufo gargarizans. The sequence goes on along the minus strand of NC_058087.1, from coordinate 15,153,281 downwards.
CTACTGTATTAGATGAAACTGGCGAAAGATATGGACTCGTTAAGCCCTAATGGTTGAACTGTCTGCAACTTGTATGTCCACATCGCTTCTTTTCTTAATAGGGGTATATCAATATCCCCTCCACGGACTGACATCTTTACTAATTCAATCCCTTGTACTTTTAACACATCAGGGTCACCGTCATGCATTTCACATACATGACGTGCCACTGATGTGTCCCGAACTATACATTACATTACAAACAGGGCTGTTGTATGCAGTGTCGTAACTAAAACTGGCTGGGCCCCAAAGCTAATTTGTGAACAGCTCCCCAGTCCCCTTAATGCAAATCTCAGATCGAATAAATAAAAAAATACTCATCTCGCTTCTCCTCCTGCAGGTGCTTCCACTCTTCGTGGAGCACTGCGTCTAGGCATGCGCTAACTGTGACCTGACGCTGCACAGTATCAGGCCATAGTACGATCCTACACAGACGACGTCCCGTCCAGAAGCTGTACGCTGTCAGGACTTAGAGCAGCACAGGCGCCCACAGAAGAAGACCAGGGAGCAGTCGGCAGTACCATAGCTAGGACTAGGAGCACTATACTCACCGCTCCCTGCTCCCTAAAATAAACCCATTTGTTCTTCCTGAGCTTGTGCCCCTTAGCAGCCACTTCCCCTGCTTCCATGGTAGCTACACCCCTGGTTGTTCTTCTCATCATTTTTTAGTTTGAAGAGGTTGTCCATTTTTTGGGAGGGGGAAACGTGCAAAGGGAAGCATACTTACCTGCTTCCTGGCTCTTTTACTCCCTGGCTCCGGCTGCTCCACTCGCGTCCCTGGATATAAACTCTTGGTTTGTCACCGCTGCAGCCAGTCACTGGCAGCAGTGACCTGTTCCCCTTGTTTCATGTCAAATGGTCACATGGTGCAAGGGGGGCAGGTCGCTGCTGCAGCCGCATCAAACCGGAAGTTTATATTCAGGGACCTGAGTGGAGCAACAGAGCCTGGAGATGGAAGTAGCCAGGGTCAGGAAGCAGGTACAGGTGAAACTCGAAAAATTAGAATATCATGCAAAAGTCCTTTTTTTTCAGTAATGCAAATTAAAAGGAATTGCTTTAATGCAGCTTAACATAAAAATTTGGGGAAAAGGTTCAATATTCTAGGCTCAACGTGTCACACTCTAGTCAGATAATTATTCCATACCCCCTGAGCAAAGGGGACCTCAACATTGTGATTTTGGGGTTTCATAAGCTGTAAGCCATAATCATCCAAATTATAACAAAGGCTTGAAATATCTCGCTTTGCCTGTAATGAGTCTCTCATATGTTAGTTTCACCTTTTAAGTTGCACTACTGAAATAAATGAACTTTGCAGGTCTTCACAGGAGTGGAGGGTTTGTCCCCTTCTACCCTTCTAAACATGAACAACCTCTTTAATGTTTTCTGTAGCATGCGTGATCCATTCAAACTTTAGCAATCGAGGTGGAGGCAGGGGCTGCACCCCCAACATTTATCCCCTATCCAGTAAAGAATACCTCTTTAAGAAAAGACAGATACCTGCCATCTTGATCTTGTTTCCAATGTTTACAAGCTTAGCAGCTGCATCTGCAACGACCCAGAAGGGAGGCGAGGATGGGAGTGGTGGCACAGATAGGAGAAGTAGTGGTTCACAGTGGCTGCCCTCACTGCAAAGCACCCTGGGCCCGTGCAGAGAAAGGAGGGTGCACCCTTTTTCCCTCACAGCACATCCTTATCCTTCTAGGGGATCCTGCCTCTGGTGATTGGGGTGCCGTTAATGCCAGGTGCATGGCAGGGTGCAAGACAGGAGATCAGGCGGTGAGAGGGCAGGTGAATGGATTATACAATGACCATTTGAAACATATAAGGCTAGTTTCAAACTAACGCTTGGCATCTCCGGCAGACAGCTGTTTTAGTCTGGCCAATTCTCAGCATATTTGCTGGGTTGCGGCTGAATTTCGGCCAGTCTCCATTAGAGTTAATGGGGCCAACAGGCCTTCAGGCAGCTTCCGTCAGTGCCGGATCCAGACATCTCCCCGCTGGAACAGTCTGCCGGAGATGCCAAGCACTAGTGTGAAACTAGCCTAACAGTCTCTTTACTGAAGATGATAGGTGTTGCAGTACAAGCATATAAAGTAGACACAGTTCTGAGGTATTTCATAGACACTTGGAAACATTAAATTCAGTCTCTCCAGTCTTTCAAAGGCCCAATTTGGGACTGCAAGCTGCAAGATAGCTGACTCTGGAGCCAGATGTTACGACCCGTTCTCTGTGCAGCAAAGTCCAAGTTATCTTTACTGTCCTGCACTCACCTGGTTCTAAACAGTTTGTGAAAGTTCTTTACTTCTTTCTGATCAGAACTTTAGGAGTAGGACTCCCTCTGGACAGTCAAGAAGCAGCCTAAACAGCAGCTGACTCAGAGAGGAAAGGGCAAGCCTCCTCCAGCTGAGTAGGGCATAATAAACTAAGCTATGTTCCCATATTCAGCTTTTGGAAGCACACAAATGGCATAGGAAAGTACAGTAACTCTTTTAACAACAAATTAACTGTTAGCCGTGGTCTACTGGGTCACTACACATGTGGGTATGAATGCAATATTGAAGTTGTCTACGTTGCCATCCTTATAGTATAATGCTCCACTTCCCTACAGACCATACGTGCTTCTGGAAAAACCTACATGATCTTCTTTGTGTTGGTGATATTTCTGGGCTCTTTCTATTTGGTGAATCTAATTCTAGCAGTGGTTGCTATGGCCTATGAGGAACAAAATCAGGCAACTTTACAAGAAGCTCAGCAGAAAAGTGACGAGTTTAAGAAAATGATGGAAACACTGAAAAAACAACAAGAGGACGCTCAGGTAATTTGTACAGCACCACCACCACCAATGCCTATTCAGATAAGTAAGCTTGGAGTGGACATTTAAGGCTGTCTAGTTGTGTTTCAGTTTTTACTCATGCATTTATAGGAAAGGTCCACTTTGGAACCACTTGTAATAATATACAGGGTGAGTGAAAAATTGCAGGACACCCTTTTATTTCAGAAACGAAAGGGAAAATAAAATATCTGAATACCCCAGCAAGTAATGGGTGAGGGACCCTATCTTTTAGGCTATATACAAAACATGGCCTCAATCTTGAAAGCCACCATTTGGGATCAAGGGCACATTTTATCAAACATATCAAAGAAGACCAGAATTTTCTCAGAAATCGATTGCCAGATTTGTAATACCTCTTGTGATTTAAAAGTTATCAACACAAAGTTCAAAACTTTTGAGCGTTCAGCTCCTTGTTCAGCACCAGGGACACCACATTGAACATGTCAAATAGCTGAGCACACAGGGAACATTCCTGGTTGTTATTGCAACTTTCTGTGTTGATAACTTTTTAACCACAAGAGATATTGATTTCTGAGAAACTTCTAGCCACCTTGTAGATACAGAACATAAAGGGGTTGTCCACTATGATCAACCCCTCTTTTGTTAGAAGGATCAATCATATGGTGGACTGCTGCAACCACAGGGCAATGCCACCATAAAGAAAATCAATGGGCTGTCCAACTGAGGTGAGGGTCCTGAATGGAGGAACCCTTTCTATTTTTTATCATTCCCCAATACGGTGTTTGAAAATGGGTTATTAAAACACCAGAATCCCAGCTATAAATGTCCTGGAGACGGTCATCTCCATATATGTTTAAGGGGTAGGCCACTGTGTACGTACATTTCACTAATTTCTTACACTAATCTGTCATGGAAAAAGAACTTGCAAAATGGCTTCTGGGCTACCTGGACCCTCCGGAAGTGGTAGCCCCCTCTTGGTGCCTAGGTGTATACAGATTCCAACATCTATAGCTTTTCCAAGATGGCACCTCTGCCTTGCTGCAAGTCCCCCACAGACCACAGGTGATCATTAGGGCTCCAAATCGTGTGACTTTCCGAGGGGCCCTTCTAAAAAGAAAGTCAATCAATAGCAGACAGCTGCGTTAATAATTTGAAGTTTATCTTGTTAATCTCCAATTCTCACTTTAGGCTGTAGCAGAAGCACCTTCAGACACAGAAGAAAGTGAAGATGGTGAAGTGTATGATTTGTCTGAGAGCTCATCCATACTAACAAACAGAGAAGAGGACAGAATGAACCCAGGAATTGCCAAAGAAATGCAGGTCAGCCATTTTGGAAACATTCTGTAGATGTGCAGATCCTTGTGCAAGGCAGCCAGGGGAATTTAGCGATCTTTAAACAAATTACTAAACCACTGCATGGAATCTATGGAGCTTTTATCATGTAGTAAATTTACATAAAGTGCTGCTGATACCTAAAAGACTAGAAATAGGCTGTGCTCTTCTGTAGTAATAGGTGCGTTCGTTCATCTGTAGTAAAAAGCTGTGCTCCTGTTATATTTGCGGCCCTTGCCCACCACCACCCCTCTTTCCCGGATGAGCATGGGCACCGCTTCATGCATCCTGCTGCTTGTCTGGACCCGCTGTCTTTTCTCTGCCCCCACAGCAGAGCCCTGTTCTCTATCTTCAGCTACAGGACATTCTGCCCCTCCTGCTCTTAAAGGGCCAAAATGCGCACCCTAATAATCACTAGCCAATGGCTGTTTACACTGAAGTACTTAAGGCATCTTCCCCTATTGGAGGGTGCCTGAGCAATACCATTCTTTAACTTCCTGAGATCCCTACAAAGGTATGCTGACTGGCCTGACCTCAGACCTGTTCCATGAGTTTGCATGTACTCTGCTTGCCCTGACCTTGGCCTGTTACTGACTAGAAGTTTGTCTGTCCCTTTGGTGCTTCACACCACTGTATCTTGACCCCCCTGGGTCAGCAGAAAACCACATGGAAACTACTGCAAGAGGTAATGTCCTGGTGCATTCCTGGCAGTGATGTTCAGGTCCCTGTACCTTGTATGGTGTTAAATGGTGAAAACCAGAGAACTGTCATGATAATGCCCTTAGGTTTAGCCCTAAGTCAAATCCGTTGGTTGCTATAGTGTTTACACATACACTGGTGTAACAACTCTTCTGTAGTAATAGACTGAGTTCTTCTGTAGTAATAGGCTGTGTTCTTCTGTAGTAATGGTCTGTGTTCTTCTGTAGTAATGGTCTGTGTTCTTATGTAGTAATAGGCTGTGTTCTTATATTTTAATAGGCTGTGTTCTTATGTAGTAATACAGATGTAGCCAGCATTATTTTGAAGGGATACAGTAATACAACAAATCATATGTGTTCTTCTGTAGTAATATGCTATATTCTTCTGTACTAATATCCTGTGTTCTTTTGTAGTAGTAATAGGCTATGTTCTTCTGCAGTACTAGGTTTTGCTCTTGTATTGCTCTGATAGAATACTGATCAAAAGATCATTTACATAGTCAATGCCATGATTGATGTAAAAATGAAATTCAGACATCATATGGTACAGTAATACAACAAATCATATAGTACCAGAGATCTCACCATTCATTGCTCTAATTGTTCGGCAGCATTTATTTCAGGCTGGCAGCTCAGCGCATGTGACCACATAAGTGAGGTGGACAAGAAATAACGAAAAGAACAAACAGCATGTGGCGCTATACAGATACCGTTTATTGAATAATTTAGTGGCTACACAAACTTTTTAATTGCATGCAATTACAAAAGTATTCAGATCTATGTGCTGGTGTGAAAAATGTAGAGTATTTTTCATGGCACAACCCTTTTAAAGGGGCTTCCTGATTCACCATTCAGTTTCCATGTTTTTTCCCCTCTACGTCTTAATATAGTTCTTTGTGGTTATTTTTTTGCAGACACGGTCAAGTATCCATTTTAGCAGCGCGTTTAGCTTCAGATATCACGTCAAGGATGGAGCATCAGAGAATGATTTTGCTGATGATGAACATAGCACTCTTGAAGATAATGACAGCAGGAGGGACATTTCTCTGTCTGTGCCTGGGAGAAGAGATCGGTTAAGTAGCAATCTTAGCCAAACCAGTCCATCGCTCAGGAATGGTAAAATGCATAGTACTGTGGACTGTAACGGAGTTGTCTCATTGGTCAGTGGTTCGTACCCACGGGCTGAACTTCATCCAGAGGTAACAGTGTGGACACAACTGATATAAATAATATTTTACATAATTACCTGATAGCAAATTTTTGGCCAACTTGCATTTCTCCACTTATTGCCCATAGCATGCAGTGAGGGAAAGCAATCACCTATAATCACTTATAATCATCTGAGACAATGGGAGCATATAGCGAAGATATGCCCCTATTGTCTATGGGACCTGCACCTATATCGAGAACGGAGCAGGCAAAGTGGTGGCTAGAAGTGTTCTCACCATAGAAGTGAATGGGAGCGCACCACGCATGACTGGCCACCACTCCTGTTCACTTCTATGGGCCCAATGGAAACAGCCGAAACAGCGCTCGGCTATTTTTGGCTGCCCCCATAGAAATGAATGGAGGGTGGCTTCACTCATGTCCTAATTCAAGTCAGTCAAATCCGGGGATCCCCAAGAAGGCCACATGTTGATTGGCTATTATGTGCACCCAATCTCCACACAGCTTCAACAAGATACCATTATGGGGTATTCTGGTTTATTGGGATAACCACCCAGCAGTTCCATGACCCATTTTAAATATGGCAACACAACATTAATGACACTCGCTTATTGATCATTCATTTTCATATGGAGCAGGTATTAATTGTTCTATGAAAATTAATTAGAAGAATCTCGCTTTGAAGAGGACCTGTCGGTAAATATTTGTGTCCTCCATGAAATAATTCTGGAACAGCTTCTTTTTTTTTTGAAACTTGCATTGTGGCATTCCTCTGTCTTACTGGAAATGTATAGACACAGACAACTGAGTCCTAACATTTCCTTTGTCAAGGGGGGCAATCTGACATTGTCTAATCTATGCAGACTTGGTCCAACTTTATAGAAACACACCCTATAGACAAAGGGAATGGTAACACCCAGTAGTCAATCTATGCATAAACTCATAGGAGGATTAACAGAAGAATGGGACAACACAGAGCTCTATGCAAAGATGCTACAATATTGTTACTGAATTTCAACAGTTGTATTATTTAACTACTCCTATGATGGGGATTTCAGGCTCTGTATGAAAAAAGCTGAGCTCCATCCCCTATAAAGGGGACATTACTAGGCATTCACCTCTCCCAACATTTCTCTAATGTGGCGGCATATACAGTGGATATAAAAAGTCTACACACCCCTGTTAAAATGTCAGGTTTCGATGATATATAAAAAAAATGAGACAAAGATAAACCATTTCAGAATTTTTTCCACCTTTAATGTGACCTATAAACTGTACAACTCAATTGAAAAACAAACTGAAATCTTTTAGGTAGAGGGAAGAAAAAATATAAAAATAAAATATTATGGTTGCATAAGTGTGCACACCCTTAAACTAATATTTTGTTGAAGCACCTTTTGATTTTATTACAGCACTCATTCTTTTTGGGTATGAGTCTATCAGCATGGCACATTTTGACTTGGCAAGATTTGCCCACTCTTCTTTGCAAAAACACTCCAAATTTGTCAGATTGTGAGGGCATCTCCTGTGCACAGCCCTCTTCAGATCACCCGACAGATTTTCAATCGGATTCAGGTCTGGGCTCTGGCTGGGCCATTCCAAAACTTTAATCTTCTTCTGGTGAAGCCCTTCCTTTGTTGATTTGGATGTATGCTTTGGGTCGTTGTCATGCTGAAAGATGAAGTTCCAAAGCCGGAAGGTTTTGTGCCAATATTGACTGGTATTTGGAACTGTTCTTTTGATGATGTGCAGTGTTGTTTTTGCACCAAACATATCTTTTGGAATTATGGCCAAAAAGTTCAACCTTGGTTTCATCAGACCATAACACCTTTTCCCACATGCTTTTGGGAGACTTCAGATGTGTTTTTGCAAAATGTAGCCTGGCTTGGATGTTTTTCTTAGTAAGAAAAGGCTTTCATCTTGCCACTCTACCCCATAGCCCAGACATATGAAGAATACGGGAGATTGTTGTCACATGTACCACACAGCCAGTACTTGCCAGATATCCCTGAATCTCCTTTAATTGTAGCCTCCCAGACCAGTTTTCTTTTCGTCTTTACATCAATTTTGGAGGGACATCCAGTTCTTGGTAATGTCACTGTTGTGCCATATTTTCTCTACTTGATGATGACTGTCATCACTGTGTTCCATGGTATATCTAATGCCTTTGAAATTCTTTTGAACCCTTCTCCTGACTGATACCTTTTAACAGTGCGATCCCTCTGATGCTGGAAGCTCTCTGTGGACCATGGCTTTTGCTGTGGGATGCGACTGAAAAAAATTCAGGAAAGACCAACTAGAGCAGCTGAACTTTATTTGGGGTTAATCAGAGGCACTTTAAATGATGGCAGGTGTATGCTGACTCCTATTTAACATGATTTTGAATGTAATTGCCTAATTCCGAACACAGCTACATCCCCAGTTATAAAAGGGTGTGCACACTTATGCATCCACATTATTTGTATTTATTTATTTTTCTTCCCTCCACCTAAAAGATTTCAGTTTGTTTTTCAATTGAGTGGTACAGTTTATAGGTCAGATTAAAGGTGGAAAAAGTTCTGAAATGATTTATCTTTGTCTCATTTTTTTACAGCACAGAAACCTGACATTATAACAGGGGTGTGTAGACTTTTTATATCCACTGTACTTGTGCAGACATTTTCATCCTTATGGATTTAACATTTTTTTCCAGAATAAGAGCTATCTAAAGATCAATTGAAAAAAATTTGCCAGTCATTCTATTTCATCAATTATCCAGAAAATCATACAGTACATATTCCGACGTCAAACTACCCATAAGTGTCTTATTTTAAGTACTGCGTGGGTGCTTTGTTAGTTGAGCTGAACCACTGGGGAATGTACAGTTCAAGAAAAGAAATGACTTTCCTAGGTGCATACAATCCCCTGTGTAGCATTTTCCTGCCAGTTAATCCTGCTGCAATTATGAGCCATGTACCAATATAAATGTGTCAGATTTACAATAGTCAAGATCTTTTAGCCAGTGAGCTGGTGGAAGGAGAAAAGGTCCTGATTTCTTAAAGTACCTGAATCATCCTGTGGGTAATTACTCTAATAATACTAGATGCAATATCAGGAGCAGTTGGGTTATCTGCAAAGTAACTAGATTTTAAATGTATGTATATTGTCAGGGACGGACTGAGCTTTAAGGTGTTAGGACGGTGCCCAATGGTGACACTCCACCACTGATACTTTCCAACATAATCATTAAAGGGATTGTCTTTAGAGACGGCCTTGGGGTTCGCCTGGCGGTCGTTTCGCAGCAAACTTTGCTCGTTCGCGTTCGCCGAACAGGCGAACATATGGCTATGTCTGCTGAAGCCATATTCTTTTGCATTGTGCAGAACTTTGACCCATAACACATCCATCAAGTGGGACAGGACAGCCAATTGAGACGTTTAAGCACATGGACATACCTCCTACCCTATAAATAAACACGATCTGGCTGCCATTTTACATTCAGTCTTTTGGCAGTGTAGGGGGAGGTTGCTGTGTGGAGCAGGGACAGGCTGTTAGGGACACCAAACGCTAGCTAATAGCGTCATAAAAGTCCTTTTAAGGACTGGTATAGGTGTGCTATCAATAGGGCTCTAATATACTTATAATATACTTTCTAACATAGTGCATTTGTATTGTGCAGCAGTTCTGCTGCGATACTGCAGCTATACAGAGGGACAAACAAGCTATTTGAACAACTAATTGCAACTGGTGTGATATACCTATAATATACTTTCTATATAGTGCATTTGTATTATGAAGCAGTTGTGTGCGGTTCTTTGCCCCCCCAAAAAACTGTTTGAGGAAGGGGTGTGATATACCTATAATATACTTTCTATATAGTGCATTTATATTGTCCAGCAGTTGTGTGCAGTTCTGCTGAGATACCGCAGCTATACAGAGGGACAAACACTATTGGAACAACTAATTGCAACTGGTGTGATATACCAGTTGCCCCCCAAAAAAACTGATTGAGGCAGGGGTGTGATATACGTACCTATAATATACTTTCTATATAGTGCACTTGTATTGTGCAGCATTTGTGTGCGGTTCTGCTGTGATACCGCAGCTATACAGAGGGACAAACCCTATTGGAACAACTAATTGCAACTGGTGTGATATACCTGTTGCCCCCAAAAAACTGATTAAGGGGTTTGATATACCTGCTTCCAGCAAATAATTATTAAAGAGTTCTATAAAGCTGCTTCCACAGATACTGCTCTTCTATAGGGACTTTGTCACAAGGTCATTTTTAAAATGACAGGCATAGGAAGAGGCAGGCCATTCCACAGGGGTGGTAGGGGTCGGGCAGGTGCACCAGCCCGGAGCCTAAGTGGTAAGTTGGAGAACGTGCGTGCGATTACGTCAAAGGACGCACCAGAGTTGGTTGAGTGACTCACTCAGCCTTCCGCTTCTGCACCCTCCTCACTCTCTGCTGTGTGCACCCCCAAAGACAGCACCACCATAGCCCCTCAACTCGAGTCAGAGGAATTATTTTCCCATCCATTCCCAGACCTTACAGATGCGCAACCATTCTTGACATCGGATGAGGAAGAGGAGGTAGCATCGGCCGCCACCCAGCAGTCTGCCAGTACCCAGATCAGCCCAAGGACGGAGGTCCCCGCTGTTGCTGCCTACTCTGAGATCTCTAATGTCAGTGGTGGTGAAGGTGGCGATGATGACGTGTCGATGGACGTCACTTGGGTGCCCACAATAGAGGAAGAGGAGGGGAGTTCAGAGGGAGAGACGAAGCAGCAGATAGGGAGGAGAAGGAGGAGAAGCAGGCAGAACTCGCAGTGCACAGGAGACAAAAAGCAGTCTGCAAATATATCTGGAGCAAGCCATCCACCATGCACGGTCAAATCTTGCGCTCCCTGGACACCGGCACATGGCTCTGCAGTGTGGGCTTTTATAATGTGTTAGCTGCTAATAATAGTGTTGCCATCTGCAGCCTGTGGTGTCAATGCATAAGTCGCGGTAAGCCCAACACTCACCTACGGACGACCGCCTTAAGTACCCACAAGTACCCACAAAGCCACACTCCCGTGCTCCACGTCCTGCCTCTTCTCCATCTCCTCTCTCCTCCCATTTGTCCTCCACTCCACTATCCACTGTGCCATTGTCATGTTTATCTGGTAAAGGGCAGGCTTCTGTGGCTCAATTGTTCGAACGTAAAAAGTTGATGACGCCGGATAACCCTCTTGCCCAAAGGCTGACTGCCGGCTTGTCGGAACTGCTAGCCCGCCAACTACTGCCATATAAACTGGTGGACTCGGAAGCCTTTAGAAAATTTGTGGCCATTGGCACACCGCAATAGGAGGTCCCCGGAAGGAAATATTTCTCCCAGAAGGGCATCCCAGAGCTATTTGGCCATGTTCAGCGGCAAGTGAATGTATCTCTGGCACACAGTGTCGGTGCCAAGATACATCTGACCAAAGACATGTGGTCTAGCAAACACAGGCATGGAAGGTACATAACTTTTACTGCCTACTGAGTGAACCCTCTGACGGCTGTCAAGCATGCAACCCGTAGGACCCTTGTGGATTTGGTGTTACCGCCACGGATTGCATGCAGGCCTGCCTCTTCTTCTCCTCCTCCTACTCCATCCTCCGTCTCCTCCTCGGCTGACTCCTCCTTTTCCACTGCTAACGCCTCTTCCGCTGCACCCCCCCCCCAGCTCCCACCAAGAGCCACACCGGTCCTGCACTCCTTTCAGCTCTGTGGTCACATGCCGATCAGTGGCTAACCCCGCTCAATTTGACAGTTGGTAAAGTGGTGTGTGACAACGGTGCCAATCTGCTGAGCACGCTGAAACAGGGCAATATGACACAAAAGCTGTGTATGGCACACGTCCTGAACCGATTCTTTGCCAAATACCCCGGGGTCCAGGACGTCTTGCGGCAGGCCTTGAAAATCTTCGGCCATTTTAGAAGATCTTACACGGCCATGGCTCACCTTGCTGACATTCAGCAGCGACACCATTTGCCCGTCAGACGTCTGATTTGTGACTGCCCGATGCGCTGGAACTCCACCTTGTATATGCTTGATAGGCTTCTCCAGCAGAAACGTGCCGTTGATGACTACTTGTACGAACTCTGCGGCAGGACAGATTCTGGGAGCTTGGTTTTTTTCCCACCTCGCCAGTGGCTTCCCATGTGCGACGCATGCAGACTTCTGCGGCCATTTGATGAGATCACCAAACTGGTCAGTCGCAGCCAGGGCGATATCGGTGACATCGTACATTACGCCTTCTTTCTGGAGCGTGCATTGCGTTGTGTCATTAATCAAGCCGTCGAGGAGCAGGAGCAGGAAGATGAGCAAGTCGCAATGCTGAATGAATTCCCAGGGGGCTACTCCATCTGAGACAAGTCAGCAGGAGTCTGAAGAGGAGTCAGAGGATGGTTCCTGGGGGGAGCAGGAGAATGAGGAGGAGAAGGAGAATAGAATATTTATAATATTCTAAAAGATGAAGTAGCAATATAGTGAATATTCGTAAAACACACATATAGACTGTAATTTAGCTAATATAGTGATATAGTATTTTTTTTTTTATAGTGTACATTTTTTCAAAAACTGAAGTTCAGAAGAGGCAAAAAAAATTTGACAAAAAAAAAGATTATAGCACTATATTATCTGAAGTACAGTGTATATGTGTATTTTACGAATATTCTCTATATTGCTATAACTTTGTTTTTTAGAATATTACGAATACTCAAAAAACTAAGTTATAGCAATATAGACAATATTCGTTAAATACACATATTACCCTAGCCGTAGCCAGAGGAAAGTTGCCTTATACAGTTAAAAGAAAATTCGCAATACGTGAATAATTAAATCGCATATTATTCGCAATAAATAGAATAATGACGAATATAAGACAAATATTTAATCGAATATTTGCGAAATATCGCTAAATCGAATATGGCACCTCCCGCTCATCACTAATGAGATCATTGTTGCAGCCAACTCATTGACAGCTGCCCTCCGGATCCAGCCTCAGGGAATGCCTAGACCGACAGGTGTCCGACTACATCAGGTAATGGCCGATGTAGACACTCTGAGAAGCGAGGAACCCCTTGACTACTGGGTGCGCAGGCTTGACCTGTGGCCAGACCTGGCACAATTTGCCATGGAACTCTTGGCTTGCCCCACGTCGAGTGTCCTGTCCGAAAGGACATTCAGCGCAGCAGGGGGGATCGTGACCGATAAGCGCACTGCCTAGCTCACAACAGTCTGGACTACCTCCCATTTAAAAAAATGAATGAGGCATGGATCTCAGAGGAATTTACCACCTGTGACAACCACGTTTAATTGAATTTCACCTATTACCATTGGAGGTTTTTTCAAGAGGGGATTTCGTTAGACATGTTTTTAATCCAATTTTATATTTTTAGTTATTTTAAACATATGTATTTGGCATGTATTTGTACTTGCCTGCAGTAAAATTTATATCCAATGACCGTCTAATATACCTCCAGCCACATAATCACTTGATGTTTTCTGTCCAGTGAATGCCTAATGTTTGGGGGCTGTACTCCACTGGCCTGCAGTAAAATTGATATACAATGACTGTCTAATGTACCTCCAGCCACATGATCACTTGATCTTTTCTGTACGTTCAATGCATAATTTTTGTTGCCTGTAATGTAACTGGCCAACAGTAGAATTTTTATATGTGACCACCTAATGTACCTCCAGCCACATAATGACTTGATCTTTTCTGTTAGGTGAATACATAATCTTTGTGGCCTGTAATGTAACTGGCCAACAGTAAAATTGTTGTACGGTGACCGCCTAATATACCTCCAGCCACATAATGACTTGATCTTTTCTGTACGGTGAATGCATAATCTTTAGGGCCTGTAATCTAACTGTATTTCTAGTAAGTATTTGGTGGCTGCAGATATGACCTGAATGTTTTTCAGGTTCGCCTGCCATTAAAGTGAATGGGGCTTGCCGCGAACGTGCGGTTCGCTAACATTTGATCGCGTTCGGGAATCGTCCTGGCCGATGTTCGTCCATTACTAGTTGTCTTATCTCAGACTATGGGGGCACATTTCTAGGATATGCCCCCATTGTCTTATAGGTGCGGGTCCCTCACCTATATCGGGAACAGAGCCCCAGCAAAGTTGTGGCTGGAGCACTCCAGTCCGGCCACCAACGAGCACTCTCCCCATAGAAGTGAATGGGAGTGCACCGCGCATGACTGGTCACCTCTACCATTGACTTCTATGGGCCCGACGGAAATAGCCAAGCCAGCGCTCTGCTATTTTTGGTGGCTCCCATAGAAAATGAATGGAGGGTGACTGCACATGTGCTGTTCACCCTACACCACTTTCAGGTCTCTGTTCTCGATATAGTTGCGGGTCCCAGAGGTGGGACCTGCACCTATCAGACAATGGGGGCATATGCTAATGATATGTCTCCATTGTCTGATCTGAGACAACACCTTTAATACAGTAATATTCCAATTATCTGCCATTTCATGGCCAACACTTTTCATAATCCAGTACAGAATTGATTGATAATTCCAAATCTTACAAAGCCTAACACTGAAACTATAGAAGAGATAATGAAGTAGCAGAGCAAAAATTGTCATGTATTTTTTTTTTAGCCCTATTATATGTGAATTATGCAAAATTCACATAAGAGAACAATAAAACAGAAAACTGGCTTCACAAGTGTCACAAGGTTTGGCACATGCCCCACTTGCACAAAAATGTTAATACTTCTATGGCATTTTGCACCTTGCTTGCCACTTTTAAAGGGTGGGAAGTGGGCGATACGGGGCTGGGTATAGCTGGCTGGGCATATTTCTTATAATCTGTACCAGAAAACTGGCATAGATTATACCTGCTCCCTTGCTGGTGTAGATTTCAGTTTTGGTGCACAGATCTGCACAGGTGTGAGAAATTATTAAGAGATGCACACCTCTTAATAACTGTGGAGCATCTGACACCAGCGGCGGATGGATTAAGACCCGAGTGTCTCCCATAGCTATAAAGGGGTTGTCCAACCATAAAACCACATCATCTATCCACATGATTGGTGATAGATGTCTGCTCGGTGGAGGACCTCTGACCACGAAGGTCACACATGCGCATTGCTGCTTCATTCAGGTCTATGGGAATGCCGAAGAGAAACCATTCTCTAGTAGAGTCTCAGAGAGATGAATAGAGTGGCGCAAGCATGTGTGGCCATTGCTCCATTCACTCAGAGGGCCTAGGAATCAGAAACTTTCATCTACATTTTTGATAAATTTTTAAAGCAAATAACCTGGACATATCCCCACTTTCATCCCTCCGGCCCCCCTGATATGAGGCTCTCCTTTGCCCTGCACTGAATCGCTCAGGGCAAAGGCTTTTTATGGAGATTCGGTGATGTCACTGGCACTGAAGGGTGAGCCTTAGTGCTGTCCTAGCCTGTAAAAGGACTAGGGCAGCGCTAAAGCCCGCCCATCAGTGCCGGTGACTTTACCGGCAACATTACTAGGCAGAAGCCTCAGCCTAGCAGTGAGAAAATATAAACAAACAAGCCATTGCCCTGCGCGATACAGCGCAGGACAACGGTGAGCATCAGAGCATGAAATTGTACATTTTTGTGGGAAATAACAATATGTTGGGTTTTGTCAATAAATAAAGTTTTTTGTTTCATACATGCATTTAATTATTGCTTGTTATGCTGCTGTTTTAATTTTCATACACTAGGCAGTGGGGGCTCCATCTTATTTTGCTATGGGGCCCTATGAGTTATAGTTAAGCCCCTGGTTGTGGGCAATTTAAGTGTGGTATTTAATACTAATTAATATCAAAGGGGTTGTCTCATCACAACAGACTCTTTCCATATGCCCATAAACAAGCAGTGGCTTTCACTATGGCAGGCCCAGTCCATTATCCATGTATTTACAATGACAGCCATTCATCTGAATGGCCACATGTAATACCATATTCCTCCTGTAGTGACTGCTGGAGAAGGAATGAGCAGCCAACTCGCATCTAGGAGATGGTTTGTAATGAGACAACCTATTTCACAAAAACATATCACATGAAAATGACGCGTAAAACGTGTTTCTTAATAACTGGTCATCTTTGCTTTTCAGTTTTTTTTTTACGGCACAAATTAAGTAACTTTGTGCTGGTCATTTTTTAGGGCACTATAACAGAAAGAGACATAAATAAAAGACGAAGAAGTTCGTATAAAATCTCAGTAGATATGACGGGCGATCTAACCCCTAGACAAAGGGCTCAAAGCATTGCTACTGTTTTGACAACTGCAATGGAAGGTAAGATGTTTTCTCCTTCTTCAGGCGACATACTGTATACAACATATTTGGGGCTATGTGTATAAAACCACATGAATTGTTGTCCATAAAACCCAATTAGATCAAGGTTTTTATAGGTTGGCCATTGCTATTTTTCTCCAACATTCTTAAAAAGGTTGTCAAGCTTATTGAACTCATTTTCATATTGATATTGGGAATCTCTGTTTTGGAAAATCCCAACTTTTTCACCACATTGTGTCTCCTCTTGAAAGCCTTAGCAATCAGCTGTTATTTGTGGGGGAACCTGGCAGTGTGTTGAATTTCCCCTGCAGCGCCACCACTGGAGAAATGAAACATTAAACAATGTCCATTCAAGTTAATGTGTTGTCTATGGAAGATAGGGCAGAAGAGGTTCTCCAAAGTTAGAGGCGTTCTCTAAATCCACTGTCCCTTCTGGCCACAAGATGAGACTCTTGAACAAGATAAATGAAAATGGGTTTCTAAACTGGAAAAACCCTTTACTAGAGAGAGGGGTAATCGGTTCTGGATGGTTAGCTCTTGACTAGAGTGGAGAGTGATTATAAATAGCGTCACTTGCCCTGGAGGACCTGTCCTGTCCTGCTTTATAGAGGATGACCATACATTTGAATGAACAATGTGCAATGCTTCATTTTTCCAGAGGTGGCACTGGAGAGAAACTGAACACTTCCTGCTAAGTTTCCCCGCAGATTACAGTTGATCTATGGCGGATTAATATAATAAATACTTTGTGATCTTCTTATTTTTAGGGAACCTTTCTACCATGTAGGAATAGTCAAAAGAAGAGAACCTATTTCCAAATGCTCTCCTAGGGCATATAGGGTAGTCCCCCCACTCAGAATCCCCTTTATTAGCCAGAGCAGCTCCCACTTGAAATATGGACCACATAATGCTATATTTAATAACTGATCCTTCCAAACTTTGAACTACACGATTTGGAACACTCAACAATTAAAAAAAAATATGACTATAATTATTCTATACTTAATTAAGTTTTTATCTACTGTATATTTTGAACATATATTTCTCAGACTATTTAGGGGTAAATATGATTGTGATTGTTTTATGATTACCTAAAATACTTTACATAAAGACTTTGGTTGGTTTCTGAGGGCAATACTTCTATTTTTGTGTAGTTTTGTAACTACATTTTTGTGTTGTTGAGTAACTACACTTTATAAAACTTTCTTTAATAATGTTCTAAATAGCCTAAAATTATTTTTCTAATATACTTTACTTTTCCATACAAATAGGCAACCAAAGTCTTGGGTGCTAAAGTGCTTTAGAATCAGCCTTCTAGTACAGCACTGACATCAGCAGTGAACTGGAGTATGCATTCCGTTGGGGAAGCAGCAATCATTGTATAGGCTGGCGCATGCATCGCTGCTCCTGCTTGTACCCCCTTCAACTTGGCTAAATTCTAGCACAGGACATTGGTATCCTGTACCTATGCGCCATGACAGGATTGAGCTGAGCAGAGAGTGCTCCTGCCTGTGTCCAGTTGAAAGCTCCACATAGCACATCAATAAAAGGTTTATAAAAGTTCATGTACGCTTTAAACATGAAACATGACATTTCATGATAATTATGAGATTTTTTTTAGCTGTCTTACCTTATCTACCCATTGAATTTATTGGGACAGAGAGATATAACATTACATAAGGCTTCAATAGAAATTCGGAGATGCTCAGAATCTGTCCTCCACTACACTCAGAAGTATCTCTAATTAAGTGGGTCCTTCAGACTGCCAAAGTGTTTCTACTGGGACCTATTTGGCTCTGTGAAGCTATTTCTATGAAAACTTGACTTTGTGCCTAGTATGTAAAGCCAACACTGACTTCCTCTTTTAAAGGGGTTATCCAATGCCAAAAAATATGTTCAGTGGCTTGTAAATAAAGAAACATTAGCATACTAATATACTTTTCAAAACTTGATGAATGGCCTGATTTCACAGTCTGGTGGTTCTGGAGGTTTGGAGCTTCTCCTGTAAGTCCTGATACTCCAACGCAGCCTTAGAAGGGTTGATTATCTTGTGGGGGTCTTTTGGCAGACCCCCTTTTTCCTTGTTGCCTGACCTGCAGATGGAATCATACTTACTGGCTCCCCGCTATTGAGTCCTAGCATCTTTTCTCCCCCACCGCCATGCAGTGGTCAGGTTCCCTCCTGACAACATTTGGTTTGATTCTGCTGCAGCCAATGACTGGCCGCAGCGACGACCTGCCCCCCTTGCACCACGTGACTGATTGATGTGATTCAAGGGGGGCAGGTCCCTGATGCGACCAGTCATTGGCTGCAGCAGCGTCAAACCAAATGTTGAGAGCAGGGGACCCGAGCACTGCAGTAGAGCTGGGACCCAATGTTGAGGAGCAGGTAACTATGTTTTTCAGGTCCTGGGGGCTCCCTGATACCTGAAGGTGGATTGGAACATCACAGCTCACAGGAGAAGCTTCCAACTTGTGGGACCATGTGATTGGAAGTGAAATTGGACCATCCATGGAGTTTTGAACATTTCAGTACATTAGTAAGTTTCTTTATTTTACATTTACAAACCATGGAACATGTCTTTCTGACTTTAGATAGCCTCTTTAATGACCTTTAGCAATAGCAAAAAAACATCCCATATCTAAGACTCTAAGACTGTTATCTCAATATCTGGGACATGTGATGAATGGGGAGAAAGCTAACTAAAAGCCAGTGCCTAAATGCTAGCACCATAGATGTCTAGATTTTAAACATAAACCATTGTACTTCTCTACCTGCAAGTGCATTTATGGTCAATCGCTGGTTGCACCCTCAATCGAAAAAAAAATTCTGATCTTTTTCATGCACTATGAGCCAAATTCAAAAATAATAAGTGAAGTTAACATGTTACAATGGGACTAGCTAAGACCTTTTTCATACAGTCGGCAGAGCAATTTCACAGGCTGTTCAACGGCCTGCTGTAGGTCTCCAAATTTGGCCTAGCCGGATAGTGTGACATGCCCATCGGACCCCATAGACTATAATGATATCTTGTGGAAAACCGTCTGTTCTCTGGGATTTATGCCAGGATTTGGCTAGACAAATATCGCTGTGTGCTGCAGTTTTTGTCTGGCTGAATCCCGGCATAAATGGGGAATGGGAATCCACGCTGGTTCCCTTTATAGTCAATGGGCCTATATCCGGCTAGGCTAGACCCAGAGAACTCCAGCAGCCCGCCAGAACAACCTGCCTGATGGTTCTGCTGCCTAAAACTTAGCACATGAACTAAATAACTTAATAATACTGCTTGTTTCATTTATACTTCATTTAAAAGTGTTATCTGCTTTATGTTCAGAACTTCAAGATTCAAGACAGAAGAGGTGTTCTCCTCGGTGGTATAAATTTGCTAAATTATTTTTAATCTGGGACTGCTGCGATCTGTGGCTGAGGTTTAAAGACATCGTGAAGCTCATTGTGATGGACCCATTTTCAGACCTTGCTATCACAATCTGCATTGTTCTGAATACTGTTTTCATGGCCATGGAACATGCCAACATGGATAATAATTTCAGGAAGGTTCTTTCTGATGGGAATCTGGTGGGTTCAATGATTTTGCTTGTTGCTAAAATATATAACATAGTGTTAAATAACAGTGAATAAAACACAAATTGCTAATGTGTCATACGCCATTACTGTAACATTATTGTTACATTATTTTTCTCTTTTTGTCTTAGTAGTTTGTGCAGTTTATATGGCTACAGGCAGGGAGCGTTAAGAAACATGGTTTAAGAATGTAATGGTCAGACTAACCATTTGGCATTTGAGCAGTGCCAAGAGACGAATGGTCAAAAAGGTTCTCTCACAGTGTTGGACTTGGGGGGGCCTGGGGCCTACTGTTAAAAATTCAATCTTGGGGCCCACTGTAAAGCAACATGCGAACATTAGCTTACCACCCAGCAGCTAGATGCTACAAGATGATGGATTACAAGGGTCCCTGCAGTGACTTCAAGACAAGAGGTCCCTGGGGAAAGAGGATTCTGGCTGGTGACCTCTGTATCTCAAAGTCATCTCAGCCACCTGATGCATCTATAATAATATACAGAGACCTCTGTAAAATAATCTACCCATATAGATATGCTGCCTATCTATATGTAGTACAGTAAGTCTACTGTGTTATGTGCCACCTGTGCAGCTGGTGGGCAACTAGGGGCCTACTTTGCTCAGGGGCCCACCAGGGGATTCACCTGTTCCCTGTGGACCAGTCCATGCCATGTTCTCTCATCACCATCTGGTATTGCTGCTAGTGATAGAACATGGATATAAATTTCTAGATTCTGGGCCCCAAGTTCACATGACAGGATGACTACTTTATGAGAATCATCTATACAGTTACAGATAGGACTATATATGGATTCAGTCAGGCTGCCTAATAGCATCAGGGTTCTTAGTGTGGGCCTTGAAAACATGTCCCTCAACATAAAACCACCCAATATTTGGTACTGCTTTAACAATTTTGCCTCATTTCTGCTTCCCGACAAATTGACCAAGGGTAATAGGTGCCCATATCGGCTTATCTACTATTACTAAGTTACCTATAGAAAGCAAGCTACATATTTATTTTAAGGCAGAATGGAGGCATAAATGTCACTTGGCTACTTTTTATATAAACTCTGGAACATAAACAGAATTGGGTGTTGATACGTCACAATTTTATATATTTTTTGCATGCTTGTGGTTCGTTGTCTAAGCTACAGAAATGCACAAATGCCAGTAATTCACTACTGAAAATAATTCTTCTGTTCCCAGGTTTTCACCTCCATTTTTACATCCGAAATGGTATTGAAACTGATTGCATTGCATCCATACTATTACTTCCAGAAGGGCTGGAATATATTTGATGCATTTATTGTGGGACTTAGTTTAGCAGAACTTGGAATCGAAACAGGAGGAAGTTTCAGTATTCTTCGATCCTTTAGACTGGTAATTTAGTGTTGTTGTGGATGTATGCAGTATATTTATTTACCTTCTAGAAAATAATGAGAAACTTAAACAGAGGATAAACTTACCAAAACTGGTTCTCAATCTGTAGGAGTTTCTGCATGTTCTTAAAGCAATGGGCGTTTACATATTATGCAGAGAACACTGGGGTTCAGGGATATGGGGTCAGTGAGGTAGGATGTGACATTATTTGTCTCCTGTTTCAGATACATCAGTGGGGGGGGGGAGGCTCCTGCTGAAGCCAGTGGGCTCAGAGCAACAACTAGAATCTTGTATGAAAGGAGAAGTGGCTTCTGGGACATATATATAAAAATTCTACATATTTTATCAGTTTTGAATACACCATGAGTCAAAATAAGATTAAAGTTGAGTAGGAGATTAAGGAGGGAGTTGGTGCTTTTTGGATATATTCTATGTTTTGTAGTCCTTTAAGGCTTAGCTATACAAATACTGATAATACACATTATATGGGTTCCTTAAAAAAATGACATTCCATTATTATTTTTAAATCGACATTGAAAAATGTTTTAACACGTTATGAGGGTTCTCTACAGTTTCTGTGTTTTGACCATTCACATAAGATTATCAAACGCTCTTCTTAAATTGTTTTTTTAAGACTGGGAATCCATGGTCAGGGGGTTGGGTATGGTGCCAAAGTCAAAAACAAACACCTTTTCAAGAGCTCTCCAGGTCCACTTCTGGTCCACTCTGGATGTGCATGTAACGTAGGCCACACATCAAACTTCTGGTCCAGAGGTTACCAGAAGTGGAGGAATGGAGCTCATAATTTTTTACTTTGACTGCTAACAATTTCTGTTGTCCTGCCCCTCTACAGGAATAGCACAAGTACCATATCTTTAAGATGATTCACAGAAACAGTGCCTGCCAGACTCTGTTGACCAAACAATATAGAGCAGCATGCTGTATTATTTTGTCTCTTAGTAGTAACATTTCAAATGTTGGTTCTCAAGTAGCTCACTGCTCCCTTGTCATAGTCATCTCAGGCTTTAGCTGTGGCCTAGTAGAGAACAGGAATGGGAACTTTAGAATAGCCTATTTAAGTAATTGAAATTTTAGATGCCAGCAGAGCTGGCTGGAAGTTTTTGTTAGAGTTAGACTTTAAAGTAAATCTTCAGCTTTTTCATCATGTCATTAGGATATCCAACATTCTGCTCTGGTTAATTTCCTAATATAACTTCATAGCAGTAAAAGCTTTATTTTTTTCAGATAGTCCTTCAAATCCCCTGCATAGACATAAGTTTGAAAGATAACATACTGGATGTTGTTAGCCACCACAAGAGGGAGCTGGGGAGCTTATTGTGTACTAGTTGAGTACACTGTATAAGATCCTAGAGGAACCTACACAGCGCCCTCTAGTGGAATCTGCAGGCAGACAGAATGATATATTTTAAATGTACAGTATAACATTTCAGGGTATTTTGAGCTCTGTATGAGAAAAACAAAGCTCTATCTGCTATAAAGATATATTAATAAATGTCTTGCAAGGATGGATATTCATCTGAAGTTTCATTGTAATGTGAGTTCTGGTTGTTTGGAGGAGCACTGCATCATTTCACCTGTAGAATAATACAAATAGTACTGTGGACTTTACTAAAATAAAAACAGAGGATTAAGAGAATTATAGGGAAACTGTAGTTTTTTAATTTAGACCCATATACAAAAACACAACAGAAAGATATCTGATTGGAGTTTGCTGCCTTATCCAATGATTATATCAAGTGCTCATATTAGTAAATTTCAAAAGAGGCCATAAAATGTTAAAATGTTTTATTATTCTCAATATTCTAGCTTCGTGTCTTCAAGTTGGCAAAATCATGGCCTACCCTAAACATGCTGATCAAGATCATTGGGAACTCTATTGGAGCTTTGGGAAACCTGACCTTGGTGTTGGCCATCATAGTGTTCATCTTTGCTGTGGTTGGCATGCAGCTGTTTGGCAAAAGCTACAAGGACTGTGTCTGTAAAATCTCTGACGACTGTGAACTTCCTCGCTGGCACATGAATGACTTCTTCCACTCCTTCCTGATTGTCTTCCGAGTGCTATGTGGAGAATGGATTGAGACCATGTGGGACTGTATGGAGGTGGCAGGACAATCTATGTGCATCTTGGTGTTCATGTTGGTGATGGTGATTGGGAATCTTGTGGTATATGCTTTATTTTATACTAGTTATTTATTGCACCTATTAATTTTCTCCATGAGCATCACTTATAGATGTACAAAATACACTTTAGTTCAGGTCTGATCCTTATATTTACATTCATACGGATTTTGTACAGAGCATGCTCTACACATTAAATTTCTAGGAGGTAGACTACACTCTTCAACATTGAAATTGCAACACCAAAAAAAAGGAAAAGTCGTGGAATTATGGAAATCATATGCTAAATATACATATTAATGGTATGCAAATGACAAAAAATGGAAACAAAATATTAAAAACATATCAATTAATTCAATATTGAATATGAGCACCATGTGCAGAAATACATGCACTTACACACCTTAGCATGCTATCAATGAGGTTAATATTGGTTGTGTGAGGAATGTTCTGCCTCACTGGATGCACTTGGGAACGCAAACCATCAAGCTCCACTGCTGGCAGCTCTCTTTCAATTGCCAACCAATGACGCCCCAGATGTGCTCGATAGGAGATAAGTCAATAGATGCTTCCAGCCACGGTAACACATTTAGGCAAAGCAGGCTGCTCATAGTAGTACGAGCAACATGTAGTGTGGTGGTGTCCTGCTAAAAAACGGTTCTTGGGGACACTTTGAGGAAATGGCCACTAGTTCCATGACCAAACCAATGTGATGCCAACCTGGCAGTGTACCTGAAATGAAGACTAGTGAGGTCTGGGTACCATACATTATGCCACCCCACACCATAATACCAGGAGTAAGGCCAGTATAACATTCCCTTATGAAGGCCTCTTCATGGCGTCACCCACAATGTTTCCAGACATATCCCTGGCTATCATTGCAACCAAAACAGGGAGGGACTCATCCCTGAAGAGGATATACCTCCATTCTTATTAGAGATTGTCAGCCCACTTGGCTAATGTGCTCAGAAACATCAGAGGTTTAAAGCTACGTATATATAAATCTGCTGAGCTCCTCCTGCTTTATAACATGCTGCCTGAAAATTTCACTACATTTAATGGTAACAAGTTCCCTCTAAAGTCACCATGCATTTACAAGTTGACTAATCTGCTGAAAATATGGTTCCTCCATGGCCATGACCTCTGGCTCTGACTTCAGATAATGACCACCAAAGTACTAGATTTGTCAGTGGGGCAGCTGTCCGCAAGTTTAAAACAACAAAAAAATAAAAAGCTGAACATGACCCAAAAAAAACACTTAAAAAAATTTGCAGAAAATGTTTTACGAGACAAAAAACTGCTACAAAAGATTGTGTGTGAAGGTATCCTTATAATGCATATAATAAGAGGTTGTCGTTATGATTAAACTCCTATGATGGTGTGTATATACAAGAGATCACACTTACGCTGTATTTAAAAATATTTTTGTAGAGTAAGGATCCTCTTTATTTGCTTTATAACGTTTCGTGGGTTTAACACCTATTTTTTTTTACTTTTTTCTTTTTAATTATAGGTGCTAAACTTGTTCTTGGCCTTGCTTTTAAGCTCTTTTAGCTCTGAAAATCTTTGCGCAAATGAGAAAGACATTGAGCTCAATCACCTACAGATTGCATTTGACAGAATCCGGAGAGGCTTGGTTTTATCAAAAAAATGTTTGCAAGAATTTTTCCAAAAATTGTTTCTGAGAACTAAAGATGACGATAACACAAAACAAACTGGAGAACAGACAATTAAGTATGATAATGGAATTTACACCAACGTAATAGTGGAGAACATAAAAAAACGAGATCCTGCTATAGTTGTAGATGCAACAAGTGGTACCAACAATGTTATTGAAAGGATAGTTTGGATGGCTGATAGCAAAAAACAGTGCCTCATCGATCCAGTGCCTATTGCTGTTGGAGAGTCAGACTTGGAGAAACAAAATTCTGAAGACTCCGGGAGTGACTCCGACACCGATGAAAATAAGGGGGTAAGCTAAGTGACACAAATTCTAAATATTAACAGTATATGTTTATATTTTCTGACCATTGAACAAAAATATTTTGCCAGTGTATTAATGGTTAAGACTTGATTATATATGCCACGTAATACACAAGCACATATACAGTATACATTGTAACAAATACACTGATAAACATAAGCAATATTCCATCCAGTTATACACTACGTGCAGAATTATTAGGCAAATGAGTATTTTGACCACATCATCCTCTTTATGTATGTTGTCTTACTCCAAGCTGTATAGGCTCAAAAGCCTACTACCAATTAAGCATATTAGGTGATGTGCATCTCTGTGATGAGAAGGGGTGTGGTCTAATGACATCAACACCCTATATCAGGTGTGCATAATTATTAGGCAACTTCCTTTCCTTTGGCAAAATGGGTCAAAAGAAGGACTTGACAGGCTCAGAAAAGTCAAAAATAGTGAGATATCTTGCAGAGGGATGCAGCACTCTTAAAATTGCAAAGCTTCTGAAGCGTGATCATCGAACAATCAAGCGTTTCATTCAAAATAGTCAACATAGTCAAGAAGCGTGTGGAAAACCCAAGGCGCAAAATAACTGCCCATGAACTGAGAAAAGTCAAGCGTGCAGCTGCCAAGATGCCACTTGCCACCAGTTTGGCCATATTTCAGAGCTGCAACATCACTGGAGTGGCCAAAAGCACAAGGTGTGCAATACTCAGAGACATGGCCAAGGTAAGAAAGGCTGAAAGACGACCACCACTGAACAAGACACACAAGCTGAAACGTCAAGACTGGGCCAAGAAATATCTCAAGACTGATTTTTCTAACGTTTTATGGACTGATGAAATGAGAGTGAGTCTTGATGGGCCAGATGTCTGGATTGGTAAAGGGCAGAGAGCTCCAGTCCGACTCAGACGCCAGAAAGGTGGAGGTGGAGTACTGGTTTGGGCTGGTATCATCAAAGATGAGCTTGTGGGGCCTTTTCGGGTTGAGGATGGAGTCAAGCTCAACTCCCAGTCCTACTGCCAGTTTCTGGAAGACACCTTCTTCAAGCAGTGGTACAGTAAGAAGTCTGCATCCTTCAAGAAAAACATGATTTTCATGCAGGACAATGCTCCATCACACGCGTCCAAGTACTCCACAGCGTGGCTGGCAAGAAAGGGTATAAAAGAAGAAAATCTAATGACATGGCCTCCTTGTTCACCTGATCTGAACCCCATTGAGAACCTGTGGTCCATCATCAAATGTGAGATTTACAAGGAGGGAAAACAGTACACCTCTCTGAACAGTGTCTGGGAGGCTGTGGTTGCTGCTGCACGCAATGTTGATGTGAACAGATCAAAACACTGACAGAATCCATGGATGGCAGGCTTTTGAGTGTCCTTGCAAAGAAAGGTGGCTATATTGGTCACTGATTTGTTTTTGTTTTGTTTTTGAATGTCAGAAATGTATATTTGTGAATGTTGAGATGTTATATTGGTTTCACTGGTAAAAATAAATAATTGAAATGGGTATATATTAGTTTTTTGTTAAGTTGCCTAATAATTATGCACAGTAATAGTCACCTGCACACACAGATATCCCCCTAAAATAGCTAAAACTAAAAACAAACTAAAAACTACTTCCAAAAATATTCAGCTTTGATATTAATGAGTTTTTTGGGTTCATTGAGAACATGGTTGTTGTTCAATAATAAAATTAATCCTCAAAAATACAACTTGCCTAATAATTCTGCACTCCCTGTATATATACCATATTTACATGTCGATTCAAATTAAATACTTTTTAGCCCACAAGAATGACATAAAAATGTGTCTTTCTTCACATTATTTCTTGGCTTAACACATCCCAAGATGTATGGTATGAAATCAAAAGTTGTTTTTTTGCTGCGATACTTTGCCTGACTTGTCTATGTGTGTCCACCCAGTGGATGTGATTGTAGCCAACCAGGGGTGTTGTTGTTGATTGGCGTAGCCACCCAGTGGTTGTGATGGAGGTTGAAGTAATTGAACAGTGGTTGTGGTGTGCATTAGAGTAGCCAACCAGTGTTAGTGATGTGGTTTGAAGTCATCACCCATTGGTTGTTATGTGATTTGGAGTAGCCACCCAGTGGTTGTGATGGGATTTAGAGTCGTCTCCTAGTGGTTGTGATGTGGTTTGGGGTAGCTAAGGTTGTTATGTGGATTGGAGTAGCCACCCAGTCTTTGTGATGTGAAATGGAGTGGCCACTCAGTGGCTTCGATGTGGATTGGAGAAGTCACACAGTGGTTCTGATGTTAATTAGAGTAGCCACCCATATCAAAATGCTTATTTGTCGCATATAATACACTCGCATATATGCCCTTCGCATATAATTTTTTAGAAGGTCAGCTCAGCTGCAGGCCCTCGCATATAATATTTTAGAGGGTCAGCTCACCAGCAGGCCTTCACCTACAATCTTTTACAGGATCACCTCATCTGCAGGCCCTCGCATACAATTTTTTAGAGGGTCAGCTCACCATCAGGCCCTCACCTACAATCTTTTACAGGGTCAGCTTACCTGCAGGCCCTTGCATATAATGTTTTACAGGGTCAGCTTCACCTACAATCTTTTACAGGGTCAGATCACCTGCATGGCTTGCACCTCAAATCTTTTACAGGGTCAGCTCACCTGCAGACCCTTGCATATCATTTTTAGAGGGTCAACTCACCAGCAGGCCTTCACTTTCAATCTTTTACAGGGTCTGCTCACCTACAGGCACGCACCTAAAATCTTTTACAGGGTGAGCTCACCTGCGGGCCCTCACATATAATTTTTTAGAGGGTCATCTCACCAGCAAGCCATCAATCATAATTTTTCAAGTGTGTATGATGCCCTTCTTTTATGTGTAATAAAGGGCATATTGGAGTACCGGTTCTTTGTCATTTTTGGCAGCCCTTTCACTTAGTGCATAGGCTTTATGAGTGTAGGAGTCCCTCTACCTGAACAATTGTACCACAATGTGAATGAGGCCCTCCTTTATGTGATATACAGGTTGTATTGGAGTGCCTCTTCCTTCAAGTAAATATACAGGAAATAATATTTCCTAACATTTTTTCCTCCGTATAAAATCGATTTTATCTTCGGGTTGGTGCATATTGTCAGTCTGTAAAAGGGGCGTACTACTCGGACAACATCGTTCCCAGCAGCAACCTGGGAGTCCAAGATGCATCCAGACATCCTCCCCATGCTGTTCCCGAACCATTTCAGTGGTTTTTCCATCAATTTAGGAACTTTTTGCATGAATCATACACCCTCCCTTCTTCAGAGCAGGGGGTGCCTGGTTTTTCCCATTGACTTCCATTGTGCTCGGGTGCTTGGTAGAGCACGCGAGCATCCCGAGGTGTTCGGCCCAAGCCCCCGAGCTACACTAGTTAGAGTAGCATCCCAATGGTTGTGATGTGGTTTGGAGTAGCCACATAGGAGTTACAATGTGTTTTGAAGCAGCCACCCAGTGGTTGCAATGTGGTTTTGAGTAGTCACAATGTGGTTGTGATGTGGTTTGGATTAGCCAGCTAGAGGTTGTGATGTGGCTTGAGGATGTCACACAGTAGTTTTGATATGAATTAGAGCCTGTGAAGGATTTTATAGCATGATGTGTTAGTATTAAATTTGTATTTTAATACTTAAAACTCTCAACTGGAAAGGAGCCTAAAAAGTTAAACTTAGTTTTATAAGTTAAAGATTCCAGTAAGAGCAATTTATTCCCTGTCCACTGGGGGTTGGAGGGCGGTTGTGGGGTCTAACAACTGGGACACCCTCTGATCACATGGGGGCCACATGTTCCCCATTTAAACAGAGTAATGGTTGAGCATGCTTATGGAAGTGCCGGAAATAGCCAAGCGCTTAACTCAGCTATCTCCATCAGTCCCATAGAGATGAATAAAGGGGCAAATCTCATGCTCGACTTGCTACTCTATTCATTTGGGGATATTGGACCCATGTTCTCATGATCAATTGGGCTACCAACAGTCAGAGCCCTATAGATCTAACAGTCATCCCTTATGCAGTAGTTATAACGGGAGGGTTATGGCAATAATGATGATAATGAGGAGACTGTTGACTAGCACAAACTGGAAAGTGACAGCAGGTGTTATTTATTACATATTGCTCAATGGTCAGTGTGAAAATGTAATATATAAAGAGTACCTGTCACCTGTTCTGACATGTCCATAAACGAAGAGTTCTGTGCAGAGGCTGCAGCAGTTGCAGAGAGAGCAGAGCCTCTAGATGTAACGGCAACACCCCTGTTGCTCCTAGAGGCTCATTTGCATAAATGAAAACATAATTTTTCTCAGCAATGTGCACATATGAACACGGGACCAACACAGATACCTTCAACTACCAAGCGCACATGGAACAGGTCAGCCAGTTTCATAAGAACAAATCTGCTGACAGATGCCCTTTAAGCCGATCACCCTTGTTTATTCTTGTATAGGCCACCACTGATGAATTTATTATTTTGTAAAGTATCATAGAAACACTATAATACACACAAACATTGCACACTGGCAAAATAATCAGAAGGCACTGAAAATTATCATTCTTTTTTTTCTCGTAAATGCATGGAAATTGGTCCTAGAAAGTATAAAGTGTATCATTTCATCAGTATTCTCATTTCAATTTACACCTCCATGAATTTCTTAATGTGTCATAGTTTGACTTTTTTGCTTCCCCTTCTAACTTCCCACAGAGGTAACCTCCAAGTTGAAGGAGTCAAGAATTCAGCTCTGGTGTTTATTTTAACAAGACAGAGCAACGTGTCCAGTCAAGTAATATATATGGTTATGTTACTGACGACTATCGGTCTGCATGCTGCTCAGCTATGAGCCTTACCATCCATTGCAACTCAACAAAGAATATGCACAGCTATTCCAAGTGCTGAACTGTTTAACGTCACCATAGCATGATCATGCAGGACTGGCCAACCTACCCTGTTTTGTGAAACAATGAAATGCTCTGAGAAATAGCAAAACAGGTTAGGCTGTTACCACTCTCCATGGTGCTGAAATCAATCGAGCAGCATGTTGCTTTAAAAAATCATGTTTTCCATCAACGACCAAGTTGATGTTGCTGTCTACGGGCTGCATGTAGTAAGTGGTCCTTGATGCCACTTTACTTCAACAATGTGCATGCCATCCTCCTTGGGTGGAGGGGTGGGGAGGGAAATGAAATACAGTTACTGAATTAACTGCAAGAAGTGCAAAGTGAAAATGCAAAGGGAACATGCCTCATTTTTCCAACTTGATTCTCTAAAAAAAAAGTCAAAAATGTGGCCGAAAATTCAACAATAAAAATTGAATCCAAAGCGGATTTATAAAATTCTACTTTACTTCTAGCCTTAGGAAAAATAATGAATGAACCCTTCTTGCATTTCATCCATTACTTATCTATCTATTTATTCGGTTTGCTTGTGTTTAATTGAGGTTCAGATTCCCTCTACTTGTTGTTAAATTTGCACCTACCCTTTTCACAGAAGACACACATTTTCTATGAGAAGCATAGTCTTCTAAGTTGAGAGACCCATTACGACAGCCAAACCGATAAATTAGTGACCGTGCCATGGCATCTCAAATTCACAACAGATGTGTGCTTGCTTGCTTGGAGGCAATTGTTGGGATAATATTTTTTTTACAGGTTTAGCTCCCTGACGATACAGATGTATCTATGAAAAGCTGAGTTACAACCACTCTGGACACTATGGTGCTTGCCATTAATTGCTGTCACTCAGCAGGACGCCTGTGTGGCACATCAGGGTAGAGTACATTGAGTGTAACTGTAGGGAGTTTCTATATATTTACTTTAGGGGTGACAGTTCCTTGGACAGGTTGTTTCACCAAGAGAGAAAGAAAGTGATTGTTTGGCAACACTTTTTTCCTGTAGTGCCAACTACTGGCACCTCAGTACAATAATTGACCTACTATGGCTGCTTCTTAGCCCGGCAACCTAAAGGGCCCTAAAAACCCTCTGCCCCATATTAGAAGAATTATACCATAAGTTATATCTGATGTTTAAGGGGCTCAGAAGCTTCAAGTCTTGCCAAATCAGCTAGAGCAGAAATTATTCTTACTAAGCAGCATTCTAATCTGGCTTATACTTGGATGTTCTGAGTAGGGACCTACCTCTATGATTTACATTCCTTAATAAGGTGCTATGGAAATCTTTTGAGCCATTTTTTTAATTATTGATTTACATGTTATTTGGGCTAACAAACATTTTTGTACATGTTGCACCCTGTGGCTTCCGCAGCTTCTATGTTTCACAGTACAAAGCAGCTGCAGAATGCTATTTCCAGTGATAAATCTATCAGACTGCTCATCCTCCAGTTCCTCTCTGACCGCTGTTGAACAATCCTTCTAAGCTGAATAATGACGAAACCCAAGTTCACATAAGAGAACACTACACGTTGTTCTTGATCTCTTGAACGTCTTAAACTTTGGTCAGATTTTTTTGGATACATAATATTTCTCTTCTGTCTTTTAAGCTGTACATACAGTTTTAAGGTCTGTAAACTACCTGGTAAGTGTTGCATAGATGTTGGACTGGTCACTGTACCTTTTTGCACCACCAGTAATTATTGCCTGAACTATAGTAAGTGCATCTACTAGCTAAATAAGGATGGTTTGTATCAATATGCCCGGAAAAAAAGTTAAAGGGATTCTGTCACCAGGTTTGGGGCTATAGAGCTGCGGACATGCACAGCTAGATCGCCGCTAGCCTGTCCGCAATATATGTGTCCTATAGGGCTGTGTGGTTTTAATTTCTTTAAAAAAGGATTTTATAGATATGTAAATGAGTGTTGAATGTGTCCAAAAGGCTGTACTAACCTTCCTGGAGCCCAGCCGTGCCCAGCCACGCCCGCCTGTGAAGGAGCCCAGCACCGCCTATGTCTCCTCCTTTCATTAACGATAGATAGCCGTAATCTCGCGATGCGCGAGCTCGCGCATGCTCAGTTCTTTCCCTGAGGCTGATGCCAGCACAGGGAAGGAACACTATACCGGCACTGTGCATGCATGAGCTCGCGCATCGCGAGATTACCGCTATTTAAGGTTAATGAAAGGAGGAAACTTAGGTGGTGCTGGGCTCCTTCACAGGCGGGCGTGGCTGGGCACGGCTGCGCACAAGTAAGGTTCGTACAGCCCCTTGGACACATTCAACACTCATTTACATATCTATAAAATCCTTTTTTAAAGAAATTAAAACCACACAGCCCTATAGGACACATATATTGCGCACAGGCTAGCGGCGATCTAGCCGTGCATGTCCGCAGCTCTATAGCCCCAAACCTGGTGACAGAATCCCTTTAAAGAAAAAGTTATTACTTATATTATGAAGAAAGGAACTTGCATCCGATCCATAAAAAAGTGACCTGTGAAGTTTTCCTCAAATTAGCAAAAAATGCTGGAGGACCTGAAGCAGAAGAGACCAGTCTCTGCTTCATTATTTGTTTACTGTGTATAGCTTAAATATACTTCATGTTTATAAAGGGTATAATTTCCCAGAATATCCATAATGTAACTACACATGGCAAGTACAGTATGTAAGATATTCTATGGGGCAGAAAATGGACGTCTGACTGGTCAACTAAACGAGAATGCAATATGTAATGTTTGCATTGGTACAGAATATTATGTAATTGATGGGTTTTATTGCAGAAGGACAAACCTTCTATCTCCAGTTCCTCCGAAGGCAGCACAGTAGAGATAAGACAACCAGGAATGGAGCGAGAAGATGAACTCTTCGGCTTTGACTCTGAAGAGGCTCTTGAACCGGAGCCATGCTTTACAGAGGGTATACTCACATCTTACTTATTGCCAAACTATTGTTAAATGCTATATTTTAAAGTGAGCCTCCAGGATTATAGCTTCTGCTCAGAATTTACATCTCATGTTCAGGGCAAGAGCAAGGAGAGTGGGTGGTTCTGTACCAAGTCAAAAGCCGTTCCTACAACGCTATGGTTGGTTATAATTACTAGATTTCATACTGCAAAAATAGAGCTGTGTTACAGTAAGGACACAAGTAGTGGGCACAGTGCAACTAATGTCCACCTTGTCTCAACAGCGGCTGCTACATGTGTTCTTTCTCAAAGCAGGCCGTAAGTAGTAGATAAGATGTTTGGTTAAGGTTCTAGTTGCAGAAGTAGTTTTTGTGTCAGTTGACTGCAGCAGTTTTTTTAGCATTTCCAATAAATGTAGCAAAAAAAAAACACAGGACACAAATAACTATAAGGATGCTTGTACACAATGTGACGTAGGCAGTGGGATCTTCATGCAGCTCACCAGAAATTGTTGGGAGCATTTTTATTTTTTCTTTGGAATTGCTGGGCTGCATCTGTACTTGCCAAATAACATTTACAGGTGCTGGCTGACAATTATGGGTGCAGCCTGTAGCAACGTGTATGGAAAGCCTAGAAACATGTCCTGTAAATGCACCCTAAACTAATTATTATTTGTCCATTGCTTTTATATAATTTCCTTTAGACTGCGTGAAGAGATTTCCATGCTGCCAAGTAAATATTGCGGAGGGAAGAGGAAAAAGCTGGTGGAATCTCAGAAAAACCTGCTACCTTATTGTCGAACACAGCTGGTTTGAATCATTTATAATCCTCATGATCCTACTTAGCAGCGGTGCCCTGGTGAGCACAACAGTTCTCATTTTACTCACAAAGCGTAATCATTTCATTATTTTTCTGTAGCATGGCTTCTTAAATTCCAGAACATTTTTTTTTTTTCTGCTAGGTGACCTTTTTATGTGGGTGTTTTTTATGGTATATGTGGAAATTACCTATTTTTTTTACTTTTTATTTTAAGAAAATAAGGATAAAGCAGTTAAAAAGCAGCTGTAGGACCCTCTTAAACCAGAAATACTTTTTGGTAGAGGTGCTCATGCTGATTACAATGATACCTTTTATTTTATATGTAATTTAGGGTTTCAGCACACCTAGGGGTGTGTGAGCAGCCTGACGGCACATCCCATCTGTGTGAAATGCCTTCTGAGTGTAGTGTAGCAAGGGCCCACCCAAGCAGCTGTACAAATTGTGGCAACGCATCCTACACTGGCATAATAAAAGCAGATTACACATTTGCTCTACAGACCGAGGAGAATTGGGGCCCTGCACTGAGCCACCACAAGAGGGAGCTCAATGCAAAGACATCATATAACCTCATTTGCACTGTATAAACATGTTTGCAGTGAGCTCCTCCTAGTGGTAGCTGCAGGCAGACAACTTTGTAATATGTTAAATAAAGCTGGAGAATATATCAGTGTTGTTTTTCCCAGTTATCTGGTGTTAAATTCATTGATACATTTCCTGTTCAGGATGAGCACCATATTTAGAATTTGAAGCACCTGTTCCAGACACAAAAGTCGGATAAAGTTAGCGGGACTGAGGGAAACTTTTTTTAATTAAAATTCTTTTTGCTAAGTTTTACTTTGGGGCCCTGAGATATGGGTAGACATCTTGTCCTGGGAACATTCCAGGACGGGTTGCCAGCGGCCATGTTGATATATTGTTGATACATGTTGTTTGCTAAAGCAGATATATCAGAAAATCTGACAGATTCTCCTTATTGCCATGCATGAGCTGTTTATTTCAGGTGACAAAATACCTTATTTGAGTTCATGTTCTAACTTTTAACTAGTCAACTTTTATTTTATTTTATTTCAACCATCCATTAAGTTTTGTATTTATATTTAGCTGTTTTTAGGTCCAGAGTTTTGTTAAGAGCATAGCTATTGTATAGTCTCAAATACTATTACAAACTGTATTTTCAGGCGTTTGAGGATATTTACATCGAAAATCATCAAACGATCAAAACAGTGCTGGAATATGCTGACAAGCTCTTCACTTACATCTTTTTCTTGGAAATGCTTCTGAAATGGTTGGCCTATGGATTTGCAACATATTTCACGAATGCCTGGTGCTGCCTGGATTTTGTGATAGTAGACGTAAGATTTTAGTTTTCTTCTAATGGAATCTTTGGAGCATAATCTTGTATAAAAACTGTAGCTGTATAACATGAGCCACTGAAACTTTAAGACATTTGGGCGGGGGAGGAGGGGTGCTTATCCAAAGTGTTGTAAGATACAGTGGGGAAAATAGGTATTTAATACACTGGCGATTTTGCAAATTTTCCCACCTACAAAGAATGGAGAGGTCGTTACCTGTATAAAAAAAAACACCTGTCCACACACTCAATCAATCACACTCCCACCTCTCCACCATGGCCAAGACCATGGCAGAGAGCTGTATAAGGACACCAGGGACAAAATTGTAGACCTGCACAAGGCTGGGATGGGCTACAAGACAATAGGCAAGCAGCTTGGTGAGACAGCAACAACTGTTGGCGCAATTATTAGAAAATGGAAGAAACACAAGATGACTGTCAGTCTTTCTCAGTCTGGATGCAAGATCTAGCCTCGAGAAAGGTCAGGAATCAACCCAGAACTACACGGGAGTACCTGGTCAATGACCTGAGGAGAGCTCGGACCACAATCTCAAAGATTACCGTTAGTAACACACTATGCCGTCATGGATTAAATTCCTGCAGGGCATGCAAGGTGCCCCTGTTCACGCCAGCACATGTCCAAGCCTGTTTGAAGTTCACCAATGACCGTCTGGAAGATCCAAAGGAGGCATGGGAGGTCATGTGGTCAGATGAGACCAAAATAGAACTTTTTGGTATCAACACCACTCGCCGTGTTTGGAGGAAGAAGAAGGATGGGGGTGGAAACATCATCCTTTGGGGTGCTTTTCTGCAAAGGGGACAGGACGACTTCCCCGTATTGAAGGGAGGATGGTTGGGCCATGTATCGCAAGATTTTGGCCAACAACCTCTTTCCCTCAGTAAGAGCATTGACAATGACCCAAAACACACATCCAGAGCAACTAAGGAGTTGCCCTGTAAGAAGCATTTCAAGGTACCGGAGTGGCCTAGCCAGTCTCCTGACTTGAACCCAATCGAAAATCTTTGGAGGGAGCTGAAATTCAATGTTGCTCAGCGACAGCCCCGAATATTATAAAAGTTCGTTTTTATAAGAAACTGCTGAAGGAAAGTATGTAACACCATTATATTTTCATATATCACAGTATAAGGAATTTAACTAGCCCCCCCCCAAAAAAGAAGACTTTAGTGGGGTGACAGAAGCCCTTTAAGGGTCTCATACACATTAGTGAATTGCTGGCCAAACCCAACAAGACTGGCAGGTTCGGCTATCAGCCTAATGTTTATGGGCAGCTTCTGACACTACCCTGACAGAGAAGGTTCAAGCAAAATTAATTTTTTCACCAACTTTTCTTGTCCTCCCAGGAGATAATCCACCGCTATAAGTGTCAGGCAGTGGCGTTCTCCCCAGTGAATACACATACTGTACACATTCAGTTTGACTGAATGGGGAAGTCAAAACGATGTCAGGGGAGATAGCTGTCAGCCAAGCAATTCTTTGGCAGACAGATATTGAATGTGTGTCACAGCGGCTGCTGTACACCGCTGTTCCCCCGCTTACCGCCATGGTCCTAGGCCTCGCTGACCAACCCTTGCTCTCCTGCATGTACTAAAGAGGCTCTGCCTCGGTGTCAAGGTCCCTGTGTTTGCTAAGATCCTGATACTCATGTGTGGTCCTGACTTATACTTCGTTCCTGGATTCTGCTACCCATCTGATCCCTGTCTGCTTGCCTTGACTCTCCTGTTGCCTGACATGTTCCTGTGCCACCTGCCCTGACCTTTTGCCTGTCTGAATCCACCTCTGCCTCATCCTTCGGTCCTGCACTATTGCTCCTGGTAATGACTCTGCCTGCCTGACTACGCTTGTACTTCTGGTACCTAATCCAGTACCTCCTGGTCCACCTGGACCAGCTGCCTTGTGTCCCTCCCCTTCTCAAGAGGTAGCGAATTGGTGTTCCCCTCTGGAAAGTCTATCCTCACCATGAGGGGTACTGTGAATAATTGAGGGGTTCACTTAGACAACGCCCTTAGAGGAGGTGGGACACATGGCACCATGGGTTCACACCCGCTGGTTCGTGACAGTGTGTAGGGTTAGCTTTAGCCATATACATATTTCTCGATCTAAAGGCTAATGAAGAGAACCCTGGCCTGGACTTATCAATTTGCTGACCATCCAAAGCTATGAGTTATATGCAGTGCAATTTCCACTTCTAACAGCTTTAACTTGGGTTCCAATACAGGGCTCGCATAACCGCTTGGCTTCCCTAGGCCTCTGGTCCCTCAAACATTGGTCACTTACTCATCCACACAGTCTGCTGCCCCTAGTCAAAAATCTAAAAAATCTAAAAACTTTCAATTTATCATACGTTAAACTTACAGCTGTTATCTCCCTGTTTCTTAGATCTCCTTGGTTTGCCTTATAGCCAGTATGTTTAACGGGTCAGATTTAGGTGCGATTAAGTCACTAAGAACATTAAGGGCTTTGAGACCCCTGAGGGCATTATCGCGCTTTGAAGGAATGAGGGTAAGTTTACATTGTAATGTAAATGTATTCAATAATGTATATAAAATTGTAATTCTGTATTGTGTTTTTTAACTCACAACATAGTAGGTCCACCAAATATGAGCTCATTTTGGATAAACGCCACTGGTATTCGCCCTTATGATCAGCTGTTATCAGAGGGAGAAGTTGCTGGAGTGCCCAATCTGCTCTTGTTAACAGTGAGCGGTCCCAAATGGGAGACTATGGGATATATGCATTATCTAAAAGAGAATACTCCTTTACCCAATTATGTGTGTTACTATTGATCTTACTTGCTTATCCCATTAATTAGAAAGGCTCCACCCCACCCCTGCCACCCTTTTTAAAACATCATCACAGGGAAACCTTGTGCTGCAGTCAAGGTTCTGTCTGACGATATTACCTGTTTTTGGACAGTATAACTTACAAAAATAAAATACCCAGCCAGGTGTCTCCAATATGACAGCAGTGATAAATGTGTGGAAGGGAAATACTCGAGTGTGCGGGGATAAAATGGCTAATGAAGGGTGGTTCCCAGTGCTACATCTGTGGCGGAACTTGAAACTACCTGAACTGTACAACCTGCCTGACTTTGAATTCTGGTTGCAACACGGCATTAAATATTTTACCCAACTATATTCATATGGTAACTTTAAAACCTTTATGGAGTTAGGGGAATTTCTGTTATCCCAGTCTAGCCTATTTAGGTATTTTCAGCTCAGACGTGCATGTACAGAGCAATTTGAAAGGGACCTGATAAAGCTAGAGTACAGAGCAATTGAAATAATTGCACCACAAAAAGGTATGTGTAAGCCGGTGTCTTGCTTTTATTTGGATCGTTTGTCACAGCTTTCTTCACCGCTGTCCAGATCCTTGGTCAGATGGAAGGTGGACATTCCGGAGCTAGAAGATAGGCATGAAAAAGAGATAGTATATAACTGGAGAACTATAGTTATTAGCGCTAGAGATCAGTTGATTCAGATCAAATAGCTATATTGTATTTATTTAACTCCAGTTCGACTGGAACCAGGGGCGTAGCTATAGGGGGTGCAGAGGTAGCAGTCGCTACCGGGCCCAGGAGCCTAAGGGGGCCCAAAGACCCTTGTGCCACATAAGACACTGGCATTACAGATGGTGAATACTGGTCAATTTACACTTCTGGCTGGAGGGAAGGGGTTAGGTTAAGAATTTGGCATGAGGGGGTGCCCTTTCAATGTTTTCCTCAGGCAGCAGAAAGGCTATGTGCTCCCCTGCCCCTTGCCAACAAGCACTGAGGGACGGGGGCCCAAGCTAAACTCTTGCACCAGGGCCTATGAGCTTTTAGCTACGCCCCTGACTGGAACGTATATGCAAACTGGATAGTGCTCAGTGCACTAGATGTAATGGAGACAGGGAAACCCTGATCCACATGATCTGGAGCTGTCCGGTTACTGCTGCGTACTGGTCGGGGGTCCATGGGTTTTTGAACAGGAAATTGGGACTACCGGCGGTCTGCTCACCAGAGAATAGTCTCTAGGATATTATACCGGCTCCTAATGTTCTATGCTAGGAAATTCATTTTATTTAACTGGAAACCCCCTAAAAATCGCTTCTGTCCAACGCTGGATGCAGATTATAGATGCAGCTCTGCCGATGTACAGACTAACTTTCCAAGTGAGGGGAAAGCCGGAGAAATTGAAGAAAATCTGGGAGACCTAGTTGGTAGCCAGGGCACTAATCGCTTAGAGGTGGTGGGAGAGCCCGTGGCGCTGTGATGGGTGTGGATGTGTGTCTGCTAGTCAAATCTATGAAGTCAATAACATTGGGTTATAGCGAAAGTGGGGACATATATCCACATTACTGATGCTTTCCTCTTGTTGTACAAAATTGCTGTTGCCATGCATTACACCAGTGTGAGTGATTTTGGTTCTGAGACTTGCAAGTCTGTTATTGTCTTGAAAAAAAGACATAAAAAAAATCAACCCATAAAATGTAACAAATAGGAGAAAAACATATAAAAGAGAAAAATAAACAAACATGTTTTTCTACGGTAAATAAACCATATTAAATTGAGACATAATAATTTTTACTTATTTGGTGTCATTATGAGTCTATCAACCAGCACAATAAATTATTAAATGAAAGAATTTAGACCACTGGTGGAAAAAATAAAATAATAAAATCAGCTTTTTTTCAGCAGTTTTACCAGTGTAAAAATTACCATATTTTTCACCCTATAAGACACACCTGCCCATAAGACGCACCTAGTTTTTTTAGATGGAAAATAGGAAAAAATATATTTTGAACCAAAAGGTGTGCTTTTGGTGGGTTTTGAACTAATGGTGGTCTGAGGATGACATTATTATGGGGATCTGTTGAGGACACTGTTATGGGGATCTGTGGGTAACACTGTTATGGCGGATCTGTGGGTGACACTGTTATGGGGGATCTGTGGTTATGGGGGATCTGTGGGTGACACTGTTATGGGGGATCTGTGGGTGACACTGTTATGGGGGATCTGTGGGTGACACTGTTATGGGGGATCTGTGGGTGACACTGTTATGGGGGATCTCTGGATGGCTTTTATTGGGGTCTCTGGATGGCACTGTTATGGGGATCTGTGGATGACACTGTTATGGGGGGATCTGTGGATGACACATATATAGCATCTTATGCTATGTTCATCCACAGATCCCTTACATAACAGTGTCCCTGTAGTATGAATGACCCCCAATACAGGAGATGGGGGTCGCATCTGATTTTATAATGACAGCGGGGCCCGTGCAGTGACTGTATTCTACTACACTGGCCCGCTCACTGTATATAATCGTATCTGTAATTGTAGGCATTGTTAATGTATACAAATTCTGGGTATCAGCACCGGTATTACGGTACTTACAAGCGCTCAGTAGCAGAGAGGAGGGAGGAGGCAGGCCGTGAGGATTGGCGCTGGCAGCGTGAGTCACTTCGTCATGTGCCACGCCGCCTGCTTCATTCATAAAGTGGGCGGCACTGGCGCGTGACATAGTGACTCACGCTGCCAGCGCCCATCTTCCCGGTCTGCCTCCTCCCTCCTCTCTGCTACCGAGCGCTTGTAAGTACCATAATACAGGCGCTGATACCCAGAATTTGTATACATTAACAATGCCTTCAATTACATATATGATTATATACAGTGATCAGGGCCCTTGTAGTAGAATACAGTCACTACACGGGCCCCGCTGTCATTATAAAAGCAGATGCCGGCCCCCAGCCCTCCTCCCTCTCAGCTGATAAACCAGCCGCACGGCATCGCGGCGCAGCGTATCATTAAATATTGGGGATATGCAGCATTCGCCCCATAAGATGCACTGCTATTTTTCCCACACTTTTGGGGGGGGGGAAATGCGTCCTATAGGGCGAAAAATACGGTACTATAAAATGAAATGCTAATGTATATATATTAATTTAGATATCCAAAAAAACAAAACAAGTGATTAGAGATGAGCAAATCGAAGCTGACGAAGTGGAATTCGTTCCGATTTTCAGGAAAAATTTGATTTGCACAGAATGCAAATTTCCTTTGTGGTAATGAATCACATTTTTTCCTAAAATGGCTGCTGCACGTGTGAGGACATTGGGAAGGTGGGATCACCAGCACTGACTGGGGATCCAAATTTCCATTATACAGCTCTGTAATTCCATCAAACCGTTGTTTGATACAGGAATTAACAGGGGTTATTACAATGAAATATTTCTACGTTTTATTTGCCCTACTGCGGTGCAATTATATGTTCTAAAGCATTTTTTGTCTTGTATTAGTAGGGGAAAGGGGCTTATTAGCCGTTGTGTGGTGAAGTGCGAAAATTACAGCCCTTTTTGTCGTGTATTAGTGGCAAAAGTAAAATATATTTGCCACTCAGCAGTGCAGTTATCTGTTTTAAAGCCCTTTTTTGCGTGTGTTAGTGGGAAAAGGAAAAATATATTTTCCGCTCAGCGGTGCAGTGATATATTCTAAAGCCCAGTTTGCCGTGTATTAGTGGTGAAATAAAAATATATTCGCCGTTCAGCGTTGCACTTATCTGTTGAAAAGCCTTTTGTGTTGTGTAAAAGTAGAAAAACAATTAGGGCCTAATTACATTCTGCGGTGTAGTGAAATATTCTAAAGCCCAGTTTGCCGTGTATTACTGGAGAAATAAAAATATATTTGCCGTTCAGCATTGGACTTATCTGTTGAGAAGCCTGTTGTGTTGCGCAAAAATAGAAAAAAAATTGGGCCTAATTGCTGTTCAGTGGTGCAGTGATATATTCTACAGCCCTGTTTGCCATGTATTAGTGGCGAAATGAAAATATATTCACCATCCAGCGTTGCACTAATCTGTTGAAAAGCCTTTTGTGTTGTGTAATAGTAGAAAAAAATTAGGGCCTAAATGCCATTCAGCGGTGCAGTTATATGTGGTGAAGCCCTTTTCGCGGTATGGACCGAATTAGGTAGTAGTAAAAAAATTTATGTGAAACAGGCTTTTTTGTGGGAAAATTGATGGGAGATTGTAGACTTTCTTCTGTATGAACAGAATTCCATTATCCTTTCAATGGTGACATTTTTTATTTCAACCTTGCTTTCTTCGGGAACATTGATGGGTGATTGTACACCTCCTTTTGCTGTATGGACCGAATTACGTCATCGTGGGTCCTGCAGTAAAAATAATGAAGACGCTGATGACAACACACCAGCAGACTTTGGTGAACAGAAAGGTGTATGGTATAGTCCTGGAAGGGGTGCATATCCCACCCAGCTTCCTCAACTGGGCGAGGTAAATAAAATCCAGAAGATTAAAATGGTCTCAGCAATGTGTAGGTTGCTGAGATGGTTTTGTTAAGTTTATGGGCTGGATTTTATTGGACTGGGAGAAGGTAGGATTGGTAGAGGGACCTCCCCAGTCCACCCCATTCCGGGACAGGTTTCCCCTAGCCTGAAGGATCCCCAGCTGAAACCAGCTATGATTGTCAAGGGGAAATAAAGCACAGTGCAGGCTGTCAGTCTGGGGAGAGTAATGCCTTGAGAAAGTCTGGGAAGATGGCTGCCCCGCTGGCTAGAGAAGCCGAATTCTCTGTGTGGCCTGTGTTTAATAGGTGAACTAGGATCTTCACTATATTAACCAGAGCCCAGACAGGCAGGTGTTTTATTTTAGTTTGGTTTATGTTTTGTGGTGCTGGACCTTCCCCCCTACCCAGTGAATTATAACCTGTATTGCCGGAGTGTTATAAATAAAGCAACAT
Organism: Bufo gargarizans; assembly: GCF_014858855.1. Lineage (NCBI taxonomy): Eukaryota > Metazoa > Chordata > Amphibia > Anura > Bufonidae > Bufo > Bufo gargarizans. Next base: position 15,110,165 of record NC_058087.1, on the reverse strand, counting down.
TTTTACTTTAACCCTGTGGTCTGCAAGAGAATCTGTCACCACCGCCCTGCATGAGAGTGTAATCCGTTACACCATCTATTCACAAATAAATCAAGCATCTTCACTAAGTTGAAAACATTCATGTGTTTTCATCTGCTCCGTCTGCATTTGATCTCAACAGCACACAAGACATGACAGGAGAGCTTCTGCTTTGGAGTCCAAGTCCAGTTTCTTAAGATCAGAAGTTCCATCAGAATGGTGCATAACAATCTTGCTCCCTGTGCAAAGCCATAAAAAAAGGACTCCGTAGGCATACACATCAGAGGAAGCTGAAGCTGGTCGCCCCAATTTAAATTCAGGAGCAGAAAACAACGGAAGGCAAGTAGAGGTGGCTGAACTCTGCTTCTCTGTATCTCTTGTGAAGTAAATGTCTCCAGCTATGTCCCTCTCACGATTTCCAACAAATACATTATTTTCATGTAGAAATCCAAAAAATTAGTTGGAGGCATATAGTGTATGCAAGCTATGTGTGAACCCTCTCAATTAAGGGCCTACTTGCCATTCAGTGGTGCAGTTAAATGTGGTAAAGCCCTTTTTGCTGTGAAATTTTTTATGTGACACTGGCTTTTTTTCCAAAAATGTATGGGTGATTGTACATCTCCTTTTGTGGTATGGACCGAAGGACTTAGTGGTGAAATTCTTTATGTGAAACTGGCTTTTTTATCGGAAAATGTATGGGTGAATGTACACCTCCTTTTGCGGTATGAACCGAAGTACATAGTGGTAAAATTCTTTATGTAACACTGGCTTTTTTGTGTGGAAAATGTGTGGGTGAATGTACACCTATTTTTGCAGTATGGACCGAAGTACCTTGTGTTTAAATTCTTTATGTGACACTGCCTAATTTTTGGAAAATGTATGGGAGAATGTACACTTCCTTTTGCAGTATGGACCGAAGTACTTAGTTGTGAAATTCTTTATGTGACACTGGCTTTTTTTCGGAAAATATATGGGTGAATGTACACCTCCTTTCGCGGTATGGACCGAAGTATTGGTGAAATTCTTTATGTGACACTGGATTTTTTTTCAGAAAATGTATGGGTGAATGTACATCTTATTTTGCAGTTTGGATTGTAGTACTTAATGGTGAAATTCTTTATGTGACAGTTTTTTCCCCCCGAAAATGTATGGGTGAATGTACACCTCCTTTTGCAGTATGGACCGACTTACTTAGTGGTGAAATTCCTTATCTGAGACTGGCTTTGTTTCGGAAAATGTATGGGTGAATGTACACCTTCTTTTGAGGTTTGGACCGCAGTACTTAGTGGCGAAATTCTTTATGTGACACTGGCTTTTTTTCCGAAAATGTATGGGAGAATGTACACCTTCTTTTGCCGTATGGACAGAAGTACTTAGTGGTGAAATTCTTTATGTGACAGTGGCTTTTTTTTCCGAAAATGCAAGGGTGAATGTACACCTCCTTTTGCGGTTTGGACTGAAGTACTTAGTGCTGAAATTCTTTATGTGACACTGGCTTTTTTTCAGAAAATGTATGGGTGAATGTACACCTTCTTTTGCAGTATGGGCTGAAGTACAGAGAGGTGAAATTCTTTATGTGACACTGCCTAATTTTTGGAAAATGTATGTAAGAATGTACACCTCCTTTTTCGGTATGGACCGGAGTACTTAGTGGTGAAATTCTTTATGTGACACTGGCTTTTTGGGGGGGAAATGTATGGGTGAATGTACACTTCCTTTTGCTGTATGGACCGACTGACTTACTGGTGAAATTCTTTATGTGACACTGGCTTTTTTTCAGAAAATGTATGGGTGAATGTACATCTCTTTTTGCAGTATGGGCTGAAGTACTTAGTGCTGAAATTCTTTATGTGACACTGACTTTTTTTCGGAAAATATATGGGTGAATGTACACCGAAGTACTTCGTGAAATTCTTTATGTGACACTTACTTTTTTTTGGAAAATGTATGGGTGAATGTACACCTCCTTTTGCGGTTTGGACTGAAGTACTTAGTGGTGAAATTCTTTATGTGACATTGGCTTTTTTTCAGAAAATGTATGGGTGAATGTACACCTTCTTTTGCGGTATGGGCTGAAGTACATAGAGGTGAAGTTCTTTATGTGACACTGGCTTTTTGGTGGGAAAATGTATAGGTGAATGTACACCTCCTTTTGCTGTATGGACCTTTGTACTTACTGGTGAAATGCTTTATGGGACACTGCCTTTTAAAAAAAAAAATATATGGGTTAATTCTTTATGTGACACTGGCTTTTTTTCGGCAAATATATTGGTGAATGTACACCTCCTTTTGCGGTATGAACCGAAGTACTTGGTGAAATTCTTTATGTGAAACTGGCTTTTTTTTGGAAAATGTATGGGTGAATGTACACCTTCTTATTGTGGTATGGACCGAAGTATTGGTGAAATTCTTTATGTGACACTGGATTTTTTTCGGAAATTGTATGGGTGAATGTGCACCTCCGTTTGCGGTATGGAACAACTTACGTAGCGGTGAAACTCTTTATGTGACACAGTTTTTTTTCCGTAAAATGTATGGGTGAATGTACACTTTATTTTGCGGTATGGATTGAAGTACTTAATGGTGAAATTCTTTATGTGACACTGTTTTTTCCCCTGAAAATGTATGGGTGAATGTACACCTCTTTTGGCGGTATGGACCGACTGACTTAGTGGTGAAATTATTTATGTGACATTGGCTTTTTGTTTCAGAAAATGTATGGGTGAATACACACCTCCTTTTGCAGTATGGGCTGAAGTACATAGTGGTGAAATTCTTTATTTGACACTGGCTTTTTTTTGTTGAAAATGTATGGGTGAATGTACACCTCCTTTTTGCTGTATGGACCTTTGTACTTACTGGTGAAACGCTTTATGTGACACTGCCTTTAAAAAAAAAAAAATATATGGGTGAATGTACACCACCTTTTGCTGTATGGACCGAAGTACTTAGTGGTGAAATTCTTTATGTGACACTGCCTAATTTTTGGAAAATGTATGTAAGAATGTACACCTCATTTTTTGGTATGGACTGGAGTACTTAGTGGTGAAATTCTTTATGTGACACTGGCTTTTTTTGGAAAATGGATGGTTGAATGTACAGCTACTTTTGCAGTATGGACCGAAGTATTTAGTGATGAAATTCCTTATATGACACTGGCTTTTTTTTTCGTAAAATTTATGGGTGAATGTACACCTCCTTTTGCGGTATTGCCCGACTGACTTAGTGGTGAAATTATTTATGTGACACTGGCTTTTTTTTTCAGAAAATGTATCGGTGAATGTACACCTCCTTTTGTGGTATAAGCTGAAGTACATAGAGGTGAAATTCTTCATGTGACACTGGCTTTTTGGGTGGAAAATGTATGGGTGAATGTACACTTCCTTTTGCTATATGGACCGACTGACTTAGTGGTGAAATGCTTTATGTGTCACTGGCTTTTTTTTCAGAAAATGTATGGGTGAATGTACAGTCGTGGCCAAAAGTTTTGAGAATGACACAAATATTAGTTTTCACAAAGTTTGCGGCTAAACTGCTTTTAGATCTTTGTTTCAGTTGTTTCTGTGATGTACTAAAATATAATTACACTCACTTCATACGTTTCAAAGGCTTTTATCGACAATTACATGACATTTATGCAAAGAGTTAGTATTTGCAGTGTTGGCCCTTCTTTTTCACGGCCTCTGCAATTCGACGGGGCATGCTCTCAATCAACTTCTGGGCCAATTCCTGACTGATAGCAACCCTTTCTTTCATAATCACTTCTTGGAGTTTGTCAGAATTAGTGGGTTTTTGTTTGTCCACCCGCCTCTTGAGGATTGACCACAAGTTCTCAATGGGATTAAGATCTGGGGAGTTTCCAGGCCATGGACCCAAAATGTCAACGTTTTGGTCCCCAAGCCACTTAGTTATCACTTTTGCCTTATGGCACGATGCTCCATCGTGCTGGAAAATGCATTGTTCTTCACCAAACTGTTGTTGGATTGTTGGAAGAAGTTGCTGTTGGAGGGTGTTTTGGTACCATTCTTTATTCATGGCTGTGTTTTTGGGCAAAATTGTGAGTGAGCCCACTCCCTTGGATGAGAAGCAACCCCACACATGAATGGTCTCAGGATGCTTTACTGTTGGCATGACACAGGACTAATGGTAGCGCTCACCTTTTCTTCTCCGGACAAGCCTTTTTCCTGATGCCCCAAACAATCGGAAAGAGGCTTCATCGGAGAATATGACTTTGCCCCAGTCCTCAGCAGTCCATTCACCATATTTTCTGCAGAAAATCAATCTGTCCCTGATGTTTTTTTTGGATAGAAGTGGCTTCTTTGCTGCCCTTCTTGACACCAGGCCATCTTCCAAAAGTATTCGCCTTACTGTGCGTGCAGATGCGCTCACACCTGCCTGCTGCCATTCCTGAGCAAGCTCTGCACTGGTGGCACTCCGATCCCGCAGCTGAATCCTCTTTAGGAGACGATCCTAGCGCTTGCTGGACTTTCTTGGACGCCCTGAAGCCTTCTTAACAAGAATTGAACCTCTTTCCTTGAAGTTCTTGATGATCCTATAAATTGTTGATTGAGGTGCAATCTTAGTAGCCACAATATCCTTGCCTGTGAAGCCATTTTTATGCAAAGCAATGATGGCTGCACACGTTTCTTTGCAGGTCACCATGGTTAACAATGGAAGAACAATGATTTCAAGCATCACCCTCCTTTTAACAGGTCAAGTCTGCCGTTTTAACCCAATCAACCTGACATAATGATCTCCAGCCTTGTGCTCGTCAACATTCTCACCTGAGTTAACAAGACGATTACTGAAATGATCTCAGCAGGTCCTTTAATGACAGCAATGAAATGCAGTGGAAAGTTTTTTTTGGGATTAAGTTAATTTTCATGGCAAAGAAGGACTATGCAATTCATCTGATCACTCTTCATAACATTCTGGAGTATATGCAAATTGCTATTATAAAAACTTAAGCAGCAACTTTTCCAATTTCCAATATTTATCTAATTCTCAAAACTTTTGGCCACGACTGTACACCTCTTTTTGCAGTATGGGCTGAAGTACATAGTGGTGAAATTCTTTATGTGACACTGGCTTTTTTGGGGGGAAAATGTATGGGTGAATGTACACCTCCTTTTGCAGTATGGACCAAAGGACTTAGGCTACTTTCACACTAGCGTTAGGGTGTCCGCTTGTGAGCTCCGTTTGAAGGGGCTCACAAGCGGCCCCGAACGCATCCGTCCAGCACTAATGCATTCTGAGTGGACACGGATCCGCTCAGAATGCATCAGTCTGGCAGCGTTCAGCCTCCGCTCCGCTCAGCAGGCGGACACCTGAACGCTGCTTGCAGCTGCGGCCGTGCGGAGGCAAGCGGATCCGTCCAGACTTACAATGTAAGTCAATGGGGACGGATCCGTTTGAAGATGACACAATATGGCTCAATCTTCAAACGGATCCGTCCCCCATTGACTTTCAATGTAAAAGTCTGGACGGATCCGTTCAGGCTACTTTCACACTTAGAATTTTTTTTACAATATAATGCAGACGGATCCGTTCTGAACGGATCCACCGTCTGCATTATATGAGCGGATCCGTCTCAGAAGGATCCGCTCTGAACGCAAGTGTGAAAGTAGCGTTAGTGGTGAAATTCTTTATGTGACACTGCCTAATTTTTGGAAAATGTATTGGAGAATGTACACCTCCTTTTGCGGAATGGACCGAAGTACTTAGTGGTAAAATTCTTGATGTGACACTGGCTTTTTTCTGAAAATGTATGGGTGAATGTACACCTCCTTTTGAGGTATGGACCGAAGTACTTAGTGGTGAAATTCTTTATGTGACTGTTTTTTTTTCTGAAAATGTATGGGTGAATGTACAACTCCTTTTAAGGTATGGACCAAAGTACTTAGTGTTGAAATTCTTTATTTGACACTGGCTTTTTTTCGGAAAATGTATGGTTGAATGTACACCTCCTTTTGCGGTATGAACCGACTTATTTAGTTGTGAAATTCTTTGTGACACTTGCTTTTTTTCAAAAAATGTATGTGTTAATGTACACATCCTTTTGCGATATGGACCGACTTACTTAGTGGTGAAATACTTTATGTGACACTGGCTTTTTTTGGAAAATGTATGGGTGAATGTACACCTTCTTTTGCGGAATAGACTGAAGTACTTAGTGGTAAACTTCTTTATGTGTCACTGGCTTTTTTTTGGAAAAGTATGGGTGAAGGTACACCTCCTTTTGCAGTATGGAACGAAGTACCTAGTGGTGAAATTTTTTATGTGACACTGCCTTTTTTCCGAATATGTATGGGTGAATGTACACCTCCTTTTGAGGTATGGACCGAAGTACTTAGTGGTGAGATTCTATATTTGACACTGGCTTTTTTTCAGAAAATGTATGGGTGAATGTACACCTCCTTTTGCGGTATGGACCGACTTACTTAGTGGCGAAACTCTTTATGTGACACTATCTGTAAAGAATAAATCAAGGCAACTGGACTTACTGTAGATTTCTTGAAAATGTTTCACTCGTTCTTCCAACTAGCTTTCTCAATTCTGAGTGACCGTACAAGAATTCTCTGGGAATAAATATGTAACCAAGTCAACATCTGGTAATTATACCCAGCATGGGGTCAGAGGTCATTATACCCAGCATGGGGCCAAAGGTGTTGTTGAATCTATTATCCTAATTGGAGTCAGTAGGTGATAATGACCTCCCAGAAAAAGGTGTCAAGACAGCATTGTATGTGACAATTAGACAATAGATGTCTAACCCCCCCGCTTCTATTCAAGCTTGGCTTCTCCATTTTTAAGTAGATGGCCTCCTTCACACCTCGTTTGTACCAATCGGCCTCCTTATCCAAAACATGTACTTGACTGTCTTCAAAGGTGTGACCTGTTTTTTTTAGATGTAAGTACACGGCTGAATCTTGACCAGAGGTTTTGGCTCTTCTATGCTGAGCCATACGTTGATGTAGTTGTTGTTTTGTTTTGCCGATTTACAGTTCTGAGCATTCCTCATTGCACTGGACTGCGTACACAATGTTGTCCATCTTGTGTTTAGGCGCTGGGTCTTTCGGGTGAACCAGTTGTAGTCTCAGTGTGTTTCTGGGTTTAAAGCAGACACGGATGTGATGTTTATTAAAAATCCTTTTGAGTTTCTCAGACACCTGAGCTACATATGGGATAATCATATTCTTGCGTCTGTCATGCTTCTCGCCCTCACTGGTAGTCTTGGCGCTCTTTCTTCTCCTTCCTTCTGTTTTGACAAAGGCTCAATCTGGATACCCACAAGTGACACTGGCTTTATGTGACACTGGCTTTTTTTCCGAAAAATGTATGGGTGAATGTACACCCTCTTTTGCGGTATGAACCGAAGTAATTATTGGTGAAATTCTTTATGTAACATAATTTATAAAAAAAAAAGTTCCACCACTCAAGTTTTCTTTGGTAGCTAAAATCCTTGTCTTTATTCAGGCAGTAGAAACAATGTATAGGGCATGCACCCACTAGTGTAGCAACATTGACGCGCTTCGAACGAAGTTCTTATTCTTAACTGTGAGCAGTGTCTTTTCCAGGGATTAAATACTGGACTGGTTCCACCCCCACCTGGAAAGATGGGGGAAGGGAAGAGAAGGAAAAAGTGGAGCCCTCTGTTCCCTGTATAAGGCACTGTTCGCATTATTAAGCAATGAAAATGCAAGTAGCATCCATCTAAATTCGATGCTTCTATATATAAAGTGACAATTCCCATAACCAAGATATAAAATTACATATGCAAAATAATACAAACTGTCATGCATACATATTTAAGCATATACATATACAAATATATTGTAGGCAAATCTTATTCCTCTAATACCCATCAAAAAATTTTCATTTTTCACATTAAGACCATTCGGATGTCTAGTATCTAATTTAAAAATCCAAAAAGCCTTAGGTCACCTCCTCTTTTAGGTAGTTTCACTTGTTCGATCGCAAAAGCTTTAAAGTATTTCACATTGCGTTCATGTTTCTGTATAAAATGTTTAGCCGCATTGGATATGTTAACACTGGCAGGATTGCTAACGTAGTTGAGGTGCTCCAAAATTCTGACTTTGAATTTTCTGGTGGTGCAGCCCACATACATCATCTTTTTGCATTTTTAGACATCCGAATGGTCTTAATGTGAAAAATGAACTCATGCATTTCTATTGACCATCTTCTGACAAAAATATTTGTCTTGTCATAAGACTGTAAAACCAATAGAGGGCGCTATTCATAACTCAATAGCGCCATCTATTGGTTTTCATAGTCTTATGAAAGCTGAAAAACAAGGCAGATTCTGCTCATTTGCATGTCTTTCCCATATTCCCATGTTTATGCAAATGAGTTTTTACATGACAAAACTGTATAGAAAGGTTATTGAATATTTTGTTAGGATAATCGGAAAACTTTTTGTTGCTCTAATGATATTGATCTAGGTGTGCAGGTCCACCCAAGCCATCCAACAGATGCAAAATAACGTTGAGGTTTACTGGTTCTCAAGTCAGATGAGAGCTGGTTTGGAATAGCTCATGGATAGATTGATGGCTTGTACATACCTGGCTTTTGGCATATAGCCTTTGTGTGTTTGTATATTGTATGTTATACATAATAGGAGTCTAAGATGCATCCAGCTATCCTCTTAATGCTATTTCCAAACCATTTTGATGGAGTTTCCATCAATTTCTAACCTTTTTTATGAACCAGACACCCTCTTCTCTTCCGAGCAGGGGGTGCCTGTGGTTCTCCCATCAACTTACATTATATTAAATTGTATTCAAGCACCTGAATTATTCGGCCAAGCACTTGGAACTGATGAGCATAGCAATGTTCGAGCCGAACAGGTATTCGGCCGAGCATGCTCGCTCATCACTAGTACTTAGTGGTGAAATTCTTTATGTGACACTGTCTTTTTTGGGGAAAAGGTATGGGTGAATGTACACCTCCTTTTACGGTATGGTCCGAAGTACTTAGGGGTGAAATTTCTAATGTGACAATGTTTTTTTTTTCTGAAAATGTATGGGTGAATGTACACCTCCTTTTGTGGTATGGACCGAAGTACTTAGTGGTGAAACTATTTAGGTGACACTAGCTTTTTTTCAGAAAATGTATGGGTGAATGTACACCTACTTTTGCGGTATGGACCGACTTACTTAGTCGTGAAATTCTTTATGTGACACTGGCTTTTTTTGGAAAATGTATGGGTGAATTTACACCTCCTTTTGTTGTTTAATTTATTTTATTAAAGAGCAAAAAGAAAAGGACAAAGACAGTACAATATCGTGACTTGGGTATCATGGTAAAGCATCACATGACATAGATACAACAGATAATCATAATATCAGAATGGATGAAATGTGCCAGTAAGGCAGCCAGGAAGGTGACAACTAATGCCGCCCATATAGAGAAGGATTCCCAGCCTAAGAGAATGCTAAGACATATAAATGACAAAACACCAAAGACAAGGAGAAGGGGGGGGGGGAAGAGGGGGGGAGTCCTGCGCTGACATGAACCAAAAACTGTTTAGAAAGTGGCGTCTAATCTGCTCAACCACAACTGACATTAACTAGAATCCTTATATAGTAACCAAGGGGTCTAAGTTTTAAGGTATTTAGCATCGTTCCCTTCGTCCTCCACCACGAGTTCCTCCATTCTATGGATTTTTTAAAAGGTATTGAGCCAATCTCTAAAGTGTGGGGTGGTTGTAGTCTTCCAGTATCTAGGTTTGACCAAGCGAGCGGCCTGCACGAAAAAAACGTAAGAGACCCCTTTCCAGGGTAGATGAGGAACCAGGGAGCATTTGATTAAGGTTAACCCTGCAACCCTATAAATAAAGGGAGGGACAAGTGGAGGCCCGGACGAAGCATATCCTCAGTCCGGAAGGGAGACCTGAGGTAATGAGAAAGTCTCTAGAAACTTGGAAAGGTCCGCTGGATCATGGAATGTTGCTGATCTTCCATACTTCTTTGCCTGAAGCTGAAATGGGAATCCCCATCTGTAGGTAATGTCCTTGTCTTTTAGCAGGGTAAGTATAGGACGTACCGCTCTGCAAAGTTGAAGTGTTCTTCTGGAGAGATCAGGCATAATTTCGATCTGAGACCCTTCAATTTCCACTTTCTCTGCCTGATGAGCAGCATTCAAGATGGCTTTTTTGATTTTGTAAAAGTGGACACGGCACACAATGTCGTGTGGCCTGGCCGGATCGACCAATTTAGGCCCCAGAGCTCTATGTATACGATCAAGCTCGATAAGGAGTGTGACTGATCCATTCAGTAAAGAGTCAAAGAGTGATTGTATAGTATGCTCTAGGTCATCGGGTTGGACCGATTCGGCAACACCTCTGATCTGAAGATTGTTTTGGCGATGACGGTTGTTGATGTTGTCTAAGTGGGATAATAGCTGAGATATATGCTGGGAGTGGGCTTCCCACACCTTGTGATGATCTTCTAGTATGGGCTCCTGTGCCTTCTCAGAGGCCTCCACCCGATGGCCTAGGTGTTTGATTTCCCCCTTCAGTACCTCCATCTCAGTCTTGTATGTCCTCTCCAACCTGAAGACCGAATTCTCTAGGTCCTCTTTGGTGGGTAACGCCTGTAACTGGGCACGGAGATCCCAGCCACTGTCAGAAGCGCATGATGAGGGACTCCGAGAGTCAATTTCAGAAGGCGGTGAGCGTGCGCTGCATTCAGCATTAGGAAGGGAGGAAGCAGCGGCCATCTTAGGCGTAGCTTGATGCCCCGCAGCACCCATGTGGTAGCCAAAGAACTTCTGAATGCCGGTATTATCAGATTGGGGTTCGGTCTCCACTGGATCCTTCGCTGTTTTGCGACCCATCTGGACGATCGGTAAGGAAAATTGCGAGGAGGATAGCGGTATATAGCAGGGATGGTGGAAGAGCTGTTTCACTGTGCGTCTTACTCCGCCATGAGCAAGCCATGCCCCCCGTACACCTCCTTTTGCGGTATGGAATGATTTACTTAGTGGTGAAATTCTTTATGTAACACAGGTATATTTTTGAAAATTTATGGGTGATTTTACACCTCCTTTTTGCGGTATGGGCCAAATTACGTAGTGGTGAGATGTGTTATGTGAAACGGGTTTTTTTGGGGAAAATTGATGGGTGACTGTACACATCTTTTTGCTATTTGGGCTGAATTATACAATGTTGAAATTTTAAATTTCAAAGCAAACTCCGCTGCTCTGTATCTCTTGTGAACTCAATGCCTTCAACTATGCCCCTCTCGCGATTTACACCAAATACATTATTTTCATGTAAATATCCAAGAATTATTTTGGAGGCATGTAGTGTATGCAAGCCATGTGCGACCCCTCTCATCACTCTCATCACTCTCATGCTGTTCTGCACCTGGTTTCCCTGGGCGAACGGAGTCACACAGGGGAGGAGCTGCTCCATGTCCTTCATCAAGAAATTGAATCCTGGTTTTCTCCACGACAACTCAAAATCAGAACCATGGTGACCAACGACGTGAAGAACATGGTGTCGGCGCTGCGTTAAGGAGGACTGAGCCATGCGCCCTGCATTGCACACTTGTTCAATCTGGTTGTCAAGCGGTTCCTGAAATCTTCCACCTATCTGCAAGACATCGTAAAAATGGCCAGGAAACTTTGCATGCACTTCAGCTACTTGTACACCGCAAAGCACACCCTCCTTGAGCTGCAGCGGCAGAACGGCATTCCCAACATAGGCTGATATGCGACGTTTCCAACTATGGGACTTCCTCCATATGTTGAACCGACTGTATGAACAGAGAAAGGCCATCAACGTTTTATTGATGATCCAAGCGGACAGGAGTAGTCTCCTGTGTAACTTTGATGTCTGCCAGTGGCAGCTCATGTGTGACACCTGCTGTTTGCTCAGGCCCTTTGAGGAGGCCACGTTATTTGTCAGTCGCAGGACTACGGGATGGGATGAACTATGTCATTCCAGTGCTTCATGTCCTTGAACAGATGCTGGTAAATCTGGCTGAGGGTACTGGAAACGTGGCGCCTAGAAAGATGGTGGCAGAGTTTTATATGTTTGCCTCTCAATATCTCAATTTACAGTCAGTGAACGGCAATATCATTCATCACAAGGATATGCAAACAGCAACCGATGGGGTGTTAACCCCCAGAAGTAGGTCATGAGGATGAAGGAGTAGTCATTTTCACAGCTCGAGGTATCCTCCCGGAAGCTTGACCTCTGCTTGTCGACTGTCTGCATTGCGAAGCTTGTCTAAAATAACAATCCCGCACCCCCTTGGAGGAAACTCTTGATCCGGCACAGGCTCCTTTGCTCCTTCAAAAACAATGGACTCTGTACAGCATGACACTGATTATAATTTCTCATACACCAGACTGAAAGAGTATTCCAAACACCTGTCTGCCCACATAGCTGCTGAGAAGCTGTAGGGTCTTGCCAGTGAAGTGGGCTCAGAGCTGAACCTAAAAACCAAATGTTTCTGTTTACCTGGACTCAAAGGAAAGGACAGAGATCCACTGGCTATGCTCATACAGATTTCATCAAAGCCTCCACTTACCAAGGCAAGCACAGAGGACCGGATTGTGTGGACAAGTTGGTTCTGCGGGACGTACACAGAGGATGATCTATTGGAGGTGTTACCAAAGACGTTTACTTGCCTCCCACTCTTCCTGTATAACAGCTCCAAGGCGCTCATGGCTATCGTAGGGACATGGTTCCAAAGAAACTTTGACTGTTGTTTCGATAAGCTGGTGATCAGTTCTCATGACCTTACGTGGTTAGCAGCGATGTGGATTGGGTATGACGTGTCTGGATCAGTGTTGGTCACAGAGCTTGTTTTCTCTGTGCCCGTTGAACCTCGCATGGACATTTCTTATGCCATCCATGCAGAGGACTTCAAAACTTTATGGAATGATTTTTTATAAATCAAAGGACGAGGTCACGTTGGAGAAAGTGGACAATTTATTCCAATGTCTTTACTCGCATTTCTTCAGACACTTTAGAATCCACTTATCCGCAACCCAGCTCATCAGAGAATGAGCTGGAGTCGACATGTTTGCTGGACTGTCCTCCAGTTATCAGCCATAACCCCATACATTTCTTGATCCATATGCATTACCATCGTGGTCACCCCTTCTTATTGATGAAGCACTTTGTTTTTTCAGTTTGTCTTTTAAATCTTGTGGTTTTGCCCCTACTGTGTTGTATTTTATGTGTGTTCATATCCTGTTTGTTAAATATAGTTTTTTTTTTCTCCCCCATAACAAAAAAAAAAAAGAATTGGCTTGTTATTTGGTAGCCAAAAGCAGGAGTGGGTACAAAACACAGAAGACATGCAACTATTCAATTCTCGTGTCATCTCTGTTTTGGATCCACTCCTGTTTTTTTTGGCATTAGCAATATTGATGGATTACTGATCAAATGCTGACCGAGTAAAGGCGGATGCTTCACATACAGGATCCGTTTTTGGGTGTTATTGTTTTGACGGATGAGAGGAAAGGCAAAATAATCAATGACGTCAACACAAACCTCTGCTGACACCCTCTCCACTCTGTTGGGGGGCTCTACTTGTATAAACGTTTAATAGAACAGGTTCTGTAGACATCTATGTGGAATCAGCTGACGACGGTGTAAAAGGAGTGTGCTTCTTCTTGGCGCTAACATTGACCTGTGAACTGTGCAGTGATTCTGCCTGTGACGCCTGTCATCTGCATGTCATACGGACTTACAGTATTGTTTCACTACCACAGCAGACTCCCTATGCGTGTTATTACAAGACACAGTGTTCTACACCACTATAAAGGCTCTCTGCAGCCAGGAAATAGACGTTTTTTAGCGTAATTCGCCACAAATTTATTCGGCTCAAACAGAATGTTTCCCCAAAAAATTGACGAACCGGCAAATTGAATTTTTGTAAAATTCGCTCATTTCTACAAGTGATGACAACCAGAATGCAAAGAAACAAAATAATAATAAAAAAGGTATATGTCTTTAAAGGGAATGTGTGGTCTATAATTTTTTTCTGCCTATTAAAGCCAGGCAGTGAAACTCTTTTTATTTTATGATCGTAGTTTTTTTTTAATTCAATCTTTTTATACATGATAATCAGTCTGCAATCATGTCTGAGCTATTATTAACAGCATTTAGACATATGCTTTATATAATGCCGGTGGTCTGTGCCTTGTTTTTTTTTATTGACCATTTATTTCCCAAAGACTTTCAGCTAAGATCTGGCGTTGACACAAAAAGTGCACCAAAAAAGTATGTGCAAAAAACGCTAAAAGAACCTTGAAAGTTATGGAAAACACCACGCAAAAACTACTTGTGAATATTCCCTTAGAGTAAAATGGTCTAATAGATAGATTTTGGTATAGTATACTATTTGAAGGGGTTGTCCAGGATTTAAAAAAAAAAAAAAAATGTTTTTGAAGAAAGCAACCATGTTTTTCTAATCCTGGGCAATCCCTTAAAACAACAAATACAATAATAATATTTCTCTTTTTAGGTGGTTGTGAATGCCTTGATCGGAGCGATTCCTTCCATCATGAACGTGCTGCTGGTCTGCCTTATATTTTGGTTGATTTTCAGCATAATGGGAGTCAACCTTTTTGCAGGAAAATATTATCACTGTGTTAATACGACGTCGGGTAAAGATTTCCTTTACACTCAAGTTAATAATGAATCAGAATGTAATCAAACAGCCAAGGAAAACAAGACTGCTCTATGGCAGAACCTGAAAGTGAATTTTGATAATGTTGGAGCAGGATACCTTGCTTTACTTCAAGTGGTAAGTAGCATAGAATTTCCCTAAACTCATTTAATAATGCCTACCCTACAAATTAGGTATTAAAGTCTGTTTGCATCAAATTGCCTTTTGGGAATCTAGTGTTGTTCTGCTGTAGAAGCCCCTGCATCACTAGTGACAAGTCACTGGGGACCTACACAAGGACAAATTGGAAACTTAAAGTGGCCCTGGAAAAAAACTAAAAGTGGCCCCAAGTTGTAGAAAATCCCAAACTGATATAGGGCCTGGAAACACAAGTAGGCAGGACCAACACAAGCCAAAAGTAGGCAGTGACAATAGAAGTAGGTGGTGCCAGAAATAGCATAGGGCAGCACAAAATACCACTCCAGCAAAGTCAAATACTGCCCTATGACCATACTGAGTTTGGTGATACTGTTGAATTAAGCAGGGCACCTTTGGCCACTGGCAAGGTACATAAGCACCTGGTGCTCCTAGAATTAATTAGTGCAAAGAAAGCATCAGATCGTTATGTACCTGGACAGCGGCCATAAGTAGTGCTCGGATGGCTGCCTGTGTATCGGCCCACTAGGTAATTTCCCTGTAGGGTCTATGGTCAGCACCACTGGACCTACATCATGACATACTGTAGGATTCATCAATGTACTGTATATACAGCTGCAAGACCTCACAGCAAGAGCTGCTTTCTACTCGCTATCACTGAGGCAACTCATCTAATAGAGGACATTTTGAATTAAGGAAAATATAGAGTGCCTCCTATCACACTTGTCTGACTTAGTAGTCTAGAGCAACTCCTTTAGGTCCATAGTGACCCCAACCTCATAGATCTCTATCTGCAGTGTCCCATAAAATTGTGTGATGCAGTGCCCTTAGAACTGCACCAGTTACAGAGTCTTCGGAACATTTCCACCCACAATGCCCTGATCTATCACCAAAGATGGTTCCTGGGTGATCTGCTGGGTCACACTCGGTGCATTATCTATCAACCCAAAAAATATATATGCTGTGTAGGTGGATACGACAATAAGAAACAATCAGCTCACCGTTACCATTGCATGTATACAATCCTGGCGTTTGGTGGGTATGTTGAACAAAGGATACCGGGTCAGCAACCGGTGTGTATCCTAATTAAGAAGATTTAGTTCCAACACACCACAGGAGAAATAACAAAGACGTGCATTTTATCTCAAAACATATTTAAAAAAAAGAGGTATTTGCGCCCCAAGTGATTTTTGAGCCAGTCATGGCTCCTAATCATAGCTTTTAACCTAAGGCTATGATTGAGAGCCATAACCGGCTTAAAACACTTAGGCAGTTGAAGATAAAAGTTTTGAGATAAAATGCATGCCTTTATTATTTCTCCTGTGGTGTGGTGTAACTACATCTTCAACATTTGGTCACATTAGATACTCCTTCTAAAGGGGATGCCAGAAATAGCCTGGTACTTGAAGCTTCTGGCCACCATGGAGCAGTTTTGTTTAGATGATTTTATTGATGGACCTGGCCATTGCTCACCATATGTTAGTAGTACTTGAGCATGACATGATGGCATTGCGTGACACTGCTATTTAGGTCCACACACCGGACAGTGCATACGTGGGGGGGGGGGGGGGGGGTCCACAGAAGGAACCAAGCCGACCATTATCAAACTAAAGCCTGTCCTAATTCCAACCAGCTGACATCCTTCTGTGAAGATCCTAAAATATTTTTCAATGTGTAATACTACGAACCATTATGTTCAGTAACAAAAATATAATTTTTTCTTCAAAGGCTACTTTTAAAGGATGGATGCCTATTATGTATGCAGCAGTTGATGCAAGAGAAGTAAGTAGAATTATTCTAGCTCCAGAATATATTAAGTACAAATGTATCCTTGTTTGACCACTTTCTGTAACTCCAATGCCTTTTCACATCATAAATAGTTACAAAACTAATAAATTAGATATATGGTGTAGCAGAAATCGAAAACACTACTGTATTTTTCGCCCTATAAGATGCACCTGCCCATAAGATGCAACTAGGTTTTTGAGTAGGAAATTAAGAAAAAAAATATTATGAAGAAAAAGGTAGGCTTTTGGTGGGTTTTGAACAGAGGCGTACATAGGAATCACTGGGCCCCATAGCAAAAATCTGAATTGGGCCCCTTAACCCCGCCCACTACCCACCATGGCCCCTCCCACTTCCTTACTTTGCTCCTCCCATGCCACACCCCCATTAAATAAATTTATACATGACCTACAGAAACTGTTAGGGGTTTCCTGGGGGTGACCTGTCACATGGGATATCTGCTGCAGCCTGCAGGTCTCCTTATTTGGGGTGCCATGTTAGGCTACTTTCACACTTGCGTTCGGGTCTCCGCTTGTGAGTTCTGTTTGAAGGCTCTCACAAGCGGCACCGAACGGATCCGTCCAGCCCTAATGCATTCTGAGTGGATGCGGATCCGCTCAGAATGCATCAGTATGGCTCCGTCTGTCCTCCGCTCAGCAGGCGGACACTTGAACGCTGCTTGCAGCCTGGCCGTGCGGAGGCAAACGGATCCGTCCAGACTTACAATGTAAGTCAATGGGGACGGATCCGTTTGAAGTTGACACAATATGGCTCAATTTTCAAACGGATCCGTCCCCCATTGACTTTCAATGTAAAGTCAAAACGGATCCGTTTGCACTATCATGAACAAAAAAAAAATGTTTTTTTTTTTTTTTGTTCATGTTAATGCAAACGGATCCGTTCTGAACGGATCTAAGCGTTTGCATTATAGGTGCGGATCCGTCTGTGCAGACACCAGACGGATCCGCTCTGAACGCAAGTGTGAAAGTAGCCTTAAAGGGAATCTGTCACTAGCAATTTACCCCCAATTTTTTTTTCATGAATCCATGTTTAACAGAGTACCTGTTTTCCATCTGTCTTGTTCTTTTGATTGTGAGTCTTGTCATGTCTTCAAAAAATCGATTCTTATGATATGTAAATGAAGCTGTAAGGAGCCCAGAGGGGCGTTATGCTTTCTCCACGGTGCCCAGGAACGCCCCTCTGAAGTGCCGTGCCCGGCTAAGTTTGAAAACTAATAACGCCTCCAAGTTCATCTAAATCGCCTCCCAGAGGCACGGCTAAGTGCTCAACACCCCCCTCCTCAGTGCCGCGCTCTGCGGCAAACACCCCGATCCTCCTCTCGCCGGCATCCCAAATCCCGCGCAGGCGCAGTGCCGTCAGTCATCTTATCATAGCGCAGGCAATCGCCGGCACTGCGCCTGCGCGGGATTTGGGATGCCAGCGAGAGGAGGATCGGATTTGGGAGGCGATTTAGATGAACTTGGAGGCGTTATTAGTTTTCAAATTTAGCCGGGCACGGCACTTCACAGGGGCGTTCCTGGGCACAGTGGAGAAAGAATAACGCCCCTCTGGGCTCCTTACAGCGTCATTTACATATCATAAGAATCGATTTTTTGAAGAAATGACAAGACTCACAATCCAAAGAACAAGACAGATGGAAAAAAGGTAATCATGGATCCATGTTTAATAAAGTACCTTTTTTCCATCTGTGTTCTTCTTTTCCATGTCAGTCTTGTCCTTTCTTCTAAAAATCGATTCTTGCTGTAAGCCGGACTGGAGCCCAGAGGGGCGTTTTTCTTTCTCCACGGTGCCCCTCTGATTAGTGCCGTGCCCGCCTAAATATGAAAACTCTAACGCCTCCATCATTTAGCTGAATCGCCTCCCAGAGGCGCGGCTAAGTCCTAGACACCCGCCCCCCTCCTCAGCGCTGCGCTCTGAAACACCCGATCCTCCTCTCGTCGGCGTCCCAAATCCCGCGCAGGCGCAGTGCCGGCGATTGCCTGCGCCTGCGCTCTGATAATACGGCTGAGGGCAACAGCTTCAACATCGTCACTGGGCTCGGCGCATGCCCAGTGACGATGTTGAAGCTGTTGCCCTCAGCCGTATTATCAGAGCGCAGGCGCAGGCAATCGCCGGCACTGCGCCTGCGCGGGATTTGGGACGCCGACGAGAGGAGGATCGGGTGTTTCAGAGCGCAGCGCTGAGGAGGGGGGCGGGTGTCTAGGACTTAGCCGCGCCTCTGGGAGGCGATTCAGCTAAACATGGGGGGGGGCCCTGGGGAGAAAAGCAGCCGCATAGCCGGCTGCTGGTCATCAGTGGGCGGGGCCTTATCTGCGCTACGGGCCCCCCAGTGCCGCGGGCCCCATAGCAGTGGCGTGGTCTGCCTCTATGGGCGGTACGCCACTGGTTTTGAACTAATGGTGGTCTGTGGATGACACTATTATGGGGGATCTGTGGATGACGCGCTGTTATTGTGGATCTGTGGATGGCAATGTTATGGGGATCTGTGGGTGGCACTGTTATGAGAAATCTGTGGATCGCACTGTTATAGAGGTGTGACCAATACCACACCTCGTGCCCGCTTGACGTCGCTTACGTCGAGGTCAGAAGAAGCGGTATGGTCACGGGTTTACCAAAAACGTGACTTTACGCCCTCCGGGAGGAGCAGGTAAGGTCAGGTTGGTACAGTTTACAAACACACCTCCTGTCCACATGGGCACAGAGAGGCAACAAGCTTAGAGCCTTTTCACTGCCGCAAAAAAAACAGTGCTATCTCAGCATGGGAAATCTGCTACCAGCTTCTCGTTTGATATAAGCCCGGTCCGCTAACGGGATTATATAGGGTCAGAAACCAACCCGCGGTAGCTTATAACTAGATCAAAACACGGACGTGGGGATTCGTGATCGAGATACAAGATAGCACAAGATTAAATTATATATTTAATCGCCGTAAGGGCACCCTAGATTTAACACAATATACACAGAGAATATACACAGTGGTCTGAGGTTACAGATATGGGTTATATGGGTACCACAGGGTTAAGCAGAGTAAAAGTCAGTTACCGGGTAAGATGAAAGTTCCTTTTGGTTGTGAGATGTTCTTTGCTGGAGTCCACATGAATGGCCATGATCTCAGCTAGTTATTGGGTTCCTTTAAACACATTTGTAAGATGTGACCTTTCTTCAAGCCTTTTAACCTGTAGCCGGCCCCTCTCCTCCCGGCCTCAGGGAGGGGTCCACTCCCCCTCTTCTGGGCTGGCAGAAAATGACCCACAAAACCAGACCAGAGGGTCACAGAGAGATGGTTCTGGGACCAACAGACCTGCCTGGGTTCCGGCTACAAGTAGAGTCCAAACCTGGTACCGTTATGTGGTTTCTATGGGGAGATATGGATATCTCCCTCCCCTGACCTCGTCCCATTAAACAAAGACCATGGGCACGTACATCGTGGCCACCGGGACACAAATATGTATCCGGTTTGCGCCTGTGATGGCCAGGTGATTAATAATTCTTTATGAAAGGTAGGTGCCAACATGTCTGGGAGGTCTCATTGATCCTGGGCAAGGACTGATACCCCCTGCAGGGGGTTTTCGTGCAGGATTTAACTTGGCTCCAAACTGGTGGACTGAGGTGCGACATTCTCCACCTGGGGCCTCCTTGAAGCCTGGACTCCCTGGGGCTTTCTTTCTTGCCAGCTGACACTCAGATGGCTGGGGGGGGGGGGGTGGAAACGTATTTTGCATGTATACTGATGAACCTACCAAAAGGTGAATCAAATGACAAGCAGGGCTGGGGCTTTGAAGCAGGGCCCTCCTGTGGAGTTCACTACCTCCGCTATCTGTCAGCAAATGGGGGTGTGAGGACATGGCTGACAGTAAATATTAATCCATATTCCTCACAGGGGGCATCTGTGGATGACACTGTTATGGGAGGGTATCTGTGGATGACGCTGTTATGGGGGGATCTGTGGATGACACTGACATGGGGGGATCTGTGGATGACACTGCTATGGGGGGATCTGTGGATGACACATATATAGCATCTTATGCTATATATGTGTCATCCACAGATGCCCCCCATAATAGAGTCCCTGTGTAAATAGTGACCCCTAATACAGGGGGTGGAGGCCGGCAACTGGTGTTGAAATTGCGGCGGGGCCCGGTGCAGTCGCTGTACTCTATTACGTCGGGCCCCGCACACAGCAGTACAGTATTCATATGTAAAGTGTAGGCAATCCATATGTAAAGTGTAGATAATCCATATGTAAAGTATAGCAATCCTCTGCAGAAGCGCAATCCACGTAGTACTCACTATGAAACTCCCGTACTAGCAGGCAGGCTGGCCAGTCACTCACTTCGTCACGCGCATTCTCCTCCCACTTTAATAATGAAGCAGGCAGAGCATGCGCGTGACGAAGTGAGTGACCGGCCAACCTGCCTGCTAGTACGGGAGTTTCATAGTGAGTACTACGTGCATTGAGCTACCACAGAGGATTGCTATACTTTACATATAGATTGCCTACACTTTACATATGGATTGCTGTGTGCGGGGCCCGGTGTAATAGAGTACAGTGACTGCACCAGGCCCCACCGAGATTCCAACAGCAGTTGCCGGCCTCCCGCTCCTCCTCCCTCCCTGCTGATACATCGCAGGCCGCGCTGTGCAGCATCTCGGCCTGCGATGTATCAGTGTTAGCAAAGTAAAAATGGCAGCATTCGCCACTTTTGGGGGGAAAAAGATTTGTCTTATGGGGCGAAAAATATAGTAAATTAAAATAATAGTATATATATATATACAGACGTGGACAAAATTGTTGGTACCCTTTGGTCAATGAAAGAAAAAGTCACAATGGTCACAGAAATAACTTTAATCTGACAAAAGTAATAATAAATTAAAATTCTATAAATGTTAACCAATGAAAGTCAGACATTGTTTTTCAACCATGCTTCAACAGAATTATGTAAAAAAATAAACTCATGAAACAGGCATGGACAAAAATGATGGTACCCCTAACTTAATATTTTGTTGCGCAACCTTTTGAGGCAATCACTGCAATCAAACGCTTCCTGTAACTGTCAATGAGACATCTGCACCTCTCAGCAGGTATTTTGGCCCACTCCTCATGAGTAGAGTTGAGCGAACACCTGGATGTTCGGGTTCGAGAAGTTCGGCCGAACATCCCGGAAATGTTCGGGTTCGGGATCCGAACCCGATCCGAACTTCGTCCCGAACCCGAACCCCATTGAAGTCAATGGGGACCCGAACTTTTCGGCACTAAAAAGGCTGTAAAACAGCCCAGGAAAGAGCTAGAGGGCTGCAAAAGGCAGCAACATGTAGGTAAATCCCCTGCAAACAAATGTGGATAGGGAAATGAATTAAAATAAAAATTAAATAAATAAAAATTAACCAAAATCAATTGGAGAGAGGTTCCATAGCAGAGAATCTGGCTTCCCGTCACCCACCACTGGAACAGTCCATTCTCAGATATTTAGGCCCCGGCACCCAGGCAGAGGAGAGAGGTCCCGTAACAGAGAATCTGTCTTCATGTCAGCAGAGAATTAGTCTGCATGTCATAGCAGAGAATGAGGCTTCACGTCAGCCACCACTGCAACAGTCCATTGGCATATATTTAGGCCCAGCACCCAGGCAGAGGAGGGAGGTCCCGTAACAGAGAATCTGTCTTCATGTCAGCAGAGAATTAGTCTGCATGTCATAGCAGAGAATGAGGCTTCACGTCAGCCACCACTGCAACAGTCCATTGGCATATATTTAGGCCCAGCACACACACAGGCAGAGGAGAGAGGTCCCGTAACAGAGAATCTGGCTTCATGTCAGCAGAGAATCAGTCTGCATGTCATAGCAGAGAATGAGGCTTCACGTCAGCCACCACTGCAACAGTCCATTGGCATATATTTAGGCCCAGCACACACACAGGCAGAGGAGAGAGGTCCCGTAACAGAGAATCTGGCTTCATGTCAGCAGAGAATCAGTCTGCATGTCATAGCAGAGAATGAGGCTTCACGTCAGCCACCACTGCAACAGTCCATTGGCATATATTTAGGCCCAGCACCCAGGCAGAGGAGGGAGGTCCCGTAACAGAGAATCTGTCTTCATGTCAGCAGAGAATTAGTCTGCATGTCATAGCAGAGAATGAGGCTTCACGTCAGCCACCACTGCAACAGTCCATTGGCATATATTTAGGCCCAGCACACACACAGGCAGAGGAGAGAGGTCCCGTAACAGAGAATCTGGCTTCATGTCAGCAGAGAATCAGTCTGCATGTCATAGCAGAGAATGAGGCTTCACGTCACCCACCACTGCAACAGTCCATTGGCATATATTTAGGCCTAGCACACAGGCAGAGCAGAGAGGTCCCGTAACAGACAATCTGGCTTCATGACAGCAGAGAATCAGTCTGCATGTCATAGCAGAGAATGAGGCTTCACGTCACCCACCACTGCAACAGTCCATTGGCATATATTTAGGCCTAGCACACAGGCAGAGCAGAGAGGTCCCGTAACAGACAATCTGGCTTCATGTCAGCAGAGAATCAGTCTGCATGTCATAGCAGAGAATGAGGCTTCACGTCACCCACCACTGCAACAGTCCATTGGCATATATTTAGGCCTAGCACACAGGCAGAGCAGAGAGGTCCCGTAACAGACAATCTGGCTTCATGACAGCAGAGAATCAGTCTGCATGTCATAGCAGAGAATGAGGCTTCACGTCACCCACCACTGCAACAGTCCATTGGCATATATTTAGGCCTAGCACACAGGCAGAGCAGAGAGGTCCCGTAACAGACAATCTGGCTTCATGTCAGCAGAGAATCAGTCTGCATGTCATAGCAGAGAATGAGGCTTCACGTCACCCACCACTGCAACAGTCCATTGGCATATATTTAGGCCTAGCACACAGGCAGAGCAGAGAGGTCCCGTAACAGACAATCTGGCTTCATGACAGCAGAGAATCAGTCTGCATGTCATAGCAGAGAATGAGGCTTCACGTCACCCACCACTGCAACAGTCCATTGGCATATATTTAGGCCTAGCACACAGGCAGAGCAGAGAGGTCCCGTAACAGACAATCTGGCTTCATGACAGCAGAGAATCAGTCTGCATGTCATAGCAGAGAATGAGGCTTCACGTCACCCACCACTGCAACAGTCCATTGGCATATATTTAGGCCTAGCACACAGGCAGAGCAGAGAGGTCCCGTAACAGACAATCTGGCTTCATGTCAGCAGAGAATCAGTCTGCATGTCATAGCAGAGAATGAGGCTTCACGTCACCCACCACTGCAACAGTCCATTGGCATATATTTAGGCCTAGCACACAGGCAGAGCAGAGAGGTCCCGTAACAGACGATCTGGCTTCATGTCAGCAGAGAATCAGTCTGCATGTCATAGCAGAGAATCAGGCTTCACGTCAGCCACCACTGCAACAGTCCATGGTCATAAATTTAGGCCCAGCACCCAGGCAGAGGAGAGAGGTCCCGTAACAGACAATCTGGCTTCATGTCAGCAGAGAATTAGTCTGCATGTCATAGCAGAGAATCAGGCTTCATGTCAGCCACCACTGCAACAGTCCATTGGCATATATTTAGGCCTAGCACACAGGCAGAGGAGAGGTTCATTCAACTTTGGGTAGCATCGCAATATAATGGTAAAATGAAAATAAAAATAGGATTGAATGAGGAAGTGCCCTGGAGTCCAATAATATATGGTTATGGGGAGGTAGTTAATGTCTAATCTGGACAAGGGACGGACAGGTCCTGTGGGATCCATGCCTGGTTCATTTTTATGAACGTCAGCTTGTCCACATTGGCTGTAGACAGGCGGCTGCGTTTGTCTGTAATGACGCCCCCTGCCGTGCTGAATACACGTTCAGACAAAACGCTGGCTGCCGGGCAGGCCAGCACCTCCAAGGCATAAAAGGCTAGCTCTGGCCACGTGGACAATTTAGAGACCCAGAAGTTGAATGGGGCCGAACCATCAGTCAGTACGTGGAGGGGTGTGCACACGTACTGTTCCACCATGTTAGTGAAATGTTGCCTCCTGCTAACACGTTGCGTATCAGGTGGTGGTGCAGTTAGCTGTGGCGTGTTGACAAAAGTTTTCCACATCTCTGCCATGCTAACCCTGCCCTCAGAGGAGCTGGCCGTGACACAGCTGCCTTGGCGACCTCTTGCTCCTCCTCTGCCTTGGCCTTGGGCTTCCACTTGTTCCCCTGTGACATTTGGGAATGCTCTCAGTAGCGCGTCTACCAACGTGCGCTTGTACTCGCGCATCTTCCTATCACGCTCCAGTGCAGGAAGTAAGGTGGGCACATTGTCTTTGTAGCGTGGATCCAGCAGGGTGGCAACCCAGTAGTCCGCACAGGTTAAAATGTGGGCAACTCTGCTGTCGTTGCGCAGGCACTGCAGCATGTAGTCGCTCATGTGTGCCAGGCTGCCCAGGGGTAAGGACAAGCTGTCCTCTGTGGGAGGCGTATCGTCATCGTCCTGCCTTTCCCCCCAGCCACGCACCAGTGATGGACCCGAGCTGCGTTGGGTGCCACCCCGCTGTGACCATGCTTCATCCTCATCCTCCTCCACCTCCTCCTCATCCTCGTCCTCCTCGTCCTCCAGTAGTGGGCCCTGGCTGGCCACATTTGTACCTGGCCTCTGCTGTTGCAAAAAACCTCCCTCTGAGTCACTTCGAAGAGACTGGCCTGA
Source organism: Bufo gargarizans (assembly GCF_014858855.1). Classification (NCBI taxonomy): domain Eukaryota; kingdom Metazoa; phylum Chordata; class Amphibia; order Anura; family Bufonidae; genus Bufo; species Bufo gargarizans. The sequence continues at coordinate 15,084,840 of NC_058087.1, read as the reverse complement.
AAGTGCTAAAAATGACCCCTCTTCCTCATCCTCCTCCTCCTCCTCCTGGGCCACCTCCTGTTCCATCATCGCCCTAAGTGTTTTCTCAAGGAGACATAGAAGTGGTATTGTAACGCTGATAACGGTGTCATCGCCACTGGCCATGTTGGTGGAGTACTCGAAACAGCGCAACAGGGCACACAGGTCTCGCATGGAGGCCCAGTCATTGGTGGTGAAGTGGTGCTGTTCTGTAGTGCGACTGACCCGTGCGTGCTGCAGCTGAAACTCCACTATGGCCTGCTGCTGCTCGCACAGTCTGTCCAGCATGTGCAAGGTGGAGTTCCACCTGGTGGGCACGTCGCATATGAGGCGGTGAGCGGGAAGGCCGAAGTTACGCTGTAGCGCAGACAGGCGAGCAGCGGCAGGATGTGAACGCCGGAAGCGCGAACAGACGGCCCGCACTTTATGCAGCAGCTCTGACATGTCGGGGTAGTTGTGAATGAACTTCTGCACCACCAAATTCAGCACATGCGCCAAGCAAGGGATGTGCGTCAAATTGGCTAGTCCCAGAGCTGCAACGAGATTTCGCCCATTATCACACACCACCAGGCCGGGCTTGAGGCTCACCGGCAGCAACCACTCGTCGGTCTGTTGTTCAATACCCCGCCACAACTCCTGTGCGGTGTGGGGCCTGTCCCCCAAACATATGAGTTTCAGAATGGCCTGCTGACGTTTACCCCGGGCTGTGCTGAAGTTGGTGGTGAAGGTGTGTGGCTGACTGGATGAGCAGGTGGAAGAAGAGGAGGAGGAAGCCGAGAAGGAGGAGGTGGCAACAGGAGGCAAAGAATGTTGCCCTGCGATCCTTGGCGGCGGCAGGACGTGCGCCAAACAGCTCTCCGCCTGGGGCCCAGCTGCCACTACATTTACCCAGTGTGCAGTTAGGGAGATATAGCGTCCCTGGCCGTGCTTACTGGTCCACGTATCTGTGGTTAGGTGGACCTTGCTACAGATGGCGTTGCGCAGTGCACACTTGATTTTATCGGATACTTGGTTGTGCAGGGAAGGCACGGCTCTCTTGGAGAAGTAGTGCCGGCTGGGAACAACATACTGTGGGACAGCAAGCGACATGAGCTGTTTGAAGCTGTCTGTGTCCACCAGCCTAAATGACAGCATTTCATAGGCCAGTAGTTTAGAAATGCTGGCATTCAGGGCCAGGGATCGAGGGTGGCTAGGTGGGAATTTACGCTTTCTATCAAATGTTTGTGAGATGGAGAGCTGAACGCTGGCGTGTGACATGGTTGAGACGCTTGGTGACGGAGGTGGTGGTGGTGGTGTTGGTGGTACATCCCCTGTTTGCTGGGCGGCAGGTGCCAACGTTCCTCCAGAGGCGGAGGAAGAGGCCGAGGCGGCAGCAGCAGAATAGGCCGAGGCGGCAGCAGCAGAAGAGGTAGCAGGGGGAGCCTGAGTGACTTCCTTGGTTTTAAGGTGTTTACTCCACTGCAGTTCATGCTTTGCATGCAGGTGCCTGGTCATGCAGGTTGTGCTCAGGTTCAGAACGTTAATGCCTCGCTTCAGGCTCTGATGGCACAGCGTGCAAACCACTCGGGTCTTGTCGTCAGCACATTGTTTGAAGAAGTGCCATGCCAGGGAACTCCTTGAAGCTGCCTTTGGGGTGCTCGGTCCCAGATGGCGGCGGTCAGTAGCAGGCGGAGTCTCTTGGCGGCGGGTGTTCTGCTTTTGCCCACTGCTCCCTCTTTTGCTACGCTGTTGGCTCGGTCTCACCACTGCCTCTTCCTCCGAACTGTGAAAGTCAGTGGCACGACCTTCATTCCATGTGGGGTCTAGGACCTCATCGTCCCCTGCATCGTCTTCCACCCAGTCTTGATCCCTGACCTCCTGTTCAGTCTGCACACTGCAGAAAGACGCAGCAGTTGGCACCTGTGTTTCGTCATCATCAGAGACATGCTGAGGTGGTATTCCCATGTCCTCATCATCAGGAAACATAAGTGGTTGTGCGTCAGTGCATTCTATGTCTTTCACCGCTGGGGAAGGGCTAGGTGGATGCCCTTGGGAAACCCTGCCAGCGGAGTCTTCAAACAGCATAAGAGACTGCTGCATAACTTGAGGCTGAGACAGTTTCCCTGGTATGCATGGGGGTGATGTGACAGACTGATGGGGTTGGTTTTCAGGCGCCATCTGTGCGCTTTCTGCAGAAGACTGGGTGGGAGATAATGTGAACGTGCTGGATCCACTGTCGGCCACCCAATTGACTAATGCCTGTACCTGCTCAGGCCTTACCATCCTTAGAACGGCATTGGGCCCCACCATATATCGCTGTAAATTCTGGCGGCTACTGGGACCTGAGGTAGTTGGTACACTAGGACGTGTGGATGTGGCAGAACGGCCACGTCCTCTCCCAGCACCAGAGGGTCCACTAACACCACCACGACCATGTCCACGTCCGCGTCCCTTACTAGATGTTTTTCTCATTGTTATGGTTCACCACAACAACAAATATATTATTTGGCCCAATGTATTGTATTCAAATTCAGCGGGATATAAATTTGAGGCCTAGTATTTAGGCGCTGGGTGACCGGTATGGATTTAGTGACAGAATTAGACTTGGAAATGCACAGAAGCGTGTGTGTGAAGTTATTCTGAATGACCCTATGTGCACCTTCAATATTATATACCCTTTTAGGGATAGATTTCAAATAGCTCTGATATAGCAGAAACCACTAAATTATGAAATTGCTAAATTGGGAATTGTACTTCAACCCAGAACAAAAAATGTGCTTTGACGGACACTAAATATCTTGCCCAGCAACAACAGTACAGCGGTGGGTAACGAGAGATTTAGAGGGATTTAAATTTGAGGCCTAGTATTTAGGCGCTGGGTCACCGGTATGGATTTAGTGACAGAATTAGACTTGGAAATGCACAGAAGCGTGTGTGTGAAGTTATTCTGAATGACCCTATGTGCACCTTCAATATTATATACCCTTTTAGGGATAGATTTCAAATAGCTCTGATATAGCAGAAACCACTAAATTATGAAATTGCTAAATTGGGAATTGTACTTCAACCCAGAACAAAAAATGTGCTTTGACGGACACTAAATATCTTGCCCAGCAACAACAGTACACCGGTGGGTAACGAGAGATTTAGAGGGAATTAAATTTGAGGCCTAGTATTTAGGCGCTGGGTCACCGGTATGGATTTAGTGACAGAATTAGACTTGGAAATACACAGTAGCGGGTGTGTGTGAAGTTATTCTGAATGACCCTATGTGCACCTTCAATATTATATACCCTTTTAGGGATAGATTTCAAATAGCTCTGATATAGCAGAAACCACTAAATTATGAAATTGCTAAATTGGGAATTGTACTTCAACCCAGAACAAAAAATGTGCTTTGACGGACACTAAATATCTTGCCCAGCAACAACAGTACAGCGGTGGGTAACGAGAGATTTAGAGGGAATTAAATTTGAGGCCTAGTATTTAGGCGCTGGGTCACCGGTATGGATTTAGTGACAGAATTAGACTTGGAAATGCACAGAAGCGTGTGTGTGAAGTTATTCTGAATGACCCTATGTGCACCTTCAATATTATATACCCTTTTAGGGATAGATTTCAAATAGCTCTGATATAGCAGAAACCACTAAATTATGAAATTGCTAAATTGGGAATTGTACTTCAACCCAGAACAAAAAATGTGCTTTGACGGACACTAAATATCTTGCCCAGCAACAACAGTACAGCGGTGGGTAACGAGAGATTTAGAGGGATTTAAATTTGAGGCCTAGTATTTAGGCGCTGGGTCACCGGTATGGATTTAGTGACAGAATTAGACTTGGAAATGCACAGAAGCGTGTGTGTGAAGTTATTCTGAATGACCCTATGTGCACCTTCAATATTATATACCCTTTTAGGGATAGATTTCAAATAGCTCTGATATAGCAGAAACCACTAAATTATGAAATTGCTAAATTGGGAATTGTACTTCAACCCAGAACAAAAAATGTGCTTTGACGGACACTAAATATCTTGCCCAGCAACAACAGTACAGTGGTGGGTAACGAGAGATTTAGAGGGATTTAAATTTGAGGCCTAGTATTTAGGCGCTGGGTCACCGGTATGGATTTAGTGACAGAATTAGACTTGGAAATGCACAGAAGCGTGTGTGTGAAGTTATTCTGAATGACCCTATGTGCACCTTCAATATTATATACCCTTTTAGGGATAGATTTCAAATAGCTCTGATATAGCAGAAACCACTAAATTATGAAATTGCTAAATTGGGAATTGTACTTCAACCCAGAACAAAAAATGTGCTTTGACGGACACTAAATATCTTGCCCAGCAACAACAGTACACCGGTGGGTAACGAGAGATTTAGAGGGAATTAAATTTGAGGCCTAGTATTTAGGCGCTGGGTCACCGGTATGGATTTAGTGACAGAATTAGACTTGGAAATACACAGTAGCGGGTGTGTGTGAAGTTATTCTGAATGACCCTATGTGCACCTTCAATATTATATACCCTTTTAGGGATAGATTTCAAATAGCTCTGATATAGCAGAAACCACTAAATTATGAAATTGCTAAATTGGGAATTGTACTTCAACCCAGAACAAAAAATGTGCTTTGACGGACACTAAATATCTTGCCCAGCAACAACAGTACAGCGGTGGGTAACGAGAGATTTAGAGGGAATTAAATTTGAGGCCTAGTATTTAGGCGCTGGGTCACCGGTATGGATTTAGTGACAGAATTAGACTTGGAAATACACAGTAGCGGGTGTGTGTGAAGTTATTCTGAATGACCCTATGTGCACCTTCAATATTATATACCCTTTTTGGGATAGATTTCAAATAGCTCTGATATAGCAGGAACCACTAAATTATGAAATTGCTAAATTGGGAATTGTACTTCAACCCAGAACAAAAAATGTGCTTTGACGGGCACTAAATAACTTTCCCAGCTACAACAGGACAACGGTAACGAGAGATTTAGAGGGATTTAAATTTGAGGCCTAGTATTTAGGCGCTGGGTGACAGGTATGGGTTTAGTGACAGAATTAGACTTGGAAATACACAGTAGCGGGTGTGTGTGAAGTTATTCTGAATGACCCTATGTGCACCTTCAATATTATATACCCTTTTTGGGATAGATTTCAAATAGCTCTGATATAGCAGAAACCACTAAATTATGAAATTGCTAAATTGGGAATTGTACTTCAACCCAGAACAAAAAATGTGCTTTGACGGACACTAAATATCTTGCCCAGCAACAACAGTACAGCGGTGGGTAACGAGAGATTTAGAGGGAATTAAATTTGAGGCCTAGTATTTAGGCGCTGGGTCACCGGTATGGATTTAGTGACAGAATTAGACTTGGAAATACACAGTAGCGGGTGTGTGTGAAGTTACTCTGAATGACCCTATGTGCACCTTCAATATTATATACCCTTTTTGGGATAGATTTCAAAGAGCTCTGATATAGCAGGAACCACTAAATTATGAAATTGCTAAATTGAGAATTGTATTTCAACCCAGAACAAGAAATGTGCTTGAACGGACACTAAATAACTCGCCCAGCTACAGCACTAGGGACAGATTTAGCTGGATATAAATTTGAGGCCTAGTATTTAGGCGCTGGGTGACCGGTATGGATTTAGTGACAGAATTAGACTGGGATATGGCCAAAAAATGAACAGACTATTGCTGGTTAAATGCACTTGGTGTGACAGCTTCACCCTGATGTAGGCTTTAGCCAAAAAACAACCACACCATTGAGGGTTAAATGCACTTGGTGACAGGCGCAGCTTGCCCCTGATTTTGTATATGGCCAAAAAATGAACAGACTATTGCTGGTTAAATGCACTTGGTGTGACAGCTTCACCCTGATGTAGGCTTTAGCCAAAAAACAACCACACCATTGAGGGTTAAATGCACTTGGTGACAGGCGCAGCTTGCCCCTGATTTTGTATATGGCCAAAAAATGAACAGACTATTGCTGGTTAAATGCACTTGGTGTGACAGCTTCACCCTGATGTAGGCTTTAGCCAAAAAACAACCACACCATTGAGGGTTAAATGCACTTGGTGACAGGCGCAGCTTGCCCCTGATTTTGTATATGGCCAAAAAATGAACAGACTATTGCTGGTTAAATGCACTTGGTGTGACAGCTTCACCCTGATGTAGGCTTTAGCCAAAAAACAACCACACCATTGAGGGTTAAATGCACTTGGTCGCAGCTTGTGCTGGCGCACCACAAGACACAAAATGGCCGCCGATCACCCCAGAAAAATGAGACTGACAAACGGTCTGTGCAGCCTAAAAACAGTGAGCAATTGAGGATCAGCAGCTCAATGATCCACAGCTGCAGATCGATCAGTTAATCAAGTCCTTTGGAGGAGTTAATCTGCCTAATCTCGCCCTACTGTCGCAGCCGCAACCTCTCCCTACGCTAATCAGAGCAGAGTGACGGGCGGCGCTATGTGACTCCAGCTTAAATAGAGGCTGGGTCACATGGTGCTCTGGCCAATCACAGCCATGCCAATAGTAGGCATGGCTGTGATGGCCTCTTGGGGCAAGTAGTATGACGCTTGTTGATTGGCTGCTTTGCAGCCTTTCAAAAAGCGCCAAGAAAGCGTCACAAAAGCGCCAAGAAAGCGACGAACACCGAACCCGAACCCGGACTTTTACGAAAATGTCCGGGTTCGGGTCCGTGTCACGGACACCCCAAAATTCGGTACGAACCCGAACTATACAGTTCGAGTTCGCTCATCCCTACTCATGAGCAAACTGCTCCAGTTGTGTCCGGTTTGAAGGGTGCCTTTTCCAGACTGCATGTTTCAGCTCCTTCCAAAGATGCTCAATAGGATTGAGGTCAGGGCTCATAGAAGGCCACTTTAGAATAGTCCAATTTTTTCCTCTTAGCCATTCTTGGGTGTTTTTAGCGGTGTGTTTTGGGTCATTGTCCTGTTGCAAGACCCATGACCTGCGACTGAGACCAAGCTTTCTGACACTGGCTAGTACATTTCTCTCTAGAATTCCTTGATAGTCTTGAGATTTCATTGTACCCTGCACAGATTCAAGACACCCTGTGCCAGACGCAGCAAAGCAGCCCCAGAACATAACAGAGCCTCCTCCATGTTTCACAGTAGGGACAGTGTTCTTTTCTTGATATGCTTCATTTTTTCGTCTGTGAACATACAGCTGATGTGCCTTGGCAAAAACTTCGATTTTTGTCTCATCTGTCCACAGGACATTCTCCCAGAAGCTTTGTGGCTTGTCAACATGTAGTTTGGCATATTCCAGTCTTGCTTTTTTATGATTCGTTTTCAACAATGGTGTCCTCCTTGGTCGTCTCCCATGTAGTCCACTTTGGCTCAAACAACGACGGATGGTGCGATCTGACACTGATGTTCCTTGAGCATGAAGTTCACCTTGAATCTCTTTAGAAGTCTTTCTAGGCTCTTTTGTTACCATTCGGATTATCCGTCTCTTAGATTTGTCATCAATTTTCCTCCTGCGGCCACGTCCAGGGAGGTTGGCTACAGTCCCATGGATCTTAAACTTATGAATAATATGTGCAACTGTACTCACAGGAACATCTAGTTGCTTGGAGATGGTCTTATAGCCTTTACCTTTAACATGCTTGTCTATAATTTTCTTTCTGATCTCTTGAGACAGCTCTTTCCTTTGCTTCCTCTGGTCCATGTCGAGTGTGGTACACACCATATCACCAAACAACACAGTGATTACCTGGAGCCATATATATAGGCCCAATGGCTGATTACAAGGTTGTAGACACCTGTGATGCTAATTAGTGGACACACCTTGAATTAACATGTCCCTTTGGTCACATTATGTTCTGTGTTTTCTAGGGGTACCATCATTTTTGTCCATGCCTGTTTCATGAGTTTATTTTTTTACATAATTCTGTTGAAGCATGGTTGAAAAACAATGTCTGACTTTCATTGGTTAACATTTATAGAATTTTAATTTATTATTACTTTTGTCAGATTAAAGTTATTTCTGTGACCATTGTGACTTTTTCTTTCATTGACCAAAGGGTACCAACAATTTTGTCCACGTCTGTATATATATATATATATAATTATATACATATATATAGCACACACATTTTATTATTTTATATCGCTATATATTATATTGTATTGTTGCAATTTATACTATATTGTGCCATCCTGCAAAAACCAAACATTTGTCGAAAAAAATTGAAATGTAACAATAGAAAACTGAAGAAAAACCCCAAAGGCCCAAAGTAGGCTGATCCTTAGGGCTCATGCACATGAACGTATTTTATTTCCTCATCGGTTCCATTTTTTAACAGACCGTATGCAGAACCATTCATTTCAATGGGTCTGCAAAAAAAAAACGGAAGTTACTCCATGTGCATTGCGTTTCTGTATGTCTGTTCCACAAAAAAAAGAACATGTTCTATTATTGTCGGCATTATGGACAAGGATAGGACTGCTCAATTAGGGGCCAGCTGTTCCGTTACACAAAATATGGAATGTACATGGACATCATCCATATTTTTTGTGGATCCGTGTTTTGCGGACTGAAAAATACATACGGTCGTGTGCATGAGCCCTTATTCTCATCCCAGCCTTTGGTAGCCCTTGACAGTGATGGCCAGGAGTGGAAAGAGTTATGAAAACAGCTGAAGGGGCAGTGCTATGCAATTTCCATATCTCCCATAGAAGTGAATGGATGCTAAACAAAGCGTGCAGCACAGTGGGTTACACTGAGTCCATAACTCCTGACTTACAGAAACAGCATAGCTTGATGTGCTAAGTTATCAGCATAGCTCTGGTACATTGCTATAGGAGTTACAGAAACAGCAGATCATAGCATGTTTCGTTAATTCCAGTCACCACTTACGAGTGTTATTCCATCTCAGCCAAAGGTTGAGATGGATACAATCATTTAAGGGGTTAATAATCTAATTTACTCTTGTACGTATCTTGTAGGTATTGTTCAAAAAAATTCATCTAGTGTAAAGCAATATGTAAAAGACGAAGGAGGAGGGGGGGGGGGATGTGGCTGCAGTTTCTCACTCAATGTTTTAGTAAATAGAGAGAGAGAGAGAGAGAGAGAAGATATCTGTTTGGCTCAGTGTAAAGTATCACTTTTATTTTAGGCTAGAAAGTGGGAATTTACACAAAATCTCTGGACGCACTTTATCCATACATCTACAATATGCATCCATGACTTAGTACAAGTCCTTTCACACTGATGCACGGCCAGATTCAATGTATTAACTCAATGTGTTTCTTTATTTACATAGAAAAATGAGCAACCCAAATATGAGGCGCAACCTTACATGTATATATACTTCGTAATCTTCATAATATTCGGGTCCTTTTTCACCCTCAATCTCTTCATTGGTGTGATTATAGATAACTTCAATCAGCAGAAAAAGAAGATAAGTATTTCTATCAAGCAATTTGCTGTTCACGTCTTTTAACCCCCATCTTAAAAAAATCTTGTTAACCTAACCAAAATAGACCCTATTTAAAGGGTCACTAAATGTAAAAAAAACTAAAAACTTTGATATATCATAAAGAAGTATTAAAAGTTTAGATCTCAGGGAGGTCTGAGTGTAGAGACCCTCACCAAGCCTTAGAACGAGGGGAGAGAAGCACAAGAGATGGGCTCCAAAGAAGTCTTGATTCTGTCCTCAGCAGCAGAGAGTACACTATGCGTGTGCTTCACTCCCTTCGTTCTAGGAATCGGGGGGCTCAGACCCCCTCCAATCTAAAATTTTGAAATGTCTCCATGACATATCAAAAGTTTGTTGAAAAGTTAGTTAGTTACCCTTTAAACTATTGATGGCATATGCCCAGGTTATACCGTAAATATCTGGAGAATTGGCCAAGCACTCTTTGAAATTCTTATAGACTTGAATGAAGAGGAACGTCAACCTCTAAAATCCAGTCTACAGTTAGATGCGTCCAACTCCTGTGAGGAATGGGAATCAGGAGGCCCAATTTTCCCCAAAAGGAAATGGTACAAATAGTGGGAACCCCCACATATCAGACAATTATAGCATACGCTGTGGAAATGGAAATACACCTTTAGAAAAGGGAGGAAATTATGTTTCTGCTTAGATTTATTTTGATTTTAATATTTTACTTAGGAGGTCAAGACATCTTTATGACTGAGGAACAGAAGAAGTATTACAATGCAATGAAGAAGCTCGGATCCAAGAAACCACAAAAGCCAATCCCACGACCTAAGGTTAGACTAAAATTTCAATAAAAACTAAATTAGTCTTTTGAGTGAAATATTATAGGTATATAACTATTTAACTCTTCCTAAAGCTGGCCTACAGTTTAGATACCTGGGATCTCACCTGATCCCCCCGCATACACATGGAACCTTATCTTGTGTATTTTCTGAATGGAGTGAGATGAGAAATCCACAGCTACGCACTTTCAGTGACAGCTATCTCACCGAGAACAAATGGATGGAGCACGACATCCAGTCGTCTAATCTACCCAACTTCTGCTGTCAGGGGAGAGTCGAGAGGCTACATATTAAATGGTCAGCCAGGGCCACTGAAATCAGCAGGTTCAGACTAAATCAATCACCTGTATGGCCAGCCTAAAGGCTATGGACACCACAGCTCATAAATACTCATTATAGCTAAATTTTTATCAAACTGAACAGGGGCGTAGCTATAGGGAGTGCAGAGATAGCAGTCGCTACAGGGACCAGGAGCAGGTGGGGGCCCAAAGACCCTTGTACCACATAAGAAGACAAATGTAATTTATGTGGCAACAGTAGTGACAAATGTAATTTATATGCAGCAGCAGTGACAAATGTAATTTCCCCACTACTAACATCATGCGCCAACCAAATTGTACCAATTTCTGTAAGTTCTGTGAGAATGATCCCCATTTCCTCTTCCTTTACTGCTTAGCTTCTCATCCCTCTGGGATGTGATAACCTGGGATGGGCCCCCATCACTTTGAGGGCCCCGTATCTACCACAGGAGCTATCTAATAAAAATGGAAATGCTTGAAAAGGGCATATCCTGGTATAATATGTAAGCCCTATGGTTTCTAACGAAATATTTAAAGGCAGGCATCTAAACCCCCAAAATGACTCACTGCGTGTTCCAGTATGAGTAGCTTTGTTGTATACTGTGTTGGCCCTTCCTGGACATACTGAGACTGATAACCAGTATTTTTTTTCCACAGAATGTTTTACAGGGATTCGTATTTGACATTGTCACAAACCAAATATTTGACATCATCGTCATGTGTCTCATATTCCTGAACATGGTAACAATGATGATCGAAACTGAAGGCCAGAGTACACAAATGGGGGATAACTTGTATTGGATTAATCTGGTCTTTGTTGTGCTCTTTACCTGCGAATTCCTCCTCAAACTCTTTTCCCTGCGCCATTATTATTTCACAAATGGATGGAATATATTTGACTTGGTTGTGGTCATACTCTCCATTGTAGGTAAGATGGTCCTACTGGTGGAATTGAATGGAAATGTCAGTCATATCCTGGTGATTTTCAGATGAGGGAGGCTCGAACTGCGAGAAAAACGTTAACGGGGGTGTCCGCTAATAAATCTGATTCACTGTATATTAATGCAGTGTATTTTACAAAATTACTGTTTATGTAGAATATTTCTGTATATCAACTAAAAACAGGTCTTCCTAGGTGGCCATACACTTTCAATAGCCGTCAGTCTCTTAGTCGGTGGACAGCTATTTTCTCGATTCCCCATACACGTGCATGGTCGAGTCAGCTGATGATTTCTGAATAAAGAGAGGGGAGTAAGCTGCTGCCAGAAACTCTGCCAGAGGCTTATCTCCTATGAGAACAAAGGATTGCACAGATTGAAATCCAACATGCCCATCCCTTCTTGCTGCTGAGCGGAAAGTTTGGACACCCCAATACTCATTAGTTGGGTGACTTCTCCCACAAAATTGACCATCGTTTATCTGCTGTCTATGGTTGCCCTAAGGGTATGTTCACAAGGTGTATTTTGCATAGGCCCAATTCCCCTGATATTCCACGTCAGAAACCGCTGCAGTTTTCTTTTACAATGAATGTCACGGACCTTGGCGTGTCTTCCAGTGGCGTCTCTCCGGATACCGTAATAGAAGGGATGAGTTGTGGCCTTAAACTACAAAACGGGAGGTAGATACCAATGTGACCATCGGCGGAAAGAAACTGTGTGAGCAAGCACTTAAAGAGTTTTCCAGAAAATATGGTTTATATGGGATAGCAGATATATGTATATTTTTTTTAAAAGCACACTTATCTCACTGGATCCCCTGCCACTACTCTTCCAAGGCTGTCCTGTCCCCCACCATAGGGACATGGGACCTCTGCAGTCAAGTACTGGGAATATTTGGTGAGATGAGTATGCATTCTTTTTTATTTTTTTCCACAATTAATGTCCTGTTTTCATATATTGTATTTAAATGTATGATGTAGCCCCATTTTTTGTTTTATCTCTACGTCCTCCATTGGGAGAAAGTCGGGGCACCCCTACACACATTAGTTTAGCTGGTCCAACTGAAATCTGCAAGTTTGTCCAACATTAATAAAATGTGTATGGATAACTTTAGAATATTATTTTGGTATTAGAAAAACAGACCAGATCTGTTTGGTCATTTGGACCTCATCAGCGCAGGGCATGGTTCTAGTTATCTAAGGGCCCATGCACGCAAAAGTATTTTCTTTCCGTGTTTATTACTTTTTTTTTTGAGGATTTGCGGACCGTATGTGGAACCATTCATTTCAATGGGTCTTCAAAAAAAAAAAACGGTAGTTACTGCGTGTGCATTCTGTTTCAGTATGTCCATATTTCCTTTTTGCAAAAAAATAGAACTTGTCCTATTATTTTTCCGCATTAAGGACAAGGATAGGACTGTTCTATTAGGGGCCAGCTGTTCCGTTCCGCAAAACACAGAATGCACGTGCGGACCGCAAAATACATACGGTCGTGTGCATGAGCCCTAAGAGAGATACCATGGATTCAAACAAACTGGAACACTGCCTTACATAGCTACTCATAGAGGTAAGGCTGTATCTATAGCATCTAACATAGCTAAACAGAGTCCTTATCTGTGCTGATGAAGTTCAAAAGTCCAAACAGATCCTCACACATAAAGCAAAAACAAAACGTCACTTTGCAGTCTTAGTGTTAGTTCACACACAATGGAAAGTCCACATAGCAAAAATCACATGTTGTAGCAGCAACTGGTTAGTCTCCTGCTGCTGCTTATTAGCCTCACATTGATGCAGGTTTGTCTCTCGCTGCTGCAGATTAGCCTCCATGAGGTCCTTCGCAACAGCCTCTATTTTGTCATGGGGCACTGGTTGTAATACAGCTGGTTTAATGTACGACATACAACCGTGCCTGGAAAAATGCAGAACCCAAAAATATCGGCGTTGACGCCAGCCCCCGCATCCTCCACCAATTGTGGGGATTCGCTCTGGTAGACAGGGTGTGCGGACGCAGTACAGAGGCAAATTACCAGTTCTTAAATCAAACTTCCGTGTTTATTCACACATAAAGCAAAAACAAAATGTCATTTTGCAGTCTTGGTGTTAGTTCACACACAATGGAAAGTCCACACAGCAAAAATCACCTTGTTGGCAGCTCTGCCTCCAGCAGTCCATAGCAGGCTTTTAGGGGGCCCGTTTCCCTTACAGACGGGTCTCAGCCCTCCAGCACGGCACAAGTCTCAGATCCCAGCACACACACCTCCTGAGCTCCACTGTCAGACTGAGGTAATCCTCCTCACCTGGCAGTGCTGGCTGGTTTTTAGGCCTGGCGAAACCTGGTCTGGAACATGGGGAGTAGTCACCCATCCAGCACTTTGACTACTCCCAGTAAGAGCCATCCCGGATCAGCTATACAGCCATACTAAGTATTAAGGTGTCAAACAGCAACTGCTGCTGACACATAAAAACTGGCTCTTACTCCACTATCATCCACGATTATTCCTTGTACCTTCTTACACAATGTATAGTCATATAGTGGCATATGTTTTTGGGAGTGTCAGACTCTAAAGGAAGGTGCGAGAAGGCTGTGCACACCAGCCCACCAGAGGCCAAAAGGAGGTTCTTTTGGCCTCCGTCAGATTACTGGGAGCCAATGGTTTTATTTAGTGTATGCATTGGAAGCTTTCACTAACTCTATTAAATAGGTTCTCTGAGTTTTTAATATTTATGACCTATCCTGAGGATGTCATCAATATCAGATCAGTGGGCGTCCGACACTCAGGACCCCTGCCAATCAGCTGTACAGGGAGACAGCACACAGTACGCATGTGCCGTCTCTTGTCTCTCTTTGCCATAGACATACAGCAACAAGCAGGAAAGGAGATGGCATGTGCACACTACGTGCTCCATCTCTTCATACAGCTGATAGGCGGAGGTGCCTGGTGTCGGACCCCCGCCGATCTGATATTGATGACCTATCCTGAGGATTGGTCATCAATATTAAAAGCCTGGACCAACCCCTTTAACCCCTTAACGCAAAATGCCGTGCATGTACGGCGGGATATGCTGTGCCAGAACGCATTCCACTGTACATGCATGGCGGGCTTATTGGGCGGGTGTAGGAGCTGCGCCCGCCCGATCACTGCAAGGGTCCGGCAGTCCTTGATAGCGCTGGTGTTGGCGGGATTTGATGTTTCAGAAGGCAGCCCGATGCCGTGCAGAGGCTGCCCAATGCCTTGCCATGGCATCAGGAACTGCCTTCTACAGGAGCCGAGGAGATCCAGCCTCAGGCTGGGTCTCCTAGGCAACCTGTTAGTGTATTACTCTGTGTAATACACTAACAGGCAATGCATTACAATACAGATGCCTTGCAAAGGGGATCATACCACCAAAAGTGAACATCAGAAATAAAGTAAAGAAACAAAAAGTAAAAAATAAATGTTTTTAACAAAAATTAATAAAGTAATAAAATTAATAAAGTAAAAAAAAAAACGCCCTTTCCCTTTATTTTATAATAAAAAACTGAAAAAAGAAGCAAAACACACATATAAGGTATTGCCGAGTCCATAATGACCGCCTCTATAAATATATCACATGAACCACCCTGTCTGATAAATACCATAACAAAATAAAATAAAAACCGTGTAAAACCGTGTCACCTTACATCACAAAAAAGTGCAACACCAAGTGATCAAAAAGGCATATGCCCCTCAAAATAGTACCAATCTAACCGTCACCTCATCCCGCAATCGCCCAAAAATAAAAATTAAACTATGGCTCAGAATATGAAGACACTAAAACATCATTTTTTTTGTTTAAAAAATTCTGGTATTCTGTAAAACTTAAGTAAATAAAAAAAAGTATACATATTAGGTATCGCCGCATCTGTAATAACTTGTTCTATAAAAATATCACATGACCTAACCCCTCAGATGAATACCGTAAAAAATAAAAACGGTGTAAAAAAAGCCATTTGTTGTCACTTTACATCACAAAAAGTATAATAGCAAGCGATCAAACAGTAATACGCACCCCAAAATAGTGCCAATTAAACCGTCATCTCATCCTGAAAAAAAGGAGCCCCTACACAAGACAGACGCCCAAAAAATGAATAAAACTATGGCTTTCAGAATGTGGAGACACTAAAGAATATTTTTTTTTTATGCTTTGTTATGTAGAACTGAAACAAATAATTTGGTATTGTCGTGTCCGTGACAACCTGCTCTATAAAAATACCACATGATCTAACCTGTCAGATACATGTTGTAAGTAACAAAAAATAAAAACCTTGCCTCACAAAAAGTGTAATATAGAGCAACCAAAAATCGTATGTACCCTAAACTAGTACCAACAAAACTGCCACCCTATCCCGTAGTTTCTAAAATGGGGTCACTTTTTGGGAGTTTCTACTCTAGGGGTGCATCAGGGGGCTTCAAATGGGACATGGTGTCAAAAAACCAGTCCAGCAAAATCTGCCTTCCAAAAACCGTATGGCATTCCTTCAGCGCCCTGCCGTGTGCCCCTACAGCAGTTTACGACCACATATGGGGTGTTTCTGTAAACTACAGAATCAGGGCCATAAATATTGAGTTTTGTTTGGCTGTTAACCCTTGCTTTGTAACTGGAAAAAAAAATTTAAATGGAAAATCTGCCAAAAAAGTGGAATTCAGAAATTTCATCTCTATTTTCCATTAAATTCTTGTGGAACACCTAAAGGGCTAACAAAGTTTGTAAAATCAGTATTGAATACCTTCAGGGGTGTAGTTTGTAAAATGGGGTCATTTTTGGGTGGTTTCTATTATGTAAGCTTCACAAAGTGACTTCAGACCTGAACTGGTCCTGAAAAAGTGGGTTTTAGAAATTTTCTGAAAAATTTTAAGATTTGCTTCTAAATTTCTAGGCGTTGTAACGTCCCCAAAAAATAAAATGGCATTCCCAAAATGATCCAAACATAAAGTAGACATAAAGGAAATGTAAAATAATAACTATTTTTGGAGGTATTACTATCCATTATAAAAGTAGAAAAAATGAAATTTGCTAATTTGCAAATTTCAAAAAAAATTGGGTAAATTTGGTATTTTTTTATAAATAAAAATGAATGTCATGAAGTGCAATATGTGACGAAAAAACAATCTCAGAATGGCCTGGTTAAGTCAAAGCGTTTTAAAGTTATCACCACTTAAAGTGACACTGGTCAGATTTGCAAAAAATTGCCTGGTCCTTAAGGTGAAATATGGCCGTGTCCTTAACGCCTTAAGGACACAGCCTTATTTCACCTTAAGGACCAGGCCATTTTTTGCAAACCTGACCAGTGTCACTTTAAGTGGTGATAACTTTAAAACGCTTTGACTTATCTAGGCCATTCTGAGATTGTTTTTTCGTCACATATTGTACTTCATGACACTGGTAAAATGAAGTAAAAAAAATAATTTTTATTTATAAAAAAATACCAAATTTACCAAACTTTTTTAACAAATTGCAAATGTCCAAGTTTCAATTTCTCTACTTATATAATGCATAGTAATACCTCCAAAAATAGTTATTACTTTACATTCCCCATATGTCCACTTCATATTTGGATCATTTTGGGAATTTTTTTTTTTGGGGATGTTACAAGGCTTAGTTTAGAATCTTGAAATTTTTCAGAAATTTTCAAAAACCCACTTTTTAGGGACCAGTTCAGGTCTGAAGTCACTTTGTGAGGCTTATCTAATAGAAACCACCCCAAAATGACCCCATTCTAGAAACTACACCCCTCAAGGTATTAAAAACCGATTTTACAAACTTTGTTAACCCTTTAGGTGTTTCACAAGAGTTATTGGCAAATTGGGGTGAAATTTGAGAATTTAAATTTTTGGGGAAAATTTTCCATTTTAATCCATTTTTACTAGTAACAAAGCAAGGGTTAACAGCCAAACAAAAGGCTATATTTATATCCCCGATTCTGTAGTTTGCAGAAACACGCCATATGTGGCCGTAAACTACTTTACGGGCACACAGTAGGGCGTAGAGGGAAAGGTGCGCAGTATGGTTTTTGGAAGGCAGATTTTGCTGGACTGGTTTATTTACACCATGTCCCATTTGAAGCCCCCCTGATGCACCGCTAGAGTAGAAACTCCATAAAAGTGATACCATCTAAGAAACTACACCCCTCAAGGTATTCAAAACTGTTTTTACAAACTTTGTTAACCCTTTAGGTGGTGTACAAGAGTTATTGGCAAATGGGGATGAAATTTGAGAATTTCAATTTTTTTGACAAATTTTCCATTTTAATCCATTTTTTCTAGTAACAAAGCAAGGGTTAACAGCCAAACAAAATGCTATATTTATTGCCCCGATTCTGTAGTTTGCAGAAACACTCCATGTGTGGCCGTAAACTACTGTACGGGCACACAGTAGGGCGTAGAGGGAAAGGTGCGCCGTATGGTTTTTGGAAGGCAGATTTTGCTGGACAGGTTTATTTACACCATGTCCCATTTGAAGCCCCCCTGATGCACCCCTAGAGTAGAAACTCCATAAAAGTGACCCCATCTAAGAAACTACACCCCTTAAGGTATTCAAAACTGATTTTACAAACGTTGTTTACCCTTTAGATGTTGCAAAAGAGCTATTGGCAAATGGAGATGGAAAATTTGCCAAAACATTTAAATTCTCAAATTTCATTTTAATCTATTTTTTCCAGTAACAAAGCAAGAGTTAACAGCCAAACAAAATGCTGTATTTATTGCCCTGATTCTTTGCAGAAACACTCCATATGTGGCCGTAAACTACTGTACGGGCACACAGTAGGGCGTAGAGGGAAAGGTGCGCTGTGTGGTTTTTGAAAGGCAGATTTTGCTGGACTGGTTTATTTACACCATGTCCCATTTGAAGCCCCCCGATGCACCCCATGAATAGAAACTCCATAAAAGTGGCTCCATTTTCGAAACTATGGGATAAGGTGGCAGTTTTGTTGGGACTATTTTTAGGGTACATATGATTTTTGGTTTATCTATATTACATTTTTGTAAGGCAAGGTTACCAGAAATAGAAACTCTGAAATCTCATCTCCATTTGCCAATAACTCTTGTGGAACACCTAAAGGGTTAACAACATTTGTAAAATCAGTTTTGGATACTTTGAGGGGTGTCGTTTCTTAGATGGGGTCGCTTTTATGGAGTTTTTACTCTAGGGGTGCATCAGGGGGGCTTCAAATAGGACATGGTGCCAAAAAAAAGGGCCATCAAAATCTGCCTTCCAGAAACCATACAGCGTTCCTTTCCTTCTGCGCAGTGCCGTTTGGTCATACAGCAGTTTACGACCACATATGGGATGTTTCTGTAAACTGCTGTATGAGGGTAATAAATATTAAGTTTTGTTTGGCTGTTAACCCTTACTTTGTTATTGGAAAAAAACTGATTTAATTTTTTACTGTGTTCATCTGAGGGGTTGGGGGGGGGATTTTGATAGAGCAGATTCTTACAGACGCGGCGATACCTAATATGTAAATTATGTTTTACACTATATTATCTTTTTATAAACAAGAAAAAAAAACATTTTAGTATCTCCATAGTCTAAGAGGCTTTTTGTTTTTAGACGAATATTTTATGTAGGGGCTAATTTTTTGAGGGATGATAGGACGGTTTTATTGTCACTATTTTGGGGGGCATATGACTTTTTGATCGCTTGCTATTACAATAATCTGCGGGGTTAAGGGGGGGTATTTTTATAGAGCAGATTATTACAGACGCGGCGATACCTAATATGTCTACTTTTTTTATTTTATTTTTACAAAATAATATTTTCGAAAAAACTTTTTTTTTGTTTTAGTGTCTCAAGTCTGAGAACCAGTTTTTTATCCGATTGTCAGTGGCTAAATTGGGATATAAATTTTGTACTCCATTGAAGTGTGGTACTCCCTGAAGCAACCAATAATGCAGAGGCCTGGATGATCGGGGCACGTGTCACATTGGGTAGTGGTGTCCTTCCGTATCCCCCTCCTGTGACACACTCTGCACTTTTTTGGGGGTCCGTCCCTTCTTTCCAGTATGGGGGACCACACCTGGAAAGTGTTGGCCAGGGACGATCCGGGCGCCTACAATTCCTGAGGTACTCCGGCCTGCTCTTTCCCGGTCAGAAACTTCTAAGTGTACCCTGAGGTACTCTCACAAAGTTTGTACAGCTTCACGCCATACCTCGCCCGCTTAGAGGGAACATACTAGTGGAAAAGGAGTATCCCCTTGAACGCAATGGGAGACTCATCAACCGTGACGTCCCTTCCAGGTACATAGGCCTGTACAAATTTGGCCCCAAAGTGATCGATGACCGGCCTGATTTTGTACAGGCGGTCATAGGCAGGATCACCTTGGGGGGGACATGCTGCATTATCTGAATAATGCAGGCATTTCCGGATGGCCTCAAACCGGGAGCGTGTCATGGCTGTACTGTAAAGTGAGGTCTGGTAGAGGACGTCCCCACTTCAGTAATGCCTGACACGAGGTTTCTCGACTTGACCAGCGGTGGGGTGTGCGATGCGCTAAAAGTGTCCGGACACTAAGAGTTCCGGCCACAGTCAGCGTACGCACACAAAAAAAAAAAACTGCCTGCACCCCAAAAAAGTTGTCGGGGAAGGGGGGGAAGGGGGGGCAAGCTGCAGCTGCAACTAACTTTCCCTAAATATCCCTGCCTAATCTATCTTGTCCCTAGCCTTTCCCTTAATACCTGGGGGTGCTGGGGCACAGATGGGGTGCTGGATCCTGGGCTCTGAACAGATGGGGGGTGCTGGCTCTGAAACACCTTAGATCCTGAGCGGTGAAGGTGAAATCACCTCTCAGGATCTCTCTCATTGGTGGGCTGGGCGGGCGGTTCATTCAAATTATTGCAGCGCTCCTCTCCTCCTCCTTTTCAGTCCGGAGCCCGAGGAGAGAGGAGCACTGCGATAAATTGAATGAACCGCCCACCCATGAGAGCGATCTTGAGAGATGATTTCACCATCACCTCTCAGGATCTAAGGATGGTGATTGGTGGTGTATTATCACACCATCGATCACCATCCTGTTCCGGGTTATCGGGTCCCCAGAGACCCGAATAACCCGGAAATGCATCAAACCGCAGGTCTGAATTGACCTACACAGGACCCCCCTTGCATTTAGCCAAGGTGCCTGCTCAATGATTTGAGCAGGCACCGGGTTCCGATCGAGCGGCGGTGATCGGAAATACATAGGACGTACCGGTACGCCCTGTGTCCTTAACGATCGGGAAATCAGGGCATATCGGTACTCCCTATGTCCGGAACAGGAAAAGGGGTTAAAGGGTTTCTGTCATCAGAAAAAACTTTATTTAGCTGGCTGACATTAGCGATGTGCTAATGTCAGCAGAACATAACTGTATGACTTATATCTCCCTGCCTGCCACCGTTCGCACTAAATAATGACTTTTATCATATGCAAATGAGCCTCTAGGTGCTAGAGGGGCATTGCTGCAGCATCTAGAGGCTCCATTCTCTCACCGTTTGGCACGCCCTTGTAAAGGTGATTGACACCCTCGATCTCCTCCGTGCCCCGCAAATTTTAGTATTAGGCGCAGGCGCAGTGACTGAAGGACGGCAGCAGGTGAGCATCCTTCACTCACTGCGCCTGCGCCTAATACTAAAATGGACGGCGCAGGCGGGGGATTTGCGGTGCACGGAGGAGACCCAGGATGTCAATCACCTTTACAAGGGCATGCCAAACAGTGAGAGGACAGAGCTTTTAGGTGCTGCAGCAGCGCCCCACTTGCACCTAGAGGCTCATTTGCATATAATAAAAGTCATTATTTAGCGCAAACAGCGGCAGGCAGGGAGATATAAGTCATAGAGTTATATACACATCGCTAATGTCAGCCAGCTACATAACGATTTTTCTGACGACCGAAACCCTTTAAGGGGAAAAATGACCCGGTCTTTAAGGGGATAAGATTAGGGGATGTGAACAGAGCCTTACTTGCTTTTTTCCAGATTTGATTGGACAGTTTGTCTTCTACCTGTAATTCTTAAACTATTGGGAAACTACAGCTACCAGCATGCATAGCTGAAGAGCCTGTGGCTACCTTGCCATGAGTTGTAGATTCCAACAATGTTGGTGCTTTTGTATGTTTCATAGTGCAGAGGCCAGAACACCAGTTTTTATGTATTTATTCCAAAAAACTATGTTTTTTAATGAGATTTAGCTTTATATTATTGAAGTATCACCTACACACATATTTGGCACATATTTGGCATAACTTTCTGCATTTTTTACATTCCTTACAGGTATGTTTCTGCAAGACATAATAGAAAAACATTTTTTTTCACCAACACTATTCCGGGTCATAAGACTTGCAAGGATCGGAAGAATTCTGCGTCTTATTAGAGGAGCAAAGGGAATCCGTACCCTGCTTTTTGCACTGATGATGTCACTTCCTGCATTATTCAATATTGGTCTTCTGCTCTTCTTAGTCATGTTCATTTACGCCATCTTTGGAATGTACAGTTTTGCCTATGTGAAGAACGGGGGTGGCGTTGATAACATCTTTAACTTTGAAACATTTGGCAACAGTATGCTTTGTTTGTTCATGATCACAACATCGGCAGGATGGGATCTTTTGCTGGAGCCAAATCTTAAGACTGGAGAACCGGACTGTGACCCCAATTATCAACATACAAGTGGTAACAAAGGTAACTGTGGAAACTCATCAGTTGCCATTTTATTTTTTGTCAGCTACATCATCATCTCATTCCTCATTGTAGTTAATATGTACATTGCCGTCATCCTGGAAAATTTTAGTGTTGCCACTGAAGAAAGTGCAGAACCCTTAGGAGAAGATGACTTTGACATGTTCTATGAGGTTTGGGAAAAGTTCGACCCAAAGGCTACACAGTTTATTGAATACGATAAACTTTTTGATTTTGCGGATGCACTGGAACCACCTCTGCAAGTACCAAAACCAAACCGAATTCAACTCATTGCGATGGATCTGCCCATGGTAAATGGAGACAGAATCCACTGTCTTGACATTCTTTTTGCTTTCACAAAACGTGTTTTGGGTGGAGAGGAAGGTATGGACTCTCTTCGTATAACAATGGAGGATCGGTTTATGGCCTCCAACCCATCTAAGACTCCTTACGAACCCATTACAACTACCTTACGACGTAAACAAGAAGACGAATCTGCTACTCTTATACAGCGTTGCTACAGGCGTTACAGGCTGAGAAAAGCTGTGCGGGGTTCCACAGTGCCCAAAAAAAATAAAAATAAACGTGCTAGTATAGTGTCTAAAAGAGACCGAAGGTTTTCAAACTATATGGGAAATTCCAACACCATTGAATCAGGCGTGTCCACCTCAACCATGTCACCCCCTTCCTACGACAGTATCGAAAGGACACATGGAACAGACAATGAAAAGGAAGATGATGATGAAGATAGAAAAAGTCATGCAAAATAAATTCATATTGATTGTGTAATGAACCATTTATGAAGAACACAGAAGACTAAAAAGGTCCACAGGTGTTTGCTGGAAGATCTATGCCAAATTGTCAATTATATCTATGATGTACGTTTAGTGCCTATAAAACTATATGAAAATGAAGCTTTCGATAGGATCTACAAAAAGGTCTATAAACTTTTGGAGGCACATTTTTTTTGTATTCAGAGTATGAACTTTATGATGCAAATTATCCACTTAAGCTATGGGTTACTTGGGCTTAGGTGTCTATATGCTCTGCTGGACAATCACAGTAACTTTTGCTGCTTTTTTAAATGTCATGTGACTGTTCCTCACGTGATCATTGGATGCATTCATAACAAACCGTTCCATCACTGACAATAATGGGTTGAACTTGTGAGAACACATAATAACCATTCAACAATATTTAAAGCTACAGAATTTATTTTTACCAAGTAACTGTTGACTGCAGATGATGTCCGCTGGTCAATAATATGTTCAACAATGTTTATGTGCCTCTGATGTCACAAACAGTTCCGGTTCTTTAGCTTGAACACGCTCTACACATTTATGTAAAGTGCTCTTCTGTACAAAGAAAAAATAACCACTGAACACACGCATATATACTGTATATATATTATTAGGACTTTCAGTCAAACAGATACAGTAACATTTTTGAAAAATTTTACTCTCTACTATTACATTTTTTTTACTTCCTTGATCACTTTACTCAACAAATAAGTTGCTCGCTCTGGAGATTTTGCCTTGTTTGTTTCTGGCCCTTCAATGATTGAAGTTTCCCAGTTCTTAGATTTATTTTATTTTATGGTCTTAATCTTGTCTTGAAGTAATGAGGAGGCCTGGAAAAATGTCTTTGTATAAGGAGGCTGAACATAAAGGCCCACATTTAGAGGTAGTCTGTCAGATGCTTAATGGCTACTAAACTGATAACAGAACAGGGCAGGTGACTTAAATAACTCTGTGGCCACATATTGCATTGCAGAGAAAAAGAGCTTAATCCCATATTCATATCAGCAGGGTCTGGCTGGGGTTCTTTGGGCCCACCAGAAGAAACTATTCTTGGGGCCCAACCACCATATCATCAATAAAGTCTAATACACTTTGATTTAAAGAAATATACCCTAGTGACAAGAGAAATGTGTTTAGTTTTTTTTCTCCTGGACTTTTGGTACACTATGGTATCAGATCCTGGGCCAACCAGAGGATCCTCTGGGCCAGTCTAATGCTGCATATCAGCCCACAAGTGCCCTGAGAGTGGTCTTAAGCCCAGCAAATGCTCCTCAGTGAATCTTGCGTAACCTTGTTTTTTTATTAAAGGGGTTTTCCAGGAATATGATAATGATGACCTATCCTCAGCTGTTTAAAGAGGCCTCAGTGCTACATGAGTGTTTAGGGTTCTTCCTAAGCCATGTGACGTCACTGTACATGAGTCACGTGGCATAGGCGCAGCTCAGTCCCATTCAAGTGAATCGGGCTAAGCTGCAATACCAAGAGCAGCCACTATACTATGTATACTGCTTAGCTTAGTAAGCTGCGAAGAGACTGCAGGGCGCCTCTTCTGAGGATCAGCCATCACTATCAAATCAAAGTCTGAAGATTTCAGTGCCTCACACAATGGCATAGGGCTCAATTGCATGCAGGACACACATTATTGATTTTCTAGCCATGAAGCCTCTTACACACTAGAGGGACAATTTTCTTCTTTCTGGAAGAGAGCTAATTAACACCATTTGAGTTTGTTTGTTTAGTATATGCGACCTAGCTCAACTTTTAGAACACACCCATAGGGACCAAGAAAAGTCACCATTATTTTGCAACATTTTGTGCGCTAATCTATTCCAAAAACTGTCCTAATCTGTTCAGTAAACAAGGGTCATAATATTCGGCCTCCTGTTTACATTGTGTTCGGAACATGTCTGATGCATACATCTAAAGCGTGCCACCACGGGTGACATCTAAACATATGCCTATATGTCTCCGATGGCAAACCAAAGTATAAAGCACGGTATCAGATCCTGTTGCCATCTACGCTTATCAATACAATATACATTTTTTTTATGTATCCTAACCAGATGTATGAAAAAGGGCACTATTTTTAGTATCTGCAAGCAAAATAACTTTATGGGCACATTTCCAACATACAGACAAAGGGGTAGATTTATCAATACTGATGAAAAGTAGAACTGACTTAGTTGCCCATATCAACCAATCAGATTCCATCAGTTTTTTCCAGAGCTCCTTTGTAAAATGAAAAGTGGAATCTGATTGGTTGCAATGGGCAACTAAGCCAGTTCTACTTTGCACCCATATTGATAACTACCCCCCCAAATGTTTATCCCGAACACCTTGTGAACAGAGCCTAAAACTCTTCAAAATGTGAACATATCTCTTGTTTGATATATTTCTTTCCTTTTGAAAGATGCTCTTTAATATGTCTTGCATGGCAATAAGCTTATATTATGGGCTATTCAAGTTTCAGAAACCTTTTTTTACTATTATATTTATTACTTAATTTATGCATTGTTTTATTTTTGTACATTTTTTAGGTCTTTTTTGTTCCAGTTATCACATATTGTGGGGTGGGTCCTGTGTAAAATGCAGTACATTTAAGGACAGTGGTGTTGCCTCCACCTATCATTTTGTAAAGAAAATTACAAAAATGTTGGCACCTGCTCGGTATCTACAGCTTTACGCCACTGTTTTCCTCTGTACTACTTTTTCTGCATGACTTAAAAGGATTGTATAAGATAAGAGAAAAAGGGTCTATTTTTTTTTCTAAGAAACAGTGCCTTTCTTCTCCATGGACGGTATCTAGTATTGCAGGTCAGCCATATTTAAGAGAACGGGGACAAGCTGCAATACCAGTCACAACCTATAGTCGAGTGTGGCGCTGTTTCTTGGGAAAAAAGAACATTTTTCACATACCAACCCTATACTAAGGCATAACCTGTAACAGAGTCCTATATCGATTTGCCTTCACATCTCTGTGTTTAACACTAAGGGATATCTAATCTAGTAGAAAGCCATATTTGAAATCTGTTCTTACGATCTTAGATCACATGATGGTGTAACCTGCTGGGTAATACACATTTTTGTAATATGTAACTTGATCCTACCTGATGCATAGCCAAATATAAGGAAATGTATTCTAACGTAATCTTTATAAAATAGTAGAAATAAAATATTTATCTTGCATTTTGTATATAATAAAAAAAAGTATTAGTTGAGGGCTCTGTGTGAAAAACCATAACGATTTCACTAATGGATCTGATTAATATTACAAGTTGGAAATAAAAGCAGTATATGTGGTAATTGGGTGTATATGTGTGTGCTCTGATTATACCAAAATAATGTTTAAGACAAAGCTAAAAAAAATAATGGCCATAAAAGTCAGAAAAAAAATGCACGGTAGTCTTAAAAGGGTTGTGCCACCATTAATTGTTATTTTTTATATAACTCAGCATGAAAAATGTGTTACTTTTGTAATTTACTTTCTGTTACAAAAAAGTTTCAGTTGAGAGATATTCTTCATTATAATGGTGCCCCCTGGTGTTTAAACTGGTAAAGTAATGTGTGCGTCCACCTACTGATGTGGTCACACATGCTCAGTTTCATCCTTCAACTGCCACCAGCCATAGTGACTGTTGAAAGCTTGAGAAAGGATATGCCTCTTGAGCTGCCAACCTGAAGAGAATCTAGCAGAGCAATAGGAGCAATGAATGTGTAGATCTCTTGACCCATGGTGAGGTACAGGGCTGGTTCTAGCTTCGTTAGAAAGCGATTATCGTGCCCTGTCTGATTTTAATTTTTTTACAGTAATCACGGGAGAAACTAGGGCGCTTTCACACGCCGCAAATTTTGTGGCAGAAAATTCCGTAACTGAAGATCAGGTCCATTCATTTGAACGGTGCAGCAAGCACATGGATTCCTGCAAGCCCCAGTAAGGTGGATGGAACTGATTTTCTGTTGCCGACTTTTCTGCCACAAAATCTTATGTGCACCATAGAAAAAAAAAATAATCTGATGTGAACTCCTTACTAGAGTTGAGCGGACACCTGGATGTTCGGGTTCGACGGGTTCGGCCGAACTTCACGAAAAAGTTCGAGTTTGGGACCTGAACTTGACCTCGAACCCGAACCTCATTGACATCAATGGGGACCCGAACTTTGGAGCACTAAAATGGCTCTTAAAAAGTCATGGAAAGGGCTAGAGGGCTGTAATTTGCAGGATTGGGGAAATGACTTAAAACAACATAAAATACATAACAATAAAAAATAGTAGGTGGAAGCGGCGGTAGGTGTTTAACCCTTTCATGACCAAGGGTCATTGATGCCCCAGTGTCCAGGTCAAAATTTACAAATCTGACATGCGTCACTTTATGTGGTAATAGCTTTGGAACACTTTTACTTATCCACACCATTCTGAGATTGTTTTCTCGTGACACATTGTACTTCATGATAGTCATATATTTGAGTCAATATATTTCACCTTTATTTATGAAAAAATCCCAAATTTACCAAAAATTTGGAAAAATTCACAATTTTCCAAATTTCAATTTCTCTGCTTCTAAAACAGAAAGTCATACCTAATAAAATATTCATTACTTAACATTCCCCATATGTCTACTTTATGTTGGCATCATTTTTGAAATGTAATTTTATTATTTTAGGACGTTACAAGGCTTAGAAGTTTAGAAGCAATTCTTACAATTTTTAAGAAAATTTCCAAAACCCACTTTTTAAGGACCAGTTCAGGTCTGAAGTCACTTTGTAGGGCTTACATAGTGGAAACCCCCCATAAATGACCCCATTGTAGAAACTACACCCCTCATGTTACGCAAAACTGATTTTACAAACTTTGTTAACCCTTTAGGCGTTCCACAAGAATTAAAGGAAAATGGAGATGAAATTTCTAAATTGCACTTTTTTGGCAGATTTTCCATTTTATAATTTTTTTTTCTTTAACACATTTAGAGTTAACAGCCAAACAAAACTCAATATTTATTACCCTGATTCCGCGGTTTACATAAACACCCCACATGTGGTCGTAAACTGCTGTACGGGCACACGGCAGGGCGCAGAAGGAAAGGAATGCCATACAGTTTTTGGAAGGCAGATTGTGCTGGATTGGTTTTCTGAACGCCATATGTTTTTTATTTTTCTGCCCATCGTCTTGTGCAGGGGCTCGTTTTTTGCAGAAAGTGTGGAGGTTTATATTGGTATCATTTTTGGGTACATAGGATTTTTTGATCATTCATTATTACACTTTATGGGGCAAGGTGACCCAAAAATTGGCTGTTTTGGAACAGTTTTCATTTATTTATTTTTACAGCGTTCATCTGAGGAGTTAGGTCATGTGATAGTTTTATAGAGAAGATCGTTACGGACGTGGCAATACCTAATATGTATACTTTTTCTTATTTATTTAAGTTTTACACAATAATAGCATTTCTGAAACCAAAAAAATGATGTTTTAGTGTCTCTATAGTCTGAGAGCCATAGCTTTTTTATTTTTTGGGCGATTGTCTTAAATAGGGTATCATTTTTTGCGGGACGAGGTGACTGTTTGATACTATTTTGGCGGTCAAACGCCTTTTTGATCGCTTGCTGTTGCACTTTTGTGATGTAAGGTGACAAAAATTGCTTTTTTTTACACAGTTTTTATTTTTTATTTTTTATGGTGTTTATCGGACGGGGTCTATCATGTGATATCTTTATAAAGACGGTCGTTACGGACGCGGTGATACCTAATATGTGTAGTTTTTTCATTTTTAATTTTTTATAGGAAAATGTTATTTTTTTTAATTTTACATTTTTATTTAATAATTTTTACTTTTATTTTTTTTTCACTTTTTTTTATCAAGTCCCTCTTGGATCATGAAGATCCAGTGGGGCTGATGGCTGTACTATACTTTGCAATGCTCTTGCATTGCAAAGTGTAATACATTCAGATGCCCTGTAGGTGGCAACAGCGGACGCTTTTGCAAAGCGTCCGGTTGCCAGGGCAACCATCGGGCTGCCATCGCAGCGCAGCAGCCCCGATGGTGGGGAGAGGGAGCCCCCTCCCTCTATTAACCCCATAGATGCCGCTGCCGCAGCATCTATGGGGTCACAGAATTTACAGCAGAGTGTCAGCATAGAGCTGACACTCTGATGATGGCGGCGGCTCAGGAATGGAGCCGCCGCCATCAAACAGCAGGGGGGCAGACGGGGGTCAGCACTGGAAGGGGGAGGGAGGTATGACAAGGCAGCAGGGGGCGGACTCAAGGAGGGGGCAGTGCCGCAGCACTAGGAACAGACGGAGGGGGCACAGATGGGCCTGCACAGATTGGGGCAGGGGGGTAAGTGTCTGCAGGCACAGATCGGGGGCGGGGGGCTGCACAGATGGGGGGCTGCAAGGACACTGATTTCAGGCTCTGATCTGCAGAGCGCAGATCAGAGCCTGAAACCGGCATTTTAACACTGCCGCGATCCGATTGGTTAGTCTGCACAGACTAACCAATCGGATCGATTGCCGGCAAGGGGCCACTCTGATTGGTCCCTTGCCGGCATTACTGCACTGTATGCTGTCCGTGACAGCAGCAGGGCAGGGGCAGAAGCTTTAATCCAAGCGCTTTGCAGCGCTTGGATTAAAGAGCTGCCAGAACGTATATATACGTGGTAGCTGCACGGGGTATGTGCAGCTATCACGTATATATACAGATTGCGGTCGGGAAGGGGTTAAATTAGGGTACACCCCAGAACATTGGGAAATATAACCTGTAATAACCCCCTCCAGCCGTGCTAAACAAACGTTCAGACAATACACTGGCTGCAGGGCAGGCCAGCACCTCCAAGGCATAAAGGGCAAGCTCCGGCCATGTGCCCAATTTGGAGACCCAGAAGTTGAAGGGGGCAGACCCATCAGTCAGTACGTGTAGGCGTGTGCACACATACTGTTCCACCATGTCGCACGGCCCCGTGATGTCCACGATCCAATTGGATATCTGCTCTATCAATGTTCTTTTCTGTGCCTACCATGTTGATCACGGTTAGCGGCGAATCAGGGTTCCACACCGGAGAGGGAGCATGAGAAAGGGATACCATATCCAAGGGAGGTCAGTGTATGAAATTTAATGTGATCAAAAATGTGAGCGGAAATGTGGGATAAATTATTGAAGCCAAAGCTTCCAAGTAAAGGAGGGGGAGCGCAGCAATTACCTACTCCCGACTCGGGGAGCTAGTGACGATAAATAACAATACAGGACTCCTAAGATGCCCTGTTATTGGAATGATTAATAAAAAATTATACGGACTGTCACTAGGGTATTTTGGATTTGGAAACATTAGACGGGAGAGGCCCTGCTGCCGCTTTGTTGACTCTAGATAACTTCTGCCTGATCGCACGTCCCTGTGACGTCCACGATCCAATTGGATATCTTCCCGATCAACTTTCGATTCTTTTCTGCGCCTACCATGTTGCTCACGGTTAGCGGCGAATCAGGGTTCCACGCCGGAAAGGGAGCATGAGAAAGGGATACCACATCCAAGGGAGGTCAATGGCTGCAATGTGATCGAGCTGAAATGTGGGACAAGTTATTAAAGCGGAAGGAAAGAATGAAAGGGCCAATTAAAGAAGAATTTTATAAATTTAAATTCCTGTCACCTATGCAGAGCAGGGGGTTTTCATTGGCAAAAATGGGTTAATGTCACCCACCAATGGAGGAGAAGATTTAAAAAAAATTCAGGCCCTGTCAACTATGTAGAGCAGGGGTTTATTCACGGCAAAACTGTGTTCATGTCACCCACCAATTGATCAGACGATTTTACAAAAAATAAGGTCCCAGTCACCTATACAGAGCAGGGGTTTATTCACGGCAAAAATGGTAAAATGTCACCCAAGAATGTAACAGATGAATTAGTGAAATGTATTTCCTTGTCCAATAGGTAGAGCAGGGGTATATCACAGCCAAAAATTGGTGAATGTCACCCGAGTATGTAACAGAGAAATTAGTGAAATTTATTAACCTGTCCACTAGGTAGAGCAGGGGAATATCACAGCCAAAAATTGGTGAATTTCACACATCAATGTAACAGACAAATTAGTGAAATTTATTAACCTGTCTACTAGGCAGAGCAGGGATATATCACAGCCAAAAATTGGTGAATTTCACCTGACAATGTAACAGACAAATTAGTGAAATTTTTTAACCTGTCCACTAGGTAGAGCAGGGAGATATCACAGCCAAAAATTGGTGAATTTCACCCGATAATGTAACAGACAAATTAGTAAAATTTATTAACCTGTCTACTAAGCAGAGCAGGGGTATATCACAGCCAAAAATTGGTGAATTTCACCCGACAATGTAACAGACAAATTTGTGAAATTTATTAACCTGTCTGCTAGGTAGAGCATGGGTATATCACAGCCAAAAATTGGTGAATTTCTCCCGACAATGTAACAAACAAATTAGTGACATTTATTTACCTGTCTAGTAGGTAGAGCAGGGGTATATCACAGCCCAAAATTGGTGAATTTCACCCAAAAATGTAATAGACAAATTTGTGAAATTTATTAATCTGTCCACTAGGTAGAGCAGCCAAAAATTGGTGAATTTCACCCGACAATGTAACAGACAAATTAGTGAAAATTATTAACCTGTCCATTATGTAGAGCAGGGGTATATCACAGGCAAAAATTGGTGAATTTCACCCGACAATGTAACAGACAAATTAGTGAAATTTATTAACCTGTCTACTAGGCAGAGCAGGGGTATATCACAGCCAAAAATTGGTGTATTTCACCTGACAATGTAACAGACAAATTAGTGAAATTTATTAACCTGTCCGCTAGGTAGAGCAGAGGTATCTCACAGCCAAAAATTGGTGAATTTTAGCCGACAATGTAACAGACAAATTTGTGAAATTTATTAACCTGTCCACTAGGTAGAGCAGGGGTATATCACAGCCAAAAATTGGTGAACTTTACCTGACAATGTAACAGACAAATTAGTGAAATGTATTAACCTGTCCACTAGGTAGAGCAAGGGTATATCACAGCCAAAAATTTGTGAATTTCATCCGACAATCTAACAGACAAATTGCTGATATTTATTAACCTGTCCACTAGGAAGAGCAGGGGTATATCACAGCCAAAAATTGGTGAATTTCACCCTAAAATGTAACAGACAAATGTGTGAAATGTATTAACCTGTCTACTAGGTAGAGCAGGGGTATTTCACAGCCAAAAATTGATGAATTTCTCCCAACAATGTAACAGACAAATTTGTGAAATGTATTAACCTGTCTACAAGGTAGAGCAGGGGTATATCACAGAAAAAAAAAAGTGAATTTTACCCAAAAATGTAATAGACAAATTGGTGAAATTTATTAACCTGTCCACTAGGTAGAGCAAGGGTATATCACAGCCAAAAAATGGTGAATTTCCCCCAACAATGTAACAGACAAATTAGTGAAATGTATTAACCTATCTACCAGGTAGAGCTGGGGTATATCACAGCCAAAAATTTGTGAATTTCACCCGACAATGTAAGAGACAAATTTGTGAAATTTATTAACCTGTCCACTAGAAAGAGCAGGAGTATATCACAGCCAAAAATTGGTGAATTTCACCCGACAATCTAACAGACAAATTACTGTTATTTATTAACCTGTCCACTAGGAAGAGCAGGAGTATATCACAGCCAAAATTTGGTGAATTTCACCCGACAATGTAACAGACAAATTAGAGAAATTTATTAACCTGCCTACTAGGTAGAGAAGGGGTATATCACAGCCAAAAATTGGTGAATTTCATCTGACAATCTAACAGACAAATTTGTGAAATGTATTAACCTGTCCACTAGGTAGAGCAGGGGTATATCACAGCCAAAAATTGGTGAATTTCACCCGACAATGTAACAGACAAATTAGTGAATTTTATTAACCTGTCTACCAGGTAGAGCAGGGGTATATCACAACAAACAAAAAAATTGATGAATTTCACCTGACAATGTAACAGACAAAATAGTGAAATTTATTAACCTGTCCACTAGGATCGCGGGTGGGTAGGGGGGTACTTCCTCTTTCGCTCCAGTGTTTGGGAAATAGAGAGTTGACTGCTTCCATGGGACATTGTGGAGATGCTTGTTGACCCAGGTGGCGGCATTGCTGGCAGATCCTCTGTTTGCGGGGTGGCAGGTGCCACTGTCACTCCAGATGTGGATGAAAAGGCTGAGACTGCAGCAGAAGAGGAAGCAGGAGGAGCCAGAGACCTTTCTTTGTTTTTGAGTTGTCTACTCCACTGCAGCTCGTGCTTTGCACTTAGATACCTGGTCATGCAGGTTGTGCTCAGGTTGAGAATGTTTATACCTCGCTCAGGCTCTGATTGCACAGCGTGCAAACCACTCGTGTCTTGTCGGCAGCACATTGTCTGAAGAACTGCGATACCAGGGAACTCCTTGGAGCTGGCTTTGGTGTGCTCAGTCCCTTGCTGCGGTGGGCAGTAGCAGGCGTACTGTCTAGGGGACGGCCGTTCCGCTTTTGCACCCTGCTCCCTCTTCTGCTGTGCTGGTGGCTCTGTGTGACCACCACCTCTTCCTCCGAACTACACAGGTCACTCACATGACCTTGATTCCATTTGGGGTCAAGGACCACATCGTCCTCCACATCATCTTTCACCCAGTCTTCACCCCTGCCCTCCTTGTCGGTCTGCACACTGCAGAAAGCCATAGTCATCATCCGAGACATGCTGCGGTCGTCCTCCCATGTACTAATCCTAAAACATAAGTGGTTGGGCATCGGTGGATGGCCCTGGGAAACCCTGCTAGCAGAGTCATCAAAAAGCAGAAGAGACCGCTCCATGACTTGGGGCTTAGACTGCTAGACTGATTTGCAATGGGGTGAGGTGAAGGACTGATGGACATGGGCTGCAGGTGCCAACTCTGATCTTTCTGCAGGAGACTGGGCGGGAGACAATGTGAAGGAACTTGAGGCACTGTCAGCCACCCAATCTACTATCGCCTGTACTTGTTCTGGCCTCACCAATCATGTAGACCGCATTCTGCCCTACCAAATAACGCTGAAGGTTCTGTCGCCTACTTACACCTGAGGAAGGTGTTTCACTTGTGCGTGTAGCTGGCACAGATCGACCACGTCCTCTCCCTGCAACAGGAGCTGCACCAGCAGCACCACGACCGGGGCCATGTCCCTTATTTGACGCTCTCCTCATTCTTTGCGTTCACCCACCAAACTAATAGATGGTTTGTGTCAGGCGACAATGTAACCGCCAATAGTCAAAAATTAAGTTCACTGAGAGTAAGGCTGTGCCGGTGTCATAAAGACAGGCAAATTTTCTACAGTTACTTCACGGTCCCCCAAAAATTTAATTTGTCAACCAACAATGTAACTGCAGTATTGACTGGTTGTATTTGACTGTGACAAATGCAGAAATGGCCCCAGATATAGGGTCTTGCAAATTGGTGTTTTTTTAAACCCAGAAAATAATAGCAGTATTTAAAGTTTGCATTTGTCTGTATTATCTTGCCCAAAATAGGTGTTTTTTTAAAAACAAGAATATAACAGCAATGTCTAACACTTGTATTGGACTATCAGAAATGCAGCAAAGGCCGCAAATTTATAATCTTGCCCAAAATGGGTGTTTTTTTAATACCAGAATATAACAGCACTATCTAACGCTTGTATTTCACTGTGACAAATGCAGCAAAGGCAACAGATGTAGGGTATTGCAAAAAATTTGTGTTTTTTTAAAACCAGAATATAATTGCAGTATTTCAAGCTTGTATTTCACTTTGACAAATGCAACAAAGGCCGCAAATGTATTATCTTGCCTAAAATAGGTGTTTTTTTAATACCAGAATATAACAGCACTATCTAATGCTTGTATTTCACTGTGACAAATGCAGCAAAGGCATCAGATGTAGGGTATTGCAAAAAATTGGTGTTTTTTTTAAACCCAGAATATAATTGCAGTATTTCAAGCTTGTATTTCCCTATGACAAATGCAACAAAGGCTGCAAATTTATTATCTTGCCCAAAATGGGTGTTTTTTTAATACCAGAATATAACAGCACTATCTAACGCTTGTATTTCACTGTGACAAATGCAGCAAAGGCAACAGATGTAGGGTATTGAAAAAAAAATTAGTTTTTTTTTTAAAACCAGAATATAATTGCAGTATTTCAAGCTTGTATTTCACTTTGACAAATGCTGCAAAGGCCCTAGATGTAGGGTTTTCAAAAAATGGGTGTTTTTTTTAAAACCCAGAATATAATTGCAGTATTTCAAGCTTGTATTTCACTGTGACAAATGCAGCAAAGACCCCAGATGTAGGGTATTGCAAAAAATTGGTGTTTTTTTAAACTCAGAATATGATTGCAGAATTTCAAGCTTGTATTTCACTGTGACAAATGCTGCAAAGGCCCTAGATGTAGGGTTTGCAAAAAATGGGTGTTTTTTTAAAACCAGAATATAATTGCAGTATTTCAAGCTTGTATTTCACTGTGACAAATGCAGCAAAGACCCCAGATGTAGGGTATTGCAAAAAATTGGTGTTTTTTTAAACTCAGAATATGATTGCAGAATTTCAAGCTTGTATTTCACTGTGACAAATGCTGCAAAGGCCCTAGATGTAGGGTTTGCAAAAAATGGGTGTTTTTTTAAACCCAGAATATAATTGCAGTATTTCAAGCTTGTATTTCACTGTCACAAATGCAAATATGCTTTGCTGGTGCACAGAACTTGCATAAAATGGCCGCCGATGCCCACCTAACTAACAGACGGATAAAAGTTATTATTCTGTGTCACTGGGCTCAGAGCAAGGTAAAAAAATTGTGCACTGCACCCACACAACAAAATCGCTGTAGATCGCTGAAGCACTTCTGATAACTGATTCTTTCCTATTCTCTCCCTCACAGCAACAGCATCTTATCACTACACTAATAAGAGCAGAGTGACGTGCAGCGCTACGTGACTCCAGCTTATATAGAGGCTGGGTCACATGCTGCACTGACCAATCACAGCCATGCCATTAGTAGGCATGGCTGTGATGGCTTCTAAGGGCACACGAGTTAAACGCTTGTTGAAGCGCCATTAACTCGTCGAACACCGAAAGTTCGGGTTCGCGGTCAAAAAATCCTAAAGTTCGGTACGAACCCGAACTTTACAGTACCTGTAGTACTACTCATGTATTACTGCAGATAATAGTCCAAGTACGTGGCGTGGTGACAGGTTCCCTGTTAAGCCCTTAAAGGGGTTGTCCAGGAATTTGATATTGATGGCCTATGCTTAGTGTATGATTGGTGCGAGTCAACACCCCACATCTCCACAGATCAGCTGTTGAGTGGTCAGAGCCGGCGCCATCTATCGTGCAGCGGACAGACCTTGTACCTGCTGCTCTGCGCCCATTCACTTCAATGGGAAAAAAGCTCCAGTTAACACAAAAAAGCCATTTAAAAAGTCATGTTAAACTTTGCTGCAACCACATATTTAATGCATTAGATGTCAAGTCAATATTTGCTACATCTGTATGTGGTGGCCACATAATAGCAACACACAGCACATTCTGGCCATCCTTCCGCACTCGCTATCCTTAGCAGTTACTTTCTGTCTAAGCATTGGTGGAAATTATCACATAACAATAAGCCAATATCGTCTCCTCATCATCAGGGTTTTAGTTTTATAAGGGAGATCAAAGGGGAACATACTTTTACTATACAGCCTGGATTTAGTGCAAGACTCACAGATGTTCTTTCTGTCCCCTGACTCTCAAACAGGCAATCGCTAAAGCCATAGTCCTAATACTTATTCTTCATCCTTCCATTGATTAGCGGAAAGTTATAAAATGACAAATTGTTTTCATTTATCAATGCGGCAGCTTCTTGGGCTGAAGCAATTATCTGCAAAAGTCGTGCAACAGACTGCACACCAAGAAGCTGTTGTGCTCAGTTGCTGTGGGTGGCAGACTCTTGGAAATATGTCACCAAGGGTACTTTCACACTTGCGGCAGAGGATTCCGGCAGGCAGTTCCCTGCCGAATCAAGCAATCTGGACATGATTATGGGGGTGGCCATCTTGCCTGAACTGTTCTTACAAAGCATTAAGAAAATTGCTTTACGGCAGCCCCATGGTCCATACAGAAGGAGGGGAGGAGAGGAAAGAATAGATAATCTGTGACAATAATCTATTGTAAATGGTGGATCCTGTCTTATCTGTACACAGAGGTGATATCATTACAGGCAGGATTAGCATGACGGATAAGCAGATAACTGCAGTAAAGTGATCTGTACATACCAAGAAGAGGTGCCTATTGTTAGGCTTTGTGGGATTTTATGTTTTTTGTTTATATAAATATTGAAACGGAAAATTTAAAATAACCATCAAAAATTCTTAAGTAGTATTGAGCGAATTAAAATCCATGGAGTGGCAGTAAAAAAAATAATATATATATACTTCCTCCATTTGAGCACAAAGAGCCAGACACCGCTATCTTGATTGAAGATGCACGGTGATTTATGCCGTCACCACGACAGCAGACATCATCACAGGCTGCGCAAAATTTCACGCTAGATCTTCAATCAAGATGGCGGCGGCTGGCTCTTTGTGCTCAAACAGAGGAGGTAAGTATGATTCATTTTAAATTTTTTAAATTTTTTATACTGTATTATTACTGTCAGATGCCGCGATCAGCTATGAACACGCTATCTGAGCGGTATAATGACAGGGAGTGGCGAAATCACCACTCCCTGTCATTGCACCCACTGCTTACAAAGAAATGCTCTTCGTGACGGAGTAATTTGTCACTAAGAAGCTGAATCGAATTTATCAATACTTCGCTCATCTCTAATGTTAAACATAAAAACGCGATTTAAACAATAGGTCATTTTATGATGAAACATTCCCTTTACCCCAACTTACAGCTTTGTTGGAATTTTGCATGAAGGCGTCTCGGGTGTATCCCGCCCATTTCTTCCCCTTTCTGCTAATAAATGATAGGTGACTAATAAGTATTATGTCTATGGATGACGAGACTCGCAGTTTGGGGTGCACGGGATGTTTGTGATAGTCATTAGGATTGATTAGACCACATTCCCAACCTCATGGTGAACATGTGCAATTTGAACAGACTAGAGTCCTCTTTCTCGGGAATCATTTGATCTTACCATGAATGGCCTCTAGATGGCGCTTGTGTAACTTTAGCTGACAGCAACCTCCAGCTGGGTGTGAACCACAGATCTTTGTCCACATTTATCTAAGGCACCTCCAGCACGCCAGCCGCTGTGAAACTACAACTCCCAGCATGTACACTTGCTCTGCTCTTCACAGAACTCCCACAGAGGTAAAGGTAGCATGCTGGGAATTGTAGCTTCACAACAGCTGGGGTGCAGAAGGTTGCTGACCGCTGGGTAACGGGTGTCAGCACAGCTGCCCTATGGCTACTAGGAACAGCATAAATTGAAGGGCATTCACATTGAGGAAACATGGGTCTTGTAGTTCTTCAGCACCAGATGGTTTACGCTTCTAGAATTTCATTCCATATTTGGAAAAATGTATTTTCTATTGATATATATATAGGATGTTTTTGTCTCATACCTCCCAAAGAGGGACACCTGTGGTTCATTGTGTGAAAGTCAATTTTTCCTGTATATTTATACGCTTTATTGGTTTTCTTAGCGCACAATAGCGCAAAAATGTTCTGATTATAGAAATTAATAACGGAAAGGAATAACAGAGGAATGACACATTGCGGCGTAATCACAAAAGATCCTCCAGAATAAAGGCTCATGCACACAAATGCATTTGTTCTCAGTTTCCGTAACGTTTTTTTTTTTTTTACAGGTCCTTTTACAGAACCATTTATTTCAATGGGTCCGCAAAAAACCTGAAATGACTCCGTGTGCATTCCGTGTCTGTATGCCCGCATGTCCGCTCTGCAAAAAAAATAGAACATGTCCTATTCTTGTCCGTTTTGCGGACAGGTACAGGCATTGTTACAATAGATCCGCAAAAAAAAAACAAGGATGTCACACAGATGTCATCTGTATTTTTTTCCGATCCGTGTTTTGCGGACTGCAAAATACATACAGTCGTGTGCATGAGCCTTAAGGAATATAAGTATTTACAAAAACAAACAGGGCAGGAGGGGCGATAGGTCTTTCTTAAAGGGGTCATCTCATCTCAGACATTGGGGGCATATGACTAGGATATCTTTAGAACGGAGCCTGCAAAGTGAAGGAGGCCGCACCGCGCATGCACGGCTGCCCTCCATTCATTCCTATGGGAGCGGCGAAAATAGCAGAGCACTGGCTTGGCTATTTCCGTCAGCCCCATAAGTAAACGGAGCAGTGGTTGCGCTTGCGCAGTGCACATCCCAATCATTTCAGTCAGACTTCTGAAAATAGCCAAGTGTGCTGCACGTCACACGTCAGTATTTTTACCTTTCCAGATTAACGTTCCTTTTT
This sequence comes from Bufo gargarizans, assembly GCF_014858855.1. Classification (NCBI taxonomy): domain Eukaryota; kingdom Metazoa; phylum Chordata; class Amphibia; order Anura; family Bufonidae; genus Bufo; species Bufo gargarizans. The sequence continues at coordinate 15,045,424 of NC_058087.1, read as the reverse complement.
TTGCGGATCAGTTTTTCAGTACAACCTTCCGTTTTTTTTACTAAAGTGCTTTCGAATCCGTTCCGTGTTTCCGTTATTCAGTTTTTTGGGGTTTTTTTTCCAAAAGAAAAAAAGGAGGAGGAGGAATAGATGTTGCTAGGGTACCCAAAAAAAAAGTGGTGAAAACAAAAAGTGCTTGATGGGAGTTGTAGATGTATTACAATTGCAGGAATACAGGTTTTAAATCTCTGATAAATGCAGTGAATGCACATGTCTGGAAGCTGCAATTTTCTAATTAGCCCCAAAAAATGACAAGCACGTACAGTATACTGCTCTAGGACAGATGGAAAAGTAAAATTACACATATTATAATATATTTACTCACTTATTTTTTCCCTCTTGGCTAAGTTGCCTGAGTCCCAGGAGGATGGCAAAAGTTCATGGGCAATCTCCTCCCAACACCGGTCCTTTAGCGACCTATTTTGGTAGGCCTCTTGTCTGGTATCCTATAGAGAGGGCCGTTCCTGGATCATAGTGATCAATCGGTCCTCTTTATATGCCATTTTGCAGGAGAGCAGAAAATGACCTGAACTTCTCTCACCACAGGCACTGAGGGCTGGACTTAATTTTATTTTTTTTTGTTTCCTGTCAACTGATCAGTTAAAAAACTGATGACATTCGGATGGTTTTGTGCATGTCATTAGTTTTTATGCGGATCCATTGACTTGAATGGACAACGGACCAGACAAATTGACAGAAAGTAGGACACGCTTAATTTTTTTTCAGGATCCGCATACTCGAAAATAGGAAAACGGAGCGGATTCAGTGATTCGGAAAGCACTGTGATTGGTGTCCGCATTTTTGCTGAGGCAATTGAAATTAATGGATCCGAAAAAACTTTCCGATTTAAAACGGAACGGAAACGGAGTGTTATAACTGATGTGTGAATGGAGCCTAATAACATGGCCGCCTCCAGGAAAAAAAAATTAAATTAAAAATAAATAGCTGCAGCACGGAAAAGTGAAAAATTCTTTTCTACGTCCCTACATCTATTTAATGAAAGTAAAAATTTAATTTAATTGAAAATCATGCAACATTTCCTTTACGATAATCTAGTCCGTGTGGCATTCTTTGTAACACAAAGAATGCCACACGCCTGTCCATTTTGCAGTCCGTAAATCGCGGATCTGCAAAATACGCATGCGGTCCACGTGCATTGGGAGCTTTTTGCAGGCCCCATTGAAAAAAAATGCCTATACAGATAAAACATGGTCTATCATTTGTGGCTCGCCCCGCACGGATGCGGACTACATATGGATGAAATCCGGGTGCTGTACGCATTTTTGGCGGATCCATACAAATGAATCAGATCAGATGCGAACCGAAAATACGGTTGTGTTAATGCGCCCTAATCATCAGGGGCTTCACCCATCTCTGAGAGGCCTCGCCCTCTTCTTTCTGTGATATAATAGTTGGCGCTTGCACAGCAGCTACAGAATTGTATTTTAGTGCCGTTCTCCTTTAAGACGGCTGCTGCAGAAAAGACGTATGTATTCTATGGAACGCTTCTCACCTTCACACAAACTCTAGTGTGTCTTCTGGGAGGGAGATTGTCTCCAGCAGGTCTCAGCTATCTGTCAATATTCCAAATGCCAGAAGGCATTTTATTGTATTACTAGGCAGAATACTAATGCGCTGTGATACCGCATGGAGCGATGTATTCCTGTACGTTGTGTGCACTGCTTTCTGGTCCTCGTCTGTGAGATCAGAATTAGGCCTCTTGCACAAAAACTTATTTTCTTTCCGTTTTCTTTTTTTTTTCAGATCTTATGCAGAACCATTTATTTTAACGGGTCCGCAAAAAAATAAAACGGAAGTTACTCCATGTGCATTCCGTTTCCGTATGTCCGTATTTCCGTTCCGCAACAAAATAGAACATGTCCTATAATTGTCTGTTACGGAATGTACACGGATGTCATCCGTATTTTTTATGGATCAATTTTTTGCGGACCGCAAAATACATACGGTCGTGTGCAAGAGACCTTAGGGTAATATTATATACAGTCACATTGTATAATATTTTACCTCTATGATTGCTATAGAAAACATAACATTTGGCCACAGTTGCATAATTAAAGTTATTGCACCACCAGAACCCTATAGGGCTGCTGTACTCGGCGATCTCCAGCTGTCTCTTAGACCTCCTGCACATGACTGTATGGCTTTTTCAGTGTTTTGCGGTCTGTTTTTCACGGATCCGTTGTTCCGTTTTTTGTTTCCGCTGTGTTTCCGTTTCTATTCCGTTTTTCCGTATGGCATATACAGTATACAGTAATTACATAGAAAAAAATTGGCTGGGCATAACATTTTCAATAGATGGTTCCGCAAAAAACGGAACGGATACGGAAGACATACGGATGCATTTCCGTATGTGTTCTGTTTTTTTTTTGCGGACCCATTGACTTGAATGGAGCCACGGAACATGATTTGCGGGCAATAATAGGACATGTTCTATATTTCAACCGAACGGAAAAACGGAAATACAGAAACGGAATGCATACGGAGTACATTCAATTTTTTTTGCGGAACCATTGAAATGAATGGTTCCTTATATGGACCGTATACGGAACGCAGAAAACGGCTTGTAAACGGAAGAAAACAACGGTCGTGTGCAGGAGGCCTTAAAGGGACACTACCATCAAAATTTTAATCACATATTAACAGCCTAATCATGCACACAAATTTTTTGCCCGTGTCCGTTCCATTTTTTTTTTTTGCGGGCCGTATGCGGAACCATTAATTTAAATGCGGCCGCAATAAAATGGAAATTCCTCAGTGTGTATTCCGTATGCGTATGTCCGCAAGTCCGTTCTGCAAAAAAATCAAACCTGTCCTATTTTTGTCTGCTTTGCAGACAAGGACAAGCATTGTTACAATGGACCTGCCCAAAAAATGGATGTAACACGGACGTCACATGGATGTCATCCGTTTTTATTTTTTTTGCAGATCCGTGTTTTGCATGAACCCTAAGTCTGAATACTCTATGTTTTTTTTTGTTTTGTTTTTTTTTTACAAAAAAATGTGCAGATGGTTTTCTGGATATCATTTTTTGAAGTCACTCCACGAATGCTACTTCTTGTCCTGGCTCTTTAAAGGGGTTCTCCTATGATTAATGTAAAAAATGAAAATCAGACATCATATAGGAAATGATAAAGGTAGAACCTGTCCTGTACCTCACAAGGATTCAGAGATCTCACTATTCATTGCTCCAATTGCTCTGCTAGATTTAAATCAGACTGGCAGCTCAAGGGGAGTGCCCCTTCGGCTGCCCCTCAGGGGACGTGTCATTTCTCTGCAGCTCTCTCCCTATCACAGCTCAGGAGGTAGTTGTAGAAACAAACTGAGCATGTGCGGCCATCTCAGTGAGCCAAAGAAATAGGAAAAACAACAAACAGCAGGTGGCGCTATACATGTGTATTTGATTGAATTAGTGGTTATACAAAAAAATGTATTACATGCAATAACAAAAGTAATCAGATCCAAGAATTCAGTGGCTCACTTAGAACATCACAGATTACACTGATCAATGCAGTGTTCTGTAGGCTTCTTAATCTAGACCTATCAATAAAACAATAAAGCTGCCACATTGTTATCCCAAATTCTACATCTACTATTATGCTACCAGATAGCATCTTTCCCTCACAGCAGCAGTAAACTGACAAAATATTACCTATTATATAGGAGTTTTATGTTTCTGTGCTGACTGCTACAGAAGGACAATATTTTGCATGTAATTTTCTGTGGTAGGGTACCAATATAAAAATGAAAAACAGCCCGAAATTGTAAAAGAAAAAAAGTTTTCTATGAATATTGAGTTAAAAACAATACCATCTTCTAAAGGAAGTGTCCCTTTAAATCACTACACCACTATATGGCACTGGATATTGTCCTCAACTTTTGATTTTGATCACTGACTCTATACCAACTATTGGTTGGCTTATGCAGCGCGCGCTGCCACCACTAGGGGTCCCTTTAAGAAGTAAAAAGTTACTAGTTTTGTTGTTACGCCAGTTGCAGTGAAGCACCAAGGGCATAGGGCCCCTTTTAGTGATATGGTGGTACCCAGTGTAGGAATGCCAGAGTGGTGTAGGGTGACCTACAATGTCCCTTAATGGTGTTGCACGTGTCATGGTGCTCCTACCTGTATACGCTGGAACCCCAGGCATTGTCGTGCGAAGAAGAAAAAGGGATAGTTGATGTAGGGGATGAAGAAATAAATTGAGTCTAGACCTTGTATATAGTTGAACAGCAGCTTTACTTGAATAAACTTTTCTCCAAACGATTTACAGGTTTTATCCTGGTTTCCAGCAGACATTGGCATAACGGTGGCAGGTAAACTCTTCTCTACTACGTAAGTTGCTCTCTGGCTCTGCTGTGCTAACAGGATAGTGTATAACTTAGCTGCTTCTTTATGCTGCAACCTAACTTTATAATCTGGTTTGTCTCTAGCTTTGTCCAGAGAACCTTCTCCTCCTGGCTTCTGAGGCTTTTAGCTGTGGCCTCCAGATGCAGCTGAGCTGAAGGTGCCCTAGCAGTCCTAGGCAGGGCTCGTCCAACAGGGACAGGCTCATGCTGCGTTCCCCTAGCAGGGGGTACTCTATTCTGACTCCTGACTAGCTAAACTCCTCCCTAGAGGGGGGAAATAGAATGGAAAGAAGGGTTCCATCCTAGGTAAAATAGCTCTGCCAATATTGCTGCCATCTGCTGGTGAACCAGGCGCATTACACTTTAACAGTTACGTAACAATATAATAACAATATAATAATGTAACAATTGTACAGGACCTAGAAATTCATGCATTAGGTTAACCATAGGAGACAGTAGCAAGGTGCAGAAGTGGTAATAAACCTCTAAGGTGTTAAACTTACTTTGTAACAGAATTTTACACCAGAATTGTGGCACAATATGTTTTATTTTAGGTCATGCGCTTTCTCATGAAGCCACGCCCCACATCTAAGCCCCACCTCTATTCAAGCAAGTTGGGGGGAAAATGTTGTGCCAATTTTGAGACAGATTCTAGGTTGGTAAACCCTCTGTGGGATGGGGGTGCCCCTTTCAAGGCAGTATTTCTCCAGTTAGGTGGGGTATGATAGACGACATTAGATATGGAAATTGACGGCCCTTTGGTTTATCATATCATTGGGTAATATTGGATGAAAAATTTTCTGGACTGTGATAAACACATCTCAATTTGACATGTAAGTGGAAGTCAAATAAATGTATGACCTACCTGTATCAAACTGATGTTACTTTATACATATTCATTTGCGATGTGGGGTTTTAGTAGATTAACCCCTTCCCGACTAGCGCCGTAATAGTATGGCGCTGGTCGGGTCTTTAAAGATGGCGCCCACTCCTGAGCACTGTAAGCGCCATAGCCGCGGGTGGCCGCCTACTTCTTATAGCAGACACCAGCGGCTCATGTCTGCAACCGGCAATAATGCAGATCGCAGACATTTAGCCCCTCAGATGCTATGGTCAATCCTGACCACGGCATCTGAGCGTGCTGAAAACCGAAAGCACGCGCTTCAGTGGTGCTCCGGCTCTCCTGTGCGGCGATCGGAGAAGTCGGACCTTGTGTGCAGCAGCCCCTGTAATTGACAGGAGGCTGCTGCATAGTATTTCCTATGGAGCCCTCGCCTGTAATAGAGCTCCATAGGAAACAAGCAATTTTCTCACAGGCTCCAATGCTAGTGCATTGGAGTCTATGAGAATAGCAATCTAATGATTGCATGTTATAGTTCCCTATGTGAACTATAAAAAAGTGTTAAAAAAAGTTATAAAAAATAAATAAAAAAATAGATAAAAATTCTAATCGCCCCCCTTTTCCCCAAATAAAAATAAAATAACTAAAAAAATTAAAATAAATACACATCATGGGTGCAAAAATGCCCATAGTATAAAGATATAAAAATATATTCCCCATACGGCAAACAGCAAAATGGAAAAAAGCATCCAAATGGCAGATTCGCAGTTTTTGGTTGCTTCATTTTCTACAAAAAATTATCTAAAAGTCATACATACCCCAGAATGGCATCAATGAAAAGTGCAGATCACCCCGCAAAACATGAGCCCCCATACAGCTCCATACACATAATTACAAAAAAGGGGTCAAAATATGGCAACAATTTTTTTTTTATCACTATCAAAATACAAGAAAAACTATACATGTAAAGGTATCGCTGGATTTGTACTGACCTGTAGAATAAAAGTAACCCATCAGTTTTATCGTACATCAAACGTTGTAAATAAAAAACCAGTAAAACTGTGTGGAATTGCTTTTTTTTTTGCAATTTCACCACATTAGTTTTTTTTTTCCCACTTCCCACTACATCATATGCAATATCAAATGGTGGCGTTGGAAAGTGCAACTTGTCCCACAGAAATCAAGCCCTCATGTGGCTATGTGAACAGACAAATAAAAAAGTTATGGCTCTGGGAAGCGGAAAAAAACAAAAAAAAAAAAAAAACTCTGGGGTTTAAAGGGGTTGTGCCACTAAGATAAATGTATACTGCCCAACAGATACTGCTGTTATACCATTTTCCCCAAAATACCATCACTTACCGAAACTGCCTTATTCGAAAATTATTAGACTATCATTGCATCCTGTAGCAAATCTGTTTTGATATTCAGTTGCTGTAAGTTATGTCCTGCATCGGAGCCTTGTAATGTATGACATAGGAACCATCATTGGAAAGAACAAGGGGAGTGGTTAGTGTCAGGATGTCAGGATTAGAGATGAGCAAATCGAATCTAACCTGAAATAGTGTAAAAAACAAACAAAAAAATTCATACTTACCTCCTCTATTGCCATCTTGATTGAAGATCTCGCCCGAAATCCCATGCGTGGTGACGTATGACATCTACCACGCCGGCCAGCATGATGACGTCATCTCGGGGCGCATGAGATTTCGCACTAGATCTTCAAGCAAGATGGCGGCGGCCATCCTGTCGTGAGCAAGTGGAGGCGGTAAGTATAATTAAATTTTATTTCTGTTCATTTTAGGCCTCATGCACACGACCGTTGTTGTGTTCCGTTCCGCAAAATGGGGTTCCGTTGTTCCGTGATCCGTTTCCGTTTTTGTTTCCGTGTGTCTTCCTTTATTTTTGGAGGATCACCAGTCATGAAGGAAAGTAAAAAAAAGTCTAAGTCAAGTTTGCCATGCAAAAGATAGGAAAAAAACGGACGCGGAAGCGCGGACGCGGATGACAATCTTGGGTGCCTCTGCGTTTTTTCACGGACCAATTGACTTGAATGTATCCGCTAACCGTTTTCCGTGAAAAAAAATAGGACAGGTTATATTTTTTTGACGGACTGAAACCACGGATCATGGACGCGGATGACAAACGGTGCACTAGCCGAGTTTTCAACGGACCCATTGAAAGTCAATGGGTCCGCAGAAAATCACGAAAAATTGAACAACGGACATGGAATGAAACAACGGTCGTGTGCATGAGGCCTAACACTGTATTATTGCTCTCAGATGCCACGATCATGTATGTATGTGACATCTGAGGGGTACAGTGATGGGAGTGGCGCTATTGCAACTCCCTGTCATTGCACCCAATACTTACAAAAACATTTTTTTTTTAAATTTGGCAAAAACGGCAAATGAGGTAAATTTGGGGGGAAAAAACAAGAATGAATGGGAGCTAGCGTAATTGGTGAAAACACTTTACAATGAAAAGTAGTTTATGGCATAATCCCTTAAAAAATTACATTCTAGCTGATTTTGGACTCCTCCTCTAATACATGATGGCTTGCATAGAGTAAAACATTGATTATTGTGATATGTTCATGTTCAGATCAGAACCAGGCAAACCTGGGCAGATGTCAAGGCCATTGGATTTCAGATGCCTAAGGCAATTCGAAAGTGTGTATATACAGTATTTTCGCCAAGTATTTTGTCAATATTTTAATGTTAAAGGGGTTTTCCCATCTCAGACAATGAGGGCATATCGCTAGGGTATGCCCCTATTGTCTGATAGGTGCAGGTCCCACCTCGTAAACTGATCTAGCAAGTGAAGAAGGGTGCACCGCACGTGCTCGGACGCCCTCCATTAATTTTGTGGGGCTGCCAAAAATAGCTTGAGCGCTGGCTCGGCTATTTCTGTCAATCCCATTGAAATGAATGGAAGCAGTGGCCGTGCAGTCGCTAGAGCTACATGGCCTTTTCAGATGTCTGGTCTGCAGGGATGCTGGGAGTTAGACTCCCATCAATCAGGTATTGATAATCTATACTGAGAACAGCCATCAATTTTTGAACTCCTGGAAACCCTTATGCCTATTTAACACGGGCATTGCGGGTGATGTGCGGGAAAAGATGCAGGTGCGTTGCGGGAAATCGTGCGATTTTTCCCCGCAAGTGCAAAGCGTTTTGCACGCGTGTGAGAAAAATCGGCATGTTTGGTACCCAGACCCAAACCCGAACTTCTTCAGAGAACTTCGGGTTTGGGTTAGGTGTTGTGTAAATTTTATTTTCCCTTATAACATGGTTATAAGGGAAGATAGTAGCATTCTTAATACAGGATGCATAGTACAATAGGGATGGAGGAGATAAAATAATTAAAATAACAATAAACTCACCTCATCCACTTGTTCGCGCAGCCCGGCTTCTCTTCTTTCTTCTTCTTTGATGACTTGGAATGAAAAGGACCTTTGGTGACGTCACTGCGCTTATCACATGGCCCGTCCCCACCGTCGCACAAGTGATGCGTGAAAATCACCGCTCATGTGTACAGCCCCATAGAAATAAATGGGTCCGGATTCGGTGCGGGGGCACCCGCGTAGAAAACTCGCCCGTGTGAACGAGGCCTTATACTTAGAGTTCCACTGCTAATCTGGTACACGGATGTAATCATAGCCGTAGGTCTGCCTTTTGTGTCATAGGACATATTAGCACTAACAAGGCCACCTTACACAGGAATTTCTCTTTGTACATCCTTTATTAAATTTCCTTAATAATATAAGGTCGGCTATAAGAAAAAAAATCCAGGCATCTTCATATCTAACGCTGAGGAACATCACTTAACAGAGCTCAGTTATGGCGTAATAAGATTCCAGTCTATGCTCCCATCTAAAAACAGAATAATTGAGAGACTTGATGTGACATTTCCAAAGAATCAAAGTGATCTCCTTGCGGCTCAGACACGTTTCGGAGACAAGAAAGAAATGTCCTCTTTCACGTAGGCTATAATGAAGGTTTCCCTGGAAACACGCTGAACTGTGTAATGTTATGCTGCATACAGTGTTCTCCTTTCATGGACTTTCCAATGTCTGCAAAGTTAGTCAGTCTTACTATCAGCAAGATGTAAGCTTAGTCTCTGCATTCACTAAAATTCAAGGAATAAAGTCATACAAAAGATTACAATTAACCTGACACAGTTCGTACTGAAATAGTCATTTACTTTAAAATCCAAGGTTCCCATTGAATTCCCTTTGAATTCTGCAGCTAAGACCAATGTCACATCTGTGTATTTTTTCTATGTACACCCCTTAGCTCCTTGACTTTTTGTCGGAATTATGGAAATCACAGAATAAAGAGCCATTTTTACAACATGCAACTGATCGGAAGATGGAACCAAAAAAATCTTAATTTTTTTCAATATCGAGTATGAGCACCATGTGCAGAAATACACGCACTTAAACATCTTGTCATGCTATCATTGAGGTTATTAATGGTTTTCTGAACAATGTTCTGCCATGCTGAATGCACTTGGGCACACAAATCATCACGATCCACTGCTGGCAGCTCCCCTTGAAATTGCCAAGCAATGACGTCCCAGATGTGCTTGATGGGAGACAATTCAGGAGACACTTCAGGCAATGCTAGAGTGTTTATGCCATGTGGGCTCTTCACAATTGCACAAGCAATATGCAGCCTGACGTTATTCTATTGAAAAACGGCTCTTCGTACCACTGGTTCCATGACCAAATCCATGTATCACCGACCTGTTAGTGTACCCGAAACGAAGAGTAGAGGGATGTACATTATGCCACCCCACACCATAAAACTATAAACACTTACAACCAGTGTGATGTTCCCTTGTGAAGGCTTCTTCATGGCATTGCACATATGTTCTCCAGATACTTCTCCAAGACAAAAGCGGGACTCATCTCTGAAGAAGATAGACCTCCATTCCAGCCTCCATTGCCATCTTGCTGTGCACCATAATAGCCTTCAAGAGTGGTGACGTGAGGTTGCAGGTAAGTAAAGAAAAACAGGTCCCGGAGACTAATGGAGTCCTCTTATCAGCTCTTCTTTATTATTCACATAAAATTGACAGACATCATCACCTCCTCATAGCAAGACGTTGACGCGTTTCGGGTTGGCACCCTTAGTCGTAACGGTGACGTGAGGTCAATGAAACATCTGTAGCTAGACGTCTGCTTTTTGATGGTTTGTGTAGTCACAGTTTGACCTAGTCTTGAGATATGATGTCCAATTTCACTTGTAGTACAGAATGGATCACTACGGGCCATTCTTCTAATCAGACAATCCATCCGTACAGAGGTTCAGGTCTCTGCACCTCTTGCTGTCATTCCAGTTTGTCATTGTTCTCCCAACCACCAGGACAGGCAACATTGAATAGCGCTGACATCTCAGCCTAGACGCGTAGCGATCTATTAAAGTGATACTTCTAGGTTTCTCACTTCGAGAAGTCTTCCCTCTCAGTTTGCGGCAAGTGGTGATAACTGGCACTTCGATGAACAGGAGGCATCGCACAATCATCTCACATAACTTGATCTGGTTTTGGAAGTTTCATGTGGCTAAAAAACTTTGCATCCAATCTGGCTCTTATGCTACTCCCACAAGCTACAGATTGGAGCTAGGTGCTTGAAAATGTGATCAACCTGCTACTTGCACAACCTTAAGGCTTGTCCTTCTTGGCGTTGCATTTTCAATGTCGAAGACTGTATATATGGTGGATTTTCTAAACAAAAAAATGTAAATTAATGTACCCTTCAGTGGATACCATTAATAGTTATGAAAATCAGTCTTGAGTTTAGGGGTCAGTTTAATCCATTTTGTACAACACCTAAAAAGGAATCATTCTAGGTCGCAATGTACGGCTCAATGTACAACTCATTAAATCTAACTAGCTATTGTCTCATTATCGGACACTAAATTAGCTGTATTCTGTGTTTAAAGATGAGATTTTGTTTCTCACTGTCAGATGTCCTATCAAAGCAATGTATAATGCCAGAAAACACATGCATTTTCTGGTTGGTATCTTACATTAAGCCTATGACACATGTCAGTATAGTTCCTCCTGACTGGCTGAGGCTGACTTCAAGGCATTAAGGGCAAACCCGCTGGCCAGGGCACCACCTAAGGCTGTGATGGCTAACCTCCGGCACTCCAGCTGTGGTAAAACTACGACTCCCAAGATGTACACTTGCTTGGCTGTTCTCAGAAGTCCATAGTAATGAATGGAGCATGCCCTGCTGTGCTGTGTTCTGTAAAATGGCAGATGCCAGTTTGGGCAGTTCTTCCAAAACAAATCACAAAAGTTTTGGATTTGTTAGAATCCAAATTTTGGGGGGAATTTGTAACCATTTTGATTAATTCAAAAATCGATTTGCTCATCTCTGAAAATAAAACAATTAAATTAAAATGAAAGCCTTTTGAAAAGTACAGAAATGAAAGTACATTTGTTTGGGACCTTTGAGGTAGAACTCTGTACAGTTTCCAGAGCTGCTTTGGCACCAGTCAAATACATTCATAGCTTCCTAGAGGCTCAAACACTGAATTCTCAATACTCCATCACTGAAGTCATTTTGCTGACATTCAAGAATCTAAACATTTCTGTACAATTTTTTTTGGTGCATTTTTCATGGTGCAATTTTCTAGGTGCATGTACTGTTTTTAACCTGAATCATATGCATCCACAGTAAAAATATATGGATTTTATTCATGGAGTGCCAGGAAACTCTCTTCTTCGTACTGTGTTTGCCTAGGAGCAAGCCCAGCAGTCTAAGATACAAAACCTTAGTAGTTACCTTCATGATGTTGGGAGAAAAGTTCATTTTGCAGAATGAATCTCTTTTACTTCAAGACACACAAGACTTGCATTAATTACAGTCCAGTCACTGATCAACCGTCCAATATCTGATAAGGAACAGGGAATTAGCTCAAGTCTCCTTATCAATCACCCAAGGCACCAGGAACAAGTATTCCGGTGATTATCTGACTTCGTAATTTTAACACCACCAACTATTTCATCCTACCACCCTGTTCTCCCTCCCAATATTGCAGCACTCCAGACCTGCAGGGTATAGCGACAGTGAGGTCACGGTATGGGCAATCGAGGGCTACTCAATTTTTTGAGGACCCTGGGCAGGCATGCAGCAGTGAATGAGAGGCAGACACTAGTTCCTCTGGGGCACACTCTGGGTGTAGAGACCTGGCCTGATGTTGGGTGAGGTGCCCTGGTTGTTGCAGGTGTTTAGAGTGCCTGAGGCAAGGTCCCTTTAAGGATTGTGACGCCAGTGCCTGTAGCGGTGGCACACCGGTTGGTAGGGATAGAAATTGAGGTACACAGATGGTATGGTGAACCAAACGTTGCTTTACTTGGTAAACGGTAAACAGTCCAACTTTGTACAGTCTATTACAGAAGTTACAGATGATGATGCAGTCCCTTGAACACAATGTCCCAAGCAGGCTTACTTCACAATGATGGCAGGTATAAATCATGCAAGATACTTGGAGGGCAAACAGTTAATGCTTTGCAGTGCAATGCTGCTATATCCCCTCAGCTATTCTAGCTGGCTGGATCCCAAGGCCCGGACGCCTAAGTGCTGGCTTAAATCCTTGGTATAAATTCCTACCTCCAGTATAGACCCTTGCTCTTCACTTTATAATGTTCTGCCCATCAGGCTACTTATCTGTACTTGGTTGTATTCTCCTCTCTTGGTAGGGAAACTGCAGGTTGCTCCCAGGAGGTGCTCTCCTACTACTGGGGTATCTCAACTGAGCTATGCTTAGCCTCAGGAGCTTCAGGCTGACGAGGTGACTCCTCTAGTCCCCTGGAATACACTACACCTCTCCTATCTGGGCCTTCCTATATATATCTGGGGCTCTCTAGCTCCCTCTAACGTCTGGGAGGCTAAACTGCACCCTGACAGGCCTGACACCCAGATAACACAGGGAAATACAACACATGACAGTGAATGCAATAAACACATTAACCCTTGTGTAGTGCCCACCTTTACCTAGTGGGACACTACAATATGACATCACAGGAGAGAAAAAGAGACAGGTGGCAGCGCCTCGTGTGTATTGCCGTTTGCCACAAAGTTGCAATAGATAATAAGTTGCGCTTACCATATGATGTTGTGATGAGTCACAAGAATTTTATTTTGCCTTGCTGGTATTTTCTGGTCCAGCTTGCGGGGGATCTGTTCTGCTGCCAAGGTCTTTACCCTTACCGCTGCAGTGGTTTCAGGGATGAGAAACAGTAGTAAAAAGGAAGAATAAAAGGACCTTTTCCTGGTGCTGATGCAGAAGACATGGGACCAGATTAGTATCGGTAAAAAATTTTATTCCAGGTCTACGCGTTTCGAGGGCGAAAAGCCCCCTTCATCAGGACAATAAAACATTTACAGTGTGCGTAGTTGTGTGTAAGAGGGGCCGAAACAATCAGAAACACCCTGGCCCCCCAGTAGACCTAAACAACATGCCATACCTCCAAAAAACAATGCAAAAAAGGTGACTGGCAGCTTTAAATGTGGGACGAAACGGTGCCTATGCTGCCATATTATCACACATAACCGTACAAACTTCATTTCAAACAAAAATGGAACCACCTTTGAGATAAAACATCACATGACATGCCAAAACAACTATGTGAAATATCAGATTAAGCGCAAGTGCGGCCTTAAATATGTGAGCCGCACTACACAGCCACTACACTGTCGAGGCAATCAATAGTATTGATCACGAATATTCAAATTCCACTTCGACAATTTGCTAATATTTACAATATAGTGAAATATATTTGAAATTTCGAATATTCGAGATTTTTTTTTTTCATCAGTACACATGATCCCTCCCTGCTTCTAGCTTGTGGGCCAATGAGAAGGCTGCAATATCTTTGACTATAGGAGTAGTGTTGATTGCGAATTTTCGTAATGCGTTGATCGCTAATTTTTCAATTGCCGATTTCCACAATCAAGAAAATAATGACTGGAGATAACTAATTCTCCAATTTGCGTATATATGGCCCAAATTTGCGTATAATATTCACCCAAATATTCGCAAAATATCACGAATTCGAATATTGCCACTGCCGCTCATCACTATCAATCAACACAGATATAACATCTAAAGGCAATATCTTAAACACAGTATCTCTAGACATTGCGCCTCTACACCCGAGAAAGACAAACACCCGTTTAAAATCACTCCCATTGATTTCATACCAGAAAATCCATATAACAGATTCAGTAGTTTACAAAAAAGGGAAGTATACTGGATCTATCAACTAGACATCAGTGAGACTATACTCTAACATGTCCTACTAGCGGTGCCTCCCCAACGCAAAAAAAATAAACTCCCCCCCAACGTACCTATTCTTGGCAACCACTAAAGCAGTATACATGTATATATGCTTATATAATATGATATACTGTATTAATTCTTTGGGGGGGGGGCCTACGAGCAATATCCTCACTAAAGAGACCCCTGTTGTCCAAAACCCAGTATAAACATGTATCTATATATATGAAAAATGCAAGGACATACAAGTATGTATTTATATATGGACATATATAAATATAGACAATTTTTTCTTCTTTTTAACTCTAATTGTTATTTTAACCTCTATTTTTTTTTATCTTACTGTAGTTTAAATCCCCCTCCCTCGTCTATTTTTATGCAGCCACTCTAGATGACTTTTTTCCCATGAACAGCATACACTGGTATCTAATATAAGGAGAACACATCTATACAGCAGAAATATGACACACACACCCATGCGCCTGCTCATCACACTAATATCAACATAGAAAGTATACAGATGAGTCCACCACACCAAGGAACCTCTTCAGACTTACACCAATGGAAAACAGGCCCGTGTGAGTGAAAGAGACCCAAAAATATTTCCCCACACATACCAGAAGTAGGGTCACCTCTTTGACCCCACCTAGCATGAGTAGAAGGTTACGTAGTTGCCAATAGCAACCATACTATCTGTCACCATCCATGAGCCATAGCCTGTGCGTTCTCACCTTCTATAAATTGTTCTGTGCCCCGACAGGTATATAGAAGGAGATGACTGCTAACTCCTCCTAACTGTTACCTTTATGGCCACTGTTGCAAGAAGGTTCTATGTCCCCCAAACAGGTCCGTACATAAAAGAAAGGTAGGTAGAGCCCCGACTCACGGCTAAACTTTCCATATGATTCCACAGAAAAAACACTTGGGCAAAACATCCGCCCGTGATCGCTCCAACTCAGCTACACACTGAGCACTGACATGCTAGTAATGTCTCACCTACTCCTACCACCCAGTAAGCTGCAATTCAGCTGACATCCTGCCCATAGTGATGGTCCATAGAAGAAGATAGAGCCCCGACACCGCTCCATCTGTCATCCGGACCTTAACCCCACCCACTGTCAAATTCTCCATACCACCAATCATTAGAGCAACCCAGACTTTTTTCGCCCTCAATCGCTCCCTTCTAACCACACAGTGGGCGCTGACATTTAGGTAGATCATCGCTCACCAGCACTCTCTTTTACCACCCAGCAAGTGACCATTCAGCCGGCACTCCGCCCGCAGCCTTCTCCCAAATGTAGCAGCGCTGTCACTCGGGCGTGACACTGCCCACAAACATCCTCCCCTCTCCCTCCCGAGAATAGCGCACCCAAATGAAGCAAAAATAAAACACACACAACTACGCACACTGTAAATGTTTTATTGTCCTAATGAAGGGGACTGTTCGTCCCCGAAACGCGTAGACCTGGAATAAAGAATTGTTACTAATCTGGTCCCACGTCTTCTGCATCATCGCCGGGGAAAAGGTCCTGTTTTTCTTCCTTTTTACTACTGTTTCCCAATTTGACATCGGTATGTAGAGACGTAGAGGCACACTCCACAGTACAGTTGTGATTCCCAAAGAGTTTTGTTCAATTAATAGGACTCTTTTGCAAGACGCTCTGGGCATCAAATGCTTTGCCTCAGCAACTGCATAGTGTGCTCAAGATGACTCTACGTACCCAATGTCAAACAAAGCAAGAAAATAGAATGATGGTGACAATTTGGCGACTAAACAGACTGCATTCACTGGTTAGAGTAATTTGTGGACTCACCATCTGTGATCACACTCAAAGGTGCACATGCATTGCAAAGGGAGGTCTTTCTTCCACAGATGGGATGTAATTCTCACAGCAATATTGTAATAGTCCATACTTAGCAGCACAGTGAGCCTGCAATCAGAGCTGTGAATCAGCCACTCAAAATAGACTCGCTGCTCAGCAAATACATTGCATAAGCCGAAAGATGTCCTCTGACAAGGAATAATGACTTCATGACAACCTCGAGGACTGATTACAGAATGTATATGCGAGATGAGACATAAATATTCTATATATGCAGCTGTACATTTTGGATGCCTAATTAGAAGTCATATAAAAATAGGTTCATTTTGTATTAAAGGCAGTTTCTGAGGGCAACTATTAATAAATGAATAGTGTCTCAGAAGAAAAGGAGGACTTGTACACAAATGGTGCATTATTGTGAATGAATGGCACTGTAACCTCAATGTTTCTCTATGGAAAAGAAAGTTGAGAGTGACTTTGACCAACCCATGGGGTAACATTGAAGTCATGGTGCAGGAGTTATGATCTTACTGCAACTCCTAAGGCCCCTTTCACACCGGTGAGTATTCCACGCGAGTGCAATGCGTGAGGTGAACGCATTGCACCCGCACTAAATCCAGACCTATTCATTTTAATGGGGCTGTGTACATGAGCGATGTTTGTCACGCATCACTTGTGCGTTGCGTGAAAATTGCAGCAGGTTCCATATTCTGCGTTTTTAACGCAACGCAGGCCCTATAGAAATGAATGGGTCTGCGTGAAAATCGCAAGCAAGTGCGGATGCGGTGCGATTTTCACGCATGGTTGCTAGGAGATGATAGGGATGAGGCAACCCCGGACCCCATTAAAGTCTATTCACTGTATTATTTTCCCTTATAACATGGTTATAAGGGGAAAATAATAGCATTCTAAATACAGAATGCTAACTAAAATGTCGATTGAGGGGTTAGAAAATAAAGAAGGATCTTCTATCTTCATTCAGCAGGACCTGCGCTGACGTCACCACGCTCACCATGCGGTGAGCGCAATGATGTAATCAAAGGTCCTTTTGCAGGTTCTGAAAGAAGAAGAAAGAAGACGATCCTGGCTGCGCGAACAATTGAGGTGAGATCATTTTTTTTTTTTTTTAACCCCTCAAGGCACATTTTAGTTAGCATTCTGTATTAAGAATGCTATTATTTTCCCTTATAACCATGTTATGAGGGAAAATAATAAACTCTACAGAGCTCCTAACCCAAACCCGAACTTATGTGAAGAAGTCCAGGTCTGGGTACCACATTCAGTTTTTTATCACACACGTGTAAAATGCATTGTACTCGCATGGAAAAAACTGAACAACGCAACGCAATTGCAGTCAAAACTGACTGAAATTAATTAATTCATTATTTATTTATTTGCGTGCGTGCATGCACACACAATGCATCCAGAGCAAATGTGGGACACCCGTGTGAAAGAAGACTAACAGGGTTAGGGGGGTACTATCTCTCCCTAGGGAGAGAGCACCTTAATCAGCGTGAGGAGACTTATAGGCCATACATGCTCCTCTGGAATTCTGGGAGGAAAGGGATGCAAATGAGCTCTTAACAAGCTCTGCCTCTAATGCTCCTTAGAGGACTAACAGTGATGCATCTCTGAGGAGCTCTAGACTTAGATCTCATGCACATAGCATAGCACTGAGCTTGTATGGAGGCAAACAGAGTAACTATAGCTCTATTCTGCAGAGTAGTAGGCAAGTGCCCCCAAGAAGGTCAATCTTTAGTGTGAGGCCTTGAGCCTGACACAAAACCTTACTCAAGGATGGACACAGCCAAGTTCAAAGGAGCCAAACTTTACTCCAACTGGAGAACTAAGTGTAATCATAACAGAGAATGGCACTTGTCTGGTCGGTTAGTCTTCAATGGGCACATAGCTTAGTGGTTGAAAGTAATGGCAGAAACTTGGTGGTTATAGTTTCAGATGGGTATGTGGCATGGCGATTAGAGTCTTTAATTGGCACACAACTTGGCAGTTATAGACTCTAATGGGCCTATAGTTTGGAGATTTCAGTCTCTGTTCAGCTCACAGAGCAACTTAAATTATTTAGCAATCACAGGAGCACTGTGGGCTTGGCACTCTTTTGGTCTCTGGTCTTAGATACAGGCAGGTGTGATGTGGCTTCCAACTATCCTCGGTACAGGAACTCAATGGAAGTGGTCCAAAACAACTTACAAATTACACACTGCCTTTTCTGTTTCAGGAGCACTGTCCCTGACAGGCCCTAGTAATAGAGCAGCCCACTTCAGGATGAAGGCACTGGAAGAGGTTCACCACTGCTCACCAGGGTTTTCAGGGTCACTGCCATTTTGGCTTCAAAGACAAGATAAAACCTCTCTCCACAGATGTCCTCCATATCTTACCTTCACTAGTGCATCAGACAGTTCAAGGGTCCCTCCAGGGTCAAACTGAAATCATTATTGTGTATGGGGTACTGGTCAATACTCTAAACAGCTTATGCCTCTGTAGGGTGCTACGATATTTCAGAGGTATTAGGCTAGGTCTTCACAACTACATTTGTCGCGCAACATTTTGTTGCACCAATGTCGCGCAACCATTTTTATAATGGCAGTCTATGGTGTCGCACTGCAACATGCGACATGCAGGGACACGACAGTCGCAAAAAAAGTCATTCAAGAAGGATTTTTCTGCGACTGTCGTGTCGCAGTCGTAGCATGTCACATTTTGCAGTGCGACACCATAGACTATCATTATAAAAATTGTTGCGCGACATTGGGGCAACAAAATATTGCGCGACAAATGTTGCAGTGTAGTTGTGCCCTGTCTGTCATGCAACTTATTGTCACGTGACAAATGTCGTCGTGTGGACCTCGCCTTATTCACTAGAAGATGAGCTCAAAAGAGAGATTACCTCCATAATACAGTGCCACAATTTTTTATGGCAGATTCATATCCCATACAACATTTCTTGCTGGGGACAATAGTGATGCCATTCTACAGGGTTTTCCATGCAGATTTTCAGAACATAGTAAAGAAGCTGACTAAGTACCAACTGCTACTTTCATTAAGCCTCTATTTAAAAAAATTAAATGAGGTGTCCAGAGTTGGGGGAAAAAATTGCTGCTACCACTACATCAATATGGACTGGTTTGTCCTCAATGTGGCCACCCAGGACGGTGTATGATCGCACCTCCGGATCTAACTGCCCCTTGTGAGATGGGGGTACTGCTGCAAGGGTTCTCTCCAAGAAGAGATGTCTGACGTCCCTTGCCGCAGTACCCCCCATCTCACAAGGGGCAGTTAGATCTGAAGGTGCGATCATACACCGTCATGGATGTCCACATTGAGGACAAACCAATCCGTATTGATGTAGTACTAGCCCCGTGACCCCTGATGATTCTGGGGCTATAAATTCGATGAAGCGCGTAGGGACACATAGATCTACAAATATCTGTCTACTTGAGCACTTATATAGGTTTCTTTGCACCCTTCATTAGTGGTAGAACCTACCCTGTGTTTGGTGTTGGTTGTTTCTCTCTGCTATATATACTGTACATACACGGATCAGACGGTGACACAGCAGCGCGGTTCTGGTCGGTAGAATACAGCAGTTTCCCCCGCCTTTTGGGGATGAAAACAACCTGAACGTGTATAATATTGAAGCAAGTCACTACCTGCGTAGACTATCTGGTAAGAAGCGTTTGCCTCTCCATGTTAGTTTACCCCTCCCCCTCCCTCCTTTTTCAGGCAATAATATACCTTTATGGTCGGGACTACTGGTGGTACTTGTCCATTGGTAGTGGTGTCTATAAACAGGATTGTGGGCTCTCAATTTTTGGTATCATATTAAAAGTTATATTTTACTACTGCCCCTTTTTATTAGGTTGTATGAAGACATCTGCATATGAAGACCAATAGACACAAAGAAAAACTTTAAGAATCAACATCATGTAAAATCCTTCACTTAATTTGTCACCACCTGTAACCCCATCAAACTGGGATAAACACCGATTCTAAATATGTATTTCTTTTAGTCAAACTCAATTCCATTCCTGCACAATTTGCTTGAAAAGTTTGTACATTTCCATCACTTTTAAACCATGCCTTCTCCATATTCATAATCAGCTGTTACTGGGCTGGCTGGATAGTAATATCAGGACAGATCAGCTTAGCACCTCTTATTTCCATAACAGGACTGCTGAGCTCATACAAATCATTAGGAGGACTCATTGGGACTCGGGGAGGGGTGGTTATAAAAGTAACTACATCTTCAAAATCAGGGTTCTTCAAGCTATTCAACATGGTGTTAGCAAGGGTGCCAAAATGTGGTAACAGATTCTCTTTAGAGATGAGTGAATGTCTGGAAATTTGTTTTGGGTCTAATTGTAACAAATCAGTCGGAAGATTTCAACCCAAATCAAAAGTGCTTAGATTGCCCTGAAAAGTCATGTATGACACTCTGAGGTCTCCTAGGACTGTATTCAACCTCTTTCTAAGCTCTTTAACGCTAATACAGTGTCAGAGTGACAGTGACAGGATATATGGCTATGGGTAACCATACTGTCTCTTGGTCTGAATGAAGAAAGGGCCAGTCCGGCCATGAAATGTGTTGCCTGTTAAGAAATGATTTCAATAAAGATTACACTTCTACTATCAAGTTTGGACTTACCTGGATGCGCCTCTGCCGATCCGGTCTCTTCTCCATTCATATGGGTAACTGGATGGGAAACACTGGTAAGAAAGACCCTGGTTAATAACACACCACACTGTCAGATTTTATTTTTAAATTAAAACATGGTCTATAAATCCTTGTTTTGTACTAGATGCCTTCTTCTCTGTGTTCTGATCTGTAAAACAGTGGCGGTTATTTTGAGAGATTTACAAAAATACAAACTACAAATTGGCGTGGTATTAAAAAGCAAGAAGTGCTCAACCCCATATGCAGTGGCGCATCTATACCGGGGGCAGATCCTGCACTTGTGGCCCGTTGCTAATGGCAATCCCCAGCAAAAATGCATACAATGGAGGATGCCTGCAGCGGACCACAAGTACCACAATGGACATCCTACACAGGATAGCAACTATGTGGGGATGTGACAAGCAGTCAAAATAACAGAACAAAAACAAAGACAGGTGCACTATGTGGTCTTACTAACCCTCGTACTGGTGTAAAATTGAGAATTAGCCAACATATCCTGCTTGGAGGACATGTCTCAGCCCGAGCACCGCACCAAGGTTTCTCAAGTAGCTCGGGACCTAACACTAAACCTACCTGGGCCGTTTGGGAAATACCAGGAGCCAGTGGGCGAATTACAGGAGCGCAAAGTCCGACTCAAAGCAATCTCCCAGTAACCTCCAGCATGTGACCATGCATACAGTGGGAGGAGGCAGAGAGCTCTGAGCCCCAACCAAGACTGGCTGATATAGCCCGGGCCTCTCATGTGCACCAGAATGCTGCCTGTGGATGGAAATAAAGGCACATTCAGACTAGGAGTTTCTACACCTCCAAAAATTCAAAATACAAACTACAAATTGGCGTGGTATTAAAAAGCAGGAAGTGCCCAACCCCATATGCAGTGGCGCATCTATATTGGGGGGGCAGATCCTGCACTTGTTGCCCGTTGCTAATGGCAATCCCCAGCAAAAATGCAAATGCAAATGCTGGAGGTTACTGGAAGATTGCTTTGAGTCAGACCTTGCACGCCTGTAATTCGCCCACTGGCTCCTGGTATTGCCCATACGGCCCAGGTAGGTTTAGCGTTAGGTCCCGAGCTACTTGAGAAACCTTGGCGCAGTGCTCGGGCTCAGACATGTCCTCCAAGCAGGAGATGCTGGCTAATTCTCAATTTTACACCAGTACGAGTGTTAGTAATGAGAAGGCTGCAGTATATTTGACTTTAGGAGTAGTGCTGTTTGCGAATTTTCGTAATGCGAATTTTTGTAATGCAAACTCTTATTGCAAATTTTTCAACTTACAACTATTAGACAAAGAAGATAATAGCACTATATTAGCTAAATTGCTTTATATTAGTTTTTTTCGAATATTCGCTATATTGCTATAACTTTGTTTTTTCGAATATTCGTAATATTCTAAAACAAGAATATATAGCAATATAGCGAATATAAAAAAAAAAACGAATAGAGCAATTTGGCTAATATAGTACTCTAATCTTCTTTGTCTAATAGTTGTCATTTTTTTCTCATCTGAAGTTCAGATTGGAAAAAAATTACAACTATAAAAAAAAAGATTATAGCACTATATTAGCTAAATTGCTCTATATTCGTTTTTTTTCTTGAATATTCGCTTTATTGTTGTTTTAGAATATTACGAATATTCAAAAAAACTAAGTTTTAGCAATACAGTGAATATTCGAAAAAAAAAAAGAAAATATAGAGCAATTTAGCTAATATAGTGCTATAATCTTTTTTTTTTAATAGTTGTAATTTTTTTCCAATCTGAACTTCAGATGAGAAAAAAATTACAACTATTAGACAAAGAAGATTATAGCAGTATATTAGCTAAATTGCTCTATATTAGTTTTTTTTTCGAATATTCGCTATATTGCTATATATTCTTGTTTTGGAATATTACAAATATTCGAAAAAACTAAGTTATCGCAATACAGCGAATATTCAAAAAAAATATAGTGCTATAGGTTCGCCACCACTGAGCTAGGGTATCGTATTGTTGCAGATTGTAAGCTCTCACAGGCAGGGTCCAGGCCTCCTTCTATACCAGTCTGTTAGTTATTTATTCATGTTTGTTGTACTTATTTTGGTATTATATTGTGTAAATAAACAAATTCATGTGAATTAATAATAAATAAATCATTCTTTGATTAAAGGGGTTATCTTGATATTGATAATGATAACCTATACTCAGGATAGGTCATCATTATCAGATCGGTCGGGGGTCTGAGCCCTGGCACCCCCGCTGATCACTTGTTACAGGGAGCTGCCACACTCACTGGAGTTCTGGGGCGTGCAGCCGGCTCCTGCGGCTTTCCAAGCACAGCGCCATACATTGTATAGTGGCTGTACTTGGTGTTGCAGCTTATCCCCATTATAGAACATGTTCTATTCTTGTCCATTTTGCAGACAAAAACAGGCAGTTCAGTGAGGAAAATGTGGAATGCACATGATGGGTATCAATATTTTAAAGATCTGCTGTTTGCAGAATAAAAAATACATACCGTCGCGTGCATGAGCCGTTTGAGGGAAATTTACTAAGCAAGAATTCCAATAAAATGCAGTACATCGAATGCACCAAATTTATCATGTGTTTTATGTCCTTCCTGTGGGGGACCTGAAATGTTTATCTGTATATGACGGCTACGGTGTTATGTCAGAAGGCCATTCACACTGAAGACTGTTGCAAAGATTGGATAAAACCTACGTACCATACCATATCACACACAGAGGATGGGTCATACCATAGCAATGGTGACAACTAGGCTCCTGCTAGATGCTGCATGATATTACTACACTGCTAACCTAACCTGAGACAGGAGAACCTGCTGCCCCCATCCCATGTTAAAAAAAAAAGGTATTTGCTAATATTACAGAGACTGTGAAGACCAATCAATGTGTCGGTTCTCACTAGCCATTGCATTGGTGCAAGACCAACCTGGTACAAGTCCCCTCCGTCCAGGGGCCCCGAAGCAGCATCTGGAGCTGCTTCCATCATACGTTGCTTGGAATTGTATTAGCATTCGCTGATGGTCCAGCGTGGTTGTCACTGGTATGACTCTTATGTAAAACCATTATAATGTTGACTATAAAACCTGAGCACATACATATTGTACGCAAATTATAATAGGCAGAACTTAGATTTGAATTTTCCTTTATAGCCGCCCAACAATAAAATAGTGAATCTTCTCTCAAACTTTGCCTCTCGCTAGCCTTCATTCTCCATGTGAATAGTCTTTTTTGCCCATTAGCTTCCATAGGAAATCTCATTTCAGACCCTAGGTAATCACAGGGATGCTGGCTTTCTTAGAGACAAGTCCCATGTGATCAGGCAGGCAGCATTGGCCACTGAGAGGCTGTGCAGCTGCCTGCAGAAGGAAGTGAGCTTTTGTGTAGGGCGCAGATCTGATGCAGAATATCCCAGTGCTCTCTGCAGAATGCAGTGGCTATGCTGAGGCAACACTGAGCATCTGTAATCACCTGCTAAATACTGCATTTTATGTCACAGTAACCCGCACCTGGTGTCGCTACTAGAGAAGCTGGTTTGGGTAAGTCATCTTTGCCTTGCATCTCCATTATATCCGCACAATGCTTTGTGCAGCATCTCTCTGCTCTGTGGGCAGGAGGGTAGATGCAGAACCTGCGGTTGCTTCCATTGAGAAGAATGATGTGAATATGAATCTAGGGCATTTTATATAATGGATTGCATTCTCCTAAATGAGCCTTTATGGGTTTCTAACCTAATGATTGGCGTTTTGCGTAATGCATAAAGGGAGACAATTAAAGATTTTCTTATTTCTCCCTTAAAAATGTGCCATGGCTTCAACTTCATTCAATATGGTATAACATTGAGCCTTGCAGGAGTGGTTCTATATATGTCCTAGAATTATATATATACTGTATATTTATATATATATATATATATATATATATATATTTTTTTTTTTATTATTTATTATTATTATTTTTATTATGTTTATTTATGTTTATTCTACCCACAATTTTGTATTTTTTGTTCATACATATTGTGCTTAAAAGTTAATTCAATACTATATTATTTTTTTTAGTACTTCCATTAAAAATTAAATTAAATCGTCAGTCAATATTGGAAACGTATTGCAGAATACTACAGAATGGATATGGAAATATGACTTAACAATAGCAAGCATTATAAAAGTAATGAGTGTGCTAAAACGTATTTTTCCATGCTAACTATAAATATAGCTAGTAGAGTTTGTAATTTGGCGCACCTCATATTACTTCTATTGCTGGTTAATCTAGTGATTTACCTTAGCTCAGTAAAGCACAAAACAAGCAATGGGAAATTTGGCTCTGCTACATCAGTACCCTTCACCCCGCTCACAGATAGAGCTTGCCAAAGTCGACAACCGCTTTATATTAATGGGAAGGCAATAATATGGCAGGAGCAATGTTGCACTGTCATACTTTGGGGTCACCAAAAGCAGAGAAAATTTTGCACTTTGGTGGCATATCCTCTTTTTTTTTCTATCCATGAGCTTTATAGGAGAATTAATCTCTCTGTAGGCGTTGTAAACCAATGTACTACCAAAGCTGTATTTGCACTTTCTTCCTCATACTCTTTCATACATTTTCCACTATGCTTTAGTGCTGCTTGAAGCACATTTATATGTGTGAGCCCCAGAGATCAATGCTGTGCCACTGCATGTCCTCCTGACTGAAGTGCTGTCTATTGTAATAGTCACATGCTCATCACTAAGTACCATCTAGGGTTGTCATAGCGACATAAAACACAAAAAAAAATCTGTTACATAGTATAAGGAAAAAAGTGTAAGAGATTGTATTATTATTATTTTTTTGCAGACTATTTTTAAAAATTCTAATCAACTTAACTGCATGCAAATCGGCAGTGTATGTCACCTGTGCACCTACCCTTACAATACCAGCAAGGTGGGAGATTTTTAAAAATCTCAATTACAAACTGAAAAAAAAAGTCAGCATAAATTGCCCTCTGGTGCAGATTGAAAATGCACAACATTTAAATTTATGCTTTGTATTTCAACTGCGGATTTTACTGTTTGCAATGCAGAGGGTGAAATATGCATAACATCTACAGCAAAAACATCTAACCTTGGGCACTTTTTTTTTATATAGTGCAGCTATCAGGGCATGATGGGAGTTGTAGTTTTGCTGGAGAGCCACAAGTTGATAAACATAAGTCTGAAGCGCTGCGCTAAGATGAAAGCTGTGCTGTGGCTGACTGCTCTGGGCAACAAACAGTTTGTCTTTTAGCACATCTAGGGAGATGAGAGGCAGACTGAAATGCAGGGGAGATAAGAGGCAGAGTGGGAAGCAGTCCAACAGCAGTCACAGTTAAATTAATGTATATATTTTAATGCATGTTGCATCAAAAGCACATTACTTTACCTTTCAGAAACCTGTCGGCTGGACTTGACACTCCCCCAGTATTTGAAGGGGTTGTGCAGGTTCAGATCTGAACCCGGACATACCCATATTTTCACCCAGGCAGTCCTCTGATGTTAGCATCGGAGCATTTCATGGGCTTTTTTATTTACAATAATACATTGCTGGGCAGAAGCTTCCACCCAGAAGTGTATTCGTTGACGTCACCGGCTCTGATGGGCCAGATTTATCGCTGCCCTAGCCTTTTTACAGGCTAGGGCAGCACTAAAGCCCGCCCATCAGTGTCGGTGACATCACCGGGCTCACTGCTGGGCAGAAGCCTCCGCCTGGCAGCCCTATGGAGAGCCCGGTATGTCACCAGATCTCCTGAAAATGCCTTTGCCCTGTGCGATTCAGCGTAGGGCAAAGGAGAGCATCGGGGCATGAAATGCTTCGATGCTCTAGTCAGGGGGGCTGCCTGGGTAAAAGTCTGGGTATGTCCGGGTTTAGCTCTGAACCCGGACAACCCCTTTAAGTTGGTTCATGAAGAGTATATGTACCAAGCTTGGTTGGGATCTATCAAAGCGTGTAGCAGACTATGAAGAACAAACAAAAAAACACAGTTTCACTTTTATATTTAGAGATAATAAATAGACCAAATATAGTTTCTAACTGAATTCTCCACTTTGATGCTTGCGGTGAATCAGTGAATTTTTATGTAACATTTAGAGATGAGCAAATCAAATCAGACGAAGTGGAATTTGATTTGAATTTCAGGAAAAATTTGATCCGCAACTAATGCAAATTTCCTCGCGCTTCGTGGTAACGAATCTCAATTTTTCCTAAAATGGCAGCTATACATGTGAGGACTGAGGAAATGGGGCAAGGAACGCTGGGAAGGCAGGATCACCGAGATTGACATGCATGCATGCAGCCAATCAGCAGTCAGCCAGCCCTATGATGTCACCGCCCTATAAATACGGCAGCCATCTTAGATTCTGCCATTTTCCAGCGTTCTGAGTGCAGGGACAGACGTGAGAAGGTGCTAGGGACAGCAATAGGAAAAACCTGATTGTGAAAAAAAAATATTTTTAAATGATTTATAAGTATATATAATCTTAATGCAGGGAGAGACGTCAGAAGGTGCTAGGGACAGTGCTAGAAAAGCGATTTACAAGTGCAGGGAAAGATTATTTTGGGATCCAAATAGCCATTATATAGCTCTGTCATTCCAGCAATTTGTTCTTGGGGTGCAAGTGCTATGTTGAAAAACCCTTAGTGGCTTATATCTGTGAAAAAAAAAAAAAAGGTATACAGTTCACTTCTGCAGTTATATGTGGTGAAAGTGTTTAGTGGCGTATTTCAGTGCAAAAAGAAAAATATATACGCAGTTCACTGTTGCAGTTATTTGTGGTGAAAGCGTTTAGTGACGTATTTAAGTACTAAAAGAAAAATATATGCGCAGTTCACTGTTGCAGTTATTTGCGGTGAAAGCGTTTAGTGGCCTATTTCAGTACAAATATAAAAATATACTCTCAGTTCACTTTTGTAGTTATTTGTGGTGAAAGCGTGTAGATTGTCAATTTCAGTACAGAAATAAAAATATATATGTATTTCACTGTTGCAGTTTATTGTGGTAAAAGCATTTAGTGGCCTATTTAAGTACAAAAATAAAAATATATTCTCAGTTCACTTCTGCAGTTGAAAGCGTTTAGTGGCCTATTTCAGTACAAAAATATAAAATAAATATGCATTTCACTGTTGCAGTTATTTGTGGTAAAAGCGTTTAGTGGCCTATTTGAGTACAAAAATAAAAAATATATATGCATTTCACTGTTGCAGTTATTTGTGGCGAAAGCATTTAGTGGCCTATTTCAGTACAAAAAAGAAAAATATATATACGCATTTCGCTGTTGCAGTTATTTATGGCGAAAGCGCTTAGTGGCTTATTTCAGTACAGAAAGAAAAATATATACGCACTTGACTGTTGCAGTTACTTTTGGTAAAAGCGTTTAGTGGCCTATTTTAGTAAAAAAATAAAAAATATATTCTCAGTTCACTTCTGCAGTTATATGTGTTGAAAGCTTTTAGTGGCCTACTTCATAACAAAAAAAAATATATACACATTTTACTGTTGTAGTTATTTGTGGTGAAAGCGTTTAGTGGCCTATTTCAGTACAAAAATAAAAATATATTCTCAGTTCTCTTCTGCAGTTATATGTGTTGAAAGAGTTTAGTGGCCTTTTTCAGTACAAAAATAAAAATATACGCACTTCACTGTTGCAGTTATTTGTGGTAAAAGCGTTAAGTGACATATTTCAGTACTAAAAGAAAAATATATATGCAGTTCACTGTTGCAGTTATTTGCGGTGAAAACGTTTAGTGGCCTATTTCAGTACCAAAAGAAAAATATATGCTCACTTCACTGTTGCAGTTATTTGTGGTGAAAGCGTTTAGTGGCCTATTTCAGTAAAAAAAATTAAATATATTCTCAGTTCACTTCTGCAGTTATATGTGTTGAAAGCTTTTATTGGCCTACTTCAGTACAAAAAGAAAAATATATACACATTTCACTGTTGCAGTTATTTGTGGTGAAAGCGTTTAGTGGCCTATTTCAGTACAAAAATAAAAATATATTCTCAGTCCTCTTCTACAGTTATTTGCGGTGAAAGCGTTTAGTGGCCTATTTCAGTAAAAAAAGTTAAAATATATTCTCAGTTCACTTCTGCAGTTATATGTGTTGAAAACTTTTATTGGCCTACTTCAGTACAAAAAGAAAAATATATACAGATTTCACTGTTGCAGTTATTTGTGGTGAAATCGTTTAGTGGCCTATTTCAAAACAAAAATAAAAATATATTATCAGTTCTCTTCTGCAGTTATATGTGTTGAAAGCGTTTAGTGCCCTATTTCAGTACAAAAATAAAAATATATACAGTACAGACCAAAAGTTTGGACACACCTTCTCATTCAAAGAGTTTTCTTTATTTTCATGACTATGAAAATTGTAGATTCACACTGAAGGCATCAAAACTATGAATTAACACATGTGGAATTATATACATAACAAAAAAGTGTGAACTGAAAATATGTCATATTATAGGTTCTTCAAAGTAGCCACCTTTTGCTTTGATTACTGCTTTGCACACTCTTGGCATTCTCTTGATGAGCTTCAAGAGGTAGTTACCTGAAATGGTCTTCCAACAGTCTTGAAGGAGTTCCCAGAGATGCTTACCACTTGTTGGCCCTTTTGCCTTCACTCTGCGGTCCAGCTCACCCCAAACCATCTCGATTGGGTTCAGGTCCGGTGACTGTGGAGGCCAGGTCATCTGGCACAGCACCCCATCACTCTCCTTCATGGTCAAATTGTCCTTACACAGCCTGGAGGTGTGTTTGGGGTCATTGTCCTGTTAAAAAATAAATGATGTTCAAACTAAACGCAAACCGGATGGAATAGCATGCCGCTGCAAGATGCTGTGGTAGCCATGCTGGTTCAGTATGCCTTCAATTTTGAATAAATCCCCAACAGTGTCACCAGCAAAGCACCCCCACACCATCACACCTCCTCCTCCATGCTTCACGGTGGGAACCAGGCATGTAGAGTCCATCCGTTCACCTTTTCTGCATCGCACAAAGACACGGTGGGTGGAACCAAAGATCTCAAATTTGCACTCATCAGATCAAAGCACAGATTTCCACTGGTCTAATGTCCATTCCTTGTGTTCTTTAGCCCAAACAAGTCTCTTCTGCTTGTTGTCTGTCCTTAGCAGTGGTTTCCTAGCAGATATTCTACCATGAAGGCCTGATTCACACAGTCTCCTCTTAACAGTTGTTCTAGAGATGTGTCTGCTGCTAGAACTCTGTGTGGCATTGACCTGGTCTCTAATCTGAGCTGCTGTTAACCTGTGATTTCTGAGGCTGGTGACTCAGATGAACTTATCCTCCGCAGCAGAGGTGACTCTTGGTCTTCCTTTCCTGGGGCGGTCCGCATGTGAGCCAGTTTCTTTGTAGTGCTTGATGGTTTTTGTGACTGCACTTGGGGACACTTTCAAAGTTTTCCCAAATTTTTTTTCATTTCTTAAAGTAATGATGGCCACTCGTTTTTCTTTACTTAGCTGCTTTTTTCTTGCCATAATACAAATTCTAACAGTCTATTCAGTAGGACTATCAGCTGTGTATACACCTGACTTCTCCACAACGCAACTGATGGTCCCAACCCCATTTATAAGGCAAGAAATCCCACTTATTAAACCTGACAGGGCACACCTGTGAAGTGAAAACCATTTCAGGTGACTACCTCTTGAAGCTCATCAAGGGAATGCCAAGAGTGTGCAAAGCAGTAATCAAAGCAAAAGGTGGGTACTTTGAAGAACCTAGAATATTACATATTTTTAGTTGTTTCATACTTTTTTGATAAGTATATAATTCCACATGTGTTAATTCATAGTTTTGATGCCCTCAGTGTGAATCTACAATTTTCATAGTCATGAAAATAAAGAAAACTCTTTGAATGAGAGGGTGTGTCCAAACTTTTGGTCTGTACTGTACGCACTTCACTGTTGCAGTTATTTGTGGTAAAAGCGTTTAGTGACATATTTCAATACTAAAAGAAAAATATATACGCACTTCACTGTTGCAGTTATTTGTGGTAAAAGAGTTTAGTGGCCTATTTCAGTACAATATATTTGTCGCTTTTAGGGGTATTTTAATTTGCTTTTAATTTATTTAGTTCAGCTAAAAGTATGTCCGACAGAGAAGTGCCAGGCCATGCACAGAGGAGTGGCAGAGGCCTAAATGTCGCAGCAGAGTAAGGGAGCGTGGCAGCAGGAGTCGCAGCGAGAGGCTTGAGCTCCCGATGTCATCTAGCGGTCGTGTCTTGACCAGCAACCCAGCGGTTCTTGATTGGTTAACTCGGTCATCCACTTCATCCCAAGTGACATCAGACACCCCCAGCCAACAGTCGGTGGGTTCGTCAGACAAAACCCTTAGTTGGCATGGCCTGGGAGCAGGCCCTGTGCCCTCACCTGTCCTCAACCTTCCTCTGTCCTTTTCTGTTCACCACAGAAGTATTGTATGCTGTGGGCTGAGCTTCACTATACAGCGATGATGAGCGACTAGAGGACAGTCAGCAGATACTGCCCAGCCAAGATCTGGAGGAGACATCCGCCGCTTCCTCCACGAGGCGGGCAAGTAGTGGTGAGAAGTAGTGATGAGCGGGAGGTGCCATATTCGATTTCGCGATATTTCGCGAATATTCGAATGAATATTCGTGTTATATTTGTCGAAATCGAATATTCGTAATTATTCCAATTATCGCGAATAATATCCAATTTTTTTTTCGCGTATTGCGATTATTTATCTTGATAGTATAAGGCAACATTCCTATGCTAATTGACTATGGCTAGGCTAATATGTGTATTTTACGAAATTTCGTGATTTGCTCTAACTTCGTCTCTTAGAATATTACGAATATTCTAAAAGACGAAGTTAGAGCAATATTACGAAATTTCGTAAAATACACATATAGATTGTAATTTAGCTAATATAGTGCTATAATCCCTTTTTTTCCTCTAATTTTTTTTTGCCTCTTCTGAACTTAAGTTTTGTAAAATATGTACACTATTAAAAAATATTACTATAGCAGTATATTAGCTTAAATACAATCTATGTGTATTTTACGAAATTTCGTAATATTGCTCTAACTTCGTCTTTTAGAATATTCGTAATATTCTAAGAGACGAAGTTAGAGCAATATTAAGAACATTTGCAAAAGTCGAAATTGCGATGCGAGTAATATAATACGAAATAATCGCATGAAGATTTCAACTTAGCACTGCTATATTCCATATTCTAGCCTAGTGTGGAATAGAGCAGTGCTAACTTAGCACAGCTATATTCCATATTAGGCTAGAATATGGAATATAGCAGTGCTAAGTTGAAATCTTCATGCGATTATTTCGTATTATATTACTCGCATCGCAATTTCGGCTTTTGAAAATGTTCTTAATATTGCTCTAACTTCGTCTCTTAGAATATTACGAATATTCTAAAAGACGAAGTTAGAGCAATATTACGAAATTTCGTAAAATACACATAGATTGTATTTAAGCTAATATACTGCTATAGTAATATTTTTTAATAGTGTACATATTTTACAAAACTTAAGTTCAGAAGAGGCAAAAAAAAATTAGAGGAAAAAAAAGGGATTATAGCACTATATTAGCTAAATTACAATCTATATGTGTATTTTACGAAATTTCGTAATATTGCTCTAACTTCGTCTTTTAGAATATTCGTAATATTCTAAGAGACGAAGTTAGAGCAATATTAAGAACATTTGCAAAAGTCGAAATTGCGATGCGAGTAATATAATACGAAATAATCGCATGAAGATTTCAACTTAGCACTGCTATATTCCATATTCTAGCCTAGTGTGGAATAGAGCAGTGCTAACTTAGCACAGCTATATTCCATATTAGGCTAGAATATGGAATATAGCAGTGCTAAGTTGAAATCTTCATGCGATTATTTCGTATTATATTACTCGCATCGCAATTTGCGAAATTTCGTAAAATACACATATAGATTAGATTGTAATTTAGCTAATATGGAATATAGCAGTAAGTTGAAAACGCCACTGACTGGAGCAGCCAGGAAGCCAGGAATCCAAAGGACAGGTAAGAACAACTTTAGAGAAGTGGGAAAGAAAAAAATATAATAATCAAAAAAAAAACGAATATTCGAATTCGCGAATATATAGAACGATATTCTAAATATTCGCGAAATCTCGAAATTGCGATATTCGAGAAAAAAATTCGCAATTCGAATATTCGCGCTCAACACTAGTGAGAAGAGTGGCATGGGAGGTGGTGTTGTGAGCGGTCAGGCTCCTGACCCAGAGACCATTGAGGAGGACATCAGTGACATGCAGACACTACGCGATGATGATGAAGCCGATCGCACTTGGGAGCTGGGTGCAGAAGAACTGATGGCTTGTACTGAGCCGAGGTGTAGAGTCCCAAGCCATCATTTCTTTGCAAGGACCATCCCAGCGCAAATATGTAGAACAGAAGGTGGGCCAGTCCTTGATCCTGTCGGTGTCTGCCAAAGTGCACTGCACCGCTGATGTGTGGAGCTGTAACTACGGTCAGGGACAGTACATGTCCTTTACGTCCCACTGGGTAAATGTGGTTCCTGCACAGCCACACCAGCAACTTGGCCAGGTCACACTGCTTCCGCCTCCATGTTGTCACGCGGTTGGTCCTACGACAATGTCCACCTCTGCCTCCTCATCCTCCACCATGTCCTCAGCCTCCACTGCAGGGACAAGTCACAGTGCCTCTCCAGCATACCACATGTACTGGGCACGGCAGTGTCACGCTGTTCTGCACCTGGTTTGCCTTGGCGAACGGAGTCACACAGGGGAGGAACTGCTCCATGCCCTTTTAGCAAGAAATAGAATCCTGGCTTTCGCCGAGACAACTTAAAATCGGAACCAAGGTGACCGACAGCGGAAAGAACATAGTGTCGGCGCTGCATCAAGGAAAGCACTCTGCATGGCACACGTGTTCAATCTGGTTGTCAATCGGTTCCTGAAGTCTTCCACCCATCTGCAAGACATCCTAAAAATGGGCAGTAAGCTTTGCATGCACTTCAGCCACTTGTACACCGCAAAGCACACCCTCCTTGAGCTGCAGGGGCAGAACGGCATCCCCCAACATAGGCTGATATGCAACATTTCGACCCTTTGGAATTCCACCCTCCATGTGTTGGACCGACTATATGAACAGAGAAAGGCCATCAACGACTTCTTGATGATGCAAGCGGATAGGAGTACTCCCCTCTGTAACTTCAATGTCAGCCAGTGGCAGCTCCTGCGTGACACCTGCCGTTTGCTCAGGCCCTTTGAGGATGCCACGTTATTTGTCAGTCGCCAGGACTACGAGATGAATGACATCATTCCACTGCTTCATGTCCTGGAACAGATGGTGGTAACAATGGCTGGTCAGGGGACTGGAAACATGGCGCCTAGATCTCACGGCCACATGAGCCCTGTGGGGGCTGAACTGGAAGAGGAGGGGGAGGGAGTAGGACATTGGAGCACAGGCAATGTGTAGCGAAATGGGTGTTTTTTTTTACTCAGGTGACAGGAGAGGAGGAGCAGGAGCAGCCGGAGGAGCTACAGGGCGACGAGGAAGACCAGGCAGAGGTCCCAGACACACCGTGGCAGTATGCAGTGGAGATGGAGGCAGGGAGTCCCTCCGAGTCACTTGCACAAATGGCCCCATGCATGCTCACTTGCTTGCGTAGTGACAGCCAAATTGTCACCATTCCGTAGACTTCTGGCTCTCCACCTTGTTGGACCCTCACTACCGGTTCAGAATGGGGGGCTTTTTTACACCCTACTGAGAGGGAGGACAAAGTGAACTACTACAGAGACATCCTATGTAGTCAGTTGGCCGCCGTCTTTCTGCTCTATCGTCCATCCTCTCGCAGGTCTGACCAGGAGGGCCCTCTACACTCACATTTCACTGCCATGGCTGCTGGGGAAGGGTGGGGTGGTAGAAGCAGTACCAGCTCCACCAGAAGCAGCCTGAGTCTAGAGATGCTGATGAGTAGCTTTCTTCATCTGCATAGTGAAGAAACTACTCACCAGCAGCAGCAGCAGGTAGACCTGGAGCAGGACCTGAACCCGCAGGTGGTGGCATACTTGAACAGCACCCTGCCAACCCACATTGAAGATCCGCTGGACTACTGGGCAGCCAAACTGGAATTGTGGCCGCAACTAGCAGAGTTTGCCCTGGAAAAACTGTCCTGCCCGGCCATTAGTGTGGCATCAGAGCGGGTGTTTAGTGCAGCGGGTGCCATAGTTACCCCAAGGAGAACTCACCTGTCCACCCAAAATGTGGACAGACTGACCTTTGTCAAGATGAATCAGGCGTGGATCAGCCAGGATTTCCACCCACCAATGCCTGATGCATCTGATTAGATCATCCATGCTGCCTCACCCAAACCTTGAAAAAAGACACGGGTTTCTTCTGACTACCTGCCTCAGCTACTACTCTGATACTGCCACCCGCCTGATGCCACACATCTGATGCCAAGTGCTCCTTCTTTCACCCACCTTCATCAGCGGGTACTGGTATTGCCACCCACCGCCCCACTCTGTCACCGGGTCACTTTGTGGCCTCCTGGTGCTGCTGCTGCCGCCATCTCCACACTAGGTCACCTTCACACTCTGTGGTATCCTGATGCTGCTGCTACTGCCATATCCACACTATGTAACCATTCCACTCTGTGATATTCTGATGCTGCTGCTGCCATCTCCACACTATGTCACCTTGCCACTCTGTGGTTTCCTGCTGCTGCTGCCATCTCCACACTATGTCACCTTGCCACTCTGTGGTATCCTCCCGATGCTGCTGCTGTCGCCACCTCTAGACTCGGTTATTGTGCCACTCTGTTGCCTCCTCCTGGTGCTGCCAACTCCAGACTCTGTCATTTTGCCACTCTGTGGCCTTCTCCTGATGCTGCTGCCATCTTCACACTATGTCACCTTGCCACTCTGTGTTATCCTCCTGATGCTGCTGCTATCGCCACCTCCAGACTCAGTCATTGTGCCACTCTGTGGCCTCCTCCTGATGCCGCCACCTCCAGACTCTGTCATTGTGCCACTCGGTGGCCTCCTCATACTGCTGCCACCTCCAGACCCTGTCATTGGGCCACTCTGTGGTCTCCTCATGCTGCTTCCATTTCACCACTATGTCATAGGTCCACTCTGTGGACTTCTCATGCTGTTTACACCCTTCCCACTTCATGACTGGTCCACTATTTTGGCGTTTGGCCTGGCTGACATTATTTATTTCACCTTTCTTCTGATCTGTCAAAAGGAAGGAAGAATGAGACGCACAACGGATCCTGTCTGTGTAGCAGCTGTAAGGTCTGTATGGTCCCATAAGAATTGGCTTATGATTTGGTAGTGGCATGAGCCGATGACCGCGATATCGGCGCATGCGCATTGAATGACCACAGTCTGGCCGGGGCATCACA
Organism: Bufo gargarizans; assembly: GCF_014858855.1. Taxonomy (NCBI): domain Eukaryota; kingdom Metazoa; phylum Chordata; class Amphibia; order Anura; family Bufonidae; genus Bufo; species Bufo gargarizans. The sequence goes on along the minus strand of NC_058087.1, from coordinate 15,008,945 downwards.
GTTTACTGTGCGCATGCGCCGGCCCGGGCCTAACTTACGTTCTTGCCGTGATCACAGCATCACGGCAAGAACGTAAGTTAGGCCGGTGCCGGCGCACAGTAAACTGTGATGCCCCGGCCAGACTGTGGTCATTCAATGCGCACGCGCCGATATCGCGGTCATCGGCGCATGCGCGGGATTACGGACAGTAGGAGGAAAGATAGAGAAGTGACCATGGGCGGGCAGACGCGGAGTAGGGGGGAGTGAATTGGTATGAAAATGACCCAGGGGCCTGGGCACCGGCCGTTGTAAGGCCGCCCCTGGGCACCTTCACAGCCTCATTTGCATACGGAATAAAAGTGTTTTTTGGACGAATGATGCTAGCAGGGAACTAACGGTAAGAACAGTTTTAATAGGGGGGATGCCGTGGACATAAGTGTGTTAATAGGCTAAAAGGGTCAATCGGCGTGAAAGACTCCCTTTAAATGCAGGTATTTGTAGACCCTCACATTCTATTGGCTGTATGTGGGAAGAAGCCAAATCCGCCCTGTGTGTTCCAAGTCTATTTTTATGAACATTTAGGCAGAGGGCTGTTAATATTTTTGCACTCTAGGGGGTAATTACATTGTGACATTTAATGCGCATTTATACAGATCCTTCATGTGAACAGACCACCTGAGTGCAAAGCCTGACAGTATAATTGACCTTGAGAAATGCCTATTTTCATAAATTGCTGTTATTCTCCCAGTATTCCTGTTGGCTAGAAATCTATTAAATATGTCTTAGATTTATTTTACTTCCAGTAATCCAATAGTTTGTTAACGATGTAAAGATTATAATTTTTTTCATCTAAATAGTTAAAAAATTATATGATGAATAATTTAACTATATAACTTTATAGTAGTCAGAGCTCCCTGTATTACAGTATCACAGATCCCCTGCGTATCTTTATATAGCCATACAGTTTAAAGGGGCATTCCAATGTTGGACATTGGGGGCATATCGCTAGGAGGGCGGACCCGAGGGCGCACCGAGCATGCGCGACTGCCCTCCATTCATTCCTATGGGAGCACTGAAAATAGCCGAGTGCTATTTCCGTCACCACCATAGAAGTGAAAGGAGCAGCTATTTTCAGCACATTCATAGGAACGAATGGAGGGCAGTCACACATGCTCGGTGCGCCCTCCGGCACTTTGTGGGCTCTGTTCTAAGTATAGGTGCAAGTCCCAGTGGTGGTGCCGTCCAATGCCCAAGATGGAAATGCCCCTTTAAAAGCAAACGGCCACCAGGATTTAGGCATTGCGCATGGACAGTAAAGTGAGAGGTGTTGGTCCCAGAGCCACCATACTCATCTATGCTTATATAAAGGAGAATTTTTACTGTGTAGTGATGAAATGGCTAGTTGTGACAGGGGCAGCTTCATAAAAAGTAAAACCCAGCTACATAAGGGCATACTGTGAAAGGTTCACTTTAAATGATGAAATGCTGACTGCCTATACTTACTGGGGGAATTTAGAATATTAGTAAAAGTAAAATGATTATTGATCTTAATGGAAGCTGTATAAATCCTTCTTGAACAAGCTCTCTATCGAGGTAGCTGGAGGCAACTAGAATGTTAGCATTTAAAGGAAATCTGTCAGCAGTTTAGACCATGCAAAACTGATGAAAGCACTAGGAAGGAGCAGGACAAGCATACCTTTTGCGGAACTTTATTATCAGGAGTAGTGTGAATATGAACTTGTATTCTTCAGGCATTGCTCCTCCAAGTGCTCTGGGAGAAGGGGGGAGCTTTAGATTAATTTCACACAAGCGATTTTTCATTCGGATGCAATCCATTCAACACTGACAGCAATGGCAAATTAACTGATTAAACTTGCATGAAAAACTATCCGTTTTTTTCCTGAACAGGTCCTGACGCATTCTGTATCACTCATGTGACAGAAGCCTTGCCGTGAAGTGCTCTCTGCATTGTGTTGCTTCACAGCCTCTCCGCTTTTCTTTGAGGGACAGCTGTGGCATCTAACTAGAGGACCAAGTACAGCTGTCACTCAGAGCGGAGGGCAGGGTGCAGAGAGTACAGAGCACTTCATAGTGAAGATCCTCCTCCTGGACACTTTCAGGACCGATGCCTAGCAGAATAAACAAACATTCATATTCACACTACTCACACTGACAATAAAAGCTACCCAAAACATATATCCATACTGCTCTTCCAGGTCCCTTCCTAGTATTGTCAAAACTGCTGACAGACTCCTTTAACTCTGCCTGTGTCAAGGGAAACAGTGTATTTGGAGCCTTGGTCCATATAAAGATTATACAGATCAACTTGAATTTTTAAACCCAACATTTTTTTAATTAAAAATCCCCTGATATGTACTAGACCTAGTATCCTAATGCCTTCCTTACAAGCCAAGGCTATTTGGGTAATGTATAATAACAGGCAGAGAGAAATCCAATTCTCCACATCTCCGCCATCTGCAACCATATTATGTAAATGGAGAGGGGAGAGAGGCTGTGGCTGCGGCCTCATCAGGGCAGACCATCTCCCTACTCTGCTCAAAGAAGGAAGCTGAACTTGAATAAATCAAATTTATTCTTATTACTCATTATTTAGTCTTAATTTTGTAGCGTCTGGATTTTATACAAAATATTTTTTTCTGTTTTGTAACCACTTTATATTATTATTATTAACATTATTATTATTTTATAATCTGATCGTTTACATTAACAGCCAGCTGGCCGTAGTCAGAACTAGTGGGGTTCCCATGAATTGGACCCCCAGTGTTGAATGCCACCCCAAAAGCAATAATCAAAGAAAGGCTTGCACTTCTGTACTTCCTTGAAACTTTAGTGGTTTATTGTATCGATGATATTAAAATGCCAAAAGTGGGAATACCCCAATAATATGCCTAGAACTGGGGTGCACAACCTTTTGCAGTTTGAGGGCCACAGTGTCAGAATGCACCATCCCATGGACCGCAGTTTATATTTAAAGGAGTAGTCCAGTCAGAGACATTTAGGACTGTGTATTATATAATATATTGATAGTATATGGACGCTGCCCCCCATTACTGCTAATCACTCAGTGCCCCCTATTAGTGCCAGCCTCACAAGTCCTGCATAACAGTGATAGCCACACCATGTTTCCACCACAATAGTGCCGGCCGGCCTTCCGTTCCTCACAGCCATGTCTTTCTGAACTATAGGGACACTATAATCTGATGGCAGTGTTGGACTGGGGTGCCTAGGGCCCATCTGTAAAATTTATTTGGGGACCCACCGTACATATACATTCAAATATTACCTGCTCACACAGCAACAAGATGCTACCAGATGATTGAATATGGGGGTCCCTGCAGCGACTTTGAGAAGGTAGGTCCTGGGAAAAGAGGATACTGGCTAGCGTTCCTCTATCCTCTATACCTAGAAGTCATCTCAGCTCTGATCGTGTCTATAATAATAAACTGGGGTGGAGGTGCTGTACATTGAATGTATGTATCTAGTGCAGTAAGTCTACTGTGTTATGTGCTACTTGTGCGGGGGGTGGGGGACTAGGGGCCCACCTTGCTCAGGGGCCCACCGGGAGATTCACCTGAACCCCTGTGGGCCAGTCCGAGCCTGTCTGACGGTTGAGGACCTCATAGAAATGCCTTGTGGGTAGCAGGTCAGGCACCCCTGTTCTTGAGCAATATAGTCATTTAAATAACACAAATCTTCTGATTCTAAAATGCAGAAATCTGAGAGTGAGAGAAGGATCGGGAAATTTGGAATCAAAAGCGAGAATTGTCATTGAAAAAGACAACGGTGTATTAGTCGTACACGATGCTGTAAATGTTAATTAGCAAATTGGGCTTAAAATTCGCTGGAGATCTGTAATGCTTGTTATTTAATGTCTAATATCTGGAAACTTCAGAAAATGTCAGGCTGGAGAATATAGGTCATCGTGACATCCTGAGGGCTTCTTGTTCTGCCAGCGCTCAGCAGCCTGATGTATAACGTAGATATCATTTTATATTGTTTTCTAATATAAATTATTATTTTTGCACATCCCTCAGCAAATTTTGATTATTTTGCAGACAATAACATACCTACATACTTTATTGCAAAAAAATTAAATAAAAATTGGTGCATTAAATGGGAGGATTGAAGGGCGTGGTTGTAAGCAAAATGGCCAACTTATTATCCAGTTCTTTAAAAAAAAAATACAAAAAGACGCAAAAGTTATAAAATAACGATCAAAACACAACTCACCTCGTCAGTCCCCAGGGATCTTGTAAAGATGCTCCAGGATTCCCTGCAGTGCTGATGTGATGTATCAGCGGCCTCAGCAATCAGGCGCCATACTTACTGTACCAATAGCACAGCACCTGGCCACTGATTCTACTAGTTGGCCGGAAAGGTCACGTGCCAGATCACTGGCAACTAGACTACCCCAATAAAATTGCACCAGACAGGCCGTTAGCGTGTGTGCCAGGAAATCTCCCGAAGAACATGCTAAATGTGGCCAAAAATAGCGTTCTTTCGACCCTTATCTTATAGCTTATTGCAAAAAATTAAGTATGGAATAACACAGCAGATTCCATACAATGGCATCCAGTAGAAAAATGTATACTTTTTTCAGTTTTTTTTTCCAGTGGAGCTCTATGGGTGGTAAATGTCGCTGTATGACATCAGTCAGAGGCATTCGTTTAACGTATAGGTCAAGGCATATACTGTATGTTAAATGCAGGCCATAAATGTAATGTGATCAGAGTCCTGCATATGCACCAAGACATAATAAGACAAGGTTAGATTGGGGGTCCTTGGGTTCACCAGAGGAAATGATGCTGCGGGGCCAAGACGTCCCCCACATACATAAGATGTACACTTGCATCTTTGAAGCTATCATCGTACAGACAGGTCACATCATGAATGGCATCTAATAGGTGATTTGTGGCCCTTTAGGCAAGTGATTGTCTGCAGAGCCAGCTCAGGGTATTTAGAGACGAGCAAAGTATTGGAAAATACGATTCGGCTGATTGGACAAATTTTACCCAAACATTTGCTTTGTGATGAATTACTTTCGCTACGAAGCATATTTCTTTGTAAGTAGTGGGTGCAATGACAGGGGTGCACCGCCCCCCATCATTGTACCCCTCCGATGCCGCATTCATACATGATCGCTGCATCTGACAATAATCCGGTGTAAAATAAAAATCAAAAATTATTAAAATCATACTTACCCTCATCCATTTGATCGCTGCCATCCTGATTGAAGATCTAGTGCAAAATCTCACTCGGTCTGCGTGGTGACATCATAGGGGCACGGGATTTCGTGCGAGATCTTCAATCAAGATGGAGGCGTCCGGCTCTTCGCACTCAAATGGATGAGGTAAGTGTGTTTTTTATTATACCACTTAAGGTAAAATTGATTCGTTACCACAAAGCACGAGGAAATTCGGCTTCTCGGTGAATCGAATTTCGTATCGAATTCCGCTTCATGGAGTTCGATTTGCTGAACACTAAAAGTCAGGGCTCATGCACACGAACGTGTTTTTTTTCCATGTCAGTTCTGTTTTGTTTTTTTTTTGCAGACCGTATGCGGAACCAATCATTTCAATGGGTCCGCAAAAAAAAAAATGAAGTTACTCCATGTTCATTCCGTTTCCGTATGTCCATATTTCCGTTCAGCAAAAAAAATTAAAATGTCCTATTATTGTCCGCATTACGGACAAGGATAGTACTGTTCTATTGGGGGCCAGCTGTTCCATTCCGCAAACCGTATACATCATCCGTATTTTTTGCGAAAATACATACGGTCCTGTGCATGAGCCCTAAGCAAAAGTGTCAGTTAGGATTAACCTACAACAGTGGCTCTCAACCTGTAGCACTATAGCTTTTGTGAAACTACAACTCCCAGCATGCTTTGACAGCTACAGACAACTTCCTTCTTCCTTATACCAGGGGTAGGCAACCTCCAGCACTTCCAGCTGTTGTGAAGCTACAACTCCCAGGATGCATACTTGCTCTGCTCATCTCATAACTCCCATAGAAATGAATGGAGCATGCTGGGAATTGTAGTTTCACAACAGCTGGATTGCCGAAGGTTGCGGACCCCTGCCTTATTCTATCATTGCCTAGCGATATATATTTCCATGGACTGTTTATTTTCCGTCAGGAAACAGTGACATGTATACAGATATGTGTGTGATACATTTGCTACAATAAAGCGCTTTGTAGCCAGTATAAATAATACAGGCGGTGACATCGTACAGGCAAAATGTGCCGCGCTAACAATGTAATGTTCATTGCTGAATAAATGCAGCCTTCACAGAGACACCCAAATTGCGGGATAAATTATGTATGATTGTTGCACATGTTATGTTGCTACAAGGTTGCCTTCCGTTACAGTACATAATGTGTTTTCTCTACCCGGCTGCGCCATTATTAAATCAGATCTAAATGTAAACAGGAGTGAAGCCTTCATAGTTGTATTCTTCAATTTGATTGCAGTTGGAGGGTAATAGGAAGTGACTTGTCCATGGGCAGATTATGTGCGTGCTCCCCATTGTCTGAGCATACATGTTCAAGCTGTCGGAAAGCATCAAGCTGTTAGATTTGTTACCAGAGGTCTGAGGCCACGCGATGTCTTAAAGTGCATTAGCTTCAGGTACTGGCAATGGATATGCGAGGTCTATAGGTTCCTGGACATGGTTTTGCTTAAAAGCTATTGACCTGATCCTAGCAGTCTCGGATGTTCTTGAAGGAGGAAGGATCTATTCTAAAGTATATCGCATGCTTTAAAGATGAAGTGCTCTTAATGGATGTCTATCTACAGCAGAGTATTCACATTCCCATTCAATGACAAAATGTTCATTTACATACATTTTTGGATACTCTGTGAAAGTGTGAAAGTCCTGAACAGTGATGGCCAGTTCGCATTGTTCGCCCGGCGAACATATGCAGGCTGCCATATTTTTTTACAAGTCCGGCGAGGCACAGGTGAGCCCTTACCTGTGCCTGTGCACGAGCCGATCTGAAAACAAGTGCGGTCAGCGGGAGCAGGCAGTTCCGAGAACAGCCACCGGGGGCCTTCATTGGGCTGTTCTCGGAACGGCCTTCTCCCGGTGACCGCATTTGTTTTCAGACCGGCTCCCAGGGCAGGCACAAGTAAGGGCTTACCTGTGCCTCGCCGGACTTGTGAAAAAAGATGGCAGCCTGCATATGTTTGCGGGCGAACAATGCGAACTGGCCATCACTGGTCCTGAAAGTATGCTAATTGCTGCCTTAAAGGACATCTGTCAGCAGATTTGTACGTATGAAACTGGCTGACCCGTTAGGGTGGGTTCACACTAGGGTTAGGCATTCCGTAAAGGCTTTCCGTTAAAATATGGTTATAACGGAAAATAACGGAATGTCCAGACAGAATGCAAAACGGAAGCCTTAAAAAGGCATTCCGTTTGCTTCCCGTCCTAATAGAAGTCTATGGGAAAGCATAACGGATCCGTCTGGGTCCCGTTATGCAAGACGGAAAACAAAGTCCTGTCGGACGAAAAGCAAACGGAATGCCTTTTAAAGGCATCCGTTTTGCATTCTGTTATAATATAAGTCTATAAGCAGAAGAACGGATCCGTCCTTCCGTCTTATGGATTCCGTTATTTTCCATTATAACCATGTTCTAATGGAAAGCCATAACAGAATCCCTAACGCTAGTGTGAACCCAACCTTACATGGGCATTTGGCAGCTGAAGGCATCTGTGTTGGTCCCATGTTCCTATGTGCCCTTAAAGGGGTTGTCCAGGTTCAGAGCTGAACGTGGACATCCCTCCATTTTCACCCCGGCAGCCCCCCTGACATGAGCATCGGAGCAGTTCATGCTCCAATGCTCTCCTTTGCCCTGCGCTAAATCGCGCAGGGCAAAGGCATTTTTCTGAGTTCCGGTGACATACCGAGCTCTCTATGGGGCTGACAGGCAGCCCGGTGATGTCACCGGCACTGATGGGCGGGATTTGGCTCTGCCCTAGTCAGTAAAACGGCTAGGGCAGAGCTAAAGCCCGCCCCTCAGAGCCGTTGACGTCACCGAACACACTGCTGGGCGGAAGTTACCGCCCGGCAGTGTGTTATTGAAAACACAAGAGCCTGTGCCCTGCGCGATCTAGCGCAGGGCACGGGAGCGCATCGGAGCATGAGATGCTCCGATGCCAGGCTCAGGAGGGCTGCCGGGGTGAAAATAAGGGTATGTCCGGGTTCAGCTCTGAACCCGGACAACCCCTTTAATGCTGAGTAAAATGATGTTTTCATATATGCAAATGAGCCTCCTAGAGGCTCATTTGCATATATTAAAACATCACTTTTCTCAGCAATACGGGCACATAGGAACATGGGACCAACACAGATGCCTTCAGCTGCCAAGTGCACATGTAACAGGTCAGCCAGTGTCATAGGTACTGCTGACAGATGCCCTTTAATGTACAGTACAGTGTATCTAGCATAAAAATACATTTTCATCATTTTTTTGTTTCCCTTGATGCTGATGCACAATCTGTGCTTGTGGTTGTAGGCTGTGGACAGAATCAGTCTCCTTCTCCCACTGGCAGCTGACAGTATAGTCCTTTATTACCTTCTCATAAAAGGGCTCTTCAGCTATACTACCTTGGTACTGCAGAGGCTCTGGTCCTTCCCTAAGAAGCAGGGTGGAAAGTTATTTCTATTGGCTGCTCCCCCGGCTGTGGGGAGAGTGACTGAGCATGTGTGTCCACCAGCACTTAGCTCAGTAAGTGGACATGCATATTGCTATACACTTTGGACACCAGGTGGTGCATGCAGAGATTTTTATTTAATATTCTTTTGGATAGCCCAATGGTAATTTTTATTTTTTTTCTAGGCTACTCCGAATAGAACTGAATCTCATAATCACCGAGACCTCTTAAAGGGAGTCTGTCACCAGCATTTCACTTTTTTAACCTTTCCCACAGCTCCCTAGCATGCTTACAGTTAATTAAAACGTTACCTCTGGCATCAATCCTGGACTTATAGAACCATCAAAAACGATCTTTATAAGATATGCAAATGAGGGCTCGCAAGTGCCCAGGGGTGGCGTTACTCTCTTAGGTGCCCTGCTTGCTCAGCCTTTTCATTGCGTCCCCCCGCCCCTTCCTACCCTCCGCCCGCCCATCCTTTCCCTCTGACCGCCTTTCTCATAACTTGTAATTCCGCCGATATCCCGCGCCTGCGCACTCATTCCTTTGGCCTGCGCATGCGCACTGCGATGCCCATTCCTTGTACGGCATCACAGTAATTAATGCGCATGCGCCGATGGACCGCCTCCTTTGTTGAGTTTTCGCGTCGTTAGCCGGCGCATGCGCAATAGTTACTGTGATGCCATACAAGGAATGGGCATCGCAGTGCGCATGCGCTGGCCAAAGGAATAAGTGCACAGGCGCGGAATAACAAGCTATGAGAAAGGCGGTGAGAGGGAAAGGATTGGCGGGCGGAGGGTAGGAAGGTACGGGTGTAACAATTCTAGGGGATATGTTTTCAAATAACTCATATATTATGCGTTGGTATCATGCAATTCCTCTCTTATCCTTCCTGGAAGTGTATGCATACCATTCACCTTGTCAATGTGGTATTTTTCTACCTACTCTGACCATGCCTACCATGTCAGGCTATGTAGGCCGGCACTTTATTGATAAAGGAAATAGTAACCTACTCAATGTATTCATACATATCCAGCAGGAGTAACAGAGGAATGCTTATTGGACAGCTAACTCTTCCATAAACATGCAGATTTGGATAGGTGCATGTTTATTTTAATGGGGAGAAGTTAATAAACTTTTGCCAGACGCTCCTCTGGTCACTGGCAATCTTTCTTCACTTTGCTGCAGCAATGTAATGTGCCCCACTGCAGCCAATCACTGACCTCAGCAATATACAGCACCATGATAGGCTGCAGCGGTCACATACCAAAGCAAACCAGGGGCTAGTGGGCACCACCAAACAGCAGTCCTGGAGCTGTCAGGGGTTTTAATAAATGAACATTGCTTATGTTTTTAAAGGGGTTATCCTATGAATACTGTAAAAAATGAAGTCAGACATCTTATAGTACATGACAACGTCTTTCTAACAAAGCTAGAACCAGCCCTGTACCTCATATGGATCCAGAAATCTCCCAATTCATTGCTCTGCTGGATTTAGTTCAAGCTGGCAGCTCAAGGGGAGTGTCCTTTCTGCAGCAGCTCTGGTGGGGTGTCTTTTCTTCAGCAGCTCATGGGGCGTGTCCTTTCTGCAGCAGCTCAGGGTGTGTGTCCTTTCTGCAGCAGCTCAGGGTGTGTGTTTTTTCTGCAGCAGCTCAGGGGGCGTGTCCTTTCTGCAGCAGCTCAGGGTGTGTGTTTTTTCGGCAGCAGCTCAGGGGGGTGTGTCTTTTCTGATGCAGCTCAGGGGGCGTGTCTTTTCTGATGCAGCTCTGAGGGCGTGTCTATGTTCTCCCTCAGAAAGATGTAACTGAGCATGTGCGGCCATCTCAGTAAGCCGGAAAAAGAAATAAGAAAAAAAAAAAACAGCAGGTGGTGCTATACAAATACATTTTATTGAATAACTCTTTGGCTATGCTACATTCTTAATTACATGCAATGACAAAAAAAAAAATTCTGATCCAGGTGCTGGTTTGAAAACTGTAGAAATGTTTTTTTGTGGGATGACCCCTTTAACATAATTCCTGCTGTCAGCCAGATTTTAGGAAAACCTCTTTAATTTTCTTGCTGAGCCATGAGTTAAAAGGTAAAATTATGGAGAATGATATAAAGATATTGAAGGAGATTTATCAAAACTGGTGTAAAAGGAAGACTAAATTAGTTGCCCGTAGCAACCAATCAGATTCCACCTTTCATTTTCCAAAGGAGCTCTGAAAAATGAAAGGTGGACTCTGATTGGTTGCTATGGGCAACTAAGCCAGTTCTACTTTACACCAGCTTTGATAAATCTCCCCCATTGAATTTGAATTGTACTGTAATACTGTATGTAATAAATAGCAATCAGGATCTGGAAGCAATGCTGCAGTCTCTGAGGTGCTTCTGGAACTTCTCTTTAATGCTCACCCCCCTGCCGAATGAATGAACAGACAGGTAGACAGACGTGTCGTCGCGTGAGAGTCCAGACTCCGCGCTTTACCCAAATGTAACGCAAATGGAAGTACGCTGCTCATATAAAACTATAGTGAGGTAAGCGGCAGTAGAAGGGTTAACTAAATTACATACTTCAAAGACAAATTCTTTCAAGAACGTCTGGTGCCAGCCAGTGATTTCCCACCAGATGTCATCCATTTCACCAATGCAAGCCCCGCTTCGCTTCTTTTTCTCAGTTGTCATGACAACCATGATTTCCAAGCTACAAATTGTACCATATGGCGGTGAGATATCTGCGTTCTGTGCAATGATAGAAAAAAATGTGCTGCTCAGCAGAAAAGGGCGAGGTGACGGTGCAGGGGCTGGGTGACTCGGAGTAGCCATGAAAGGGTTAAGAATAATATCTACTATTGTCACCGGGTATGTCTCAGCGCAGTCCCGTGCAGAAAAGCGTCCGCTGACGAGGATGACTGATAACATGAGGGGGTTGTCATCGCCAAGCCGCACATTATGTACCTACTGAAGCATCCTGTCGGCCGCATGCAGTGCATGCTGGGACCCGGACAATCATTCCCATAATGATATTCCTCATCAGCACAGGATCCACAGATGCGAAAGTCTGGAGAAAGAGTATTCTCCCAAACTGAAGAGTAAAGAAAATATAAAAATAATTTAAAGGGCATCTGTCAGCAGGTTTGTACCTATGACACTGGCTGACCTGTTACATGTGCACTTGGCAGCTGAAGACATCTGTGTTGGTCCCATGTTCATATGTGTCCGCATTGCTGAGAAAAATGATGTTTTAATATATGCAAATGAGCCTCTAGGAGCAACGGAGGCGTTGCCGTTACTCCTAGAGGTTCAGCTCTTTCTGTAACTGCCGCGTCCTCTGCACTTTAATTGACAGGGCCAAAAAGGGTAAACATAATCACACCTGGCCCTGTCAATCAAAGTGCAGAGGGTGCGGCAGTTACAGAGCGAGCTGAACCTCTAGGAGTAATGACCACGCCCCCGATGCTCCTAGAGGCTCATTTGCATATATTAAAACATCATTTTTCTCAGCAATGCGGACACATGTGAACATGGGACCAACACAGATGTCTTCAGCTGCAAAGTGCACATGTAACAGGTCAGCCAGTGTCATAGGTACAAAACTGCTGACAGATGCCCTTTAAATTATTTTTATCTTTTCTTTACTCTTCAGTTTGTCAGCTCACACTCAGACAGCACAGTGCTGCTGTTTTAGGGTCCATTCACACGTCCGCAATTCTGTTCCGTTTTGTGGAACCGAATTGCGTACCCATTCATTTTTATGGGGCCGCACGATGTGCTGCCCGGATCTAGAAATGCAGACCTGCACTTCCGGGTCCGCATTTCCGTTCCTGAAAAATTGCGGACAAGATTAGGCATATTCTATTATAGTGCCGGCGATGTGCGGTCCGCAAAATGCGGAACGCACATTGCCAGTGTCCGTGTTTTGCAGATTCGTGGATCCGCAAAACACACATGGATGTGTGAATGGACCCTTAGAGTGAGCTGTTCAGAAGGACACGCCCCCGATTCAGTAAAGGCCACTGTTAAGGGGGCGGGCCCCTGTGGAGGTCACTGTCAAGGGGGTGGTATGCTATCAAGTAGTGGTCAGCCGGCACTCTGTCCAAGAGGCGTGGTGCGCGAGTCCGAGATGACGATCCCACATATATTAGAAGAAAAAAACGGCACTCGCTTTATCTTCTGCAGATTAAATCTTTTTTTTCGTCACATATGAGATTTTCTGTGACGCGCGTTTTGGCTCCAATACGTATCTGTTTGAGAAAGGCTCGTATTGGAGCCGAAACGCGTGTCACAGAAAATCTCATATGTGACGAATAAAAAGATTTAATCTGCAGAAGATAAAGTGAGTGCCATTTTTTTCTTCTAATATATGGGGGTGGTGTGTTGTGAACGTCACTGTTAAAGGGAAAGGCTGCTGTAAAGGTCAAAGTTAAGGGGGTGGGCTGCTGTGGAGGTCCAATTTTAAGGGACAGGGCACTGTGGGGGGGTCAGTGTTAAGGAGTGGGGGGCTATGGAGGTCACTGTTCTGGGGGCGGGGGGCTGTAGATGTCACTGTTATAGTGAATAGTGTTGATATTTTTTTACGACACAGACAAACATTAAATGAAATAGATTAAATATACCCGAGCGAAGCCGGGGCCTTCAGCTAGTCTTATATATATATACAAAAAAATAACACAATCGTTGCTTCCAGAGCATTACATGAAAAAGAGCATTACCTTCTGCCTGGAGACAGATTTTAAGAATGTATTACAAAGACACAGAAGGTCAATACAGAACATTGGATTGATTTGTTGCTTCATTGGATGTTTATCCTTTTAATTGACCCTTTGCAATGTGCATCGAGATCTAGCCGTGCATGGCCGGCACTGCTCTGCTAAGCAATGTACAGGTTACGATGCATATGAGTAATGGTTCCACTTGCCAGTAAAATCAATTGCAGCTTTTAAAAGGCTTTACATGTATAAGTATCTTGGCGAAAACCGCGAAACCTCACAACGTCTTGGAAGTCTATAAGTGTTTTAGGATAAAAATAGAGAATTGCTCCCATAGAGAAAGCTGCAAACTGAAAAGCTTTGTAGGAGGCGGATAGCATTTAAAATCAGTATCAAACGATGTTCATAAAATCAAAGCTGTCCGCTGCGGATGAAGGAAGCATTAAAAGACGCGCTAGATATTAAACATCGAAACTACTGATGGCATCATGCGAAATAGCGCAAGATGACATGATGTTCTGCGATGATGCACGCGCTGAATGCTGATTTTACTCTACCATCGACAGGGTGTGGGTTGAAAAGCTGCTGCTAAAATCATTAGGACGCAGAAGAGTTCAATTTGATAATGTAATATGTTATTAGAAATTTCCCATATACTGGATTATCCCGGTGTCCGGAAAAAAATAAAACTGATTCAGCTCAGCTATATCTCTACAGGCAAATTAAAAGGGACCAGTAATGAAATGGTGATAATATAGCAGTGAATGTATGGTACAGTATAAACTATAATATTGTAATGGTTTAGGGCTCATGCGCACAAATGTTTCAAGGTCCCTTGTTGTATTGATCCATAATAGGACATGCAAAAAAAATGATGGGCCAATTGGGGACATTACCTTGGAACGCCTTCATATGTATGAATCGCGAAGAAGAAAAATGATGGCTCACAGAGTGCTTAAAATCTTGGCGTTGTGGGGAGATCCTAGAAATGTGCATGCAAGGTGGATTGGCTATAGACCGTACAGGGAAATTTCCCGGTGGGCCGAAGCCCAGGGGGCCACACAAGTCCTCCTCTCTGCCGCTGGCCAGATACATAATGAGCTCTCAGCGGTAATTAAAGCTACCCAGCCAGTGACCTCACATGCCCTCCTGAATTCAACTGCTGTGGCCCCACTTGCTAGGCCCCTGGCTCCATATCTTAAACAAAGACAAAGTGGAGGAGAACAGAAAATGGCCTCTATTTATGGCCACCACGAAGAGACAGCGATTGGGGCAATACATTGTGCTTCATTGCGGTATATGATTCTGATGGGACGGTATTTTGCACAGTGCCCGTGGCATGTAAGAGGTTAAATGGCCCGGATCTGCGCTCCTGTCTGTCCAGGCTGTTAGAGCAGGAGCATGGCTCTCATGTGAGAGCTGAGCCCCCGCTCTCCGGTGCACTGGAGACCTATGCAGCTCTTGGACTGGACCGCCATAAAAAGGCAGCGGCCGAGCCTAAGGCCCCTGAGTAACTGCCGTGAAAAGGAGTATTGGTGGTCCCTAAGGGGTGGAAACACATAACCTAATTATTCTCACCCACGTGAGAAAATAATTGCCCCTTCAGATCTCCTGCATCAGCAAGAGTGAAGACCGCAACAACTTTCCATCGATGAACTCATGGTCAAGAAGGCATACAGGTGAAAACTCGAAAAATTTGAATATCGTGCAAAGTTCAGTAATTCAACTTAAAAGGTGAAACTAATATATGAGATAGACTAATTACATGCAAAGTGAGATATTTCAAGCCCTTATTTGGTATGATTTGGATGATTATGGCTTACAGCTTATGAAACCCCAAAGTCACAATCTCCGGTCCCCTTTGCTCAGGGGGTATGGAGTAATCAGCTGACTAGAGTGTGACACTTTGAGGCTAGAACATTGAACCTTTTCACAAAATTCGAATTTTAAGCTGCATTAATGCAATTCTTTTTAATTTGCATTACTGAAATAAATGGACTTTTTGCATGATATTCTAATTTTTCGAGTTTCACCTGTACATATAAATGTATTATAGGCACAAACTGACAGAAAATTGTCTTTGACGTTTTTTCCATTCTGCAAAAAGAAGACAACAAGGTTCTAACAGAAGCCACCTTCATTGTGATGGCACAGCCTGGAGGAGTGATTCGCATCCACTCAATTTTCCTTGCAGACAATGTTGTGTAATTGGAGAACAGACACAACTGGAGGTTGTTACAAGCGTCTTATCTGAGATTGTTCAGCGCCTCAGTCTGTATTAGCCCCTATCCAAAGTGCAATTATCTTGTAAACAGCATAGCTCAATGTAGCATCCAACATGCAGATGTTCTTCACCAAGCCTATCTGTGTACGTTAGTACAACCTCAATAGCCCATATTACATCACGATCAATACAGTCCTGCAGGAGGCAGATAAGCTGCACATAATGGAAGTCATGCGGCAGAGCGTCAGGTAAAAAAAAGAAATTACTGCAAGGAACAAAAATGAAGATGCAACAACACAAAGGAATTCTGGAATATCAGTGTTGGGGCTCATGCACACGACCGTATGTATTTTGCGGTCAACAAAACACAGATCCGCAAAAAATACGGATGACATCCGTGTGCATTCCGTGTTTTGCGGAACGGAACGGCTGGCCTCTAATAGAACAGTGCTATCCTCGTCCGGAATGCGGACAATAATAGGACATGTTCTATATTTTTGCGGAACTGACTTACGGCCATACAGAAACGGAATGCACACCGAGTAACTTCCGTTTCTTTAGTGGAACCATTGAAATGAATGGTTCCACCTTCGGTCCGCAAAAAAACGGAACGGACACGGAAAGAAAATATGTTCATGTGCATGAGCCCTAGTACTGTATTCCATGCAGATTGTAGCACTTAAAGGGAATGTATCTTAGCATTTTCTTACGCCAGTTAAAACCAGATAGCGACACATATCCTTTTTTTCTTAACCTTTTTTTTTTTTCTATGCAGATTTTCTTGTAGATATTTTAATATGATTTCCTGAACATGATTATGGGGGCGGCCATCTTGTCTGAGCTGTAGTTAACAGTATTTAGACAAATGCTTTCCAGTAGCCACCATGGCTCGTAGACACAATAGCCTCATGACTCCTATGGGAGAGTTTTCCAGGAATGCTCTGTGACCTGTGCAGAGGTCAGGAGGGAGGAGATAAGCATTTATATCACCTATAGTGAGTGGAGATTCCTATATTATATACACAGCATTGTTATCTGTGATTGTATTTTTGCCTGTGATGATAATGAGAAGACTGCAGAAAAGCGATCTGTACAGACTGAGAAGTGACGCCTGTTATTAGGCTTCGTGGCCAATGCAAAAATTTCTGGATTTTAGGATGTTTTTAAAAAATATAGATAGGGACATGGAAAATGAAAAAAATATATCACCAAAAAGTATTTAAAAATATGTTTAACATAAAAACTTGATTTAAACAATAGGTCATTTTCTGATGGAGTTGTTCACTTTGTATAATTTCTCATATGAAAAATACCTCAGTGATGAAGTGATTCTGGGGTATACTGCAATGAGAACCGCATGGGAAATTAATGTAAGGGCATGGCCACACGTTCCGGTTTCTGGTGCATTTTTACATGCCAAAACCAGGAATGAATAAAAAAATGAGGAGAAGTCGTATCTGTCCTTTATACTTTCTCTCCTTTTATAATCCACTCCTGATTTTGGCCTCCAAAACTGCATGGAGAAACCTGACCGCGTGGCCGTACCCAGGGTCCGACTAACCCGCCAGAGCACCAGAGGATCATCTGGTGGGCCCAAGCTCTGACAATAATGGACCCCTAATAAAACAGGACCCTTAAGGACCCCTCTGGTGGGCCCAAAGGACTTCAGTCCGAAGCTGGCCGTACCCTTATAGCACTGGGAAATGTCCAGCAGCTAGTCTCTGTAGAAACATTGCATGTGGCACATTCAGATCAATGAGTTGTCCATCTCATATACAGATGCACTGGTTTCTCCATAGAGCTTTTCACAGCTCTGCACGTTTGCTTCGATATTATATGCATATGCCATAATAGGCCAAAAGGAAAAGCCATACCTGAAGCTGACAATCCTTCAAGGCCTCCTTCACATAATCAGGGGGGGGGGGGGTTATCTGGTGATATGAAAATAACACCCTACTTTTTTCGCAGCCTTTTATTTCGCTTTTTTTTTTTTCTTTTTTTTTTTTAAGCGTCTTTCTGTATGGGTTTTTCAACTACCTTAGAGATTCCTAAGAGAAAATGCCTGGAAAATAAAATACCCAGAGCAGTCTGCATTTTGGTAAAAGCAAAAACTAAAATTTCCCAAATGCAAGACAAAAAAAATGCTTTGTCTGAATTTAATACAGACTTCTGGCCGCATAAAAAAAAATGCTGTGAAAAGCCACTTAAATCAACTGCTGCAAAATCCAAGAAAAGTGCCAAAGAAAAACCTATGATGCTGTGTGCGCGATGTATGCCGTTCCGGGACATATGGCCCGCTCACGGACCGTCAGTCTCGGAGGGCATACGGTCGTGTGCATGAGCCCTAACCCTTGTCTTTAATTTACTAAGAGGGAGGCCATAAACACTTATTTAAGTGACATTCTTATCAGTAAGATAAGAACTGAGCTATAATGAATGTTTATAAGGTCAGAGAGCAGAGATAAGGAGCCGTCAGATTAGCTGGCTGACGGAGCAGAGAGAAAATTCAGATCCCTCTATTAGAGCATCTCAGCCCTGTACAGAGAAAAAGGCTCCATATTTGTAATAAAGACCAATTTGAAAAAATATTTTTTTAGCTCCAAATGAGTACAATGCAATAATAAAATAAAAAATTGCCTCAAAGGTGTACATAGTTTTAAATGCCCATGGGGGTATGACACCTGGCATTATGGAGTATTTTGCAAGATAAATCAATAAAGGCAAGCCGAAGCTGGGTCCATAACCTTTGTAGGAAGTGTATGTTTGCCTCCATGGTAGCGCATCTTTGATCTAGACATACAAAGAATGATAGAAGAACAATTCATTGTTCAGTACGATACAGTATATACATATATACAAGATTCTGGGCTAGCCACATCCCTTCTTTTCCGTCTAATGAATGCTCCATGAATTTTCTCCTTCTTTACGGCTTGTCTTCAGCTCATTACGATGGTTGCCTTTGTTCGGTTTCTTCCTACTCCATCTTCTCTCATTTCTACATTTCATCCAGCGAGACATTTATTTATTCCTAATATTTGTACAACCCTGACTCCAGCCCATCTCTGAGTGATGTCTCCATTTACTCTACAACCTTAACCCTGCCCCTCTAAATGTCTCTTCATTCAGTCTCATTCTTTACGGCATAAAATGAGAGATTCTTCCGTTAACTTGGATTGCTTGTATCTTAGCAACTCGGAAATATCCCTCCATTTCTATTTTCACCTTCTCCTCAGCATTGTTTTATAGGATGACAGACCAATACTAATAAGTTTATATAGAAGCAGCACATTCCTGCGAGAGGACCCTCTGTCCTGGGTCTGGTCCTGACAGCGATCAGGAAAATAAGGATGACCAAAGAACCTAAATTTACATCTATTTCATTGGTGAACATAAAATAAAATCTCCCCAACTACGTTTATGGCCTCTTTTTTATTTATACACCGGGACTTATACTGAATGCTATACAGTGGCATCCATCACCTACAGTCATGTGAAAAAATTAGGACACCCTTTGAAAGCATGTGGTTTTTTGTAACATTTTTAATAAAAGGTTATTTCATCTCCGTTTCAACAATACAGAGAGATTAAAGTAATCCGACTAAACAAAGAAAACTGAAGAAAAGTCTTTTCAAGATCTTCTGTAAATGTCATTCTACAAAAATGCCTATTCTAACTGAGGAAAAAGATAGGACACCCTTGCCCCTAATAGCGAGTGTTACCTCCTTTGGCTGAAATAACTGCAGTGAGACGGTTCTTGTAGCCATCTACCAGTCTTCGACATCGGTCTGAGGAAATTTTACCCCACTCCTCAATGCAGAACTTTTTCAGCTGTGAGATGTTTGAGGGGTTTCTTGCACGTACAGCCCTTTTCAAGTCACCCCACAGCATCTCAATGGGATTCAAATCTGGACTTTGACTTGGCCATTCCAGGACTCTCCATTTCTTCTTTTTCAGCCAATCTTTGGTTGATTTACTAGTATGTTTTGGGTCATTGTCATGTTGCATGGTCCAGTTCCGCTTCAGCTTTAATTTTCTAACTGATGGTCTCACATGTTCTTCAAGCACCTTCTGATACACAGTAGAATTCATCGTGGATTCTATGATGGTGAGCTGACCAGGTCCTGCTGCAGCAAAGCAGCCCCAAACCATGACACTTCCACCTCCATGCTTCACAGTTGGTATGAGGTTCTTTTCTTGGAATGCTGTGTTTGGTTTACGCCAAACATGTCCTCTGCTGTTGTGTCCAAATAATTCAATTTTGGACTCATCTGTCCAAAGAACATTATTCCAGAAGTCCTGGTCTTTGTCAACTTTATCTCTGGCAAATGTCAGTCTGGCCTCGATGTTTCTCTTGGAAAGCAAAGGTTTCCTCCTTGCACACCTCCCATGCAAGTTAAACTTGTACAGTCTCTTTCTGATTGTAGAGGCATGTACTTCTACATCAACAGTAGCCAGAGCCTGCTGTAGTTCTCGAGATGACACTTTAGGGTTTTTGGAGACCTCTTTTAGCATCTTGCGGTCTGCTCTTGGGGTGAACTTGCTGGGGCGACCAGTCCTGGGCATGTTGGCAGTTGTTTTGAAAGCCCTCCACTTGTAGACTATCTTCCGGACAGTGGAATGGCTGATTTCAAAATCTTTTGAGATCTTTTTAAATCCCTTCCCAGACTCATAGGCTGCTACAATCTTTTTTCTGAAGTCCTCTGACAGCTCTTTTGCTCTCACCATGGTGCTCACTCTCACTTCAACAGTCAGGAGCACACCAAACTAAATGTCTGAGGTTTAAATAGGGCAAGCCTCATTCAACATGCAGAGTAACGATCTACTAATTATGTGCACCTGGTGTGATATACCTGTGTGAGATCTGAGCCAATTTAAGAGGGAATACATGTGAGGGTGTCCTATCTTTTTCCTCAGTTAGAATAGGCATTTTTGTAGAATGACATTTACAGAAGATCTTGAAAAGACTTTTCTTCAGTTTTCTTTGTTTAGTTGGATTACTTTAATCTCTCTGTATTGTTGAAACGGAGATGAAATAACCTTTTATTAAAAATGTTACAAAAAACCACATGCTTTCAAAGGGTGTCCTAATTTTTTCACATGACTGTATAGGGCCGAAGACCCATTGTAAAAAATATACATTTAAAGGGGTTATGCCAAGATTGATGTAAAAAAATTAAAATCAGACATCGCATTGTACATGACAGACCAGTACCTCACATGGATCCAGAGATCTCCAAAGTCACTGCTCCAATTGCTCTGCTAGATTGGCAGCTCAGGGGACGTGTCCTTTCTGCTGCAGTTCTCTCCCCGTAACTGCCACAGCTTCTAACAGAACATATGGCTGTCGGCAGTTGAAGATTTAAACTAAGCACGTGCGACCAGCTCAGTGAGACGGACAAGAAATAAGGTAAGGAACAAACAGCAGGTGGCTCTATACAGACAGATTTTATTGAATGGTTCACTGGCTATTCAAAATTTTTAATTACATGCAATTAGAAAAGGATTCAGACCCAGGTGCTGGTTTGAAAAATGTAGAATATGTTTTGTGACACAACCCTTTAACAAATTATTAATTGTTTACCGTTGTATGGAATAGGGTTGAGTACTTCACTATGCAGTAGCTTTTTGCAGTATACTAATATCTACACGTCAGGCAGAGAAAACAGGACACTTTCAGCCTCCGTTTGGCTGGTGTAACGTTATGGAAAGTACTTTTTTAATCAACTTGAATTATCATAGTAAATGAGAGTACAATGTTGATGACCTATCCTCAAGATAGGTCATCAATATCTGATCAGTGGGGGTCCAACTTCTGACTCCTTTGCCTATCAGCTGTTTGAAAAAGGCCTCAGCATTCCAGTGTGTGTTGCAGCCTAGGCCAGTGATGTCACATTCATCACATGGCCTATGTGCAGCTTAGTCCCATTAAGGCTAGGTTCACACCTGAGCGTTTTACAGCGCGTTCCTACGCACTGTAAAACGCTCAACAGGCAAAAACCAATGTTTCCCTATGGGCATGGTTCTCACCTGAGCGTTTTAAAATGCCCTACGCCCCACTTGACACCTCTGTTTTTCATTGTACGCCTCTGTGGTCAATAGCAAGAACGCGCGTACGACGCACATTTCCAAAATACAAAAACGCCCCAAAATATGGTAAAACTGATAAAAACGCCTGTAAATAGCGCTTATCGAATAAGCTCAAGTGTGAACCCAGCCTTAAGTAAATAGACCTGAACTGCAATACCAATCACAGCCACTATACAATGCACGGCACTGTGCCTGGTTTGCTGGGAGGAGACTGCACTGCCTCTTCAAACAGCTGGAAACACCACCGATCATATATCGATGACCTATCCTAAAGATAGGTCATCAATATTGTACTCCCAGAAAACCTCTGCCATGTCATAGGGATACAGCAAAAGATTTTTTTCATGGGGAAGGTCCAACTTGCAAGAAAAGTCCAGGGCATGAAGTATAAACTCCTTTATTTTGAGCATATAAACAAACAAACAAAAAAACTAAAACATTTCAGCACCTAGGCTTTTTTCTAGCTAAGAAAAAGTCTGCATGCTGAAACATTGCCGATTTGGGCTATTGTGCTTTAAAGGCTATGTACACCTTTGGAGACAATTTTTTTATGATTGCATGTTACTCAGTTTTTTAGTGAATTTTTTTTTTCAATTGGTCTTAATTAAAAATATTGAGCCATTCTGTCACAAAGGGTTAACAATTTTTTCTAGCTGTGTGAATCCTACTTTTACTTTGTGCTGATTATCTAATAAACTTTATTTCTAAATTACTAAGAGGTCATAAACGCTTATTTAAGCCACATTCTTATCAGTAAGAAAAAAGTTGTAATAAGTGTTTATAAATTCAGAGAGCAGAGATAAGGAACCTGTCAGCTCTCTACCTGACAGCAAAGAGAGAAAATACAGATCCTGCTACTAGAGCATCTCAGCTCTGTGCAGCGATTTGTTGCCAAGTACCCCGGGGTCCAGGACTTCTTGCGGAAGGCCAGGAAAATCTCTGGCCATTTTAGAAGATCTTACACAGCCATGGCTCGCCTTGCTGAAGTCCAGTGGCGACACCACCTGCCCGTCAGACATCTGATTTGTGACAGCCCGACGCACTAGAACTCCACCTTGTATATGCTTGATAGGCTGCTCCAGCAGCAACGTGCCGTAAACGACTACCTGTACGAACTTTGCAGCAGGACAGGTTCTGGGGAGCTTGGTTTCTTTTCACCGTGCCAGTGGCCGCTCATGCGCGACACAGGCAGACTTCTGCCGCCATTTGATGAGATCGCACCATCAGTGACATCGTACCTTACGCCTTCTTTCTGGAGCATGCATTGTGTCATGTAATTGATCAAGCCATTGAGGAGCAGGAGCTGGAAGATGAGAAAGTCGCGATGCAGAATGAATTCCCAGGGCAGGGGGCTACTCCATCAGAGAAAAGTCAGCAGGAGTCTGAAGAGGAGTCAGAGGAGGATGGTGGCTTGGGGGGGAGGAAGAGCAAGATGAGCAGGCTTTGAGGGGGACTTTAAAGTTTTCGGGATCCCTGAAGTTGTCCGTGGCTGGGGGAGGAGACCAAGGACGACACTCTCCTGGGCGATGAGCAGGAGCCAGGCCGCTCCACCGCTTCCAATTTAGTGCAAATTGGGGCCTTCATGCTCCAGTGTTTGAAGAGGGACCCCCGTATAAAAAACATAAAGGGCAAGGACCAGTACTGGGTGACAACATACTTAGACCCCCGGTACAAACACAAAATGGCGGACATATTACCAGCATCACAGAGGGCTGGCAGAATGCAGAATTTTCTGGCCTTACTGCGAGAGATGCTGCATTCTCCCGTTGTGGTGCTGGCAGAAGAATTTCCACCCACAGCGAAGCAGGTGCGTGTACAAATCCTGCCGGGCCTGCAAGAAGAGGGCGGTTTGAAGATGTGTTGGTCACTTCGGATATGAGATCATTCTTGCAGCCAACCCATCGACAGCCGCCCTGCAGATCCAGCCTTAGGGAACGCCTAGACCGGCAGGTGACCAACTACATCGGGTTAACGGCCGATGTGGACGCTCTGAGAAGCAAGAGCCCCTGGACTACTGGGTGTGCAGGCTTGACCTGTGGCAAGAGCTGGCACAATTTGCCATGGAACTCTTTGAGTTTCCTGTCTGAAAAGACGTTCAGCACAGCAGTGGGGATCGTGATCGATAAGCGCACTCACCTAGCTCACGACAGTGTGGACTACCTCACATTTTTAAAAATGAATGAGGCATGGATCTCAAAGGAATTCAACACCAGTGACGACCACACATATCCGCCACCACCCAGAAAAAAGAATGGTCCTTGTTTTATGTATATACAGCGGCATAAAATGCCTTTTCTGTCAGGTGAATGCCTAATTTTTGGGACCTCTACTCCCGTGGCCTACAGTAAAAATTTTATCCGGTGACCGCCTAATGTACCTCCAGCCACATCATCACAAGTTCTTTTCTGTCAGGTGAATGCCTAATTTTTGGGACCTCTACTCCAGTGGCCTACAGTAACATTTTTATCCGGTGACCGCCAAATGTACCTCCAGCCACATCATCACAAGTTCTTTTCTGTCAGATGAATGCCTAATTTTTGGGGCCTGTGCTAGCCTAAAGTAAAATTCACTCCTGGTTTTGGCTTCAAAAACTGCATGAAGAAACCTGACTGTGTGATCATACTCTAATGATATGATTGGGATTTGGGTCACTTTAATTGTTTAACCAATAGATATGCTAATTATGCTATCAAAGTCTGTTCCATGAGTTATCTCGTAACTTCCTAAATGAGTGGATCGGCGGATAAGAGTAATTTGCGTTATTGGACGAGTCATTTGACTGCTCCTGTTGCTGACTTTAACAGTGTAATATTGTGCATGGCACTGGGAGTTTTCTCACTATAATAAAATGTATTACTTATAAAAAGCCCAGATGTTCAATATAAAATGGACAAGATTATTATGTTGGAAAATGTGGGTCTGAAGATGACACCAGATGGCATAACAGGCTCCAGTGATGCAAGTTCTTATCAAATTTAAAAGCGGCATCCACGGCTAAATTAGGCATTAACCCTGTCACACAATGGGTTATTATCATATGAATTATGAACAGAACTTGAGACCACAATTCAGTGACTGATCAGTAAGCTAGCCTCTTGGCTAGCTGATTGATGAGTATTCAAGTTACGTAGTAAGCCTGAAAAACACATAGGTCCTTCTAGTTCAACTGTCCAGAGGAAGGCAAAACAACAACCCATAAGGTAGCTGCCAATGTTTTTTTTTTTGCATTTTTTAAAATTCCTTCCTGACTTCAAATATGGCAACCAGCATATATTCCTGGATCAATAATCCATCTCAAGCAACAGATTCAATTTAATGGATCAGCTATCAAGATCTGGCAACAAAATCTATACGCTCACAGCTCTTACAGTAAAGAATCCCTTCCATAATAATAGTCACACGTTGTGTGATAATGGTGACAATTTCTCAAAATGTGGTGAATACAGATCCCAGTATTGATTGTTTATATGCTTCTACATAATAATGAAGTTCCAAATACGTCTTTTTTCAAACTTAGTAACTCCACGTTTTTTTTTTAATGATCATAATACTTCAATTCAGCCACTGCTTTAAAGGGGATCTCTGAGACTGGGATACCAAATAGGATTCAGGGATTCACAATCTAAGCTCCCTATCAGTATATATTTGGAGTGTGAATAGAAACCAGAGTACCCAGAGGAAACCCACACAGATGCAAGTAGAACTTACACTCTCCATGCAGATGTCCTTCGCCAGATTCAAACCTAGGACTCCAGTGCTGCAAGGCACCAGTGCTAACTACTGAGCCACCGTGCTACCAATGGAATGCATGGATGGTCTGCCAGAAAAGTGGCCATTCTTACACAATGTGGGTTCCCTTTCTGGATCGTAGAGGGAAGTCCTGTGTGGATATCACCCTCTATGTTGTCCATATGCACTTTATGATACAACCACTTTAACGACCACCCACTGTTTCCTGTCCTTGATCTAGGATTGCCATAAGCGCATTAAACCACTGGCCCAGCTGGTATAACACTCAGAGACCGGTGTAAGTAAAAAAATATAACCAACAATAGCGAGTCTAATCTTGCCAATAAGACTGTATATGCGAAGTTGGGTGTGACGAATACCGCACCTCGCAGCCCCGCCTGACGTCACACTACGTCGAGCTCAGGGGATACGGTTTCATCACTGGTTACCAAGGCGTGACGTTACTCCCTCCTTGGGATTACATCAGGTCAACTTGGCACCTTTTTTACAGACACTTCCTGTCCACACAGGCACTGGGAGGCACGGGGAGTGAGAGAGGGTGGTCCACGCTACTTCCCGTGTAACACAACACTCACCCACAACCCTGACAAGCTGAGAGGATCCTTTCACTGCCCCAGTAAAACAGAGCCCTGCCAGCCCGGTAGACTGCCACCAGATCCTAATTAGACATAAGCCCGGTCCGTTAACGGGATTATATCGGGTTATAAACCAACCCCAGGTAGCCTAAAATGTTATGGCGAAACATGGACATGGGGATCAAGATACGGAACAGCGCAAGATTAATTTATGGAATGAATTGGCTGGTTATGACGATTAATGCTATAGCCACACGGGAGCAGTTACATCAGCAGGATTTCCACTGTCCCTCCAAACACATTACACGACGTGACCCCCTTCAGATCAGCCTCTGGCCTGCATGGGCCTTTCCACCTGTAGTCGGTCACTCCTCTCCCTCCCCCAGGGAGGATCTCATTCCCCCTTGCTCCAGCTACAAGTGGAGACCAAACATGGTGCCATTATTTGGTTCCTACTAGGAGTTCTCTGTATCTCCCCTGCCTTGACCTCTAACCCGCAAAGGAAGGCCAGGAGAACGCCCATCTCGGTCCCAGGGTTGCAGATATGTAACTGGTTTATTTCTGTGATGGATGGTCAATTCATTATCCCTTATGAACTCCCGGTTCCATGATGTCTGACTGAATTTGAGTGATGTATGTAATTAGCTCAGAACCCCCCACAGGGGGATTTTCCTGTAGGATGAGTTAGCCTCCATGCTGGCTGAGTAGGGTGTGAACTGTAGACATGTGGTCTCTTTTGAAGCAGGGCCACCCGGGGGCCTGCTTCCTCTGATAGCTGACAGCAAATGGCTCCACATTCCTCACATTGGTTAACATCCAAGTTTACTGGGCAGGGCCTCCTCTTGGAACATTAACAATGTCAGAGCCAGGTAAAGTGTCTGATACCAAATTCGCTATACCAAAGAGACCCTATCATTACTAAGTCTTCAAATGTTATACTTAGAGGTCTGTTTATCCTTGTGTATAATTCCTGCAGACATTGTTTGGCATATGTACGCACAGACACACTTTTTAGTCTTTTTGGCCAATGCTTTCAGCTGTAGCCCCATCCAAGCACATGACCTAATCTGCATGGGCATTCATTTGATTATCATTAATAGCTCTCTCCCATTGTTTCAGTCTAAGAGATAAATGAAGACCCAAAATTGATTACATTTTGCATATTCTAACTATTTATATGGCCCACACCCTTCTTCTTGTTATATCCCGAGGGTACGCCACCAATATCAAAATACTGGACAACTCCTTTAACCAGTTTTCAAATGTGATAAGATTTTAATATTATTACTGTGAAAACAGTTTCTTCTGTTTTATCTGCAGGTTGTTGCTTTCCAGTTTGTATTTTCGGAACTTGAGATGCCACCAATAACAGCTTCTTTATTATTAGGAGTATCATCTAGTTACCTTAAGACCCATTTACTTTGCCCGGTACTCATGCTTTCAACTTTGTTTCATCATTACCCACTCATTCAGCCGCATTTACCTGCAGAAATCATCCCTTCTAGATAGAGAAAAATGATCGCTACTGTGATCATTTATCCCCAAACAGATTCATTGTTTGCTGGCAGCACATGCCTTTTTTTACACAGGGACAACATGCTCCCCAAAGCAACCATTTTAGGTGCTGCATGAAAAAAGATGACATCACCCAATGAACGAGCTTTTGCTTTTTTCATTTGGTCATCAGCATATTTACATGGGGAAATTATCTGTTCGTACAAATGTTGGTCACTGATAATTATCCCAATCCTTGTCAAAGGACCCTTAGGAAGAGGCAGATAAGACATTATAGAAATGCAAATTGATGCCTTCACTTGCAAAGACACCCGAATGTGCAATCACATTCACCTTACTCTTCGAGGAGACATATATAATTCACTTTGAGTGGATTCATTTTGTAGATGGCTGAGGGTATAACATCACCTCGTCATCCTGGTGGAAATTGGATAATCTGACAAGTATAGTGAGAGAAATTACAGAAAGTAGCTCGTAAGAGCCATAGCAGCAAAGATCTGTCAATGTTAGCACTTCTCGCTAGTAAAATCCAAAGAGCTATGGAATTGTCAAGAATTTTGCACAGTTAGTGCCAAAGGCAATAGGGATGAACTGTCCTGTACCAGGAGCCATAGGACCAGCTGTCATGCCATCATCTACTAATTGGCTTCATGGATATTGGACACAGTGGGCTTGAAGACGTGGGGCTTTTGTTTTAGGCCTTCATGGACAATACAATTTAGAATAATCCTGTCAATAAATTCATTTAGAAATTTCATGCAGGTGTATGAGTATTAAAGTATTAAAGTATACACTCTCTCATTTTAGCCCACAACCCCTGAGCAATTAGGGGGAAAAAAGGAAATGAAGAAACAAATGATTTCAGATAAATGCTGCTTGAGTCTATTGTAGTATATTATAGTATATTGTACTGTATTGTAGTATATTATAGTGTATTGTAGTGTATTATAGTGTATTGTAGTATATTATAGTATATTGTACTGTATTGTAGTGTGTTATAGTGTATTGTAGTGTATTATAGTATATTGTAGTGTATTATAGTGTATTGTAGTGTATTATAGTGTATTCTAGTGTATTGTAGTATATTATAGTGTATTGTAGTGTATTATAGTATATTATAGCATATTGTACTGTATTGTAGTGTGTTATAGTGTATTGTAGTGTATTATAGTATATTGTAGTGTATTGTAGTGTATTCTAATGTATTGTAGTATATTATAGTATATTGCACTGTATTGTAGTATATTATAGTGTTTTGTAGTGTATTGTAGTATATTATAGTATATTGTACTGTATAGTAGTGTGTTATAGTGTATTGAAGTGTATTATAGTATATTGTAGTGTATTATAGTGTATTGTAGTGTATTATAGTGTATTATAGTGAATTATAGTGTATTGTAGTATATTATAGTGTATTGTAGTGTATTATAGTATATTATAGTATATTGTACTGTATTGTAGTGTGTTATACTGTATTGTAGTGTATTATAGTATATTGTAGTGTATTGTAGTGTATTATAATGTATTGTATATTATAGTATATTGCACTGTATTGTAATATATTATAGTGTTTTGTAGTGTATTGTAGTATATTTTAGTGTATTGTATTGTATTATAGTGTATTGTAATGTATTATAGTATATTGTAGTGTATTGTAGTGTATTATAGTGTATTGTAGCGTATTGTAGTGTATTATAGTGTATTGTAGTGTACTGTAGTGTATTGTAGTGTACTGTAGTGTATTGTAGTATATTATAGTATATTATAGTGTAAGTAGAGGCCACTGACCATTTTGTACGGGCATCCAAGTCATCATGGCCTGCTCCGACATACAAGAAATAAACAGAAATAAATAAACTTTCTCATAGCCCATACCCCTCATAAGACACCAGGCTATGATACCCAGGTGCGCTGCCGGATCCTGTGTCTAATTTATGATGAGGTGTATAATTTCAGTGTTCTTCTACATATAAAAACTGGCGCAGATGGTGATAAATGTAGCGCGGTCGCCGGTCTTCCCCGTCCATGCCACACGTTTTCAGGAAAGTGGCGAGGCTGGTGAAGGAATGAGCAAAATTTGGATGAAAGTGGCATTGAAAAAGTTGCAAACATAGAGTTTGCAACTTTTTCGCACTACAAATGTAGCATATCCTGATGATAAATCTGGCCCATTGTGATGCTGCAGTTAATGTACCAAATGACAAACTCTACTCTGCTATATTCTGTTGTCTGTAGGTTAGCAGAATAGCGGGCAGAAGGAGAAGAGTAACACGAGAATGCAGAATCTGACTTTACAGAAGAGTTGTTTGTAGTCTGTAACCACAGAGACACATACATCTGCACAGGAGCTGTATACACAAAACAGTAGGATGTTTTGAATGATGGCTATTGCTGTTACTGTTGCCTCATTTTATTTTTTTATTTTTTATGTATTTGGTGCAATGATATAAAAATGGTTGTAAAAAGTGGACTTTAATGTACGTACTGATCCTGATCATAAATTTCATTTTACTACCCAAAATAACAACCCAGTTTTTGGTTTCCCAAACTCCTTGAATGCCCCTGGAATGCTGGAGTTTAGGCTCATACATCCAGCTCTATTATGTATCCATGTTGCAAGCATCCATCATTCAGGACCCATTGTCTTCACTGTGCACCTTTGAGTTTATAGGGAGCCGTTGTGCCTATGTTCTATGTAAAACTGGAGGCTCATGGGTCCATAGTAAAGTTCCATGTTCTGCTATGAAGGGTCCCTGCATGTGGTTTCTCTATCTGCATAAACCCATAGGCTTTAATTCACATTGAGCCCCTTTCATTTCCAGCTCAATGGTTATCGATTTCTATCCATCCTTCTATCTAGTCTTATTTTATATTTGCATCATATCAATTTTGATACTGTTCCATGTAGATATGCCTCCCCTTCTTGAAGGTCACCCTCCTTTAACTGTCCTCCTCCACATTGTGCATGCTATTAAAATATAAAAAGAAAAAAAATCATTAATTATCATTTCTGCTACCATACCACCTCTGAAACAGCCTACCGTTCTCCTCCAGACTCTTGGCTGCCTGCCTGTCTCGGTAGAATTATAAAGTAAGGCGCAGATGTCGGCCTTGTGTGTTGTAAAGTCCTATAATGAAAGCTTAGAGTAATGAATTCAACTTTTAGTTATGCTGACTGCAAGAGAAAATTAAAAATATATGTCCAGGTTGTAGTGCCGAGAATTCCTCATGGCCTTACAATCCACTCCAAAGAGAATGCCAAGAATGAAGCATGCGGTGACTGGTATAAGAAACCTTACAGTTACTTCTTACCCAGAATACACCAATGAGGTGCATGCTTCCATCAGTCCTCCTATATCCAAGTGCTGATAAGACTGATCACATCATTTTTCTATTTTCGTCTAGCTATGAAAGAGGTTTCCAGTGTCACAATAATTGGTGAGTGGCTTTGTTAGAGCAGTAGACATGGAACCACTGTGTTAACCAACAGATTTGATTTTGGGCTAGTCCTAGGGGCATTATCCTGGCAGACCCATGGTTTTCACCATTTAACTCCTGCACAGGGATCTGGACTTCATTGCAGGGGAACCACTAGGCCGCCACCTCTTGGGGTGGTCTCTGTTTGACTGACAGCTAACCTAGCGATCAGGCAAAGCCGTAATCAGGGACAGGCCATAGTCAGGGCAGGCAGAATATGAGCAATCTAATAAGCAGTCCAAGGTCAGAACAGGCAGCAAAGGGGCAATACGGAGGTCAGGCAGCGGTAGGTCAATATCCAGACAAAAGTCAGTACATTGGCAGACAAACAAATAATGCACACCTTTGCAGTAACTAGCAAGCTAGGTAGCCTACAGCTCAAGCACTCTCCCATTGCGGACGTTGCCTTAGGTACCCACAGATAACCAGCATTGGCTACTGTAAACTAACGTGCATGCAAGCTGGCCCTATAAGAGCTGGGGGAGTGCAAAGAAAGAGGGGCTGAGTCAGAAAGCAGGCCACAGCGTGCATGGATGGACAGAGCTACCCTGGTGGCTAGCCTGCCACAAAGAGGAGGGGAATTATAGGCAGGTCCACTCTGGCGGGAACCTGTGGAGCAGGACAGGGGAGCGGAGCAGTGGCGGCCATGTAAATAACAGGCTTAAGTATATAGAAGAACAGATACCTCTACATAACCCCTGCTGCTGCCGTTTCAAGGCTGCCCAGATCCCCACTGCTCTGTGCCTCCGCTCCCATCTCAACATGCAAGAAATACTCACTCAGCCAATCATTTGCTGAGGCAGGACACCGCTGCCGTCTTTGATTGGCAGAGAGGGCATTTCCTGTGTGCCAAGATGGGAGAGGGAGGTAGAGAGTAGTGAATACCAGGGCAGCGGAACGGCATAGATGGGAGATTGGTGGAGGTCAGTTTTTAAAACAGTCTGGGCTTATAGTCACCAGTGTTTGTCCAGCTGGGAAATCCCTTTAACCCTAGTAAAATGTAGAATTAGCAGAACTGGAGTGCTCAGATGTATTAGCTGAATTTGTAATCTGCTGCAACTTTTCAAGATGTCATGAAATGTTATCTAAAGTTTTCAATCTACTGTAGCTCCATAAATGACAGATTCTGCTCTGCTACATCTCTCTAGTCTTGAATTATACACACATTTGAGGCTATGGCAAAATAGATGCCCTCTGTATCATATCAAACACTAATAGACAGGATTTGTATTCAGTAGAAGCTTCTAAAAGTGGGTATTTTCTATTAGAGAATGTGGATGTGATTGAGGTGGGTTCCCTGTTCGAGATTCCCCTCCATTTCAAAGCACAATGGACTGCAGTTTTGTCCTCCAAGGCTTTATACCCGCAGCCTTCTTTTTGCCAGTAAGTCCTCTCCCCACTGCCCATAGGGCACTCATGCCCACTCCTCCTGATTCTTAAAGGGCCAGCGCACACACCCTAAATTTACACCAGTCAATGGTTGGTCGCCTTTTGGGTACTTAAGGGACCCTCCCCTATGAGAAGGTGCCTGAGCATTAGGTTCCTAGCTTGCAAGTTCCTGAAAAAGTGTGTGTTGTATTTGTTTGTCTGCCCATGTACAAACTTCTGGTTAAAGAGTGATTACCAGGAGACTGCCAGGATGACACTCTTAGGAGTAGCCCAAAGTCAAATCTGTTGGCTGACACAGTGGTTACACACCCAATGCCGTAAAAGACCTGTTTGCTCATTGTTAAATTCCATTAAAACCTGCAACATTTGGATGATAGTGTCACCTATTGTGACACTGAGTCGTAATGGAGGCCATTAAGTGCATTGTGCTTCTTATAGTAACTGCAACCATTACGTTTTTGTGCCTCTGTATATGGAGTCATGTTCAGTAAAGTAGTACGGTTTGAACTTGTGATCAAGTTACACCAGCCTACAGATATTTAATCCTACATTGCCCTTACATTGCTGTTTGTATGTGTGTGGCTACTCACAGCTTCCCCTTCAGATATCATCTGACCACCTAGGGTTTCAGCATCACTGAGGCAAGGTGACCTCCTTTCAGAAAATAGTTTTCGAGTCAGTAACCCTCTAAAGTCCTCTAGTTTATAGGTGCTTTGCATAAACATTAGGGAATTGCATGCATCTTAGATTGTACATCGAGGGTGGAGTTAACCTGGTTCCATTGCAGTTTACATTTTTGATATACAGATTTTGGGTAGTCCACTAAACATTCTGCTGTAGTTAGCAGCGGATTTGTACTCTCTATGTGCTACTGTACATGCCTTAATCAATCTTTTTACCATAACGGAATGTAAATGTCTTCTATAGACCACCGGGCATTCCACAGTAATACCAAGCATCCTGTGACTAATCTATCACTAGATAAGGTCCTCATGGTTTTCACCGCTCGTTCTAGTGCTTCTTACCAGCATTTTCCGAACCGTCTCTGCAAATAGTTCACTTTTTCTTTGTTATATGGCTTTTGAATTGCACATTCCACTTGTTCTTGCGTTTTGCACAGGTTCATAATCGCTCTCGCAGATTTCTAAGAATTAAATTGAACATGAATATGGAGAACATAATGTGCTGGAAGCATTAAGATCTGAGCGGAGGGCAGCGAGCACGCTCTCCATCTTTCCTACACATTAGAGCGAGGAATAATTATACACACAGAGACTGCTTAGTCACTCACAGTTTGATTCTCGCTGGCGAGCCAAGCCACTCCACTGCTCTCATCGTTAATGTTATTAGTTAGATACTGAACTGCCAGGTTAGAAGTAATTATTTTCTTAATGAAAAATGTACCCAAAATCCTTCAGGACAGGGGCGGCTAAGGACAGGCAAGACCACTAAATCTTGTCGGGAATTTTTTTATTTTTTTTATAAAGTTGGCAATCATTTAATTGATGCTGTTTCTGGCCGCTTGCCAAGGAGCTCTAAGGAAGCAGGCTCGGCGTTCTTAATCTTAGCTTGGAATCAAGGCATTCACGTTGAGGCATTGCTTTTCTGCTAGTTTGTGGTCCCTTGTCTATTCTCCATCATTACGTTTTATCTTGTGTTATTGCTAGCGACATATCTGAAACACAACTGGCATATAGATAAGACGGGCATGGCAAGCAGTGATGGATTGCTGCTTACGTGCTATGCATGTTTCATGCTTGATAAGTTTTCCCCTGCATCGGTAGAGCATAGTCATTTTCCATTCATTTTTATGAGCAATACGCTGGAATATCTTATTGAAGTATCTAGATGGGTCTGCTCTACTGCAGCTATATGTTTCCTCCTTGTCACATAGGTTCAACCAGCAACAGACTCGGGTTTCTATGGGTCAACCCAGGAGCATAGCTAAAGGCTCATGGGGCCTGGTGAAAGGGTTCATCTTGGGCCCCCCTTCCCTCAGTGCTTTGTAGCCAGGGGTAGGGAAGCACATAGCCTTCGTGCTGCCTGAGGCAAACATTTAAACGCCGCCCCCAAAATGTGGACCTAACCCCTTCCCTCTAGCCTGAGGTGTAACTTGACCAGCATGCACTTTCTATAATACTGGTGTCTTCTTATGCACCACAAGGGTCTTTGGGCCCCCTTAGGCTCCTGGACCCAGTAGCAACTGCTACCTCTGCACCCCTTATAACTATGCCCCTAGGACATCATTTTGAGGTGCCAGCCTTTTCCTATGCTCAGCTATCTCTGGCAGTCCCATGCAGAATAAATTAGGTGTCGGCATTCATTTAGGGGAACAGAATCCCCATTATCATGATCAGTGGGGGTCCCAGAAGATGTACACCCATCAATAAGAT
This sequence comes from Bufo gargarizans, assembly GCF_014858855.1. Taxonomy (NCBI): domain Eukaryota; kingdom Metazoa; phylum Chordata; class Amphibia; order Anura; family Bufonidae; genus Bufo; species Bufo gargarizans. The sequence goes on along the minus strand of NC_058087.1, from coordinate 14,974,187 downwards.
GGCTATCCCCTATGCTATGGATAGGGAACACTTTTAGAACTACCCCTTGTCTGTGTCTTCTCCTGACAAGTCTATACTTGCATCCACCGAGTAATAACAATTCAGAAGCATCTATTCTCATGACTCTATGTTGTGCCAATCCTTTACTATTCCTGCTAGAAGTTATGAATAAACTGCCAGCAACTGCTATGGCTTCTCATGCGGTACTTACGGTGGTGCTCAGCCGGATAAAGTCCAATCATTTCAGACAAGAGAGCAAAAGAAAAGCGGCACTCACTAGTTCCTTTTCCAATTGTAGCTTTATTCCATGTAAAAACATAGCAGATGCGGGTCACTGCACAGAAGCACAAGGCTAATTTCCAATGTCTTTATACTCATGACTTGTAGGCTGTCCTTTTCATTGCACTGTGCAAAAAATGTGCCCTCATCTAGCCGCCCTTGATTTACCGCTACTTTGTATCAATCAGCCGCAGCGTCATGAAATGATTGGATTCTGTAATAAACATCCAGATGGGTATTACCAGTTGGGGGTGTGTCCCTGCCATTTTTGACAGTATCCAATCAGAGCTAGAGCATCTTTTCATTTGACTATGTTGAGCCATTGACTATGTACTGCCGCTAGAAGTTTATGAATGGATTAACAGCAGTCTCATTTTTCATTCCTTCTGATAGATCAGAAGATGGGTCAAATAAATGATGATGTCAGCCAGGCCGAAAGGCAAAATGGTGGCCCAGTCATGAAGTGGGGAGGGTGGGAACAGCATTATAAGTCCACAGAGTGCCCCAATGACAGTATGGAGGTGGTAGCAGCATCAGGAGGCCACAGAGTGGCACAATGACAGTGTGGATGTGGCAGCAGCAGCATCAGGAGACCACAGAGTGGCAAGGTGACATAGTGTGGAGGTGGCAGCAGCATCAGGAGACCACAGAGTGACAAGGTGACATAGTGTGGAGGTGGCAGCAGCATCAGGAGGCCACAGAGTGGCACAATGACAGTGTGGATGTGGCAGCAGCATCAGGAGACCACAGAGTGGCAAGGGGACATAGTGTGGAGGTGGCAGCAGCATCAGGAGACCACAAAGTGGCAAGGTGACATAGTGTAGAGGTGGCAACAGCATCAGGACACCACAGACTGACCCGGTGACATAGTGTGAAGGTGGCAGCCGCATCAGGAGACCACAAAGTGGCAAGGTGACATAGTGTGGAGGTGGCAGCAGTATCAGGAGACAAAAGAGTGACCTGGTGATAGAGTGGGGTGGAGCGGGTTGCAGCATCAGAATAGTAGCTGAAGCAGGTAGCCAGAAGTAACCGGTCTCTATAAGTGTTGGTGTGGCACCATGGATGATCTAGTCTGATGCATCAGGCATTGGTGGGTGGAAATCCTGGCTGATCAACACCTGATTCATCTTAAAAAAGGTCAGTCTCTCCACATTTGGTGGACAAGCGAGTTCTTCTTGGGGTAACTATGGCCCCCGCCGCACTAAACACCCGCTCTGATGCCACACTACTGGCCAGGCAGGACAGCTTTTCCAGGGAAAACTTTCCAGTTGCGACCACAAATCCAGTTGGTCTGCCTAGTAGTCCAGCGGATATCCAATGTGCGGTGATAGGGTTCTGTCCAAGCATGCCACCACCTGCTGGTTCAGGTCCTGCTCCAGGTCTAACTGCTGCTGGTGAGTAGTTTCTTCTCAAGCGGGTGAAGAAAGCTGGTCATCAGTGACTCTAGAACTGCTCCTACCCCCCCCCCCCACCCCACCCTGCCACAGTAGCCATGCCAGAGGAACGTGAGCACAGAGGCCCACCGGTTTATACCTGTGAGAGGATGAACGATGGCGCAGATAGGCAGCGGCCAACTGACTACATAGGATGTCTCTATAGTAGTTCAATTTGTCCTCCATCTCAGTGGGTGTAAAAAAGGCCCCAATTTTGGACTGATAGCGAGGGTCCAACAAGGTGGAGAGCCAGAAGTCATCCCTCTGCCGAATGATGACAATTCGGCTATCACTACACAAGTAACTGAGCATGCATGGGCCACTTGTGCAAGTGATTCGGAGGGACTCCCTGCCTCCATCTCCACTGCATACTGCCACGGTGTGTCTGGGTCCTCTGCCTCATCTTCCTCATCGCCCTGTAACTCCTCTGGCTGCTCCTTCTCCTCCTCTCCTGTCACCTGTGTAGACTAACCACCCATTTTGCTACACATTGCTTGTGCTCCAAAGTCCTTCTCCTCCTCCAGTTCAGCCCCCACAAGTCTCATGTGCCCGTGAGATCTAGGCGCCATATCTCGAGTCACCTGACCAGCCAGATTTACCAGCATCTGTTCCAGTACATGAAGCAGTGGAATGACGTTGTTCATCCTGTAGTCCTGGCGACTGACAAATAACGTGGCCTCCTCAAATGGCAGGTTTCACGCATGAGCTGCCACTAGCTGACATCGAAGTTACACAGGGGAGTACTCCTGTCCGCTTAGATCATCAAGAAATGTGGGGGGTTCAACAGGTGGAAACATTGCATATCAGCCTATGTTGGGGGATGCTTTTCTGCTGCTGTAGCTCAAGAAGGGTGTGCTTTGCGGTGTACGAGTGGCTGAAGTGCATGGAAAGTTTCCTGGCCATTTTTAGGATGTCTTGCAGATGAGTGGAAGACTTCAGGAACCGCTTGACAACCAGAGTGAACACATGTGCCATGCAGGGCGCATGGCTCAGCCCTCCTTAATGCAGTACCGACACCATGTTCTTCCCATTGTCGTTCACCATGGTTTCGATTTTGAGTTGTCGCGGAGAAAGCCAGGATTCGATTTCTTGATGAAGGACACGGAGCAGTTCCTCCCCTGTGTGACTCCGGATGCCCCAGAAAATGAGGTGCAGAACATCGTGACACTGCCTTGCCCTGCACATGTGGTATGCTGGAGGGGCACTGTGAATTGTCCCTGCAATGAAGGCTGAGAACATGGTGGAGGATGAGGAGGTAGAGGCGAACATTGCCACAGGACCAACGGTGTAAGAATGTGGAGGCGGAGGCGGCGTCACCTGGCCAAGTTGCTGGTGTGGCTGTGCAGGAACCACATTAACCCAGTGGGCTGTAAAGGACATGTATTGTCCCTGACCGTAGTTACAGCTCCATAAATCTGTGCTGCCGTGCACTTTGGCAGACACCGACAGGCTCAAGGACTGGCCCAAATTCTGTACTACATACGTGTGCATGGCTGGTACTGCCTTTTTTGGAAAGAAATAACGGCTTGGGACTCTCCACCTCGGTTCAGCACAAGCCATGAATTCTCTGAAAGGTGCAGAGTCCAGCAACTTGGCCAGGAGCACATTCAGGTTCTGTGCCGTTGGATGAGTGCATGCATACTGTTGTCTCTTGGCAATCGCTTCAGTGATCAATTGCTGACGGAATGACTGACGAGTAGAAGGAGGAGCAGGAGGCCAGGGGCATCAGGACCAGCCGATGATGGGAAGGACAGACAGCTCCCTTCGGCTGAGGTGGTGGAGCCTTGGCTGCCTGAAATCGTGGGTAATGCATTGGGTGATGCAGCGGTTGCTGCGGCAGGCTGGACCACGACACCCTGGCCACGCTTCACCTACTGCCCACAGATTCTACAAATGGCCATGTTCACCTCCTCCGGCGACTTAACAAAAAACTGCCACACCGCTGACTAAGTGATTTTACCCCCAACACTCCGCACTGACTGATTGTTACCGGCGCTGCTTCCATGAACCCCTGCACCACTATGTTCCGGGAAGGTAGGCTCCTGTGAACCGAGTGGTCTACCCCGGGCATGTTAGGCTCCGACCTCCCACTGCTACCACCCTGCTGACTCCCGGCCACGCTAGCGACTTGCTGGCTCCGCCGCTGCCTTACGAGCAAACTGCCACCCTCTTCTGCCGATGATGATGAGCCCCTAATTCACCCGGCTCCCAAGTGCAATCAGCTACATCATAATCATGATCAAGTACTGTCTGCACGTCACTGATGTCCTCCTCAACGGTCTCTGGGTCAGGAGTCTGACTGCTCGCAACCCCAGTTCTCATGCTACTCTCCTTATCACTACTTGCCCGCCTACCGGAGGAAGCAGTGGATGTCTCCTCCACATCTTAGCTGGCTAGTAGCTACTGGCTGTCCTCTAGTAGCTCGTCCTCTCTGTATAGTGGAGCTGAGCCCACAGCATATAATACTTTTCTGGCTGAGGGAACAGAAAAGGACAGAGGCAGGTTGAGGACAGGTGAGGGCACAGGGCCTGCTCCTGGGCCATGCCAACTAAGTGTCTGACGAACCCACCGACTCTTGGCTAGGGGTGTCTGATGTCACTTGGGACGAAGTGGATGACCAAGTCAACCATTCAAGTACCGCTGTGTTGCTGGTCAAGACACGACCGCTAGATGACACCGGGAGCTCAGCCCTCTTGCTGCAACTCCTGCTGCCACGCTCCCTTACTCTGCTGCTACCTGTGCTTGTGCCAGAAACATTTAGGCCTCTGCCACTCCCCTGTGCAGAGCTTGGAACTTCTCTGTCTGACATACTGTTAGATCAAATAAATAAGCTAATAAGCCCTTATTACATGCCAAAAAGGGCTTTAGAACATATAACTGCACCGCTGAACGACAAATAGGCCCTTATTTTTTTCCACTTATACACACCACAAAATGCTTTAGAACATATAACTGCACCACTGAACGGCAAATAATAAATATTGTTTTTCCACTAATACACGCCAAAAAGGGCTTTAGAACATATAACTGCACTGCTGGATGGCAAATAGGCCCTTATTTTTTTCCACTTATACACGTGTTGCGGCAGGCCAAAGGTCAGCCACGTGATGATCGTTGCCTCGTGTTCAGGTGAATGACGTCGACGGAGGAAAATGACAGAAGTCTGAGTATAGTTCAAAACCTTGTCAGGACCCTAAAGTGAAAGTGTCCTGCACCCTTTATTTATACACAGTTCACAGGGTGTAACCCCTCAAAGTAAAACATGATTGGTTTACAGACATTTCAATAATGGCTTTTGAATCCATCTATTGATTGGTTAGTTATTTTTCAAGTTTCACTTTACAAAAAATGTGTTAACTAATGGGTTTAGAATTTTAAGCAAAAGAGGCAAAATTACAAGGAGTAGTACAAATGTTATCTTATCTTAACACACACAGTTCACTTCTTCTATAGTTTTCTTTTCAAATGTCAGCAAATTATATCATGTATACAGATAAAATGAAAATCACTTTTATATCCATAGTAGAAGCTGGATAATTTCCTTAACATTTCCCTCCTTTTTTTCATTTTTCTGTTCACGTGGTAGACGTTTTCTTCCTTCTGAAGGCTTCATTGTATCATGTGTGTCTTGCTAACTACTAACCTGCCTAAACAAACAAATGACCCCTTAGACAGCCCGTACTTCACAGAGTATACAGATAAGCTGCATAGACCATGCGATGCAAGCATCGATTCCAGCCTGTCTAGTAGTTGTCATTTGATTAAGCATACATTTTATTAAAACCACATACTACACACAAACACACTATCTAAGTGGATGACAACAGCAACTAGGGATACATCGCAGCACAGGAGCTTCAGACTGTCATCTCCAGGGCTGTTGTGTCATCTATTTTCAAGGGAGGGAATTTCCCCTACTGCAATGAGAAATACACAACATTAGTAATTTCCAAGCAATTAGCAGTATCAAAACCAGGCCTATCACTACCACTATGGGCTTCAGTAAATCAGAGATCATATTGTTGAACCAGACACCTATAGACCCCATCCAAGAGAAGGGGTTCCATCCTTCTTTAGCTATGTCTCTAGCTTTTTGTTGCAATTCCTTTACCTTATTCATGTGGGCCTCTATGGGATCATGTGAATCTTCAACCCAGGTGCAGCATTCTTCTCCTATGATAGCACAAGTCCCACCCTCTATAGCTAGGAGGTAGTCTAAGGCCATCCTATTTTGGAGAGCCACTTTCCTGACTTGTGCCAGTTCCTCATTAAGGGCATGGATTGAACTTGTGGTCTCATTAATAATTCCATCCATGATATTTGCATATTTGTTTAATTTATTTGCTAACTCAATTCCCCAACCTGTCCAAGAAGGGAACCACATCCAGGCTTTATCTGCTGATGTGAATAACTCTCGTTTGTTTCTAGTCATCCCAAGAAGAGTTTCAGGGGCATCAGTAAGTGAAATGTTTGTGCGTCGTCTGATGGCTGGGACAACTCTTCCTATGGTACAGTTGCCCCATGCCCCCATAGGGAGCCATGAGTAGGCTCTGTTACCACAAATGTAATATAGTCCTTGTTTCAGGACTTTGGGAATCATCCTGCCGTGATGTCCCAGCCATCCCTGAAACCATATCATATTATCATACAATTTCGTCTTACAAGTCCATTTGTCCTTGTCCTTCTTTTCTGGACAGGCACACCTGGGGCACAAGAAACTTTCATAGTTGGACAGAAACACAAACTATTACAGTTAGTATTAACTATGTCACATGAAGTCTTCCTAAATTCCATATTGAATATCAGAGTAGCATTTCTACAATCTGTTTCCCCCACATATATCTGTGGTAAACTGACAAAACGGCCCTTTATCTTAGCTATATGGTTCACAAACATAGGCCCCAAACATATAGTGGGCGGAGAGATTATACCAGTAATCTCTAAGTATATCCCTTGATCAGAAACAGCATTATGTGAGGTGTGATCTACATCTATTTGAACATCATAGCTATAGTCTGTGAGATTCAAATCATTCATAGAGATTGGAACACCTATCAGAGGGATTCCCTTGTAGTTGGCAGGGATATGAGAGCATATCCAACAGTCAGTAGTATTCAGCTGCTTGGCAGTCTGTTGATGTAGTTGCCAAATGGAATTTGTATGTTTTCCTCCTTTCACAACTGTAGGGCTGCTTTCCTGTTCGTGACTGTCTGTCTTCAGAACCTTTTTGCAGTGACTTGCATGGACCCAGACTGGTCTCCCGTTCAGCTTGACGGCGGTGGGTGTGGTCAGTTGCACCTGATATGGACCGTCAAACCTTGGCTCCAGGGTCTTTCTTACATGCCTCTTCAGGACTACCCAATCTCCAGGAACTAGAGAATGTGTACCTTCAAGAGAATTAGGATCTGGTATAGAAGAGAAAACACGTGAATGCACCTTTGACAGATGTTCATGCAATTCCACCAAATATGAAGTCAGGGTAGAGTAGTCTGCTTGCAGCTGCTGTGGAAAATATAACCCTGTCCTTGGTGCAGAACCAAACAAAATTTCAAACGGACTAAGCTTTTCTTGTCCAGTAGGAGTAGTGCGGATGGCATATAATACTACTGGCAAAGCTTCTACCCAGTTCATAGAACTGTGTGAGTCTAAATACTTTTGCAATTTTAATTTAATTGTCCCATTAAGTCTTTCCACCTTTCCGCTGCTTTCCGGGTGATAGGGAGTGTGCAGGGCTTGTGTGATCCCTAGGGTCTTCAGTATGTGTCCCATTATCTCCCCAGTGAAGTGGGTACCTCTGTCTGACTCTATTACCTCTGGAATCCCATATCTGCAGACCACCTCTGACAATATTTTCTTAGCAGTATTTTTGGCTGTAGCTGTAGTTACTGGCCAAGCTTCTGGCCAGCCTGAGAATACATCAATGGCTACAAGGACATACTCATATGTGCTCACCTTGGGTAGCTGGATGTAATCCACCTGCACTCTTTGAAACGGGTACAAGGGTTTGGGAGTGTGTTTCTTGGGGGTCTTTACAAACCTCCCAGGGTTATGTCTGGCACATGTAAGACAACCCTGAACAAACTTTTCAAAGAGGGTCTGAATTCCAGGTGCAAACCAATGTTCTAACACTAGTGCGCTCATAGCTCCTTTCGACAAATGAGTAGGGCCATGTGCTAAATTGGCCATCATCGGATACAAACTCCGAGGCAAACATGTTCTGCCATTTACCTGCCAGAGCTCTTCTGTCTTCGTAGCCCCCGCCTCCATCCATACCTTTTTGTCTTGAGGCGTTATCTGGGCCTGTAATTCCTGCAAGAGCGACAAATCTGGCATAGTTGGAAAAAACAATGTCAGGAGCGGCAGACCGGCTGCTTGTTTGGCTGCTTGGTCTGCTTGAGCATTTCCCACAGCCAGCGGATCATCTTGCTTCACATGGGCTGGCACTTTAACAATGGCTACCTCTGTGGGCAGCTCTAGAGCCTCTATGAGGCTCTGTACTGCTTCTGAATTTTTAATTGGTTTGCCCGAGGAAGTCAGAAATCCCCTAGTTTTCCAGATAACACCAAAATCATGTGCTACCCCGAAAGCATACCTGGAATCAGTGTAACAATTTATTCTCAGTCCCTTACCCATTGTACATGCGTCAGTGAGTGCCTTCAACTCCGCCTCCTGTGCAGACGCACAAGATGGGAGTGGTTTTTGTATGATTACCTTACCATCCTGGATTACCGCATACCCGGTGACAAAGTGTCCTTGTTCGTCATTCCACCATCTGGAGCCATCTACAAAATACTCAGCATCAGGATTAGTTAATGGTGTTTCAGTAACATTTGGTAACCCTTTTGTTTCTGCAATCATCAATTCATGACAGTTATGATTTGCAACTGGATCAGACATGTCTACTACTCCCACTCCCCCCTCCTCTTCTAAATCCACTGGCATCAAAGTAGCTGGATTTAGAACAGTACATCGCTGTAAGGTAATGTGGGGACTGAGGAGTGTCATCTCATATTTCGTGATCCTGGCTTGAGACAAATGTTTCAGTTTGGTGGAGTGCAGTAATTCAGCAACTGAATGTGGTGCTTGTAAGGTAAGAGGGTGTTGTAGTACCAAGTCTTCCGTCTTTAGCACCAATTCAGAGGCAGCAGCGACAGCTCTGAAACATGTGGGTAGTGCTCTGGCAATACAATCCAAACTGGTAGAATAGTATGCTATAGGCCGCATACGATCCCCATGTTTCTGCGTCAGTACACCTGAGGCAAATCCCCCTTGCTCATGACAATACAACGTGAAAGTTTGTTTGTAATTGGGGATGCCCAATGCTGGTGTCGTGGTGAGAGTGAGTTTTAATGTATGAAATGCACTCACAGCTCCTGGTGTGAGTTCAAAGGTCTCTCCTTTGAGGCAATCATATAGTGGCTGCATCATCTGAGAGCAATCCTTAATCCAGGGGCGACAGTAACTGACAAGTCCAATAAAGGCACGCAGAGCCCTTGGAGTACTTGGCAGGGGGTGCTGCCGGATAGCAGTAACCCTCTCAGTTGTGAGGTGTTTGGTACCTGGAGAAATACAGTGACCTAGGAAAATCACAGTAGATTTACAAAGTTGCAGCTTCTCCTTGGAGGCTTTACAACCATTTTCAGCAAGGAAAATAAGCAAAGATAAAGATTCTTCTTTACACTGTTCAGAGCTGTGGCAACAAAGCAACAGATCATCAATATATTGTAAAAGAACAGTGTCCGGATAGGCCGGCTGCCAGGACTGCAACACAGAGTGTAAAGCAGTGGAGAAAATATCAGGGGAATTGGCAGCCCCTTGTGGTAAAACGACCCATGCATACTGCTTGTGACGAAAAGTGAAAGCAAAGTAGGGCCAGCATTCTTCATCTAAAGGGACAGAGAAGAAAGCATTTGCAAGATCAATGACAGAAAAAGATGTGGCATCTATGGGCACTTGGTTTAACAGTGTGTGTGGATTGGGCACTTGTGGTGTATTTATGACAGTTACAGCATTCACTGCCCTTAAATCATGTACCATACGATAGACTGGAGGCTGACCCTTCACAGTCTGTTTCTTCTTTACAGGAAATAGGGGTGTATTAAAGGGGCTTTTTATAGGGATTATTAACCCTTTCCCCAACAGCTCTTCCAGATCATTTGCAATGGCATCTTCCTGTGAAGAATTTAATGGGTACTGACGCACACATGGCGGCTTAATGCCAGGTTTCAGCTGCACAACCACCGGAGTTACTGGTAGTCTGCCCACATCTGTCTTGGAAGTTGCCCACAAATGTGATGGCACTTCAGACAGCCAATCTGGGGGTGTATTCTGAGAGGCAGAGGGGGCACTAAATGTCATTAAGTACATAAGTGCACACAGAGTCTCTTCAGACACAGGGGCTGTAATTTGGGGTTTTCCTGAAGAGAAATCCACAGATGCCCTCATGGCACTGAGTACGTCAGTCCCCAGCAAATTGTATGGACTATCTGAGCTTACCAACACACGCGTGACAATAGATGCAGCATCATGAATATTAAGTTTAACAGGCTTTGTTAGTGGGAGTTTAACAGTTGTCCCCTCAACCCCTTGACAGTAGATGTAATCTGAGGAGATAAGCTCCTCAGGCACATATTTTTCTTGTATTAGGGTATGGGCTGCTCCTGTGTCTACCAAAAAGTCAATTGAATTCCCTGTGTCCTCACATGTGGATGTGATGATTAGTTGTGGACCTGGGATTGCGTCAAGGGGGTAGTTAACGTTGAGGGAACTCACAGGATTGCCGTCACTTCATTGAGAGGTCCGGGCAGTAGCCTGACCTCTCGGGGACATTTGACTGAGAAATGCCCTTTTTTCCCACAATTCCAGCATGTTACTTGGTCCCAGTTACGTGGAGACTGATCCCCACCTGGTATTCTTTCGTGAAACCTGCCCTTAGGTTTAAAAGGTTGGTTAGCCATTATTGGCTTCTTTTTATTTTGTAAGTCTAGCTCAGCTCCCTTTGCTATGGCCACTAGGTCAGGGAACTGGCAGGTCCGCCAATCAGGGCGAGCCTTCTTCACAGCATCCTGTATGGGTGCTTTTAATCCAGACATGAATGTATGTTTTAGTAGTCTCATGTCCTTACTGTCTCCTGTCTCATACCCATAGTCAAGCCAGAGCTGTTCTAAAGCTGTGGCATAGTCAGCTACAGTCTGCTTAGCGTCTTGTGTTTGCATCATAAAAGTGTCAGTCTGATTGTCCTGTTGCTCTTTTACCCAGGGTTTAAGGGCCATGATAAATTCCTGGCCTGACTGGTCTGTGGCCTTATCCACTGGGACAGTACCAGGGGCTTTTGCCATCATTTGATTCTTAAGTACTTCCCCTCCTTTAGTCTCTAGAAGACTCTCCAGATCCGCCCAAGTGGCTTTATATGCGGTCTGGATACTTTCCAATTTACGAAGGAAAGTACTGGGGACAGTACGGGGGTCTGGCAAAGTATTACACATAGCCAGTAACTCACTAGGAGTCCATGGCCTATAGACCTCATAATCATGTGTTTCCAGTTGCCCAGCTTTCACTGTGGGGAGGGTCTTATTGACTAATGGGTATAAGCCCACACGAGAGTGTGGCTTGGACCCCCCACAGGCTGAGCATCTCACTCTTGTGTCTGGGTTCTGTTGTCCACAATTAGGACAAGTCCACCCCTCCGGGCTTTTATATGGAGGTGGTGCTGTGGGAGGGAGAGATTTTTGTGGGTTATGGGGGATAATACACCGTACTTCAGAAGGGATGTTTAATTCTTTTGTAGGCAATTTAATTTCATCCCATATTTCATACATAGTCCCTTTGTCAGTGTCTTTTGCCTTATGGGCAGTCAAAGTCATTCCCTGGGCTACATCATACCACATTGTGGCCTGGTCATATTTGTTATGGTCTTCCAACCACCCCTTAAAATTTGTAAGAAATTTCTGCCATACTGGTTCATCCAATGTTCCATTCACACCTGCTCCTAATTTCTTTAGCATTTGTCTACAGTCTTTGGTTGCTTCAGTGCCCTTTGCGCATTGCATAATATCAATTGCAGAGACCCATTTCTCTGCTCCCTTCTCAGAGGAACGCTTACTCTGTGTAGCCCCCATCCCGTGGGTGGCTCCTTGTAATTCACTATCCAGGTACTCACACACCTGGTGAATTACAACAGTGCTGTGGACACACTTCCGAGGCAGCACTATCAGTAGTGCCGTGGACACACTTCCGAGGCGGCACTACTATTGGTGCCGTGGACACACTTCCGAGGCGGCACCAATTTTCCTACCAGTGGTGCTGTGGGCACACTTCCGAGGCAGCACTATCCACTGGTCTGGCAATACTACAATATAGTCTTGCCCTCACACAGAGTAACTCACACGTCCTCTCTGGGGTTACTCACTGGAAACCCCTTAAACCCCTCTTCGTTCTTTCTATGGCACAGGAAGCAAACAAATACTGCAATCCAAATGATTATAACTGCAACCACCCAATCCAAACTGGAATCATAATACCCACGCATGTATACACTGTACAGCACAGGAATTGGCAGCAATGCAGTAATTCTTCCTCACACAATATCAGCAGGCACTCAGTACATGTGAAACCACACAGTATGACATAACATTGGAACAACCCCTGACCTCAGGCGCCTTTTCAGGTACCAACAAGGAACTGCAGGGCCCCTATCCAAACTTACTGGACAGCTTTATACACTGCCACTTCTCACAGCCTCCTCCAGTATAGGTCTGTCAACCCTTTCTCCACCAGAACCAGAGGCCTCCAGAGACAGGGACCGGACAAGCCAGTCAGCGAGCTCTAGACTTTCAGCTTGGCTCAGGAGGAGCAGGGACAGACCCCTCCAAGATTCAGCTTATCTCAGCCACTCACACATTCGTGCATTCATACGCCTAAAGACAGTTTAGCACATATAGGGGAAATATTACATTCACCAGAACACGGTACAGGCACCACGTTCACACACCACACTGCAGAACAGCGAGCAGAGCTCAGGAGACAGGTAGTAACACAATGGGTTACTTACCGCGGTCTTCCTGGGTCCTGGTCTCCGTGTCGCGATCTGCAGCTAGGAGTGTTGTTATGGTGCCCGCAGTCTCCACCAGAAAATGTTGCGGCAGGCCAAAGGTCAGCCACGTGATGATCGTTGCCTCGTGTTCAGGTGAATGACGTCGACGGAGGAAAATGACAGAAGTCTGAGTATAGTTCAAAACCTTGTCAGGACCCTAAAGTGAAAGTGTCCTGCACCCTTTATTTATACACAGTTCACAGGGTGTAACCCCTCAAAGTAAAACATGATTGGTTTACAGACATTTCAATAATGGCTTTTGAATCCATCTATTGATTGGTTAGTTATTTTTCAAGTTTCACTTTACAAAAAATGTGTTAACTAATGGGTTTAGAATTTTAAGCAAAAGAGGCAAAATTACAAGGAGTAGTACAAATGTTATCTTATCTTAACACACACAGTTCACTTCTTCTATAGTTTTCTTTTCAAATGTCAGCAAATTATATCATGTATACAGATAAAATGAAAATCACTTTTATATCCATAGTAGAAGCTGGATAATTTCCTTAACACACGCCACAATAGGCTTAAGAACATATAACTGCACCGCTGAACGGCAAATAGGCCCTTATTTTTTTTCCACTTATACACGCCACAAAAGGCTTTAGAACATATAACTACACCGCTGAACGGAAAATAATATATATTTTTTGCCCACTAATACATGCCAAAAAGGGCTTTAGAACATATAACTGCACCACTGAACGGCAAATATATATTATTTTGCCACTAATACACGCCAAAAAGGGCTGTAAAATTCTCACTTCACCACACAACGGCAAATACTTTTTTTTGTGCCACTAATACATGCCAAAAAGGGCTTTACAACATATAACTGCAACGCTGAATGGCAAATATATATATTTTTTGCCACTAATACATGCCAAAAAGGGCTTTAGAACATATAACTGCAAGGCTGAACGGCAAATATATATTTTCTTGCCACTAATACACGCCAAAAAGGGTGTAATTTTTTCACTTCACCACACAATGGCTAATAAGCCCTTTTTTTCCCCACTAATACAAGCCAAAAAATGCTTTAGAACATATAACTGCACCGCACAAGACGTAGAAATATTTTTTTGTAATAAACCCTGTTAATGGCAGTATCAAACAGCACTTGCACCCTAATAACAAGAACGCTTTGCTGGAATTACAGAGCTGTATAATGGCAATTTGTATCCCCAGTCAGTGCAGCAAGGTGTAATAGGATTGTTCCTATTACCCAGGCTGTAAACTCCCCTTCTGAACCCTGTTCTGCTTCAATATTGTAGAATAATTCCTCCCTATCCTTTCCCTACACTTCTAATGTTCTTTCCCTGAACTTCGATTGAGCAAAATATACGTTTTCAAGTCTTTCCTAGCACTGTCCCTAGCGCCTGCTGACATCTCTCCCTGCATTAGGTACACTGGAAAATGTCTAAATCCAAGATGGCCGAGGCTATTTATAAGGCTGTGACATCACAGGGCTGGCTGCTGATTGGCTGCATGCATGGCATTGTGGGTGATCCCTCATTCCCAGAGTTCCTTGCTCCATGTCCTAACACGTGCAGCAGCCATTTTACAAAAAAATGGGATTCGTTACCACGAAGCGTGAGGAAATTTGGATTCGGAGTGAATTGAATTTTTCCTGAAATTCGGATTGAATTCCACTTCGTCAACTTCGATTCGCTCATCTCTAGTTATCACCCATCATCTTTCTGTAGACCATACAAGGGTATATGGGTCTGATCCAACCTAGTGAGAGGCAGAATAAGCAGGGGCATTCAGCGACTCACATTGGAGCTGGAGTTGGAATTGGACTTCTTCGTTTTGCTTTTCTTCTCCATTTGATCCAGAATAGGGCATCAGTATATGATCGGTGAAGGTCCGACACCCGGCACCTCTTCCAATCAGCTGTTTGACGCGGCCTCCTGACAGCTTACCAAGAACAGTGCCATCCATTGGATAGCAGCTGTGCTTGGTATTGCAGCTTAGCACCGTTAACTTGAATGGGACTGAGCTGCGCCAATGCCAAGTGACCGATGAACTGGAGACGTCACTTGCCTAGGGAGAGGCCACAGCCCTTTTCAAACAGCTGATCGGTGAGGGTGTCAGGAGTTGGACCCATGATCAGTCATCACATTTGGAAAACCCCTTTAACCTTAGTAGTAATTTTGGCTACAGTAGCTACAGTAGCATTGGGTACTCGAAAGACCAAGAAATGAAGAAAGTTCATTCATTGTCCTTTCTTAGATCATGTTTGGTAGATACTAACCACTGCATACAGGAGACGTTCTGACCCAGACATCTAGTTATTACAATTTAGCGCTTGTCAATGTCGCTCAGATCCTCACACTTGCCCATTTTTCCTGTTTCCTCATCTACTTCAAGGACTGACCTTTCAGTTACTGCCTAATATATGCCACCCCTTGACAGATGCCATTGTAACCAAAATAATCCATGCCATTCACTTGTCAGTGGTGTTAATGTTATGGCTGATCAATGTACGTTGTCTATAGAATTTTTCGTATGGACCAGCGTTAATACAATGAGTAAAAGGGTGCTCAATTAAAATGGGATTAGACCGGGGTGTTACCAGCAGTGTAATTTTAAGCCTGTTTTCCTCTAGTATCCAGGGAACATGGTTGTGTTATTAAAGGGCTTTTATTTTCCGAGTAAACTTTCCACGTTCTATAGAGTCCTGGATTTATTTTAGGAATGTGCCGTCCTGTTATAGCACAGAATTATTAAAAGGTGAACAGCTGGAGGTGCAAAATGTAATAATATTCCTGAAAGCATAACCCTAGTGCTTATGTATCTGTTACCTTGTAAGCCGGAAAAATGAAGTGTTTTACCTGCTAGATTTTCAATTAAGGCTCTTTCGTTGTTATGAAGTGCAGGATCATTGCACAGGATTTGACAGCTTAGGCTTTCCACCCCTACAACAAGTGGCCACATATTGCAGCTCTAATCTAACCATGGGTGTTCCTGTGAACAAGCCCATAGGAGTCCACATAATTGTCATGGGCTGGACTAAAGGCCCCCATACCCATTCAACTATGGTCAGATGAACCTTCATTTCTGGCGGCATCAACTTAAAACTCATATATGTATACGTTGAGCTCTTGACTCTCCCACCACAGATGATGTCATAGGAGAGAACAATCCATTTGAAGATCCTTTTGTTCTCCCAGTAGATGTCACCGTCAGAAGTGCCTGGCTGCGACTTTCCTTATTGAAAGCTCTGCCAAGTCAAGTGTAACACTAACAGGCAACCTATTACACCAAGTCTCTGTGATGGTCTAATTAGCTTTAAGGGGTTTTCCAACTGGTGGGAGTCTGACCCCCAGCACCCCCACTGATCAGCTCCGATGAGCACCAGGGCCTCCTTGCAACTAACCAAACACAGCGTCATCCATTGGATAGAAGCTGTGCTTGGTGTTGCTGCTCAGCCCAGTTCACTTGAATGGAACTGAGTTGCACATAAAGTACAGACTAAAAGTTTGGACACACCTTCTCATTCAAAGAGTTTTCTTTATTTTTATGACTATGAAAATTGTAGAGTCACACTGAAGGCATCAAAACTATGAATTAACACATGTGGAATTATATACATAACAAAAAAGTGTGAAACAACTGAAAATATGTCATATTCTAGGTTCTTCAAAGTAGCCACCTTTTGCTTTGATTACTGTTTTGCACACTCTTGGCATTCTCTTGATGAGCTTCAAGAGGTAGTCACCTGAAATGGTTTTCACTTCACAGGTGTGCCCTGTCAGGTTTATTAAGTTGTATTTCTTGCCTTATAAATGGGGTTGGGACCATCAGTTGTGTTGTGGAGAAGTCAGGTGGATACACAGCTGATAGTCCTACTGAATAGACTGTTAGAATTTGTATTATGGCAAGAAAAAAGCAGCTAAGTAAAGAAAAACGAGTGGCCATCATTACTTTAAGAAATGAAGATCAGTCAGTCCGAAAAATTGGGAAAACTTTGAAAGTGTCCCCAAGTGCAGTCACAAAAACCATCAAGCGCTACAAAGAAACTGGCTCACATGCGGACCGCCCCAGGAAAGGAAGACCATAAGTCACCTCTGCTGCGGAGGATAAGTTCATCCGAGTCACCAGCCTCAGAAATCGCAGGTTAACAGCAGCTCAGATTAGAGACCAGGTCAATGCCACACAGAGTTCTAGCAGCAGACACATCTCTAGAACAACTGTTAAGAGGAGACTGTGTGAATCAGGCCTTCATGGTAGAATATCTGCTAGGAAACCACTGCTAAGGACAGGCAACAAGCAGAAGAGACTTGTTTGGGCTAAAGAACACAAGGAATGGACATTAGACCAGTGGAAATCTGTGCTTTGGTCTGATGAGTCCAAATTTGAGATCTTTGGTTCTAACCACCGTGTCTTTGTGCGACGCAGAAAAGGTGAACGGATGGACTCTACATGCCTGGTTCCCACTGTGAAGCATGGAGGAGGAGGTGTGATGTCGTGGGGGTGCTTTGCTGGTGACACTGTTGGGGATTTATTCAAAATTGAAGGCATACTGAACCAGCATGGCTACCATAGCATCTTGCAGCGACATGCTATTCCATTCGGTTTGCGTTTAGTTGGACCATCATTTATTTTTCAACAGGACAATGACCCCAAACACACCTCCAGGCTGTGTAAGGGCTATTTGACCATGAAGGAGAGTGATGGGGTGCTGCACCAGATGACCTGGCCTCCACAGTCACCGGACCTGAACCCAATCGAGATGGTTTGGGGTGAGCTGGACCGCAGAGTGAAGGCAAAAGGGACAACAAGTGCTAAGCATCTCTGGGAACTCCTTCAAGACTGTTGGAAGACCATTTCAGGTGACTACCTCTTGAAGCTCATCAAGAGAATGCCAAGAGTGTGCAAAGCAGTAATCAAAGCAAAAGGTGGCTACTTTAAAGAACCTAGAATAAGACATATTTTCAGTTGTTTCACAATGTTTTGTTATGTATATAATTCCACATGTGTTAATTCATAGGTTTGATGCCTTCAGTGTGAATCTACAATTTTTATAGTCATGAAAATAAAGAAAACTCTTTGAATGAGAAGGTGTGTCCAAACTTTTGGTCTGTACTGTAGGTCATGTGATCAATGAACGTGACGTCATTGGCATAGGAAGAGGCCATGGTGCTTAACAGATTGCTGCGGCCTCTTCAAACAGCTGATCGGCAGGGGTCCGAGGAGTAGGACTCCCACCGATCAGATACTGCTGACTTATCCTGAGGATGGGTCATTAGTAGTAAACACTCAGAAACCCCCTTTAATATGTCAGAGCTTGGGGGTCAACGCTGGGCCTGTGGTAAAGTCTCTTCAATCCACAATGCATGGTGCCCATGAGCCACTTCCCTTTGTCAAGCTCCTTATATGCCACAGAGAAAAAAAGACAATGCAACAGCACCCTGCAATCAGATAAAGTACAATAATGCCATAGTCACAAAAAAGATTATAGTGCTAATGCTACGCTTATTTATAAAGTAAGATGCTTGGCAAATGCATTTTGTACATAACTATTTGAGCCCGTCTGCCGAACATTAAGGCGATCTCTGTAAGATGGGAACCTAACACAAAAATAATACCTGTTATGCGCCATAATGGTTGCCATAAGGTTCAGAAAGTGTTGGATCCACATGCATGCTGGGTCCACTCTGCCTTTTACCATTTTTGGTGCCAAAATGGCCTCCATTACTTACAAGGGATGCAGGTACCAACATGCATGCCGAGCCCACTCCAAACCTTTCCTTGTGCCAGACAGCTACCAATGAATGTAGTGAGAGCAGGCCACAGCTATAGGCCTAATGCACACGACCGTTCCGTTTTTTTGCGGTCCGCAAACCGCGGATTCGCAAAAAACGGAAGTCTCCCGTGTACCTTCCGCAAACCGCGGAACGGAATGGGCGGCTCATTATATAAATGCCTATTCTTGTCCGCAAAACGGACAAGAATAGGACATGTTCTATTTTTTTTGCGGAGCCACGGAAGCGGCCCCACTGAAGTGAATGGGTCGGATGTGGACCCAAACAAGGGCTGTGTGCATGAGGCCTTATACTGAGACTAATTAAAATCAGCCTATGGGGCAGACAGGCTAATCAGGAGTGCACGACTCGCTAGGAGTGCCACATCTCCAGCGCTGTAAATCTGCAAAGAAAAGGGGGTTAGTCAGCACCTCCCAATGCGCAGGCGCACGCTGCCATGCCTGAAAACATAGAGAAAAAAAGACAATGCAACATCACCCTGCAAACCAGATAAAGTACAATAATGCCATAGTCGCAAAAAAGATTATAGTGCTAATGCAACGCTTATTTATAAAGTGAGATGCTTGACAAACGCACTTTGTACAAAATCATATGAGCCCGTCTGCCGAACGTCAAGGCGATCTCTGTAAGACGGGTCCTAACACTAAATACTACCTGTGATGCGCCATAATGGTACCATTATATAATTGACTACTGACGAAGGAACATAGTTCCAAAACGCGTCTAGAGTGTATGCGACCCAGCTCTCTGAACGTTTTCTGTCGTCTGCTGCAGAGAAATTACGCCGACATTTTTGTTTTTGGGCCAGTGTGAATCGAATCCTGAGCACGGCCAAACAATATCGGGACGGACCAGAGTTTTCATTATACCGATTTAACTCCGCTACATCTACGGAAGTTTGTTATACTCACAGAACTCTGCTATACCGGCTACGTCTTGCATTACTGCGGCAGTGTGCCGCACCAATACGGATTGCCACATCTGCTCCCTTTGGCTGGTCATGTGGGACGCCACGGTGACTCACAGTTTGTTCATCGGGAAGTGAGGCAGGAGCAAGAGCTCTTTGAGCGCGTAACTTCAAACATCTGAAAATTTTAGCGATCGTACAAGGACATAATCCTCTGAACCAGGAGGGTTCCAACTACTGGTAACGTTATTTCTAAGTTAAGTAACTGGCTGTATGTTATAAATACCAGAAGTGTTATATATACCAGAGGAGTTATTGGTATACAAGACAGGTTTGGAGAGCAAAGAGGTCATTTTAATTGGAGTACTCCAGTTTTATCTTGTTATATGAGTGAGCTCCGCATTTTTGTATGTTAATGGGAATATGGTAATGCATCAAAGTGTTTTTAATTTGATTGTTTTATTTGTTTAATAAATGGATATGTATGCAAAGATACTGTGAGCCAGCCTAATTGAGTATTTGATTTGAGCTTTAGAATAGGACAGTTTTGATAAGTCGGGTATTTGGGGAAATTGATATAACAGTGATATCTGTTGAGCACAAAAAATTATATTAGTGGCACAACCCGTTTAATGTATAGTAGTCCATGATGTACAGTTACTGTACATCATGGTGTGTTAAAGGGGTTTTCTGAGATTTTAATACTGATGACCTATCCATAGGATAGGTCATCAGTATCTGTTCGGTGGGACCCCCGCCGATCTGCTGTTTGAGAAGGCACTGATGCTCCTGTGAGCGATGTCACCTTCTCACAGCTTTTCCTAGGCCATTGACAACATGTTCATCGGTCACATGGCCCAGTCCCATAGAAGTGAATGAGGCTGCAATACCAAGCACAGCCACTATACAACGTACGGCGCTGTGCTTGGTGAGCTGCGAGATGGCCCAGAGCATAGATCATCAGTATTCAGATCTCAGAAAACCCTTTTAGGCTACTTTCACACTAGCGTTTTTACTGTATCCCGCAGGGTTCAGCAAAAACGTTTCTGAAACTGATAATACAAACGTCTGCATTCGTTATGAACCGATTCTGTTGTATTATCTTTAACGTTGCCAAGACAGTCCGTCATGAACTCCATTGAAAGTCAATGGGGGACAGATCCGTTTTCTATTGTGTAAGACTGTCAGAGAAAACAAATCCATCCCCATTGACTTGCATTGGGGGTCATGCCGGATCCGTCTTGCTCCGCATCCCAAGATGGAAAGCAAACTACAACATGTTGCGGTTTGCTCTCCGGTATGGGAACGTAACTAAACAGAATGGAACGCATTTTGGTCCATTCCACTCTTTTCAGTTCAGTTTTGTCCCCATTGACAATGAATGGGGACAAAACTGAAGTTTTTTGTTTTTTGTTTCCGGTATTGAGCCCCTATGATGGATCTCAATACCGGAAAACATAAACGCTAGTGTGAAAGTAGCCTTAAGGTGTTAAATAAGGGGGTTCTTTAGAATTATTAAACAAGGAACCTCTAGAAACAGTGCCATCCTGCAATGCTTTGCGTCAGGTATTTATTGCAACTCAAAACCAAAATGCTAGACATACTGTACATTTTATGTAAATAAAACTGATTTTCAATCAGAATTGTTTTTATATAAAAAAAAAAGAGGTGGTGATTTCTAAAGATCGGAGAGTGCTGGGATTTATTATATTTTAATATTTTTTTTGCAATGCTAAAAGCAGCCCAAGGACAACAGAAATGGTGCTATTTCTGAAAAACAAAGAAAAATGGACCCTTTAATACCGTTTTTCTAACCTGTCTGCAAAACCATTCACCACATTGAAGACATCAGGGGAAAAAAAGAAATTCTCCCATACATGTTTACATCATTTATTTCTGGTTTGGGACATATTTTGTTTTACTTACCCTTGTTTGTATAGGTAGCATGACAGTTCACATCAATCTAAATGTTTGCTTCTATTCTTGAATGTTTGTAACCTGATGCAACAATAAATTGTCTAAAATCAGCTCAAAATTGCACTAAAATATGACTGAAAATCCAAATATAAATAATAAAAAACGAAAATATAAATAATAAGAGCATGACACCTTGCATTTAATCCATTAACTGCTGTAATAGATCTGTCTGTATAATCCACGGATTTGTAGAGTCACTTGGTCACGTCTTTTTGTTATATTCTCGAGCACAAGACCTTTGTGTTGTACGGTACAGCAGCACAACACAACACTGGCCTTTGCTTAGTCTCCTGAGCCAGGCTAGGGTCTTAACATCTTTATTGTAATTGGAATCTACCCAAGAGATTGCTTTCTGTCCTCCTACTTTCCACGGTCTACTCTTGAGGTGAAGGTCATCTGAGGATGGATGACTGAGACTTTCGAGAATAAGTCAAGAAAAAAATTCAAGGAAAAATAGGTCCTGTTACCCAGCTTAATATATTGCTGTAGACGATGGTGCATGGTCTACACATATTCATAGAAGACACCGGCTTATTTTTAATTTCTGTCATAGGAGGACCGATCTCCTGGACCATGTAGCAGAGAGATATTGAGCATTTGACTTCTGTAGAATCCAAATATCAAAGAATCTGGAAAATCCCATCCCTCTTTCACTCTCTGCCGAATTAAATCACACAAAATTCAGGTTTCAATATTTGGATTCTCTCATCTCTAGCAATTACCCGGTTGTCAGCATGTGTCATAAACAATGGAGGGATCCATTCCACCTAGAGTCTCCACTTTCTCTGAACCTGCTGCGCTCTCTGCACTTTGATTGACAGGGGCATGCAGTGTAAACGTCATCACTCCTGGCCCTGTCAATCAAAGTGCAGAGGGCGCGGCAGTTGCAGAGAGAGCAGAGCCTCTAGGTGTAATGGCAACGCTCCCGTTGATCCTAGAGGCTCATTTGCATATATTAAAACTTCATTTTTCTCAGCAATTCGGGGACATAAACATGGGACCAACACAGATATCTTCAGCTGCCAAGTGCACATGTCGCAGAGCACAGGTCGGCCAGTGTCATAGGAACAAATCCGCCGACAGATGTCTTTAAGATAGGACTACATGCTGTACAGACTGTGTTTCATCAGTTGTCAATCAGTTGCAGCCTATTACATTGAGTTGCATGTGCTGTATATGCAAGTTCTAGGACATTTTTAGGTAACCCTGGCATACCACACATATCAATGATAAAAATATACAAAAAAAAAACATGGGGGCACCTTCTACGACCAATTTTCTGGAGTATGAATGTATGTGGGGTTTAGCAGGCACAGTACAAGATGCAACAAATTTAAGTTGGGAGTTACTGGGAGTTATGCCATGATGGATATAGAAAATGAAAATCAGACATCATATAGTACATGACAATCCTTTTCTAACAGGGCTAGAACCAGCCCCGTACCTCACATGGAACCAGAGATCTCCACATTCATTGCTCCAATTACTGTGCTAGGTTTTCTTCAAGCCGTCAGCTTAGAGGGCATGTTCTTTCCCAGGGGACATGTCATTTCTGCTGCAGCTCTCTCCCTGTAACTATCACAGATTCTAACAGTAGAAGGATAAATCTGAGCACGTGCGACCACCTTAGTAGGTGGACATGCACATTACTATTCAGATCATCAGGAGTGCCCGGTGTCGGACCCGTGCCAAGCTAATATTGATGACCTGTTCAGAGGATTTTTTTTTCCCCCACGTGCTCAGTTTCATCCTTCAGCTTCCTCCTGACCTGTGATAGGGAGAGAGCTGCAGCAGAATGGACACGCCCCCTGAGCTGCAGCAGTAAGGACACACCCCTAAGCTTCCAGCTTGATATAAATCTAGCAGAGAAAGGAATGGGGAGACCTCTGGATCCATGTGAGGTACAGGGCTGGTTCTAGCTTTGTTAGAAAGAGCTTGTCATGCACTACATGATGTCTGGTTTTCATTTTTTACATTAATAATGGAATAACCCTTTAAGGAATTCTGATTTGCAGTACACTTGTAATGACAAGTGTGTTGTGCATTTTACATGAACCCAAATGGAAGCCAAACCAATCTTTTTCAGCCAATATCCATATTAGTTAAAATTTGTCAACCTTAAGCCATCCAGTTCACATGCTAGATTGTACATGCAGTATAATGCAATCGCGAGTGTCAAATATTCTGCACATCCTGTCTATCTGTCCAGGCCTGAGCGCAAATCGGGAAATGTACAGAGCTAATGAGATGGGTGCAGCATGAAGCTCCTCTGCTGATTCAGCAGCTACAGGTACAGATCCATCCTGCAGCCGGCGGCAAGTCTGAGCCTGTCACTAAAAGCAACTGATAATCATTTCCAAGACGTATGGAGGAGATGAGCATCGCTGGCTCCTGTCTCTTATAGTTGAACCTACTTGCAGCTATGGAAGGGTTATACTCCCAGCCTACTATGAGGGAAATGCATGGGGCATACTTGGTTTTGTTAATTTGAGATGTTTCAGCACATGGACACACCCCCACCCTATAACAGAACCCGATCTGGCAGCCATTTTACATTCTGTGTTTTGCCAGTGTAGGGAGAGGTTCCTTTGTGGAGCAGGGACAGGCTGTTAGGGACACCACACGCTAGCTAATAGGGCCACAAAAGTCCTTTAAATGACTGGTATAGGTGTGCTATTGATAGGTGTGATATACTGAGGGTTGTGATTTACTTATAATATACTTTCTAACATAGAAATTATATTATAGTGCATTTGTATTGTGCAGCAGTTGTGTGCGGTTCTGCTGATATACCGCCGGTATATAGAGGGGCAAGTGTTATTGGAACAACTATTTGCAAAGGGTGTGATATACCTGTTGCCCCCAAAAAAACTGATTGAGGGGTGCGATATACCTAATTCCACAAAATACTGATTAAGGGGTTTGATATACCTGCTTCCACAAAATACTGATTGAGGGGTGCGATATACATGATTCCACCAAATATTGATTCAGGGGTTCTATATAACTGTTTCCACAAAATACTGATTGAGGGGTGCAATATACCTGTTTCCACAAAATACTAATTAAGGGGTTTGATATACCAGCTTCCAAAAAAAGAGATTGAGGGGTGCGATATACCTGCTTCTACAAAATACTGATTAAGGGGTTCTATATACCTGTTTCCATAAAATACAGATTAAGGTGTGTGATATACCTGCTTAAACAAATAACTGATTAAGGGGTTCTATATACCTGCTTACATAAAATACTGATTGAGGGGGTGCAATATACCTGCTTCCACAAAATATTGATTGAGGGGAGTGATATACCTGCTTCCACAAAATACTGATTGAATGGTGCGATATACCTGCTTCTACAAAATACTGATTAAGGTGTTCTATATACCTGTTTCCACAAAATACTGATTGAGGGGTTCAATATACCTGTTTCCACAAAATACTGATTGAGAGTGCGCTATACCTGCTTCTGCAAAATATTGATTAATGGGTTCTATATACCTGCTTCCAAACAATACTGATTTAGGGGTGCCATATACCGGCTTCTACCAAATACTGATTGAGGCCTGCAATATACCTGCTTCCACCAAATATTGATTCGGGTGTTCTATATACCTGTTTCCACAAAATACTGATTGAGGGGTGCAATATACCTGCTTCCACCAAATATTGATTGAGGCCTGCGATACACTGGCTTCCTCAAAATACTGATTGAGGGGTGCGATATACCTCCTTCCACAAAATACTGATTGAGGGGTTTGATATACCTGCTTCCACAAAATACTAATTGAGGGGTGCGATATACCTGCTTCAACCAAATATTGATTTGGTGTTCTATATACCTGTTTCCACAAAATACTGATTGAGGGGTGCGATATACCAGCTTCCACAAATACTGCTCTTCTTTAAGGACTTAGGCACAGGGTCATTTTTAAAATGACAGGCAGAGGAAGAGGCAGGCAGTTCCGCAAGGGTGGTAGGGGTCGGGCAGGTGTTCTAGGCCAGAGCCTAAGTGGGAAGTTGGAGAAATTGCGTGCGATTATGTCAAAGGACGCACCAGAGTTGGTTGAGTGGCTCACTCAGCCTTCAGATTCTGCACCCTCCTAATCCTCTGTATATGCACCCTCCTCACTCTCTGCTGTGTGCAGAGAGTGCACCCAAAGACCCCTCCCACCACTCCACCTTCCACAGTGCCATCGTCACATTCATCTGGCAGAAGGGAGGCTTCGGTGGCCAAAATGTTCGAGCGTAAAAAGTTGATGACACCGGATAACCCTCTTGCCCAACGGCTGACCGCTGGCTTGTCGCAACTGCTACCCCACCAACTACTGCCATAAAAAAACTGGTGGACTCAGAGGCCTCAAAGGGAAATATTTCTCCCAGAAGGGCATCCCAGAACTATATGGCCACGTTCAGCGGCAATTGAATATATCTCTGGCACACAGTAGCGGTGCCAAGATACATCTGACCACAGATACGTGGTCTAGCAAACACGGGCAGGGAAGGTACATAACTTTTACTGCCCACTGGATGAACCTTCTGATGGCCGTCTAGCATGTAACCCGTGGCACCCGTGTGGATTTGGTGTTACCTAGTGTTGATCGAGCACTGTAGTGCTCGGGTGCTCAGTGGCTCGGGCCGAACACCGATCGGGACCGAGCACTGAGTATAATGGAAGTCAATGGGAGAACTCGCGCATTAAACCAGGTATGCCCTGCTCTGAAGAGGGGAGGGTGCCTGGTTCATAGGAAAATGTCAGAAATTGATGGAAACACCACCAAAATGGTTCGGGAACAACATGGGGAGAATATCTGGATGCATCTTGGACTCCCAGGTCGCTGCTGGGAATGATGTTGTCTGATTAGTACGCCACTTTTACAGACTAAAATCGATTTCATCTTCGTTTTTGTGCGTATTATTGTCAGAGCAAAAATTGTTAGGAAACGTTCTTTCCTATATATTTACTTGTATATAAAGTGCAAGTTCAGCCAAAAATGTTGTTGATTTTTGGAACTGGGGCCATTATTAAGAGGGATGGCCGGTGGCATCCGTATTGCGCCGCTAGAGGTGAAATTCATGGACCTGTGCAAGACAAACCACAGTGAAATTTGAAATGATTCGAGCTTTGTGACATGGTGCATTATCCTGCTGGAAGTAGCCATAAGATGATGGGTACATGGTGGTCATGAAGGGATGGATATGGTCAGAAACAATGCTCAGGTAGTCCGTGGCATTTAAACAATGGCCAATTGGCACTAAGGGGCCTAAAGTGTGCCCAGAAAACATCCCCCACACCATTACACCACCAGCCTGCACAGTGGTAACAAGGCATGAGGGATAAATGTTCTCATTCTGTTTACGCCAAAATTCGGACTACCATTTGAATGTCTCAACAGAATTTGAGACTCATCAGACCAGGCAACATTTTTCCAGTCTTCAACAGTCCAATTTTGGTGAGCTCGTGAAAATAGTAGCCTTTTTTTCCTATTTGTAGTGGAGATGAGTGGTACGCGGTGGGGTCTTCTGCTGTTTTAGCCCATCCGCCTCAAGGTTGTGCATGTTGTGGCTTCACAAATGCTTTGCTGCATACCTCGGTTGTAACGAGTGGTTATTTCAGTCAACGTTGCTCTTCTATCAGCTTGAATCAGTCGGCCCATTCTCCTCTGACCTCTAGCATCAACAAGGCATTTTCGCCCACAGGACTGCCGCATACTGGATGTTTTTCCCTTTTCACACCATTCTTTGTAAACCCTAGAAATGGTTGTGCGTGAAAATCCCAGTAACAGAGCAGATTGTGAAATACTCAGACCGGCCCGTCTGGCACCAACAACCATGCCGCGCTCAAAATTGCTTAAATCGCCTTTCTTTCCCATTCTGACATTCAGTTTGGAGTTCAGGAGATTGTCTTGGCCAGGACCACAACCCTACATGCATTGAAGCAACTGCCATGTGATTGGTTGACTACATAATCGCATTAATGAGAAATAGAACAGGTGTTCCTAATAATTCTTTAGGTGAGTGTATATGACATGTACAGAAAACACTATGTATGTATATGATATGTACAAACAAACACTATGTAGTGAGTTTTCTCACACAATGGACTAAAAGAGTCAATGGCTGCCATATACGCGCTGATCCCCAACACCCACTAGGGTCAATTACATAGGAAGCCAGTTAACCTCTTGGTATATATTTGCAAACCTGCTTCAAATTGGCATAATATATATCTATCTATCTATCTATATATCTATCTATCTATCTCATATCTATCTATCTCATATCTATCTATGTATCTATCTATCTATCTCCTATCTATCTATCTATCTCCTATCTATCTCATATCTATCTATGTATCTATCTCCTATCTATCTATGTATCTATCTCCTATCTATCTCATATCTATCTATGTATCTATCTCCTATCTATCTCATATCTATCTATGTATCTATCTCCTATCTATCTATCTATCCATGCATTCATTACCTATCTTCTCTGTATATATTATATTCGTATCTATATATTTACACATCTCTCTATCATATATGTATAGTGCCATACTCCTACTTCTCCTTCACTTGTCCAGATATTATTTGATGTCCACTCCGATGTATGGAGGCTAATGGGGCATCTGACTGACATCACTGATAATAATTGGCTCACCAGAGGCCAATTTTTGCTCTCACAGGAGAGAGTGATTTTAAAATGTCATGTCTTGGGAGGCAGAGCAATGCTGGAGTAATGACCACAAGAGCTGTAGTTCTCGTGCTAAAGGGATTTCTACTTCATTATATAAATCCCACCCCTCCCTTTCAGGAAATGAATGGCGATTCTCTGTCGTGACAATGGATACGTATTTAAAGAGATGGAAAGATGACATGTAATTCACAGCAGTATTCTCCATTAGTCATATAAATCATGGAACCGTAGAAATGATGCAGAAATATATATATATATATATATATATATATATATATAGTGAAATAATAAATTCCATACAGTGAATACACAGGAATTTGTGATTTTAATGACGTCTATAAAACGTCACTAAACCCAAACTCAGTCACCCCAGAAATCTGGGTTAAGTACCCGAAACATTTTCCCTGTCACCTATTCTAGGGAACAGTTAAAGTGCACCTGTCAGCAGAATCGTCCCTATTAAACCAGGCAATCAGGCATACTCTCTGCTAGGGTTGATCCTGCTGATTATACCCATCTGGTGAAAATCGGATGCCGTCTTCCTGAGAAAAAATACTTGTATTCTTTATGCCAATGAGGGGTTCCGTGCACTGAGCGGAGTGGCCAGGACCGGAAAGCTGAAGCTAAGTTATCACATGTATACAATATACACATTTTCCTCCTAATTCCATTCATGGACCACTTTCCGCCTGTTCTAACGCTGGATGAGACTTCCCTCCCAAACATCTTTTATACAAAGAATAACTGATTCAGCTCTTCATTTCTACTCATCTCCCGAATGATTGGGAGAGATTCTTCCAAGGACAGGCAGTCCGCTTAATGAATGAGCTCCATACATTAATGTATGAGTGGAGCGTGCCTGCCTTCAATATACTGTAGTATCTGCACTTAATCCAAGGAAAAGACAGAACTTTCCGAAGGAAAAATACCCGGGTCAGAGCGAGGCCTCACGCAGACAAGCTTTATTCCAGTGCTTGTTTGATACGTGACTGGGATGCAGAATGAAGCTTGTGTCAAAACGAACCCTGTCCAAATGGGCAAACGAAAGCAAATAAATAATTTCCATTGAACCGAAAGTAGGTTTTTAGGTAAGGGGGTTTCATGACTAGTATTTGGGTTTCATGGATTTATGTCCATCCTTATTAGTGATTAGTGGGGAAGGGGGAAGGGGGGAGGGGGGGGCTCCAGCACTGGATCCATCCATAAGCATTCTTGGCACACAGATGGACGTCATGGTACTCCAGTGAGCACCGCTGACCCTCATTATGCTTATTCTTAGGTGGTCCCGAGCATGGAAACTCTCGGATCACACAAGTATGGCCTATCCTAAAAATAAAGAATTATTGGAATGCCTCTATTTTAGGCCTCTTCCATGCGGCCATAGTTATCGACCCTTGTTGTATAGTGTCTATAGCCGGAGGGCCCATACCCACACACAGTGTGGCCCACACCTTTGTAGAGGTAAAAAAAATTTTTTTTTAAGTCATATGTTTCGATGCATGCTGTATCATGGAGGAAGCATACAACACCAAATGCAGTGCTACTGGTCTGTACAGCAGGTCCATAGGGTCTTCGTGTGCCATTGGCTACAAGCTGTTCCATATGCAGCAAAGTCCAAGTTATGTTTATTGTCCTGCACTCACCTGGTCCTAAACAGTCTGAGAAAATTATTTACTTCTTTCCTCGCAGAGCTTCAGGAGGTTCCTAACAGCTTCCTGAGATGGTGCATCTGCTGGAGTAGCTCTATCAATGAACCAGCTGGAAGTGGCCTCCTTTCATCTTGGCTGCCAATTCCTGACTCCCTGGCTGATGCAATCAAGCTACACTAAACAGGGGGGACTGGGACGGCTTCCTCCTACTGAGTAGGGCACGATATCTAAGCTGTGTGCCCATATTCAGATCTTAAAGTGACATAGAAGGCGCAAAAAGCATATACTGACCCCAGATGGTAAATGTTAAGTGATCCATACAATTAAACCCTTTATAGCAGTGATCTACTAGGTGACTGCACTTAGACCCTAAAACCTCATTCATACATCCGTGTCCGTGCTTAAATCCGTGAATAGGTGGTCAGTGATACATCCATGTTGGGTCCGTGTGTTCGTTCTTTTGCTGTCAGTGTGTCATCCATGTTTCACTGGCACTGCACAGCTGAAAAATTATTTTCAAAGCATCTCTTCCTAATGATCTGTGATGCACGGACTATAATGAGCGTGATGGATCCATGAACACGGAGAAAATAGAGCATGCAGACTGATGTGTGAATACATACATTAAAGTGAATGGGTACGTGTGCTGTACGTGTTCTCAACAAGTGATGAGCGGCAGGGGCAATAATCGAATTTGTGATATTTCGCGAATATTTGGGCGAATATTCGCCATATATTCGAGAATTTGTGATCTCCAGGTATTTTCTTGATTGCGAAAATTCTCATAAAAATTTGCATAAAGTGGTATTTGTAAAAAAAACACGAATATTCGTGATTGCGAATATATTTAGCGATATTCTAAAGTGCCGTTATTCGCGATTAAAATTCGCAATTCGAATATTCGTGATCAACACAATTCCTTACCTGTCCCTGGAACACTGACGTGTGAATGAGGCTTAAACAGGACCTTTAATAACCTGTAATAACAATTCTGGAGCATCTATTCTTATGTCTCTATGTTCTGCCATTCCTTTATTATTTATATTAGAAGTTATGAATGAATTGCTAGCAGTCTGCAGTAAGGGTACAGAGGGGAGGTAACCAGTTAGGGGTGTTCCTGCACTGTCTGAAAATGGCAGCACTGATTGGATAGAGGGAGTCTGTGCAGGTACAACCCCCCAACTGGTTACCACCCCTCTGTACCCTTACTGCAGACTGCTAGCAGTTCATTCATAATCTCTAGTAGAAATAATAAAGGAATGGTACAACATAGAGACATAAGACTGTTGGTACATTGGGACTACCCTCTAGGGGAAGGGGCACCCGGTCATGCCTTTCCACAACCCATACCATTAAAAAAGAGACAGACAACCATATTACTTTTAATGCTGGGTGATGATCGGCCACAGCTTACTTTATTTAACGATAACACCATAACCGTAAATGGCGCAGTATGCCAGCCGCTGGCCTCCCAGCGGGCAAGTCTGCCTTGTGCCATAACCAAACTCCATACTGAATTATATACCGCCAGCTGTGACTTGCTTTCATATCATAAAGAACAATAGGTACATGTCTTCTTATCACCCTTTTTTTTTTTTTTTTTATTGTTTACAATTTCCTCATTTTTTTTTTTTTTATTAAATTCTCTCTTTTCTTACTTTTTTTTTTTTTTTTTTACAAAATAATACCTCACACGAGGAAGAAACAAACGCCAGCCGTCAAAACCATCCCATCCATGAGGGAGGGCGGGTGGGCAACCAGCACATCCACCGTCAAGAGGAAGTGGACAACTCACTCCCAGCAATATATATCCTCCAGGACCGCCCCCATTCCATTGAATCATGGGAAGGCTACCATTAACTCCAAACTCCCCTTACTTGCACACCAACCCTTAAAGGGGCCATGACCCATATATCATCTCGGGGCATAGGGGCTAAGGAAGTGCCCCCACAGTCTCTTATCACCCTCCCTAGGCAGTCGGGTGCTCCCCAGAATAGATGCTCCAGAATTGTTATTACAGGGGGAATGCATAAAGCTATAAAAAACAGTCATGTCAGGAATGGTGAAATGTCCTCTTCAAGAAAAGGAGTAGCCTACCTCCAGGGCAATAAAAGTTTCTACTGCTGTCTAGAAATCAGTTGACAGAATACAATTGACGGCGGTCTGTATTCCTACTACTGTGTAATGGACTCAGGCTGTCATAAAACAGCAGCCATTAATGGCTTGGAAACTCATTTTACAAATGCTATGTAACAGAAGCACTAAAACACCGGTGTCATTTCAGTGAAAAAAAATAAAATAAGATAAATAAAAGATAGAATAATAAAGTAATTTATCTTAATTCGTCGTGTCGTCAGATGCAGTCATTTTTGGCCTCTGCCTCTTGCAGATGTAAGAGATAGACTAATATTGTGATATAATCACTCCTATTTACCTGTTATTCCGTCTATCATTCTGTTTCCTTAGAAATAAGTGAAGTAGTGGTGTCCGGCTCTCGGGGGAGAGGTCAGTTGTCCTATTCAGCACGGATCCGGGCTGTATTCACACCCTTAGAACATGGCAAAAAAAAAAAAATGTATCCAGCGAATAAAAACAAGAAAATCTTTATTCTATTTACCGTAAAACATACAAAAACAATCTATTTGATTATGATTAAGACCTGTATAGGTTGAAACGCACCAGTTTTTTACAGGAGGGATATTGTTTTTGTATGTTTAAAAAAAAAATGAAATAAAGAATTTCTTGTTTTTATTTAGGCCTCTTTCACACGGGCGTTGCGGGAAAATGTGCGGGTGCGTTGCAGGGAACACGGCACGATTTTTCCGCGCGAGTGCAAAACATTGTAATGCGTTTAGCACTCGCGTGAGAAAAATCGTGGGATCGGTGTTCTGTAGATTGTATTATTTTCCCTTATAGCATGGTTATAAGGGAAAATAATAGCATTCTGAATACAGAATGCATAGTAAAATAGCGCTGGAGGGGTTAAAAAAATAATTTAACTCACCTTAGTCCACTTGATCGTGAAGTCGGCATCTCCTTCTGTCTTCATCTTAGCTGTGTGGAGGGACAGGACCTGTGGTGACGTCACTCCGGTCATCACATGATCCATCACATGATCTTTTACCATGGTGATGGATCATGTGATGACCGGAGTGATGTCACCACAGGTCCTGTTCCTCTACACAGCTAAAATGAAGACAGAAGGAGATGCCGGCTGCGCGATCAAGTGGATTAAGGTGAGTTAAATTATTTATTTATTTTAACCCCTCCAGCGCTATTGTACTATGCATTCTGTATTCAGAATGCTATTATTTTCCCTTATAACCATGTTATAAGGGAAAATAATAATGATCGGGTCTCCATCCCGATCGTCTCCTAGCAACCGTGCGTGAAAATCGCACCGCATCCGCACTTGCTTGCGGATGCTTGCGATTTTCACGCAACCCCATTCATTTCTATGGGGCCTGCGTTACGTGAAAAACGCACAAAGAGGAGCATGCTGCGATTTTCACGCAACGCACAAGTTATGAGTGAAAATCACCACTCATGTGCACAGCCCCATAGAAATGAATGGGTCGGGATTCAGTGCGGGTGCAATACGTTCAACTCACGCATCGCATCCGCACGGAATACTCACCCGTGTGAAAGGGGCCTAACTGGATATATTTTTTTTTTGGCATGTCCTTCGAAATATACCTGTGGAGGCACTAGCAGGAAGAACCATTCAAACATAACTACGCATTTCAGCACTGTGCTGTATAGGCTTATAAGGGTTTTCCAGGATTTTATAACTGATGACCTATCCTCAGGGTAGGCTTTCAAGATAAAATCGGCGTTGGTCCGGCACCCTGCACCTTTGCCGATCAGCTGCTTCAGTGTAGCTTCTGGTGCTGGAACCACCCAACTCTGTCCATTGTGCATAGACAGAGCTGGTAATCACAGTACTGCTCCTATTGAAGTGAATGGGAGCAGCGCTGTAGTTACAAGCCCATCCACCACACAATGGACAGAGTTAGGCCTCATTCACACGTCAGTGTTCGGTCAGTGATTTCCATCAGTGATTTTGAGGCAAAACCAGGTGCAGCTCTTAACACAGAACAGGTGCAGATCTTTCCCTTATACCTTATGTCTGTGGAGGTTCCAATCCTGGTTTTGGCTCCCAATCACTGATGGAAATCACTGACCAAACACTGACGTGTGAATAAGACATTACTGTAAAATGCTGATTGGCAGGAGTGCGGAGTGTCGGACCCCTACAGATCAAATATTGATGGCTTACCCTGAGGACAGGCCATCAATATTAAAATCCTGGTATACCCCTTTAAAGAAGACCTGTCACTATTTTTGATGTGTCTGTTTTAGTAAATAACTATATTTTACATGGAAAACAATTCTAGAGCATCTATACTGTTGACTCTATGTTGCACTGTTTTTTTTTTTATTTCTACAAAAAAAATTGAAAAATAGACAACTGGGTGTGACCAGTCAGTGCTGCCGATGGCAGACTGTGCAGAGACACATCCCTTTGACAAGGGAAATTGTAACACCCAGTTGGCAATATATTCATAAATTTCTAGAAGGAATTGTAGAGAAACAGCACAACATACAAATATTGTAATAACAGAATTGTTATTATATGGAGTTAATAAAACATACATGCCAGGAGAGGTGACAGGTCCTGTTTAAGCTCGCCATATGTATTATATGAAGGTCAGCCGAACCTACCGATTTTGGTGATATTATCCAACTGCCTAATGTTCATGAGGGCTTCCCCACTCTCCCCCTCTGGAAGTCTGGAATGTTGGATTTCAACATGATTGATCCTTTTGTTCTCACTGGCGATAAGATGCTTCCTGTGAGAACACGAGCACACTTGGGCGAGTTGAACGCGCTTGGGTATGGGGAGGTCGGGAAGAACGCCCGTTTAGCCACAGCAATCAGGCCAGCTTAAGTGCGTCTGACTGTTGGAGTTCAGTTTTATTCCAACCATATGCATCCTGCACTTTCCGTGAGCAACATTTTCAAAATGTCTTCAGACAAGAGTAAGGACATGTTCTATAATTTGTGCTCTCTGAATTTTTTGGGGCCCAATAGAAATGAATGGGTTCGCGAGTGACCCTCAAAAATGCAGATTGGATGTGGACTGAAAATATGGTCGTGTGAATGAGGCCTTAGAAAAGGTTTAACACTGGAGAATAGCAGGCACACTTATAATTGGCTGGGGTAGGGTTGCTTGCACAGCCTTCCCTATTTTTGTTTGCTTTTTTTTCATTGCTGTCTGATTCTGTCTCATTGCAATTTTCTTGTTTTGATTTATGATGTTTTAGCTAGAGGTTGACACATGTGGTACTGCGAGTACTAAAGAGTGACGGTCTCGATTTTAGCCAGGGCCAGGGCTGGCGTTGGGGGGGAGACAAACAGGGCAATTGCTCAGGGCCCCCATCCCTAAATGGAGCCACCTGCTGAGCTGCTTAGACAAAAGTGGAAGAGAGCTGGTGGCCGCACCTGAGAAGAGCACAGACAGCAGAGCGAGGAGCGCTGGTCACTGGTCTCCCGCCCACTGTGGCCCGCAGGGTCCTTATGCTGTAGTGAGGAGCTGGGTGCTGCATCCATAGCACCGCCTCCACAGCTGTCAGACAGACCTTGGCCCCGCCCCCTTCCTCTCTCTCACTGGAGGCCCTGCACTGGGAATGTAATGGCCTCCTCTATCTCCTGTGGTTTACACACACACTGTAGCTGTTTTTTTTAACTATTTGCTGCCTGGAACACAATTGTCTAAATATAATGTAATATATCTCATATCTATCTACATATCTATCTATCTATCTATCTTCTATCTATCTATCTATCTATAATCTATCTCATTATCTATCTATCTAGAAAACGAAATTCCACGCTGCTTCCAAATGTTGTTCTTTAATCACCAATGCGACGTTTTGAGCATTATAAAAATACTGTGTGAGAAAACTCCTGGTAAGGCCTCTTGCACACGACCGTATGTATTTTGCAGTCTGTAAAAAAAATGGATCCTTAAAAAATACGGATGTGTGCATTTCGTATTTTGCGGAACGGAACAGCTGGCCCTTTATAGAACAGTACTATCCTTGTCCGTAATGCGGACAATAATAAGACATGTTCTAGTTTTTTGCGGAATGGAAATATGGAAATGGAATGCACACGGAGTACCTTCCATTTTTTGGGCGGACCCATTGAAATTAATGGTTCTGTATGCAGTCCGCAAAAAAAAAACGGAACGGAAACGGAATGAAAATACGTTTGTGTGCAAGAGGCCTAAGAGGACTGAAACGTTGCATTGGTGATTAAAGAACACGACCTTTGAACAACTTTTGGGAGCAGTGTCGAATTTTCTTTTCTAGTTACTTGATGCTGGATCACTTCGACGGCTGCTGGCACAGCGTCATTCACATGGCTCCTGTTGTGCCGCTTGTGTTTTATTTTTTTGGGATATCTAATATCTATCTCGAAAAAAAAAAGGGGGTCAGGCAGCACATCCCAATGCGCAGGTGCACGTTGCTATGGCTGAAAACACAAAGAAAAAAATACAATGCAACAGCTCCCTGCAAACCAAATAAAGTACAAAAAAAGTATTTTAATGCTATGCTTATTAAGTAAATTTGAGATTCTTGGCAAATACATGTTGTACAAAATTATTTGGGCCCGTCTGCCACACGTCAAGGCGATCTCTGTAAGGCGGGAACCTAACACTAAATTCTACCCGTTATGTGCCATGATGGCTACTAGGAGTAGAGTCGAGTGGGCTCGGCATGCATGTTGGTACCTGCATTCCCTGGATTTAATGGAGGCCATTTTGGCATTAAAAATGACAAAAACTAAGGTGGGCCCAGCATGCATGTGGAACCTACACTCCCTGAATTTTATGGTAACCGTCATGGCACATAACAGGTAAAATTTATCTGTATAGCGCCACCTGGTGTTTGTTTCATTTTCTTATTTCACTGTCCGGCTCGCTGAGATGGCCGCACATGCTCAGTTTCATCTTTCAACTACCTCCTGAGCTGTGATAGTGAGAGAGCTGCAGCTGAATGGACACGCCCCCTGAGCCATGGGATAACCCCTTTAATGCTATGGTTCACTGCTAAAAGAGTTAATGTTATGGTTCATTCCTAAATCTTTTGAAATATTTACTGTGATGCCAAGATCTATGCACTATGTATTTCAAAAGGCTGAATATGGGAATATGGGTAGGAAATGGTTAACTGGCAGTCTTTAGTGTAAGTTGCCAGGTATTGGGCTCATCCCATTTCCAACTGGTTAGTGAGCAGTCTTCTAGTGAACAGGCAAGAGAGAAGATACGTCTTGTTTGTGCTGCTGCCAAGTAGGCCAAGACCAAAGCCCTATCCAGGATAACACCATTCCTGGGAGTGAAAGCTGCTAGAAAAGCAACTTTGCTAAGGATTACCCTCTGAGGGAAATGAGCATTGAATTTCTACAGATGGCTGAGGACCATAAGGGGAAGTGTAGGGACTTAGGGTAGTTTCACATTTGCGCCAGGGGACTCCGGCAGGCTGTTCCGGTGGGCAAACAGCCTGTCGGATCCGTCCTGCCGCTAGTTCACGTGTACCCCCGGACTGCCGCTCAGTCCCGATTGACTATAATGGGGGCGGGGGCGGAGTTCCGGCGTCGGCACGGCAGCGCACGGCGAGAGGCAGTCGGACTAAAAGTACTGCACACACTGTGCGCTGTTTGCATTTTTTACAGCCCTATTGAAATGAATGGGTCCGCACCCATACGCAAAATTGCAGAACCTGTGTGGACCCTATATGTGTGAATGGGCCCTATATGTTAGTTAATTTGCTGAGGCTGCAGTCCCGGCTCCAGCACGACTCCCGCCATGTCTGTGCTCCACCCAACTGGTGAACACTGTGCAAAACTGGCTGTGCGACAATATTTAGACCCCTTTTTAGTCAAAAATGGGACATGGGACTGTTTTTAGACTAAGGCTACTTTCACACTAGCGTTTTTACTGGATCCGGCAGGGTTCAGCAAAAACACTTCCGTTACTGATAATACAAACGTCTGCATCCGTTATGAACGAATCTGGTTGTATTATCTTTAACATATTCATTTTGGAGCACTCCGTTCTGTTCAGTTACGTTTTGTCCCAATTGACAATGAAGGTGGACAAAACGGAAGCGTTTTTTTTCCGGTATTGAGACCTTATGACGGATCTCAATACCGGAAAATATTAACGCTAGTGTGAAAGTAGCCTTAGGCCTCTTTCACACGAGCGTGACGGATTGGCTCCGGATGCGTTCAGTGAAACTTGCACCATTTTGCAAGCAAGTTCAGTCAGTTTTGTCTGTGATTGCGTTCAGTTTTTTCCGCGCGGGTGCAATGCGTTTTGATGCATTTTTCACACGCGTGATAAAAAAACTGAAGGTTTACAAATAACATCTCTTAGCAACCATCAGTGAAAAACGCATCGCACCCGCACTTGCTTGCGGATGCCATGCACTTTTTACTGAAGCCCCATTCACTTCTATGGGGCCAGGGCTGCGTTAAAAAAGCAGAATATAGAACATGCTGCGTTTTTCGCGCAACGCAGAACTGATGCGTGAAAAACAACGCTCATGTACACAGACCCATAGAAATGAATGGGTCAGGATTCAGTGCGGGTGCAATGCGTTCACGTCACGCATTGCACCCGTGCAGAAAACTCGCTCGTGTGAAAGGGGCCTTAGTCACCAGTACCCTAATAAATGTGCCTCATTATACCTTATCTCTGTGTAGCCTCCACTCCTGGTGAGAGAGTTATCAAAACTGATGTAAAGGGAAACTGGCTTTGTTGTCCAGAGCGACCAATCAGATTCCATCTTTCATTTTTCAGAGCTCCTTTGGAAAATGAAAGGTAAAATCTGATTGGTTGCTATGGGCGACTAAGCCAGCTTTTCTTTACACCAGTTTCGATAAATCTTCTCCCTGGTTTTGGCTCAAAATCACTGATGGAAATCACAGAGCAAATACTGAGGCCTCGTCCACATTTCCGTTTTTCACTGATGTGTGACAGCACAGGCACCCATTGATTTAAATGTGTCTGTTCACATTTCAGTGTTTTTTTTTACCAACCGTAGGTCAGTAAAATAATCACGGAGCCATGCACTACTTTGATCCGTGATGCGGACCAAGCAAGCTCATTGAAGTCTATGGGTCCGTGAAAATCACTGACACACGGACCAACCACGGATCTTTCATGGACAGCTTCACGGATGAAACACGTACGCTTTTTTTCACGGATGTGTCACAGACACGGAATTGTGAACGAGGTCTGACTGTGTGAAAGCGGCCTAAGGCCTAGTTCCCACTTCAGCGATTTGGTCAGTGATTGGAAGCCAAGACCAGGAGTGGAGGCTACACAGAGAGAAGGTACAATGGAAAGATTTGCTGCTGTTCTGTTTTTGTCCCTTAATTGGCTTTGGTTCCCAATCACTGACCGAACACTGACGCTGGGTTCAGACCTAAGCGTTCGCGATGGAGCGCTCTGTATGCGCAATTGTATGGGCGTTTGCAATCGCGCATAAAGAGACAAGCGAACGCCCATTGTCGCGCGTTCCCGAAAGTCTATGTACGGGAACGCGCGACAAGACGCCCCAAAGAAGCTCATGTACTTCTTGGGGCGTCGGGCGTTTTACAGCGCAATCGTACGCGCTGTAAAACGCCCAGGTGAGAACCATGCCGATAGGGAAGCATTGGTTTCTCCTTGTTGAGCGTTTTACAGCGCGTAGGAACGCGCTGTAAAACACTCACGTGTGAACCCAGCCTCAAGTGTGAACCAGGCCTTATTGTCTATAGCGTAATAATAAATACGCTGTAGGTGATTTATCCCTTGTTTTTTCAGAATTATCTTCCATGGACGTCATACTCTAACATCTGACAAAATGCCTCGAATATACACGTATGGCCGGTTATATATGGCGCTATGCTAATTCTCTAGAAATTCCATCAAGAACCACACGCTGCATTTTTTTTTCTTTTAACAAAAAAAACACTTTGTTTGAGGATTTTCCTTGATTTGTAGTGGATTAATGACTTCAAGCAGCTTGACTGATTTGCTGGCCCTTCCCTTTGTATGGATTCAGCTGATAGAAGATATCCATAGACAGTGAAGGCGGCGGAAGCCGGGCTTTCTGCAGACAGGGCTCCCATGTGATCAGCGCACGGAGCTGGGGCTGGAGCATCTCTACCAGCTCTAGGTAATGAGGCTTTGTGCAGACTAGGGGCTCCGAACGCTGGACAATAAAGCATATGCTACCAGCTATCACGTACTGCTTCGGGGAATCTGCAAGAAAAAAAAATGCTGTGTCCAAGTAAAGGCGAGGAGGAGCGGTTCTGATCATGGGGTGTTTTATGGATCAGCAATCAGCATTCCATGGATTGTAATTAGGATTCATTCATACCAAGAGTGCATGGATTGGCAAGCAGCAGCAGCAGTCTGAGCAGGTCAGCTATTGTTTCCGGCTTCCATCCGTTTTTAGGAATGTTTTGCGGCGTAGATTGATGTGTGCAATGTAGATTTAATTGTTTTGATGATGCTCATTTGCAAATGGACTATTGTACATCATGGAGATACGGATTCTCAAAGGCTAATATTGTAATGTACGGATGTAGCAGAGTTAACACTCCTGCTTTATGAGACGTGTTCTCTAAACAAAATGCATTAAGCAAACACCTTCAATTGCTTTTCAATGGCTTTTGTTTCAAAATAACGCGATGAGTTAAGAAATTTGTAAGAGTTTGTGTGTTACCCCTGCTACATCTGTATGTGTGGTTGAATGGCCTAGACTATGCCTATGTGCTTGGCCAGTCCTAGGGAAATATGTCATTAGGAAAGGGATACACATAGATCTAAACTGGTAATAGGGATATAGCGATATAAACAGATATAGATTGTATAATGGATAGGGATTCATATAGATATAAACAGATATAGATTGTATAATGGATAGGGATATATAGATATGCGTATACCTATATGTTTGTGTGTATATATATTATATAATTAGGATAGGAATGTGTATAGATATATAATGTATAAAATAAGATCAGGATACATAGCGATGAACTGGTATATGTATAGATTGTATAATGGATATGTATATGTGTGTAAAATATATATATATATATATATATATATATATATATATATATATATATATATTTTACACACATATACATATCCATTATACAATCTATACATATACCAGTTCATCGCTATGTATCCTGATCTTATTTTATACATTATATATCTATACACATCTATATATCCCTATCCTAATGAGTTATACTAAATATAATTTTATATATATATATTATATTTAGTATAACTCATTAGGATAGGGATATATAGATGTGTATAGTTATTAGTGTGTATATATAATGTGTAACTGATATATGTGTGTATAGTTATGTATACATATAATGTATAACTCATTAGGATAGGGAGATATATATCATATTTATTTTTATATCTTTTTTTAGAAATATGCCATTTTTGTCATGGAAAGTAATGTACTTAGTGACATGCAGAAAATGAACAAATAAAAATAAATGTGTGTAATATATATATATATATATATATATATATAATATATATATATATATTGCATTTTATTCCATGACATACATTTTTTTTTAAACCAATAAATATAAATAATTCCAAAAGCTCAAATAAAAAAAAATCTTGCTTTTAAAATACATTATTTAATCCGTTTTGTAATTTTACAAAAAATATGTTCACCCTTGGAATTTTTTGCTTTATCCAATATCTATTTTTCATTGTGCCAACTGCTCCCAGCTACTGTAAACACCAATAACGCAAGAACCCGGCCTGCCTAAACCCTGTATTTATCCTCGTGCATTAGCATCTACATCAACACATCCAAAGCCTTCATTTTATACATTAGGCTGTCGGCTTTCAATTAAAGAGCCTTTGTCTTGTGTCTCATTTCCATGACAATTGCTGACTCTACAAATTCAGCCGGAGTAAAAATCAGAGACTATAGGAGGGTGTATCAGTTGGAATTGCTTTTAATTGTGCGCAATAAAAATCTTAAATGCTTAGGCGGGGGATGAACAAATATTGTACAACAAAATGGAAAAAAAAAAAAAAACATGCAATTTATTTTTTGTTACATAGACTTAAGCTTATCCATGTATACACATCATCTATTCCATAGGTATTATCCGGAAGATATGACATTTGAATCTATATTATTTTTTTTTTGCTTATCTTTTTGTATTTGTTGCTCTGCAGAATCACATGATCCTTCTCTTCTTTTTTTTTTTTTTTCCTTTCAGCTGTTTGGACATGTGCAGGCGTTATGTAAATGAATACACAATAGTGAGGGGGGGGGGGGGCGCTCAGGGATTAAAGGTCATTGTGCTGATGGAAAAAGCTGAATGGGGATAAAAGCGACATGCTATTGCAAGGCCCTTAATGAATCGTAGTGGTATAGATTGGATCTGAAAGATCTTGGGTCATAATTAGCCATACAATACAGCACAATATTCTAAATGCAGACTCCTGTGATGACATTTACTATTCCTTTATTGCTTAGAAGACATATCTAGACTATATAGATATTTTTGTTACTTATCATGTATAGGTTTTGTAATTTTTTTATTTTATAATTTTTTAATTGTATTTTTTGTTTTGGATTTATGACGGGCTGTGTGCATTACACTGAACTGGCATTTTATTGCAAGACGTGCAGTGATGTACAATGAGTCTGTAATAATTTTTCATCCACATCAGATTTATTGAAATGAATTAAACCAAAAAAATCTATGGTCTCATTTTTGTAGGATGATAAATGGGTTAGTACATCATGGGGTTACAAAAGCAGAACACATGTTATCCAACTGTAATCTCCCTTGTATTGATGCTGTCATTTCCATAGCTCTTCTTTGCATTGGTTATGCATTTTATAGTTCACCTTTGTTAGTCATGTCCATCAGATAACAAGGCGCCACCAGTCATATTCTTCTCTTACTGCACATTCTATGAAGCCCTGATGCTGAATCTATCGAATTTACAGTGTATATTATAGGAGGTTTCCAGGCAGAAATTCTTTTGAGTTGAAATTGTTTGGATTTTAGGATACAATTCATGATAAAGAATTGGTAGAACTTTTTGAATATCTTTGTTTTCTTTCTCGGTATGTAATTTCCATTCTTGAATATTACATTTTAAAATATTGCATAGTACTAAGGCTTAGAGAACAGGGATACATGGCAGCTTGAGTATATTACGGTAATGTTTTCATTTGGCTGATGCAACAGTGAAAAGGAAATATATGTTACCATGTTGTCCTGCGTATTACATGGAGTATAAACAAATGCACATTATAATTATTTTCAATGCATATTTTTTAAATTTGTCTAATAAAACAAAAAAATAATTACTAATAGAATAGTAAAAAGATGCGTAAATGACCAAAAGTCTTGGCCATTAGGTGTTCCAGCGAAATGGTACTGGGCCTGAGTTCCCCACCCAAAAAATAAAAATGTGAAATTACAAATCAAAGGGATTTTTAGAAAAGGGACTCAAAATGCAATATTTTTACGTTTCATTGTTCAGTATGCTAGATCTGCTAACTTTTATGACCTTGCTAAACCAACAACCCTTACAATATCCATATTCCCTCCAATAAAAAATTCTATATAGAGCTTTGTCTGTAATGAATATTCATTTAAAATTTCAGGAAAATCACAACTGCTGCCGTCCTTCTATAATATAGATGCAAGAAATCATTTTATTTTGATACTTTACTATATATTTGGCTATAAAGTATTCGCACGTTTTTTTTTTAAGTATTGGGGAGGGTGCCAGAGGAAAGACCCGGCCCAAGGTGCCTAACACCCTAGGCACGCCACTGCTGGCCGTGTGTGTGGCCCTCAATAGACCAGTCCTATCTTTGTTCGTGAATCAAGATACTGACAAGTATAGGACATGTTTTTTTTTTTTTTTTTTTGCAGGGCCATGGAGCGGAGGTACGGAGGCGGACAGCACATGTGCTGTCCGTATCTTTTGCAGCCCCATTGAAGTGAATGTTTCCGCATCCGAGCCGCGAAAAATGCTAATATAAATAATACAAATCTGATAAACATGAAACTATTAACAGACTGGTACAGAGGGGGAGAGAACCCTGCCCATGAGCTTATAATCTACAAGGGAAGCTCTGTGGCTGACCATAGGAGTTATGGCCACATGCACTGGCCAGCGTCTACAATATGACTTTCGCAATAGAGCCAGTTTGGATGCTACCATTCCGGACAAGATTAGCCTTCTCTGTCATAGGGCTCGCCATGTACGTTCCGCAAAATGTGGAACGCACACAGCCGGGTTTTGCAGATCAAAAATTTGAAAACCGCAAAACACACACGGTTGTCTGAATGAGCCCTTATCTGCATTTGGCATCTGTTTTAGCTATTTTCGTCTCCGATCCGTAGTTTTTTGCATGCAGGACTTTTCTTTCTAAAATAAGGGATCTCAAGTGGAAATGGCTAAAACAAATGCCAAATGTGCATAAGGGCTCATGCACACGACTGTATGTGTCTTGTGGTCTGAAAAACACGGATCCGCAAAAAAAATGTCACATCCGTATAGCATCCATTTGTTTGGCGGATTGTAACAATGCCTGTTCTTGTCCGCAAAACGGACAAGAATACAACATGTTTTTATTTTTTTTTGC
Source organism: Bufo gargarizans (assembly GCF_014858855.1). Lineage (NCBI taxonomy): Eukaryota > Metazoa > Chordata > Amphibia > Anura > Bufonidae > Bufo > Bufo gargarizans. The sequence continues at coordinate 14,929,649 of NC_058087.1, read as the reverse complement.
GGAGCGGACATACAGGAACGGAATGCACAGGGAGTCATTTCCGTGTTTTTGCATACTCATTGAAATGAATGGTTCCGCATACAGACCTGTAAAAAGAATAAAATCGGAACGGAAACAGGGGAAAAAAATACATTCGCATGAGCCTTGAGTATAACAGATGCTAAAAACAAAGGATCCTTTCTTTCTTTTTATTTTTTAAATTTTCATTTTTCTTCGTTTTTTACTCTCTTTCCTCCTGGAGCCATAACTTTTTTTTATTTTTCTGTTTACATAGCCTTATGAGGGCTTGTTTGTGGGATCATTTGTACTTTCTAATGGCACCATTTAATAATTCATATGTAGTCGGAATGTGGAAAAAATCCAAATGCGTGGAATCGGTAGTGGGACTGATGTCTCGAAAGCTCGCTATGTAACATCATTACTTCTATTTTTGTTAGCCATTAATAGGCTGATGCAGATGATTATTATTATTGTTTTTTTCTTGTTTATTTTTATTATGTGGTAAATTGAATTTTTATTTTTTAAACTTTATTTTACACATGTGATCAACTGCTAACTTCTCCCATAGACTGCAATGGTAATTCATTGCAGTCTATAGGAGAAGCTAACAGATCTACACTCAGGGCTCCATAGGAAAACAGCTGTGGCAGGCCTAAGATCTTTCAGAAGGCCCGAGTGCAGGTGTGCCGTTTAGGCCCAAGGAACATAACCGCAATTGACCATCACGTCTCAGGGGTTAAGAATCCGTGATTGGCATTATCGCCAAACACAGACTTTATCTCCAGGTATCTGCTGTGTAAAACAGTATGCACCCAGAAGTCTATGGCCCCTTTCACACGAGTGAGTTTTCCGTGCGGGTGCAATGCGTGACGTAAACGCATAGCACCCGCACTGAAGCCTGACCCATTAATTTCTATAGGTCTGTGTACATGAGCGGTTTTTGTTCACGCATCAGTTCTGTGTTGCATGAAAAACGCAGCATGTTCTATATTCTGCTTTTTCACGCAGCCCTTGCCCCATAGAAGTGAATGGGGCTTCAGTGAAAAACGCATTGCATCTGGAAGCAAGTGCGGGTGCGATGCGTTTTTCACTGGTGGTTGCTAAGAGATGTTGTTCGCACAGGAAAAAAAACTGTACAACTGAACGCAATCGCAGACAAAACTGACTGAATTTGCTTGCAAAATGGTGCGAGTTTCACTGAACGCATCCAGAGCCAATCCGTATCATTAGTGCACGTCGGGAATGGGTTAAAGTGTATCGTGCCCAGCCCCGCGCCGCTGTTAATTTATTGACTCCTCTCCGGCCTTTTTTTTTTTTATCAGTTCGCCGTAATTCCGCGCATGTGCCGATCACACTCGATGAGGCTGCTGACAGGACGCATGCATGGGGATACGGCGCACTGAGAAAAAAAAAAGGCCAGAGAGGAGTGAAGAAATTAACAGCGGGGCGGCGCTGGGCTCAGAGATCAGGGGCGCGGCTGGGCACAAATGGCCAGAGGGACAGCCCCTTGGGCACGTTAAGAAGGTAAGTACATAAAACCTATTTTTATCAAAAATGAAACAACAGGCAGGGGTAAAACTAGTATATTTTTTATGAGATAATAGAGACTAATATGATGATGCCAAAATCTCAGTATCGAAAATCGGGCTGACGGAATCCCTTTAACCACTTCAGCCCCGCTAGCTGAAACCCCCTTCATGACCAGAGCACTTTTTACACTTCGGCACTACACTACTTTCACAGTTTATCGCTCGGTCATGCAACTTACCACCCAAATGAATTTTACCTCCTTTTCTTCTCACTAATAGAGCTTTCATTTGGTGGTATTTCATTGCTGCTGACATTTTTACTTTTTTTGTTATTAATCAAAATGTAACGATTTTTTTGCAAAAAAATGACATTTTTCACTTTCAGCTGTAAAATTTTGCAAAAAAAACGACATCCATATATAAATTTTTCGCCAAATTTATTGTTCTACATGTCTTTGATAAAAAAAAATGTTTGGGCAAAAAAAAAATGGTTTGGGTAAAAGTTATAGCGTTTACACACTATGGTACAAAAATGTTAATTTCCGCTTTTTGAAACGGCTCTGATTTTCTGAGCACCTGTCATGATTCCTGAGGATCTACAATGCCCAAACAGTAGAAAAACCCCACAAATGACCCCATTTCGGAAAGTAGACACCCTAAGGTATTCGCTGATGGGCATAGTGAGTTCATAGAACTTTTTATTTTTTGTCACAAGTTAGCGGAAAATGATGATGATTTTTTATTTTTTTCTTACAAAGTTCCATATTCCACTAACTTGCGACAAAAAATAAAAAATTCTAGGAACTCGCCGTGCCCCTCACAGAATACCTTGGGGTGTCTTCTTTCCAAAATGGGGTCACTTGTGGCGTAGTTATACTGCCCTGGCAATTTAGGGGCCCTAATGTGTGAGAAGAACTTTGCAATCAAAATGTGTAAAAAATGACCGGTGAAATCCGAAAGGTGCACTTTGGAATATGTGCCCCTTTGCCCACCTTGGCAGCAAAAAAGTGTCACACATCTGGTATCGCCGTACTCAGGAGAAGTTGGGGAATGTGTTTTTGGGTGTCATTTTACATATACCCATGCTGGGTGAGAGAAATATCTTGGCAAAAGACAACTTTTCCCATTTTTTTTATACAAAGTTGGCATTTGACCAAGATATTTTTCTCACCCAGCATGGGTATATGTAAAATGACACCCCAAAACACATTCCCCAACTTCTCCTGAGTACGGCGATACCAGATGTGTGACACTTTTTTGCAGCCTAGATGCGCAAAGGTGCCCAAATTCCTTTTAGGAGGGCATTTTTAGACATTTGGATCCCAGACTTCTTCTCACACTTTCGGGCCCCTAAAAAGCCAGGGCAGTATAAATACCCCACATGTGACCCCACTTTGGAAAGAAGACACCCCAAGGTATTCAATGAGGGGCCTGGCGAGTTCATAGAAATTTTTATTTTTTTGCATAAGTTAGCGGAAATTGATTCTTTTTGTTTTTTTCTCACAAAGTCTCACTTTCCGCTAACTTAGGACAAAAATTTCAATCTTTCATGGACTCAATATGCCCCTCACGGAATACCTTGGGGTGTCTTCTTTCCGAAATGGGGTCACATGTGGAGTATTTATACTGCCCTGGCTTTTTAGGGGCCCTAAAGCGTGAGAAGAAGTCTGGAATATAAATGTCTAAAAATGTTTACGCATTTGGATTCCGTGAGGGGTATGGTGAGTTCATGTGAGATTTTATTTTTTGACACAAGTTAGTGGAATATGAGACTTTGTAAGAAAAAACAAAAACAAACAAAAAATTGCCGCTAACTTGGGCCAAAAAAATGTCTGAATGGAGCCTTACAGGGGGAGTGATCAATGACAGGGGGGTGATCAATGACAGGGGGGTGATCAATGACAGGGGGGTGATCACCCATATAGACTCCCTGATCACCCCCCTGTCACTGATCACCCCCCCCTGTAAGGCTCCATTCAGACGTCCGTATGATTTTTTACGGATCCACGGATACATGGATCGGATCCGCAAAACACATGCGGACGTCTGAATGGAGCCTTACAGGGGGGTGATCAATGACAGGGGGGTGATCAGGGAGTCTATATGGGGTGATCAACCCCCTGTCATTGATCACCCCCCTGTAAGGCTCCATTCAGACGTCCGTATGCGTTTTGCGGATCCGATCCATGTATCCGTGGATCCGTAAAAATCATACGGACGTCTGAACGGAGCCTGACAGGGGGGTGATCAATGACAGGGGGGTGATCAATGACAGGGGGGTGATCAGGGAGTTTATATGGGGTGATCATGGATGATCAGGGGTTTATAAGGGGTTAATAAGTGACGGGGGGGGTGTAGTGTAGTGTGGTGTTTGGTGCGACTGTACTGAGCTACCTGAGTCCTCTGGTGGTCGATCCTAACAAAAGGGACCACCAGAGGACCAGGTAGCAGGTATATTAGACGCTGTTATCAAAACAGCGTCTAATATACCTGTTAGGGGTTAAAAAAATCAGATCTCCAGCCTGCCAGCGAACGATCGCCGCTGGCATGCTGGAGATCCACTCGCTTACCTTCCGTTCCTGTGAGCGCGCGCGCGTTTACAGGAAATCTCGCGTCTCGCGAGATGACGCATATATGCGTGACTGTGCGCAGGGCTGCCACCTCCGGAACGCGAATCTGCGTTAGGCGGTCCGGAGGTGGTTAAGCTACATAAAAAAATAAAATAAAAAATAATAAAATTTATACTGTCAGTTTTTCATGGCCAATTTGCATTTTTTTTAAACCCAACCACTGCAGTGTCCTCAGTATACATAGTGCCATAGTACATATAATGCCCCCCTCCCCCCAATAGTGGAGGCACTAGTGATGAGCGGCAGGGGCAATATTAGAATTTGCAATATTTCGCGAATATTTGGGTGAATATTCGAAAATTCGCGAATTTGTGATCTCCAGGCATTATCCTCTTGATTCCGAAAATTTGCATAAAATTCGCATACAGTTTTTCCGAAAATTTGCATAAAAATTCGCATGAACTGGTATTAAAAAAATCGAATATTCGCAATTACGAATATATTTAGCGATTTTCTAAATATTTGCAAATTCTCGAAATGCCGATATTCGCAATTAAAATTCGAATATTCGTGATCAACACTAGGAGGCACCAGGACCTGATGCTTACAGCATTGTGATGTCTCATCATGTGACCTCAGGTCCTGCTGCCTCCAGTATGGAGCAAGTGTTCACTTGAATGCAAGTAGATGAGTTGAGTAATTTTATTATTATTTCAACCCATGAAAAGCCAGTTTTTTTTAAAATAGCGTACCGTCGAAATATCCGTTAATAACAGGCCCATTGATTTCAATGGGGCCTAAAATAGGACATGTCCTATTTTCTGACTACAGCTATTCACTAGCTGTTAAACGGCCATGTGTATATATACCTGCATAGACTTTAATTGGTTCTGAAAACGACCAAGTGACAGTCATTACAAAAATCAATTCAGCCATAGGATGAAAATACACACAGGTATTTTGTGGCGGCTTTAGCAGTAAAAATGCCAGCGGCAGATGTTAGCTGCAAGTCTATGGAAAGTCTAAAATGCTAAATTTTTTCTAATTGGTGGCAGTTGTACAAGTTCTATAGAGTGTGCTTTAAATAGAATCTGTCAGCTCCAAACACCCGCAAATTAGAGTCAGTGTTGTATAGTGTAAGTGATGCCGAGTCCAGGAATGTAATTGTCTCTTCATACTCGCCTGCATTTCGACACTGAACTCCCGTAAACCAGCAGTAAAATGCATTTAGAGGACCCCTCCTCAAGTCCTCCCCATTGTGTGCGTGAGCTCAGGAGTCCTCCCAATGCATTGGACTGCTGGTTGGTCAGAGCACCGTGTCAGAATGCAAGTGAGTGTGAAGATGAAAATTACATAACGGGACTTGATGTCACTTACACTATACACCACTTACTCTAGTTTGGGGGTGTTTCAAAGCGGACAGATTCCCTTTAAATTTACAGATGCAAAATTTTATAAATTTAATGCTTACCTGGCGAAATATGCAACATTTTAGAGACCAAAAATGGTTGTTATAAACAGTCCTCTTTAGGGCTCTTGCACACGAACGTATTCGTTCCGTGGTTTTATTGTGGGCCGCATACGGCGGTTCCGCAATACACGGGTCACAGCCGTGTGCATTCCGCATCATGGATGCGGACCTTTTCACTTGAATGGGTCCACAAATCCAGGGATGCGGTGCGGACCGGAAGTACGGAACGGAACCCCACGAAAGCACTACGGAGTGCTTACGTGGTGTTCCTTGCCTCTGTTCCGCAAAAACATAGAACAAGTTCTATCTTTTTGTGTAATGGCCGGATCGCGGACCCCATTTAAGTGAATGGGTCCGTGATCTGCATGTGGCTGCACCACGGTTGGTGCCCGTGCATTGCGGACCACAATTTGCGGTCCGCTGCATGGGCCCGACCATCACACGGCCATGTGAAAGGGGCCTTAACATCGTGTCCCACATACAATTTTCGAGCCAAACATAAAGGCAGGAGAGAAGTATTAGTCTTTTCATTTGTACTTTTCCCTCTTTTTGAATCCTCTTTGGTTTGGCTCAAAAATCTGCCACAAAACTGCTTTCTGAAATCGTCACATTGTGCTGCAGGTTTTTGCATCCAGTTCTCTTCAAGTCGGCTGAAAACGAGTATGAATAGAACGTTGTGAATGTAGACTTGGTTGGTGCTTCAAAGTGTACAGAAAGGACATCAAAGCATTCATATTTTTGATGTGCTTGTGCTTTTTTCTTTAATGCTTTAGGATATGTTTCTTTTCTGAGGAACCTACATTTGAGCTTTTCTATAACCACATATTTCTGCTTAAAGGGTATTTTAATCCAGAAAATTATAACCTATCCACAGTATATGCCTTAAATGTTTGGTACATCTGGGTCTCACCTCTGGGACCTGCACCTACAGTATTTCGAGAACGGGTCCATCAGTTCTTGTCCCTCCTGACCAGGTGGCCACCACATCCAGATGGTGCATGAATGGTGAGGGGGGTATCCTCGCTCTCCATTCTCTTACAGAAACTGATATTGTTAAATGCCAATTATGGTGTAATAACACATTACATTTTTGCACAGTTCCAAATCATTTCATAGCATGATCTTTTATTTATAAACAAAATGCTATTTACATTGAATTAAATAAATTGCATTTTGATAAAAATTTTATTTAGGTTTCATTGTTTTACATTTCACTTATTTAGTTTTTTAAAGGAAAAATCCTTTTAGGGTCCATTCACACGTCCGTTGTTTCTTTCCTGATCTGTTCCGTTTTTTGCGGAACAGATCTGGACCAGTTGCGTACCCATTCATTTTCAATGGGTCCTGAAAAAAATCGGACAGCACAATATGTGCTGTCCGTTTCCGTTGTTCCGTTCCGCATGTCCGAAAAAATATAAAACTTGTCCTATTATTATCCGCAAAATCGGATCCTGGTACAATACAAAGTCAATGGATCCGCAAAAAACGGATGACATACGGAAACGTTTTCAGGAACAACGGATCCGCAAAAAACGGACCGAAATTCGGGATATAGAAAAATACTGACGTGTGAATGTAGCCTTATAGACATTTTCTGACGAGTAAGGAGATGTTATTGGTGGGGGTCAGTTACCCCCATTAATTGTGAGTTTCACCCAAGGGTTGACTCATTTTTCCATCATATTATACACTGCTTGTTTCTAGGGGTTACGCCCACCGATGCAGCGCAAATGCAAAGTGGTTGGGATGGGATCTGCTGCGCATGTGTGCTATATACACGCTCCCACGGTCCCGGCCGTGAGAATGGCTGGCAATTTTTCCTATATTGTGCAAGCACGGCCACCGCTGATGGATTGCAGGGTGGTCTCTAACCATGGAAACGAGCAGTGTATAATTTGATGGAAAAATAATTCAAGCCAGCAAAGGAGGCAATATGGACAATCACTATACGTTAGTAAGTGCCTTTTGTATTAACTTTCTCTACATGATAAATGGTGTTTTCAGAAGTGAGACAACCTCTTTCAATTTCCACCTTTTTGTTCTTTGTTAGTTTTTATAGATTTTAAATAAAGTCGTCTGAAGTTCTAAATTGTTTCAGTATAATTTTATGGATTACAAAAAATATAATTCACTGCTTTTCAGATGGTCAAGAAGATAGACAAAATGTCTTTCTCCAAAATGGTGGCCACAACATGATAATTATTGGTGAGGTGGCGGCAATAAACCATGGCCACATGAAGGCAGTGCAACCTACTATTGAAAATAATGGGAGGCAGTGTCTCTGAAGCTGAACAGTGGTTTCTGGCAAGAAGTCCTATAGGGCCCATTCATCCGATCGTATTTTCCTGTCCGCATCCGTTGTGCAATTTTGCGGATCGGATGCAGACCTATTCATTGCAATAGGGCAGCAAAAGATACAGATGGCACACTGTGTGCTGCCTGCATCCGCACTTCTGTTCCGTGGCCCCACAAATAAGATTGAACATGTCCTATTCTTGTCTGTTTTTGCGGAAAATAGGCATTTCTATCATAGGGAATGGATGCTCCAATATGCAGAATGCACACGGGCAGTATCAGTGTTTTGTGGATCCGCAATTTGAAGTCAGCAAAAACTGATATGTTTGTGTGAATGAGCCCAGGTCTGACTCAATGTGTAATATCCGAATGCCTGTGTTCTAACAGTGCTCATTGTCTAGACCAGTGTTTCCCAACCAGTGTGCCTCCAGCTGTTGCAAAACTACAACTCCCAGCATGCCTGCACAGCCAAAGGCTGTCCAGGCATGCTGGGAGTTGTAGTTTTGCAACAGCTGGAGGCACACTGGTTGGGAAACACTGGTCTAGATATTGCGGTGACATACTTGTTATGGCGCCCCGGTGTTCTTTTGATTGCCTCCTTGAATGTCCACCTGGTGGTCACACATGTTCAGTAGCTCAACTCTGTTGTAGGGATCCTTTTTCCAGTGACGAATACAAGTTACTTGATCATTTTTATACACCTTTTTCTTAAGGAATAAAATAATATGCTAGTTATTTTTTACTGGCAAACTGTGCCACCATTTGCTTTTAACCCTTTTTCTAGTCTGCGATTGCAGGGGGTATTGCCAAAACTGAAATGCTTATAAATGATAATAAATCTGGTCAATTGCAGAAGGCAAAACATCTCAGATCATGCATTTCAACCTCTTTCATTTATTAATGTATGTTTATTGCATGTTTCTATAAAAATAATGCAAAATATGTTAACGGTCTACTTAAGTACCAATGTGTTTTGTTGGGTTCACCATTGATGTATCTACCATATGACTGGCGTGTGAATGACAAACCTTGAAAGACCTCTTGTGGCGTGGGTTTTCTTTTTTCTTAATCTGCATTTCTAATGTGAATCCCATGTGGTCCTGTCTGCTAAAACAAATTCAGTAAATAATCCTGAATGTCTAATTTGGTGGAATTCCTAGGGTAAATGAGTAATGTCTTGTCACCTTTCCTTTAGGTGCATGTGACAGTACCGCAGCTATGAGTGGCATTTTAAAGAGGAAGTTTGAAGAAGTTGATGGATCTTCACCTTGTTCTTCTGTCCAGGAGTCAGATGATGACATCTCCAGTAGTGAGAGCGGAGACAGCAGTGACAGCATCAACCCATCTAGTTCCAGTCCCTTTACACGTATGTCAGGTTTTCACAGATTTTTCTGTATTATTTGGCAGTAAAGCATATTTGTCAAATATTGGTAGGAGGCAATGACCGCTGTTTGACTTGGCGGGTAATGAAGATGAACATATTATTCTTCAGTAATGATTTAAAAAAAAAAAATATATATATATATATATATATATATATATATATATATATATATATATATATTATACATATAATTTTTTTTAAAGAAATAATCACTATCGTGGAGGGGTATTTCTAGTTGCAGAGCCTACTAGAGGAGGTGTAATGGTAACGCCCCGTTGCGCCTATAAACTAATTTGCATATATTAAAACATTTTTCTCAGCAATGTGGACACATATGCACATGGGACCAACACAGATGCCTTTAGGTCAGCGAGTTTCATAGGTACAAATCTGCTGACAGATGCCCTTTAAAGATGTTGGATAGACAGACTGGTAATGTGCTCAATTTATAGTACATGGTTTATCCACTCTCTTCCCTACACAAATGGCAGCAGAAGTTTAGTGGCTAAATAAAATTTAATATACAGTTCTGTGAAGCAGTAGAAGGAAAGAAGAGAAAGGGAGTGGTAGCTCAAATAGGTGTAATAGTGGTTCAGATTAGCTGTAAATACACTTTGCAATTATCCCAAATAACCGAAGCATGCAAGGCTCTCAAAAATGTGGAAGGCGCCGGAGGCTACAACCCATTCAATATGCAGCAAAGTCCAAGTTATCTTTACTGTTCTACACCTGAATTCACCTGTGAAAGTTCTTTTACTTATTTACTCACTGAGCTTCAAGTAATTCTTAGCTTCCAGGGATGGCGTCTCCTGGAGTAGACCTATCACTGGACAGACAGGAAGCACCCACCTTTGAGCTCGGCTGCTAACATCCAACTCCCTGACTGACTCATTCAGACTACACTAGACAGCACCTGACTCAGAGGGGGTAGGGCCAACAGGGCACAATAACTAAACTGTGTGCCCATATTCAGCTCTTGGAAGCACACAAATGACATAGGAATGTACGTTAACACTTTTAACAACAAATTAACTTTTAGCAGTGATCTACTGGGTCACTGCACACTTAACTTTGAAGATAGTCAATGCCTTAAAGGAGTTTTCTGGGAATATGCACTTTTAGGCTAGATGTACACGACCGTATGTGTTTTGCGGTCCGCAAATTGTGGATCCGCAAAAAAAAACTGATGACGTCCGTATGGCATCAGTTTTTTTTTTTTTAAACGAACAAGAAAAGAACATGGTCTATTATTTTTTTTTATTTTTTTGCAGGGCTATGGAACGGAGCAACAGATGCGGACAGCACTACATGTGCTGTCCGCATCTTTTGCGGCCCCATTGAATTGAATGGGTCCGCACCTGAGCTGCAAAAAATGTGGTTCGGATGCGGAACTAAATCATGTTTGTGTGCATGTAGCCTTAAAGAAAGGCCTCTAGTCTACATTGCCTCCTAAAAGATTAATACTTGCCTGCTCCCCACGACTTCTTGCTCCAGTTCCTCAATCTTCCAGTGCCCAGCTTGTTTTCCTCTGACCGGGGCATGGATATGGCCAAGTGCAGTGCTGCAGCCAATGACTGGCTTCAGCGGTGATTAGGGATGAGCAAATTGACTTGGAACTGAACCCGAGCTCGGGAAAAGATTTTTAACAGTAGAAATTGATTTTTCTAAAATTCAATTCGCTGGTTCCCCTAATGTAAAAATTTTTTGGGGTTTCATCCGAATATATTTGCAGCAAATTTAGTAAAAAAAAATGGCTATTTCCTGGCTGCAGAGAGCCTTTCTAGTGGTGTAGAACACTGTGCCTTGTAATAACACGCATAGGGAGTCTTTTTTGGTAGTGAAAAAATACTGTGACTCAGTATGACATGCAGATGACAGGCATCGCTCTTAGAATCACTGCACACTTCACTTATTTGGGCAGTCACGGGGCCAAAACTGACCAAATTACTCAAGTATGAACTTAGTCTTACAGGTCGATGTTAGTTCCAAGAAGAAGCGCACTCCTTTTACACTGTCGTCAGCTGATTCCACATAGATGTTTACAGAACCTGTTCTATTAAACGCTTATACAAGTAGAGCCCCCCCCCCCCCCCCCCGACTTTTTTGCCCTTTCTCTGATGTGTCAGAACAATAACCCACAAAAAACTGATCCTGTCTGTGGAGCATCCGCCTTCATTCAGTCAACATTTGGTCAGTAATTCATCAATATTGCTAATGCCAAAAAAAACAGGAGTGGATCCAAAACGGAGATGACACGTGAATGGAATATTTGCTCAAAGAGGGTGTGCTTTGCGGTGTACGAGTGGCTGAAGTTCATGCAAAGTTTCCTGGCCATTTTTAGGATGTCTTGCAGATGGGTGGAATACTTCAGGAACCGCTTGACAACCAGATTGAACACGTGTGCCATGCAGGGCGCATGGCTCAGCCCTCCTTGACGCAGCGCCAACACCATGTTCCTCCCGTTGTCGGTCACCATGGTTCTGATTTTAAGTTGTCTTGCTATAGGACATGGAGCAGTTCCTCCCCTGTGTGACTCCATTCGCCCAGGCAAACCAGGTGCATAACAGCGTAAAAGTGATAAGAGGGGTCGCACATGGCTTGCATACACTAAATGCCTCCAACATAATTCTTGGATTTCTACATGAAAATAATGTATTTGCTGTAAATTGCTAGAGGGGCATAGTTGGAGACATTGGCTTCGCAAGAGATACAGAGCAGCGGAGTTCAGCCACCTCTATTTGCTCCCCGCTGTTTACTGCTCCTGAATTAAAATTGGGTCAACCAGCTTCAGCTTCCTCTGATGTGTATGCCTACGGAGTCCTTTTGTTATGGCTTTGCACAGGGAGCAAGAATGTTACTCACAATTCTGATGAAACTCCTGATCTTAAGAAACTGGACTTGGACTCCAAAGCAGAAGCTCTCCTGTCATGTCTTGTGTGCTGTGGAGATCGAATGCAGATGGAGCAGATAAATACACATGAATATTTTCAACTTAGTGGAGCTGCTTGATTTATTTGTAAATAGATGGTAAAGGCAAAGTCTGCTGGTGTGTTGTCATCAGCGTCTTCATTATGTTTACTGCAGGACACACGACAATGTAATTCGGTCTATACAGCAAAAAGAGGTGTACTATCACCCATCAATTTTCCTGAAAAAACTAGTTTGAAATAAAAAATGTCACCAATGAAAGGATAATGGAATTCGGTTCATACAGAATAAAAGTCTACAATCGCCCATTAATTTTCCCCCAAAAAGCCAGTTTCTGCACCGCTGAATGGCAAATGGGCACACATTTTTTCCAGTGTTCCACTACACAAAGCTTTTCAACATATAAGTGCAACGCTGAACGGCAAATATATTTTTCTTTTGTCACTAATACACGGCAGACAGGGCTGTAATTTTAGCACTTTACCACACAACGGCTAATAAGCCATTTTTCTCCCCACTAATACAAGCCCAAAAATGCTTTAGAACATGTAACTGCACCGCACAAGGGCAAATAAGACATAGAAATATTTCCTTGAAATAAACCTTGTTAATGCCTGTACCAAACAGCACTTGCACCCCAATAACAAGAACGGTTTGCTGGAATTACAGAGCTGTATAATGGCAAATTGGATCCGCAGTCAGTGCAGCAAGGTGTAATAGGATTGTTTCTATTACCCAGGCTGTAAACTCCCCTACTGAACCCTGTTCAAGATAAAAGCTGTGGAATGATTCCTCCCTATGCTTTCCTTACACCTTGAATAATATTGCCCTGCACTTGTAAATCATTTTTCTTTTTAGTACAATGAAGTTTTTTTCTAACACTGTCCCTAGCGCCTGCTGACGTCTCTCCCTGCACTAAGTACACTGGAAAATGACAGAATCCAAGATGGCTGAGGCTATATATATAGGGCTGTGACATCACAGGGCTGGCTGCTGATTGGCTGCAGAGTTCCTTTTTCCATGTCCTCACATGTGCAGCAGCCATTTTAGGAAAAAATGCAATTCTTTACCACGAAGCGCGAGGAAATTCTGCTTAGGTGCAAATCAAATTTTTCCTGAAATTCGGATCGAATTCCACTTAGTCAACTTCGATTCACTCATCTCTAGTTATTACCCAAAGTCTCGCGAGACTTTGTGGTAATAACTTTGGCTCATCTGAGCCAATACATTCTAATACTGTACAGGGCTTTCAAACGACGTTTTATGCGAATCGACATCCAAAGTCGATTCGCTCATCCCTAGCAGTGATGTCATTTGGGGATATTTCATGGCTGAAGCCTGTCATTGGCTGCAGTGGGGCACATGGCCTTGTGAACGCCCTGGCGTGAAGAAAACTAGCTGAGGACTAAAAGATGGAGGAACTGGAGCCAGAGTGCAGGCAAGTTTGAATCTTTTGGTAGGCAATGCAGGCTAGAGATCTTGCCTTAAAAGTTAATATTCCCAGAAAACTCCTTTTAAGTGCCAACTGTATGCAAATTAATTACTTTTTTTACATATTTGCTGTCAATACGTTTGACCCCAAACAGACTCTACATTGGTTCAACCTCTTCTATTTGTAGTAAAAACTACATTGTATCTGTACTTTTGCTTAGGAAAATGATCAGGTTAGCCAGTGGTGCCAGCAGTAGAAAACAGGGCTCCCCCTCTTGCTGGATGCTCTAACCTACAGCTGTGCTGCCTGCATTAATACGCTGACCAAAAATATAAACGCAACACTTTTGGTTTTGCTCCCATTTTGCATGAGCTGAACTCAAAGATCTGAAACATTTTCTACATACACAAAATACCCATTACTCTTAAATACTGTTCACAAATCTGTCTAACTCTGTGTTAGTGAGCACTTCTCCTTTGCTGAGATAATCCATCCCACCTCACAGGTGTGGCATATCAAGGTGCTGATTACACAGCATGAATATTGCACAGGAGTGCCTTAAACTGCCCACAATAAAAGACCACTCTGAAATGTGCAGTTTGATCACAGCACAATGCCACAGATATCACAACTTTTGAGGGAGCGTGCAATTAGCATGCTGACTGCAAGAATGCTACCAGAGCTGTTCCCCGTGCAATGAATGTTCATTTCTCTACCATAAGCCCTCTCTAAAGGCGTTTAAGAGAATTTGGCAGTACATCCAAACAGCCTCACAACCGCTGACCACATGTAACCACACTAGCCCAGGACCTTCACATCCAGCATGTTCACCTCCCATGATCGTCTGAGACCAGCCACCCGGACAGCTGCAGCAACAATCGGTTTGCATATCCAAAGAATTTCTGCACAAACTGTCAGAAACCGACTCGGGGAAGCTCATCTGCATGCTCGTCGTCCTCATTGGGGTCTGCAGTTAGTCATCGTAACTGACTTGAGTGGGCAAATTCTCACCTTCGATGCCGTCTGGCACATTGGAGAGGTGTTCTGTTCACGGACTAGTCCCGGTTTTCACGGTTCAGAGCAGATGGCAGACAGCGTGTGTGGCGTCGTGTGGGTGAGGGGTTTGCTGACGTCAGCGTTGTGGATCGAGTGGCCCATGGTGGCGGTGGGGTTATGGTATGGGAAGGCGTATGTTATGGACAACAAACACAGGTGCATTTTATTGATGGCATTTTGAATGCACAGAGATACCGTGACGAGATCCTGAGGCCCATTGTTGTGCCATTCATCCACGACCATCACCTCATGTTGCAGCAAGATAATGCACGGCCCCATATTGCAAGGATCTGTACACAATTCCTGGAAGCTAAAAACATCACAGTTCTTGCATGGCCAGCATATTCGCTGGACATGTCACCCATTGAGCATGTTTGGGATGCTCTGGATCTATATGACAGCGTGTTCCAGTTCCTGCCAATATTCTGCAACTTCGCACAGCTATTGAAGAAGAGTGGACCAACATTCCACAGGCCACAATCAACAACCTGATCAACTCTATGCCACGGAGATGTGTTGCACTGCGTGAGGCATATGGTGGCCACACCAGATACTGACTGGTTTTCTGACCCTCCCCCTTCCCCCTAAGGCAAAACTGTGCACATTTCAGAGTGGTATTTATTGTGGGCAGTTTAAGGCACACCTGTGCGATATTCATGCTGCCTAATTAGCACCTTGATATGCCACACCTGTGAGGTGGGATGGATTGTCTCGGAAAAGAAGTGCTCACTAACTAACTAATTTGAGAGTAATGGGTCTTTTGTGTATGTAGAAAATGTTTCAGATCTTTGAGTTCAGCTCATGCAAAATGGGAGCAAAACCGAAAGTGTTGAGTTTATATTTTTGGTCAGTATATATCCATACTTTGCCTCAAGATTGATACATTTAATCCAAGTTAATTGAACAGTCTCCAATAGAGGTCCCACTACCATGATTGACTTCTATGGGATATATATAATATATACAAACCGGATTCCAAAAAAGTTGGGACACTATACAAATCGTGAATAAAAACTGAATGCAATGATGTGGAGGTGCCAACTTCTAATATTTTATTCAGAATAGAACATAAATTACGGAACAAAAGTTTAAACTGAGAAAATGTACCATTTTAAGGGAAAAATATGTTGAATCAGAATTTCATGGTGTCAACAAATCCCTAAAAAGTTGGGACAAGGCCATTTTCACCACTGTGTGGCATCTCCCCTTCTTCTTACAACACTCAACAGACGTCTGGGGACCGAGGAGACCAGTTTCTCAAGTTTAGAAATAGGAATGCTCTCCTATTCTTGTCTAATACAGGCCTCTAACTGTTCAATCGTCTTGGGCCTTCTTTGTTGCACCTTCCTCTTTATGATGAGCCAAATGTTCTCTATAGGTGAAAGATCTGGACTGCAGACTGGCCATTTCAGTACCCGGATCCTTCTCCTACGCAGCCATGATGTTGTGATTGATGCAGAATGTGGTCTGGCATTATCTTGTTGAAAAATGCAGGGTCTTCCCTGAAAGAGATGACGTCTGGATGGGAGCATATGTTGTTCTAGAACCTAATTATATTTTTCTGCATTGATGGTGCCTTTCCAGACATGCAAGCTGCCCATGCCACACGCACTCATGCAACCCCATACCATCAGAGATGCAGGCTTCTGAACTGAGCGTTGATAACAACTTGGGTTGTCCTTGTCCTCTTTGGTCCGGATGACATGGCGTCCTAGATTTCCAAAAAGAACTTTGAATCGTGACTCGTCTGACCACAGAACAGTCTTCCATTTTGCCACACTCCATTTTAAATGATCCCTGGCCCAGTGAAAATGCCTGAGCTTGTGGATCTTGCTTAGAAATGGCTTCTTCTTTGCACTGTAGAGTTTCAGCTGGCAACGGCGGATGGCACGGTGGATTGTGTTCACTGACAATGGTTTCTGGAAGTATTCCTGAGCCCATTCTGTGATTTCCTTTACAGTAGCATTCCTGTTTGTGGTGCAGTGTCGTTTAAGGGCCCGGAGATCACGGGCATCCAGTATGGTTTTACGGCCTTGACCCTTACGCACAGAGATTGTTCCAGATTCTCAGAATCTTCGGATGATGTTATGCACAGTTGATGATGATAGATGCAAAGTCTTTGCAATTTTCCGCTGGGTAACACCTTTCTGATATTGCTCCACTATCTTTCTGCGCAACATTGTGGGAATTGGTGATCCTCTACCCATCTTGGCTTCTGAGAGACACTGCCACTCTGAGAAGCTCTTTTTATACCCAATCATGTTGCCAATTGACCTAATTAGTGTTAATTGGTCTTCCAGCTCTTCGTTATGCTCAAATTTACTTTTTCCAGCCTCTTATTGCTACTTGTCCCAACTTTTTGGGGATTTGTTGACACCGTGAAAATTTGAATCCACGTATTTTTCCTTTAAAATGATACATTTACTCAGATTAAACGTTTGATCTGTCATCTACGCTCTATTACAAATAAAATATTGACATTTGCCATCTCCACATCATTGCATTCAGTTTTTATTCACAATTTGTTTAGTGTCCCAACTTTTTTGGAATCTGGTTTGTGTATATATATGTGTATGTATATGTGTGTGTGTGTGTGTGTGTGTGTATATATATATATATATATATTATATATTTATATAATTTGCAAGAAAAAGTATGTGAACCCTTTGGAATGATATGGATTTCTGCACAAATTGGTCATAAAATGTGATCTGATCTTCATCTAAGTCACAAAAATAGACAATCACAGTCTGCTTAACTAATAACACACACAGAATTAAATGTCACCATGTTTTTATTGAACACACCATGTAAAATTCACAGTGCAGGTGGAAAAAGTATGTGAACCCCTAGACTAATGACATATCCAAGAGCTAATTGGAGTGAGGTGTCAGCCAACTGGAGTCCAATCAATGAGATGAGATTGGAGGTGTTCGTTACAGCTGCCCTGCCCTATAAAAAAACACACACCAGTTCTGGGTTTGCTTTTCAAAAGAAGCATTGCCTGATGTGAATGATGCCTCGCACAAAAGAGCTCTCAGAAGACCTATGATTAAGAATTGTTGACTTGCATAAAGCTGGAAAGGGTTATAAAAGTATCTCCAAAAGTCTTGGTGTTCATTAGTCCACAGTAAGACAAATTGTCTATAAATGGAGAAAGTTCAGCACTGCTGCTACTCTCCCTAGGAGTGGCCGTCCTGTAAAGATGACTGCAAGAGCACAGTGCAGACTGCTCAATGAGGTGAAGAAGAATCGTAGAGTGTCAGCTAAAGACTTACAAAAGTCTCTGGCATATGCTAACATCCCTGTTAGTGAATCTACGATATGTAAAACACTAAACAAGAATGGATTTCATGGGAGGATACCACAGAGGAAGCTACTGCTGTTCAAAAAAAAACATTGCTGCACGTTTACAGTTTGCACAAGAGCACCTGGATGTTCCACAACAGTACTGGCAAAATATTCTGTGGACAGATGAAACCAAAGTTGAGTTGTTTGGAAGAAACACACAACACTGTGTGTGGAGAAAAAGAGGCACATCACACCAACAAAACCTCATCCCAACTGTGAAGTATGGTGGTGGGGGCATCATGGTTTGGGGCTGCTTTGCTGCATCACGGCCTGGACGGATTGCTATCATCAAAGGAAAAATTTATTCCCGAGTTTATCAAGACATTTTGCAGGAGAACTTAAGGCCATCTGTCCACCAGCTGAAGCTCAACAGAAGATGGGTGTTGCAACAGGACAACGACCCAAAGCATAGAAGTAAATCAACAACAGAATGGCTTAAACAGAAGAAAATACGCCTTCTGGAGTGGTCCAGTCAGAGTCCTGACCTCAACCCGATTGAGATGCTGTGGCATGACCTCAACTTTTGGTTGAAGTTATTGCTGCCAAAGGAGGTTCAACTAGTTACTAAATCCAAGGGTTCACATACTTTTTCCACCTGCACTGTGAATGTTTATATGGTGTGTTCAATAAAAACATAGTAACATTTAATTCTTTGTGTGTTATTGTCTATTGTTGTGACTTAAATGAAGATCAGATCACATTTATGACCAATTTGTGCAGAAATCCATGTCATTCCAAAGGGTTCACATACAGTTTCTTGCACGTGTGTGTATATGTATATGTGTGTGTATGTATATATGTGTGTGTATATATATATATATATATATATATATATATATATACAGGTCCTTCTAAAAAAATTAGCATATTGTGATAAAGTTCATTATTTTCTGTAATGTACTGATAAACATTAGACTTTCATATATTTTAGATTCATTACACACCAACTGAAGTAGTTCAAGCCTTTTATTGTTTTAATATTGATGATTTTGGCATACAGCTCATGAAAACCCAAAATTCCTATCTAAAAAAATTAGCATATCATGAAAAGGTTCTCTAAACGAGCTATTAACCTAATCATCTGAATCAACTAATTAACTCTAAACACCTGCAAAAGATTCCTGAGGCTTTTAAAAACTCCCAGCCTGGTTCATTACTCAAAACCGCAATCATGGGTAAGACTGCCGACCTGACTGCTGTCCAGAAGGCCATCATTGACACCCTCAAGCAAGAGGGTAAGACACAGAAAGAAATTTCTGAACGAATAGGCTGTTCCCAGAGTGCTGTATCAAGGCACCTCAGTGGGAAGTCTGTGGGAAGGAAAAAGTGTGGCAGAAAACGCTGCACAACGAGAAGAGATGACCGGACCCTGAGGAAGATTGTGGAGAAGGACCGATTCCAGACCTTGGGGGACCTGCGGAAGCAGTGGACTGAGTCTGGAGTAGAAACATCCAGAGCCACCGTGTACAGGCGTGTGCAGGAAATGGGCTACAGGTGCCGCATTCCCCAGGTCAAGCCACTTTTGAACCAGAAACAGCGGCAGAAGCGCCTGACCTGGGCTACAGAGAAGAAGCACTGGACTGTTGCATGTCATTCGGAAATCAAGGTGCCAGAGTCTGGAGGAAGACTGGGGAGAGGGAAATGCCAAAATGCCTGAAGTCCAGTGTCAAGTACCCACAGTCAGTGATGGTCTGGGGTGCCATGTCAGCTGCTGGTGTTGGTCCACTGTGTTTTATCAAGGGCAGAGTCAATGCAGCTAGCTATCAGGAGATTTTGGAGCACTTCATGCTTCCATCTGCTGAAAAGCTTTATGGAGATGAAGATTTCATTTTTCAGCACGACCTGGCACCTGCTCACAGTGCCAAAACCACTGGTAAATGGTTTACTGACCATGGTATTACTGTGCTCAATTGGCCTGCCAACTCTCCTGACCTGAACCCCATAGAGAATCTGTGGGATATTGGGAAGAGAAAGTTGAGAGACGCAAGACCCAACACTCTGGATGAGCTTAAGGCCGCTATCGAAGCATCCTGGGCCTCTATAACACCTCAGCAGTGCCACAGGCTGATTGCCTCCATGCCACGCCGCATTGAAGCAGTCATTTCTGCAAAAGGATTCCCGACCAAGTATTGAGTGCATAACTGAACATAATTATTTGAAGGTTGACTTTTTTTGTATTAAAAACACTTTTCTTTTATTGGTCGGATGAAATATGCTAATTTTTTGAGATAGGAAATTTGGGTTTTCATGAGCTGTATGCCAAAATCATCAATATTAAAACAATAAAAGGCTTGAACTACTTCAGTTGGTGTGTAATGAATCTAAAATATATGAAAGTCTAATGTTTATCAGTACATTACAAAAAATAATTAACTTTATCACAATATGCTAATTTTTTGAGAAGGACCTGTATATATATGAGAGAGAGAAAAAAGTCCAGCGGGAGCACCATCCAGGGTACGGGTGCAAGATCCAACAAAGGGTAGCGGCAATACCCAATATTATAAAGACGAAAAGGTAGGACTGCACTCTGGAATGATAGTGAAATAAAGCTTTTATTCACCCATAATATGGCAAACTTGCGACGTTTCGGCTCACAAGAGCCTTCCTCAAAATATATATATAGATATAGATATAGAGAGAGAGAGAGAGAGAGAAGATGAAGACGCAGCACACTTGTTGGTTGGGTGCAAAATCAGGCCAATATGAACCAGCACCAAGGTCCCATTCAATAAGAAGGAAAAAGCCAGCAGCACACCATTAAGATAAAAAAAACAAGTGTGGTTTATTCACCCAGTGTCATGTAGCGACATTTCAACCGCTTGTTGCAGTCTTTCTAAAGCTATGTGCACATGTGTTACAACAACGTTATATAAAGGTGTGTCAATTCATAATACAAAAAAATCCAATTAGCTTTAAAATAAGCAAAATCCATAGCAAATTACATTTAAAAAAGCTGCAAGTTCATCAGCATCAATGTGGGAAATACATGATTGGAATAAAGTGACAGTGCCTCGTAAACAATACATGATGTATAGTAACAATACATAATGAGATATAATTGATAATTAAAAAATACAGGCGTACCCAATACATAGTGTGGAATGAAAACTCACAAAGTCAGCTGGTAAACTGTGCACGCCGAGCATAGCGGTCTCGGAGACGTCCACATTCGGTTACTGCACATGCGTGAGAACAAAAGGTCTCGCGATATCTCCAGCGCCAGGAAACTCAATGGAGACCTCATCAAAGATGGCCTAATCCAAGGATGCCCACATGTGCGCATGCTCGAGCAATAGTGGCCACCCAATATAGAGTCATGTGATCCTTGTCACATGATTCAGATAGAAACAGGTAAACAAAGCTATGGGGATGTAAAGGATCAAAGCGATAGGTAGCGAATCAAGACCATATCAACGGCTACTAGGGAATCATTGACCGTTGATATGGTCTTGATTCGCTACCTATTGCTTTGATCCTTTACATCCCCATAGCTTTGTTTACCTGTTTCTATCAGAATCATGTGACAAGGATCCCATGACTCTATATTGGGTGGCCACTAAGGGGTGGGGGGCTGTGGAGGTCACTGTTAAGGGGGAAGGGTGCTCTAGATGTCACTGTTATAGTGAATAGTGTTGATATCTTTTAACGACGCACACAAACATTTAATGAAATAGATAAAATTTACCCGAGTGAAGCCGGGTCCTTCAGCTAGTGTGTGTGTGTGTGTGTGTATATATGTGTATGTGTATATGTGTGTGTATATATATATATATATATATATATATAATTATAAATAAAAATATACTCGCTGAAGGACTCTTTTTAATGTTTGTGTGTGTCGTTAAGATATCAACACTATTCACTATAACGGTGACATCTAGAGCACCCGCCCCCAGAACAGTTAAAAAAAAAAAGCTCTGACTCCAACTCCACAGCCCTGAATGTAACTAAGTATTTTTTACTAAGTGCAATGTAGAACTTTAAATACATACAAGAGCAGCAGGCTTCAAGTGCAAATCTTCTCTGGCACCAGTAAGGATATGGAGGTTGGTTGGTGGCAATTCAGCATTTAGGTGTTACTGGCCTAGTGGTAGTCTGGTGATGGGTGGCTTGGCTGTAATCCCACACCACAAAGCAGTGCCTTCAATGTTGAGGGTAGCAGCTCGGCTGCTGTCTGGAATCGCAAGATTTTACTTGAGAAGAATACGTTTGGTTTTCTCAGGAGAATCTGTATCAGAAGCAGGAGCTTAGCAGGTTGCTTCCTCTCCCTTATGTCTTTTGACAGAAACTCCCTCCATTGGCAGGGAGCAGGACCAGCTCGCTCCTACCAAGAGAAGAGCAACAGGGAGGTTAGCCTTGTTCCTTGCCAGCTATTCCTTCCTGGTAGTTAAGGCTAGGAAAAAACAATAAAATACATAATACACAGCAGTATAAACAATACACAAATTGTAGTACCCCCAGGTAATTTCATATAATGCAATTTCTTCATATTATGTTTAAAATGACTACTAAGTCAAGCCTTATTTTTTCCCCTGTGCTTCGCCTGCCAGACCCTACAACTTAGTAATGCACTTGCGTTACTTTTTCCGTCTTTCTCCGGAGATCGTCAATATAGTCATGTGACTGCGCCCATCTGTGGAGAATGTGTTTCCTCTGACATCAAGCCCAGGCCTCGCATGATGCCCTCTGTCAGAATTCCCGGCCAAAAGGTCATGAATGATGTCAGACCCATGTAATCTTGGAATGGGCTGGTCTACACACAAGCAGGGTAGGTGGAGTCCACTGCTAGTCATATCAAAGCTGTGAGAGATACACTATTATGGCTGACGCCACATTGGATAGGGGATGCCAATGTTATGTTATAATACCCATATCAGTGAATTCTAGGTATTACGGGTGAATACTGCTGGAGGTGCGACCTTACACCCCCCTAGGATGACTATTCCAGGATTGGATTATCCAATATAGACGTTGTACTAGCCCTATGTCCCCTGATGAGTTTTGGGCTATATAAATAAATGAAACGCGTAGGGACATTATTTTCTTTTTCTTTTTATCTGAGCACCTGTGGATAGGTTTCTCAGCACATTTTTGAATCAATAATGATGGGGTTCTACCTCTTTACTGTCCTCTTTAAACACTATATACTATCTAACTAGACGACGAAGGGGTGACTTGTTCGAGGATTGAAACAATTGAAGCCCAATTCATCAAGGTGTGAGGACGAGATTTAAATAGTGTGGACGTTGGTTTTGTCTACCTTTTTTACCTATACATTTATTCGGGTAAGCGGTGTATATACTATTGAATGCTGGTTTATTTAATATACACGTGTTCGACATGGATTTTGTGAGGCTTATTGCCTTATTGGTGTGGCTTCATGGTTACATTATGGGCTCTTTGATCTTTTAGATTAATTATTAAAAGTTATATTTTACTACTGCCCTTTTTAGATTTAGTTTTTTTTGCATATGGTGGTAGCCTTGTAGGACTACATCCTGTCCTATGAGTAGCAACAGCTCCTGTGGTGGCTGTATTTTGATTGTATTTTCAGATTCACTATTATACTCTTTAGGAGACTGGACGAAGTTTACATAATTAAATAAATAAAAATTTAGGATCCAGCACAAACTCTTTAAGCTTGATACATTGTTGTTCCACTGTAAATTTAGTTGGATGCATAGATTAGATACATTGATAGTTTGGTAAACCTAGTCCTCTTAGATGTAACCACATAGTTACTGGCTAAGGCTACTTTCACACTAGCGGTAGGACGGATCCGACAGGCTGTTCACCCTGTCGGATCCATCCTGCCGCTATTTCGTCGTGCCGCCAGACTGCCGCTTCGTCCCCATTGACTATAATGGAGACGGGGGGCGGAGCTCCGGGGCAGCACGGCAGTCCACGCCAAGAGGCAGCCGGACTAAAAAGTCGGACACGCAGTACTTTTAGTCCGGCGGCCTCTCGCCGTGCACTGCCGTGCTGCGTCGGAGCTCCGCCCCCCGTCCCCATTATAGTCAATGGGGACGAAGCGGCAGTCTGGTGGCACAGCAAATTAACGGCAGGACGGATCCGACAGGGTGAACAGCCTGTCGGATCCGTCCTACCGCTAGTGTGAAAGTAGCCTTATGCTCTACATTTTATAACACGCTGTGCAGACCCTGCACATCGTTTGACTGCAACACTCTGTGCTGCCATGGTGTTTCCGGATGGATACATGATAGACAGACAGACAGACAGACAGACACGGTCGTCTAATATTGGAAGGAGACGGGTAATTTTGGACTTTCTCTGAGTGTAGGGATGACCACTCTTTGACTTGGGGGTCGTTGAGATGACCATATTATTCTTCAGTAATAAATATTAAAAAAAAAAATATATATATATATATATATATATATATATATATATATTATTTTTTTATTAAAAAGTAGATACATAGATTAGATAGATAAATAGATGTATAGATTAGATAGAGATATAGATACTGTATGTAGCATTGTATTCTCCCAAGAAGCAAATTATAGTAAAAAGTCAATTTTGACAGCAGTGCTGATGCCATCATCTAAAACATTGTGCCACAAGTCCTGGCATTGGCATGGATCACAGTGAGAGGAATCACTTGACAGATTTCTAAAGGACCTATTTTAGTCTGAATATTTTTATGTGCCAAATATCTAAATTGTCTTTTAAAAAATATAAAAATTGCAAAATGTACCACCCTCATTCATTTAGTCTAATATTGTATATGGATATACATAATATATGGAATTTATATTATTCTGTGACTATATCGGTTGTAGAGTATTACATTTATCCTGTCGTTTTCTTCTCCTACATGAAGAGCATACCACACAAAGCAATATTTCTATAAATTAGAGCAAGGCAGTTTACCCTCTAAGGAGCTTAGTGGCAAGCTGCCAATCACAAGGCCGCGTTTGGCATCCGCTACCATTTGGCTCATGCAGATACAGTCTTAGTTCTTCTATAATAAGCCAGCAGTTTCTTGGAGAACAGCATCTCCATATGAGTGTATAAATATAGTTCTCCTTATCTATCCAAAAACAGAATTAAAAAAATTATTAAAATAATTATTGTAAAAACAAGATTTCTTAAATCTATTCTTACATTTTTTTTATATGTAAGAGGGTAGTGTTAATTGCGATGTGTAGCTGTATATTGCAAGTGAAAAAAAACAACCTTATTCTGATATTAGAGCCAACGCTGAAAGATTTGTCTTTATTTTTATTAATTTTTTATCCGCCCCTTTTTTTTTGCTCTTGTCAAAATGTCAATGCTATAGTGACTGTACCTAATGATTGCTGCTGCTATTGCTGTCAATTATTTCTGACATCCACAATTATATATATGTATATAAGCTATGTATATATGTAGAGTTATGAAAGAATATGGTCATATCATAACGCAAGTATAAATATGGTATCCCCAATTCAAGGATATGAGCGTGTACCACGCAATACTGTTCTGGTGTCATTCAAAAGCTACTCAGAACAGATGTGAGGTTAAAGGGGTTGTGTTGTCGGTGAGTGTGTGCTTGGCTATTTTCTGAAATCCTATAGAAGTGAATGGAGAGCACAACGCACATGCACATCCACCTCTCCATTCATCTGTATAAGACAGCCGAAAATAGCTAAACCAGTGCTTGGCTAATTTCAGAACTCCCATAGCAGTGAATGGAGGGTGGCCATCCAGTTCACCCTCATTCACTTTGGAGGCACCACTGAAGAAATAGGTGAAATTTCCAGAGGTGAGGCCTACAGTGGATATAAAAAGTCTACACACCACTGTTAAAACGTCGGGTTTCTGTGCTGTAAAAAAAAATGGACAAAAATCATTTCAGAACTTTTTCCACCTTTTAATGTGACCTATAAACTGTACAACTCAATTGAAAAACAAACTGAAATATTTTAGGTGGAGGGAAGAAAACAAAAAAACTAAAATAATGTGGTTGCATAAGTGTGCACACCCTCTTAGAACTGGGGATGTAGCTGTGTTCAGAATTAAGCAATTACATTCAAAATCGTGTTAAATAGGAGTCAGCATACACCTGCCATCATTTAATACACCTGCCTCTGATAAACCTTAAATAAAGTTCAGCTGCTCTAGTTTTCTTAGTCTCATCCCACAGCAAAAGCCATGGTCCACAGAGAGCTTCCAAAGCATCAGAGGGATCTCATTGTTAAAAGGTATCAGTCAGGAGAAGGGTACAAAAGAATTTCCAAGGCATTAGATATACCATGGAACACAGTGAAGACCGTCATCATCAAGTGGAGAAAATATGGCACAACAGTGACATTACCAAGTACTGGACGTCCCTCTAAAATTGACGAAAAGACAAGAAGAAAACTGGTTTGGGAGGCTACCAAGAGGCCTACAGCAACATTTAAAGGAGCTGCAGGAATATCTGGCAAGTACTGGCTGTGTGGTACACGTGACAACAATCCCCCATATTCTTAATATGTCTGGGCTATGGGGTAGAGTGGCAAAACTAAAGCCTTTTCTTACGAAGAAAAACATCCAAGCCAGGCTACATTTTGCAAAAACACATCTGAAGTCTCCCAAAAGCATGCGGAAAAGGTGTTATGGTCTGATGAAACCAAGGTTGAACTTTTTGGCCATAATTACAAAAGATGTGTTTGGGGCAAAAAAACACTGCACATCACCAAAAGAACACCATCCCCACAGTGAAGCATGGTGGTAGCAGCATCATGGTTTGGGGCTGTTTTCTTCAGCTGGAACTGGGGCCTTAGTTAAGCTAGAGGGAATTATGAACAGTTCCAAATACCAGTCAATATTGGCACAAAACCTTCAGGCTTCTGCTAGAAAGCTGAACATGAAGAGGAACTTCATCTTTCAGCATGACAACGACCCAAAGCATACATCCAAATCAACAAAGGAATGGCTTCACCAGAAGAAGATTAAAGTTTTGGAATGGCCCAGCCAGAGCCCAGACCTGAATCCGATTTGAAAATCTGTGGGGTCATCTGAAGAGGGCTGTGCACAGGGTCGGCGCTTCCATAGAGGCAATGGGGGCAATTGCCCCCGACCTCTGACTCCTTAGGGGCCCCCAGCGCCGGCCCGGCCGCAACTACTACTATCTATAATTCTATTCTCTGTGCCTGTGGCCGGGTGGCCCCGACGGTGCCGTAATGTAATTAAAAGTGGACTGACTGGAGTGGAGGGGCCCCCCGCCGGGCGCCGGCAGCCGGCAGCCGCTTTGCCTGAGCTGCACTGCTTGTCTCTTTAAGAGATTCGAGACTGGAGCAGCAGCATGCACGGCACAGGCAGGCATGTCTAGCGTCTGGCTGACGTTGCCACAGGCTCCGCCCCCCCCCCGCCCAGAGCAGAGAACTTGGTCTTCATTGAAGAAGGAGCAAGCGCCATTGGCAGCCAGCCAGCCACAGCCCAGTCAGACTCTGCCAGCGCCAGGGAAGGCCCGCGGCCCGCCGCCCACAGTCAGAAGGCAGCCAGCGAAGTTCCACTGAAGTTCTAAGAATCCAAGTGTACAGTCTACAGAACACAGTCAGTCACAGACCAGTTACAGTGGTAGGTTGGTTATATTGTTGTTAATTAAACTGGATCGGATCCATGATCCATCCATTCCCAGTTTCCCACTCACTGACTTACTTAGTCCCAGGCACCATCTCACCCGTCCGGGCCGTCCCAGTGTACTACTAGCCCGACCTGCGGCCCTGGTTCTGTTTGTGTTTGGAGTCAGTTGGACTGGAGAAATGTGCAGTAACTGCCCCCCCCCCCCCCCAATGCACATTTCTCCAGTCCAACTGTCCAAACAGAACCAGGGTGGGCTAGTATACTGGCACTGGGATGGGTGAGATGGTGCCTGGGATGGATCCGATCCAGTTTAATACAACCAACCTACCAGTAACTGGTTGGTTGATTAAACTGGATCGGGATCCATCCCAGTCTGGTAGGTTTGTTGATTAAACTGGATTGGATCCATCCCAGGCACCATCTCACCCATCCCAGTGCCAGTATACTAGCCCGCCCTGGTTCTGTTTGGACACTTGGACTGGAGAAATGTGCATTTTAGGGGGATGGGGTGGAGGGTGGGAAGTGTGCTGCCATGATGGAGGGGGGGGGGGATAATGTGATGCGAAGGGGTGATGATGTGACATGGAGGGTGAGAAATGTGACGTTGAGGCTCGGGGGGCATCATTGGGGGCACTTTTTACTGGCACATTATTAGGTTGCACTATGGGGGCACTTTTTACTGGCACATTATTGGGGGGCATCTATGGGGGCACTTGCTGGCACATAATTGGTGGGCACTTTTGGGGCATCTACTGGGGCTACAAAGAAGTGGTATGTTATATGGAGGGCTCTGTACAGTGGCATTTTATACTGGGACACATGGTGGGTACTATGGGGAAGGGGGAGAGGAATACTATGGGGGGACTAAAAGGGGTATTTTATGCTTGCAAATTATTTATGGGGGACACTGAGGGCATCTACTGGGGCACTATATAGGGGCATTTTATACTGGTACATTATGGGGGCACTAGGAGGAAGGGGGGAGAGGAGCACTATGCAGCATTTACTGGGGCACTATATAGGGGTATTTTATACTGGCACATTATGGGGGCACTATGGGAACATTAGCTCAACTGGGGGCATTACAAGGGGGTATTTTTTGCACTGTCACATTATAAGAAGAATTATTTCTACTGGGGGGGCATTATGGTGGGCTTTATTACTCCCCCATGGTATGACCCCCCTAGTAGCAGCACCAGCCTCTCCCTGCTCTGCTATCCCTCTGCCCTTTCTCCAAATCCTTATTATGAAATCTTTCTCATTAGGATAAAACTCAACATCAGCTCCGCCAAGCCCCCGGCCAAAGTGTTGAAGTGGTGTCCGAGATCCCCAAGGGCCATGCCAAGTAACTGTAAGTTTTCATATGAAATATGTTTGTTATAGACATATAGCATACACTGTGCCCCACAAAATACAGTTTCTTCTGTAAAAGTAATTGTGTCATTGGGGGAAGAAGGGCCCCTTATTGTTTTTCGCCCCAGGGCCCCATTTCACCTAGATCCGGCCCTGGCTGTGCACAGGAGATGCCCCCGCAATCTGACAGGTTTGGAGTGATTTTGCAAAGAAGAGTGGGCAAATCTTGCCAAGTCAAAATGTGCAATGCTTTATTTTTATTTTTATTTTACTTTTATTTTTTCTTCCCTCTACCTAAAAGATTTCAGTTTCTTTTTCAATTGAGCTGTACAGTTTTTAGGTCACATTAAAGGTGGAATAAGTTCTGAAATGATCTTTATCTCATTTTTATTTATTTTTTACATCACAGAAACCTGACATTTTAACAGGGGTGTGTAGACTTTTTATATCCACTGTATATGACATTGGTAGCATACAGAGTCGGACTGGCCCACCACAGTACGAGAGGATCCTCCTGTGGGCCAAGGATCTGATACAATAGTGAGTCTCAAAGGCCCAGGAGAAAAAAAAATAAACATTTGGAGTTACCTTTGGAGCCAATAACTATTAATGATATAGGGGTTGGGCCCCAAGAATCCTCTGGTGGGCCCAAGGAACCCCAGTCTGACCCTTGTGGTTATGCTAGGGAAATGCCACTAATGTCTCAGATGAGACAATCCCTTAAAGTTAAATTAATTCACTTGGTAATTAATCTGTCACGCCCTGCCCTGTCAGTGTTCTGAAGAGATCTGTCAGAGTTGCTGCACGTGACTCGATCTGACAGTTTGTTTTGTTGTGGGTTTGAACTAAATCCCACCTCCTCCCAGGTGTTGTTCTTTAGGTAATTGGTGAGGCTATTTATTCCTCCCTCTCCCTATAGCCTTTGCAGGTTATAGTTCTGCCTTGTGTGAGCTCTGGAAGTTTGGTGAATCGTCTTCTCCAACACATCTCTAGATAAGTCCTTTTCCTTTTTTCCTTCTGTGTCTGATTTTACTAGGCCTCTAGGGTGACGCTAGCTCCTCTGATTGTTGAAGGAGCTGGGTGTCTCTTTCCCTCTTCCCTACAGCTGAGGGTTTGGTTTAGTGTGTTTATAGTCTTGGGTTACGTGGGCATGTGCATATCTACCATCGAGATAAGTACATGGGCATAGCAGCTTAGGGAACGTGTTGTAGGGATTGCTAGGCAGTTATCCCTTTGTTTCCTAGCATTTGGGGTCTAGTCAGTTGTTTTGTTTGCCTTGTCGTGTTCTGTTTCCTTCTCTTATCTTACCTATCGTGACATTATAACCCGCCATACCATAATTTTTTCCTTGCTGTTTGCAAAATGGAAACTGTTGATGCTTTGGTTGATCGAATGCAGGAATTGTTTTTGGAGGTAGCTGACCTCCGCAATTCGATGTCAGAGTAGTTTGGCATCTGGTGCCCCCGGGGGAACCAAGTCTGGCTGGAACCTAAGGTCGCTCTCTCTGATAGGTTTTCCGGGGGAGGTGATAACTTTGTTCGGTTTAGGGAGTCCTGTAAATTGAATTTTCGTCTGCGTTCAATTTCATCTGGAGACGAAAACCAAAGAATAGGGATTATTATTTCTCAGCTAAAAGGTGACGTTCAGTCTTGGGCTTTTTCTCTGTCAACCGGTTCACAGTCAGTGGATGAATTTTTCGTAGCCCTGGGCCTGATTTATGATGACCCAGACCGGGGCTCTATGGCTGAATATAAGTTGTGCAGCTTGTGCCAGGGAGAACGTACTGCTGAGTCGTATTGTGCTGAATTTAGAAGATGGGCGACTGACTTGGAGTGAAATGATCCTGCACTCCATAGTCAGTTCTGTCAGGGGCTATCTAAGAGATTAAAAGATGTCCTTGCATTTCATGAAAAACCTGATTCTTTGTAGGTGGCCATGTCTTTGGCTGTACGGATTGATAGACGTCTTAGGGAGAGGTGCAAGGTTCCCCTCAGGCAGGGGGTGCTGTCTGGTGGAGAATCAGTCCCTCGGGGTACTATGACACTTGAATTAGGGGCTGGAGAGGAGCCTATGCAATTGGGTCAGGTTACTTCTTGCTCTGGTAATAGGAATTTTAGGAAGCTGAATAGACTGTTACTTCTGTGGTCAAGAAGGTCATTTCATTAATGTGTGCCCTTTTATTAAACCTCAAAGTGGTAATGAAAGACAAATAAGGGATTCCTTCAAAGAAAAAAATAACTCCCTTACTCTTGGTAGTGTGAATGGGGAGTCAGAGAAGGCATATTCGTATCCTACCTGCATTCCCCGATTCCTCCATGGTGGCGCTAGACTCTGGAAATTTTGAGTTAAAGGTATTTGTTGACCGTGCCGCAGGGGTTAATCTTATTGATTTTCAATTTCTTCAGAGTCACGGTTTTAAAACTAGCGCATTAAGCAAAGAGATACCAGTGTTTGCTATAGATTCCGCCCCCCTTTCGCAAAGATGTCTAACTCATATTGTTTAGGATATTCATTTGCGGGTGGGTGATTCTCATGTTGAGTTCATTTCTTGCTTTGTTATGAAAGGTTTGCCTGCTCCGATGGTTCTGGGTTTACCATGGTTGGTAAAACATAATCCTATCATTAACTGGCAAACAAGACAAATCAGTAATTGGAGTGAATTTTGTATGAACAACTGTCTTAGTGCCTCTATTTCGGGGGTGTCCACTAAGGTGTTGCCTCAGTTTCTTTCCGATTTTTCGGACGTATTCTCGGAGGGTGGAGCTCAGGAGTTGCCCCCTCACCGAGAGTATGATTGTCCGGTCAATCTTATCCCCAGAGCAAAATTGCCAAAATCTCGGTTATATAATCTTTCTCAACCCGAAAGAGTAGCTATGCGGGAGTATATTGCTGAGAGTTTGGCAAAGGGACATATTAGACCATCTAAGTCTCCTGTGGCCGCTAGCTTCTGATCCCTTAGACCGTGCCTAGATTTCCAGGAACTGAATCTTATTACTGTCCGTGATCCTTATCCCCTTCCCTTGATTCCAGATCTATTTGATCAGATTGTTGGTGCCAAGGTGTTTTCTAAGTTGGATTTAAGAGGAGCTTATTATCTGATCAGAATAAGAGAAGGAGATGAATGGAAGACGGCGTTCAATAACCCCGAGGGTCACTTCGAGAACCTAGTCATGCCCTTTGGTTTAACTAATGTTCCAGCAGTCTTTCAGCTTTTTATCAATTACATTTTTCATCATTTTGGTGGGGAGGTTCGTTGTTATTTACCTCGATGACACTAATTTACTCACCCGATTATGAAGACTCATCAGGATCATTTGAGACAAGTGTTATTGATCCTTCGGGAGAATAAATTGTATGCCAAGTTGGAAAAATGTGTGTTGCGGTTCAGGAGCTGCCGTTTTTGGGGTACTTGCTTTCTGCCTCCGGTTTTCGTATGGATCCCAAAAAGGTCCGCGCAGTACTGGAATGGGACCGGCCAGAGAATCAGAAAGCCCTGATGCAGTTTTTAGGATTTACTAATTACTACAGAAAATTCATTCTGAATTATTCCACAATTGTCAAACCTTTTGACAGATATGACTAGGAAGGGTGCTGACTTCTCTGTCTGGTCGGATGAGGCATTACAGACTTTTTCTGCTATTAAGAAATGTTTTGCTTCTGCTCCCATTTTGATG
This sequence comes from Bufo gargarizans, assembly GCF_014858855.1. Classification (NCBI taxonomy): domain Eukaryota; kingdom Metazoa; phylum Chordata; class Amphibia; order Anura; family Bufonidae; genus Bufo; species Bufo gargarizans. Next base: position 14,897,030 of record NC_058087.1, on the reverse strand, counting down.
CAACCTGATGTGTCTCAACCCTTCATTGTGGAGGTTGACGTGTCAGATGTGGGAGTCGGAGCAGTCTTGTCACAGGCTCCCTCTCCTAGCAAATGGCGCCCGTGTGCTTTTTTTTCTCCAAGAAACTCTCGGCCGCCGAAAGAAATTATGATGTTAGGAACACAGTTGTTGGCCATCAAATTGGCCTTTGAAGAGTGGCGTCATTGGCTAGAAGGAGCTACCCATCCGATTACGGTATTTACTGACTATAAGAATCTGGCTTATCTGCAAAGTGTTTAAATCCTAGGCAGGCTAGATGGTCATTGTTTTTTATCAGGTTCAATTTTGTGGCCTCCTATCGCCCTGGGATTAAAAATGTCAAAGCGGATGCGTTGTCATGTAGCTTTCCGGGTGGGTAGGAGTCGGAGGATCCCGCTCTGATTTTGGCTGATAGGGTGGTGGTTTCCGCTGTTTACCCCGAGCTGGAGATGGAAGTGTTGGGGGCTCAAGAGGAGGCACCTGATTCTTGTCCTCCAGGCAAGTTGTTTGTTTCTTTCTGAACTGCGATACAAGATGTTCAAAGAACATCATGATACAGTCCTTGCAGGACATCCTGGAAGTAGATCCACTGTAGATCTTATTTCCCGGAGATTCTGGTGGCCAGGGTTGCGTAAAAGTGTTGAGTGTTATGTAGCAGCTTATGAGACCTGTGCACGCACGAAAGTGGCTCACACTCGGCCATCAGGTTCTCTTCTTCCTTTGTCCATCCCATCTCGTCCTTGGGCGCATTTGTCCATGGACTTCATTACTGATTTGCCGAGTTCCTCTGGGAAAACTGTGATTTTGGTGATAGTGGACCGCTTCAGCAAGATGGCTCACTTTGTACCATTATCAGGTTTGCCCAATGCGAAAACTCTCGCTCAGGTTTTTATTGATAACATCGTGAAATTACATGGCCTTCCCTCTGATGTGGTGTCTGAGAGGGGGATGGAATTAGTTTCCAGGTTTTGGAGGGCATTTTGTTCTCGTCTGGGTATTCAGTTGTCTTTCACTTCGGCTTTTCATCCTCAGTCGATTGGTCAAACTGAGCGCACTAACCAAAACCTGGAGACCTATTTGAGGTGTTTTGTCGCTGAGAATCAAGATGAGTGGTCCTCGTTCTTGCCTTTAGCTGAGTTTGCCTTGAATAACCATAGGCAGGAGTCAACTGATAAGTCACCATTTATTTTGGTGCACATGGTTTTCACCCTCAGTTTGGTACTTTTTTTGGGACCGAATCTTCTGGGATACCGGAAGAGGAGAGATTCTCTTCCTCTTTGTCATCTATCTGGCGGAAGATTCAAGTTAATTTGAAAAAAATGGGTGAAAGATATAAAAGGATGGCTGAAAAGAGATGTATGACTGGTCCGGACCTGTGTGTGGGTGATTTGATGTGGTTGTCCACTAAAAACATTAAGCTGAAGGTGCCCTCTTGGAAATTGGGTCCAAGATTTATTGGCCCTTACAAAATCTCGGTCATTGTCAATCCGGTGGCGTTTCGTCTGGAACTTCCGCAGGCCTGGAAGATCCATAATGTGTTTCACAGGTCCTTGTTGAAGAAATATGTGGAACCTGCGGAACCATCTCCTCCTCCTCCTTCTTTGGTTGATGGTAATCTGGAGTTTCAGAACTCTAGAATTCTCAACTCATGTGTTCTTCGGGGTTCCCTTCAGTACCTGGTGCATTGGAGGGGATATGGTCCCGAAGAAAGAATGTGGGTTTCGGCTACCGATGGTAATGCTAGCTGCCTTGTCAATGACTTTCACAGGGCACACCCAGATAAAGTTAGACCTGGGTGTCCGGAGGGGGGGGGGGGGGGTACTGTCACTCCCTGCCCTGTGGGTGTTCTGAGATCTGTCAGAGTTGCTGCACGTGACTCGATATGACAGTTTGTTTTGTTGTGGTTTTGAACTTAATCCCACCTCCTCCCAGGTATTGTTCTTTAGGTAATTGGTGAGGCTATTTATTCCTCCTTCTCCCTATAGCCTTTGCGGGTTATAGTTCTGCCTTGTGTGAGCTCTGGAAGTTTGATGGATCGTCTCATCCAACACATCTCTAGATAAGTCCTTTTCCCTTTTTCCTTCTGTGTCTGATTTTACTAGGCCTCTAGGGTGATGCTAGCTCCTTTGGTTGCTGAAGGATCTGGGTGTCTCTTTCCTTCTTCCCTACAGCTGAGAGTTTGGTTCAGTGTGTTATAGTCTTGGGTACGTGGGCATGTGCATATCTACCATCGAGATATGCACATGGGCATAGAAGCTTAGGGAAAGTGTTTTAGGGATTGCTAGGAGGTTACCCCTTTGTTCCCTAGCATTTGGGGCCCAGTCAGTTGTTTTGTTTGACTTGTCGTGTTCTGTTTCCTTCCCTTATCTTACCTATTGTGACGGAATCTTAGGTTCTTGTGGGTAACATATGCCATGTACTGTATCCACATAGGTCCTCAATATTACATTTGCAGGGGTCCTAATCCAGTCATCCCAGCTGATCAGCTATTTTTGGAAACCCACCGGAGCTCTGTTGAGCACTGCATCCTCCCGGGCACTTACCAAGCACAGTGCTGTACAATGTATAGTGGCAGTGCCTGGTATTGCAGTTCAGCCCCATTGACTTGATTGGGACTGAGCTGCAACTAGGTCATGTGACCCATGTACAGTGATATCACATAGCCTAAGAATGGGCTGCGGCACTAGCGGAGCTGATCGGCAGGGGTGGCGGGTTTCGCATCCCACTTATCTGATATTGATTATCTATACTGAGGGTAGGCAATAATATCAATTGCTGTATAACCTGTTTAAGTAGTAGAGAGTGACATTAATAATCATTAAATTGCATTAATAAAACATTCTATTAATTGATATTTTGCTCAGCATATTTAGTCATCCTGAATCTACTCAAAATGACAGTGTCATCATTTTTATTTCCTGAAAAAGAATTCTATATGAAATCACATTTGAAGGGTCATGTCGATAGGGACTAGGATCTAGAGGATACTATTTAATCTTGTGAAGAAGGCCTGGTAAGCATAAGAAGTCCTTATAGTGCTCCTCTGGGGCAAAAGTAGGCAAATTGGCTCTGTCCAAAAGAAAAGAAAGCTTTTCCTCTGGTGTCACCAATTGGAAGGTAGCTGTCCTATAGGAACTAGGAAGTATAGACACTGCCAAGAACCAATTGTCAGGGACTTTCATTATTTTACACCATTCTGAGTGGCCAGATACTCTGTTAATTTCCCTTTTTTTTTTTTCAGGAAATGTAAGAAATATGCATTATCAATTTGGGTATTAACTTTTACATTGATCTTTTTGATGCACTGAAAGTTAGAAAGGGTCTAGTGGCCAAGACTTTCAACTGCTTAGAATTTCAATAGGGCTAATCTTGACATATTCCACAAATTTAGAAAAATATGGTAAGGGGGGCACACCATATAAATGTCAGAGTGCAAACCACGGTATTAATATGTAACCATACACGCTAAGAGAGAGAAATATCGCATACAAAGGCTGCACCTCTTGTTAATAAATATAATTTATTTAAAAGCACACTGATAGAGATGTGTGAATATCATTCTATATTCTGTATCTCTAGGACTGTGTAACTGTATGAGTTTTTTTTTTTATTTTTTTATTTTTTTTTGTAGTTGCTTAAGCCAATTACTTGGTTAGATGATACCCATCCATACTCATTGCCTATAAAAAAAAAAGCACCTCCTTGAAGTGTCATATGACGTAAGCAGTATTAATGTTAGTAAGACGCCATTATAAGATGGCGTCGGTGCACAGATGTTTACATTAGTTCACATACTAAAGTTTGTAAGGTGTACACACTGCGCAGACTCTTTTCTTCTTATCACTTTTTCCTTCTTAGCCAATGAAGTAATGGCATGAGCCTCAGAGGGGGACGGTCCCCTCTGAAGATGTAAAAACTGCTTTACTCATTGCAATAAATATAGAGACTGTCTTTGATCTGCCTTTGTGTCAGTGTATGTCTCTGCTACGCGTGGATATTAACCCTTTGGGGTACCTTGATTTGGAGCACCAGAGTGTATCTTCAAGTGGAAGCAGCTTCAACAACACAAAGCCCAAATAAATTTTTAAATCATTGTGTACAATTACATCATTGTGTGTGGACCAAAAATATGTCCAACACACATGCCTACAGCCACCAAGTTCTCAATAGAAACATACATACGCTGCCAAGGTAGTACATAAATCATGAATAAGGCCTCATGCACATGACCATTGTTCGGGTCCGCATCCGAGCCTCAGTTTTTGCGGCTTGGGTGCGGACCCATTCACTTCAACGGGGCCACAAAAGATGCGGACAGCACTCAGTGTCAGAGCTAGCTTCCTCGGGGGTCCATATACTGAAGCAAATGTGTCTAATATATATACATGAATAATATAATTGCTCTTTAATTATTGCTAAGTATTCTGCATCCTCTCGTGCATAACGGAAACGGGACGGATCCGTTATGCAGGCCATAGACTTCTATTATGACGGAATGAATAACGGAATGCCTCTAAAGGCATTCCATTATGCATTCCGTCATAGAATTGCATTATGGTCTGTGGTAACGGAATCCATAACGCAATTCTGATTTTAAAGAGAAAATACTTTTAACAATGCCTTTTAACATTTTGTATTTTTTTTTTTTTATATATATATATTTTTTTTCATATTTTAAATTGTTTGTTTATGCATCATTGTGTATAATAATAAATATGTCTCTATCCACATGATTCTGAATGAGGAGCGCCTGTCTATATCTATATTTCATATATATATATATATATATATATATATATATATATATATATATACTCACTTAAAGAATTATTAGGAACACCTGTTCTATTTCTCATTAATGCGATTATCTAGTCAACCAATCACATGGCAGTTGCTTCAATGCATGTAGGGTTGTGGTCCTGGTCAAGACAATCTCCTGAACTCCAAACTGAATGTCAGAATGGGAAAGAAAGGTGGGCTACAACCGCAGAAGACCCCACCGGGTACCACTCATCTCCACTACAAATAGGTAAAAGAGGCTACAATTTGCACGAGCTCACCAAAATTGGACTGTTGAAGACTGGAAAAATGTTGCCTGGTCTGATGAGTCTCGATTTCTGTTGAGACATTCAAATGGTAGAGTCCGAATTTGGCGTAAACAGAATGAGAACATGTATCCATCATGCCTTGTTACCACTGTGCAGGCTGGTGGTGGTGGTGTAATGGTGTGGGGGATGTTTTCTGGGCACACTTTAGGCCCCTTAGTGCCAATTGGCCATCGTTTAAATGCCACAGGCTACCTGAGCATTGTTTCTGACCATGTCTATCCCTTCATGACCACCATGTACCCATCCTCTGATGGCTACTTCCAGCAGGATAATGCACCATGTCACAAAGCTCGAATCATTTCAAATTGGTTTCTTGAACATGACAATGAGTTTACTGTACTAAAATGGCCCCCACAGTCACCAGATCTCAACCCAATAGGGCATCTTTGGGATGTGGTGGAACGGGAGCTTCTAGGTTCTTCAAAGTAGCCACCTTTTGCTTTGATTACTGCTTTGCACACTCTTGGCATTCTCTTGATCAGCTTCAAGAGGTAGTCACCTGAAATGGTCTTAAAACAGTCTTGAAGGAGTTCCCAGAGTTGCTTAGCACTTGTTGGCCCTTTTGCCTTCACTCTGCGGTCCAGCTCACCCGAAACCATCTTCATTGGGTTCAGGTCCGGTGACTGTGGAGGCCAGGTCATCTGGCGCAGCACCCCATCACTCTCTCCTTTTATGGTCAAATAGCCCTTACACAGCCTGGAGGTGTGTTTAGGGTCATTCTCCTGTTTAAAAATAAATGATGGTTCAACTAAACGCAAACCGGATGGAATAGCATGCCACTGCAAGATGCTGTGGTAGCCATGCTGGTTCAGTATGCCTTCAATTTTGAATAAATCCCCAACAGTGTCACCAGCAAAGCACCCCCACACCATCACACCTCCTCCTCCATGCTTCACGGTGGGAACCAGGCATGTAGAGTCCATCCGTTCACCTTTTCTGCGTCGCACAAAGACACGGTGGTTGGAACCAAAGATCTAAAATTTGGACTCGTCAGACCAAAGCACAGATTTCCACTGGTCTAATGTCCATTCCTTGTGTTCTTTAGCCCAAACAAGTCTCTTCTGCTTGTTGCCTGTCCTTTAGCAGTGGTTTCCTAGCAGATATTCTACCATTAAGGCCTGATTCACACAGTCTCCTCTTAACAGTTGTTCTAGAGATGTGTCTGCTGCTAGAACTCTGTGTGGCATTGACCTGGTCTCTAATCTGAGCTGCTGTTAACCTGCGATTTCTGAGGCTGGTGACTCAGATGAACTTATCCTCCGCAGCAGAGGTGACTCTTGGTCTTCCTTTCCTGGGGCGGTCCGCATGTGAGCCAGTTTCTTTAGCGCTTGATGGTTTTTGTGACTGCACTTGGGGACACTTTCAAAGTTTTCTCAATTTTTTGGACTGACTGACCTTCATTTCTTAAAGTAATGATGGCCACTCGTTTTTTTTTCTTTACTTAGCTGCTTTTTTTCTTGCCATAATACAATTTCTAACAGTCTATTCAGTAGGACTATCGGCTGTGTATCCACCTGACTTCTCCACAATGCAACTGATGGCCCCAACCCCATTTATAAGGCAAGAAATCCCACTTATTAAACCTGACAGGGCACACCTGTGAAGTGAAAACCATTTCAGGTGACTACCTCTTGAAGCTCATCAAGAGAATGCCAAGAGTGTGCAAAGCAGTAATCAAAGCAAAAGGTGGCTACTTTGAAGAACCTGGAATATGACATATTTTCAGTTGTTTTACACTTTTTTGTTATGTATATAATTCCACATGTGTTAATTCATAGTTTTGATGCCTTCAGTGTGAATCTACAATTTTCATAGTCATGAAAATAAAGAGAACTCTTTGAATGAGAAGGTGTGTCCAAACTTTTGGTCTGTACTGTATATATAATTTGCCATTCTGATTTTACCACCAAACGAAGCGTGAACGAATTTCATAACGTGAAATTCGCTCCTCTCTAATTATTATATATAAAATCATTACAATTTTTAGATTTGTGTATTTAAAAAAAATATCCTATTTCATCCTCCTTCCTAACACGTTGTCATTGATTCTCGTTAATAGTGCCAGGAATCAGTTTGGGGCTTTAAAGTCACATGCCTTCACTTTTACTTCAAAAATAGCTCTACACAAAACCAAGCCAGTCATTTGAAATGGCTCCCATTTGACCAGGCTGCTAATTACCTACGTCTTATCGCTTCTGTGTGGCTCTTGTAGGGTGTCTTTATGTTGTCTGAAGAAGGAAAAAAAATGTTAATGGGGTCTATTAGTGAAACCGTTTTATGCATATCATGCAGGAACAATTTATTCTTTCCAGTCAGCTGCTTGGGTCGTGGGATTCCTTCTTTGACCCTACTATATTATGTGTTCTCCTTTTCTTCCCTTTTTTTTTTCTTCTCCTTCTCCCTCCTGCAGTCATCCAGTCAGCCATGTGAAAGAAGAGGCTTAAAAATGGATGAATGCTTTATTGCCTCCAGCTGTTCTGTGAATAGCGCATTGTGAACATTATAAACAAACTGTTTACATTTTGGATTTTTCCTCTTAGGAACCTTTTCATTTCTGTTGCGATTTTCAAAATCTGAGTTTGGCAAATAAAATTTTTGTTTTTAGTTTTGTCCGAACATGCATTTGTTTTAATGGGGGAGGGGTTAACCTGCTATAAATGGAGTCCTCAAAATTTTTCAGGATAATTCACAGGCTGAATTCACCCTATGCCTTTTGGTGTGGCTCAAAACCACAGATGAGCTCTTCTGAAACACTTAATTGCAGTACCACATATTGGTCACCATGGAATTTTAAAAATGTACTCTTGGGGTACGCCCACACAGTCAGGTTTCTGCATGGAGTTTTGGAAAACAAAAACAAAAGTGAGTTAAAAAAAGAGAAGTCCTATCTGTCCGTTACTCTTTCTCTCATTTTATGATCCACTCTTGATTTTGGCTTCCAAAACTGTGAGCGGAAAACTGACCTTGTGGTCATACCTGTTAGGGGTAAGTTTTTGGAGGTTATGATTTATGGTATTTACAATAGACTGTGGAGGAAGCCCACCATAGATTTTCCCGATTTATTCTCTTAAATGATTCTATTCAGTCTTCTTTTTTATATAAAATATTAGGCAGTCACACAAACTTTTCAGTGAAGCCTAAAATGGAATAGAATGAATGTGATCCCCAGGATACTAATCAAATTAATCATAATTTAAGTTTAATAATTTACTTGTTACTTAATCGGATTGTTTTTTGTTTTGAAGGCACGGAATGTATTAATTTTTTTGGCGATTTGTTTTTGTATTATAAATCTATATTTATTATAATATTTAATCTTATTATTTCCGTCTTGTGTTCATCTTGAAACATTTTTCAAAAAGCGTAAATGTATTAGTTGGGGGAGGGGGAGGAACAGGGGATTGCTTGCCGAGGTATGAGCTGTTTTGAATCTGATACATTACTGAATTGCATTATGGCATGATTGACTGGTAAAAGTTTATTAGTCAGCACTAAATAAATTGTCCTTGTATATCATAGTTTACAGTCATGGGCGGATTGGCCATAGACCCCACAGGGAGATTTCCCAGGGGGCCACTTAATCTCACCTCTCTTCCATCATCAAGGTACATAAAGATATGATGCTTTCAGCATTATTGTAGGAGCATCAGGTACTTATGTAGCTGGCCAGTGGCCGCAGGAAACCTCCTAAATCTTGGCTCTCTCAGGACGATGATACAGCTTCATACTGTGGGGTGGACGACAGTATATTGTGCTGCAATGTGGTATTTGGTTTCCCAGAGGCTGTATTTTATGCTGCACTGTGATATTTGGTTCTGCTGATGCAGTATTTAATGCTGCACTGTGGTATCTGGTTCTGCGGGTGTGGTATTTTGTTCTGCACTTCTGTGTTGCTGTCCCCGCCTACTTCTGTTGCCCAGCCTTCTGTCAATTTGGACCTGCCTACAGAGCCCACTTTTAGTTTTTTTCCAGGGCCACTTTAAGTTCCCAGTCCACCCCTGTTTTTAGGGTCTGCGAATTCAGGTGGAGGCCAAACATTGGTGGTCCCATCTGGTTTGGGAGGCGTTCATGGGGAGTGGCCTACTTTTCTTGAATTTACCAACTGCAAAGTTGGTAAGTAAGGTATATGGTCTGCTAAATGTAGGTCTCTAAGCAATGTTCCCAATATGTCTGAATATTGAACCATTAACCAAGGGTGTACCGGTACATCCTAACTTTTAAAATTACATTGCGGCGGGGGTTAATCGGAACAGCATGTCCACTGAAATCATTCAGCGGGCATCCTGTCACAACGCCGGGGGGGTCATGTGACTATCCCCTCATCTGCTATCGCCGCAAACTGCAGGTCAATTTAGACCTGCGGTTTTACCTTATCCGGTGGGCGACGGGAGGCGGTGCCATCGGGTCCCAATGCGGCTGTAGGGGGGACCCGATGGCATGGAAGGCAGCGCGATGCCTTCCTTGGGCATCTGTGCTGCCTTCCGGTGACAAGCCTGTGAGATCCAGCCCCCAGCGTTCCGTTGTTCAGTTTTTATCACGCGGGTGCAATGTGTTTTGCACGCGGGTGATAAAAAACTGAATGTGGTACCCAGACCCGAACTTCTTCACAGAGGTTCAGGTTTGGGTTCAAGGTTGTGTAGATTGTATTATTTCCCCTTATAACATGGTTATAAGGGAAAATAATAGCATTCTGAATACAGAATGCATAGTACAATAGGACTGGAGGGGTTAAAAAAAAAAAATATATATATATATATATATATATATATATATATATATATATATTTAACTCGCTTTAATCCACTTGTTCGCGCATCCAGCAGCTCTTCTGTCTTCATCTGTGAGGAAAAGGACCTTTTGATGATGTCACTACGCTCATCATATGGTCATTCACATGATCCATCACCATGGTGATGGATCATGTGATGAGCGTAGTGACATCATCAAAGGTCCTTTTTTCTCACAGATGAAGACAGAAGAGCTGCCGGCTGCGTGAACAAGTGGATTAAGGTGAGTTAAAAATTATTTATTTATTTTTTAACCCCTCCAGCCCTATTGTACTATGCATTCTGTATTCAGAATGCTATTATTTTCCCTAATAACCATGTTATAAGGGGAAATAATAATGATCGGGTCCCCATCCCGATCGTCACCTAGCAACTGTGTGGATGCTTGCGATTTTCACGCAACCCCATTCATTTCTATGGGGCCTGCGTTACGTGAAAAACGCACAAAGAGGAGCATGCTGCGATTTTCACGCAACGCACAAGTGATGCGTGAAAATTACTGCTCATGTGCACAGTCCCATAGGAATAAATAGGTCCGGATTCAGTGTGGGTGCAATGCGTTCACCTCACGGCGTTCACCTCACGCATTGCACCCGTGTGGAAATCTCGCCCGTGTGAAAGGGGTCTAACGATCTAGAAAAAAGTCTGTTCTGAGATCTTCTCTCGCAGTTTTCAGTCTCAGAAATTGTGTTTCCCGGCTTGAAGCTTCTCTTGTGGCCTGTTTTTAAGAGCTCACACATGCACATGTTGCCTCTAGCTTTGATGACTAAACATTATCTACTCTACCAGCCGGGAGGAAGGGAGGGCAGGTCCAGCCTAGCTCCCAGCAACCAAACTAGGACTGGCAGTGTTAACTTCTTGTTGCCCATACATAACCAATTAGGATTTACATGATGCAAGTAAAAGAGTACTTTAACTCTTAGCAGTGATCCTCTGGGTCACTGCATATGGAATAGCAGAGCCTGGCCTGATTCTAATATGTCGGACAATGATAGCAAAAAGATCAGAATATTTTTCAGAAATTAAATTTGTTTACATTTATAGCATAACACAGGTTTTAGAGTCCTCTCAAGAACAGAACCAAACAATACCGTAGCTACTGTGGCTGCCAAGGTACACCCAAACCCTGGAGTCTGAAGGGACCCAAAAATCCCTATGCCACTTGGAAATACACCAATATCACATGGTAGGTGGAGGCCATGTTACAGATTTTGCTTTGGAGCCCAATAGCTTCATTTACACCCAGAAGCAGATGTCCAAATACAAATTACTATTCGATTATCATGGATCAATAAAGCTTAAAGTATTAAGCATGCTATAGTTCACCAAACCTCGCCTTTTGCTCCATTATGAGAAACACTACCAGAGATATCTGTCGGTGGCTTACCCCCTTCAGCCTCCATGTGCATGGCCACGGTAAAGTGATTTTCCAATAGTCCAAAAACCATTTGAAGATCCCTTGTAGAAAATACTAAAATTACAAAAAATTCTATATTCATTCACCACTGTCGGCCTCTGCTGTTCCAGGTTTCACATAGATGAAATCCATTGACGTGATTAGTTGACATTTATAAGGACAGGAAATTGTGCCAAGAATGATGGTTTGGCCGATGGCTATTTCGCCCATACCCCCGACTCCCCCTATACACGATCGGCTCAGCCAAACTTGTAAGTGTATTCTATTGAGGAAGCAGCTGTCAGATACCTCTGGCGGTGGCTTATCTCCCAGGAGAACAAAAGGAACATTTTGCCTTATGCTTTTCTCCCCCAACATCATTTGTCTGGGGATAGTCAGGAGCTTTCCATACACATTAAACTGTCGGCCAAAACTAATATTTACAGGGGCTTTTAAAATAAATATATATAAGCCATGTCCAGCTACTTTCCCCGTCTATTTTAATACAGCTTTATTGTATTTTTGATATTTTATGATTTAGTTTTTTGCTTCTAGTTGTGTTTTTTTTTATTTTTTATTACTCTTTGGAACTATTTTGCTGTTTAGCTATAAAAATTAATTTTTGTTTTTTTAATATATTTTTCAGCATCCTCGATTCTAAAAAGAGAAAAACGACTCAGAGCCAAGAATGTGCGCTTCAACTGTGTCACGGTGTATTACTTTACCAGGAGACAAGGGTTTACTAGTGTGCCCAGTCAAGGGGGAAGCACCTTGGGGATGTCTAGCCGTCACAACAGCATTCGTCAGTACACTCTGGGAGAGTTTGCTGTAGAGCAGGATCGACTACATAAAGAGATGTTAAGAGACCACCTGAGAGAAGAAAAACTCAACACTCTAAAGCAGAAGGTAAAGCGATTTTTTTTTTTTATATTTTTTTTTTGGTTGTTGTTATTGTCGTGTACTTTTCTGGCCCTTATTATAGCTGAAAAAATATACTCCTATCTTGTTGGGTAGACAGAGTTCTGGGCCCCTTAGTAACCATCACTGCCATCATCCACTGGATTTGGGTTGGTAAATTGTATACTGTATGATGAGCACTTGTCGCACTCAATTGTTTTTTGAGAGTGCTTTCAGGTGGGAGAGTGTGGTCTTTGAAACACGTTCCTGGACCAACCGCAGCTTGTCTCAGCTGAACTCATTGCATCATAGTAATCTATGCGGCTGTGAGTTCCTGCCCGACCGTGGGTCTGCTGTCCAGTACTCACCAGTAGCGTCATCTGAGTACAGAACAGTAGGCTCGCAGAAAGACTGGTACCAAGAGCATCATGGATCACTATCATGCAGCAAGTTCAGCTCGGAGCAATGGTCAATCTGTAAATAGGACTGTCCCATGGAGCATATTTCACAGACCACCATCTGAAAGTGGCCTAAAGGAGGTGCTTCACAAAATAATTTTAATTAACTTTGTTGTCAGCACACATTTTCAATTAGAATCATTTCAAAATAAATGCTCGTTCATAGACGTTGCTGTTATGGCGCCCCCTGGTGTTCTTTCAGTTCCTTCTCAGAACAGCCACCTAATGTGCCCAGTGCTGGTGGAACGACCTGCTCATTAGACTAGTTCCCCCCCCCTCCCCTGGATCATCATGTACATGTTCATCAGACTATTCATTTCAGTGCGCTATAAGTGACTTCTTGTCACCAGCACTGGTTACATAAGGTGGATGTTTTGAGAAGGGATCAAAAGGACAGCAGGGGGCACCATAGAAAGTATGTAACAGCAATATCTACAGGAGCATTTTAAAAAATTATTTTAATTAAAACTTTCTCTAATTTGCCTGATCAACAGAAAAAGGGGTGATCAAATATAAAATTTACTCTAACGAAGTGCCTGTGTGGGCACTTCTGTAATGGTCAGTCTGTCTTAACATCGTAGGCACCATAATTGCATGAATGGGGGCTTATACGTACACAGGTCCTCTTATAGAATGTGATCTGTTCATGTGTTACCACCATATACTTCTAACTACATACTGCACACGGCACTATCAAAAGTCATGGTGGACATGTATCAATGGGATGAACAATGGGGCTCCGGTATGTGTATGTCTAAAAAGGAACATTCATAGGCTGGGTAGTATGGAACCAGTATGGCAATCCACGGCTAGGGAAGCAGTCACTTCATCCCACCACTCCAATCTCCTGTTGCCTAATGGGAGACTCAACAGCACATAACAGGACCAGCCAACTCTTTGGGGGTCCTGCTGCAAACTTGATGATTTAGGTTCCAACGCAAAAATTTTGGTGTGTGTTTTCCTCATTGTGGATGTGGCTTGGACATTATGGTTCGATGTATAATACAGCTGTAAGCCGACCTATAGGAAAAAAGAGGACTACGGTCAACTGCAGGACACACATTGCCTCGGTAGTCAATGCCTTTGAGTGTGTCACGCCTGTGGGAGGTCACCCAACAAGCAGAAAAGATGTAGACTTAGTCCAGCTCATCTTCCTTCAATATAAAATTGAGTTTTTATTGTCATTCCTTAGAACCACATACAAATAGGAGCAGACACATTCTGACACATTCTGAGCTCCAAGCTCCTAGCTCCAAACGCATCAGACTCCATATTATATTGAAGGAAGATGGGCTGGACTAATGCTGCTCTTGGGGTCCAACTTATGTTACAATATTCTAGTATTAAACTGTTGTGGGTGCTCACCACTAGAGTTGAGCGAACACCTGGATGTTCGGGTTCGAGAAGTTCGGCCGAACATCCCGGAAATGTTCGGGTTCGGGATCCGAACCCGATCCGAACTTCGTCCCGAACCCGAACCCCATTGAAGTCAATGGGGACCCGAACTTTTCGGCACTAAAAAGGCTGTAAAACAGCCCAGGAAAGAGCTAGAGGGCTGCAAAAGGCAGCAACATGTAGGTAAATCCCCTGCAAACAAATGTGGATAGGGAAATGAATTAAAATAAAAATTAAATAAATAAAAATTAACCAAAATCAATTGGAGAGAGGTTCCATAGCAGAGAATCTGGCTTCCCGTCACCCACCACTGGAACAATTCTAGTAAGAAGCAGGGCGGCAATACCAGAGGGTTAGACGGATCGTTAGTGATAGGGATATGTGTCAAACAAGATTAGACGATATGACCAATAAATTTAGAGAGCGAGGCTACCCCCCTGATCTATTGAAAATACAGCGTAATAAAGCTGAGATTACACCACCAGATAGAACTAAGAAAGAAACAAGGATCCCCTTAGTGATTAAATACCATCCCTGGTCCCAGCGCCTTAGGACTATTGTTAATCAACATTGGCACATATTATCTAAGTCCTATCCACGGATAGGAGAGTTCCAGAGGCCACCCATGATATGCTATAAACGGGCAGAAAATATTAGGGATAAAATAGTCCGGGCGGATGTGGGAAGTAATAAAATAGAAAGAGGACAGAGTACTTTATCTACACCTAGACGGGGCACTTTTCCTTGTTTAAACTGTGTCAATTGTTCCAGCGTTATAAAGGGTTCATGTTTCTCCCACCCTCACTCAGGTGAAAATATTCCAATAAGGGGCACGTTCACTTGTGATAGTAGATTTGTGGTTTACATTCTTAAATGTCCATGTGGATTACTATATGTGGGGAAAACCTCAATGAGAATGAAGGACAGACTAAGTAAACACAAATCTACTATCCGTAAACAGAATTTATTACTCCCAATACCCCTTCATTTTTATGATAAAAAACACAACATCTCGCAGTTGAGGTATCAGATTATTGAAGGTGTATCATTACCCCGTCGAGGGGGTGACAGAAATAAATTGTTATTGAAAAGGGAGGCTTACTGGATCCATCGTCTTCAGACAATGGAGCCCAGGGGCCTCAATCGTGAGTACAATGTGTCCTGCTTCCTATAAGGCATTCGGCCTTATGCAATCTGATAAATATATTTCTTTTTTTCTTCAGCGTGATTAATCACTGCAAGAATGGACTATGTGACTGAAAATCTTCGCCAGTATAGAGTGGATATGTTTTTTGCGAATTTTCAATTGCGAATTTTCAGTTGCGAATTTTTAGTTGCGAATTTTCAATTGCGAATTTTCAATTTTCAATTGCGAATTTTCAGTTGCGAATTTTCAATTGCGAATTTTTCAATGCGAATTTTTCATTGCGATTATTTGATATGCGAATTTTATTTAATGAGGGAGGCGGAGCTTCTTTGATGATGTCAGTTCCTTTGTGTTTCATTTATGTATAAATAGCTGGAGTGTAAGATGTTTTATGCAGTCTGATGAAAGCACATCTGTGCTGAAACGCGTCACCATGCCATTTTGAATATGTGACTGAATAAATCTACATTGTGATCTACATCAGCGAAGTGCCGGTCCTTTCCTTTGAAACCACCACTGGAACAGTCCATTCTCAGATATTTAGGCCCCGGCACCCAGGCAGAGGAGAGAGGTCCCGTAACAGAGAATCTGTCTTCATGTCAGCAGAGAATTAGTCTGCATGTCATAGCAGAGAATGAGGCTTCACGTCAGCCACCACTGCAACAGTCCATTGGCATATATTTAGGCCCAGCACCCAGGCAGAGGAGGGAGGTCCCGTAACAGAGAATCTGTCTTCATGTCAGCAGAGAATTAGTCTGCATGTCATAGCAGAGAATGAGGCTTCACGTCAGCCACCACTGCAACAGTCCATTGGCATATATTTAGGCCCAGCACACACACAGGCAGAGGAGAGAGGTCCCGTAACAGAGAATCTGGCTTCATGTCAGCAGAGAATCAGTCTGCATGTCATAGCAGAGAATGAGGCTTCACGTCAGCCACCACTGCAACAGTCCATTGGCATAAATTTAGGCCCAGCAGCCAGGCAGAGGAGAGAGGTCCCGTAACAGACAATCTGGCTTCATGTC
Source organism: Bufo gargarizans (assembly GCF_014858855.1). Lineage (NCBI taxonomy): Eukaryota > Metazoa > Chordata > Amphibia > Anura > Bufonidae > Bufo > Bufo gargarizans. The sequence goes on along the minus strand of NC_058087.1, from coordinate 14,880,799 downwards.
AGCAGAGAATTAGTCTGCATGTCATAGCAGAGAATGAGGCTTCACGTCAGCCACCACTGCAACAGTCCATTGGCATATATTTAGGCCTAGCACACAGGCAGAGGAGAGAGGTCCCGTAACAGACAATCTGGCTTCATGTCAGCAGAGAATCAGTCTGCATGTCATAGCAGAGAATGAGGCTTCACGTCACCCACCACTGCAACAGTCCATTGGCATATATTTAGGCCTAGCACACAGGCAGAGCAGAGAGGTCCCGTAACAGACAATCTGGCTTCATGACAGCAGAGAATCAGTCTGCATGTCATAGCAGAGAATGAGGCTTCACGTCACCCACCACTGCAACAGTCCATTGGCATATATTTAGGCCTAGCACACAGGCAGAGGAGAGGTTCATTCAACTTTGGGTAGCCTCGCAATATAATGGTAAAATGAAAATAAAAATAGGATTGAATGAGGAAGTGCCCTGGAGTCCAATAATATATGGTTATGGGGAGGTAGTTAATGTCTAATCTGGACAAGGGACGGACAGGTCCTGTGGGATCCATGCCTGGTTCATTTTTATGAACGTCAGCTTGTCCACATTGGCTGTAGACAGGCGGCTGCGTTTGTCTGTAATGACGCCCCCTGCCGTGCTGAATACACGTTCAGACAAAACGCTGGCTGCCGGGCAGGCCAGCACCTCCAAGGCATAAAAGGCTAGCTCTGGCCACGTGGACAATTTAGAGACCCAGAAGTTGAATGGGGCCGAACCATCAGTCAGTACGTGGAGGGGTGTGCACACGTACTGTTCCACCATGTTAGTGAAATGTTGCCTCCTGCTAACACGTTGCGTATCAGGTGGTGGTGCAGTTAGCTGTGGCGTGTTGACAAAAGTTTTCCACATCTCTGCCATGCTAACCCTGCCCTCAGAGGAGCTGGCCGTGACACAGCTGCCTTGGCGACCTCTTGCTCCTCCTCTGCCTTGGCCTTGGGCTTCCACTTGTTCCCCTGTGACATTTGGGAATGCTCTCAGTAGCGCGTCTACCAACGTGCGCTTGTACTCGCGCATCTTCCTATCACGCTCCAGTGCAGGAAGTAAGGTGGGCACATTGTCTTTGTAGCGTGGATCCAGCAGGGTGGCAACCCAGTAGTCCGCACAGGTTAAAATGTGGGCAACTCTGCTGTCGTTGCGCAGGCACTGCAGCATGTAGTCGCTCATGTGTGCCAGGCTGCCCAGGGGTAAGGACAAGCTGTCCTCTGTGGGAGGCGTATCGTCATCGTCCTGCCTTTCCCCCCAGCCACGCACCAGTGATGGACCCGAGCTGCGTTGGGTGCCACCCCGCTGTGACCATGCTTCATCCTCATCCTCCTCCACCTCCTCCTCATCCTCGTCCTCCTCGTCCTCCAGTAGTGGGCCCTGGCTGGCCACATTTGTACCTGGCCTCTGCTGTTGCCAAAAACCTCCCTCTGAGTCACTTCGAAGAGACTGGCCTGAAAGTGCTAAAAATGACCCCTCTTCCTCCTCCTCCTCCTCCTCCTCCTGGGCCACCTCCTCTTCCATCATCGCCCTAAGTGTTTTCTCAAGGAGACATAGAAGTGGTATTGTAACGCTGATAACGGTGTCATCGCCACTGGCCATGTTGGTGGAGTACTCGAAACAGCGCAACAGGGCACACAGGTCTCGCATGGAGGCCCAGTCATTGGTGGTGAAGTGGTGCTGTTCTGTAGTGCGACTGACCCGTGCGTGCTGCAGCTGAAACTCCACTATGGCCTGCTGCTGCTCGCACAGTCTGTCCAGCATGTGCAAGGTGGAGTTCCACCTGGTGGGCACGTCTCATATGAGGCGGTGAGCGGGAAGGCCGAAGTTACGCTGTAGCGCAGACAGGCGAGCAGCAGCAGGATGTGAACGCCGGAAGCGCGAACAGACGGCCCGCACTTTATGCAGCAGCTCTGACATGTCGGGGTAGTTGTGAATGAACTTCTGCACCACCAAATTCAGCACATGTGCCAAGCAAGGGATGTGCGTCAAATTGGCTAGTCCCAGAGCTGCAACGAGATTTCGCCCATTATCACACACCACCAGGCCGGGCTTGAGGCTCACCGGCAGCAACCACTCGTCGGTCTGTTGTTCAATACCCCGCCACAACTCCTGTGCGGTGTGGGGCCTGTCCCCCAAACATATGAGTTTCAGAATGGCCTGCTGACGTTTACCCCGGGCTGTGCTGAAGTTGGTGGTGAAGGTGTGTGGCTGACTGGATGAGCAGGTGGAAGAAGAGGAGGAGGAAGCCGAGAAGGAGGAGGTGGCAACAGGAGGCAAAGAATGTTGCCCTGCGATCCTTGGCGGCGGAAGGACGTGCGCCAAACAGCTCTCCGCCTGGGGCCCAGCTGCCACTACATTTACCCAGTGTGCAGTTAGGGAGATATAGCGTCCCTGGCCGTGCTTACTGGTCCACGTATCTGTGGTTAGGTGGACCTTGCTACAGATGGCGTTGCGCAGTGCACACTTGATTTTATGGGATACTTGGTTGTGCAGGGAAGGCACGGCTCTCTTGGAGAAGTAGTGCCGGCTGGGAACAACATACTGTGGGACAGCAAGCGACATGAGCTGTTTGAAGCTGTCTGTGTCCACCAGCCTAAATGACAGCATTTCATAGGCCAGTAGTTTAGAAATGCTGGCATTCAGGGCCAGGGATCGAGGGTGGCTAGGTGGGAATTTACGCTTTCTATCAAATGTTTGTGAGATGGAGAGCTGAACGCTGGCGTGTGACATGGTTGAGACGCTTGGTGACGGAGGTGGTGGTGGTGGTGTTGGTGGTACATCCCCTGTTTGCTGGGCGGCAGGTGCCAACGTTCCTCCAGAGGCGGAGGAAGAGGCCGAGGCGGCAGCAGCAGAATAGGCCGAGGCGGCAGCAGCAGAAGAGGTAGCAGGGGGAGCCTGAGTGACTTCCTTGGTTTTAAGGTGTTTACTCCACTGCAGTTCATGCTTTGCATGCAGGTGCCTCGTCATGCAGGTTGTGCTCAGGTTCAGAACGTTAATGCCTCGCTTCAGGCTCTGATGGCACAGCGTGCAAACCACTCGGGTCTTGTCGTCAGCACATTGTTTGAAGAAGTGCCATGCCAGGGAACTCCTTGAAGCTGCCTTTGGGGTGCTCGGTCCCAGATGGCGGCGGTCAGTAGCAGGCGGAGTCTCTTGGCGGCGGGTGTTCTGCTTTTGCCCACTGCTCCCTCTTTTGCTACGCTGTTGGCTCGGTCTCACCACTGCCTCTTCCTCCGAACTGTGAAAGTCAGTGGCACGACCTTCATTCCATGTGGGGTCTAGGACCTCATCGTCCCCTGCATCGTCTTCCACCCAGTCTTGATCCCTGACCTCCTGTTCAGTCTGCACACTGCAGAAAGACGCAGCAGTTGGCACCTGTGTTTCGTCATCATCAGAGACATGCTGAGGTGGTATTCCCATGTCCTCATCATCAGGAAACATAAGTGGTTGTGCGTCAGTGCATTCTATGTCTTTCACCGCTGGGGAAGGGCTAGGTGGATGCCCTTGGGAAACCCTGCCAGCGGAGTCTTCAAACAGCATAAGAGACTGCTGCATAACTTGAGGCTGAGACAGTTTCCCTGGTATGCATGGGGGTGATGTGACAGACTGATGGGGTTGGTTTTCAGGCGCCATCTGTGCGCTTTCTGCAGAAGACTGGGTGGGAGATAATGTGAACGTGCTGGATCCACTGTCGGCCACCCAATTGACTAATGCCTGTACCTGCTCAGGCCTTACCATCCTTAGAACGGCATTGGGCCCCACCATATATCGCTGTAAATTCTGGCGGCTACTGGGACCTGAGGTAGTTGGTACACTAGGACGTGTGGATGTGGCAGAACGGCCACGTCCTCTCCCAGCACCAGAGGGTCCACTAACACCACCACGACCATGTCCACGTCCGCGTCCCTTACTAGATGTTTTTCTCATTGTTATGGTTCACCACAACAACAAATATATTATTTGGCCCAATGTATTGTATTCAAATTCAGCGGGATATAAATTTGAGGCCTAGTATTTAGGTGCTGGGTGACCGGTATGGATTTAGTGACAGAATTAGACTTGGAAATGCACAGAAGCGTGTGTGTGTGAAGTTATTCTGAATGACCCAATGTGCACCTTGAATATTATATACCCTTTTAGGGATAGATTTCAAATAGCTCTGATATAGCAGAAACCACTAAATTATGAAATTGCTAAATTGGGAATTGTATTTCAACCCAGAACAAGAAATGTGCTTGAACGGACACTAAATAACTCGCCCAGCTACAGCACTAACGAGAGATTTAGCAGGATATAAATTTGAGGCCTAGTATTTAGGCGCTGGGTGACAGGTATGGGTTTAGTGACAGAATTAGACTTGGAAATACACAGTAGCGGGTGTGTGTGAAGTTATTCTGAATGACCCAATGTGCACCTTGAATATTATATACCCTTTTAGGGATAGATTTCAAATAGCTCTGATATAGCAGAAACCACTAAATTATGAAATTGCTAAATTGGGAATTGTATTTCAAACCAGAACAAGAAATGTGCTTGAACGGACACTAAATAACTCGCCCAGCTACAGCACTAACGAGAGATTTAGCAGGATATAAATTTGAGGCCTAGTATTTAGGCGCTGGGTGACAGGTATGGGTTTAGTGACAGAATTAGACTTAGAAATACACAGTAGCGGGTGTGTGTGAAGTTATTCTGAATGACCCAATGTGCACCTTGAATATTATATACCCTTTTAGGGATAGATTTCAAATAGCTCTGATATAGCAGAAACCACTAAATTATGAAATTGCTAAATTGGGAATTGTATTTCAACCCAGAACAAAAAATGTGCTTTGACGGACACTAAATAACTTTCCCAGCCACAACAGGACAGCGTTAACGAGAGATTTAGCAGGATATAAATTTGAGGCCTAGTATTTAGGCGCTGGGTGACAGGTATGGGTTTAGTGACAGAATTAGACTTGGAAATACACAGTAGCGGGTGTGTGTGAAGTTATTCTGAATGACCCAATGTGCACCTTGAATATTATATACCCTTTTAGGGATAGATTTCAAATAGCTCTGATATAGCAGAAACCACTAAATTATGAAATTGCTAAATTGGGAATTGTATTTCAACCCAGAACAAGAAATGTGCTTGAACGGACACTAAATAACTCGCCCAGCTACAGCACTAACGAGAGATTTAGCAGGATATAAATTTGAGGCCTAGTATTTAGGCGCTGGGTGACAGGTATGGGTTTAGTGACAGAATTAGACTTAGAAATACACAGTAGCGGGTGTGTGTGAAGTTATTCTGAATGACCCAATGTGCACCTTGAATATTATATACCCTTTTAGGGATAGATTTCAAATAGCTCTGATATAGCAGAAACCACTAAATTATGAAATTGCTAAATTGGGAATTGTATTTCAACCCAGAACAAAAAATGTGCTTTGACGGACACTAAATAACTTTCCCAGCCACAACAGGACAGCGTTAACGAGAGATTTAGCAGGATATAAATTTGAGGCCTAGTATTTAGGCGCTGGGTGACAGGTATGGGTTTAGTGACAGAATTAGACTTAGAAATACACAGTAGCGGGTGTGTGTGAAGTTATTCTGAATGACCCAATGTGCACCTTGAATATTATATACCCTTTTAGGGATAGATTTCAAATAGCTCTGATATAGCAGAAACCACTAAATTATGAAATTGCTAAATTGGGAATTGTATTTCAACCCAGAACAAGAAATGTGCTTGAACGGACACTAAATAACTCGCCCAGCTACAGCACTAACGAGAGATTTAGCAGGATATAAATTTGAGGCCTAGTATTTAGGCGCTGGGTGACAGGTATGGGTTTAGTGACAGAATTAGACTTAGAAATACACAGTAGCGGGTGTGTGTGAAGTTATTCTGAATGACCCAATGTGCACCTTGAATATTATATACCCTTTTAGGGATAGATTTCAAATAGCTCTGATATAGCAGAAACCACTAAATTATGAAATTGCTAAATTGGGAATTGTATTTCAACCCAGAACAAAAAATGTGCTTTGACGGACACTAAATAACTTTCCCAGCCACAACAGGACAGCGTTAACGAGAGATTTAGCAGGATATAAATTTGAGGCCTAGTATTTAGGCGCTGGGTGACAGGTATGGGTTTAGTGACAGAATTAGACTTGGAAATACACAGTAGCGGGTGTGTGTGAAGTTATTCTGAATGACCCAATGTGCACCTTGAATATTATATACCCTTTTAGGGATAGATTTCAAATAGCTCTGATATAGCAGAAACCACTAAATTATGAAATTGCTAAATTGGGAATTGTATTTCAACCCAGAACAAGAAATGTGCTTGAACGGACACTAAATAACTCGCCCAGCTACAGCACTAACGAGAGATTTAGCAGGATATAAATTTGAGGCCTAGTATTTAGGCGCTGGGTGACAGGTATGGGTTTAGTGACAGAATTAGACTTGGAAATACACAGTAGCGGGTGTGTGTGAAGTTATTCTGAATGACCCAATGTGCACCTTGAATATTATATACCCTTTTAGGGATAGATTTCAAATAGCTCTGATATAGCAGAAACCACTAAATTATGAAATTGCTAAATTGGGAATTGTATTTCAACCCAGAACAAGAAATGTGCTTGAACGGACACTAAATAACTCGCCCAGCTACAGCACTAAGGACAGATTTAGCTGGATATAAATTTGAGGCCTAGTATTTAGGCGCTGGGTGACAGGTATGGGTTTAGTGACAGAATTAGACTTGGAAATACACAGTATCGGGTGTGTGTGAAGTTATTCTGAATGTCCCTATGTGCACCTTCAATATGATCTACCCTTTTAGGGATAGATTTCAAATAGCTCTGATATAGCAGAAACCACTAAATTATGAAATTGCTAAATTGGGAATTGTATTTCAACCCAGAACAAGAAATGTGCTTGAACGGACACTAAATAACTCGCCCAGCTACAGCACTAACGAGAGATTTAGCAGGATATAAATTTGAGGCCTAGTATTTAGGCGCTGGGTGACAGGTATGGGTTTAGTGACAGAATTAGACTTAGAAATACACAGTAGCGGGTGTGTGTGAAGTTATTCTGAATGACCCAATGTGCACCTTGAATATTATATACCCTTTTAGGGATAGATTTCAAATAGCTCTGATATAGCAGAAACCACTAAATTATGAAATTGCTAAATTGGGAATTGTATTTCAACCCAGAACAAAAAATGTGCTTTGACGGACACTAAATAACTTTCCCAGCCACAACAGGACAGCGTTAACGAGAGATTTAGCAGGATATAAATTTGAGGCCTAGTATTTAGGCGCTGGGTGACAGGTATGGGTTTAGTGACAGAATTAGACTTGGAAATACACAGTAGCGGGTGTGTGTGAAGTTATTCTGAATGACCCAATGTGCACCTTGAATATTATATACCCTTTTAGGGATAGATTTTAAATAGCTCTGATATAGCAGAAACCACTAAGTTATGAAATTGCTAAATTGGGAATTGTATTTCAACCCAGAACAAGAAATGTGCTTGAACGGACACTAAATAACTCGCCCAGCTACAGCACTAAGGACAGATTTAGCTGGATATAAATTTGAGGCCTAGTATTTAGGCGCTGGGTGACAGGTATGGGTTTAGTGACAGAATTAGACTTGGAAATGCACAGTAGCGGGTGTGTGAAGTTATTCTGAATGACCCTATGTGCACCTTGAATATTATATACCCTTTTAGGGATAGATTTCAAATAGATCTGATACAGCAGAAACCACTAAATTTTTAAATTGCTAAATTGGGAATTGTATTTCAACCCAGAACAAAAAATGTTCTTTGACGGACACTAAATAACTTTCCCAGCCACAACAGGACAGCGGTAACGAGAGATTTAGCGGGATATAAATTTGAGGCCTAGTATTTAGGCGCTGGGTGACCGGTATGGATTTAGTGACAGAATTAGACTGGGATATGGCCAAAAAATAACCACACTATTGCTGGTTAAATTCACTTGGTGATGGGCGCAGCTTGCCCCTGATGTAGTATATGGCCAAAAAATGAACAGACTATTGCTGGTTAAATGCACTTGGTGTCACAGCTTGACCAACCACACTACTGAGGGTTAAATGCACTTGGTGACGGGCGCAGCTTGCCCCTGATTTAGTATATGGCCAAAAAATGAACAGACTATTGCTGGTTAAATGCACTTGGTGTGATAGCTTGACCAACCACACTACTGAGGGTTAAATGCACTTGGTGTGACAGCTTCACCCTGATGTAGGCTTTAGCCAAAAAACAACCACACCATTGAGGGTTAAATGCACTTGGTCGCAGCTTGTGCTGGCGCACCACAAGACACAAAATGGCCGCCGATCACCCCAGAAAAATGTGACTGACAAACGGTCTGGGCAGCCTAAAAACAGTGAGCAATTGAGGATCAGCAGCTCAATGATCCACAGCTGCAGATCGATCAGTTAATCAAGTCCTTTGGAGGAGTTAATCTGCCTAATCTCGCCCTACTGTCGCAGCCGCAACCTCTCCCTACGCTAATCAGAGCAGAGTGACGGGCGGCGCTATGTGACTCCAGCTTAAATAGAGGCTGGGTCACATGGTGCTCTGGCCAATCACAGCCATGCCAATAGTAGGCATGGCTGTGATGGCATCTTGGGGCAAGTAGTATGACGCTTGTTGATTGGCTGCTTAGCAGCCTTTCAAAAAGCGCCAAGAAAGCGTCACAAAAGCGCGAAGAAAGCGACGAACACCGAACCCGAACCCGGACTTTTACGAAAATGTCCGGGTTCGGGTCCGTGTCACGGACACCCCAAAATTCGGTACGAACCCGAACTATACAGTTCGAGTTCGCTCATCCCTACTCACCACCTTTAGCTCCTTGTAGGCTACTTTCAAACCTGTGGTGTAGTTTTTCTGTATTGAGATCTGGCAGAGGATCTCAATACTGGAAAAGAACGTTTCCATTTAGTCCTCATGCATTCTAAAAGCTGCGGTTTTGTGTCCGATCATAAAAAACGGGGAAAAAATGCATCTGTTTGGATTTCACACAACCTTATCCCAACGGAACAGATGCATCCTGATGAGCAAAACGGATCTGTTTAATTCCGGTATTTAGGTCCTCTGCCGGATCTCCATACTAGAATTAACAACGCAAGTGTGAAAGTAGCCGTAGTCAGATTGGCAGCTCGTACGCGGAAGCCATTGGCCAGCGGCTGATACTATTCAAAGAACAATTGGTTTCAGCACTTTGTATCCTTAAGTCTTATATTTTAAAATATCCACAAAAAATATGGCATAATATGGTCCATTACACCCATACGTTTCAAATCTTGTTCACAGCGTCTGCAATGAAAAGTGCACTAAGCTTTTCAAACCAAAACAGGCCCATCTCTCTACAGTCCTGCAAAAGAAACGGGAGTAAGAACAAAAACCTGGAACGGAACAACATATTGCATCAATCCAAACAATGTACCTGTGTATTACGAGTCCTCGTCAACAATTGCATCCTATAATGTTTTATAAATACTGTACATGAAAGATCCCTTTTATAGCTGAGGCCTATTTGAAATTCAGTATACAAACATAGAATCGAGTAGGCGTCTCAATGTAGAGCATTTTTCTCCCTATATTTCCCCTTGTGTTGGTCTCAAACCACTTTCAATACCATAAAACAGGAAAATTTGTAGAGAGCGGTTGTGTTCCTCAGTAAAATATTCTGATATATGATCTGCTATGCTTGCTTTGAGTTTTTCTAACTGTGCATCCAATATATGATTAATTGCATACAGTGAAATTAATTCTGTACAGGACATGGCCGGTGTTGCAATTAAAGGGGTTGTGCAGCCAGTGTATATTGATGAGCTGTCCTTAGGATAGGTAATCAATGTCTGATCAGAGGGGTTCTCTACGGCACGCCACCAATCAGATGTTTGAAGAGAAAGCGGTGCTCATACGAGCATTGCTTCTTCAACGTTACACTGCACATGTCTCTCTTGCCGCGGCATAGTGTAATCACAAGTGAATGGAACAAGCACTTGTAATTACACTGCACTTCCGATACAACGCACAGTGTAATCGTGAACAGGAAGTATCGCTCGCACGAGCACCACCTCCTCTTCGAACAGCTGATTGGCGGTGGTGCCGGAAGTCAGATCCCCACCAATCAGATATTGATGACATATCCTGGGGATAGCTCATCAATATGTACAGGCTACACAACCTCTTTAATAAACTACCTGATATTGTAAAACTTTTTGATGCATTAATAGTGGAGATGAGCAAATTTCCAAGAATTTCATTTTGGGTCTGATTTTGGTTAAATCAGCTGTTAGAATAGTCACCCTGGTTGCCCTAAAAAGTTGTGTATGACACTTTTTAGGTTCCTGGGATGGAATCCAACCCCTTTCGAGCTCTTTAATGCAAAGACAGCTTTAGCAATGTCAAAGTGAGGGATTCTCTCTACTTCATTCTAATGTCACCCCCTGGTGTTCAATCTGTATAGCTTTGTGCATGTCCAGCTACTGATGTGGTCGCACATGCTCGGTTCCATCTTCCAACTGTCCCCAGCTATGTACAGTTAGAAGCCGTGATTGTTACAGGGATAGAAGGTAAAAAATCGCAAACGTTTAGGATTCGACTAAATTAGAACCTTTTGGGGAAATTCATAACAAATTTGGCTTGCGAAGAGTTGGTTTGCTCTATTTTATCCTCCAACTGTCATCAGTGATATATACTGTTAGAAGCTGTGACAGTTTCTTGAAGAGGGCAGCAGCAGAAAGGACACCCCCACCTGAACTGTGATGGGAAAAGAGCTGCAACTGAAAGGACATGCTCCCTTAGAAGCCAGTCTGAAGAATATCCAGCAGAGGAATAAATGGGGGGAACTCTGGATCCATGTGAGGTACAGGGCTGGTTCCAGTTCTGTTAGTTATGTGCTATATGATGTCTGAATTTCCTTTTGTACATCAATCATTGCATAATGCACTTAAGGAAAGTAGTGCATGGCCTTTTAGCTCTAGTATAGGACGACTGCTATGTATACTGAAAATAGTGTTTCCCGCCAGGGGCTTTGGATATAACGAAGTGATAACTCGCTGCTTCTCACAGTCTCTTCTCAGTGTGAAATCTAAAAAGGAAATTTCCTCATCTTTAATAGTACCTGTAAATCTAAGATTTAGGGTGTTAATAATTTACTCCCAGAAGCAGTGTATGAGCGCCACATTCAGACTCCAGACCATTAGCAGGTCATCAATGTAGCGCCCAAAACACAGGATCTGTCCCCTAAGGGGATGGATGCAGAAAAGATGACGTTCTCCTCCCACCAGGCCTGGAGATATAAGATGTACATGGGTAGTGGTTCTATTCGATGCTGGACCTTGTTGCTTCTCTATGGCCATCCGGGGGCAGGTTTACAAAACAAACCCCAGGCAGGTTGCTGTTCATTTTACACCCAAAATTGCATGTGTTACCTGCATTTTTTTTTATGTTGCGGATTTGACGCAGTTTTGCTGCAGATCTCACCCTTGCATTGAAAGAAATGACATGCTGTGGATTTCAAAATCTGCACGGCAGGTCAAAACGAAAAAGCAAAGTGTACGTGAGATTTATCTAATCTCCTATATCTTGCTGGTACTGTATAACACTGTGGTCTTTTTTGCGCAGAAAAACATCACGTAATCCGCAACAGGGTTATGCCCAGGGCCAACCAGGTCAGGCATGCGTGGGGGCAGGCAGGGTTAGCTTAGGATGGGCTTGTGGAATGGTGTTTTGGTACTATCCGGTTATTCTTATGTTTTTGTCTTATTAGTGGTTTCTACTTGTGAAATAGAAAGGAACATTCGTCAGGATCACAATGAAAATGAATCTGTTATACAACAGCACCATAGAGAGAAAGAGAGATGGGCAGATAGATGATTAGAGAGAGATGGGCAGATAGATGATTAGAGAGAGATGGGCAGATAGATGATTAGAGAGAGATGGGCAGATAGATGATTAGAGAGAGATGGGCAGATAGATGATTAGAGAGAGATGGGCAGATAGATGATTAGAGAGAGATGGGCAGATAGATGATTAGAGAGAGATGGGCAGATAGATGATTAGAGAGAGATGGGCAGATAGATGATTAGAGAGAGATGGGCAGATAGATGATTAGAGAGAGATGGGCAGATAGATGATTAGAGAGAGATGGGCAGATAGATGATTAGAGAGAGATGGGCAGATAGATGATTAGAGAGAGATGGGCAGATAGATGATTAGAGAGAGATGGGCAGATAGATGATTAGAGAGAGATGGGCAGATAGATGATTAGAGAGAGAGAGATGGGCAGATAGATGATTAGAGAGAGAGAGATGGGCAGATAGATGATTAGAAAGAGATGGGCAGATAGATGATTAGAAAGAGATGGGCAGATAGATGATTAGAAAGAGAGATGGGCAGATAGATCATTAGAGAGGGAGAGAGATGGGCAGATAGATGATTAGAGAAAGAGAGATGGGCAGATAGATGATTAGAGAAAGAGAGATGGGCAGATAGATGATTAGAGAGAGAGATGGGCAGATAGATCATTAGAGAGGGAGAGAGATGGGCAGATAGATGATTAGAGAAAGAGAGATGGGCAGATAGATGATTAGAGAGAGAGAGATGGGCAGATAGATGATTAGAGAGAGAGATGGGCAGATAGATGATTAGAGAGAGAGATGGGCAGATAATGATTAGAGAGAGTATATAAGTAGAGCTATACAAAGTTTTTTAAAATTCGATTCAGCTGCTTGATTCGCTATAAATTATACTACTTTTACACTTGCATTTGGTGAGGATCCGTCATGGATCTGCACAGACGGATCCGTTCAGATAATACAACCATCTGCATCCGTTCAGAACGGATCCGTTTGTATTACCTTTAACATAGCCAAGATGGATCCGTCTTGAACACCATTGAAAGTCAATGGGGGACGGATCAGTTTTCTATTGTGTCTTTGGCTCCGTTTCGTAAGACGGACACCAAAAAGCTGCAAGCAGCGTTTTGGTGTCCGCCTCCAAAGCGGAATGGAGACTGAACGGAGGCAAACTGATGCATTCTGAGCGGATCCTTTTCCATTCAGAATGCATTAGAATGCAAACTCATCCGTTTTGGACCGGTTGTGACAGAACCTGAACGGATCTCACAAAGGGAAAGTCAAAACGCCAGTGTAAAAGTAGCCTTACTTTGTCACGAATCGCTTTTCCATTGTATGGAGTGGGTGCAATGACTGGGAATGGCGAAAGCACCACTCCCCGTCATTTAACCCCTCAGATGCTGTGTTCAACGCCGATCGCGGCATCTGTGACTCGCATTCTGCTTTTCAAGGGTTAATCTGGATCGAAGTCCACTTCGGATACTTCAGCACTACATATAAGCGATGTATCAAGTTGTGTTAAGACAAGAGGCAACAATGTAAGACGAGAGGCAACGTTCTTCCGCTTAATCTTGCCATTCTCCAGTAGATTAATCTGATGTTGCCCACGGATGGATTTTTGCACCGCTAAGCAGCATGCGTTACTCTAATGTTGATTTGGAGTATAAATTCCCAGAAGTGACATCCAAGATGCTTCAATTTGAAGGAGGCGATTTTTATTAGGCAACATGTCTGCAGTATCCACCAGAGAGGAAATCCAGCATTTGCAGCAAACACATTAAGATTCCGACTAGTATTCCTCAGAAGTCAGCAAGATAATGAGGCCATTGCTATGCAAATAGGCTCATTATTATTAATTTGTGTCAGCTCCTGAGAGGTCCTCAAATGGCATTTTGGAATTTAAGAAAGAAAAAAATGAAGGGAAAAAAAGTTGCGGTTCATGTGCCTTAAGAATAATAATTTGGCGAATTATTTTTTATTTGGTTGACTTTACTTTCACATTTCTGCCTCTTTTTCTTGGAAGCCATATTAATTACAGGATTTGCCAACATGTTTAAATTGCAAGACTTTAAAGAGGACCTGTATCATCTCCTTTTATAATTCTGGAGTATTTTTTTTTTTTTTTTTCATCTACTGTTTGTTGTGCCATTCCTTTTATTATTCCTGCTAGATGTTATGAATTTCTAGCAGTTTGAAGTGAGGGTCCAGCGGGGTGTTACCATTTGTTGTGTGTCCCTGGCAGCAGGAATCGGATAGTGTCAGACTGTGTGCAGGGACACACCCCTAACTGGTAACGCCCGTCTAGTTCTTCATTTCAAGCTGCTAGTAATTCATTCATAACTTCCAGCAGGAATAATAAAGGAATGGTACAGCATGGTCATAAGGTTACAAGTCCTCTTTATTTTTATGACTCTATGATGTCTCATTCCTTTTATTATTCCTACTAGAAGTTATGAATGAATTAGTAGTAGTTTGCAATGACGGTCCAGATGGGCGTTATCAGTTGGGGTTGTGTCCCTGCACAGTCTGACACTATCCAGTCAGTGCTGCCAGTGCATGGACACACTCACAACTGGTAACACCCATCTGGACCTTTATTGAAAACTACTAGTAATTAATAAAGGAATGAGACCTCATAGAGTCATAAGAATAGATGCTTCAGAATTATTACATGTGGAATGCAAAGCATTAATAAAACCTATCAGGTAAGGTGACACATCCTCATTAATGTTGGGTGGCACAAAGCCACAACACTACAGTGCTGAACTGTGGTGGACCAAGTCCAAAGGAGACCCCTGTGTAAGAACAGCATGCGCGTTCTTTACCATCATACAGCCGATTTGTCAAGGGCAGAGTGATTGGCTATATTCATTGCCCAGTGTATGTATCAGTATATATCAATATTAGACATGAGCAAAGTATTGAAAAGTTCGATTCTGCGGCTTCACAGAATTTTACAAAAAAATTGGCTTTGTGACAACTTACTTCGTCACGAAGCGCATTCTTTTGGAAGTAGTGAGTGCAATGATAGTCGGCCAGGATTGTGCCGCCCCACATCATTGTACCCCATTAGATGTCCCGTTCATATAAGATCACGGCATCTGATGGCGATAATCGGGTCTAATAAAAAATAATACGTTCAATCCTACTTAGTACTTATCTCATCAATTTGCTCGCGACGGACCATCTTGTTTGAAGATCTGGTGCAAAATCTTGCGTAGCCCGCCGCAAACAAATGGATTAGGTAATTATTTCTGTTTTAGTTTTTTTTATACCATTTCAAGGAAAATTGATTTGCTACCACAAAGCATGAGGAAATTGGGCTGAACACTAATCATTATATATATCAAATCATCAGTAAGAACAGGCCCAATCCTATTGTTTAAAGGGGTTGTCAGCAATTTGTTTTTTAACAAAGGCTCCCTATAGTTTAAAATAATAAAATAAGCCAATAATCCCCTTACCGATTTCCCCACTGTTCTCATTCCAACATGACGCACCCTCTCCAGTCTCTCCATCCCTGGCCTCACCAGTGTCTCCTCTCGGCCAGCGATTGGGCAAGTGGGCATTTTCTGCGTGTCAAGAGGGACCTGGAAGCGGAGACCGGTGGGGATCACTAAGGGGAGTACTACGTTTATTCATTAATTTATGCCCCAGGGGGAGCCTTTAAAAAATTATAAAATAAGCACCCCTTTAAGGTATAGAAGAGTAGTTCAGGCCCAGGAGAAATATTGTGTTGCGGATCTTACGACAAACCTGCAGTGATTGTGACTGGTTGATGCGGATTTCTGGCTGGATTTTTTTTCACTACCCTGTCTACTTGTATTGTACACTGCTGCAGATTTGTGATGTGGAATCCACACTGCAAATCTGCGCCAATATCTGAATATGTCCTAAGAGTATAAGTAATGCCCTTGCATTGGTGTAGATGAATTACACTGCAGAGTCCCTACCGGTCCATATTGGCCACCGTATGCCGATGTATAGAGTACGTGTCAGGCACCGACCCAGATGTACTAATGTGAGTGCACCTAGGTCCTGGCACAATTTGGTGCATCTAGGTGTCCTAGTCCGAAAAGGGACATGACTTTACAGGAAAGGGGGCAGGGTCCACGTTGCGCCATTATGTGCCACAATTCTGGTGTATATCCCTGTCTGTGAGTCAGCCAGCCAATAGATGGTATAGAATTAGAGAACATTGGGATGAATCTGGTGCAGGTCTCGGCAGCCTGTCTAAGGCCCTGTTCACAGTCACGTTTGAATTCCAGTACCCTGTTATGGCTGAGGATCAGGCTACCGGAGCCCACCGTATACAGCATTGTCAGATACCACTCTGTACCGCCAGATCTCCATAATGGGATTCAGCGGTGATTCGGCTGCTTTCCCAGCATAAACGCCAGATTTCGGCCGGACAGATGCCAGTGCATGCGGTTTCTGACACTGTAATACAGTGTAATACCACTGCATGCATGATGCCTTAAAAACTTCAACCCCTTGCCAATCACCCATTGACTATATATGTCGAGAGGTTGGCATATATTACAGCAGCACACTAATCACAGGAGCCAACCATCAGTGACAGCAGGGCTCCCCATAGAGAAGGCAGGGGCGTTTCTTTTTTCGCTGTTCCTGCCTTTCCTAACGCTCTATACACAGCGCTAAATGAGCGCTGTGTATAGATGTCAGGAAGTGGCAATACCACTTCCTGCTCCGATCCCGGAGGTCATGTCATCGCCAGGGGCCAGGGAGTCTGCAATGCAGGCATGGTCAGATCAGCTCTGCAGTTAGATCGTATAAGCATGTACAACCTCTCTAGGGGCTGTATCAGTGGCGGATCCAGAGCCTGGTCTCGGGAGGGGCACTTCCAGATTATTTTCTGTCTGCCGCCACAAGACTCCACAGTGTAGAGGTATACTGTATATTGTGTGGCACAGTGTAGGCTATATGTGTATAACATAAACATATTTCACATGAAAACTTACAGTTACTTGGCTTGGCCCTTGGGGATCTCGGACGCCACTTCCACACTTTGGCCGGAGGCTCGGTGGAGCTGATGTTGTGTTTTATCCTAATGAGAAAGATTTAATAATGATGATTTGGAGAATGGGCAGAGGGAGAGCAGAGCAGGGAGAGGCTGCTACTAGGGGGTCATACCATGGGGGAGTAATAATGCCCCCCAGTAGAAATAATTCTCCTTATAATGTGACAGTGCAAAAAATACCCCCTTGTAATGTCCCCATAATGTACAATGTAAAGTACAAAATACCCCTATATAGTGCCCCCAGTAAATGCCCCCATTTCCTCCCTTTCTCCTAGTGCCCCCCATAATGTACCAGTATAAAATGCCCCATATATAGTGCCCCAGTAGATGCCCTCAGTGTCCCTCATAATTTGCAAGTATAAAATACCACTTCTTAGTGCCCCCCGTAGATGACCCCATAGTATTCCTCTCCCCCTTCCCCATAGCACCCACCATAATGTGTCCCAGTATAAAATGCTACTGTACAGAGCGCCCCCATATAAAATACCCCTTCTTTGTGGCCTCAGTAGATGCCCCTATAGTGCCCACCAATAATGTGCCAGTAAAATGTGCCCTCATAGATGCCCCCCAATCACGGGCCAGTAACAAGAGGCCCCCCCTAATGGGCCAGTAACAAGAGGCCCCCCCTAATGGGCCAGTAACAAGAGGCCCCCCCTAATGGGCCAGTAGCAAGAGGCCCCCCCTAATGGTCCAGTAGCAAGAGGCCCCCCCTAATGGGCCAGTAGCAAGAGGCCCCCCTAATGGGCCAGTAACAAGAGGCCCCCCCCTAATGGGCCAGTAACAAGAGGCCCCCCTAATGGGCCAGTAACAAGAGGCCCCCCCTAATGGGCCAGTAACAAGAGGCCCCCCCTAATGGGCCAGTAACAAGAGGCCCCCCTAATGTGCCAGTAACAAGAGGACCCCCCTATTGTGCCAGTAAAACTATTGTACATATAAAAAAACACTTATACTTACCTCTATGTCAGCGTTGCAATGCAGGCCTCTTCTGGCCTGTTTCCCGCGCTGTACGACTGTGCCGGCCTCTGATAGGCTGCCGACCTAGTGCCTGCAGCCTATCAGAGGAAGGGGAAGGGATATGCCTCTCCCTCCCCTGCCCGTTCGCTCTCGCAGCATAGCCATCTGTATCGCTGTCCTGAGCGCTTATCTCCCTGTGCCCTGAAGCCGCCGTCCCGACCTCTGAGCAGCTCAGGGGGGCAATTGCCCTGTTGCCTCCCCCCCCCCCCCTGGATCCGCCAGTGGGCTGCATTCCCCCTGTAACTGGGGCTACTATGTCAGCCCCAGTCATGGGAGAAATCGGGAAATCAGCAAAAAAATAAATAAAATAATGCTCCCACAGAGTGTAACAAATAAAATAATTCTATACACCTTAATGCAGCTTCTAGTACCACCCCCCAACCGCCATAACTAGAGATGAGCCAATCGAAACTGACTAAGTGGAATTCGATCTGAATTTCATAAAAAGTTTGATATGCACGGAAGCTGAATTTCCTAAAATAGCTGCTGCACGTGTGAGGACATGGAGAAAGGAACTCTGGGAAGGCGGGATCACCCACAGCCAGCCCTGTGATGTCACACCCCTATAATTAGCTTCTGCCATTTACCAGTGTATTTAGTGCAGGGAGAGACGTCTGCAGAAGCTGGGGACAGTGTTAGAAAAAACTTCATTGTGCTAAAAAATTAAATAAAATAAATGATTTAGAAGTGCAGGGAAAGATTATTCAAGGTGTAGGGAAAGGATAGGGAGGAATCATTCCACTGTATTTATGTTGAACAGGGTTCAGTAGGAGAGGTTACAGCCAGGGTAATAGGAACAATCCTATTACACCTTGCTGCACTGACTGGGGATCCAGATTGCCATTATACAGCTCTGTAATTCTAGCAAACAGTTCTTAGGGTGCAAGTGCTGATTGATATAGTCATTAGCAGTGTTTATTACGAGGACATTTTTTTTTTGCCCTTGTGCGGTGCAGTTATATGTTCGAAAGCATTTTTTGTCGTGTATTAGTGACAAAAGTAAAATATATTTGCCATTCAGAGGTGCAGTTATCTGTTTCTAAAGCCTTTTGTGGCGTGTATTAGCAGAAAAAGAAAACTGAACCGCTGAGCGGCAAATATATTTTATCTGTTGTAAAGCCTTTTGTGGCTTGTTTTAGCGGAAAAATCAAAACTATATTTGCTGCTCAGTGGTGCAGTTATCTGTTATAAAGCCCTTTTTTTTTGCATATATTAGTGGCACAAAAAAAGAATTTGCCGTTGTGTGGTGAAGTGAAAAAATTACAGACTTTCTTGGGGTGTTTTAATTTACTATTTATTTATTTGATCTAACAGTATGTCAGACAGAGAAGTGCCAGGCGTAACAGAGGCCTAAATGTTTCTGGCGCAGGCAGAGGTAGCAGCAGAGTAAGGGGCACATGGCAGCAGGGGTCACAGCGAGAGGCCTGAGCTCCCGGTGTCATCTAGCTGTCGTGTCATGACCAGCAACCCAGCAGCTCTTGAACATCAGACACCCCAAGAAACATTAGCAGCTCTGGAAGGCGGGCAAGTAGTGATGAGGAGAGTGGCGTGGGAGCTGGTGTTGCGAGCGGTCAGGCTCCTGACCTAGAGACTGTTGAGTAGGACATCAGTAACGTGCAGACAGTAATCGATGATGATGATGTAGCTGATCGCACTTGGGAGCCGGGTAATGGGGCTTCATCATCATCAGGAGAAGAGGCTGGCAGCTTGCCCGTGAGCGAGCAAGTCGCTGGCGTGGCCGGGAAGCAGCAGGGTGGCATCAGTGGGAGGTCAGGAGCCAAATTTCCCCGGGGGAGACCACCTGCTTTGCAGGAGTCTACCTGCTTGAGAAGTAACGGTTCACGGAGGCAGCGGCAGTAGCAGTCAGTCAGTGCGTAGTGTTGGGGGTAAAATCACCTACTCGGCGGTGTGGCAGTTTTTTGTTAAGCTGCCGGAGGAGGTGAACATGGCCATATGTAGAATATGTGGGCAGAAGATGAAGCGTTGCCAGGGTGCCAATGTTGGCACCACGGCCCTGCGTCAACGTATGCAGCGTCACCATAAAGTGGGCTGGGACAACCGTGGCTCCGATGTGGTGGTCCAGTCTGCCACAGCAACTGCTGCATCACCCAGTGGCATGCAGTTAAGGCTTCACCACTTTAGCCGAAGGGAGCTGTCTGTCCTTCCCATCATCTGCTGGTCTTGATGTTCCTGCTCCTCGTTCTCCTACTTCTCGTCAGTCATTAAGTCAGCAATCAATCACCAAAGCGATTGCCAAGAGACAACAGTATGCGTGAACGACGCAGAAGCTGAACGTGCTCCTGTCCAAGTTGCTGATGCTGCAGTCCCTCCCTTTGCAAGTGGTGGACTCCGCACCTTTCAGAGAACTGATGGCTTGTGCTGAGCCGAGGTGGAAAGTCCCAAGCCGTCATTTCTTTGTCCTAAAGGCAGTACCAGCCCTGCACACACACATGTAGAACAGAAGGTGGGCCAGTCCTTGAGCCTGTCGGTGTCTGTCAAAGTGCGCGGCAGTGCCGACGTGTGGAGCTGTAACTACAGTCAGGAACAATACAGGTCCTTTACGGCCAACTGGGTCAATGTGGTTCCTGCACAACCACACCAGCAACTTGGCCAGGAGACGCTGCCTTCGCCTCCGCGTTGCCACGCTGTTGGTCCTGTGACAATGTCCGCCTCTGCCTCCTCATCCTCCACCGCGTCCTCAGCCTCCACTGCAGGGACAATTCACAGGGGCCTCCAGCATACCACATGTGCAGGGCATGGCGGTGTCACGCTGTACTGCACCACGTTTGCCTGGGTGAACAGAGTCACACAGAGGAGGAACTGCTCTGTGTCCTTCATAAAGAAATTGAAACCTGGCTTTCTCCGCGACAACTCAAAATCGGAACCATGGTGACTGACAATGGGAAAACATGGTATTGGCACTGCATCAATGAGGGCTGAGCCATGCGCCCTACATGGCACATGTGTTCAATCTCGTTGTCAAGCGGTTCCTGAAGTCTTCCACCCATTTGCAAGACATCATCCTAAAAATGGCCAGGAAACTTTGTATGCACTTCAGCCACTCTTACACCGCAAAGCACACACTCCTTGAGCTGCAGCGGCAGAACAACATTACCCAACATAGGCTAATATGCAATGTTTCCACCCATTGGAATTCCACCCTCCACATGTTGGACAGACTGTATGAACAGAGAAAGGCCATAAATGATTTCTTGATGATCCAAGCAGACAGGAGTACTCCCCTGTGTAACTTCGATGTCAGCCAGTGGCAGCTCATGCGTGACACCTGCCATTTGCTCAAGCCCTTTGAGGAGGCCACGTTATTTGTCAGTAGCTAGGAATACTGTATGAACGATGTCATTCCACTGCTTCATGTCCTGGAACAGATGCTGGTAAATCTGGCTGGTCAGGGGACTGGAGACGTGGCGCCTAGATCTCACATCCACATGAGCCCTGTGGGGGTTGAACTGGCGGAAGAGGAGGACATTGGAGCACAAGCAATGTGTAGCAAAATGGGTGGTTTTTCTACACAGGTGACAGGAGAGGAGGAGCAGGAGTAGCCAGAAATGCTACAGGGTGATGAGGAAGATGAGGCATAGGACCTAGACACACCGTGGCAGTATGCAGTGGAGATGGAGGCAGGGAGTCCCTCCCAGTCACTTGCACAAATGGCCCATGCATGCTCGCTTGCGTAGTTACAGCTGAATTGTCACCATTCAGCAGAGGGATGACTTCTGGCTCTCCACCTTGTTGGACAATCGCTACCAGTCCAAAATGGGGGCCTTTTTTTTACACCCACTGAGATGGAGGACAAACTGAACTACTATAGAGACATCCTATGTAGTCAGTTCGCCGCTGCCTATCTGCACCATCGTCCATCCTCTCGCAGGTCTGACCGGGGGGGGGGGCATCTGCGCTCACGTTCCACTGCCATGGCTGCTGGGGAGGGGGGGGGTGGGGTGGCAGGAACAGTACCAGCTCCATCAGCAGCAGCCAGAGTCTAGAGTCGCTGATGAGCAGCTTTCTTCACCCGCATAGTGAAGAAACTACTCACCAGCAGCTAAACGTAGAGAAGAACCTGAACCAGCAGGTGGTGGCATACTTGGAGTGCACCCTGCCAGCTGTCATTGAAGATCCGCTGGACTACTGGGCAGCCAAACTGGGTTTGTGGCAGCAACTGGCTGAGTTTGCTCTGGAAAAGCTGTCCTTTCCAGCCAGTAGTGTTGCATCAGAGCAGGTGTTTAGTTCGGCAGGGGCCATAGTTACCCCAATAAGAACACCTAAAATGTGGAGAGACTGACCTTTGTCAAGATGAATCCGGTGTGGATCAGCCAGGATTTCCACCCAACAATGCCTGATGCATCAGACTAGATCATTCATGGTGCCACACCAACACTTTGACAAAAGAGACCGGTTTCTTCTGGCTACCTGCCTCAGCTACTATTCTGATGCTGCCACCCGTCTGATGCCACACATCTGATGCCAAGTGCTCCTTCTTTCACCCACCATCTTCAGCTGGTACTCTTATTGCCACCCACCTCCACACTATGTCACATTGCCACTCTGTGGCCTCCTCATGCTGCAGCCATCTCCACACTTTGTCAAATTGCCACTCTGTGGTCTCCTGATGCTGCTGCCACCTCCACACTGTCGCCTTGCCACTCTGTGGCCTCCTCATGCTGCTGCTACCTCCACACTGTCACCTTGCCACTCTGAGGTCTCCTCATGCTGCTGCCATCTCCACACTGTGTCACCTTGCCACTCTGTGGTCTCCTGATGCTGCTGCCATCTCCACACTATGATTGTGCCACTCTGTGGCATCCTCCTGCCTCCACCTCCAGACTCTGTCATTGAGACACTCTGTGGTCTTATGCTGTTCCACCCTCCCCACTTTGACTGGGCCACTATTTTGCCTTTCACCCTGGCTAACATCATCATTTATTTGACCCTTCTTCTGATCTGTCAGAAGGAAGGAAAAATGGCTCACAACGGATCCTGTCTGTGTAGCAGCTGTAAGGCCTGTATGGTCCCATCAGAATTGGCTTGTGATTTGGTAGCTAAAAGCAGGAGTGGGTACAAAACACAGAAGACCTGCAAATATTCCATTCACGTGTCATCTCTGTTTTGGATCCACACCTGTTTTTTTGGGCATTAGCAATACTGATGGACTACTGACCATTCCAAATGCTGACTGAGTGAAGGCGGATGCTTAACAGACAGGATCTGTTTTTTGGGGGTTATTGTTCTGACGGATCAGAGGAAGGGCAAAATATTCAGTGACGTCAACACAAACTTACTGCTGACACCCACTCCACTTTGTCGCGTGTGCTCTACTTATATAAGCGGTTAATAGAACAGGTTCTGTAGACATCTATGTGGAATCGGCTGACGACTGTGTAAAAGGAGTGCGTTTCTTCTTGGCGCTAACATTGACCTGTAAGGCTGAGCTCATATTTAAGTTATTTGGTCAGTTTTGGCCCTGTGACTGCCCAAATAAGTAAAGTGTGCAGTGATTCTAATAGCGACGCCTGTCATCTGCATGTCATACTGACTTACAGTATTATTTCACTACCAGAGCAGACTCCCTATGCGTGTTACTGCAAGGCACAGTGTTCTACACCACTATAAAGGCTCTCTGCAGCCAGGAAATAGCCATTTTTTTTAACGTAATTCGCCACAAATTCGTATCGAGCCGAATTTTTTCCCCCAAAAATTCAGCGAAACGGCAAATCGTATTTTTTTAAAATTCGCTCATCTCTAGCCATAACCTATACATCAAAATGATTGTTATGGAAAGGGAACAGATTTTTAAAAAATATTTTAGTTGCATGTTGTGCTATTAACAAATAAATACATTTTCAAAAATGTGAAAAACTATTTTCCCCCTTTTTCCTGGTTCTAGAAAGTTATGGCTTTCAAAGATGCATGTACTAAAAAAAAAAAAAAAAAAATGCGGAAGGGTGGTACATGGGCCGATCAGGAACTGATTCATTATGAATATGTCATGGCCAACTTCTCTGCTGTTCATTATGATGTTCTGTTGCCAGATGAGTGTTGTCCGTGTATGGTCCCAGCCATAAGCAAAAAAAAATCTATCAAAAATTTTGTAGAGCGAAGTCCATCTGACATGACACATTTACCTTACATTTCTCCAAATTTAATTCTTGTATAATTATTATTTTAATCTAAGCTACACTGGATATATGGTCATAGGAACCCAGGCAATGGAAGGGTTTAATTTGTGCAGCACCAGGAAACAAACGGCCCAGGCCGAGTCATTTCTGTCATCAGCATATTGGAAGCCAACGCTGTGTTCATTGACCCGTCGATATTTCTTACACTCTGCATTTCCATGTTCTTTCAGATAACTAAAAATGGCACAATCGAGTCTGAGGAAGCCAACATTCTTACCCTGGATGATATTTCAGATGATGACATTGACTTGGATAACACAGAAGTAGATGAGTATTTCTTTCTGCAACCTCTGCCAACTAAGAAGCGGAGGGCCTTGTTGCGTGCGTCTGGGGTGAAAAAGATCGATGTGGAAGAAAAACATGAGCTGCGAGCCATCCGTCTGTCCAGAGAAGATTGTGGCTGTGACTGCAGAATATTTTGTGATCCAGAAACGTGCACATGCAGCCTTGCGGGCATAAAATGTCAGGTGAGAACTAGTCCTTATAATTATAATTGTACATTGTGATCAGTGGGGAATAGGATCCCATAAGTCTTAGGGCCCATTCACACCACCGTATTTTCCATCTGCATCAGATCCGATTTTTGCGAACAAAGGTAAGCATTTTCAACATGGGGTGGAATGTGCAGGACCGCAAAATGCTGGACACACGCAGATGGCATCCATGTTTTTCAGATCTGCAATTTGCAGGCCACAAAATGGATACGGTCATGTGCATGGACCCTAATCCCCCTTTAATCAGACACGATTCACAGGGTAGGTGATAATAGTTGATTATAGAAAAGCCCCCATCAGGCACCAGATTTGGAGCTCTGTAACCATGAAAAACCATTCTCCGACAAGTATCAACATGCCAGTGGCGTACCTAGGGTGTCTGGCACCCCCCTACCCCAATACTTTAAAAAAAAATTGTACCCCCTCACAGTAGTATTGCCCTCATTGTACAGTAGTTTTGTCCAGATATGTTCCCCTCACGGTAGTTATGCCGATATTGTGCCCCCTTACTGTAGAATTTTCACAGTAGTTATGCCCACATTGTGCCCCCTTCACAGTAGTTATGCCCTCTTTGCTCCCCTTTCACAGTAGTAATGCCCCATCTGTACCCCATAAGTTGTAATGCCCTCACTGCGCCCCCATAACAGTTGTAATGCCCTCACTGTGCCCCCATAACAGTTGTAATGCCCTCACTGTGCCCCCTTCATAGTAGTACTGCCCATTGTACCCTATAAGTTATGCCCACTCCCTTCACAGTTGTATTGCCCATTGTGCCCTCTTCATAGTAGTAATGTCCATTGTGCCTCCTTTACAGAAGTAATGTCCATTGTGCCCCCTTAATAGTAGTATTGCCCCCTGTGCCCCCTTTGTAGTAGTAATATTGCTCTCTGTTCCTCCTCCATGGTAGATATGCCCATTGTGCCCCCTTAATAGTAGTACTGCCCTCTGTGCCCCCTTTGTAGTAGTATTGCTCTCTGTTCCTCCTCCATGGTAGATATGCCCATTGTGCCCCCTGCACTGTAGTAAAGCCCTCTGTGCCTCCTCTGTGTAAAAAACAAAAAACAGACACAGTACCTACTCACCTTGTCCCATTCCTGAAGCTCAGATCCTGCTCTCCCCTGCAGGCACAGGTCGCTCTGCAGCATTGTGTGATAGAAGCTCAGGCAGGATACCGGGCTTCAGGCTCCTGCCACACCGTCCGGCAGCGCAATCTGTGCCTGCAGGCTGACTGGTGGAGCAGGAAGAAAACTCCCTGCTTCACCAACCAGAGCAGGAGAGACAGAGCGCAGGAGCTGAGTGACAGGACCGCAGCTCCCGACACTCCAGCAATGAGCACTTCCATTTCTATTGATGGAAGCGCTTATTGCTTCTGGGCTCTGGCACCCCTCTCAGAACAGGACTTTTTTCTGCACCAAAACAGCACAAAAATCGCATAAATCTGCACTAGTTATTGCAGTTTGGTGTATTTTTTTTTAATGCAGTTTTTGGTGCTGCTTCTGTTTAACAACCCCATTGAAGTATAAGAGGAAAACCATTCTACATATGGTGCGGAATCGCACAAACAATTGACCTACTGCGGATTTTAAAATCCACACAGTTGGTCAATTTCTGCACCTAAGAGAAAAGCAAAGTGTACATGAGATTTGTACTATGCTGCATTTTTTCCACATGAAATCCACACAGAAACGCACGTAATCCGCATTGTGTGCAGCCTGCCTTAGACTAAATGAATTTCTAAATTGTATTCAAGGTTAGATTGGCTTATTAGATTATTTTAGGGGAGTCGTCGTTGGGAAGCAAGTACGTAATCTTCCCTTTACAGGTCTGATAAATGGGGAGGGGGGACTTTCTTAAACCCATTTTAATTGGAGGGTCTTGTATATGGTGCAGCCTCATATGTATTGACCTGACTCCAGGTTTAGCACCTTTACTTTATCTTTGTTTCTTTAAAGGTGGATCGTATGTCATTTCCTTGTGGATGCTCCAAAGAAGGATGCAGCAATTCAGCTGGACGAATAGAGTTTAACCCTATTCGCGTACGGACACATTTTTTGCACACTATCATGAAGCTGGAGTTGGAGAAAAACCGAGAGCAGCAGGTGTCTGCAGCGAATGGTGGCCATGTTGACGTTGGCTCAATAGCCAGTTCTATGGTCCACACTGGCCACCCTGTAGAATATTCAATCGCCGAGAATTTTGAAATTGAAACAAATTCCCAATCTACAATGATGCACTTTCAGAATTCGGAGCACCTGGACTGCAGTGGTGAAGAGGAGGAAGACGATGGGAGTAGTTACTGTAGTGGAGTAACTGACTCCAGCACACAAAGTTTAGCACAGAGTGAGTCAGACGACGACAATGAAGATGATGGTGATGACGACGATGAGGAGGAGGAGGAGGATGACTGTGACAAATCGGATGACTTTAATGAAGTATCCCATGAGGACAATCTGTCTGTACCTTCTGTCCTCTGCTATTCTGATGCCAATTCAATGCATGAAAACCATTTAAAAAATTCTCAATATTACGCCAACACCTCACCAATGTATTACCAAATAGACAACCATAATTCCAGTGCCATGAATCCAATGACCGAACCGTACTCGGAACAAGATTCAGTGAAAAATGGTACTGCAAATTTGGTGCCTTACAACATGAGACCTGAGCAGTTTGACTATTCAAGGCAATCTGGTGAAGGCTACACCAATTCTCATTACCCTGTAACAAATCCATCGGTGATAGTCTGTTGTGCTACTTCAGAAAATGACAACAATGGTCACTGCAATACTCTGTATGCAGAACATCGCTCAAGTCTCCCACCGGTAGGGTTTCGGTCTTATTTAAAAAATTCTTCAACTGATGGATATGTATCAAACTTAAATGGTGGTGGCCACCATGTACCTGAACTTCTGAATGAAAATACCATTTCGGAGACCAGCAAACTTCATGAGGAGTGCATGAAAGCTCCCATAGTGGAGACCGTACCAGTTTAATGGGGTAGATCAGACAAATCATCAACTTGCTAATGTTTCATTGTGATTTATTGGTTTAATATATAACAAAAACAATTTTTAACCATGAACCATTCAGAGAAGAACATACTTTCTTCTTAGTCCTACTTTGAGGTTCACTTTTTACGTCACCATGGCACTGCACAACACTGTTTACCAATGCTTAAAGTATTTAAAGATATTTGTTAATTAGGAAATGTTAATTTCAATATGTTAACCATTATATATTTCAGTGGAGGCCTTCTATTGAAAAGGTCAAGTAAATCCAATCTTTGTATATTTATCGGGTCCGTGCAAGATATGATTCATAAGCCAGGGGAAATCACTCTTGGCTTTCGCTGATGTGGTTGAACTATAAAGCCCATCGTTGCCATTTGGGTTTTTTTTTTTTTTAGTCCAGCTACAACGAGCCTGTGATAAGTATTTATTGATACTCGAAGCCTAGAAAACATTAAAACTACTTTGTGATTTTTGTGATAAAATATAGTTCTGTGATTTATTTATGAGACTTCTATGTATCATTCCATGTGCCCCACCTTCCCCTGATTTTTGCTTTTTATTGACATATGGACTTTTAACCTACAAGAGGATGGTTACGAGATTGCAATATACTCTACCTGCAAAATAATCTAGATTTTGGGGTATGACTAGTCAGGGTTAATATAGGCAAGATGAATAGCTGTCTGACAATCCTTAAAACACAATTTTCTTATACGATTTGCCACCAATGTTGTAAAGTTACTGTATTGGGTCAGTGCTGAAGAGCAATGTCCTAGGTGGTATAAGTCTAATGTTAAAATATGGCAAATGTGCCAGTAACCTCCAAAGTTTTGAGGTGTTTTTCTTGTCCTCTTTATTTTTATTTAGTTCTTTACGCTCGCCAGGAAAGTGTTAATGCTGCTGACAAGTAGTGGTTGATGCATTTTTCATTATTTTGAAAAGTGTACCTAAAAGGCACTAATTTCAGCTTTAAAACCTCATCATAAAATGCAATTACTGTCAAGAATCCTTTTTTTTGGCTGTGGATGAAGCTCTATCTCCAGACTGCTCCCCCAAAATACAGTTTCTAGAGGGGGCAGTCTAGACTACAGTTATAGGGAGTGCTTTAGGCTGCTGTCATGGGAGAGTCCAGAGTGCATGGCCAGACACAAGTTTTATTTAGCCCAAAAACAAATTTAATTTGTATGTTAATTTAAAATCTTGTCAGCTAGAATGTAATTTATAATGGGAGTAATAACACGTGACATATTCTTCTCCTAACAGATGCAAAAAGTCTCTAACTGACTCCTTTAACTTCTAATGGGATCCTTCTGGATTCTGGTAGTTTTGAACTCAAGAAATGTTGAGTTTTTCTCATGGTCAAAACAGGAGCCTTAGAGGAACATTCTGGGCAAAACGGATACCTGGGAGCAGGCCCTGGGGTGGGGGTAGGAGGGAGGTGACATGGACATCCAGAGAGACTGCTTTTATCATGCTCCACTTCAAAAGGCCTTGCAATTGGCTTAATGTACTGTATGTTCCTTTTTAAGGATGGTTTTACATGCAACTTATTTTGGAAAAACGTCACTGCATTTTTTTATTCAG
This sequence comes from Bufo gargarizans, assembly GCF_014858855.1. NCBI lineage: Eukaryota > Metazoa > Chordata > Amphibia > Anura > Bufonidae > Bufo > Bufo gargarizans. Next base: position 14,851,533 of record NC_058087.1, on the reverse strand, counting down.
TTTTTGAGCTAAAGCTCAAAGGAGAAATATAAATTCTACTGGTGTATTTTACATTCCTCTTAAATTCACTTCTGGCTTTCAAAAAAACTGCTGCAAAAAAATGCTGTATGTGACACTGTCCTGAAGGATTTCTCTGGGTACGGATCCTGCCTGTTAGAGGCGTTCTATGTTTTTCTGGACTTTGGTGAAAATCCTCCTGGGGGTTGACTGTGGAGCTTAGGCAGTGTCTTTCCCAGATACCCTATTCTTATGATCAGTGGAGGTCGGATCAGATACTTATCACCATCTTATAATGGGCCTTCACAGATCAAACATACAATATTAACTAAAACCTTAGTTATCCTGACAATAAATTGGTTCTGTATAGGATGTCACAAATATTTGAAGACAACTCAACAATTACATAATTGTCATAGGTTCAGCTACAGAAACCCCATGTGAGTGGTTGACCATTTAATACATGGACAAGCTAATTTTTTTGAGAGGGGACCCAAGTGGGAGACGACCCCTGTATGCCTTTCATTGAGTTGTGACTAATCAACAATTGAATTTAGACAAAGTAGAACGTAATTTACCAAAATTAATAGGAGTTGACCTTTATGGATTAATCGAGTAGAGTCTGACATAAATCTGTCAAAATCATTTGTGGCAAGTGTGGTCATTCACATTTCCCTGGTCAATCCACCTGAATGTCTTTTATGTCTCTCAATAGGAGTCCTAAAATTCATAAATTGTCTAGGAACTAATCAAAAATTTACTAATATACCATATTTTTCACATTATAACACACCTTATAATAAGATACATCTAGGTTTCAGAGGAGGAAAATCAGAAGAAAAAGTTTCATCGGACCTCAGATCAGACCCCACAATCTTCATCAGACAGTAAAATAAATAAAACAACTTACTTCTCCTGCTCTTGATGGTGCCACCACTCTGCAGATCCAGCCGCTCTTCCTGCAGTCCCCACTCCCTGGTCTTCTGCCGACTCTGCACTGCACTGTGACCTGATGTCGTACAGCATCAGGTCATAGTGCATGCCTACGTGATGTTTATACCAGGCAGGACACTGCACAGTTCCCGGAAGAAGATCTGGGAGTGGTGTCTACAGTCACTGCTCCCCATGGCTCTGGCATACTAGTGGAAGCACTTACTAGCATTCGCTCCATAAGATGCACTGTCATTCTCCCCCCCCCCCACACTTTTGGGGGGAAAAAGGTGTGTCTTATAAAGAAATAAATACGGTATATAATCCTTCGTCCAAGATCAGGTAGAAATAGAAATTCTGCACTGCCTCCACAAATATTTTTTTCAAAGATGACATTTGTGCTTATGGTGTCAATGTTTAGTATGGAAGTGGCATTTTGCAGACAGGCAAGCGGGTGCAGTGCACACAGCACATACAACGTATACATACTAATGCACATTATATCTCAAGTGGTCAATATGAGAAAATGGGGACATGGTAGAAACAGGTAGAGGTCATTTTTAAAGTTTGTTCCCATTACATACAAACCTGAGTGGCATGGCTGTTAAGCAGGGGCGTAGCTAAAGGTTTATGGGCCCTGGTGCAGGAGTTCAGCTTGGGCCCCCCTTCCCTCTAACCTGCGTGCTGCATGAGGCAAAAATTGAAACTGCACCCCCATCCTCCATACCAAATTTTTAACCTAACCTCTTCTGTCCAGCCAGAGGTTTAATTTACATACACTTTCTATAATACCAGTGTCTTCTTATGTGGCACAAGGGTCTTTGGGCCCCTCAGGCTTCTGGGCCCGGTAGCGACTGCTACCTCTGCACCCCCTATAGCTACGCCCCTGCTGTTAAGAGTGATTTATAAGGGGTTGTGTAGACTAGTGTTTCCTAAACTGTAAAGGCCCCCAACTGGAGAAACTGCCCTCTTTTTGCACAGGCCTTTCTCTAGTTGCAACATTCTATGATTTGGCAACCATAATGAATTAACCGTACTGGGTTCATGAGAAAAATAAAAGCTTAAATGATTACATTTTAAAATGCTGGCATCAACTCTGTCCACCGGGGTTTGGCCAGTGAGACACTGGCAGAACAATCTGTAGAAGCCATTGTGTAGAATAGCCATAAAAATATCAAGCCTTGCTGCATATGGCAAAACTGATAGCATTTAAAGGTACCTTAAACACTGACCATCCAGGGGGTAATCTTCAAGAGAAGGGCCAATATACATAAGGGAAAAAATGTGGTCCAAATCTAGGGTGATCTTCTCAAAGAGATGGTCTACTTGAGTTATTCCACTATAAAATATTGAGAAACTTTCTACTTAATTTCCTATTTAGGTCTGCAATGGAAGGAAATGCAAGGAATTTGACATTTCCAGCAATACAGTACTGTAAGGTATCGGAATATCCCTGCTGTGGTAAGGGGTAAATCTGTTAATATTAAAGGGGTTTACTGATATTCTGATGTTGATGACTTATCCTCAGGATAGGTCACCAATATCAGATCGGAGGGGGTGGAACACCTGGGATCCCTGCCATGCAGCTGTTTGAGGATGCCACAGCAGCTTACAGTGCCTGCCGTTGGATGACAGCTGTGCTTGGCATTGCAGGTCAGCCCTATTCATTGGAATGGGACTGAGCTGCACCTAAGCCATGTGACCGCCAAATGTGACATCACTGGACGAAGGGTGTCGCGAGTAAGACCTCCACTGATCTGAGGATAGGTCATCAATATCAGAATCTCTGAAAAACCCCTTAAGAAGCTGCTATTTTGGAAAATGCTTAAGGGCTGTTTCACACGAGCGCGTCCAGTGCGGGAATCGCGCTGTGTGTGTGAGCGTGATGCTCCGTTATGAACACTGCTCTTTTCGCTGGAGCGCATGGCATTATAGAGATTTATAATGCTGTGTGTCTCTGCATGACCTTACTTCTACAGGATCATACGGACGGCTTTGTCACTAGGATTCTGTAGCAGTGAGGTCATGCAGAGGCACACAGCATTATAAATCAGTATAATGCTGTGTGCTCCAGCAAGACAAGCAGTGTCTAGAACAGAGGATAACGCTCACATGCGGAGCGCGATTCCTGCACTGGACACGCTCCTGTAAAACAGCCCTAATACAGGGACTTAAAAGTAAAAGCTTTGCTGTAATGAGTTCACTACTATATGCTGGTGTCATTGTCACTGGCAATAACACTAACAATAAAAGTGCACTAAACATGGCTGCTTCAATGCACATGTACAGTTCTAAAGCTTTTACTGCACTGACGCTGAGACTTTTGGACCATGAAAATAATTTTAATTTAAGTGGGAAAAGATTATTTTTGGTTATAAATGAATAACCGGTCTCCTTCATAAGGAACCATGCAAACTGCAGATCGGCATGCACAGTGCCTGTATGACTGCATAGGGCTCAGTATTATGGAAGGTTTGGCACTTTGCGTGCCACCATATGGTGCATTTGTGAGGCATCCTAATCTCCCCGAGAGGCAATACAGCTAGCGGAGCATACCTCCATAATAGGACCTACAACGGCGTGTACCACAATTTTTTCACTGGTTTATATGAAAGATATTGTGTACCTCAGAGGTCCTGTAGGAGCCCGGCCCATGTCAGGTTAAGGTAACTTTAATACAGATCTGCACATCTTGAGTGTGAGGATTAAGGGTCTGTTCACACAGTTTTATTTTGGGTGTATTCCATGCCAAAAAAAAAACTGGTGACTGCGTGGAAACTGCCACCTGCTGTTTTCGGTGGGAGGCCTTGCTGCCGGATATATACTTTCTCATCTGGGTTGCAGCAATAAACCACAGCCTCCCATTGAAAACAATAGGAGGCAGTTTCTGTCTGGCCACCCAGTGGATTTTTGCCACTGAATCCGTGCCAAGATCTGCTGTAAAAAATGAAATAAAAAATAAAATAAGAAAACTCCAGGTGAACAGCCCCTTAGACTTTTTTTCCCCTCTTCAGATGCATGGTAGTATGCTGTAAGGTTGGGATGTTCTCACAAGAGCTGTGGGGCAAGGTGGCTCATTTGCGGCAACGTCTTTTTTGTTTTGTTTTTTAAAACTAGGATCAAATCTAAAATGTAAGTGAATATATTTGGGGGGGGGGGGGGGGGGGGGAGCAGAGGTTGGGTAGTGTCAACATAATGCCCCATGTTTGCCATCTAACTCCTCCAGTCAGCTAAATTCACACTGCTTCTCCATAACCTGATTTTTGACTGAAGAATGACCAAACCAGTGGTCGGATTTACATGACCAATTCCCATTTTGATAGATACAAATACAGACTTCAGTAACGAGATAAAGGAAACGTTGCTTTGAAAAAAATCTAATTGCTGTTATTTAGACCCATAACCATAATTGACACTAAATATATGGAAAGGAACATGGATCCATTAATGATTTTTCTGATCCTTGAAACAAAAATGATCCAAGTTGAGAATTGAATTGAAGTTCATATTGGCTGCTAGTTACATGTTCTATGACATCATGTTGGCTGCTCGTACATGTTCTATGACACCAGGCAAAGAACAAGTGATCGTTATGGGAACATTCACAGAAAGATCATGCGAGGACTAGCGACAAAAATGTTGGGAGAGAGACCTATAAAAGGTTTTGATTGGTGGGGAGTGTTGACACCCCACTGATCGCTAGAACGAGGAGATGGAAGCAGTTGCTTATTGCACTCTCTCCTGCAAGGGACAGAATCGAGATGGGCCCATAGACTTTTTTAGTGAGTCTCACTTCCTCTCCTGCAGCGAGGACAGAGTGTGACATGCAAGCACTTCTCTCCTCGTTCTAGCAATTGGTGGGGGTCTCAGCACTTAGACCCCCATGATCAAAACCATTGATATGTCTCTATGACATATTAAAAGGGTTATGAAAACTCAGTGACCCTTTAAACATGGCAGACTTCTGCCAAAACTATGACGGCTGCGATGATCATTGCTAAATTTCACCTGACGAACGATCGTTTTTACTGAAATCGGCTGTAGAGTAATGAGCATGGTCAACTTTTAGCTTTTTACACAGCAGGTAAGACTCAAGTTCATAAGGAAACAGTTGACTGTACAATTCATAGTACAAATTAAAAAAAAAGTCAATTGGCATAGAAAGCTGGAATATTTTCCTGTTAGTGATTATATGTTGAGGGTGATTGACCGGAAAGTGGGATTTATTTTTGAAGATATTTTGTTTTTCAGAGATAACATTGAAATCATTTGGAGATTCCAACTAACGATTCATTCTTTCCCCATTAAAGGCCAGTTTCATTGTGGCTGCTTTTACCCATTTTGACCATGTTTCATTACAACAAGGAGTCCATGGGTCTTCCCTTCATTTTGACCAAATCGCTTTTATTTACTTGCACGTGTTGTCCACAAACGAACTGTGAAAATGACCTGGCAAATTGAAATACACAGGGAAGAACGGATTTAATCAGCGTTTTAAAATGGGCACTTAATGCGTTTTACTTTACCTCAAATTTCCTTTCCACTTCAAAGACATTATTATTATTTTCTAAATTTGACAAGCAAATTGCAGCTTGTATTATGTTTCCTGAGAGGACTTTACATTTTTGATGCAATAGGACACCTCGTTATCTGTTCAGTATTTTGCTGTCTTTATATTGATATGAAGTATATGTTATGTACATGTTGGTTTGAAACTGTAGGTTTGCCTTGCTGTTAAAATGACTGCATCTCTTCTTTTCTACTGTGTCAAATGAAAACTTTTTTCTTTTTGGTTGTTTTTTTGTTTTGGAAATAAGAGTGAAAGATGATGATGGACAGCTGAATCTGTAGAGACTGATAATTGTAATTGAAATTAAAGTGTGTAATGCATTATAGACAATGATACAAACTTTGAGATAAAATGATGGTTTTTGGAAATAAGAAATCAACCTAAAAGCTGTTTTTCAGTGTCTTTTTTTAAAATAATGTATGACGGGCGTGTGGAGTGCAATGACCGGCATATGGTGTAGGAGTCCGAAAATGAGGCTAAAAGATAGAATACACCATCTCTCTTTACTGAAGTGCAAAATGGGAGTTGTAGTACATCCAATTATAGCAGACACTGTACAAAGTGCAACTTTCTCTCCCAGATAGAGAGGGAAGAGGGCACAGTCTCTCGGTAGAATCTATGGCTGGCAACGATACCTTGGAAATAATGGCTGTAGTGTCCACTGCAGGATATAGGGTCTTGATGGCATTTCTGGGCAGGACATGTACAAGTGTGAAGGATGTGTTAAAGGCGACTCTCACAGCGGTAAATCCAGAAGAAGATACAAGCGGCACTTCTGCTTGCAGCGATGCGGTGCGCGTGTCCCGAGAAGATCCACAGACAATTGTATAGAGAAGGACCAGCACTCGCTCTAGTAGTAGTTTCAAATTAATTTAATGGTCACATACATGTAAGTGACGCGTTTCGGCTACTGAGAGCCTTTGTCGAACATGTTTGACAAAGGCTCTCAGTAGCCGAAACGCGTCACTTACATGTAGAGTACAGACCAAAAGTTTGGACGCACCTTCTCATTCAAAGAGTTTTCTTTATTTTCATGACTATGAAAATTGTAGATTCACACTGAAGGCATCAAAACTAACAAATAACACATGTGGAATTATATACATAAAAAAAAGTGTGAAACAACTGAAAATATGTCATATTCTAGGTTCTTCAAAGTAGCCACCTTTTGCTTTGATTACTGCTTTGCACACTCTTGGCATTCTCTTGATGAGCTTCAAGAGGTAGTCACCTGAAATGGTTTTCACTTCACAGGTGTGCCCTGTCAGGTTTAATAAGTGGGATTTCTTGCCTTATAAATGGGGTTGGGACCATCAGTTGCGTTGTGGAGAAGTCAGGTGGATACACAGCTGATAGTCCTACTGAATAGACTGTTAGAATTTGTATTATGGCAAGAAAAAAGCAGCTAAGTAAAGAAAAACGAGTGGCCATCATTACTATAAGAAATGAAGGTCAGTCAGTCTGAAAAATTGGGAAAACTTTGAAAGTGTCCCCAAGTGCAGTCGCAAAAACCATCAAGCGCTACAAAGAAACTGGCTCACATGCAGACCGCCCCAGGAAAGGAGGACCAAGAGTCACCTCTGCTGCGGAGGATAAGTTCATCCGAATCACCAGCCTCAGAAATCGCAGGTTAACAGCAGCTCAGATTAGAGACAAGGTCAATGCCACACAGAGTTCTAGCAGCAGTTCTAGAACAACTGTTAAGAGGAGACTGTGTGAATCAGGCCTTCATGGTAGAATATCTGCTAGGAAACCACTGCTAAGGACAGGCAACAAGTAGAAGAGACTTGTTTGGGCTAAAGAACACAAGGAATGGACATTAGACCAGTGGAAATCTGTGCTTTGGTCTGATGAGTCCAAATTTGAGATCTTTGGTTCCAACCACCGTGTCTTTGTGTGACACAGAAAAGGTGAACGGATGGACTCTACATGCCTGGTTCCCACCGTGAAGCATGGAGGAGGAGGTGTGATGGTGCTTTGCTGGTGACACTGTTGGGGATTTATTCAAAATTGAAGGCATCCTGAACCAGCATGGCTACCACAGCATCTTGCAGCGGCATGCTATTCCATCCGGTTTGCGTTTAGTTGGACCATCATTCATTTTTCAACAGGACAATGACCCCAAACACACCTCCAGGCTGTGTAAGGGCTATTTGACCATGAAGGAGAGTGATGGGGTGCTGCGCCAGATGACCTGGTCTCCACAGTTCCCGGACCTGAACCCAATCTAGATGGTTTGGGGTGAGCTGGACCGCAGAGTGAAGGCAAAAGGGCCAACAAGTGCTAAGCATCTCTGGGAACTCCTTCAAGACTGTTGGAAGACCATTTCAGGTGACTACCTTATCAAGAGAATGGCAAGAGTGTGCAAAGCAGTAATCAAAGCAAAAGGTGGCTACTTTGAAGAACCTAGAATATGACATTTTCAGTTGTTTCACACTTTTTTGTTATGTATATAATTCCACATGTGTTAATTCATAGTTGTGATGCCCTCAGTGTGAATCTACAATTTTAAGTCATGAAAATAAAGAAAACTCTTTGAATGAGAAGGTGTGTCCAAACTTTTGGTCTGTACTGTATGTGACCATTAAATTCATTTGAAACTACTACTAGAGCGAGTGCTGGTCCTTCTCTATACAATCTCACAGCGGTAAAGTAAGAATGGCTGTAGTAGCAGGCTACCTTGCTGACTCCGGTGCTTACCCATAGTTCTCCAATTCTCTCCTTTGTCTGTCTCTTTCTCTAGATTGAGCAGAGATTAGTGAATCTCTGTACTTTTCTGTGCCTGAGAAAAGGGAGAATGTGGCAACAGCATTCTCTCTCTTCAAACTGTAGTCCAGACCAGGGATTGGCAACCTCCAGCACTCCAGCTGTTCTGAAACTACAACTCCCAGAATTGTATTTTCAGTTCTGTGGGGGTTACAAGAACAGCCAAGTTAAGTGTGCATGCTAGGAGTTGTAGTTTTACAGCAGCTGGAGTGCTGAAAGTTGCTGATTTCTGGTCTAGATTCTTCCAAGCTAGGAGTGGAGCTTGTGACCACCTAGTCTCCTACAAGGGGTTAGCCACAATTGTTAACCCTGGCTGTATCATCCATTTACAGCTATACTGGGTGCAATATATAACAAACCATTTACAGATGCCCGCTGGGGGTACTGCACATACACCCCTAGTAGCAGGGGTCAGCAACCACCAGGTACTGTGAAACTACAACTCCCATTGTGCTCTCTTGCTCGGCTGTACTCATGCTGGGATTTGTACTCTCACGACAGCGTGTCAGTGGTCGGCTGAGAATGCAGTTCCCTATGGGGCCCATGAGAAAATGGGGAGGGGGCTAGTTATATCTCTCTGTTTAATGGATTGTGTTAGGAAAATGAATTAAAGGGGTTTTCCACCTTCTATCAACCACCTTTCTTTTAATCTAACATGTTGCAATCAGATACCACCTTTCATTTTCCAGGTTCTGAAATATTTAAGGTGGAATCCGATTGGTTTCTATGGACAACTAAAACTGAGCCAGGTTTCTTTTACACCAGTTTTGATAATTCCCTCTCCTTCCGTGTCGTCCATCTAATTAACTAATGTATTGATTGTAGTGGATGGCACTCCTGGGTATGATGTTCGGTGCTCAGTGGAAGGAGTCAATCATTATATATATATATATATATATATATATATATATATATATATATATATATATATATATATATATATATATATATATATATATATATATATATATATATATATATATATATATATGAACCACGGCACTCGAGAAGTCGTTTTTCAAAATTCAATTCATTTATTTGTTGTCCATCCCAAAAGGATCTTTTTTTATATATTGCAATTGGCCAACGTTTCAGTCCTACTAGGACCTTGATCACGGCCTGTTGCTGGAGATCATGAGGAACCGCGAGTCCTCCCGGTTTCTCATGATCTCCAGCAACAGGCCGTGATCAAGGTCCTAGTAGGACTGAAACGTTGGCCAATTGCAATATATAAAAAAAGATCCTTTTGGGATGGACAATAAATGAATTGAATTTTGAAAAACGACTTCTCGAGTGCCGTGGTTCCTATATATATATTACATCTAATTAACTAAGGCACAGCCCTACAATCTTCTGCATCCTCAGTAGGAGTGATCTTCCAGCACAAATCGTGATGTCACGGGAAGTTGTAGGAGAAGCGCGGACAGAGTCATGTGACTGCATTCTGGAGTGTTAGGTCGCAAGCATACGGTTTTTACTGTTTAATACATTACAAAGTGAAAGATGGGCACACATGAGATTAAACGAAAGAAGGATTAATGGCCATAAAATCATGCCCTCAATCTGTCCTAGGGAATGGAGAGTTGGCCACTCTTGTCCTGGGTTGAAAGAAATGGCGTTGAGGTATGAAGCTGTATCATCAAGGGGTGTCATTCTTATTTTTAGTATAGTCCTCTACCAGTTCTGTACTGAATTAGGCCTCCTGCACACGACCGTATGTATTTTTCAGTCCACAATTTTGCAGATCCGCAAAAAAGTATACCAGCCACATTGGTTGGGGACCCATTGGCCACATTTTGCAGGCAAATACAGAACAAGTTCCATACGTTTGCGTAACAGACGTACGGATGTGGAAAGCACAGAAATCATCCCTGTGGTTTGTGCATCTGCATGTCAGTTCTGCAAAAAGATAGAATATGTCTGCAAAATCAGGATCAAGGACCTATCAAAGTCCAATCGCTTTGCAAAAGAATGCAGATTGCATACTGACCCGCATCCATTATGCAGATCCGCGGAATGCAAAACAGAAACACTGTTGTGCGCATGAGGCCTTACATGAAGGCAGTCACTGCCCTTCTATATTGCAGACACAGAGGGCGATGCAATAGCAAAGAGATCTCGAAAACTGGTCAAGTAAGATGGAGTTTAAAAATAAGTATATAAAGCCCTGTGCCATTATCTAGGATGCGGAAATCCAGAATAATGAGCATTAATGATCTTATTTCCTCAGAGAACAAAGTCATTTCTTATTTAAGTCTTATAATTTTAATTAGTGTGAACAACGATGTGTCTGATCCAAAGCTGTGATAAGAAGAGAAATGGATTACATTTTTTTTATAATTTACAAACAATCCACAAAACATTTGAATAGATTTACACACTGCGCCCTCTGGTGGTTAATAGATGCATTTATAAACATTTTTAGACCAAATTAATTTGAGTCACTTTGTACATACATAACTTATCTTGTATCAATCCTGTGCAGCCGTTTGTTATTCTGGAGGATTCAGAGATGACATTTCGAAATTTTCCAGCACTCCTATCCAGAAAGAGCTTGCTGTGGTAATTTACATTGTGAGATGTCTGAATCTTACACTAGGCCCTGTACAATGATAGCATGTAGGTAATAAACTGTCCAACTATATTATAGGAGCTGATGCAGTCTTTGAGGTAAAAAAATAAAAAATGGGAACTTAGTGTGGCCCTGGGAAACAAAAACTAAAGAGTGGCGGGTCCAAACTGAAAGAAAGCAGGGTAACACAAGTAGATGTGGTCAGCAATACCATATTGCGGCAAAATACTGCCCCAGTAGTCATCCCTCTGTGGTGGCCATCAATGGCTGCCACGGTTTGTCCTTCTCCCCTCCAGTTGTCTCTAATTAAGATATGGGGCAGGGGACTAAGTAGGTGAGATGTGGGCAACAGGGCCAAGCTGGCCATACCTTCATCTTGATGCCTGGACTGCCCCTACTAATGACTCCTATAGTGCCTCCAGTAGTACGCTCCCCAGGTCCGCCTGTGCCCCTGCACCATTAGTACATGTACTGACCTGTAACCTTTGAGGGCTCCCATGTTCCTCCTCAATAATAAATATATATTGCAAAAATCCATGGCACTCCTTAAAAGTGAAAGAATTTGCTATTTATTCACACATGTCATACAGCAACGTTTCGGTTCTCTCTCAGAACCTTTTTCCACTTGGCTTGAAAAAGGTTCTGAGAGAGAACCGAAACGTCACACACATACCCAACATAGTGTATGTAGATTTGCCATTTAGGTGACATGAAACCTTGATGACATCATTTGCCAGGGTTGACATGGTGGCTATAGTGGTTGTCAACTGTCATCCAACTTTTCTAAGAGCAGACAGAAATATGAAAATAGCCCAATATCATTTAAACAACTGAACAGAAAACTAAAATCTATTGGCATTAATTGAGAGGTGGGGACAATAAAATTTGGAATTTTTATTTCTTAATATTTTTATGTAATAACTTTGTGAATTATTACTGTAAAAAACCTTGGTACCACACTTGGGTTCAGTTCCAAGGCACCACTTGGAACCGAACCAGAGTTCGGTGCAAAGGTTTTTTACAGTAATAATTAATTCACAGTTATTGCACAAAGTCTTGTGAGACTTCACAAAGTAATAACGTTGGCTCATTGGAGCCAATACATTCTAATACTGTACAGCGCTCCCCCTCTGTACAGTATTACAACAAAGTTTTATGCAAATCGACTTCAGATGAAGCATCCAAAGTCTATTCGCTCATCCCTAATCTCAGCAAACAAAACAATAGCTGATCTTAAGGAGACCAGCTAATGAAAACACAGTGGAGCCTCATTTAAGAGTCTTAACGCAGCAATCCAAAATGCAAAGCTTCCTGGGAAACAGTTATATGCAAAATAACTGTGGAGCCCCAGTTATGGGTCTTCAACACAGAGAAAGCCAGATATCCTCCAAAGGAAGGAAAACCGAGCAAAGGGGTGAATCTTAAATGAGGCTCCACTGTGTTTTCTTTAGCTGGTCTCCTTAAGATCAGCTATTGTTTTGTTTGAGTAGTCTCCAAGGTATTGCTCCTGGTTAGCCAGAATCCTACTCCACACTGATGAGGGGCAACAGCTGTCTGTGAATAGATAACTGGCTTAGGTCTTCCCCGTCACATCCTTAAAGCTTGTAAAAGAGAGGGATCTTGACATAGGGGCCACTCAATATGGTGGATAGTGTTGAATAAGCTACTGTACAAACAGATTTTATTGGAGCAGCACTGAAACATTCTCTTCTTTGACCTTCTGCACCATTACTGAACCATCAGGAGACACAGTAGGTGAATATCCCTGTGCCGTGAAGGGGGCCCACACAGAATGGCATTATAGATCATAGTTTATACAACCCTGCTACAGAACAAACCATAAGGTAGCATTTAACAATCTGTAGCTATTTCAAAACTTCCTTTATTACATGAGCAGACACAAGCGGAAAGATCACGCCAACGTATTTTCGTGGGAGCCCTTGAAAACCTAATTGTTAAACATCCCCAACTTCTAATTTAAGCGTCTTTCTGTGGTTGACTTCTGCTTTCAGGGTTACAAATGTTTGGACGTAGAAGAGTCATAGTTCCTAGTTTAGGGTTAGAGGAAGTGGCCAAATACGAACGTGCAGGAAAGCCACAAAGCAAGAGCCAAATGTATCTCGTTACTGTGAGAAGGACAACGCATCAAACACAGCCGGTTGGGAGAGAACTATCTATAACCACTGCTTGAGGTTTCTTCACTCGAGCTGAAGTTAAAAATATGGAGGGCAATTGTCTTACAAAAACATCTTACAAACCAGGGAGGCATTAGACAGCACACAAAGTATATTATTTTGTTGGATTAGAAAGCATAAATTATATAGACCCAGTCTCTGCAATGTTTTTTTGTTTCTTTTTATGGCTCCAATGCATCTAAAATATACAACTAAGCAACTCTGCCAATAGACTTGTTGAAATTGGCCTCCCATTTTGTATCAACAGCTCCTTTGCCGACATAGGGTTCTTCATGATCAGCAATGTATTACCCCTTCCTGCATTTTGGCAGAACTAAGCTTTTGGGCAATTACCCCCATCTTGGCAGACAGTTACGGTGAGTGGATGACGTGGGCTCAGGCTCCTTTCTACCAAAGGATTGTGAGGATTTGCTCACTATAGGGATGACATGATTACTCTTTCTCCTGCATTTTGAAAAAGATATTAGGATGCCTGTCATTATTACACTGACAGGCATAATACACTGCAATACAGATGTACCACAGTGCATTATATGAGCAATCAGGCTCAGGTGCGATGGAACAAAAAAGTTATGGCTTGAAATGAGGCTATATTAATGGAAACATAGGCTCTGAAATGATAGGAGTGAGAGAGAACTGAAGTGGTTAAACTTAGAAGGTGAACTTTTTCTTTCCAAGGTAACAGGAGTTCAGGTGACACCCACTATTAATAAAACACACCTGCAGTGTGGTGTTCTTTGGTTTAAATTACCACAATTGTCATCCTAGATCAGTCACTTCTTCAGCGTGTGGCAAGCGCATATTAGTTTACTTCAGATTGCAGGGAAGCAGATGCAGAATTTAAGGAGAACAGGTAAAAACACAGCAGTAAAACACTGGTGGGGCTGTCCCTATATAAGTAAAATACCTCATCCCTTTATCATGTATATACAGTAGGCGACCATCTTGATTTTTTCGTGACGGACAATTTACGATCATCATACAAATTTGCTTAGACACAGTATAAACAACGCCCAACAATTATTATTTTCCCCCAAAGCTGGCCATCTTGTGTCACTCATCTTGGGATATCTCGAGCATAGAGAAAAGTTTTCTGAAGGGCACAGCTACAATATGGTTTTACTCTACTGTAACTGACCAAACAGAACGTGGATACCTGATGCTAAAAGAGGTTTTCATGCCGGAAGAAGAGATGGCACATCACTAAGTGCCATGACTCCCTTATGTGGTAGGGTGCTAGAGTAGAACACTTTGGGATGCTTGGGTGCTCTACAGAGCACAACGGAAGTTCGGGAACAGCATGGGGAGGATGATGTCTGAATGCATCTTGGACTCCCAGGTCGCTGCTGGGAACGATGTTGTCCGAGTAGTACGCCACTTTTACAGACTGACAATAATACGCACAAAACCAAAGATAAAATCGATTTTAGAGGAACAAGTGTTAGGAAACATTCTTTCCATTATATATAAAGTGCAAGTCCTGCCAAAAATTACAAGGAAGAGGCACTCCGATACAACCTGTATATCACATAAAGGAGGGCCTCATTCACATTGTGGTACAATTGTTCAGGTAGTGGGACTCCTACACTCATAAAGCCTATGCACTAAGTGAAAGGGCTGCCAAAAATTACAAGGAACCAGCACTCTAAAACATTCTTTATTACACATAAAGGAGGGCATCATACACAGCCTTGAAAATTTATGATTGATGGCCTGCTTGTGTCCCTCAAAAACATTAGGGGTGAAGGTCTGCTGCTGGGCTGACCCTCTAAAACATTAGGAGCGAGGGCAGCCTAATAAGCATGTTGATATGATGGAGGAGGAGAACGAGAACAGGAATATTGAACCATATACCCTTTTTAGTGATGGAAGGGGTGCATGGGAATACAGTGTATTCAATACACCATAAAAGCCACATTTAAAGTGCCTTTATGTTCAGCCACTTTCCTCCGGTGGAGTAGAGAAGTCAGGGGAAATCCAGGCCTTGTTCATTTTTATAAGAGTCAACCAGCAGCACTAAATACCCGCTCTGACAAAACGGTGGCGGCAGGGCAGGCCAGCACCTCCAAGGCATAGAGCGCCAGTTCGTGACACATGTCCAGCTTTGACACCCAATAGTTGTAAGGCACAGAGGGATCATTAAGGATGCTCACACGGTCTGATATGTACGCCTTCACCATATTAAAAAAAGTTTCTCTCCTTGTGACACTAGGCCGCACATTAGGTTGAGGGTGCTGGCGGGGTGTCATGAAACTGTCCCAGGCTTTGGAGAGTGTTGCCCTGCCTCTGTTGGAACTATTGTATGTTCCCCTCGTCTCCCCTCCTCGGTTGGCCAAGGAACTACGGACACTGCCACCAGCGTTGTCAGCTCTGAAATGACCAGTATTCTTAAAAGGTTATTCCAGCAACAAGAAGTTATCCCGACTACTGGAACCATCACCGATCAGGAGAACAGTGATGACTGAGCATCACTGCTTTATTTAAAGTCTATGAGACAGGTGGTGATGGCTAAGCACTCTACTCTTCCACAAATGCTCACATACCACTTTCTCTTGGCAGGAATGTCCTGTAACAGATATAATATACCGGCAGAAGCTATCTATACAGATTTTCTGAATATGTTATCATTATATCCTGAAGGGTTAATAAATACACGTATCTATACACCATCGTATTCACACACACAAATCTGATGTCACATAAAGCCAGAAGACAAGTCACAATTGTAAATTGGTTTATTTCCACCATTCTATATTACACAGTTGAAACAAAATAAATCAGTTTATCCTAAAATAATCTTAATTTTATGCTATTGCTTTTTCCCCCTTTTTGGCCAATATGACCTTTAATATATCCTTCAAAAATGTAAAAATATACATTTATAGCAAAGATTTGTACAAAACCTCTCCCCTTATTATTGCATTTAACGTCTCAAAAACATTAGTCAAGGCCACATTAAATAAATCGAATCCCACTTGTAGAAACATAGGAAAAAGTTCATTCCTGTGCATTAAGGTAGGTGTGTGTGTGTGTGTGTGTGTGTGTGTGTGTGTGTGTGTGTGTGTGTGTGTGTGTGTGTGTGTGTGTGTGTGTGTATGTATGTATGTATGTATGTATGTATGTATGTATGTATGTATGTATATATATATATATATATATATATATATATATATATATATATATATATATATATATATATATATATATATATATGAAACGAAAAAAGGACAGCACTCCAAGTAAAAGTGATGATGATTTAATCACCCATGTGCAGGCAACGTTTCAGCTCATACAAGAGCCTTTGTCAAGCAATGAACACAATAAAAGAAGGGGCATATATAAGCCAACCCCTATGACATCACAAAGTAATCAATTAACAATAAAGTGCAAATAGTGCATCAATAGTATATAGAAAAAATACACAAAATTGTGAAACAAGGTAGATACAGTGACCGATCAATATTATGTCCAATACATCATACAATAAATGCATAATCGCACAAAACTGTATACAGATAAATTGATTGGACAATACATATCAGGTGTATAAGGTATATATTAAGTGGGAAAGACTGAACGATGCTGCAAAAAAGAGGAGGAGCGACAGCCTACCCTGTGTCGCCATTACGGCGTTCGGATGGATCCAGTGCGCACGCGCCAAATCAAGTGAACAGCAAGATGTAACTTCCGCAAATGACGCAGCCCGAGCATGCGCATAAAGATAAAGAGCTGCGTCGGCCATCTTGGAAATGGTACAAAACCTCAGATGTAGACAAAGAGGCGCAAATAATGAACCAAATTGTACATATGATAATCATATGGCGAAAATATGCGCAAAGAAATAGAGAAACAATATTATTAAGCAATATATAGTTATTCACCAATGTGTGTGCGCCAGCCTGATAATGAACAGAGTAGCGCTAAACGGAAATAATACCGTTTGCCTGTTAGTGTGTCCATGGGGAACAAGAAAGGGGATGCATACAAAAGATGCAGCCCAATTCAAGAAGGCACCAACTGGAACAAAACCCGCAACAATGTTGTAGGTATGTCACAGAAGGGCCCATAGTTCCCAAAGGACACACAATCATAAAGGACACACAGTGAACAACATAGTGCATTAAATAAGAAAAAATGCATCCAGGCTATAGAACATGGACAATGTTTCAAGACATGTGGGCAATTGTGGAACACATCGGGTACGCTTCACCTCATCAACCTGCAGCATCATTCATGCCTGTGAAAAAGGAAGAGAAAAGAAGAAAAATGAGAAACTGGCTTAATAGTGTTCATAATACACTACGTATCCTCAAGGGAAACACATAACGCATACATGGCAATTGTGGGGCAAACTAACACTCTAAATATATAACCCCGGATTATAATCCACATTGAGCCCATTGGGTCTCAGACTATTAAGGGTGTAGATCCAGAAAAGCTCTCTTTTCCTCAGAATCAACACCCTATTGCCCCCACGTCTGGGCATGGGAATGTGGTCAATGGCCCAACATTTAAGATCTCTTTCGGAGTGTTGAAATTCCGTGAAATGTTTGGCAATGGGGAGATCTTTTCTTTTTTTGCGTATGGACAATCGGTGATTGTTCAATCGCGTTCTGAGGTCCGTTGACGTCTCACCCACATATAGTAATTTACACGGGCAAATCAGAACATAAATCACAAAGTTTGAACTGCATGTGAGATGAAATCGAATAGGATAAGAAACTCCAGTAGTTGGATGGACAAAGGCAGGTCCCCTGCCCATATACTTGCAGTCAATGCAACACAAACAGGGGAAACTGCCTTTGCCATGTGTGGTTAAAGAAGTTTGGACAGATTTGGACCTAGGTCCAATGTCCGCTCTAACAAGTTGGTCATACGCAAAAAAAGAAAAGATCTCCCCATTGCCAAACATTTCACGGAATTTCAACACTCCGAAAGAGATCTTAAATGTTGGGCCATTGACCACATTCCCATGCCCAGACGTGGGGGCAATAGGGTGTTGATTCTGAGGAAAAGAGAGCTTTTCTGGATCTACACCCTTAATAGTCTGAGACCCAATGGGCTCAATGTGGATTATAATCCGGGGTTATATATTTAGAGTGTTAGTTTGCCCCACAATTGCCATGTATGCGTTATGTGTTTCCCTTGAGGATACGTAGTGTATTATGAACACTATTAAGCCAGTTTCTCATTTTTCTTCTTTTCTCTTCCTTTTTCACAGGCATGAATGATGCTGCAGGTTGATGAGGTGAAGCGTACCCGATGTGTTCCACAATTGCCCACATGTCTTGAAACATTGTCCATGTTCTATAGCCTGGATGCATTTTTTCTTATTTAATGCACTATGTTGTTCACTGTGTGTCCTTTATGATTGTGTGTCCTTTGGGAACTATGGGCCCTTCTGTGACATACCTACAACATTGTTGCGGGTTTTGTTCCAGTTGGTGCCTTCTTGAATTGGGCTGCATCTTTTGTATGCATCCCCTTTCTTGTTCCCCATGGACACACTAACAGGCAAACGGTATTATTTCCGTTTAGCGCTACTCTGTTCATTATCAGGCTGGCGCACACACATTGGTGAATAACTATATATTGCTTAATAATATTGTTTCTCTATTTCTTTGCGCATATTTTCGCCATATGATTATCATATGTACAATTTGGTTCATTATTTGCGCCTCTTTGTCTACATCTGAGGTTTTGTACCATTTCCAAGATGGCCGACGCAGCTCTTTATCTTTATGCGCATGCTCGGGCTGCGTCATTTGCGGAAGTTACATCTTGCTGTTCACTTGATTTGGCGCGTGCGCACTGGATCCATCCGAACGCCATAATGGCGATACATGGCGTGTGTGACCTGGCTGGCAACACAGGGTAGGCTGTCGCTCCTCCTCTTTTTTGCAGCATCGTTCAGTCTTTCCCACTTAATATATACCTTATACACCTGATATGTATTGTCCAATCAATTTATCTGTATACAGTTTTGTGCGATTATGCATTTATTGTATGATGTATTGGACATAATATTGATCGGTCACTGTATCTACCTTGTTTCACAATTTTGTGTATTTTTTCTATATACTATTGATGCACTATTTGCACTTTATTGTTAATTGATTACTTTGTGATGTCATAGGGGTTGGCTTATATATGCCCCTTCTTTTATTGTGTTCATTGCTTGACAAAGGCTCTTGTATGAGCTGAAACGTTGCCTGCACATGGGTGATTAAATCATCATCACTTTTACTTGGAGTGCTGTCCTTTTTTCGTTTCCTATTGATGGGGTAAGCTGCTACATCCCTGGACATAGCACCCTTCTTGTATTCCGGTGCCGCCATTGTTTTCCTTTTATATATATATATATATATATATATATATATATATATATATATATATATATATATATATATATATATCTATATCTCTCTCAACATACAAAGATCCCTTGAAGTAGATTATTTAGGAAAGCCATCATACAGAGCTATAGAATAGACAGGAGCGTAATAAATAAAGGTTAAATGCAAACAATTCTGTTTCACCTACAGACTGGTAACAATTTTTATAATTCAATAGTAAAAAATTCCTGCAGTTTAAGGGAACACTCCAGGACAAACAGATACAGTGCAGTCCCTGAGGGGGTGGAGCATGACACGGGAATTCTCTGTGTGTTATGCACCGCCCCTGCAGACCCCGCCCTAGGCATAACAAAGAGTATCAGGCTTAAAGTCATAAAATCAGTATAAATGATAATTTTTTAACAAAATGACAAGTGTGGTTATTCCTAGGTGATATAGCTGCCTTATATGAAGAGATTTTATAATTTTTAAAGCCCTTTGGATGACAAAAGCAAAGCCTAGAGCAGTGATTGCGAACCTTTTAGAGACCGAGTGCCCAAACTGCAACCTAAACCCACTTATTTATCACAAAGTGCCAACACTGCAATTTAACCTCAATACCAATATAGTGTATCTTCCATGTACTTTATCATTTAGCTATAACAGCCTGCCTACATTCAGTGCTCTGACTGTGCCGTTCATAGCACGCCCTTCGCTGATGAATGGCAGGAAAAGTCTAAGGCTTATTGGTACACCATAGACTTTTTCCAGAGTGCGGGTGCCCACAGAGAGGGCTCCGAGTGCCGCCTCTGGCACCCGTGCCATAGGTTCGCCATCACTGGCCTAGAGCATCTACTTTAATGACTAGTGTATATACCCAGCTTTTCCCAGGTACACATCTATCTATATAAATATTTTCTAATGAATTTCTTTTCTAGAAATACTCATTGTCGTATTTTGAACAATTACAGAGGTAAAGAAAAGATCCATTATTTTTAAAATCATTTATTTAATTATTTACATTTTTTTATTTTTTTAAAAGGTCCCAGTATACATTAGTGTGTTGTTGGCTGAACCCACCAAGAACGGCAATTTCGGCCCGACTGTTTAATGTGTATGAGGGGCTTCGACAGATGATGTTTGGGGAGAGGAAGGTGGGAAATAATTAAATATTTTTGCCTGATCTTTTTGATCTCCTCGGAGATAAGCAGCTGTATACAAGGGTTATCCAAAGTCTAAAACATGCCCCCTAATGCTCAGGCCCCTCATATAGGTTATATTTACCCTGCTCCTCGGAACCAGTGTTACTCCAGATCCCTGCACGGCTGCCACTGCATCTCCCATGGATCAAAACATCTGGCAATGGGGGGAGCAGCCAATAGCAGGCTGAAACGGGGACAAGCCTCCCTAGTGTCACCCGCCATGCTAGAGAGGCTCGTCCCTACCGACGTGGGAGCCGGTAAGTATAATCTATATGAGGGGCCTGGACATGTTTTAGACTTTTGATAACCCCTTTAAGTCTCTGGCAGCAGCTTTTTTCCCTCTCTCAATTAAATACACACACATTGGCCAACCTGATGTGTATGGGGGAGCTGAGAGATAGCTGATCTTTCAGCTAACAGCTATTGAATGATGTATGGCCACCTTTAGTCATGCCTTCAAAAACTCTGCCTTAGTTGCCCATTTACAAAGGAAACCTCTATGCCACTTTTGGGAGTGTCCCGTTGAATAGAGTGTTTTGGATCTTACATCTCCCCTGCATTTCAGTCTGCCTCTAATCTCCCTGCATTTGCTGTCTAAAAGACAAAGTGTTTGTTGCCCACAGCAACCAATTACAGCACAGCTTTTATATCACTAGAGTACTTCTTACAATACCGTAGACCTATGTTTTCCAACCTGTGGCTCTCAAACTGTTGTAACATTACTCACATCATGCCTCAACAGCCTTCGGCCATCAGGGCATGATGATAGTTTTAGTATTCTAACAGCTGGAGAACCATAGGTTGGTAAAAATAGGTCTACAATATTATAAGAAGCGCTGTAGGAAAATAAAAGCTGTGCTGTGATTGGTTGCTATGGACAACAAACAGGTTGTCTTTTAGACAGCACATGTAGGGAAATGAGAGGCAGACCGAAATGCAGGGGAGATGAGAGGCAGAGTGAGAAGCACTGCCTCAGCAGTTATATTAGTGTATACATTTTAGTGTACGCTGCATCAAAAATACATACTTTATTAGAACCTTCCATAACCCTGTGGGATGGACTTTCCAACCTCCCAGTACTTAAGTCGGATCATGAAAAGTATATGTGGGAGACAGGTATCAAGGACATGCATACCATAGATACAAGCCTTGCAGGTGCTCTGAGCCCAAGGGATAAGAGGCCTTCCGACTCAGTTTTTCTCAATCCTACTTCCTCATGGCTGTTGTAAGCTGCGAGGCTCTCCTACTCGATAAAAGGAAAAAAAACTGCCTAAAGTTAGGCGACTTACGGCAAATTGCAATCTTACCTAGGTTATGTTCTCATGGCAAAATCTGCAGCAGAAAAATTAGTAGTAGACCAGTAGCACAATCATCAGCTGAAAAGAGGTCTTTTTTAAAGGCAGAAACATCACCAATAACTCTCCAGATACACTTCCTACCCATCAACGTATTTTACCGCTTTCCTACTGACTTCTGCAGAAAAGCACAATCAAATCAAAGTAGTAACATGCCATATCGCAAGTGTTTTTTTTAAATCGGGTGCAGGAAAAACTCTACCATGTACACATGGTTGAGATTTTTTAAATTGAAGTCAATGTGAAGCTGTTGATGGTGTCCTGAATGAGGACTCAGCGGCAGATTTTGCCAATGTGAACATACTGTAGTCTAAAAGTTTAAGGCACATCCATCGAGAATGGCGGGTTTCGCCAACAGTCTAATGTGTATTGGGAGCTCCAGACTCTCCCTGACAAATAATGTCTGAT
Organism: Bufo gargarizans; assembly: GCF_014858855.1. Taxonomy (NCBI): domain Eukaryota; kingdom Metazoa; phylum Chordata; class Amphibia; order Anura; family Bufonidae; genus Bufo; species Bufo gargarizans. The sequence goes on along the minus strand of NC_058087.1, from coordinate 14,829,203 downwards.
GAGAGCAGGATCGTGCAAAGTGAATCCTTTCGTTCCCCCTGGAGATAAGCTGCTATGAGAAGAGTCTGGCAGTGGCTTTCTCCTCTCTCCCTGACAACACATTGTATGTGTATGGGGCAGTCAGGAGAGATGGCTATCGGCCAATCAATCGTTGAGCCGAAACGCCATTAAATGAGCATGGCCAGCTTAACAAAAACACCACAAAGTGTAGATGAGAGAGGCATCCTCCCACCTCGTTGAGCCTATACGGCATCAAGAAAGCCTCATCTTAAAAAGTGAACGCATGACAAAAATGTAAAAAACAAATACAGTAAATCCACACAAACAACAAAATAAACCTTTTAGGACGATCTTCTTGGATGGAATTTAAATCCTAAATAAAGAATATCTAAGCCAATTATTTTGGAATAGAGATTTAGAGGTCTAATAAGAAAGACGTGGACAATGGAATTTCCTCTGTAACCTTTACCAGCAGCTTCAACGTGACCTTAAAAATAATACAATAACCAGCAATTTAGAAATCCAGAATTTTTGCCACCACGTAATCATGAAAGAAGCAGCATTATTTTTTGTACTGCAATTACTATCTTGTTCGTAACATATTTTCATTTAATTATTTAAAGGGATTGTCTGAGATTTTTATATTGATGGCCAATCCTCAGGATAGGTCATCAATATAAGATCGATGGGGATTAGACATCTGAAACGATCCCCTGCAGATCAGCTCTTTCAGGAAGCCATGGCCTTCTTTTGGAGATCACTCGTTTCTAGGAGTAGAATAAAACTACCATCTATTTCTAAAATAAGGCATGAAATTCCGACAAGGTGCCAAAAACAAAAACAAAAAAACCCCCCAAAACTGTGAAATTAATACAATTAAAATTAATGATAAAAATTAACAACTAACAGCATCTGCTTATCCCTGAGTCAGTGAATTACACTGATAAGCAGCGGGAAATCAAAAACAGTCAAATGTCCGCACTTTAAGCAAGCTCTTTCAAGTAGTGAAGAGGGTACCTACTGGTTAAAGTATGGAACATGGAGGAGTCTATAGGCTGTCTTGGGCGGGTCCCTAATTATAATGTATCCAAACTGTACGCACCTTGTAGTTAAAGGAGGCAGTGCCAACAGCTCTATGATAAACGGTTGCAAAATATACCATATAAAATTACTACAAATTAAGCCGAAGGCCATCAACAATTAGGAAAAAAATAAATATATATTATTTATATATATATATATATATATATATATATATATATATATATATATATATATATTAATAATAATAATAATAATAATCCTTTTCAAAAGGAAAGGCCTGGCACGCTTTACTATTCCCTCCCTGTTTTTAGATAATAAATTCTCTTGGGTCGGTCAGACACGTGCTCTTAACCAAAACTATGTTCTAAACCACCATTTCTGCCACTGAAAATTTTGAACATAATCTTGGAGACAGACCAATGCTGAAAAATAAATGGTGCTGTATGAAGAAAATCAGGTCCAATTTTCTAATCCTAATAGTTCGACAGCTAAACTTAGACCCGGATATCTAAAGTTGCTCCAAATTTATCACAGTGGCTAACGTTATATTATAAAATTTTGCTAGACCTGACACTTTGTCATCACCTATTGGTTGGTTTACTGCGTACCAAGTGCAAAGCATGTACGGACAGCCTTCAATATAAATGCCTATTCTTGTCCACAAAACAGACAAGAATAGGACATGCTATATATATATTTTTTTTTTGAGGGGCTACGGAACGGAGCAACAGATGCGGACAGCACACGGAGTGCTGTCTGCATCTTTTGCGGCCCCATTGAAGTGAATGGGTCAGCACCCGAGCTGCAAAAACCGCAGACCCGAAAAACGGTCGCGTGCATGAGGCTTTAAACAGAAACTGTAATCCCATACGTTTACCCAATGACATAGCTATAAAACCCCAGGTTGGAAAATAGCAACAAGTTTTAAATCCCCCTTTTTTTTTTTCCTTGTTAGGTCTGACGATACAATATTTCCAATTGCCATATCAGAAACGTCTGCTACCCCGGGTGAAGCTTACACGTCACATAACATTGTGCACCCGCCATCTTGTATATATCGAAAAGTCTCAAAAAGGCACTGGAGTCTAATAAATTGCTGGTGCATGCATCAACTAGACAACCAGCCACTGGCGGATACAATGTAGAAACCATATTGCAACAGCAGATACACAGTCTACAATGTGCATGCAAGGAACACACAAACACCTTGTAATAATCTATATAGAATTTCTGAATGGAGTTCTCCATTAAGGTAGGTTCCCTCTCCCCTGTCCAGAAGTTTTTTGTAGTCATTGTAAACACTCAAGAGACCCCCCCGACCCATTAACAATCATCATGTAAACGCACACAAAAAAACTAAGACTTAAGACCTTCTTTGGCATCTTCAGCAGACCCACAACGTTCCGAGTGTTCTTTCCTTCGTAACCCAACAGACTTAGCTGTTTTCGAACTAAACCAAGTCGGCTGCGATGGCATAAAACGTTACAGTGTATTTTCTTATCACAGTGTTAAAGAGAAGGGGTCAATCGTTTTCTTAAGGGCTTTGTCGGAAAATCCATTGCTGAAAAGGTTCCGAGGGGTTACAAGGCACAAGACTTGGGTTGGGGCCATTTGCAGTCAGGCACATATTGTATGCAGCATTGTAGAGGAGCTGATCCTGGAAAAAGACGAAAAAGGAAAAGCTAGTCAGGAGATCATTTAACTCTATAGTTGTGTGAGGTAACAGTGAGGCTAAGCATGTTCAGTCCGAGAAACACGTTCCATGTCCGGACCGAACCATAATCCTCTGACCTGAACTCTCAGCACCATAATGATTTAAGATGCTGTGAGCTTCTGTCTGACCTTACTGTACCCATAGCACTACGCGAGTACAGTACAGTAAACCCACGATCTGGCACAAACTTACAGTATACTGTAAGTAATTAGATGCTGTGAGTTTAGGCCAGAGGAGCAGCGTTCGGTCCAGGAAATGCAGCTGTTACATGCGGCGTGTGTTTCCAGCAAAGAACGCGTTCATGTGAAACTGGCCAAAAACTAACGTGGTAAATTTGTCTTGTGCAGACTCCATAAACCATGGGGAAAAGTTTTCATTAATTTGGATGGACTTCTTCAATACCCTATTCCAGTGTTCCTCAACTCCAGTCCTCAAGGCCCACCTACCGGTAATCACGATTTGAGAATATCTGAAGTCCTGGTGCACTGACACTAATTATATCACCTGCTCAATTCTAAGGAAATCCTGAAAACACGGCTGGCGGGCCCTGAGGACCGAAGTTGAAGAACCCTGCCCTAGACAATGAGGGATGTTGCTATTAAATACCCCAGAACACCAGGAGTGTTTTTTTTATCTGTTCCACTACCCTAGGCCAACAGGGAAGTTGGAATTAAGCCCTTTATTAATGTATGCCGCTAGGTATATATTGGGACTTTCCCCTTTAACTACCCTAGACCACCAGGAATATTAGGCTAGGGCTTCATGGAGACTTGTGGCCACGCAATATAAAATAATGTCTCGCTGCCATAACCACAACTAGTGCCAGTGTAGGTGGTGGCGCTGAAAAAAAAAGCAGGTTTCAATTTCTACCGACTGTCACGCTATAGAAACATAGAATGTGTTGGCAGATAGGAACCATTTGGCCCATCTAGTCTGCCAAATATACTAAATACTATGGATAGCCCCTGGCCCTATCTTATATGGAGGATGGCCTTATGCCTATCCCATGCATGCTTAAACTCCTTCACTGTATTTGCAGCTGCCACTTCTGCAGGAAGGGTATTCCATGCATCCACTACTCTCTCAGTAAAGTAATACTTCCTTATATTACTTTTAAACCTTTGCCCCTCTAATTTAAAACTTTGTCCTCTTGTAGCAGTTTTTCTTCTTTTAAATATTCTCTCCCATTTTACCTTGTTGATTCCCTTTATGTATTTAAAAGTTTCTATCATATCCCCTCTGTCTCGTCTTTCTTCCAAGCTATATATGTTAAGTTCCTTTAATCTTCCCTGGTAAGTTTTATCCTGCAATCCATGTACCAGTTTAGTAGCTCTTCTCTGAACTCTCTCCAAAGTATCAATATCCTTCTGGAGATATGGTCTCCAGTACTGAGCACAATACTCCAAATTAGGTCTCACTAGTGCTCTGTAGAGCGGCATGAGCGCCTCCCTCTTTCTAATAGTAATGCCTCTCCCTATACACCCAAGCATTCTGCTAGCATTTCCTGCTGCTCTGTGACATTGTCTGCCTACCTTTAAGTCTTCTGAAATAATGATCCCTAAATCCCTTTCCTCAGATACTGAGGTTAGGACTGTATCACTGATTGTATATTCTGCTCTTGGGTTTTTACGTCCCAGGTGCATTATCTTGCACTTATCAACATTAAATTTTAGTTGCTAGATTTTTGACCATTCCTCTAGTCCTTTTCCATTTGGTGTATTCCTCCAGGAACATCAACCCTGTTACAAATCTTTGTATCATCAGCAAAAAGACACACCTTACCATTGAGGCCTTCTGTAATTTCGCTGATAAAGATATTAAACAATATGGGTCCCAGAACAGATCCCTGAGGTACCCCACTGGTAACAAGACCTTGGTCTGAATATACTCCATTGACTACAACCCTCTGTTGTCTGTCCCTCAGCCACTGCCTAATTCATTCAACAATATGGGAGTCCAAGCCCAATGACTGCACTTTATTGATAAGCCTTCTATGTGGGACAGTATCAAAAGCCTTACTAAAGTCTAGATAAGTGAGGTCTACTGCACCTCCGCCATCTATTATTTTAGTCACCCAATCAAAAAAATCAATAAGATTAGTTTGACATGATCTCCCTGAAGTAAACCCATGCTGTTTTTCATCTTTCAATCCATGGGATTTTAGATGGTCCACAATCCTCTCCTCAAGTATGGTTTCCATTAATTTCCCCACTATTGATGTCAGGCTTACTGGCCTATAGTTGCCCGATTCCTCCTTACTACCTTTCTTGTGAATGGGCACAACATTTGCTAATTTCCAATCTTCTGGGACGACTCCTGTTGCCAGTGATTGGTTAAATAAATCTGTTAATGGTTTTGCTAGTTCACCGCTGAGCTCTTTTAATAGCTTTGGGTGTATCCCATCAGGCCCCTGCGACTTATTTGTATTAATTTTAGACAGTTGACTTAGAACCTCTTCCTCTGTAAAGACACATGCGTCAAAAGATTCATTAGTCTTCTTTCCTAACTGAGGTCCTTCTCCTTCATTTTCCTTTGTAAAAACTGAACAGAAGTATTCATTGAGGCAGTCAGCTAGTTCTTTATCTGCTTCCATATACCTTCCTTCTTTAGTTTTTAATTTGGTAATTCCTTGTTTTAGTTTCCTTTTTTCATTTATGTATCTGAAGAATGCCTTATCGCCTTTTTTCCCTGACTGAGCTAATTTCTCTTCTGCCTGTGCTTTAGAAGCTCTTATAACTTGTTTGGCCTCTCTCTGCCTAATCTTATAAATTTGTCAGTCATCCTCATTTTGTTTTTTTTTATAATTCCTAAATGCTATCTTTTTGTTTTTAATGATTTTGGCCACTTCTACTGAGTACCACAGTGGTCTCTTCCTTTTTTTGCTTTTACTGACAAGCCTAATGCAATTTTCTGTTGCCTTCAATAGTGCCACTTTTAAGTAGTCCCATTTCTCCTGGACTCCATTGAAACTGTTCCAGTCTGATAGGGACTAGTGTACCACTAATCTAATTTTAGAAAAGTCAGTTTTTCTAAAATCTAAAACTTTTGTTTTTGTGTGGTGTGACTCAGTCACTGTACTTATAGTAAACCACACTGACTGGTGATCACTAGATCCCAAGCTTTCCCCTACAGTAATATCAGATACCAAATTCCCATTTGTGAATACTAAATCTAAAATGGCCTCCTTCTGGGTTGGCTCCTCCACTACTTGCTGTAGAGATAATCCCAGTAGGGAATTTAGAATATCTGTACTCCTGGCAGAACTAGCCATTTTGGTTTTCCAGTTTACATCTGGAAGATTGAAGTCTCCCATAATGATAACTTCCCCCTTCAATGTCATTTTAGCTATTTCCTCAACTAGTAGATCATCTAATTCTTTGACTTGGCTAGGTGGTCTATATATCACACCTACACGAGTTACCTTATGATTAACAAGCTGCAAGGTAACCCAAACTGACTCCAAATTGTTCTCGCTAACTTGTATCAAATTAGATTTTATGCTATCTTTCAACATCGTTTGCCGTCATGAAGCAGCCTGAAAATGCGATCTTATGCCCTTCCGAAGCCCTAGACCACTAATGAACTTAGTATTAACCCCTTTATTACCCTAGACCACCAAAGAATTTGGTATTACCCCGTTTATTGTCCTACCACTAGGGAGGTTATCATTAACCTCATCACTACTCTAAACCATCAGAGATGGTGACATCTACTCCGTCACTGTCCTAACACAATAGCGATCTTGGCCCCTCTCAAGATAGATTTTGAAATTAATCTGAACAGAATTGTGGATATGTTCCAGTGAAGAAAAACTCAAAATGATGGGTGCATACTAACTGGTGGATTACGCAGAAGGTTTACTAAAATATGAGGAGTGGGTAAAATTTTGATAGATTTACTAATCAGGTTTGATATTGGACCAGGCAATCTGCAGGAGTTCCAAACATATTAGACTGGTTCAGACTGTGTGGTACATTTGGTGAATCTTTCTAGACATGTTAAGCACTTTTAACTTTACACTGCTTATTGGTCGGCTTAACGTGTGCCAAAATATTGGTGCGATTTTGGAGCACATTGCCAAATTTTAAGTCACGCAGCTCCCTGCTAAGCCAACCCCCCTTTTCCTCTAGGTCTTACAAACTTTGTCTAGTAAGGTGCAAAATCTCAGCAGCGTTATTCTTCCAGTGAATTCCATGAACATACCTTCTGAAGTTCCCATTTTTCCTCAGGTAGAACAGTTGTCCCTTTGCCTTTGTAATTACATCTCTTAAGGAGAACCTGCCCTTTACCAGCTCTGAGACACAGCTCCTTTTGGATGTTATGTCGAATTTCATGACTTAGTGTATATTCGAAGTACTAAAAGAGCAAAAAGGAGAGAAAAAGAAATATGGATATTAAGCTGCAGTAAAAGCAACAGAAATATGAAATGTGTTGTCCAAAAGTAGAAAAGAGGGTCTGCACCCCCCACTCCTAGAACAGCGCCGCTCTCTTCTATACACAGCAGCTAAGCTCCACTCTCCACATTAAGTAAATTAAACGGGTTGTCCAGGTTAGGGATTGTCCATCCTCCAACTGGACAGATCTACAAAGATGAGCATTCTTACCTGCTTCTGGGTGCCGGCTCCCCGCTACTTCTCTCCCCGAACTCGGCTGCACTCCCAGGAGGTAAACGTCCATTTTCACACTGCTGCAGCCAATTGCTGACTGCTGTGGTGACCTGCCTTGTGTCAGACCCCTCCAATTGTCTAAGGACAGACCTACAATATCTGTAACCCCTTTAAAGAGCATCTGTCTTCAGGATCAACCCAATCGTAATGCCTGGTAGGTTTGACCCCGATGAGTGAAATGATCCTTATGTGTGGGTTTCCATTGCACCAGCCCCAAGAAATATCACTTATGTGAATCGGGTCTTTGGTGCACCAAGGGGGTGGCTCTAAACACCAGAGCTTCTCCAGCCTGCACCTCTTACTACTCCCCCTGTCCCCTTGATTAATAGAGTCAAGCAATTTGGCTAAAGGTGTAGAGCAGAGTAGCTTTAGTGCTCTGAAGGGCCTGGGCCCATCCCTCAGTGCACCGAAGACCAAATTTTACACATCACTAAAAAGTGATATATCTTGGGAACAGTGCAACGGAGACACATATATAAAGTATTGGTTTGCTCTTCCGGATCAACCCTATCAGCTGATACTGATGACAGATGCTCTTTAGATCAAGGGCATTCATATGGGCATATCCCACCTCCTATCTTATCCAGAGTGCAACCAACTCGAGCTCCACTCTCCAGCCACATCCTATAGAAATGCTCCTGGCAAAAAAAGATGATCTTCTAATTCCTGGGAGCTTCTATTTTAGGGAGAAAATTCGCTAACTGTGTCATCAGTTGGAATATTGGGGTCTTATGAATCAGAAAGGGATCAAATAGCGCAATGGATTTTGATTATAAATGGTGCATTGTTTCGGGGAAGAAAAATAAGCGTCACAGTGTGTTCGCGCTGCAGGTCCTGAGCCAAATTCAATGTTTGTCTACAGTAAAGAATTTGTATGCACAATGGTGAACGCACATGCTTCAAGTATCATTCTGCTATGGTCAAGAGAAGCAAGAGAGCATGCTAAGTGCTTAAAAGGACGGAGCTCTTCCTGCTAAGGGTCTGTCCAGGACTTAATGGGAATAATGAGGATAATTCCTTTCATCTCGGAGTGTGCTAAAACCTAGCAGCGCATCCTCAGGGTGACTATTCTTGGTCTTCGGGAAAAGATCTCAGGATCAATCTATGTGCTTACTGCCCACGCACATGCATAATAATAGTATATGGGCTTGCTATGAGCACAAAAGAATCCTTACAGAAAAGTGTGCAGTACACAGGTTAAAGTAAAGCAACACCTCTGGCTACATGATCAGAAATCTGTCAGCATGCTGATGGTTTCCAGGCATTTTGGAAAAAAAGAAAAAATGATTGGGGCTTAGTGGAATAGATTTACTATAATTTCCATCAGACACTAGCTTACATGATAGCACAAACCTACGCCAGCTCACATAGCATGAGTGGATTTGCTTTTTTGGCATACAGAGTGCCAGAAGATGTACCAAAATGTATTAAGATATCTCCATCTCTTAATAAATTTGTTTCACCTTAATCCAGCACACTTCATAAGCCTTCAGTATGAAACACCAGCCTCAAAGGGTTTGTGCAGCGCTACAATATTGAAGACCTATCCTGATAGCTAATCAACGGTGAGTCTGACGCCCAGCATCCCACCGATCAGCTGATGCCATGAGTCAAACCCCTCCAATCAGATATTGAGCGCTACATAACCCCTTTAAAATGGGTTGTCCCATTAAGGCCCCTTTCAGATAAGCTAATTCCACGTATCAGACTGGTAGTGCGAGTATGCGGCAGGACCTGTCCTGACCTCCCATCACCGACGGGTTTGCATAGCATTATATTGATTTGTGATGCTATCTAACCTTTACAGTTCTGGCAGCACTATGTCAGTGTTATACAATACATTCCAGAACTGTAAGGGTTATATAGCATCATAAATCAATATAAGGAGCATCAGTGTTGGGAGGTCAGGACAGGTGCTGCCGCATACTTACGCTGCGAGTCTGATGCATCGAACTCGCTCGTCTGAAAGGGGCCTTAAGGAAATTCATCTCCTATCCACAGGAAAGAGGATAAGTATCTGATTTGCAAAGGGCCCCATGCTGGGGCGGCACAGGGCCTGTGACCCCTGTTTGAAAAGGCGGCACAGATGCATGCACGTCCGAAGCTTCATTCAACCCTATGGGGCTGCTGGAGAGAGATGAATACAAGTGCTTGGCAATCTCTAGCAGCCCCATAGAGCAGAATGTAGCATGCGTGATTGCCGCTCCATTCAAGTGGGCCCCAGTGGTCATACCTTGGCCAATTGACAGGAGATACGTTGTCTTAATGGGACAACCCCTTTAATAATTGCCCCATCCATGTCTCTGGTGCACTCTTTTATCACTCCTCCTAGCCAAACGGAACAATATTTTTCGTGCCATTTTGGCTAATAAGAGAGCAGACCTATCCCCATACTAGGCTGTCCTTACATAGGGTAGCATAGACCAGTGATGGCTAACCTCCAGCACTCCAGCTGTGGTGAAACTATGACTCCCAGCATGCTCCTATCATTTCTACAGAGTTCACAGCGGAGAACAGCCAAGCAAGTGTACATCTTGGGAGTTGTAGTTGTACCACAGCTGGAGTCCCAGAGGTTAGCCATCACAGACATAGCCTGATGACAGAGGCACTTTAATATTTAATGGCTGAATGTGCACACCTGCTAAAAGTGCCCGACCAGTGAGGGAAACATTACCCCAATGAGTTATGCACGTCAGTAAATGCACTAGAGATACAAATTTTGCTCTAACTAAAGTGTACTCAAGCGTAGTATAGCATAGCTGAATTTGTCATGTTACCCTGGGCTGCACTGTAATAAACAGTGAGGCGCAGCTCGGCTAATACTACATTAGTCAGTTTACTTGGATTCCTATAAAAATAATAATTATGATATCTCGACTATCTTGCTGTATGTATGGGGAATTTTACTCTGCTTCATCTGTACTGAGGGGAAGACTGATTCTTAGAGTCCTTCTAACCAGCGGATTGCTTCAAGGTTTAAGAATGTGAAGACAACCGATACCTTATAATTTTCATTCCAAGACCCATGCTGAGCAGGCCAAGGCTCCTCCAGAAAGCCTGGAGTGCTGCACCTTGGCAGTAATGTGAAGAGAACAGAGACTACCCCGTAGTTATAGAAGTTACCGGCAGTGCAGCCAAACCCTTACCCGACAGATGATCGCTTTATAAAACGCTCTATGCTCTCTTACACGGACCGAGCTGGGGCCCGGATACAAGTTGTGTGTTTTAGGGCTCATGCACATAACGTGTGCTGCCCGGGCCTGTGCTGCAGACCGCAATGCAAGGGCACCGACCGTGTGCCCACCGTCTGCGAACGCACACCTATTCACTTGAATGGGGTCCGCGATCCGCATCCAATGGTCTGCACCACAAAAAAGTAGTACATGCAAGTGAGCGGATCCGCATCTGTAATACAGTGCCCATATTTTGTGGACCCGCTGTTTGCAAGCAGCAACGGCTGTGCACATGAGCCCTTAGAGGGAACATGCTACCATAAAAATGCAGTGCAGCCTGCAGGCGGCATGTTGTGGAGCAGGAGGAGCTGAGCAGATTGATATATAGTTTAATAGGAAAAGATTTTGTATTACTTGTCATTAAAATCTCTGTTCTTTTTATGCTAGGAGTCATGTGGACGGTCACCTCAGAGACTGACGTTTAGTTATGCAGGGTTAGGCTACTTTCACACTCGCGTTTGGTGCGGATCCGTCATGGATCTGCACAAACGCATCCATTCAGATAATACAACCTCATGCATCCGTTCAGAACGGATCCGTTTGTATTATCGTTAACATAGTCAAAATGGATCCGTCTTAAACACCACTGAAAGTCAAATGGGGGACAGATCCGTATTCTATTGTGCCAGATTGTGTCATAGAAAACGGATCTGTCCTGACACACAATTTAAGTCAATGGGGACGGATCAGTTTTCTATGACACAATCTGGCACAATAGAATACGGATCTGTCCCCCATTTGACTTTCAGTGGTGTTTAAGACGGATCCATTTTGACTATGTTAACGTAAATGGATCCATTTGGCTCAGTTTCGTCAGACGGACAACAAAACGCTGCAAGCAGTGTTTTGGTGTCCGTCTCCAAAGCGGAATGGAGGCAGAACAAAGCCAAACTGATGCATTCTTAGCGGATCCTTATCCATTCAGAATGCATTAAGGGCAAAACTGATCCGTTTTGGACGCTTGTGAGAGCCCTGAACGGATTTTACAAACGGAAACTAAAACGCCAGTGTGAAAGTAGCCTTAGCTGTCAATCACTGCCTGGCACCGCCCATAGGACGCCTAAGCATGAAAAGAGAGGTTTCTAGGAATAAATTGCAGTTATACTGAATCTTTGCCCATAAAACTATACAATCTGCTCAGCTCCTCCTGCTCTATAACATCACAATTGGTTCACCTCGCACGTAGACTGCGCTGCATTTTCATGACGACAGGTTCCCTTTAAAAAAACGGAAGGTTGCTTGCTTGAAGCACAATAAAGAAAAGGATGATTCTTTACATATAATAAGGAAGGTTATCTGAATAATTGTATTATATTGGATTACCTGATTATAATGGTATTCTGCCTGACACTGTAACAAATCAAACTGTAATGTACTTTCTTTAACAGTTTGAAATGAAAAACTCAATAAAAACTATTGCAACAGAAAAACTGTATACTGGATGTTTCCCCATAACCACACGGATAGTACATACAATTGATCCAATCTACATGGTAACACATGCGGAATGCGCCGCCAGCTGCCTCTCCGGACAAGTCCGTTGTAGAAACTACTTGCATTCCTCATGTAATAACAATGCTGGAGCATCTATTCTTATGACTATGTTGTGTCATTCTATTCTTCTACTATTTCTACTAGAAGTTTATGAATGAATTGCCTACAGCTTGCAGTAAAGATACAGGTGGGCGTTACCAGTTTGGGGGGGGGGGGGGGGTGTTCCTGCACAGTCTGACACCAGCTGCACTGATTGGACACACCCGCCACTGGTTACACCTAGCAGTACCTTTACAGCAGACTGCTGGCATGAGAATAGATGTTCCGGAATGGGGAATGCAGGTAGTTACTAAAACTGACATGTCGGGAGAGGTGACAGGCCTTCTTTAAAGCGGCAATATAGTCTGGAAAAACTTTGTAAATGTCACCGTGACATCAAAAGTTTTGAACGATGGGGGTCTGAGTGCTGAGACCCCACCGATCACTGATCCCAGATCGTGCTCTCTCCTCACTGCAGGAATGAGGCAAAAGGAAAAAAATATAAAAAAAATCACCAAGTGGCGCCTGACCGCTACTGAAATACATATGTGTAGTAGGAGCTATGTACACCCATAGTAGGAGCTATGGATAAATAGATAAATATATAGAAATAAATAGAAGCCCCTTACCATTCAAAAGGAGGGGGGCACTATAGTGCTCAGTAACCATATGATAAAACCATGAAACAACTGGTAAATAGTATCAAATGGAAAACGTAAAAACAAATAAAAGGCGATATACACCAAACTCCCTTCACCAGGGAGGGGTGTAGTGGGATAAAACTCAAGACACCCAGAGAGACAGAAGAGAAATGGACTCTACAGAAAGTCTATGGGCCCATCTCAGTTCAGCCTCCTGCAGTAAGAAGAGGGGACGTGCCATGTGAGCCCTTCTCTCTCCTCGTTCTAGTGATCGGCAGTGTTCTCCACGCTCTGTCCACCTCTGTTCAAAACATTTTTATCAAAGTATAGTGCTACTTACTTTAAGATCTGAACATACCAATCATTTTTATTATATGGATAATCTTCATATTAACTAGAAGCAAATTTGCATAATGACATAGTGAAAAGAATGAAGGAACACCGCTATTTTACCTGGTTACCCCCCAGCCCATGGCAGGTGTACAGGATAGGAGGTTTGTCTCCATGAGAATTATCTGCTCCAGCATCCAAACACCACTGCTTGCCGACACTTTGTATCTGCAGAAAGAAGGCAATACCGGACTTTTAGACCATGTACCATCATTAAATGCCTGACTGCTGTCACGGCTTGGTGGTGGTTTGCTGTGACACTTTTGCAGCGCATGATGGTTGCTGGTGGCAATGTGTTGTTTGTTATGCATGCGTGTGCACTTCCCCCTTTAAGGCCATTTTCCTTTCCTTTTGCGGTGTGTATGGGGTTAATGTGTGTGCAAGGTGGAGCTGGGTGTGGCCTCTTGGCTCTTTTTGTTCTGAATTGTTAGCCTGAGGTCAGATGGTCTTCAGTGTCTTGAGGAGCTGGTGCTTTTATATCTGCCTAGTCCTTGAGGGCCACCTTATGGGACATCAATGTCAACCGGTGTAATCTTAGAGGTCAACCCTTTGTCTCCTTTGTCCTTTCCCTACCTTATCTGTTATGTTTGGTGTGGGTTTGATTTGGAGATTTGTTGTTATGTCTAGTTTGTAGTTACATGTCTGGTCTGTTTGTTATTGTCCAGCATGTATGCTAGACATTCCCTTGTTTGTCTATACCTCTGGAAGGGGGTCCCTGGGGTTCCCCCTCTGGGGAACCACAACTTAGTTAAGCAGCGATGTCTGGGTCCGCCATGCATCTTGCCGCATGGTGGACCAAGCAGTCACTACTGCTCCTGTGTTTGGCATTTGTACAGAGTCCAGAATTTGTGTGTTTAGACTGCAGTGCTTTAAACAGGATCCATTGGTGGTGGTGGTGCGGACGACTCGTTCCTTTTAGTTGTTGTGGGCAGGTAAAGTGAAGTTGTGGTCCTGTGGTCTGTTGTCTTTCTGCCACAGGACACTTACCCGTCGAGTTTGTCCTCTGTTTACGGTCTGCTTCTCTCCTTGCTGTTTGGCCTGTTTCTTGGAAGAACAAGTAGTCTCTGGCCCTGACCTTATTGCCAGGGATCTTCAGGGTTTGTAGGGCTCTAGGTTTCCTGAGCATGAGCTGCCCTACCATCAAGGTCCGCTCATGCAGTTAGGAGTCAGGGCAAGGACTAGGGATGTGATAGGTGTCCTTTGTTCCAGGCCTGGTGGCATTCCCTGACATTGTATGTCAAACTAGGATGACCCTCAGATATCATCCAAGAAAGGAGCAAGCTCCTTCTCAAACAAAAGCAGACATACCAATGATCTCAGTCTCACAGCAACAGTATACAAAGAGACCTGAGAGCACACCCAGCTCCACTTTGCTCACACCTTAACCCCGTGAACACCAGAAAGGAAGGGAAACAGACATAAAAGGGAAAAAAAAAAAACACACACGCAAGCAAAACAACAATGTTGCCAGTACACCAGGACCACAACTACGCCCCTGGCAGCCAGCCACCAAACAGTCAGGAGAAATCGTACTGAACACTGTGTCCAATTCAGATACAGTTCCCACTCTAGATCGCTGCCAGCAAGCATTCCCCAACCAGCACACAGCCAGTACACCAAAGGAATGCTGCCAGCAACACGACCAGAGATAGGATCCATTGAAAACTGGACGAGGGGATGCACTAACACAAGCAACTGTTCACAACCATGGTAACCACCAGTTACCAAGAACTGCACAGTTAACGGCGATACCCCTTTCGCCCTCCCTCCGGAGGACAAGCATGTACGCCAAAACGGATGGCGATACATGCTGCACCCTCTTCGGAAGGCTTAGAAACCGAGGAGCCTTAGTTTGACATACTGTCACGGCAGGGAGTGGGGGAAACTCCCCACCGTACAATGTCAGGGAAGAAGGATATGCCACAAGGCCTGGAACAAAGGATAAAGGAACGGAACACCTCCTAGCACATCCCTAATCCTCGCCCTGACTCTTAATTGCATGAGTGGACCTTGAAGGTAGGGCGGCTCATGCTCAGGATACCTAGAGCCCTAAAAACCCTGAAGATCCTTGGTAATAAGGTCAGGGCCAGAGACGACCTGTTCTTCCAAGAAACAGGCCAAACAGCAAGGAGAGAAGCAGACTGTAAACAGAGGACAAACTCTATGGGTAAGTGTCCTGTGACAGAAAGACAACAGACCACAGGACCACAACATCACTTTACCTGCCCACAACAACTAAAAGGAACGAGTCGTCCGCACCACCACCACTGGATCCTGTGAAAAGCACTGCGGCCCAAACACACAAAATCTGTGTCTGAAAGCCGGCACAGAGCCCCCGCAGCTCAGTGGCCACCAGAATCTTCTTAAAGGATATTTGCACTTTTGCCATCATTTCTGAAAAATCACTTTGATTAAAAATCTCCTAATGTTTTGTGTCTACAGCGCCTATGCAGTTTTGCCTTACTCTCTACCATCTGCCTCCTCTTTTTGGCACAGAATATTTGCAAAGTTACTTTTTTGTTTGTTTGTTTGAGATAAATTGGAGCTAGAGATGAGCGAATAGACTTCGGATGAAACATCCGAAGTCGATTAGCATAAAGCTTCGTTCTAATACTGTACGGAGCAGGAGCTCCGTAAAGTATTACAATGTATTGGCTCCGATGACATGAGTGGTACCTTGGAACCAAACCAAAGTTCGGGAAATGTTTTTTTCCGTACGCCTCCCACAACGGCACTTCAGCAGGAGGGAACCCTGCCCCCAGGGACAGGAAACGACGTAGAAAGCAGAAGAATAAATGCCTCCTCCCCATTACCTTCTCCAGTCGTTTCCTGTCCCTTGGGATGAGTGGAAAGCGGGCAGGTTCTCTCCTGCCGAAGTTTTATGCGCCCAGCCTGAGGTAAGTATTCCCTGCTCGGCAGGAGGGCTGAGGCAGAGCAGCGGACGCTGGGGGCGAGATACGGCTCCCTCCGCTTGCTTTCGGCGTAAATCCTTACTTTAGGCAGCCCCGGACTGTGCACCGGCTCAGGAGGTAGCCACTTGCAGGGCCGGAAGGCGCGCGAGATCTCTGGGCCGGGATCTCGCGAGACCCGGTCACGTGACTCCGGCTCGACATGTGACGCGCCGGCAGGTCATGTGACCCGGAAATTATTCAAATAGCGGCGGGAAATGAAGAAAACGCCGCTCAGTGTCTCCAGCAGAGCAGCAGTGGGATCCCTCAGCATGTCTCTGCAGCCGGAGAAGCCTTCTGATGCCCCTAAGGCCCCCAGTCCAGTAAGCCGCCTCCTCTGGAGTGATTTTATTTTTTCTCTTCACCTGAGGGTTTATCCTGGTGACGGTTGCCCCACTCCTTCCCCTATAATAAAAGGGAGCCCTTGCCCCTTTTTGTGTTTTCTTTTCAGAATAGAGAATCTGGAAGGAGTGGGGAATCTGCACAGAAGAAAAAATGTGCTATTTGCAAAAAGCATCTGGCAGCACATAGTAAAAAACCTATCTGCCAGAAATGTACGGACAAAATAATGATCGAGGATTCCCCTTCTCTTGTGGAGAATTTACGATCCATTATAAGAGAGGAAGTGAGCTCAGCAGTGGAATCAAAAATGGCATCCCTTTCCCAAAAACCCTCCACCTCTAAGGTGGTTTCGGAGCCCCAGATAGAATGGGATATGGAGGACGACGATGTTAACGATTCGTCTGACTCAGGATCCTCCTCTGATGAAGAAATCAGTGGTCCGTTATGCTCAGTAGAGGACTCTGACGCCCTCTTGAAAGCGATAAGGTTAACTCTTAATATTGAAGAAACTAGACAGTCACAGTCAGTCCAGGATCAGATCTTCAAAGGGCTGGGTGATAGGAAGAGGAGAGTATTCCCGATCCATGACAGGATCCGTAAGCTTATACGGGATGAATGGAAGGACCCAGAAAAAAGGGCTGGTACTTCAAAGATCTTTAAAAGAAAATATCCCTTTAGCGAGGAAGATTCGGCTCTTTGGGATAAAACTCCAAGGGTTGACGCCCCTGTTGCCCGAATTTCTAAAAAGGCAGCCTTACCCTTTGAAGACGTCGGCTTATTGAAGTACACTATGGATAAAAAATGTGAATCCGTACTTAAAAAGGCTTGGGAATCCAATACCGCCATGTTGAGACCTAGCATAGCTGCTACCTATACTGCTAGATCTCTGTCTCTCTGGCTCTCCCAGCTGGAGGAACACCTGGTCTCTGACACCCCCAGAGAGGATCTCCTGGCCGATTTTGAAACAGGCCTCTAATTTTCTGGCAGATGCTTCTGCCGACCTGGTAAAGTTATCAGCTAGGTCAGCGGCTCTTTCTAATACGGCAAGGAGATCAATTTGGTTACGCTCTTGGTCAGGGGATACTGCTTCTAAAAATAAACTCTGCAGTATCCCTTGTGAGGGAGATCGTCTTTTCGGTTCTGTCTTAGATGACATTTTGGAAAAGGCCTCTGATAGAAAAAAGGGGTTTCCACCAGAGTCCAGGTTCTTCCAACAGCGTCGTTCCTTTCGCCCCCAAAGAAAGGGTAGACAGGACCGTAGGAAGAAGGATCCCTCTAGCTCTTGGCAGTCCTCAAAAGGGAGAGGTAGAAATTTCCTCTTTAATCAGGATAAATCCACAAAACAGTCCTCCCAATGACGCCAGCAGTCCAGTGGGGGGGGGGGGAGATTGAAGGAGTTTGTCCCGGCTTGGGAAAAAATCTCAAATTCAGCCTGGGTCCTAGATGTAATCCATCAGGGATACCAGCTGGAATTTTGCACTCTCCCTCCAGACAGATTTATTTTGAACAAAAGGTTAAAATCAGATCACAATCTTTTAGAGTCTCAGATTGCCCTTTTGTTAGAAAAAAGAGCAGTAGTTCCAGTTCCAGCAGACCAGGAAAGAAGGGGATTCTATTCCCCAATTTTTCTCATAAAAAAACCCAATGGCTCTTTCAGAGCAATTATCAATCTAAAAGGCCTCAACAAATACATAAGATACAAAAGGTTCAAGATGGAGACAGTAAAATCTACAGTGAACCTTTTAACCCAGGGCTGCTCCATGGTAACGCTCGACCTGGCGGACGCATATTACCATGTTCCAATTCATCAGAAACATCAAAAATATCTACGTTTCACCATTTTTCAGGGGGAGCGTCTTCTCCATCTCCAGTTTCAAGTGTTACCCTTTGGCCTGGCCTCTGCACCCAGAGTGTTCACAAAGATCATTGCAGAAATTTCAGCCTTTTTTCACCAGAAGGGGATAAGCTTCATACCCTATTTGGACGATTTTCTCATTACAGCAGCCTCCCCGACTCAACTGCAGCTACAGGTGAAGTTCGTCTTAGAGACCTTAACGTCGCTGGGTTGGAAACTAAATCTAGAGAAATCAAATCTATCACCCAGCCAAAAGATGATCTTTTTGGGTATTCTTCTGGATTCCACCCAAATGACCTCTTTTCTTCCAGAACAAAAAGTCAGAGACATCAGGTTAAGAATTTCTGTCTTTTCAAGCCAGACGAAAGTCACGTTCCGGAGGATTATGAAGATTCTGGGACTCATGACATCAACGATTCCTGCGGTGAGATGGGCCCAGGCTCACGGGAGACCTCTTCAGGAATTCCTACTAAAAAAGTGGAACAAAAGCGTCTTCTCCCTAGAAGAAAGAGTTACCCTACCTCCAGGGGTCAGACTCTCCTTGCAGTGGTGGCTGAACGAGAGAAACCTAGTCAAGGGGGTCCCTTGGAGACTCTTCAATCAAATTGTAGTAACAACAGACGCAAGCGGGGGAGGCTGGGGAGCCCATTGTCAGGGTCAGTTGTTGCAGGGATCCTGGGACGCAGAGACCCTTCCCCTTTCTTTAAACGCCAAATAACTTCTGACTGTATTTCTGGCCCTAAAATCCCTGGCTCCAATCATCCGCGGACAAAATGTAAAAGTCCTCTCCGACAACTCCACCACAGTGGTATATCTCAACAAGCAGGGGGGCACAAGAAGCAGTTCCCTTTGTCGGATAGCATCTCGGATCTTTTCGTGGGCAGAGGCAAACATCCAGTCCATAACCGCGGTCCATCTAAAGGGGGACGAGAACACGCTAGCGGACTTCCTGAGCAGGAAGAGAATTTGGCCAGGGGAATGGAGCCTCAAAAGAGCAGTGTTCCAGAACATCTGCAGCAGATGGGGAGTCCCAAGAGTAGACCTCTTCGCTTCCCAGAAGAACAAACAGGTGGACCTTTTCTATTCCCTTTCGGCGAGGGACCATCCGGTGAGTGGATGCCTTAGCGGGTCCATGGCCTTTGGGGCTGCTATATGCGTTCCCTCCTTTCCAGCTGATACCAAAGGTTCTGGCAAAGATAATAGAGGAACGAGCCCATGTCATCCTAGTGGCTCCATACTGGCCCAAAAGGCCCTGGTTCTCCCTCCTTCTGAACCTCTCCAAGGGGGACTTCTGGACCCTTCCTCAGTCTCCGGACCTTCTCCATCAGGGCCCAGCCTGGCATCCGGCAGTCAGCCAACTAAAATTGACAGCTTGGAATTTGAGCGTTCCATTTTGAAGTCCAAGGGCTTCTCGGATGCAGTGATTTCCACATTGCTCTCTAGCAGAAAACAAGTAACTTCCAACATCTACTGGAGAACTTGGAAAGCCTTCCTTTCTTTTGCCAAGGAATCCTGGAATCCCACTCTTCCCCCAGATATTAGGGTAATCCTGGACTTCCTTCAGAAAGGGCTGGGAAAAGGTCTTCGTGTCAGTACTATTAAAGTCCAAATTTCAGCCCTTAGTGCCTTCCTGGATATGAGACTAGCGGATTTGGATGTGGTCAAGAGGTTCATAAGGGGAGCCAGCAGACTTCACCCAGTTGTTAGATCCACGGTTCCACCTTGGGACCTTAATTTGGTCCTTTCTGTCCTTATGGACCATCCCTTTGAACCTCTTGAGTCAATCCCCCTCAGGTTGCTATCCTTTAAGTCCGCTTTTCTCATAGCTATCACTTCAGCCAGAAGGGTGGGGGAGATCCACGCTCTATCATGCAGGCCTCCATATCTAACCATCCTTGATGATAGGATTGTACTGAGACATGAGCCCTCCTTCTTACCGAAAGTTTTTTCTAAATTCCACTGCCAACAAGAGATCTCCTTACCTTCCTTCTGCGCAGGGGCTAGGTCTTCAGGGGAAAGACGCTTTCACCATCTAGATGTACGCAGATGTATTCTGGGCTACCTGGAAGCCACCAAAGGACTACGAAAATCCGACCGTCTTCTGGTCCAGTATGCAGGCCGAAATAGGGGGCAGGCAGCTTCAAAAATTACTATAGCCCGTTGGATAAGAATGACCATTGCAATGGCCTATACAGTTAAGGGTCTTACTCCTCCAGGGGGCCTTAAAGGGTTTCTACCACTTAGGTGTCACATATTTGGCTGTCAGACACTAGCGATCCGCTAGTGTCTGCTCTGGCCAACCATCCTAATATAATTGCTTTTGGGGCGGTGGTTTGGCTAAAAAAACTACTTTTATTAATATGCTAATGAGCCTCTAGGTGCTATGGGGGCGTCATTAGCACCTAGAGGCTCCGTCTACCTTCAGAAACTGCCGCCCCCAGCGCGTCCCTCCAGCCCGCCCATCTCCTCCTGAATGCGATCCTCGTATGTATTCTGCGCATGCGCAGTAAATGTCTGACAGCTTCCCTGCTCAGACATCTCCACTGCGCCTGTTCCTCGGAGCACTATGGCGTCATCGCGCAGGCGCAGTGGAGATGTCTGAGCAAGGAAGCGGTCAGACATTCACTGCGCATGCGCAGAATACATACGAGGATCGCATTCAGGAGGAGATGGGCGGGCTGGAGGGACGCGCTCGGCGGCGGCAGTTTCTGAAGGTAGACGGAGCCTCTAGGTGCTAATGACGCCCCCATAGCACCTAGAGGATCATTAGCATATTAATAAAAGTAGTTTTTTTAGCCAAACCACCGCCCCAAAAGCAATTATATTAGGATGGTTGGCCAGAGCAGACACTAGCAGATCGCTAGTGTCTGACAGCCAAATATGTGACACCTAAGTGGTAGAAACCCTTTAAGGCCCATTCAACCAGAGCAATCTCCACCTCCTGGGCAGAATCTGCCTCCGCCTCCTTGTCACAGATCTGCCAGGCCGCTACGTGGGCTAGTCCTTCCACCTTTTTTAACCATTATAGGTTGGACGTTCAGTCCAACTCGGATTTGTCGTTTGGACGTAAAGTCCTGTCTGCGGCAGTCCCCCCCTAATGGATTCCTTTGTTATTCCTCCTGCTGAAGTGCCGTTGTGGGAGGCGTACGGAAAAGATGATAATTACTCTTACCGGTAATTGGATTTTCCGTATAGCCTCCACAACGGCACTGGGTTTTTTCCCACCCATAAATTTCTTGCATATTTTATCTATTATAACTTGATTTATATCTCCCTACAAATAAAAGGTTACTTCTTCAGCATCATCCTGGTTCCTTTGGTATTTACTGGAGAAGGTAATGGGGAGGAGGCATTTATTCTTCTGCTTTCTACGTCGTTTCCTGCCCCTGGGGGCGGGGTTCCCTCCTGCTGAAGTGCCGTTGTGGAGGCTATACGGAAAATCCAATTACCGGTAAGAGTAATTATCATCTTTTACAGTACAAATTACGGTAATTTATTAAGTTAATGCGCGAAGCAATAACTTCGGCTCATCGGAGCAAATATATTTTAATACTGTACGGAGCTCCTGCTCCGTACAGTATTAGAACAAAGTTTTATGCAAATCAACTTCGAATGTTTTATCCGAAGTCAATTCGCTCATCCTCAATTGGAGAAAAATAAACAAAAAACATATTGCAAAAGTGTACATACCCTTTAAGCTAAACAATGTAGAGTTCAGCATTGCACCTAGAGGCTCTGCTCTCTCTGTAACCGCCACTCCCTCTGCACTGTGATTGACAGGACCAGGCAGTAAGACGTCATCACACCTGGTCCTGTCAAATCAAAGTGCAGAGGGTTCAGCAGCGCACATGTAACAGGTCAGCCAGTGTCATAGGTACAGATCTGCTGACAGATGCCCTTTAAAGGATATATTGAGATACGCAAACAGCAATGGTTTCATTACGGAATTATAGATATCTCATTATCCATCCATCATATAGCTTTTTAGGTTTCAGGTAAATACATCACATTATTTCTAACGATGGCCCTGCACACTACAATGCGCTGCCTTTCTCTTACATTTTCATTCTTGGCTCTGAAAAACTGGATCATTACGCTGATCGACCCAGATATCAGGAAAAGCAGACGGACGTGATTTAGAACTTACATCTCCGTAGATGAGTGGGTTCAGGTCTGGCACATACATTTCCGGATAGACGTTATTCAGATACCATGAAAAATTCTTGCATTGAAGGTTTTGTCGTAAACTGTATCTTTTTGATAAATCTCCATAAGATTTCTATTAAAGGAAAATATAAATAAATAAAAAAAAAGAACAGCAGTGTGAAAAATATCCAACAAAGATACCTAAAAGCAACTGAACTTCTACATATAGAGGATCCTTGAAGACTCCGATCTGTGCATCCTTACACTTTTAGTGCTTTAAGGCCGGGGCTACACTTTGACTTTTTGTAGCACGAATGATTGATTTTAACTATTATATGATGCTGCAGTCCACGAGATTGCAGTCATGTCAACTGCTGCTGTAGTTTAATAGTTACAATCAGTCACTGTACAGTGGCAGTGTAGCCCTAGCCTAACACTACAGAAACATTTACTAAGACTAGACTGCTATCCGAACGACGAGCCAATCAAACTGAATTCAAACTGGAATGGTCCCATTAGGTGGTTAGGGCAGCATGTTACGGTGTCTGTCTACCATGCTGTTCTCACTATCACTATCATTGCTTTTAGCAAATCCAAACTGTCATAGGGCAATCATAGTGGCTCAGTGGTTGCAGCGCTGGGGTCCTAGGTTCGAATCAGACCATGGACAACATCTGCATGGAGTTTGTATGTTTTCCCCGTGTTTCCTCTAGGTTTTTCGTTTCCTCCCACACTCCAGACATACTAATAGGGAACTCGATGCTAATGTCCGTAAAGGGCTGCGGAATATGTCAGCGCTATATAAATGCATCAAACAAATAGATAAAATAAATCATGGGCCAGTGTAACGGCAGTCCATGCAGTCTATATTCAACCGCCTTCACCGACATGAGGCCCCCAATCCCCAAACTTGTTTTGCTAGAACTCCTCAGGGATAACGGGGCAATGATGGTAACTGTTCATATGACGCCACAATGGAGTTTAGTTTGTCCACATTCAGGCGATTTCTCTTTCTTTGCTGCTGCAACTTCATTGGACAGTCCTTGAATATAAATGTCTGCCACAGAGCACGATGGCAAGAGAAACTGGCGAGGAGTCAAGTACGAGCAGACCTTCTACATAGACTAAGTGCAGAAGGAATGACCGGTGAACCAAGGTCATTAAGGTTTTCCCCTCTACCATCTGTAATTTATGCATCCAGATTACAAAAGACTTTCAAACATCTCTACCAGAGCTGCACCAATGGCTTTTGGGATCGCTTGATATTCGGAGAGAGAAGTTGGGCTCACCCACCTGTTGGACAATGTTTGCAGCTTCCCGATTTCTTCGGTAAAATATTTCTTTGAAACCATCCATCCACACTTCGGCCAGGCGCACCTGGTTTCGGATGATCACCTGAGTGCCTTTAGGAAAGGTATGAGGACTCTTGCTGCGGAATACATGACCGACAACTGAACAGGGCAGGATTTCCAGCTGCCCTCCGCACTGCCACACCTGTACACACAAAGAGGAAATGTTCACTGACAGGGTTACACCGTGATTACCGTAAAAATCAAACATCATATAGTACATGACAATATCTTTCCAACAAAGATAGAACCAGCCCTAGACCTCACGTGGATCCAGAGATCTCCCCATTCATTGCTCTGCTAGATTTATTTCAGGCTGGCAGCTCAGGGGGCATGTCCTTTCTGATGCAGCACTCTCCCTGGAAGGTCTAGCTCACATATGCTTTGGAGGCTCGGCACAGGACCTCTGTTGCAGATTCCATCCAAAACAGCCTGAATGCAGGACTTGTTTTTCGCCAAAAGAGTTTACTCCGAAACTAAAACTAAACAGACCCCATTATAGTCAGGGGGATCCATTTGACAGAGTTTGATTCAGTTTTGTCCTGGATCCAGAACTTCTGTCATTTTCATTGCTCTGCTCCTCCAACATAGCAGAAGAATAAAAATAACTAGCGGTGATGTGAACAAGCCCTAACTGTCTCAGCTTCTAACAGTGAATACAGTTGAAGGATGGAACTGAGCATGTGCGTCCACTTCAGCACTGTTACTGAGGTGGACAGAGAAACACCAGGTGGTAATATACAGATACACCCTGCTGAGTAGCTCAGTGGCTGTAATACATTTTGAATAATAAACAATTACAAAAGTATTCCGATTCAGGAGCTGGTGTGAAAAATGTAGAATATTTTGTGTGGCACAATCTCTTTTAAAACAATTAGATCTACAGCAAAGACTACAAAAATGAGGCATCTGCAGATTTCAGACAGATATACTTACTCTAAAAGACATTTCTATATTTTCACCGCCCCATATCTCCATATCTTCATCATAACTTCCAATGTGCTCAAAGTATTCCTTGGAAATCGAGAAGAGACCTCCAGCAAAAGTTGGTGTCCTACAGGAAAGATCAACATTAAAATAGTAATCAAGGAGGAAATCTCCATGGAGTTAATAAATTTCTCTTTTTTGACTGAAACGTGCCCTCAGACAACAACTTTGACAGTAGATAATTGGACAGGCTGCAATAAAACTGAGCCAAATCTTTGTTTCTGGCAGCACCAAGTATTTTCAATTTATAGGTCCCTTAAACGGAGTGCATCAAATAAATATTTTACAAACTAGAACCTAATACGGATCTGTATTCTGTATTTCTAATCTGTTTTCATTTCCTTCTTGTACATTTTTAAATTTATTTTCTGTACACGATTATGGGGGCAGTCAACTTGCCGGAGCTGCTATTAACAGTATTCAGAGATCTGCTTTACAGCAGCCACATGGGCCATAGGACAAAATAGACTGGAGTTGAAGGCTTACAAATGTGTGCTGCCCGTTGCCATATTACAGACCGCATTTGCGGATCCGCACTGTTCCGTGTGCATTCTGCATTATGGATGCAGACCCATTCACTTCAATTGGTCTGCAAATCCGGAGATGCGGAATGGAACCCTACAGAAGAGCTATGGATCTGTAGGGTTTCGTCCCGTACTTCCGTTCCGCAAAAAGAAAGAACATGTCCTAAATTTTTGCGGAACGGACGGAATGCGGACCCATTAAAGTGAATGGGTCTGCGATTCGCTGCAGCTGCCCAACGGTGGGCGGGTGTTTGTTTGTGCATTTGCGGGCCGCAGCACGGCTACGGGGCGCACATGTTCGTGTGCAATAGGCCTAAGGGAGAGTTTTCTATAGAGCTGTCATTGTGCAGGGAGGAAAGTAGATAAGCTCTGTCCAGCATCTACTGGTGGATCCTGCACAACCTATCGATCATTGTAATCCTGCTTGTGATGAAAAGGAGATGACTGCTGAGAAGTGATCTCTGCAGAACAGGGAGTGAGACTATTATTAGGCCTAGAATCCAAAGTAAAAACTGCAGGACTTTAGTAAGATACAGTACAGACCAAAAGTTTGGACACACCTTCTCATTCAAAGAGTTTTCTTTATTTTCATGACTATGAAAATTGTAGATTCACACTGAAGGCATCAAAATTATGAATTAACACATGTGGAATTATATACATAACAAAAAAGTGTGAAATAACTGAAAATATGTCATATTCTAGGTTCTTCAAAGTAGCCACCTTTTGCTTTGATTACTACTTTGCACACTCTTGGCATTCTCTTTATGAGCTTCAAGAGGTAGTCACCTGAAATGTTTTTCACTTCACAGGTGTGCCCTGTCAGGTTTAATAAGTGGGATTTCTTGCCTTATAAATGGGGTTGGGACCATCAGTTGCGTTGTGGAGAAGTCAAGTGGATACACAGCTGATAGTCCTACTGAATAGACTGTTACAATTTGTATTATGGCAAGAAAAAAGCAGCTAAGTAAAGAAAAACGAGTGGCCATCATTACTTTAAGAAATGAAGGTCAGTCAGTCCGAAAAATTGGGAAAACTTTGAAAGTGTCCCCAAGTGCAGTCACAAAAACCATCAAGCGCTACAAACAAACTGGCTCACATGCGGACCGCCCCAGGAAAGGAAGACCAAGAGTCACCTCTGCTGCGGAGGATAAGTTCATCTGAGTCACCAGCCTCAGAAATCGCAGGTCAACAGCAGCTCAGATTAGAGACCAGGTCAATGCCACACAGAGTTCTAGCAGCAGACACATCTCTAGAACAACTGTTAAGAGGAGAGACTGTGTGAATCAGGCCTTCATGGTAGAATATCTGCTAGGAAACCACTGCTAAGGACAGGCAACAAGCAGAAGAGACTTGCTTGGGCTAAAGAACACAAGGAATGGACATTAGACCAGTGGAAATCTGTGCTTTTTGATGGTCTGATGAGTCCAAATTTGAGATCTTTGGTTCCAACCACTGTGTCTTTGTGCGACACAGAAAAGGTGAACGGATGGACTCTACATGCCTGGTTCCCACCGTGAAGCATGGAGGAGGAGGTGTGATGGTGTGGGGGTGCTTTGCTGGTGACACTGTTGGGGACTTATTCAAAATTGAAGGCACACTGAACCAGCATGGCTACCACAGCATCTTGCAGCGGCATGCTATTCCATCCGGTTTGCGTTTAGTTGGACCATCATTTATTTTTTAACAGAACAATGACCCCAAACACACCTCCAGGCTGTGTAAGGGCAATTTGACCATGAAGGAGAGTGATGGGGTGCTGCGCCAGATGACCTGGCCTCCACAGTCACCGGACCTGAACCCAATCGAGATGGTTTGGGGTGAGCTGGACCGCAGAGTGAAGGCAAAAGGGCCAGCAAGTGCTAAGCATCTCTGGGAACTCCTTAAGACTGTTGGAAGACCATTTTAGGTGACTACCTCTTGAAGCTCATCAAGAGAATGCCAAGAGTGTGCAAAGCAGTAATCAAAGCAAAAGGTGGCTACTTTGAAGAACCTAGAATATGACATATTTTCAGTTGTTTCACACTTTTTTGTTATGTATATAATTCCACATGTGTTAATTCATAGTTTTGATGCCTTTAATGTGAATCTACAATTTTAATAGTCATGAAAATAAATAAAACTCTTTGAAGGAGAAGGTGTGTCCAAACTTTTGGTCTGTACTGTAGATAGATGGTGACATGGAAAATTAAAATTAAAAAGATCTCCTAAAACGTTTTAAAATTGTTAACATAAAAACAATAGGTCATTTTCTGATGACACATTCCCTTTAAAAATACATCAGAGTCTACAAATGCAATCAGTGCAGCAGGAATTATTCCCTGACCACATTGTAGAGGATGGGAATCTTCAGCAATCAAGAAAGAAATCTCTAGCAATCAGCATCAAAAGGGAAGAATGAACGTAACCCCCATATCAATCAGGTCTATAAAAATGCTAACAAGCCTACCCACTCGTCAGAAAGTGTTATAAAATATGTATGACATCCTATACCCCCACCATCACCCTCATGTCCTGGTGCAAGCGAGTACAGTACTACTCCACATAGGATATTTGGCTAAAGAAGATCAGGCAAAAAGAGGATGACAGACAGAGAGCCCAGATTTCTTTTACAGCAGCATGCTATTTGTTGCTTTAGTTAAAGGGGGACTATTGTGGGGCGGAGATGCCTTGGAGGAGACCACTTATAATATCCAGCAGTATGGGAAACCTGCTGATCATTCAGCATTGACAATTTAGTATATAATGTGTGATATATTGGCGTCTCCTGTCCAGTATGCCATGGGCGCCTCTCCTCTCTCCCCTCTGTTCTCCCAGCAGCTCTGACCCGTCTGCTTCATCCGGCCGCTGGTCACATCTTCTCTGGCATGCGGCAGCCTTCTCTTGCCAACAAAGCCTCTCCCTTCTGCCTGTATGATGCTCCCTCCAGCTCTTAAAAGGGCTAAAGTGCACCCTAATTTACTCAAACCTATGGATAGCCACCTTTGGATACTTAAGACATCTTCCCCTATGAAGAAGGTGCCTGAGAAATAGGTTATTTAGCTTCCAGTTCCTTCAAATGTGTGCAGTTTCGTTCGTCTGCTTGTATATACCTACTTCTGCCTGATTCCTGGATTCTGACCCTCCAGTGCCTGAACTGACTTGCACTAAATATTGAACCTTTGTTGCCTGCCCTGACCTTGGACCATTTACTGTAATGCATGAACTCCACCAGCCCTGACTTCAGCCTTTCTTGATCTATCTGTGCTCTATACCAGTGCCTCTCTCCCCAGGCTACACCAGGAGGTAGCAGCCTGGTGGCTCCCCGGCAGCAAAATAGAGATCCCAGTACAGGGGGTTAAAGGGTGAAATCCAGGGTACTGCTAGGATAATGCCCATAGAATTAGCCCAAAGTCAAAGCTGTTGGTTGACACAGTGGTTCCACATCAACTTTTGCAACAATAGGCCTCAAGCAGTGCAGACAAGAACTGGAGGTGTTGCTCATACATCACTGCTTTCTTTTTCAGACCTGATCGCTCAAGTATGATAGTTAAGGGCAGGGCCAGCTCCATCCTGGGGAGACCCCTAGACCCAGTGTAGATGGTAGGTGAGAGAAGAATATTGACCCCCTCTGCCTCTAAGTTAGTTGTCTGACTGACTGACAACCAGTTTGTGCACTCTTACAGCTCTTTGTTCTTCTTCCAGTATCCTGAAATACAAAGCTGCACAAGAACGGAACCAGGAATGTATCATTACAAAACCAGAAAAACTTGCCAAGCAGAAGTCTTGGAAAGAAGTATGACAAACTATAGGTTGTCAATCACCTTAAGAAGTCGAATTTTTAGCACCGGACCGACCAGAATAACTCAAGCTTAGCCTTACTGATGCATATTGTATATGGTCTTATCATCTTACTTTATTGGGTAAGTCTCATCTTTCCTTTTCTTGTTCTCCAAACTCGGGACGGTTTCCCATCCAAATCCCAAGCCCCAATCAAAGTTCCCCCGGTTGCGATTGTTTCCGTATGGTGACGGGTTGTTAAACTCAAAAGTCACGAGGTCAATGGTGACAATATCTGGACTGACGACAGCGGTATAATTCTCTGCAATTCTTGCCAACAAGGTCTCCAGCCAACCATAGAAACACTCACCTAGGAACATACAGGGGAATTAGTACATGTAATAAAAAGTGCGCATTTTTCACAGTGTACAAGCCGGGTGGTTGTCAGTTTGTGGCGCGCTATTTTCAGCTTCTTGTGCCAATTTTATACTTATAATTCACTTTTTGTACTTTCAGTATGTGCCATTATGGGATTTTAATGGAGATGCTGAGTCTTAGATTACAGGTTCTCTGCAATAAATTCCTAAAATGGTTGTGTACAGACAACATCTGATGTTCAAAAGAACAGACCATTAGTAATGTGAGGCTATAAAACTACATACAGTTAGTGCTGGGTCCATCCCCTGACTTTTATAAGACAGGTTTATAATAGCACCAGGGCAAGCATAGGCCTTGTTCTTTCCATACCTATGCATAGACAGCATTTTATGTTCTTTACCTTCTATAATCCCGTTTGTCTTTAGGGACAATATTCTGTACCCATATATCTCTTTAGAAAGGAATAGCACTTACAGCACACTGTTTTTCTACTGGGTTAAATGGGTATTCCAACTTCACAATATTAATAGACCATCAATATCGGATTGGTGAAGGTCCATCTCTCGGCACACTCACCGATCACAGCCTGAAGGGCCCACAGCACTTGGGCAAGGGCTGCAGCCTATTCAATGTTTACCTGCTACAGGGTAGCGAAGTGGATATGTTACCTCTCCTGACATGTCTGTTCTTTGGATTGGATTCCCCCACTTGATAATCATCTATTCTTTTGACTTTGTGTGTATCCCCTTTCCTGAGGATAATATCGTGAAGCCATAATACCACTATAAATATAAGGCCCCTTGTCCGTGATTGATGGCTCCAGAAATAAATGGCGCAGGCACATCATTCTCCCTTACGGGCGGACTGCTCATGCACTAGCCATCTATGAGGCTAGTACCAAGCGTGATACATTTGTTCAAGGCGATGACAACAATGTCGTCAAACGCTGGAGCCACCGATCAAGGTCAAGGAAAAGGCGTTGGGCAACTAAGCTACAAATATATAGTTCATGTTATTTAAGACCCCTTAACTTCACAGTAATATACCTTAGGCCATATGTAAACTGTAAGGTCACAGGTTCATAAAATCTGCTTGACGTCACATCAAGCGGTCATCATTTAACTGATACACTTGGCCTCAAATAGACAAATATCTTCCATATAAAAACATGGCTTCTTGCAGAGTTACGATCGGTGACTACGCTGTAGTGCAGCAAAATGGACATACTACTGGCCTCGGTTCCTCCCTTATGCTTTACACTCAGACTACAATCAGATAAATACCAATGGAAAAAAAGGAGACACTGGAGCCTTAGTAAAGGGGGCCCTAGAGCCCCCCCCCCCCCCCCCTTTAATTTACAGGTGGGGGAGGGTACATCATCTCATGTCCTATAACCAGTTACACCATTACTTACAATGTGCATCCAAAAATGTCAAAGTGTCACCCGTTGCTACTGAAGCACCGAGCAAACGAGCGGAGATCAGTCCTTTTCTTTCCCTCTGTCGGACCACCTTCACTATCTGAAACGGCTTTACGTACTCATCCAGCTTATCCTTTAAGTATTCTGAAAAATACATAAAGTACAAATTTATGGCTGTAAACTTATTTCTTCATTAAATGCCAACAAAATAGTAGGGTTTGATATAATTTACATATAATGCACGTCAAAGGAGTCTGCGTTTCTTACCAACACTATATGGACAGTACACGTTACACCTACAGGCGCTTCTACAACATCTCATTCTAAATACATAGGCATCAATATGGAGTTGGTGCCCCCCTTTGCAGCTGAAACAGCTTCTACTTTTCTAGGAAGGCTTTTTGCTAGATTTTGGAAAGTATCTGTGGGAAATGTTGCCCATACATTCAGAAGATCATTTTGTGAGGTCAAACATTGATGTTCGCAATCTCTGTTTTAGTTCATGTCAAAGGTGTTGGATGGGCGTGAGCTCATGGCTCTGTGTAGACCACTCAAGTGCTTCCAGACCAAACTCGCCTAACCATGTCATTATGCAATGTGTCAGTTTGGTGGAGGAATAATGCTATGGGGTTGTTTATCAGGGGTTAGCCTAAGCCCCTTAGTTCTTGTGAAGAGCATACCAAGACGTTTTGGACAATCATAAGCTTCTAACTTCATGGAGACAGCTTGGAGAAGACCCTTTTGTGTTCCAGCATGACTGTGTCCCAGTGCACAAATCAAGGTCCATAAAGGAATGGTTGGGTGAGCTTGGTGTGGAAGCATTTGACTAGTCTACAGAGCCCTGACCTCAATCCCATCCAACATCTTTGGGATGAATATCGGAGTCTGACTTCACAAACGCTCGCCTAAATAATTGGGCAGAAACTTCCACTCTTGTAGAAAGCCTGTCACTGACTGCCCTGTGAGAGGTCTGAGAAGATCAGATAGACTTGCAGCACGTGAGTCTGACAGGTCTTTCTGTTTTAACTTGCTGTCTTTTGTTGTGGGCTGAATCTCACCTCTCCACAGGTTCTGCTCATTTGCGGTTTAGCAGCTCTATTTAAGCCCGCCTCTCACTGCAGACCTTGTGGTTGCCATTTCCTTCTGGAGTTCTAAGCTGGTTGTTAGTGGTTCTCCTGCTTCTTACTCATCTCAAGCCAAGTCCTCCTGTTTCTACTTTGTGTGTGTGTTGTGTCTACGTCTCAGGGACACGCTGGTCCCTTCACGGTGGAAGGTCCCGGCAAGTCTCATCCCAGCTCCCTAATTTAGGGTTTGTGACAGTTTGAGCAGGTCTTAGGTTCCGGTGTATGAGTTCTTCCACCATCAGGATTAGCTCATACTGTCAGCCGTCAGGGAGAGGCTCAGGGATAAGTAGGAGGTTACCATCCCCCTCCGCACTAGCTTTGGAGCCTAGTCTGTGTTAGGCTGAGTTCACACGGGCGCAATGCATGAGGTGAACGCATTGCACCCGCACTGAATCGGGACCCATTCACTTTTATGGGGCTGTGTACATGAGCAGTGGTTTTCACGCATCACTTATGCGTTGCGTGAAAATAGCAGAATGTTCTATATTGTGCGTTTATCACGCAACGCAGGCCCCATAGAAGTGAATGGGGCCGAGTGAAAATCACAAGATGACAGTCTATTCACTGTATTATTTTCCCTTATAACATGGTTATAAGGGAAAATAATAGAATTCTTTAATACAGAATGCTTAGTAGGTGGTCAATTGAGGGTTAAAAAAATAATAATTAACTCACCATCTCCTCTTGATCGCGTAGCTGCCAGTCTCTTCTTACTTCTTTAATCATGAGCTGCCGACTAAAGGACCTGTGGTGACATCACATCACATGGTCCAATCACATGGTCCATCACCGTGGTGATGGACCATGTGATCTGACATCACCACAGGTCCTTTAGCCGGCAGCTCATGATTAAAGAAGTAAGAAGAGACCGGCAGCTACGCGATCAAGAGGACGAGGTGAGTTAATTATTTTTTATTTTTTAACCCTCAATTGACCACCTACTAAGCATTCTGTATTAAAGAATGCTATAAATTTCCCTTATAACCATGTTATAAGGGAAAATAACAACATCTACACAACACTGAACCCAAACCTCAACTTCAGTGAAGAAGTTCGGGTCTGGGTACCACAGTCAGTTTTTTATCAAAACGCACAGCAATTGGGTACCTACTCGCGCGGGTTTTCCGCAGTACACCCGGGACGCATCCTGAACAAATCAGTCACGCCCGTGTGAACTCAGCCTTACTGTTGAAGTTTGTTTATTTAGTGTTCTTCCTTTCCCCACTTACCATGAGAAAGCCATTCCAGAAAAGCAACAAGCCAACTTCATGTTAATGGCTGGGATCATAGTTTTTGCTAGGTAGGATGCACGCCGCCACCTGTTGGAAGTTACACCTGAGCCTCTCTTCCATGTTACAAGGGGGATGAGAGGACTGCAGTGTCAGTGGAGACTGGGATACGCTCTGGCTAACACTGGGGGGGGGGGGGACGCACAATGTGGAGGACACAAGGGTTAATTCTGGAGATCAATGGGGAGCACATTGCAGATGACACTTGGGAACATGGGGATCATTCATGAAATATTTTACCTACATCAAGGTAAACTGTACGGTGCACAGACACATAACCAGCAGCGAATTGTAAAGTCAATGCCAATAAGAATCTAGAAGAATTCTCAGTGTGGTTCTGAATGCGGATGGACTATGTAGGTGTGCGGGAACTGTACATCAGTCATTACAGAACTTGATCGACAGACCACAAAATTCAGTTTAAAAGTAGAATTTTACTGCATGAAAAAGCTTCAATTTTCATTAATTTCTTCAAACGCCACTCTTCCCAGCTTACCATCTGTACTGGCGTCGTCCACCATTATAATCTCCTTCAGAAGAATGGCAGGGGATGTATACATGACGCTGTAGACGGTGCGAAGCAATGTGGACCAGGCTTCATTGTGGAACACGATTATGATGCTTGTCGTGGGCAGTGGAGGGCACCTCTTGAACTTTTGCTCAATGCACCTTTAAGAAGGTAAAAGAGGTGAATAGTTAGAGGAGCTGTCACCTCTCCTGACAGGTCTGTTTTAGTAACTACTTGCAGCCCCCATGTAATAACCATTCGGGGTCATCTATTATTACGACTCTATGTTGTTCATTCCTGCAAAAAGTTATGAATGAATTACTAGTTTGCAATGTAGGTCCAGATGGGTGTTACCAGTTGGGGGGGTGTCCCTGTATAGTCTGTCAGCACTGATTGGATGATGTAGGACTGTGCAGGGACACACCTCAAACTGATAACACCCATCTGGACCTTCACTGCAAACTTCTAGCAGGAATAATAAGGAAATGGCACAACATAGAGTCAATATAATAGATGTTCCAGAATAGTTATTACACAGTGAATGCAAAGAGTTAGTAAAACAGATATGTCAGTTGAAGCGACAGGTCCTATTTAAATAGAATCAACATAGTAAATTTAAAAAATCAATACTATAATAAAAAATTAATTCACTTTCCTTCAGGGGTTTCTTTAAGGCCACTTTCACATCTGCTGTTTCCTTTTCGGGTTTTGAGATCTGGCACAGGCTCTCAAAATCGCAGCACAATGCTTCAGTTTTGTCCCCATTCATTGTCAAAGGGGACAAAATTGAACAAACAAACGGAGCACCAGTTTGTTGCGTTCCCATGCTGGACACAAAATCGCTGCAAGTAGTGTATTTGTGTGAGGCATGGGAAACTGAATAAACTGGGCCCGGCACAAGAAACTGGTGGATCCGTTTTTTTCCGGACTAATCCGGTGCCCATTGGCTTACAATGGTCTTAGTTTAGGATCCGGTTTCTTCATTTTTAATACAAAGAGCATTTTGCTCTGTAGGACCCAGCACATCCATGCTTTACACAGACAGCCCATTGATTTCAAAAAGATCCGTAATGCTTTGGCTGGCCTGCAGGAGCGCAGCAGGAAAACCAAACACATGCTAGAGAAACTCTTTAAAGGGATTCTGTCACCTCCCCTAAGCCAAAAAACGATTTTAAAGCAGCCATGAAGCACAGCTTACCTTGATTAAGCTGTGCTCTTTTATCTTGTAATCCGTCCAGCAGTTACTGCAAAAAATGACTTTTATTGATATGTAAATGAGTCCTGAAGGGGCCCAGAGGGGCGTTTTGTTCTTCTTAGAGAGCCCAGTACCGCCCCTCTTACAGTGCCCAGCCCGCCTTCCTTGCACTGTCTAACCGCCCCCAGCCTGCCACAGCCTCTCCTCCCCCTCCCTCACGCCGAACGAACTCTCGCACAGGCGCAGTACCCACTGAGGGCTGCGTCTGTGCGATCAGCAGGAGACTGAGGGCAGGAGCTTCATCCTCGTCACTGGGCATGCGCCGAGCCCAGTGACGTCCGATGCTCGCTCTTCCCTGCTGACTGAGGGAAGAGCGAGCATCGGACGTCACTGGGCTCGGCGCATGCCCAGTGACGAGGATGAAGCTCCTGCCCTCAGTCTCCTGCTGATCGCACAGGCGCAGCCCTCAGTGGGTACTGCGCCTGTGCGAGAGTTCGTTCGGCGTGAGGGAGGGGGAGGAGAGGGAGGAGAGGCTGTGGCAGGCTGGGGGCGGTGGTTAGACAGTACAAGGAAGGCAGGGCTGGGCACTGTAAGAGGGGCGGTACTGGGCTCTCTAAGAAGAACAAAACGCCCCTCTGGGCACCTTCAGGACTCATTTACATATCAATAAAAGTCGTTTTTTGGAGTAACTGCTGGACGGATTACAAGATAAAAGAGCACAGCCTAATCCAGGTAAGCTGTGCTTCATGGCTGCTTTAAAATAGTTTTTTGGCTTAGGGGAGGTGACAAAATCCCTTTAAAGGGGTTGTCTGCTTTTCCCATATTGATGGTCTATGGTCAGCCAAGAGCGCTGCAGTCTCTCTAAACAGCTGATCGGTGGGGGTGCCAAGAGTTGGACCCCCACCAATCTGATATTGATGACCTATTCCAAGGATAGGTCATCAATATAGGAAAGCGGACAACCCCTTTAACGAGTCGAGTGTCCCAGCAGTGGGCACTCTGTTCTCATCTTATTTTCAAGAGATCCTTCTAATTAAAAGATTTGACAGAATATACAGACTTATGAAAAAAATTGCGAGAAACACATACTCAGGGGGCCTGGTGTCAGGTCCTAGGTCTCGGTGAAGTGAAATCCTATCACTAGCAAATAAATTAAAACAATGTTTCTTTTCTCCTTCTTCCATTTCTTTCTTTTCCTCGGGGCTGAGTTTATCCGGTGTGAATGGTTTTCCAGATGCTCCGGGGGCATGAGGGTCCAGGGGTGGCCTCTCCAGGTAAGGCCTCAGCTCTGCTGCGGTGTAGTACCCAGGTAGACAAGGTCTTTTGCCATCAGTGTCCTTCTGTTTTTCAGGGGCATTAATCTGCATTTTTGGCACAGAGTCTTTAAAATTATTCACAGCATCAATCATCATGTCCAACATTTTCTTTTTTTTTACGTGAGCCCCTCCTTCTCTGGTCAGCTCGTCCATCTCTCGGTCAACTACTTCTTTTTGGATTAAAAACACAAATCCCATAAAAATAAGAGTCGCTGCAGCGAGTTTCCAATGGATGAAGCGCTGGCCCAACACCAGCCTCTTAAAGTTTGTCATTGTTTTTTTTGGGCTTCTCGGGCTGGGAAATAAAAAAAAGTCTACTGTGAAGGTTTCATCGTGGGTAATGTAAAGTCATCGCTGCATCACCTGGAAAATAAGAAAGACTGTTAGGAGGCCCCTGAACATGAAGTAAGACAAGTAGCCATTGCCATGGACTCATACGTACATGTCTCATATTTAGAGATGTCGAAAAAAATAAAAAAATAAAAAGTACTCTACGACAAAAGTAAATTGTGATATACCGTAGATACATTATGATACAGTACAATTACAGCGGTACCACATTTATATAGTTTTTCTTGCGTTTTAATAGTAAAATAAAAAAAGACTTGGGAAAAAAAAAATTATAATAATCTTACCTCCATAACTGTATATAGATAGATATCTATGTCTATAGAGCTGAGTACTGTATTTTTTTTGCAGGGCAATCTGTACATTTTATCGATACTATTTTGGAGTGTGTATAATTTTTTGAACATGTTTTATAAATTTCTATTTATAGGAGGTGAAGGACTGAAAAAAGTGGTGAAATATGTGATTACACTTGACCGGTAATCTTTTTTCCTTGAGCCTATGACAGCACCCTTTGATAGCGTCCGCCCCCTCCTCAGGTGAGGAAACAGGAAACACAACCACTTTAAAGGAGGTACCAACCTCCCTCACGCCAGTACTATTTCAAGAACTAAGGAAACAAACATCTCATACCAATAAGAAACCTATATATATCTATCACATTTTTATTTTCATTTTTTGGGGGAAGGGAATTAAGCGGATGCAGTCATAGGCTCAAGTAAAAAAAGATTACCGGTAAGTGTAATCACATATTTCCCCCCCTCCTCTATGACAGCACCCTTGGATCTATAAGCGAGATCAGATTAGGGAGGGACAACTGCCCGAAGGACTTTACATCCAAATACTAGACCCTCTTGAGAAGGTAACTGAAGCCTGTAATGCCCGAAAAACGTGTGGGGAGAACTCCAGGTGGCAGCCTTACAAATTTGGTCAATGGAGGCAGAGGCTCTCTCTGCCCAGGACGTAGAGACCGCTCTGGTAGAATGGGCACCAAATCCCGTCGGCGGGGGAACCCCCCTGGAGGAATAAGCTAACAGAATAGCCTGTCTTATCCATCTGGCTATAGTTTGTGAGGAAGCAGCAGAACCTTTTTCTTGGCATTGAAAAGAAATGAGGAGCTTAGAGGAAGATCTCCAAGATTGGGTGATTTCCAAGTACTGTAATAAACATCTCCTGACATCTAAACAATGGAATTCTGATAATTTTTTAATTTTTTAGAGAGGCACAAAAAGAAGGCAAGATGATATCCTGAGAGCGATGAAAGGAAGAAGACACCTTAGGAAGGAGCCGGTGAAATAATCACCCGATCTTCCAAAATGTTTAAATATGGCTTTTCCGTAGAGAAGGCTGAGATTTCACTTACTCTCCTAGCTGATGTAATGGCTAGTAAAAAGGCTAACTTCAATGTTAAGACCCTTATGGAGTTCTCTTTAATGGGCTCAAAGGGCTCTGACATAAGGGCGGACATAACTAGATTTAGATCCCATTGAGGAACTCTAAACTTTTTGTACTGGGGCTAATTTAGAGATCGGCGTAATAAATCTTTTTATCCAGGGATGCTCAGCCAGCCTAAACTAAACAGAGCACTCAAGGCTGAAATGTGTACTTTTAGAGTACTAGGTCTAAGCTTCTTTCTCTATCCTTCTTGTGGAAATTCTAAAACTAAAGGCAAGTCAGGAGCTTCAAATACATTGACTGGTCCATTTGCAAATGCACAGAAGGCTTTCCAAACACGCAAGTAGATCTTGGACGCGACTGTCTTATGACTTGCTAAAAGAGTATTTACTACCTCTGATAGCCCCTTCTTCCTCAAAATCTGCCTTTCAACAGCCAGGCAGTCAAATGCAGATTTTCCACCTCTAAATGAAGGATGGAACCCTGAGTCAGAAGTCCCAGGAAGACTGGTAGGACCCAAGGGGAAGATACTGACATCCTGCGTAGCCAAGAAAACCCAAACCCTCCTTGGCCAAAAGGGAGCTATCATTATCACCGAGGCAGTCTCCTCTCTTATCTTCCTCAGTACTCTCGGCAGTAACTTCAATGGGGGAAAAGCGTAAAGAAGTCCCTCTCTCCAAGATTGAGCTAGGGCATCCACAGCAGACGGACGCTCTTCTAGAAAAAGAGAGAAGAATTTCTTTACCCTTCTGTTTCTGGTGGCAAAGAGATCGATGATTGGGAGACCCCATAATGCAACTATCTTGTTGAATATCTCCTGATTTAAAGAACATTCTCCCTGGCGAATGTAATGGCGGCTTAGGAAGTCTGCTGTTACATTCTCTTTTCCTTTTAAATGAACTGCAGAAATTGATAAGAATTTTCTGCCAGACAAAGATTTTTTTGACTGAGAGACATAAGACTCAGGGATTTTGTACCTCCCTGCCTGTTGATGTATGCCACCGCTGTCATGCTGTCTGAGTAAACCTGAACATTTCTGCCTTTTATTAGCTGAAGACTCATTAAGATGGCGTTTAATTCCCTGAAATTGTGAGATTGGGCCTGGATCTCCTGATTCCACTGACCCTGCAGGAGGAGAGATTCTATGTGAGCCCCCCAACTGAAAGGGCTTGCATCTGTGGTCAGGAATAAGACATTTTGTCTCTGCCATGGAACACCTCCATGAAGGTTTAACAGGTTCCTCCACCACTCCAGCGAGGAGAGCGTCTGGGGTGATAAATGAATCTCCGAGTCTAGGGACAAAGGATTTTTGTCCCACATTTCCAGAATTTGATGTTGGAGAGGTCTCGAGTGGGAGTGAGCCCACTCCACTCCGGAAATAGCCGCAGTCATGAGACCTAAGACTGACTTGGCCCCCCTCAGAGACACTGACTGGCGAGAGGAAAGCCACTGAACCCGGGATCTGATGAGGCAAGCTTTGAGAAGGGGAAGAAAACACATCTGTGTTCTGGAGTCTAGGGACATCCCCAAAAAGGTACACACTTGACTCAGCACTAGGCTGGACTTCTCTATGTTCAGGTCCCAACCTAACCTGTCTAATACCTCCCTGAACCATAAAATCTGCTGCTCTAGCCGATTTGACGTCTAAGAGAGAAGGAGAAAGTCGTCTAGATATGGGATAACGACCAGATCTCTCTCTCTCTCTCAGATGGGCCATCATTTCTGCCACAATCTTTGTGAATATTCTGGGGGCTTGAGATACCCGAAGGGAAGAGCCTGAAATTGTACATGAAGGATTTTGTCCTGCAACTGAACCGCTACTCTTAAGTATATCTGATGATCGGGATGTATTGGGACGTGATAGTATGCATCCCTGAGATCCAGGGATGCCATAAAACAGTCTGGAAACAGATTTAATATCACCAATCTGATTGTTTCCATACAAAAGTTCTTGTACACTAGATACTTGTTCAGAAGTTTTAAGTTTATTATCGTACGGTAGGTGCCATTTGGCTTTTTAAATTTTTTATTTTTTTTTTACAAAAAAATGTTGAGTAAAGCCCCTTTGCTCTTTCCTACATTGGGACTTCTAAAAGAACATTCTTTTACTAAAAGGGAAGATACTTCTGAAAACAAGGCCGCTTGTTTTTGGGGACTGGATCAATAGTCTGTTATAACGAATCTTTCTGGTGCCATTCTCAGAAAATTTATTTTGTAGCCCTCCGATAGGATGGAGATTATCCAAGGGCTGTTTGATATTTTCTTCCAATGTTCTGTGAAGAGAGAAAGCCAACCTCCTATCGGGGCTCTGGCGTCATTGTTACTGCTTTTTTAGGCCTCTGCACCAGAAAAAAGATAACCCTTGGATTTTCTAGTACTACTTGAAATCTGGCACACTTAACATATGGGACAATATGGCAAAGTCTGAACCACAATATGTTTAATACAGACACAATATGTTATGAACTGCTAGTTGATTCCCGTGGTACCTTCTAAGACCAACTACAGACCCGCGTCCCGGCTGTTTCTCAGTCGGCGTCCAGAGGATTTGATCGAGACATACCTGAAGACTCTGTCCTGCTTCCTTGAACGCCAGTTCCGCGAGTACCACCCACGTGGTGAATCAACCTCCAACCAAATGCGGACGCCGACAGAGAAACAGCCGGGACGCCGGTCTGTAGTTGGTCTTAGAAGGTACCACGGGAATCAACGAGCAGTTCGGGACAAATAAAGGTAAGCCCACGAAGTGGGTTATCAGTACCGGCATAAAAGGACTTTGCTGACCAGTGATTATATTTATTACAAAAATACATAATATATCCAACTTGATACAAACAAATTGCCATATTGGCTATACATCGTTTCTATTTTTTCTACCACTGCAGTGAGATATTTTGGGTTATACTGTTGCAACTAAGGGCATCAAATTGCGACTTCAGACTTAGGGCTCTTTCACACTTGCGTTCTTTTGTTCCGGCATAGAGTTCCGTCGTCGGGGCTCTATGCCGGAAGAATCCTGATCAGGATTATCCCCATGTATTCTGAATGGAGTGAAATCCGTTCAGGATGCATCAGGATGTCTTCAGTTCCGGACCGGAACGTTTTCTGGCCGGAGAAAATATTGCAGCATGCTGTGCTTTTTGCTCCGGCCAAAGATCCTGAACACTTGCTGCAAGGCCGGATCCGGAATTAATGCCCATTGAAAGGCATTAATCCGGATCCGGCCTTAAGCTAAACGTCGTTTCGGCGCATTGCCGGATCCGACGTTTAGCTTTTTCTGAATGGTTACCATGACTGCCAGGACGCTAAAGTCCTGTTTGCCATGGTAAAGTGTAGTGGGGAGCGGGGGAGCAGTATACTTACCGTCCGTGCGGCTCCCGGGGCGCTCCAGAGCGATGTCAGGGCGCCCCACGCGCCCCACGCGCATGGATGACGTGATCGCATGGACACGTCATCCATGCGCATGGGGCGCTTGGACGTCATTCTGGAGCAGCACGGACGGTAAGTATACCGCTCTCCCGCTCCCCACTACTACTATGGCAACCAGGACTTTAATAGCGTCCTGGCTGCCATAGTAACACTGCACACATTTTGAAGACGGATCCGTCTTCAAATGCTTTAAGTTCACTTGCGTTTTTCCGGATCCGGCGTGTAATTCCGGCAAATGGAGTACACGACGGATCCGGACAACGCAAGTGTGAAAGAGGCCTTACATTACAATTCAAGTAGTAGATACTTTGTTGCCATAACTCAGGATGCATAACAAATTGAACTGCTAGCTACCTATTTTGAGCCACTATACCTTTTTTTAACGTATTTGTGTGTTATTTGCCTTCAGCAAATATTTAACATCTTTTATATATTAACATATTGTGTCTGTATTAAACATTTTGTGGTTCAGACTTTGCCCATATGTTAAGTGTGCCAGTCTTCCATTGCAATTTATTTTATTTGAAGGGTGAATTCACATCTGAGCAGCTGACCGTGGTAGTGAGGAGGTGAGCTATTTTCATATAGACTCTACATTACTTGAAATCTGCCTGGATACATCTTGCCTCCTATAACCATTTCTATTTGGCTGAGGGCGAAAAGGTCTCTTATGAGACTGCTGGTTATTTGACGGGAAGCCCTTCTCCAGCAGGTCATCCAAGACAGGCCCAAATAAGAACTCTCCCTGACAAGGTATTGCACATAATTTTGCTTTGGAGGATGAGTCACCCTTCCAGTCCTTTAACCAGATGGCTCTACGAGCCGAATTAGAAAGGGCGGAAGCAGAGAATTTTAAAGAGTCAACAGAAGCTTTCGCAAGGAAATCAATGGCATTCAATATGGTTGGAAAGGAGGAAAGCAACTCATCTCTAGGGGTTCCCTCCTTAATATGAGCTTCTAATTCTTTCATCCATATCTTCAGGGATCTTGCAATAGAGGTGGCCACAATGGCAGGTCTAAAAGGCACCCGCTGTAGCCTCCCAGCTTTTTTAAAAATAAATCCAAGCCCTTCTATCAATGGGATCTTTCAGGGAACCAGAGTCCTCAAAGGGAAGGGCTGCTTCTCTGGAAATTTGGGCAACTGGGGTATCCAATACGCCAAAACATCCTCATCAAACGGGTATTTACGTTTTAAGTCAGAGGGAATAAAAAAATAAATACAAATGTCTATCTGGTCTACTCCACTCTTTTTTGAACAGCGGCAATATTTTCATGGACATCAAAACCCTTAATCTTTCTAGGACCCAGACCTTCAAACATGGAGTCTCTAACAGACTGTGCCTCTTTACAATTATCCAACCCCATGGTGGCTTTCACTATTCTGAGTAAGGAGCTAATATTTTCAGCCTGAAAAAGTGGCTTTCCCGCTAAATGATCATCAAGGGAGTCATCCGATGATGGTCTTTCTCCCTCTTCCTCCATTCCTGACAACAGTTCCTGGTCACTGGAGGGGGGAATAGAAGGGGCTGCAGAGGTGCTGGGGCGATTCTCCAGGAGGCTATTAACCAAATCCTTCACCGACTCCTTAACTTCATCCCGGATCATCTGCTTTAGGCTTGTCATAAGATTTGGGGCCTAATCCTCTAGTAGCTTGCCTACGCAGACTTGACAAATAGTTTTTTTCCCAGCCTGAGGGTAACTTTCTTACAAATAGCACACCCTTTATCTTTAGATCTGGAAACCCTTCTACTCTCCTTGGAAACCTAAATATAAAAATAGCCTTATAAGAAAATTAAGCTATAGAGATTTTGGGGTATTCACCCCTCTTACCCCACCACGGTACCGAAGATTCACTGGTGGTCTCAGTGGGTTCTGCGCGCTGCGTCTGTTCCATGATCTCCCTCCCTAGTCAGCAAAAAAATGGAGACAGATACTGCTAGCTTCTTCTCCAGCTAGCAGTGTGAGCTGGCTGAACTTAAACTCTGCCGGGCGCGCACCGGCTCCCCCCC
This sequence comes from Bufo gargarizans, assembly GCF_014858855.1. Taxonomy (NCBI): domain Eukaryota; kingdom Metazoa; phylum Chordata; class Amphibia; order Anura; family Bufonidae; genus Bufo; species Bufo gargarizans. The sequence continues at coordinate 14,785,660 of NC_058087.1, read as the reverse complement.
ACTTCCGGTCTACAGCATTGTGCTTCCTCCTGCTGCGAAAACCGGAGGCGACGCCGGCGCCTTGCAACCGGAACCGGAAGTGACGACAGACGCCGAACATGCGGACACAGCCACAGAGGTCCGCGCGTCCAGGAGACCTGTAAAATCTCCCGACGGAGAAGGGACCGGAGCAGGGGGAAGAGTCAGAGGTCCAGGCTCTGCAGCGGCTTCCTGAGAAGACTTATGCCGCCGGGTAGGCCCTCCTCATAAACACTCACATGGGGCACCCGCAGCTCTCCTTGGCGTAGTTGTGAATCCAAACTCTGTCCCTTAGGACAGGAAATAGAACTGGCGTGAGGGAGGTTGGTACCTCCCTTAAAGTGGTTGTGTTTCCCGTTTCCTGTCCTGAGGAGGGGGCAGACGCTATCCAAGGGTGCTGTCATAGGCAACGGGAGGGGGGGGGGGGTCGACTTCCATATTTGTTTTTTCTCAGTTATGGCATTCACTGTATGGGATAAATGTGTTTATATTTTAATAGTATGGGCGTTTTGGGTTTTATTTTTTATTTTAAGTCCTCAGAGGGGACTTTAACAAATTATTGTTGGACTGCTTCTCCCATAGACTTAAATGAATTACCATTGCAGCCTATGGGAGTTCCATTATGTTCCGAGCCCTGTCACCTGCAGGCCTCCATAGGAACTACTGCTGTGATAGCCTCTGAAGGATCCAAAGCTATCAGAAGGAGCAAACTGCTCTCCCAATCGCCACACGGAGGAGCTGTTCAGGCCCCAGGTGGGCAGCACTCCCAGGGATAGCCACCTCAGATGCCGTGGTGACAAATGACGACGGCATCTGAGGGTTTAAATGTCAGTGATCGGCATTCACAGACATTAACCTTGGGCTCTGCTATGTGAAAACACCAACTTTTCTTATACCTACCCTGGATTACAAGTCTTATAGCTCCTTCTCATGCAGCGCTACATTCAGTTTTACAGACTCGTAATAGAACATCTAAGCAACCCCAATGGAAACATGATGAACCCCACTATATAGTACGTGAACGGGTTCAGTACTGTATTTAGCATAGCCATTATGGCTCTGTTATTAGTTACTTGGCTAAAAAGATGTCCGTGTTGACTACAGTAAATACAAATAGCCTGAAGCAGAATTGTGAAGTCTGCTCTGGAGGTAACAAAACAGAAAGTTGCACAAAAAGATGTGGCCACAGCTATGTAAAGACTTCCTAAAACTGTCTTTGGTTTTTACTTCCGCTTCTCAGCGCTGCCCCTACTCGTAGATATCGAGTTCACTTTCACGGAGATCATGCTGCTAGTGAAGTGCATCAAAGCAAATGAAGCACACGCATAACAGGCAGCAGATTACCAGGGCACCATGCCAGTGTAATACGACCTGTGGTTTATAGTACATGTCTACATGACTTTTTGTAGCTTGCAGGGTTTACAAGCTTTATTAGCAGATGTGTAATTTGAAGCTCCTGGGCCTCAATGCAAAAACTGGAACAGCCCCCAAGACCTCCAACTTACCGTACCATATGTCATTAATAATGCTGGGGTCTTCGTATATGGTGGATCAGCCTCTGGGCTGCCTTAAAAAAAAAAAACTAAAAAAAAACAGTGCCTGGGTGCCACTGCTACCTCTGCATACCCTATATCGGTTGCCCCTAGCCTATTTGGCCAGAGGGGGACGTCACTGACAAGGGGCCTCAAGTGGTTGCGGCTTAGCATACTGTAATATGGTCGGATTGTTATTCATTGGGGTTGTCAGAGACAGATAGAGGGTTGTCAGAGATGCAGTGAATAGATGAACAACCTGGATTCTGATCCTGGCACCCCTAGCAAACAGCTGATTTGCAGCAGGAGGCCTCCGCCTGCCATCCCTTTCCCACAAATCTGTTGCCGCATGGAAGATGTGGTGTTACATGGAGGAGAAATTCTTGACATAAGACGACAGATTGAGGCTACCACAACAGCAGTCCCGTGTGAAGAGCAGTTCACTATTTTGTCTCCTGGAGGGAGGGTCCAGGGCGAGGGAGTCCTGAACCTCATTTCGACATTTCGATTAACTGATTCATAAAAGTAAATGTATGTAGAAAATTACAATTTGCTGGGAACAACCTTCTTAGCTGAAGGACAAGCCTTGAAATTCACGGAGAAAGCCTGACATGGACTGGATGAGTCAACATTCCTCAGCAATTTACATTCTCTCGCGGTTATCTTGAAGTACACAAATAGTTTTAATTTCTAGCCCAAGCAATGGCCGTGGCATGTCGGAAATTAACCGCCCATTATGTACAGAGTGAGCGAGTTGGTTAAACAGGTGTGTCCGCTGCAGGCGTCACCCTCCTCTGCAGCACAGCTGTCTGCCTGAAATATCCTCTCCCAAAACCAATATAAGGGTACGTATACACCGCGATTCTGGCCGCGACCAAAGATCTCAGTGTAGCAGGGCTGCCATAGGATGAATGGGGACGCGGCGTGACACATGAAACACAAAAAATAAAAAAATCATTGGATTTTTAATTTTTTACAATTTGTACGTTGCGGATGCAGCAAAAATGCAAGTTGCGCTGCCACCCCATTCATTTCTATGGCGGCCCTGCTACACTGCAATACTTGGGAGCGAGATGCTTTGCCCCCAAAAATCACTCTGTAGACATACCGTTAAGGATATGTAAGGTGACAACTGTCTAGGCCTGGTTCGGGTTCGCGGAGTAGCGGTGATCCCATAAAAACTACTAAGATCGCTCCGCCAGTCGCAAGAAATCCAGCAGTGTTGGATTTCTTGTGACTCGCATACGAACCCATTCGTTCTATGGGATTACCGCTAAACTGCTAACATCCCGGACATTAAGGAGGGATCCACATGGCCATATCAGCATCGTCCCATGTTAAGTATCTTCACTGGCTGAGGAAGATTTCTGCCCAGTGATTGAGATACTATTTTTAGTATGGATTTTAAAGCATTTTCACAAGAGTCTCACGTGGAGGACCTCAATCAGCTGGATCCACTCTCTTCATTGGAGACTTGAATTTCGTCACCCGATTCCATGGAGAAGGAATGATTAACTGGCGAAGCTGATCAAAGTCCGCAACTGGGAGCCAAGGTGAAATGTCCATCGGCGCGATATCAAGTGCTTCCCAGATCTTGTGTAAATCATCAGGGTGCTTCACCAGGATCTGTCTCCTGTTTATGGTGGTGCTCAGGCCGAATGGGAACAGCCATCTAATGGGATGCTTCCTGGATCTCAGCTCCGATGTCAGCGGACGAAGGGCTCTGCGCTTGGCCAAAGTGCTTGCAGGCAAATCCTGGAATAATAAGATCTTATTGTTGTCAAGCAGGATTTCTTCCTTATCCCTCGCTGCTTGTAGGACTTCTGCAGTGCCCAGGTAATTTAGCAAAGCACAAATAGGGTCCCTGGGAGGGTCTCCTGCCGGAGGTTTCAGCCTCCGTGCTCTATGCGACCCTTCGATCGTTATAGTGGCCGCGCGATCCTACCCCAGCAACATGGTGAATATGCGACGGACCGCTTCCATCAGTTCTTCTGCCGGAACCGATTCGGGTATGCCTCTCAGCCTCACATTCTTTCTCCTTCCCCGATTTTCTTGATCTTCAAGATCAGGTAGGCATTGTTAATCTGTGAGCGAAGCGTTTGCACTTGAGATTGCATCCCTTTACTGTGCTGTACTATCGCAGCTTGCGATTCCTCCAAAGCCTCCACTTTGTGCCCCTTGTGCTTTACCTCCAATTTTATATCAGCCAGCTCCTTCATTACTGGCGTTAAGGCTTGTGCTAGCGTGTGCTTCAGGAAAGATCTGGTAATGGGCATCGGGTCTTCCCCACCTTGTGCTTCAAAATGAGTGCAAGAACTCGCGCCATCAGAATCTTCCTCCTCATGAGCCGCATCGCTGTTGTCTGCAGACGCCATTTTGCAGCACTCGGCCATTAGGGATAACTTCTTCTGGAAGTATTTATTCATATCCCCCTGAGATTTCTTGACCGGTAGGGTGGCCTCTGGGTCTCTGCTTCTTTCCTTGCTGAGTTTGCCCATGATTTGGCAGGTGAAAGTGCTGTTTTAGCTAATAAGCCGGGTAGTGTGGTGAGGAGCTCTGAGTTCAAACGTCCTGCACCATGCTCCGTTGGCTCTGCCCCCTTTAGTATGGATTTTGAAGGGAAAATTTCCCGCCGTTTTCTGCGGTGGTCAATAGGCAAAGTGGATATTCTGCCCAGTGATGGCCGTAATTGGCTAAAGTTTAGGGCCTGTCTGGTTGCAGAGTTTCAGGTAGAGATACACGGACCCTAGCAACAAGTACCCGATTGGTGGGGGGTTCAGGAGTGGGGGCTATTGGTCTACCTCAGGAGTGGGGGCTATAATTGACCTGGCTCCGCAGGCTGGCTTGCCTTTTGTCTGCGGCAGCCCGTGAAGCCTGGAACCACGCTCCCCACCCACCTACCCCCCATTTACAGAATAGGTGGGTCACTGGCCTGTGTGGGTGGTTTTACATGGGTCATCCTGTGTATAGGATGGACTCTGAAGTTATTATTGCCGTATTACTGTTTGAGTCTGAGTTTATTACTAGGCTCTAAAATGTGTTACTAGTTACTGGTTATTTATGAGTTAATAAACAGGCCTTTTCTATTGGTTATCTCCACTCTCCTTGTTATGTTTAGGAGTTCTGCACTTTGTTTAAACTGATTATCTATCCTCTGGATAGATCATCAGCATCTGATCGGCAGGGGTCCGACACCCGGGACCCATGCCGATCAGCTGTTTGAGAAGAGAGCTGTTGGCAGTAGCGCCGGGGTCTTCTCGGTGATTATGGCAGGCCCAGTGACGTCACGACTAATATCACTGGCCTGGGCGGGGCTAATCTCCATTCAAGGGAACAGAGCTTAGCCCCGCCCAAGCCAGCGATACTAGTCGTGACGTCACTGGGCCTGCGGTAAACAGCGAGAAGGCCACGTCGCTACCGCCAACGCCGCTGCCTTCTCAAACAGGCGATGGGCAGGGATCCCGGGTGTTGGACCCTGGCTGATCAGATGCTGATGGTCTATCCAGAGAACAACCCCTTTACATAACATCCGATAATTGTAAGATTGCACTGACTAACAGACTGATGTTGTTAGGGGCTGTTCACATGGTGCAGCATGATATAGCGCCACAAAAAAAATAAAAAAAAATAACCACACTGTAGCAATAAGACAATGGGGTTAAAACAGATTCAAGGCGAGCCTAAAGCCACAGCCCAGTGCACCCGACGGGACTGACAAGCAGATATAACCACAATTGCACACAGATGATGACAGAGCCGAACCACACGTAATTGCAGTGGTAACACAGAGTAATAATACGCTATCAGCTAGGTAACAGGAGACGCTAAGTACAAATCCAACCAGTGTGAGATAGCACCAACCATAGGTAAATATCGTTAGGAGCTGTTCGCACAGTGCAGCATGATAATGTAAAGCAAGAACAAAGCTTCCAACCAGAAAATAGTAAAACGGATTCCAGATTAGGCGTGGCGGCAAAGTGATATCATAGGAGCGGGTTAATAGCAAATGAGATTGGGTACACAGCCAACAAATATAAGATGGCAATCGCTCGCTGATATATACAGTCCTGATCAAAAGTTTAAGACCACTTGAAAAATGGCAAAAAATCATATTTTACATTGTTGGATCTTAACAAGGTTCCAAGTAGAGCTTCAACATGCAACAAGAAGAAATGGGAGTGAGACAAAACATTTTTTGAGCATTCAATTAATAGAAAATAACGATTAAACTGAAACAGGCTATTTTTCAGCTGACCCAAATTTTAGGACCACATGCCTTTAAAAGGCCAAATCTGTGCAAAGATGTGGATTAATTGTCATTGTCTGTCAGGTAGTCACACGTTGTGATGGCAAAGGCAAAAAAACCTCTCCCTTTTTGAACGTGGTCGGGTTGTTGAACTGCATAAGCAGGGTCTCTCACAGCGCGCCATCGCTGCTGAGGTGGGACGCAGGAAGACAGTCATTTGGAATTTCTTAAATGATCCTGAGGGTTATGGAACAAAAAAGTCAAGTGGAAGACCCAAAAAAATGGTCATCAGCACTGAGCCGGAGGATCCAATTGGCTGTCCGTCAAGACACTGGACGATCCTCGACCCAAATTAAGGCCCATACTGGTGCTGACTGCAGCCCCATAACCATCAGACTGCATCTGAGACTGAAGGGCTTCAAAAACAAAAAAAACGTGTTCGGTGGGGATCCGTCTTGTATCTGTACAGACGGATCAGAACCAATAATGCAAGCCAGGGCTGTGGAGTTGGAGTCGGAGTCAGAGTCAATTTTGGGTACCTGGAGTCGGAGTCGGCAAAAAATGAACCGACTCCGACTCCTACTAAATTTAAATTGGAATAAAAAAATAAAAAAGCAAGTTTAAATGTCCAAATTCATAAACAGTTATAATTAATGACTTCTCTACTGTAAGAATAAAGGCCAATGCATGCAGTGCCTCACGTAACCGCAAAACAAACGCGTTCAGTGATGTGAAGAAGCGTGCTTTTCATATGCTTCACTATATGGCACGCAATGCACAATTAGGAGTGGCAATACATATACTTTCCATTGTGTTGTGTTCTGATGTTACAGGGAACACAATGCCCATGGTTATCCTCGCCTCTCACTGATAAGGGATTAAGTAAATATGTGTTTTGCAGGACTAGAGACACTTGTATAAGTGAAGGGAATGGAGGATCAATAGTTCAAGACTGAAGCTGTAAACCATGGATGTCAAACTCATGGCCCTCCAGATGTTGCAAAACTACAACTCCCATCATTCCCTGATAGCTGTAGTATGCCCAGGCATGATGGGAGTTGTAGTTTTGCAACAGCTGGAGGGCCACGAGTTTGACATCCCTGCTGTAAACCATTGGAAAAACTGCTGTCATTCAGCTAAGGCTATAAAACGTGTAAACTCAGAATGTTATCTTAAACTTTAAACATGACTATGGGATTCTTCTAGGGAAATCATGTTTTAAAATAAATGTCCCTTCTTGGATCCTCCCACTGCCCTGTCTTCAGCAGAAGATCAGCACACAAAGGAGAAGGACAGCAGCTTCTGCCCAACTACCTCTCTGTGCTAGAAGAGCTTAGAAGAACTTCTTTCTTTCCTTCAAGGAATGTATAAAATACATTTGCATATTAAATACGGAGTCGGAAGTACAAAAAACTGAGGAGTCGGAGTCGGAGCATTTATCTACCGACTCCACAGCCCTGATGCAAGCGCTTGTATCTGTTCATAATGGATCCGTTTGCATTATTCATTCAAAAAGAAAGTCTTAGGCCCCTTTCACACGGGCGAGTTTTCCGCGCGGGTGCAATGCGTGAGTTGAACACATTGCACCCGCACTGAATCCGGACCCATTCACTTCTATAGGGCTGTGCACATGAGCGGTGATTTTCACGCATCACTTGTGCGTTGCGTGAAAATCGCAGCAAGCTCTATTTTGTGCGTTTTTCACGCAATGCAGGCCCCATAGAAGTGAATGGGGCTGCGCGAAAATCACAAGCATCCGCAAACAAGTGCGGATGCGGTGCGATTTTCGCGCACGGTTGCTAGAAGACGATCGGGATGGGGCCTAGATCTTTATTATTTTTCCTTATAACATAGTTATAACGGAAAATAATAGCATTCTGAATACAGAATGTATAGTACAATAGGGCTTGAGGGGTTAAAAATAAATAAAAAATAATTTAACTCACCTTAATCCACTTGTTCGCGCAGCCGGCATCTCTTCTGTCTTGTTCTGTAAGGAATAGAACCTTTGATGACGTCACTACGTTCATCACATGGTCCGTCACATGATCCATCACCATGGTAAAAGACCATGTGACTGACCATGTGATGAACGTAGTGACGTCATCAAAGGCCCTATTCCTCACAGATGTGTATCTCATGTATATTTGGCTTTTTCCTTAGGTTCAGAAATTGACCTGCGACGCGGATTTTCACATTCGCAGAATGTTACTTGTTTATGAGAATTTTTTGTGCGGAGATCTGGAATGGAAGGGGGAGATCTGTGAAAAATTCTGCACCAAAAAATGCATAAAAACGCAATAAATAGTGCAGATTTATCCACGTTGTCTTGTGCGGTTTTGGTGCAGATTTCCTGCACAGAAATCCGTACCTTGTGCAGCCCCAATTTAAACAAGCAGATATTCCTATTAGAGACTGTTCCAGAAATTATCAAAAAGATTTCAGCTTAGACACCCTACCAATGAGTACAGAAAAAAGCCACAAAGCATGTGTCCCTAGAGGAAGGGGTGGCTATACCAATGGGTGGTACACAGAGACATCTTCCCGAGGGGCTGCTGCATGATTCATCCGGTGTGGTCTCCTGTATATGACATGGAAGCATATCCGTTGGAGCCTCCATTGGGACATGCCACAACTAACCTCTATATGAAACAGCTGTACTATACGGCCGTGTGCACACAGCATAGCTGACGGAGCATGATACCATTGTACATGGAGTCCTCCTAGTCAAGGCTAGTAAGAAAATGGGGCCCTAGGCAGCAATCAAGCCTCCTTGCCATTTCTAGGCAGTTATTTGCATTATTTTAGTGTATGCAAATTGTTACTCAAAATAAATGCCATATAGTTCCCATATAATAGTGCAGTTTCATTTCTAAATAATACCACTATACACCTGAGTGGTTTGATTGTGCTGCTGGGTTCTCATCCTCAGAGGTCCCGAATTGACTCATTTAAATGGTCACTAGATTTTCCTAAATCAATAGCACAAGCGACCACTAGAAGTTTGGTAATATATTTTATCAGTGACAAATGTCTAGTTCTCCTGTTATCAACTGTGTACCGGTGCCCCCTGCTTACTGCTTTTCCCCATCCAGGATGGGATCATGTCTGCAGGAGGACTGTTTTACACATGTCAATGAATGTCTATGGAGAGGGGAGGAGTGAGGAGGAACAGAGGAGTCAGAGAGACGAGCAGGACTGCACAGCTACATAAGAAGCTTATAGCTCATCACAAGTGCTTCAAAATGCAGGTCAGTACTTCTCTGTAATGTCCTCTATTGTCCTACTGAGGGACTGTGAGACAGTTAGCAAGGAGATTCTCCTTTACTTTCTGTGTGTGCAGTGGATGGCAGCTAGTCTCCACTCACCATGTCTGAGAAAGCTGCAAACCAGATATTCAGCAAGCACAGAATATCCAATATAAAAGCGATATAATGGCCAGAAACTGTGTTACTCCTCATGTACAGACACTGCGCTGTTGATTAATGCAAACTTTGCTCAGCACGAAGTTCCTGTGGTCCTGTCAGTGGTTGACAGCCCTCTCTTTATGCACAGTCATAGATGGAAGGGTGTCAGTGACTGATGAGACCACCCACTGGACCCTTAAACACAGATTGTGCAGAGATATAAATGAAGGCCTCATGCACATGACCATACCATGCTTTTGGGGTCCACAAAATATGGATACCAGCCGTGTGCGTTCCACATTTAGTGGAACGGAATGTGCTGTGCAAAGCCGACAAGAATAGGACATACAGGGAGTGCAGAATTATTAGGCAAATGAGTATTTTGACCACATCATCCTCTTTATGCATGTTGTCTTACTCCAAACTGTATAGGCTCGAAAGCCTACTACCAATTAAGCATATTAGGTGATGTGCATCTCTGTGGTCTAATGACATCAACACCCTATATCAGGTGTGCATAATTATTAGGCAACTTCCTTTCCTTTGGCAAAATGGGTCAAAAGAAGGACTTGACAGGCTCAGAAAAGTCAAAAATAGTGAGATATCTTGCAGAGGGATGCAGCACTATTAAAATTGCAAAGCTTCTGAAGCGTGATCATCGAACAATCAAGCGTTTCATTCAAAATAGTCAACAGGGTCGCAAGAAGCATGTGGAAAAACCAAGGCGCAAAATAACTGCCCATGAACTGAGAAAAGTCAAGCGTGCAGCTGCCAAGATGCCACTTGCCACAAGTTTGGCCATATTTCAGAGCTGCAACATCACTGGAGTGCCCAAAAGCACAAGGTGTGCAATACTCAGAGACATGGCCAAGGTAAGAAAGGCTGAAAGACGACCACCACTGAACAAGACACACAAGCTGAAACGTCAAGACTGGGCCAAGAAATATCTCAAGACTGATTTTTCTAAGGTTTTATGGACTGATGAAATGAGAGTGAGTCTTGATGGGCCAGATGGATGGGCCCGTGGCTGGATTGGTAAAGGGCAGAGAGCTCCGGTCCGACTCAGACGCCAGCAAGGTGGAGGTGGAGTACTGGTTTGGGCTGGTATCATCAAAGATGAACTTGTGGGGGCTTTTCGGGTTGAGGATGGAGTCAAGCTCAACTCCCAGTCCTACTGCCAGTTTCTGGAAGACACCTTCTTCAAGCAGTGGTACAGGAAGAAGTCTGCATCCTTCAAGAAAAACATGATTTTCATGCAGGACAATGCTCCATCACACGCGTCCAAGTACTCCACAACGTGGCTGGCAAGAAAGGGTATAAAAGAAGAAAATCTAATGACATGGCCTCCTTGTTCACCTGATCTGAACCTCATTGAGAACCTGTGGTCCATCATCAAATGTGAGATTTACAAGGAGGGAAAACAGTACACCTCTCTGAACAGTGTCTGGGAGGCTGTGGTTGCTGCTGCACGCAATGTTGATGGTGAACAGATCAAAACACTGACAGAATCCATGGATGGCAGGCTTTTGAGTGTCCTTGCAAAGAAAGGTGGCTATATTGGTCACTGATTTGTTTTTGTTTTGTTTTTGAATGTCAGAAATTTATATTTGTGAATGTTGAGATGTTATATTGGTTTCACTGGTAAAAATAAATTTGTTAAGTTGCCTAATAATTATGCACAGTAATATTCACCTGCACACACAGATATCCCCCTAAAATAGCTAAAACTAAAAACAAACTAAAAACTACTTCCAAAAATATTCAGCTTTGATATTAATGAGTTTTTTGGGTTCATTGAGAACATGGTTGTTGTTCAATAATAAAATTAATCCTCAAAAATACAACTTGCCTAATAATTCTGCACTCCCTGTATGTTCTACTTTTCTTGCGGGACTGCGGAACGGACCACATTCTGTCCGCATCTTTTGCAGCCCCACTGAAGTGAATGGGTCCACATCCAAGCCGCAAAAAATGCAGCTTGGATGTAGACCAGAACAACAGTCATGTGAATGAGGCCTTATCCTGAATCTTTTTCCAAAGAACTAGATATCGATCTGCCCGGCTCTATAACATCAAAAGTGCATCCACTGATGCACCTGGATGTAAAAATCTGTAACGGTCTGCAATATCCTGGACTGACTCTTGTGCTTCATGTCACCTGCGGTCTGTACCGACGTCTATTAACTTTATGAGAAACGTTGCATGACTTTCAGAGCTGCCGGTATACAGGAACGTGCACTAATCAACCTTGCATTTAATTAAGAGATGTGGGTCAAAAGCAGGCGACGTCATGGTAAAACAGGTGGCACCCATATTACAACATCTCGTTCATTCCTTTATGAGTATTTAAAGGGAGTCTGTCACCTCTTTTTCACCAATACATCTAAGAGCAGTGCCCCACAGAAGATTGCAGACACATTCCAAACATACCTGTGTGCCCTACAGGTGAAAAATTAGAATATCGTGCAAAGTTCATTTACTTCAGTAATGCAACTTAAAAAGGTCCATTCACACGTCCGCAATTTCGTTCCGCATTTTGCGGAACGGAATTGCGGACCCATTAAATTCTATGGGGCAGCATGAGGTGCTGCCCGGATCCGCACTTCCGGGTCCGCAATTCCGATCCTGAAAAAAAATAGAACATGTCCTATTTTTGTCCGCAATTGCGGACAAGAAAAGGCATTTTCTATGAGAATGCCGGCGATGTCCGTGTTTTGCGGACCCGTGGATCCGCAAAACACACACGGACGTGTGAATGGACCCAAAAGGTGAAACTAACATATGAGAGACTCATTACATGCAAAGCGAGATATTTCAAGCCTTTATTTGTTATAATTTGGATGATTATGGCTTACAGCTTATGAAAACCCCAAAGTCACAATCTCGGGTCCCCTTTGCTCAGGGGGTTTGGAGTAATTAGCTGACTAGAGTGTGACACTGAGCCTAGAATATTCAACCTTTTGACAAAATTCTAATTTTAATTTGCATTACTGAAATAAATAGACTTTTGCACAAAATTCAAATGTTTCGAGCTTCACCTGTATGTGTCTGTATTCCATGTCCAGGAAAAGCACTTTTATTCTGCCGGAAAACAGCCGCCAAGTGCCCGGCTCTGCTGCTCCAAGTGCCCAAAGCAAACCAGACTAAGGAGGGGAGGGCTGCTTTAGCCGCTCATATTTTAGGATTGGTACCAGCTAGATATATGACCTTGTTTGAAAGCTGACATTCTAGCCTTTCAAACTATACCAGAACCACAGCATTATATCCACTACATCAGAAGATATAGCCGTCAGAATTCGAGTCAGGAGTGAAAGCTGTTTTTACTTTCACTTTCAGCTGGGCACTTGGGAGCCGTTTTCCAGCAGAATAAGGGCTCATGCACACGGCCGTTGCCCCGCAGTGGACATATTGCCGCCCGCATACGGCGAGTCCGCAATACACAGAGCACCGGCCGTGTGCACCCCGCATCACCGAATGGGTCCGCAAACCCGGAGATGCGGTCCGGAAGCACAAATCGTAAACCCACGGAAGCACTACAGAGTGCTTCCGTGGTGTTTCTGGCCGTGCCTCCGCACCGCAAAAAAGTTGTGCATTCACTACTTTTTTGCGGTGCGGACCGTCATATGCGGATCGCGGACCCTATTCAAGTGAAAGGGTCCGCGATCCGCATGTGGCTGCCCAAGGGCCGGTGCCCGTGCATTGCGGTCCGCAGCATGGGCCCGGCCAGCACGCAATCTTGTGCATGAGCCCTAAAAGTGCTTTTCCTGGACATGGAATACAGACACATAGGGCACGCAGGTATGCTTGTGAAAGTGTCTGCAGTCTTCTATGGGGCAGTGCTGTTAGTTATATTGGTGACAATGAGGTGACAGACGATACCTGCTTACACAGCAATTCCTTCATCCCCTCCGATGGTTTTATTATCCGAACCAACAGACATCTGACCAGCGTCATGAAATACCTGGTAGTTAAAGGGGTATTCTGGTTGGTACAAGTTATAACTATTAGATAAGTGGGGGACCTACTGCTCGGACCCCCATTGATCATGAGAATGGAGGCCCCTCTGAAATGAACAGAGTATCCGCTAGCTGCTCCGTTCATTTCTATGGGAGTTCCGGAGATATTCGAGTACAGCTCTTGGCTATCGTCGGAATTCCCACAGAGATGAATGAAGCGGCGGTGTAATGTAATTACAAGTACCCGCTCCATTGACTTGAGCAGAACAAGTGCTTGTATTACACTGCACTCCTGAGACAGCGAGCAGTGTACTGAAGAGGAAGCAGCACTCGCATGGGCACTGGCTTCTCTTCAAACGGCTGATCGGCGGGGTTGCCGGGTGTCGGACTCTCGCCAATCAGATATTTACGACCTATTCCGATTACCTATTCCATCAATATTAATGGCTGGACAGCCCCTTTAATTAGTAATAACTTCACACAATATTGCACTGGCATTCACAAATATAACCGATCTACACGCACAGATTTTGGCGAGTATTTTATATCAATAAGGCTCCATTCACACGTCCGTGGTGTGTTGTGGACACGCAAATTGCGGATCTGCAACACACCCGCCCGGCACCCCTATAGCTGCGGACAAGAATAGTACATGTTCTATCTTTTGTGGAGCTGCGGACCCAAAGATCGGGGACGCGCTCCGCAAATGTGTGCATCCATTCCATCCCCATAGAGAATGAATGGGTCCGCACCTGTTCCGCAAAATTGCTGAACGGATGCGGACCCATTTGTGGACGTGTGAATGGAGCCAAAATACATAAGAGGTGGAAATCTTTACTTTTTTTTTGTGTACGGTCCTCTTCTGGCTTTGATTTACAGATATACAGGGAGTGCAGAATTATTAGGCAAATTAGTATTTTGACCACATCATCCTCTTTATGCATGGTGTCTTACTCCAAGCTGTATAGGCTCGAAAGCCTACTACCAATTAAGCATAGTAGGTGATGTGCATCTCTGTAATGAGAAGGGGTGTGGTCTAATGACATCAACACCCTATATCAGGTGTGCATAATTATTAGGCAACTTCCTTTCCTTTGGCAAAATGGGTCAAAAGAAGGACTTGACAGGCTCAGAAAAGTCAAAAATAGTGAGATATCTTGCAGAGGGATGCAGCACTCTTAAAATTGCAAAGCTTCTGAAGCGTGATCATCGAACAATCAAGCGTTTCATTCAAAATAGTCAACAGGGTCGCAAGAAGCGTGTGGAAAAACCAAGGCGCAAAATAACTGCCCATGAACTGAGAAAAGTCAAGCGTGCAGCTGCCAAGATGCCACTTGCCACCAGTTTGGCCATATTTCAGAGCTGCAACATCACTGGAGTGCCCGAAAGCACAAGGTGTGCAATACTCAGAGACATGGCCAAGGTAAGAAAGGCTGAAAGACGACCACCACTGAACAAGACACACAAGCTGAAACGTCAAGACTGGGCCAAGAAATATCTCAAGACTGATTTTTCTAAGGTTTTATGGACTGATGAAATGAGAGTGAGTCTTGATGGGCCAGATGGATGGGCCCGTGGCTGGATTGGTAAAGGGCAGAGAGCTCCAGTCCGACTCGGACGCCAGCAAGGTGGAGGTGGAGTACTGGTTTGGGCTGGTATCATCAAAGATGAGCTTGTGGGGCCTTTTCGGGTTGAGGATGGAGTCAAGCTCAACTCCCAGTCCTACTGCCAGTTTCTGGAAGACACCTTCTTCAAGCAGTGGTACAGGAAGAAGTCTGCATCCTTCAAGAAAAACATGATTTTCATGCAGGACAATGCTCCATCACACGCGTCCAAGTACTCCACAGCGTGGCTGGCAAGAAAGGGTATAAAAGAAGAAAATCTAATGACATGGCCTCCTTGTTCACCTGATCTGAACCCCATTGAGAACCTGTGGTCCATCATCAAATGTGAGATTTACAGGGAGGGAAAACAGTACACCTCTCTGAACAGTGTCTGGGAGGCTGTGGTTGCTGCTGCACGCAATGTTGATGGTGAACAGATCAAAACACTGACAGAATCCATGGATGGCAGGCTTTTGAGTGTCCTTGCAAAGAAAGGTGGCTATATTGGTCACTGATTTGTTTTTGTATGTCAGAAATGTATATTTGTGAATGTTGAGATGTTATATTGGTTTCACTGGTAAAAATAAATAATTGAAATGGGTATATATTTGTTTTTTGTTAAGTTGCCTGATAATTATGCACAGTAATAGTCACCTGCACACACAGATATCCCCCTAAAATAGCTAAAACTAAAAACAAACTAAAAACTACTTCCAAAAATATTCAGCTTTGATATTAATGAGTTTTTTGGGTTCATTGAGAACATGGTTGTTGTTCAATAATAAAATTAATCCTCAAAAATACAACTTGCCTAATAATTCTGCACTCCCTGTAGATGGAAATGTGCACTTAAGGCATGTAGCCGTTTGTTTCGGTTCCGTTTTTTTTGCGGAAACGAGTAGTGTAAAGTGTGATGGAGGCAATAAGGACACATACATTAGTAAGTGCCTTGTATTAACTTCATCTACATAATAAATGCCATTTGCTGAAGTAAGACAACCCCTTTAATCCTGGACAAACCCTTTAAGCACGCACTAACATTAGGCACACTCAGCAGGCAGCCTTTTAGCCTTCAATGGACCCATTTAGGCTGCATAACAGGGAATCCCTAAGAAGAGGGAACCATCCTGTTTGTTTTCCCCTTGGAGGCCACTGTCAACCTAGACCCTGGCATACATAGGGTTAAACTGCGTAGCCCTGTGGTTTCTCTGATCAGTCTGTGGAGGAGGTCAGTGGAGCAGGTACTACAGCTGCCATACTCGTCACGGTGGCAGTGCCCACACAATCAGAGCCCGGTAATATTAGCGCACAGGTCCTCCCCACGCTGCTCAACTTCGTTAGGAGTTAGCAGATTTTCTAGATCTTTGGATGTCAAATTAAAGAAGTTTTCCCGAGGGTAGAAAATTGATGACCTATCCTCAGGAGAGGTGACCAATATCTCATCGGTGGGGGACCAACTCCCAAATCCTCCGCTGACCAGATGTTTGAGGAGGCTGCGGTGCTACAGTGGCCTTAGCTGCAGCATACGGGCCTGGGCTGCAATACCAAGCACAGCCACTATACAATGTATGGCGCTGTGAGAAGGCAGTGGTGCTCAAACAGCTGATCGTGGCGGTGTCAGACCCCCACCGATGTTCCCCCTCCGCTCCATTCCCGATTTCTCACCCCTTTCTTGTTATCAATGCAGTTCCCTGGAGAGAGGAGTCCTGTACGGGGTCGATTCCACCCAGTACCAAAGAGAATAGTAGCAACCCCTCTCTACAAAAGGCCCAATGGACTGAATCCACTACAGGTACAAGCCTCCTAGAGGCCCCCAGCCTCCGGGCCGTGGAGCGGCTGCTCTGGCTATAGTCCCGCTCACGCCCTGTATACACGGGTGTGTATATAAAGCCCCCGTAGCTGACACGAGCAGGATGATGTGAGGCCCGTCACTGACCGGACGGATCTAAATGTCACCAGTGTACACAGGGCTGATGACAAGGAGCGCATTGTCTAAAAAAAAAGGTCATTAGCCGTCAGTAAAACCGGTACATTTACAAAAACTGCAGCAAGTACACAAAACAAGTGGGCACATTCGTAATATATTTGACACTATATTTTGGCGTTTTCTATCTTTTTGCCAATTATGTGCATAAATTTCCGCTATTAGGGTATACACACAATGTGTATTAAAGAGGACCTGCCCCCTCTCCTGACACGTCAGCTTTAGTAATTACGTGCCTCCCCCATGTAATGACAATTCTGGAGCATCTATTCTTATGAGTCAATGTTGTTCCATTCCTGTATTATTCCTGCTAGAAATTTACAAATGAATTGCCAGAAGTCTGAAGTAAAGGTTCAGCAAGGTGTTACCAGTTGCGGGTGTGTCTGACTCTGTCTATTCAGTGCTGCTGGTGTCAGGCTGTGCAGGGGCACACCCCCAACTGGTAACACCCATCTGTACCTTTACTGCAAGCTACAGGCAATCCATTCATACACTTCTAGCAGGAATAATAAAGGAATGGCACAACAAAGAGTCACAAAAAGAGAATTGTTATTACTGCAAGTAGTTACTACAACAGATGTCAGGAGTGGTGACAGATCATCTTTAAAGGGGTATTCCCATCTTTGACATTGGGGGCATAACCCTTGGATATGCCCCCAATGTCAGGTAGGTGTGGGTCCCACCTCTGAGACCTGCACCTACAATGAAGGAGAGCGCACCTGCCCTTCATTCATTTCTATGGGATTGCCGGAAATAGCCGTGCGGCAAGCTCGCCTATTATCGGAAGCCCCATAGAAACGTATGGAGAGTGCACTGCGCCAGCTCGGCCGCCGCTCTATTCCATTCTATGGGGCTTACAGAGATACCACTCCCATAGAAATGAATGGAGAACGGCAAACTCTCCTTCACGCCATTCTCAGCGGCAGGACCCACACCCATCTGACATTGGTGGCGGATCCTGGCGACTGCCACTAATGTTTGAGGTGCGGCAGCCCCTTTAAGCATGGATTTTACTTCAATTGGGCTTGGGGGGGGGGGGAGATGCAACACTGACATCACACAGATGTAAATCAGTTTTTTTTTTTTTTGCGGATCCGTGTTTTGTGAATCGCAAAATATATACATGTGCATGATACTAATACAGCCCTGACTACGTAGAGGAGATTTCCTAATTCTCATGTACACGGGGAGGAAAGTTTCAGCAGGCGGCGTGGATTGTGAAATCCGAGGCAGATTTTCAGTGCAGATTTCACCCTTTTGTGATGCAAAGTGTATGAGATCTGGGGCGAATCTGCGACAAAACCCACAAGGAAAACCCGCATAAACTACAATGCCCTGTGGGGCACAGATTTGCCCCAGATCACCAGGAGAGGGTTTGTCATTTCATTAGTGTTTTTTACACAGGACTGCACGTGAATCTGCACATCAAGCAGCTGCAAATAAAAGATATATCTTACATTAAAAGAACTTGTACAAGTGACTGAAACCCTGCTGAGCACAGTATATACTATATACCTTCTCCACCAGTACACCACCATGGGTCCTATCTACAACCCATAGCACACCGCCCCTAGTGGTCACAGCCAATACATCACGCAGGCAGACCAATGGCCAGCAACCTGTGGCTCTCTAGTTCTGGAGTAGTACTCTGCTGGGAGTAGTGGTTCCACACCCCGTATATATAAGGCACCGGGCTGCCCCCGATACGGGGTGTACGAGGTGGGAAAGTTCCTGGAAGTTGTGTACTCACAGTGATGGAGCGGCGGCTCTCGCTTCTGGACTTCTCCTCACTTTGCAGCTCTGTGCCGGGCTGAGGCGGCGGCTGAAGGAGGCAGGTGACGGAGGAGGATCCGGGTGGAGGAAGGAAGCCGGAGGTGGTGGTGACAGCCGGGGAGCAGAGGAGGATGCACAGATCGCTTCCGCTTTGCTGGACCCAGGTGAGAAGAGCCTGCAACGTAGCCAAGACGAAGTCACTAGTGCGCAGGCGCGACTCTACCTGCCGACGCCCTTACCTGACACACAGGTGTGCGAATAGAGAAGAACTGCAGATCTGTCATCTATCTATATGTCTATCTACATCTATCTAATTTCTATCTTTCTTTCTCTTTGCTGTCTTTTATTTTCTATTTCTATCTATCTCTAATCAGTCTGTCTATATCTATCTATGTATCTACTCCTACCTATCATCTATTAAAATGTCATCTATCTATCATATGCAGAGTAATACTTGGCCCAAGATAATGCAGTTATTTTCCTGTGAAGATTCCATAAAAAACATCTACATAATCTACACAAATACAGATGTAGCAGAGCTGACGTTTCATTTGACTCACCCTGATACCATAAGAGCAGACAGCTAATCACACAGAAGCATCTAGTAGAAAAATATATAGATATACTACTTTTTTTGGGAGATCCTGTGGGTGAAACTTGTCACCAGATCCTTCCATCAGAATATAGGACAGAAATACTCCTGATCTAGACCTCTGATGACAAGCTAAAACTGTGTGAATAGAACCTTAAAGGGGTTATCCCATGCCTAATGTAAAAATATTAAAATCAGACATCACATAGTACATGACAATCTATTTCTAACAAAGCTAGAACCTGCCCTGTACCTCACACGGATCCAGAGATCTCCCCATTCATTGCTTTGTTAGGTTTATATCAAGCTGACAGCTCAGGGGGCGCGTCCTTTCTGCAGCAGCTCAGGGGGGCGTGTCCTTTCTGCAGCATCTCAGGGGGCGTGTCCTTTCTGCAGCAGCTCAGGGGGTGTCCTTTCTGCAGCAGCTCAGGGGGGCGTGTCCTTTCTGCAGCAGCTCAGGGAGGTGTGTCCTTTCTGCAGCAGCACAGGGGGCGTGTCCTTTTTGCAGCAGCTCAGGGGGCGTGTCCATTCTGCTGCAGCTCTCTCCCTATCACAGCTCAGGAGGCAGTTGTAGGAGAAAACTGAGCATGTGCGGCCTTCTCAGTGAGCTGTTAAGATAAAAAGAATAAACAGCAGGTGGCCCTATACGGATACATGTTATTGAATAACTCAGTGGATATACAACATTTTTAATT
Source organism: Bufo gargarizans (assembly GCF_014858855.1). Classification (NCBI taxonomy): domain Eukaryota; kingdom Metazoa; phylum Chordata; class Amphibia; order Anura; family Bufonidae; genus Bufo; species Bufo gargarizans. The sequence continues at coordinate 14,765,853 of NC_058087.1, read as the reverse complement.
ACATGCAATTACAAAAGAATTCAGATCCAGGTGCTTTAGCTATAGCTGTTATTCGGCCAGTAACTGTTCCTCTCATCTCCTCTATACACATGTATGCTCGGCTCAGCGTGTGTTCTCAGGGGGGGGAAGGAATAAGCTTCTGCCGGACACCTACATGTCCAATCCTTCTGTCAGGGAAGAGTTAAAAGAATTTCCCATCATTTTTTAACCGATACCTATCCTCAGGATAGGTCATCAGTATCTGATCGGTGGGGGCCTGACACCTGAGAACCCCACCACTCAGCTATTCTGAGAAGACACCGGGGCTCCTGTGAGAGCGCCGCTGGCTTCTCGCAGCTTACCAAGCACAGCGCCGTACATTGTATAGCGATTGTGGCTAGTATCCCGCTCAGCTCTATTGACTTAATGGGGCTGAGCTTCTCCTAGGCCACATGAATGATGAACGTGTCATCACATGGCCTAGGAAAAGCAGAGAGAAGGCTGCGGCGCTCACAGGAGGGGGTCCCACGTGTTAGACCTGAGGATAGGACATCAGTATAAAAATCTCAGAAAACCCCTTTAAGACACCCCCATACACTTCAAATGGTCGCCTTAATTCATCTCCTGGGTATGACCACGCGTGCAGCATCTCTGGTGTGTGTCCTAAAAGGGATTCTGTCTGTAAGATTACGCATATAGACCCGATTACGTCTCCTGTAGCATGTCAGAAATATACCAGAGTGTAACTTATGAAGGCCGTAGTTTTGCTATGGTTTTATATATATGCAGAGTGCCTGTAAAAAGAGCCCAAGGGGTTGTCCTGACCGTCAGTGAAGCCCAGCCGCGCCCATCCAGAGTGAGCCCAGCACCTCCCCTCATCCTCAAGTCCCCTCCTAGCTCCTCCGACGTCATTCTGAGGCCGCACTGTCATCTCGCACATGTGTGTTTTCTTGTCGCCTAAGCGCCCACGGCCGCTCCGTGTATTGGGGACCGCAATTTGCAGTCCCCAATGCACGTACAACATCCGTGCGGATTCCGCAGACGGATTTAGACCCATTCAACTTGAATGGGTCCATGGTCCGTCCGCACCGCAAAAAAGTTGTGTATGCACTACTTTTTTGTGGATGCGGAGGCACGGACAGAAACCCCATGGAAGCACTCCGTAGTTGCAGATCCATTCAAGTGAATGGGTCCACATCCGTGATGCGGGGTGCACACGGCCGGTGCCCGTGCAACGGACAGGGTACTACCAGGGGTCTCTTAAAGTGAAATAATTTTGTCGTGACACCAGTTGTTTTCGGAGTCCCTTTAAGTAGATGGTGTTGGTGATAGTTGGTACCCAGGTGTAGGAATGCCAGAGTGGGGCAAGGGTAGCCTATAATGTCCCTTTTAGATGTTGTGGCTGTGCACGTGTCACGGTGCTTCTACCTGGATATCCTGGAACCCCAAACGTTGTCGTCCGAAGCAGTGCAAACATCGGGAATAGTTGAGGGATTTGTAGAAATGATTGAGTCCAGACTTTGTATTAAGGTTGAAAACAGCTTTACTGGAATAAACTTGCATCAGAAAACAATCGTCCAATTCTATCTTGGTCACCAGCAAGCCCCGGCATAAGTTATGGCAGGCAAACACCTTCGGCTCTGCTACATCTGAACCTCTCTAGAAACTTTTCCTTTCTGCTGAACTTTCCTTTCTGTAGTCTGGTCTGTCTTTATCTTTATCCAGGGAACTTTACTCCTGGCTTGTGAGGCTTGCAGCTTGAGCCTCTAGGCCCAGAAGAGCTGAAGGTGTGCTATCCTGGCTTGCACACACCCTTCCCCTTGCAGGGGGTACTCTAGACTCACTTCTGCAGGGCTCGCCCAGCAGGGATGAGGGACTGCTGCCTTCCCTAAGCAGGGGGTAAGCTAGCCTGGCTCTAACTAGCTGAACTCCTCTCTCTCAGGAGAGGGGGGCTAGAATGGAAAACATGTTCCACTCTAGACAAACTAGCTCTGCCATAGATGCCGCCATCTGCTGGTGAACCCGGTACATTACACCTCAAAAGTTACAAATTTAGAAATACAGATTCACATTATGCAGGACCTGGCAATAAATACACATGATGACACTGGGTTAACCGTAGCAGATAGTAGAGAGGCATAAAAGGCGGTAATGCCATTCTGGGGCGTTACACCTGCATATTGCAGACCCGCTGTTTGTGAGCTGCAATACGGGCACGACCAGGTGCATGAGCCCTTATGGAAAGAAGTGATGGACTATGGTTGCCATCACGGCTTCGGTTCCAAGGTATGGTTTGGTTTCAAGTTTTAAAGTTGTTTTCCACTTTAAAAATCAACTACCGAAGTTTCTCAACTAAGTCACGCCCGGTCTCCTAGGCAACCTGTTAGTATATGACTCAGTGTCATACACTAACAGGCAATGCATTACAATACAGATGTATTGTAATGCATTGCAGAGGGGATCAGACCCCCAAAAGTGAATGTCATAAATAAAGTAAAGTAAAAAAAAAGTGTCTTTGATAAAATTTATAAAGTAATAAAATTTATAAAGTAAAAAAGAAAAAAAAATGCCCCTTTCCCTTTATTTTATAATAAAAAACTGAAAAACAAAACAAAACCCACATATATTAGGTATTGCCGCGTTCGTAATGACCGGCTCTGTAAATATATCACATGATCCACCCTGTCCAATAAACACCATAAAAAAATAAAAATAAAAACAGTGTAAAAAAAAAGAAGCAATTTTTGTCACCTTACATCACAAAAAGTGCAACACAAAGCGATCAAAAAGGCGTATGCCCCCCAAAATGGTATCAATAAAACAGTCACCTCATCCCGCAAAAAATGAACCCCTACCTAAGACAATCTCCCCAAAAAATAAAAAAAACTATAGATCTCAGAACATGGAGACACTAAAACATCTTTTTTTTTGTGTCAAAAATGCTATTATTGTGCTAAAGTGAAAAAAATAAAAAAAGTATACATATTAGGTATTGCCACGTACGTAACAAACAGCTGTATAAAAATATCACATGATCTAACCACTCAGATGAACACCGTAAAAATAAAATAAAGAAAACTGTGTAAAAAAAAAAGCATTTTTGTCACATTACATCACAGCAAGTGATCAAAAAGGTGTATGCCCCCCAAAATAGTACCAATCAGACTGTCGCCTCATCACGCAAAACATGAGACCCTACCTGAGAGAATCGGTCAAACAATAAAAAAGCTATGGCTCTCAGACTATGAGACACTAAAATATGATTATTTTTTGCTTCCAAACTGCTATTATTGTGCTAAAGTGAAAAAAAATCTAAAAAGTTTACATATTAGGTATTGCCACGTGTGTAACGATCTGCTATATAAAAAAGTCACATGACCTAATCCCTCGGTTAAACGCTGTAAAAATAAAAATAAATAAAAACGGTGCCAAAACATAAATTTTTTTGTTACCTTGCCTCACAAAAAACGTAATATAGAGCAATAAAAAATCATATGTACCCCAAAAAAGTGCCAACAAAACTGGCACCTTATCCAATAGTTTCCAAAATGTGGTCACTTTTTTGAGTTTCTACTGCAGGGGGGGCATCAGGGGGGCTTCAAATGGAACATGGCATCTAAAAACCAGTTCAGCTAAATTTGCCTTCCAAAAACCATATGGCGTTCCTTTCCTTCTGCGCCCTGCCGTGTGCCCGTACAGCAGTTTACGATCACATGTGGGGTGTTTCTGTAAACCGCAGAATCAGGGTTATAAATATTGAGTTTTGTTTGGCTGTTTACCCTTGCTTTACTACTGGAAAAAATGGATTAAAATGTAAAATCTGCCAAAAAAGTGAAATTCTGAAATTTCATCTCCATTTTCCATCAATTCTTGTGGAACACCTAAAGGGTTAAGAAAGTTTGTAAAATCAGTTTTGTATACCTTGAGGGTGTAGTTTCTAAAATGGGGTCATTTTTGGGTGGTTTCTATTATGTAAGCCTCACAAAGTGACTTCAGACCTGAACTGGTCCTTTTAAAAAGTGGGTTTTGGAAATTTTCCGAAAAATTTCAAGATTTACTTCCATACTTCTAAGCCTTCTAACGTCCCCAAAAGATAAAATGTAATTTTCAAAATGATTCAAACATGAAGTAGACATATGGGAAATGTAAAGTAATTACTATTTTTGAAGGTATCACTATCTATTATAAAAGTAGAGACATTGAAATTTGCTAATTTGCAAATTTTTTTAAAAAATTGGCAAATTTGGTATTTTTTTATGAATAAAAATGTATTATTATTATTTTCTTATTTTTACAACCGTCATGAAGTACAATATGTGACGAGAAAACAATCTCAGAATCGCCTGTATAAGTAAATGCGTTTTAAAGTTATCACCACATAAAGTGACACATGTCAGATTAGCAAAAATGGCCTGGACAGGAAGGTGAAAACAGGCCCGGGGTTGAAGGGGTTAACAGGGCCTGATCCTGTCAATCAGAGTGCAGAGCAGTTGCAGAGAGAGCTGAGCCTATAGGTGTAATGGCAACGCCCCTATTGCTCCCAGAGGCTCATTTGCATATATCAAAACATCGTTTTTCTCAGCAGTGCGGGCACATATGAACATGGGACCAACACAGATGCCTTCAGCTGCCAAGTGCACATGTAACAGGTCAGCCAGTTTTCCACAAAGGAAATTCCCTAACAGATGAGGAGGAAAACTGCTAATGGAAAACATGGCTGAAATGGGCACCGGATTGCAGTAGATAATTGCAATTGTTAGAAGCTGCAGGTAAAACCAGCAAGATGCACATTTTGAAGTCGGCAGTTTGTCCAGATGCTCAGCTCAAAAGATGAGACCTGGAGCAAATCCACGTCAGAATCTGTAAGTAACAGATACGGTTTTGGTGTGGAAATTCAGCCAAAACTTCACAAAAATCAGCATGAACTACACTGTGGTGTGCATATACCCTAGGGGTGACGCTGGCGCTGCTGCCCCCATAATACAAGCAGGGGCGGACTGGGAACTTAAACTGGTCCTGGAAAAAAAAACGAAAAATGTTCCCATATTTTAGGTGGGTCCAGACTGACAGAATGGCAAGCGACACAAGTAGGCAGGGCCAACAGAAGTACACGGGGCCAACAGTACTGTAGTGCAGAACAGAATATGGCCCCAGCAGAACCAGATACCACAGTGCAGCACCAAATAGTGCTGTCCCAGTATTCAACTGTATCTCTGTCCTGAGGACGGCCATGCACTTTAAATCAGGAGGGCACCTGCGCCCGCCAGGCAATTGAATAGGTGTCTGATGCTCCTAGCATTAAATAATGCTGACAGTATCAAATTTATATGAACCTGGCCATGAGGGGGGCTCTGGCGCCCGCCTGGGACATTTCCCTGTAGGGTCTTTGGCCAGTCCGCCCCTGAACGTAAGTGGGGTCATTTATCAAACTGTGTGAAGTAGAAGTAGCTTAGTTGCCCATAGCGACCAATCAGATTCCACCTTTCATCTTTCACAGCTCCTTTGGAAAATGAAAGGTGGAATCTGATTGGTTGCTATGGGCAACTAGGCCAGTTCTACTTTATACCAGTTTCATAAATGACCCCCAAGGTTTCTACTGCAGCTGCCACTTCTGTCCGTAGTACGGCACAGGCAGTGTTTTTTTTCCAAATAGGGTCTGAGGCAGCGACAGCCTGTTCTTTGTCATTTTCTGGAAACTGTGATGTTATCTGGACCTCGTCCAGTACCCGACTGATTTCAGCAACTTTAGTGGTAACCACAATACCCCTGTTATTATTACAAGCAGATCACATCATCACAGTTACTGCATTTTCATAGAAGCTCGTGATTTTCACACTGGAAAGACTAAGCACAAATTAACTATTACTTGTCCTGTCTTTTATTATTGCTTTTTAACAGATTTATTCAGCTATAAACATAACTATCAGTGGGTGATGCGTTATATATCACAAAAACATTGCACCAAACGGATATACCACTGACTATACTGGCTAGTCATACAAGTAGATATTAAAAGCTGAGACTTTTGCCAATATATTCCTGTCAGGAAGATATCGGAGCCCATCATGCACCACGTCACGGTCCTCAGCATGGCAAGGGGTCCTACCACTAAGCTACCTATGGTGTGAACAAGGTCTGAAGGTGATGTAATCCAGCTCACAGCCAAGCTTCCACACAACCGCATAGCAGGACAACTAATGCAATGTGATGGAGGTTACCAGGTGCAAAAGTGCTTAAGTGCCAAGTAAAGGCACATACACTGCATATCAAACAAAAAAACACAAAAATATTGTGGCAAATATGGAGGAACTGCTCAAACCCCGAACACTGTAGCGTGTTTTACATTGGGGGAGCAGTCCCACCGCATGTGGACCGCAGCAGACGACTATCCCCAGCAAAAAATGCATACAATGGAGGATGTCGGCGCGGTCCACATGCACCACTAAGGCATCCCATACACAACAAGGCATTGTGCGGATGAAAATACAATCATATATCACAAAAACATTGCACCAAACGGATATACCACTGACTATACTGGCTAGTCATACAAGTAGATATTAAAAGCTGAGACTTTTGCCAATATATTCCTGTCAGGTGATGCGTTATACACCAATATGTGGTCATTTATGGTGGACCATTGATTATAATGTGCCGGCCATGCTGAAAAAAAGCCAGGGGAAGGGGCACCGCGGTCGGAGAGGACGGTCCTCACTGATTAGATTGATGGCCTATTCTGATGAAAATATGATATGTTCTTAAAGGGGTATTCCCATCTTGGACATTGAGGGCATATCGCTAGGATAGGCCACCAATGTTTGTCCTATTCTTAGAATGAAACTTGCAGAGTGACAGAGAGCGCACCACTTCTATGGGAGTGCCAAAAATAGCCCAGCGGAGCACTTGGCTATTTTCAGAAGTCCCATTTAAATTAATGGGAAGTGCACCACACAAGCACTGCCACCGCTCCATTCACTTCTGTGGGGCTGATGGAAATAGCCGAGCCGGCGATTTGCTCATGGCCCCTGTCACCATTTTTAACTTCCCTTAGGGTCTTGTAAACCTACTGACAGACTCCCTTTAAATCCCACCTTTGCTCTGGAGGTCACGGTTCATGACATGTGTTCATCAAATGTTAACGGCATGTGACCAACGGGGCCATTGATTGGCTGTAGTGGTTACACGCCTGTATGCCACATCATGGGATTAAAAATGAAGTCTGGTAGATCTCCCATTTTTCCAGGAGCCTCCCAGACATTTCTGGAAACCTAACAAGTAACACCACATGTATTTACTAAGCCAATGACCCATCTGTTACTAGGCAGAGGATAAAATCTTCTTCAGTAACCCAGAGACATAGGTCCCAATCAGCTATTGTTGCCCATCTTTAGCAAGAAAACTAGGACATTTTCGGTGGGCAAATTCACGCCAAAATGCAAGTAAGGATCCACATAGGTAATAACAATCCCAGTTGGATCCCTTCTTATGGTCAGTAGGGTCTTCATTAGACCTCAAGTGTAAACAAAGAGTGGCGCCTTTGCTTGCCCAGTAATTGATGAAGCGGGTATCTCCAGGCATTTCATGTGTCCTGAGATGAGAACCGGAAGTGGATACCAGAGGGGTCCTTGTAAGCATCAGACAGCATTGGTGGTGGATAGGTGACTAATGCTTCCCATTCTGCCCCACATACAGTGCATTCAGAAAGTCTTCAGGCCCTTTCACTTTTTTCACAATTTGTTATGTTGTGGCCTCATGCTAAAATAAAATAAAAATTAATAGTTTCCCCATCATTGTGCACTCAATACCCCATAATGACAGAGTGAAAATATAAATTTTAAAACCTTATATTTATGTAAAAGACTTAAAAAATAATAATAATCTGGCAATGAAATAAGTATTCAGACTCTTTACTCTGGACTTAGTTGAAGCCCCTTCAGCATCAATTTCAGCCTCCAGTCTTCTTGGGTATGATGACACAAGTTTTGCACACCTAGATTTGGGGATTTCCTGCCATTCTTCTTTGCAGATCCTCTCAAGCTCTGTTAGGTCAGGTCTGTCCAGAGTTGTTCAATTGGGTTCAAGTCAGAGCTGTGGCTAGGCCACCCAAGGACATTCACAAAGTTGTCCCTAGCTTTCCCTCGACCCTGATGATTCTCCCTGCCCCAGCCGTTGGAAAACACCCCCACAGCATGATGCTGCCACCACCATGCTTCACTGTAGGGATGGTATTGGGTAAATGATGAGCAGTGCCTGGTTTTCAACAAACATGACGCTTAAAAAAACTTTATTATTACCCTTTCCCAGATCTGTGCCTCCACATAATCCTGTCTCTGATCTCTACAGGCAGTTATTTTCCTCCTCTTGGCTTGGTTTTTGCTCTGATATGCCTTGTCAGCTGTGAGACCTTATACAGACAGGGCTGTGTCTTTCCAAATCATGTCCAATCAACTGAATTTACCTCAGGTGGACTCAATCATGGTGTAGAAACATCTAAAAAATGATAAAGGGAAATGGAAGTCCCCCAGAGCTAAATGTCAAGAGTCATAGAAAGGGGCCAGAATACTTATGTCCATGCAAACTTTTAGATTTTCCTTTTCAATAAATTTGCAAGCATTTCTAACATTCCCTTTTCACTTTCTCATTATGGGGTATCGAGTGCAGACTGATGGAGGAAAACGTAAATTTTCTATTTTAGCATAACATGTAGTTTAACTTAGGCTGCTTTCACACTAGCGTTCGGTATTCCGTTCGTGAGCTCCGTTTGAAGGAGCTCACGAGCGGACCCGAACGCAGCCGTCCACCCCTGATGCAGTCTGAATGGAGGCGGATCCGCTCAGACTGCATCAGTCTGGTGGCGTTCAGCCTCCGCTCCGCTCGCCTCCGCACGGACAGGCGGACAGCTGAACGCTGCTTGCAGCGTTCGGGTGTCCGCCTGGCCGTGCGGAGGCGTGCGGATCCGTCCAGACTTACAATGTAAGTCAATGGGGACGGATCCGTTTGAAGATGCCACAATGTGGCTCAATCTTCAAGCGGATCCGTCCCCCATTGACTTTACATTGAAAGTCTGGACGGATCCGTCCCAGGCTATTTCCACACTTAGCTTTTTTTTGCTAAAATAATGCAGACGGATCCGTACTGAACGGAGCCTCCGTCTGCATTATTATGGGCGGATCCGTTCTGAACGGATCCGCCCGAACGCTAGTGTGAAAGTAGCCTTAACAAAATGGGAAAACATTGAAAGGATCTGAAGACTTTCCAAATGCGTTGCATAAATAATGAAATCCCACAGACATCACCTTTAAAAGGTTGATATTACTTTTACAATAGGTTCAGCTTGGTAGAGGTCCAGCCTCTCAAACACCCATTGATCCCCAAAAGAATGGCTGACCTGAATGAAGTCATTTCTGAAACAACCCCTTTGATATATCCTTGAAGTAGGGAAGTTCCCCGTTGTGTAGAATACCCATAAATATAATAGACAGGACATTTTCTGCAAATCCTACTTTCATGATATTTTTGTATTGTTGTAGAGTGGGATCATATTATGACTGTGGTTGGAAAGTCACAGACAGGGATGAGTATGACAACCCCTAAGGAGGAGTCATTACAACCAGTCCTGAATTAAATACTGCACAAACCTCAAGCAAATAGCAGCAGGCATGCAATGCTAAGCAAACAAAATATAATTATGATCTTTTATGTTCTGTGTCTGTTACTCATGTTTTCTGCCTGCCATGTGCTAGTCATTTACACAGTCTCAGTAAAAATATAAAAAACAAAATACCTCCTCATCTCAAGAAAAAAGAACTTACAAAGTTTTCAGTTGGTTTGAAGCAACCGGGTAATAACTTCAAAAATTAATTTATACTGTTAACTCCTTATGGACCGGGCTCATTTTTACCTTCAGGACCAGGCCATTTTTTGTAAATCTGACTAGTGTCATTTTATGTGGTGATAACTTTAAAACTCTTTGACTTATCCAGGCCATTCTGAGATTGTTTTTTCGTCACATATTATACTTCATGACACTGGTAAAATGGAGTCCCAAAAATTCAATTTTTATTTATATAATAAATTCAAAATTTGCCAAAAATTTGGAAAAATTAGCAAATTTCCAAGTTTTAATTTCTCTACTTCTATAATACATATTAATGCCTACAAAATAGTTATTACTTTACATTTCCCATATGTTTACTTCATGTTAGGATCATTTTGGGAATTCAATTTTATTTTTAGGGGACGTTACAAGGCTTAGAAGTTTAGAAGTAAATCTTGAAATTTTCAAAAACCAACTTTTTAAGGACCAGTTCAGGTCAGAAGTCACTTTGTGAGGCTTACATAATAAAAACCACCCAAAAATGACCCCATTCTAGAAACTACACCCTCAAGGTATTTAAAACTGATTTTACAAACGTCGTTAACCCTTTAGGTGTTCCACAAGAATTAATGGAAAATAGAGATGCAATTTCAAAATTTCACTTTTTGGGCAGATTTTCCATTTTAATATTTTTTTTCCAGTTACAAAGCAAGGGTTAACAGCCAAACAAAACTCAATATTTATGGCCCTGATTCTGTAGTTTACACAAACACCCCATATGTGGTCATAAACTGCTGTACAGGCACACGGCAGGGCTCAAAAGGAAAGGAATGCCATATGGTTTTTGGAAGGCAGATTTTTTTTGACTTTTTTTTTTTTTTTGACACCATGGTCACATTTGAAGCCCCCCTGATGCACCCCTAGAGTAGAAACTCCAAAAAAGTGACCCCATTTTAGAAACTATGGGATAGGGAGGGAGTTTTGTTGGTACTAGTTTAGGGTACATATAATTTTTGGCTCTATATTGCACTTTTTGTGAGGCAAGATAACAAGAAATAGCTGTTTTGGCACCGTTTTTATTTTTTGTTATTTACAACATTCATCTGACAGGTTAGATCATGTGGTATTTTTATAGAGCAGGTTGTCACGGACGCGGCGATACCTAATATGTATACACATTTTTTATTTATATAAGTTTTACACAATGATTTCATTTTTGAAACAAAAAAAATCATGTTTTAGTGTCTCTATAGTCTGAGAGCCATAGTTTTTTCAGTTTTTGGGTGATTATCTTAGGTAGGGTCTCATTTTTTTTGCGGGATGAGATGACGGTTTGATTGGCACTATTTTGAGGTGCATATGACTTTTTGATCGCTTGCTATTACACTTTTTGTGATGTAAGATGACAAAAAGTTTCTTTTTTTACACCGTTTTTATTTTTATTTTTTTACGGTGTTCACCTGAGGGGTTAGGTCATAGAGCCTCTGATGGTGAGGATAGGCTTGAGCCATAACCGAGGGGATGTGCGGGCCAGGAGGTTCTGGGTCAGGACAGGCAGCGATCAAGCAAGGCCAGCAAGCGAAGTCCGAGGTCAGAGGCAAGTGGTAAACAAAGTCCATAAACGATATCCGAGGTGAGGGGCAGGTGGCAAACAGGCAAAGTTCATAAACGAGGTCAAAGGCAGGCGGCAAACAGGCAAAGTCCTGGAGTACAATAAGCAAGGTCCGGAACACAGCGAAGCAGACAAGAGAGAGATACCTTAGCACTTGGATATAGACAAGCTAAAACCATGAGGTTGCTCAGGCATCTTCCTGTGGTAGGAAGCACCTTAAAATACCTGCAGCAATCCAGCCATCGGCTGGTTAGACAAAGGGCGTGTATGTGTTGCCTCATAGGTGAAGAGAGACACACCCACGCAAGCTCAAACACCAGTGCAAGTCTCCAGCAGAAAGGGAACACTGGCATGGAACACAGATAGCATAGTTAAGCTACTTGCTGCTCGCATTTGTCAGCATGTCAGCAGGAGAAAAAAGACGGAGCCTGGCGCCCGTGGTTAGGGGCAGCGGTGCCGGCACAAACCACTGGGCTAACACAAATTAACCCATGTGTTGCCAATCTCTCGGATCTCCTGGCACCTGTAACAGGAGTGTCCGTGACAGTGCCCCCTCCCCTTCTATGGGTGACCCCTGGGCACCCAGGACTGACCTTATCTGGGTGAGACTTGTGAAAGGCTCTCACCAAGCGACTGGAATTCACGTCGGATGCTGGTACCCACATCCTCTCTTCTGGTCCGTAACCCTTCCAGTGGACAAGATACTGAAGGGATCTACGGAGAACTCAAGAGTCAACTATATTGGCGATCTGAAATTCCAAACTACCGTCCACCATGAAATGAGCGGGTGGGTAGGAGCGAAAAGAATTGCTCCTACCCCCACCTCTGACTCGTCCACTTCCACAATGAAAGGTTGTGATACATCCGGCTGCACCAATATAGGGGCAGAAGAAAAGCATTCTTTAATCAATCACAGAAAAGGCTCGCAACGCCGAATCAGACCACACTGAGACATTCGTCCCTTTCTTAGTCATGTCAGTTAAGGGTTTTAATATTGTCGAATAATTCTGAATACATTTATCGTAATAGTTGGTGAACCCTAAAAACCGCATAAGAGCCTTCAGATTTTCGGGTCAATCCCAGTCCAATACAACACAAACTTTCTCTGGAGCCATTTGAAAACCTGAAGATGACAGGTAGCCCAAACACATTTCTCTAATTTTGCATACAATGTATTGTCCCTTAGGATCTGTAACACCTGTCTCACATGATCCTGATATACAGTTGCAAGAAAAAGTATGTGAACCCTTTGGAATAATATGGATTTCTGCACAAATTGGTCATAAAATGTGATCTGATCTTCATCTAAGTCACAACAATAGACAATCACAGTCTGCTTAAACTAATAAAACACAAAGAATTAAATGTTACCATGTTTTTATTGAGCACACCATGTAAATATTCACAGTGCAGGTGGAAAAAGTATGTGAACCCTTGGATTTAATAACTGGTTGAACCTCCTTTGGCAGCAATAACTTCAACCAAATGTTTCCTGTAGTTGCAGATCAGACATGCACAACGGTCAGGAGTAATTCTTGACCATTCCTCTTTACAGAACTGTTTCAGTTCAGCAATATTCTTGGGATGTCTGGTGTGAATCGCTTTCTTGACGTCATGCCACAGCATCTCAATCGGGTTGAGGTCAGGACTCTGACTGGGCCACTCTAGAAGGCGTATTTTCTTCTGTTTAAGCCATTCTGTTGTTGATTTACTTCTGTGCTTTGGGTTGTTATCCTGTTGCAACACCCATCTTCTGTTGAGCTTCAGCTGGTGGACAGATGGCCTTAAGTTCTCCTGCAAAATGTCTTGATAATCTTGGGAATTCATTTTTCTTTCAATGATAGCAATCCATCCAGGCCCTGATGCAGCAAAGCAAGCCCCAAACCATGATGCCCCCACCACCATACTTCACAGTTGGGATGAGGTTTTGATGTTGGTGTGCTGTGCCTATTTTTCTCCACACATGGTGTTGTGTGTTACTTTCAAACAACTCAACTTTGGTTTCATCTGTCCACAGAATATTTTGCCAGTACTGCTGTGGAACATCCAGGTGCTCTTGTGCAAACTGTAAACGTGCAGCAATGTTTTTTTTTGGACAGCAGTGGCTTCCTATGTGGTATCCTCCCATGAAATCCATTCTTGTTTAGTGTTTTACGTATCGTAGATTCGCTAACAGGGATGTTAGCATATGCCAGAGACTTTTATAAGTCTTTAGCTGACACTCTAGGATTCTTCTTCACCTCATAGAGCAGTCTGCGCTGTGCGCTTGCAGTCATCTTTACAGGATGGCCACTCCTAGGGAGAGTAGCAGCAGTGCTGAACTTTCTCCATTTATAGACAATTTGTCTTACCATGGACTGATGAACAGCAAGGCTTTTGGAGATACTTTTATAACCCTTTCCAGCTTTATGCAAGTCAACAATTCTTAATCTCAGGTCTTCTGAGAGCTCTTTTGTGCGAGGCATCATTCACATCAGGCAATGCTTCTTGTGAAAAGCAAACCCAGAACTGGTGTGTGTTTTTTATAGGGAAGGGCAGCTGTAACCAACGCCTCAAATCTCATCTCATTGATTGGACTCTAGTTGGCTGACACCTCACTCCAATTATCTCTTGGAGATGTAATTAATCTAGGGGTTCACATACTTTTTCCACCTGCACTGTTAAGGTTTACATGGTGTGTTCAATAAAAACATGGTAACATGTAATTATTTGTGTGTTATTAGTATAAGCAGACTGTGATTGTCTATTGTTGTGACTTAGATGAAGATCAGATCACATTTTATGACCAATTTGTGCAGAAATCAATATCATTCCAAAGGGTTCACATACTTTTTCTTGCAACTGTATTTCCACGTCTGGAGAATAAATTAGAATGTCCTCTAAATACACGACTACAAACCTCCCCACTAGGTGATGAAAAATGAAATTTGCAAAGTGTTGGAACACCGCAGGAGCACTGGTCAACCCGAAAGGCATGACCAGGTTCTCAAAGTGCCCCTTAGGAGTATTAAAAGCCAGCTTCCATTCATCCCCTTCCTTGATCCTAACCAGATTATATGCCCCCCTTAGGTCCAACTTGCAGAACACCTTAACGCCAATAATCTGGTTAAACAAATCGGGAATCAAAGGAAGAGGGTAGGGATCACGGACAGTGATCCGATTAAGTTCACGGAAATCCAAACATGGCCGAAGACCTCAGTCTTTCTTTTTAACAAAAAAGAACCCTGCTGCCACTGGAGAATTGGAAGGTTATATACTCTCTCTGGCCCATCTTTCAGTTTGAGAAAGGTTATGCAACCTAGATTTAGGCAATTTAGCTCTGGGAAAAAGATTGATAGGACAATCATATTCCTGATGTGGAAGTAAATCCTGGCATCCACTCTCAGAAAACACGTCGGCAAACTAAGATATAAAAGAGGGTAAATTCTTGCTAGTTACAACAGAAAAAGATGTATTATTACAATTATGACAATTGTCAATGCAATAATCACCCCAATCCAGAATCTGCCTAGCTTGCCAATCGATAGTTGGATTGTGCTTGCTAAACCACTGCAAACCCAGAACCACTGGCGCAGGGAGACCTTTCAACACAAAACACAAGATAAATTCTTGATGAAAGTCACCCATTCGTAATCTGATATCTTTCACAAAATATTTATTAATATCAAAGGGTAACAGGTTACAGTGTATAAACATATAGCCCAATAGTTTGATGATCAAAAAGAAATACTATGTATACACAGTACAATAGTTACATTTGACAGTATACACAATTCAGTAGTAGTCAAGCTACAGGCAGACAGTTGTCAAATAGTTACCCTGGGAAGGGTGGATAAAGTAAAGAAGGAGAGGGGGAGGGAGAGAAGGGGAGGAGAAGAGGGAACCAGAAACAAAAACTAGAATACAACACAACTATGCCGGAGAAGAACAGAGCAATGTTAGTAGGAGCAAAAAATAATAATCACATAGGTGAGCCGAATATATATCAAGGTATTTTCAGTTCGGATACACTTTCAGCCACTTATTCCAATATTGCAAGTAAGAATCATAAGATCCCCTACAGGAAGCCATCGTGCCCTCCATTGCACATTTATAGCCCATGCTACGTATTATATCATCAAGTGAAGGAATGTGGATGGAACGCCAGTGTTTAGCTATTAACGTCTTTACTGTTGTAAAAATATGAAATATTATGACCCTATGGACCCTTGGAAAATCCTCAATCCCTATTAGTAATGAACAGAGAGCAGGATCTTTGGATATGGAGGTGCCCAAAATTCTGTTCAGTAATAGTGTTTTATCCCAGATGACAATAAGAGCTTCACATTGCCAAAAGATGTGAGAAGGCGATGGGTGACATAAAACACATCTCCAACAGGTTGCTGATACATCTGAATATATTTGTGATCAGCGTTCAGGTGTTATATACCACCTATATAGCATTTTAAGTGCAGATTCAAGGTGTGTTGCACAGCTCAAAAATTTCCTTGCTGCAGTAAATGCCATATGCCAAATTTGTTCTTCATTAGGTAGATCCAGTTCAGATGTCCATCTCACCAACCCTGACCCCTATGTTCCAGAAGTAGTTTATAAACTTTTGACAAACCTTTAGTATGGTCAGATGTGCCCCAAAAATACATCTCAAAAGTTGAAGTAGCGAGTCTTGGGTTTTTTGAAAGGGAGCCCAAAAGGGATTGTAGTTGCAAGTATTTATAGAACTCTTTATTGGATATCTGAAAGGAACTAGCTAAAGTTGAGAAGGGAACTAACTGACCTGAACTCCAGATCTGACGGACTTTGGTAATTCCCGCAGCTATCCAATTTGAAAAATAGATATCTGGTATCAGCAGTTCCAACATATGTAAGGCGATGTCAAATATATTCCATGACACCAATTGTTTCTTTACCACCATTTTAAGCCATTAGTCTAAACTTGCTTTCATCGGTGGCAATGACGGAATCAATATCGAGTTTTTTATAAGGATCACCAATAAATAGTTCTTTAAGGGTGTAGGGTTTATAATGTCTTTTTCTATCTAAATCCATTGTGGTACATTATCATCCTGTAACCAGCACCTTACGTGATCAAGTATTGCATCATGGTAATAACAGTAAATTCGAAAGGCCTAAACCGCCTTGTGCCTCAGAAGTATATGCAGCTACCCTAGGCTTTTTATTATTCCAAACAAAGGCATTCAATAATGATTGCAAGCCGGCGATGTATTTTTGGGGTATCAAAATAGGGAGGTCCCTGAAAAAGTACAGTATTTTGAGCAAGAGCATCATTTTAGTAGTTGCTACCCTTCCCACCCAGGATACCTCCACCTTAGAATAGGTGGATATATCAGATTTGATTGTCCTATTCAAAGGAACATAGTTGCAGACAAACAATTCTTTAGAAGGAAATGTAAGTGTTATTCCCAGGTATGGCAAGCCCTCATGTGATAATTAAACAGGTACTGGGATGTTAGCTGAGAAGCTAACCGGGGAGAAAGCCCCATATTTAATATAAGGGACTTGTTAGTGTTGAGCTTATAATATGAAATGTCACTAAATTGTGAAAGAAGGTTCATAACTTCTGGTAGAGACTTCTGGGGATTGGTTAAAGCTATAATGACATCATCAGCGAATAGCCCTATTCTGTGATCTACCCCATTGATGTTAATGCCTGCAATCCCTTTTAATGATCTGATAGTCTCCGCCAAAGGTTTCATGACCAATGTGAATATTAAGGGGGAAAGGGGGCACCCTTGTCTTGTCCCATTTGGAATATAGAATGAATCCGATAAGTGACCAGAGGCCAATACCTTCGCTGATGGGATAGAATATAGTGCCAATATGGCTTTTTGTGCCAGGCCAATGATCCCAAATTTATTTAGTACAGCTTCTAGATACCCCCAATGTACTCTGTCAAACACCTTGTCCGCATCAAGGGAAAGCAGCAGAGAAGGCGTTCGACAGGTCTCCACCCCTCCCCCCCCAGGTCCAGAAGTCTCCTTGTGCCGTCTACTGATTGCCTACCCTTGACAAATCCCACTTGATCATCGTGAATCAATTTAGGAAGGATATCCGCCAATCTAGTAGCTAAACTCTTTGCATATCATTTCAAATCCGTATTCAGAAGAGAAAGCGGGCGGAAATTTTCAGGTTTGTCAGGCGTTTTTGCCGGTTTAGGTAATGCAACTATCGTTACTGAAAGTAATTCTTCAGCGAAGGACCCTGAGTCACGAACATAATTGAACAATCTGCAAAGGTATGGCACCAAAATGGAGGAGAATTGTTTATAATAATTATTGGAAAGTCCATCTGGACCCAGAGTTTTATTGGATTTGAGGGATTTAATGGCCCCAGTAATTTCTGCAGATGTAAACTTTGAGTTTCACCGAATTAAGAAACATTTCAATGGCTTTGGAATCAGGTTGGGATGTGTTAGTGTCCTCCTTCAAATTATACAATTTGGAGTAAAACCCGGCTATGGAGTCTGCTATCCCTTTAGGGTCAAAAATCTTATCCCCTTTCGAATCGTATATATAGGATATCTTGGATTTAGCCTGTAAGGCCTTTAATCTAGATGCCAAAAGAGAGGTGGCCTTGTTATTATGGCCATAGTATGATGCTTTAAAGAGGACCTTTCATTGGTCCAAACATTGCGATCTAAGTATCATGATATATACAGCAGCGCCCAGGGATCTCACTGCACTTACTATTATCCCTGGGTGACGCTCTGTTCTCCTGCTATGCCCTCCGATATGTTCGGTCACTGGGTTATAGTAGGCGGAGACTTAGGGGACTTGGTTATAGTAGGAGGAGACTGCCCTTGTTCTCCTGGGCGTCTCCTTCTCCTAGGCTGTAGCGCTGGCCAATCGCAGCGCAGAGCTCACAGCCTGGGAGAAAAAACCTCCTATGGGAGAAGAAGACACCCAGGAGAACAAGGGCAGTCTCCTCCTACTATAACCAAGACCCCTAAGTCTCCGCCTACTATAACCAAGTGACCGAACATACCGGAGGGCATAGCGGGAGAATAGAGAGGCGCCCAGGGATAATAGTAAGTGCAGTGAGATACCTGGGCGCCGCTGTACAGATCATGACACTTAGTTCACAATGTTTGGACCGATGAAAGGTCCTCTTTAAGTTTTCTTAAAGCTAGCTCATACTTATGAAGCTGAAGAAGATGCAACCTGTTGTGCAAGTCCTTAAGTTATTTTTCTCTTCTCTGGTCATAAGACTATTCATTTGGGTGAGCTGTATAATAGAGTCAGTAAGCTGCACACACTGAGCATCCCGCTCTGCTTTGTCCCAGGATGCTATACTAATATAATGACCACGAATAAAGGCTTTATAAGCACACTAAATTGGAGCAATGCCCGTATCTCCCCGATCATTAAAAGAGAAGTACACTTCAAGAGTCATCCTTGACTGGGGTAGATATTTGGAAGAATGTAAAATCCTTCCATTAACTCCCCATGGTATAGTGGAAGGAGAGTTATATTTCTCCGAGATCATAATTAAAATAGGGGCATGGTCCGACCATTCTATGTGACCTATTGTGCAGGATGTCACCCTTCGATAGATGTTATAGTCCGTCAGTAATAGGTCTATTCTAGAATTAGTTTTATGAGCAGAGGAGAAGAAACTATAATACCTTTCGGTGGAGTGTTTCAACCTCCATACATCTAATAATCCTTCTTTTTGCGTTAGGCAAAATACCTTAGAGGGGAGAGTTGTTTTAGAGATCGCAGAGGAATCTAGTTCAGGCCACATAAGTGAGTTGAAATCCCCCATATAACGAAGGAATCCCTTCCTGACTGCCTTCCCCCCCCTCGCGAAAAGTCTCTAGAAAAATCTAAGTTGATTCTTATTGGGAGTAGAGTTGAGCGAACACCTGGATGTTCGGGTTCGAGAAGTTCGGCCGAACTTCCCGGAAATGTTCGGGTTCGGGATCCGAACCCGACCCGAACTTTGTCCCGAACCCCATTGAAGTCAATGGGGACCCAAAACTTTTCGGCACTAAAAAGGCTGTAAAACAGCCCAGGAAAGAGCTAGAGGGCTGCAAAAGGCAGCAACATGTAGGTAAATCCCCTGCAAACAAATGTGGATAGGGAAATGAATTAAAATTTAAATAAAATAAATAAAAATTAACCAATATCAATTGGAGAGAGGTGCCATAGCAGAGAATCTGGCTTCACGTCAGCCACCACTGTAACAGTCCATTGTCATATATTTAGGCCCAGGCACCCAGGCAGAGGAGAGAGGTCCCGTAACAGAGAATCTGGCTTCATGTCAGCAGAGAATCAGTTTGCATGTCATAGCAGAGAATCAGGCTTCACGTCAGCCACCACTGTAATAGTCCATTGTCATATATTTAGGCCCAGGCACCCAGGCAGAGGAGAGAGGTCCCGTAACAGAGAATCTGGCTTCATGTCAGCAGAGAATCAGTTTGCATGTCATAGCAGAGAATCAGGCTTCACGTCAGCCACCACTGTAACAGTCCATTGTCATATATTTAGGCCCAGGCACCCAGGCAGAGGAGAGAGGTCCTGTAACAGAGAATCTGGCTTCATGTCAGCAGAGAATCAGTTTGCATGTCATAGCAGAGAATCAGGCTTCACGTCAGCCACCACTGTAACAGTCCATTGTCATATATTTAGGCCCAGGCACCCAGGCAGAGGAGAGAGGTCCCGTAACAGAGAATCTGGCTTCATGTCAGCAGAGAATCAGTTTGCATGTCATAGCAGAGAATCAGGCTTCACGTCAGCCACCACTGTAACAGTCCATTGTCATATATTAAGGCCCAGGCACCCAGGCAGAGGAAAGAGGTCCCGTAACAGACAATCTGGCTTCATGTCAGCAGAGAATCAGTCTGCATGTCATAGCAGAGAATCAGGCTTCACGTCACCCAACATTGGAACAGTCCATTGGCATATATTTAGGCCCCGGCACCCAGACAGAGGAGAGGTTCATTCAACTTTGGGTTGCCTCGCAATATAATGGTAAAATGAAAATAAAAATAGGATTGAATGAGGAAGTGCCCTGGAATACAATAATATATGGTTAAGGGGAGGTAGTTAATGTCTAATCTGCACAAGGGATGGACAGGTCCTGTGGGATCCATGCCTGGTTCATTTTTATGAACGTCAGCTTGTCCACATTGGCTGTAGACAGGCGGCTGCGTTTGTCTGTAATGATGCCCCCTGCCGTGCTGAATACACGTTCAGACAAAACGCTGGCCGCCGGGCAGGCCAGCTCCTCCAAGGCATAAAAGGCTAGCTCTGGCCACGTGGACAATTTAGAGACCCAGAAGTTGAATGGGGCCGAACCATCAGTCAGTACGTGGAGGGGTGTGCACACGTACTGTTCCACCATGTTAGTGAAATGTTGCCTCCTGCTAACACGTTGCGTATCAGGTGGTGGTGCAGTTAGCTGTGGCGTGTTGACAAAACTTTTCCACATCTCTGCCATGCTAACCCTGCCCTTTAGAGGAGCTGGCCGTGACACAGCTGCCTTGGCGACCTCTTTCTCCTCCTTGGCCTTGGGCTTCCACTTGTTCCCCTGTGACATTTGGGAATGCTCTCAGTAGCGCGTCTACCAACGTGCGCTTGTACTCGCGCATCTTCCTATCACGCTCCAGTGCAGGAAGTAAGGTGGGCACATTGTCTTTGTACCGTGGATCCAGCAGGGTGGCAACCCAGTAGTCCGCACACGTTAAAATGTGGGCAACTCTGCTGTCGTTGCGCAGGCACTGCAGCATGTAGTCGCTCATGTGTGCCAGGCTGCCCAGGGGTAAGGACAAGCTGTCCTCTGTGGGAGGCGTATCGTCATCGTCCTGCGTTTTTCCCCAGCCACGCACCAGTGATGGGCCCAAGCTGCGTTGGGTGCCACCCCGCTGTGACCATGCTTCATCCTCATCCACCTCCTCCTCATCCTCGTCCTCCAGTAGTGGGCCCTGGCTGGCCACATTTGTACCTGGCCTCTGCTGTTGCAAAAAACGTCCCTCTGAGTCACTTCGAAGAGACTGGCCTGAAAGTGCTAAAAATGACCCCTCTTCCTCCTCCTCCTCCTCCTGGGCCACCTCCTCTTCCATCATCGCCCTAAGTGTTTTCTCAAGGAGACATAGAAGTGGTATTGTAACGCTGATAACGGCGTCATCCCCACTGGCCATGTTGGTGGAGTACTCGAAACAGCGCAACAGGGCACACAAGTCTCGCATGGAGGCCCAGTCATTGGTGGTGAAGTGGTGCTGTTCCGCAGTGCGACTGACCCGTGCGTGCTGCAGCTGAAACTCCACTATGGCCTGCTGCTGCTCGCACAGTCTGTCCAGCATGTGCAAGGTGGAGTTCCACCTGGTGGGCACGTCGCATATGAGGCGGTGAGCGGGAAGGCCGAAGTTACGCTGTAGTGCAGACAGGCGAGCAGCGGCAGGATGTGAACGCTGGAAGCGCGAACAGACGGCCCGCACTTTATGCAGCAGCTCTGACATGTCGGGGTAGTTGTGAATGAACTTCTGCACCACCAAATTCAGCACATGCGCCAAGCAAGGGATGTGCGTCAAACCGGCTAGTCCCAGAGCTGCAACAAGATTTCGCCCATTATCGCACACCACCAGGCCGGGCTTGAGGCTCACCGGCAGCAACCACTCGTCGGTCTGTTGTTCTATACCCCGCCACAACTCTTGTGCGGTGTGGGGCCTGTCCCCCAAACATATGAGTTTCAGAATGGCCTGCTGACGTTTACCCCGGGCTGTGCTGAAGTTGGTGGTGAAGGTGTGTGGCTGACTGGATGAGCAGGTGGAAGAAGAGGAGGAGGAAGCTGAGTAGAAAGAGGTGGCAACAGGAGGCAAAGAATGTTGCCCTGCGATCCTTGGCGGCGGAAGGACGTGCGCCAAACAGCTCTCCGCCTGGGGCCCAGCTGCCACTACATTTACCCAGTGTGCAGTTAGGGAGATATAGCGTCCCTGGCCGTGCTTACTGGTCCTCGTATCTGTGGTTAGGTGGACCTTGCCACAGATGGCGTTGTGCAGTGCACACTTGATTTTATCGGATACTTGGTTGTGCAGGGAAGGCACGGCTCTCTTGGAGAAGTCGTGCCGGCTGGGAACAACATACTGTGGGACAGCAAGCGACATGAGCTGTTTGAAGCTGTCTGCGTCCACCAGCCTAAATGACAGCATTTCATAGGCCAGTAGTTTAGAAATGCTGGCATTCAGGGCCAGGGATCGAGGGTGGCTAGGTGGGAATTTACGCTTTCTCTCAAATGTTTGTGAGATGGAGAGCTGAACGCTGCCATGTGACATGGTTGAGATGCTTGGTGACGGAGGTGGTGGTGTTGGTGGTACATCCCCTGTTTGCTGGGCGGCAGGTGCCAACGTTCCTCCAGAGGCGGAGGAAGAGGCCGAGGCGGCAGCAGCAGAAGAGGCCGAGGCGGCAGCAGCAGAAGAGGCCGAGGCGGCAGCAGCAGAAGAGGCCGAGGCGGCAGCAGCAGAAGAGGCCGAGGCGGCAGCAGCAGAAGAGGCTGAGGCGGCAGCAGCAGAAGAGGTAGCAGGGGGAGCCTGAGTGACTTCCTTGTTTTTAAGGTGTTTACTCCACTGCAGTTCATGCTTTGCATGCAGGTGCCGGGTCATGCAGGTTGTGCTAAGGTTCAGAACGTTAATGCCTCGCTTTAGGCTCTGATAGCACAGCGTGCAAACCACTCGGGTCTTGTCGTCAGCACATTGTTTGAAGAAGTGCCATGCCAGGGAACTCCTTGAAGCTGCCTTTGGGGTGCTCGGTCCCAGATGGCGGCGGTCAGTAGCAGGCGGAGTCTCTTGGCGGCGGATGTTCTGCTTTTGCCCACTGCTCCCTCTTTTGCTACGCTGTTGGCTCGGTCTCACCACTGCCTCTTCCTCCGAACTGTGAAAGTCAGTGGCACGACCTTCATTCCATGTGGGGTCTAGGACCTCATCGTCCCCTGCATCGTCTTCCACCCAGTCTTGATCCCTGACCTCCTGTTCAGTCTGCACACTGCAGAAAGACGCAGCAGTTGGCACCTGTGTTTCGTCATCATCAGAGACATGCTGAGGTGGTATTCCCATGTCCTCATCATCAGGAAACATAAGTGGTTGTGCGTCAGTGCATTCTATGTCTTCCACCGCTGGGAAAGGGCTAGGTGGATGCCCTTGGGAAACTCTGCCAGCGGAGTCTTCAAACAGCATAAGAGACTGCTGCATAACTTGAGGCTCAGACAGTTTCCCTGGTATGCATGGGGGTGATGTGACAGACTGATGGGCTTGGTTTTCAGGTGCCATCTGTGCGCTTTCTGCAGAAGACTGGGTGGGAGATAATGTGAACGTGCTGGATCCACTGTCGGCCACCCAATTGACTAATGCCTGTACCTGCTCAGGCCATACCATCCTTAGAACGGCATTGTGCCCCACCAAATATCGCTGTAAATTTTGGCGGCTACTGGGACCTGAGGTAGTTGGTACACTAGGACGTGTGGCTGTGGCAGAACGGCCACGTCCTCTCCCAGCACCAGAGGGTCCACTAACACCACCACGACCATGTCCGCGCCCTTTACTAGATGTTTTCCTCATTGTTATCGTTCACCACAACAACAAAAATATTATTTGGCCCAATGTATTGAATTCAAATTCAGGCCTTTTTTTAAAGACGCCTAACACTATCTGGCTATCTATTTAGGTACCAGGTACCGTATTACACTAATACAGGCACAGCAGTAACCACAGATTTAGCTGACTATAAATTTGAGGCCTATTATTTAGGCGCTGGGTGACAGGTATACGTTTACAGACAGAATTAGACTGGGATATGCACAGTAGCGTTTGTGTGAAGTTATTGAGAATGACCCTATCTGCACCTTGAATCGAATATACCCTTTTAGGGATAAATTTAAAGTAGGCCTGATACAGCAGAAACCACTAGTTTAGAGAATTGCTAAATTGGGAATTGTATTTCAACCCAGAACAAAAACTGTGCTTTGACGGACACTAAATAACTTGACCAGCTACAGCAATAACCACAGATTTAGCTGACTATAAATTTGAGGCCTATTATTTAGGCGCTGGGTGACAGGTATACGTTTACAGTCAGAATTAGACTGGGATATGGCCAAAAAATAACCACACTATTGATGGTTAAATGCACTTGGTGTGACAGCTTGACCCTGATGTAGGATATAGCCAAAAGACAACCACACTATTGAGGGTTAAATGCACTTGGTGACAGCTTGCCCCTGATGTAGTATATGGCCAAAAAATAACCACACTATTGATGGTTAAATTCACTTGGTGTGACAGCTTCACCCTGATGTAGGATATAGCCAAAAAACAACCACACTATTGAGGGTTAAATGCACTTGGTGACAGCTTGCCCCTGATGTAGTATATGGCCAAAAAATAACCACACTATTGATGGTTAAATGCACTTGGTGTGACAGCTTCACCCTGATGTAGGATATAGCCAAAAAACAACCACACTAAATGCACTTGGTGGCAGCTTGTGCACCGATCACCCCAGAAAAAAGTGACTGAAAAACGCTCTGGGCAGCCTAAAAACAGTGAGCAATTCAATAGCAGCAGTTCAATCATCCACAGCTGCAGATCGATCTCTGAATGGAGTCTTTTGGAGGAGTTAATCACTGCCTAATCTCGCCCTAACGTCGCAGCTGCAACCTCTCCCTATACTGATCAGAGCAGAGTGACGGGCGGCGCTACATGACTCCAGCTTAAATAGAGGCTGGGTCACATGGTGCTCTGGCCAATCACAGCCATGCCAATAGTAGGCCTAGCTGTGACGGCCTCTTGGGGCAAGTAGTATGACGCTTGTTGATTGGCTGCTTTGCAGCCTTTCAAAAAGCGCCAAGAAAGCGACGAACACCGAACCCAAACCCGGACTTTTACGAAAATGTTCGGGTCCGTGTTACGGACACCCCAAAATTCGGTACGAACCCGAACTATACAGTTCGGGTTCGCTCATCCCTAATTGGGAGCATATACAGCTACTAGAGTGTACACCATGTTATTAAGATCACCTATCTGCCCCCTTCATCTGTGTAAGAGTCTATTAGCTTGAATGCTTTAGTATCCCGTATTGCTAAATAGACTCCTCTTTTTTGAATTCGCAGTTGCTGAAATTATAACAGGAAAATCCTTATGTTTGAGTCTGTGAAGGTCGCCTGCAAGCAAATGTGTTTGTGTCTTGTACACAAAGGATGTCAGATTTAGTTTTAATGGCCTTCGCCATAATTGAGATCTCTTGAATGGGCTATTTAGGCCTTTAGCATCCATTGAAGTAAATTTAAGTACCATTGTAATGTACCAGTAAGGCCGCTAGTTGGCGACCTCCACTCACCCAAATCACTGGCGACCTACATGATTTCAGGCTCCAAGGATTTTTAAGTTGCAGTGAAGCGTTTTCTCCGGCTACAAAAAAAAAGAATTAGAACAAACAACAAATACATAAACATTAAATGTAGAACAAAAACCGTGGGTTCCATCTCAAGGAACATCTAACGCCTAGATCAGATGGAAAGTGGCATTACTAGGGGGGAGATACAAAAAGTCCCAGATTCGGCCATATAGGCTTGAGACAATAAAGGATTATTCCCTAAGGGAAAAAATTAAAATAAAACAGAAAAAGCTTATTTACTCACGATCATGTTCAGTCATTTGGAGAACTCCTCTGCCTGACTGTGGTCCATTCTTCCTCCAAGTGCGTTGGGGAGGCAGGTTTTGGTGGTGTCACAGATCCATGAGGTACAGATATGTTCCATTTAGAGATCATTTGTAGAGCTTCTGATGGAGTGGACG
The DNA here is from genome assembly GCF_014858855.1 of Bufo gargarizans. Classification (NCBI taxonomy): domain Eukaryota; kingdom Metazoa; phylum Chordata; class Amphibia; order Anura; family Bufonidae; genus Bufo; species Bufo gargarizans. The sequence continues at coordinate 14,739,642 of NC_058087.1, read as the reverse complement.
CTACAAGCTGGCTTCCTTCTCTGGATATCAACAATTTAGCTGGAAAGCCCCAACTATATGGAATTCTGTGCTCTCTCCGGATTTTTGTAGCTTAAGGCTGAGTTCACACAGGCGAGATTTCCGCACGGGTGCAATGCGGGAGGTGAACGCATTGCACCCGCACTGAATCTAGACCCATTCATTTCTATGGGCTGTGCACATGAGCTGTGATTTTCACGCATCACTTATGCGTTGCATGAAAATCGCAGCATGCTCTATATTGTGCGTTTATCACGCAACGCAGGCCCCATAGAAGTGAATGGGGCTGAGTGAAAATCGCAAGCAAGTGCGGATGCGGTGCGATTTTCACACATTGGTTGCTAGGTGACAGTCTATTCACTGTATTATTTTCCCTTATAACATGGTTATAAGGGAAAATAATAGCATTCTGAATACAGAATGCTTAGTAGGTGATCAATTGAGGGTTACATTTTTTTTATAATTAACTCACCTTCTCCTCTCCGTGGTGATGGACCATGTGATTGGAGCATGTGATCTGACGTCACCACAGGTCCTTTAGCCGGCAGCTCATCATTAAAGAAGTAAAGAAGAGACCGGCAACTACGCGATCAAGAGGAGAAGGTGAGTTAATTTTTATTTATTTTTTAACCCTCAATTGATCACCTACTAAGCATTCTGTATTCAGAATGCTATTATTTTCCCTTATAACCATGTTATAAGGGAAAATAATACAGTGAATAGACTGTCACCTAGCAACCAATACACCAAACCCAAACCTGAACTTCTGTGAAGAAGTTCGGGTCTGGTTACCACAGTCAGTTTTTTTATCACGCGCGTGCAAAACACATTGCACCCGCGCGATAAAAACTGAACATCGGAACGCAATTGCAGTCAAAACTGACTGCAATTGCGTACCTACTCACGCAGGTTTTCCGCAATACACCGGGACGCATCTGGACCTAATCCGGACACGCTCGTGTGAACCCAGCCTAATGGAATTCCCGACATCTACTGAGAGTGGCTGCGGACAAGTCAGTGTAGAGAGAACTACTGGATTGTTGCGTGCAGCAGCCATACGGTTTTCTTTAATATGATAGAAAGTAATGCATGCTATTACATCCCTAGGGATGTCTGCTGGCAATGTTTTAGGTTTCGGTATTCTGTGAGCCCTATCAATGAAGAGCTCAGTTGGAGATGCAGGAGGTAACATAACTGTAAAAAAAGTCTGTCAGGTTGGTCAGGTTTCACTGTTTTCGGAATCCCACAGAATCTTATATTATTGTGACGAAACCTGTCTTCCAAGTCTATCACTTTTACGCGAAGGGCCGCCAACTCCTCATCTTTTTCATTGGTAGTGTCTACCAGCTCGTTATGAGCTTTAGCAAATTCAGACATTTTATTCTCTAAATGGGATGTGCGATTTACCACTTCTGAGATTTCCTTCTGCAAAGGTGTTAACATAGTACGAAAGTCCTCTTGCAAAGAGGACCTCAAGTCACTCATTAGTGCTTTAAGGAGCGATTCTGTAACTGGTCTATCTGTGCCAGTGTTATTAATATTAGAATAATGCTGTGGGTACATTGCGTTTGAACATTCCCCATATCTTTGATCCAGTGGCGCTGCTTGTACTAAGGGTCTCCCATCAGTTGTAAAGAACTGTCCTGGAGAGGACTCATGGCTGACATGTGGTATTGCCACACTTGCCCCCTGCATGTTATTAAGAAAATGCATCCCTGAGCTGTTGGAGGAGGAAGCAGGGTACTGCAGAAAGGGCCCCTGTATAGGAGACGCGAGTGGCTGGGTGCCTGCAGGAGAGCCTGCTACATGTGCTGCCTCCTCTTGCCTTAACAGCGCACCACCGCCACCATCTTGTGGTGCGCTTGTTGTTGAAAACTCTGTTAACTTGACCGTGGCCGCCTTTCTCCGAGTCTTTGTCATGACTGGGTCAGTACTTGCTGGTCTAAGTGCAGGCAGTTTTTGAGCGGGGATGATGCGCTTTGAGCCGCCGTCTCAGAGATGTAGCACCGGAGCTGAGCTAAGACGCGGCTCACTCCATGCGCTGCTGGCCACTCCCCCATTCGTAATCTGATATCATGCACCACTTAAGACAAACACTTCTAAGCAAGAGATGCAGAATTAATAGTGAATACGGGAATGTGTTTTTATAATACACTTGGTGAAAACCTGTGCATACGGACAAACTGAGCATCAATCGGGTTCACCCCTGCCTACTGTCGATAAACACCTCAATCCCCACAGTCTTGGACTCTAGCGCCACCTCAGCAGGAGAAATTGGGTACTACCGGTAAAAAAACAAATGCACATTTCTGACTCTCCTCTCACTCCACCAGCAGTCAAATGAGAATTAAATGTCTTTTTTCTCTCTTTTTGCCATTGCATGTCTGGACATACATTGATAAAATGTCCCCTTTTTCCGCAGAAAAAACACACTCCCTTCCTATTACCAGTGGATCCAGGGGTAGCTCCCCCTAACTGCATGGGTTTGTCTCCCGACCCAAACCCAGGACTGGCTTCACCAAAAGTGTCAGAGGAAGATGATACGTTATGTAATTGAACGTCCTGAGAGAGTGGGCCCTTCGATCTCTCTCTCTCTCAAGCCTCTATCAATACATATAGCAAGAGACATAGCGGCTTCCAAAGACTCAGGGTTCTTATGAAAGGCCAAAGCGTCCTTCAGTCTCTCAGATAATCCCTGACAGAACTGATTACGGAGAGTCGGATCATTCCACTCAGTATCCGTAGCCCACCTCCTAAACTCAGAGCAATAGATCTCTGCAGAACGCTCTCCCCGACACGCAGGCCGCGTAACTTGGTCTCGGCCAGGGAGGTCCGATTCGGGTCATCATAGATGAGACCTAGAGCTCTAAAAAATTCATCCACCGATCGGAGGGATGAATAAGCAATAAAATAATCACACCAACTCTCTGACTCTCATCCCCAGATGAGTGTGGACATAGCTTAAAATACAATTTGCACGCTACCCTGAACTGAATGAAATTATCACTTCCCCCCGAGAATCTATCCGGGAGGGCAACTTTAGGTTACGGACAGGCCTGGTAACCACCAATAGGATCAGTCACCTGTGGTCTCTGAATCTGTGAGACAGTCATGCGGAGGTCAGCTACCTCCAGAGACAGCCCCTGCAGCTGTCCGGCCAGTGCAGGATAGCATCCATGGCTAAACTGATGCAGACAAACAAAATGACGGTTATTTGGTGGTTTATAATGTCACGGATGCGGTGTGGGTGGTAAACTCCACACAGAGCACAGGAGGAAAGGGGACAGGAACTAGGCCTGGAAACTAGGGTAAAGAAGAAGGTGACCTCGTAGAATAACCCTAATCCAAGCCCTGACTACCTATCAGTATGAACTGACCTCGATGGTAGGAAAGTTCATATACAGGAACCTAGAGCCCTAACACACCACTGTAGGGTCCTGGTATAGTGACAGGACTTGAGACAACCTATTCTCCACCAGAAGGATGAACAGGAGTCTCCCTCAGTTCTAGATACAAAAGACAGGGAAATACAATATACAACAAAATACAACTAGGGAAGACGACACTTAACTTCACGTGGAGCAAAGGCAGTGCCAGGAGCTCAACCAAGATCCAACAACTAGCTAGGCCAGAGTCCAGACACTGAAGCTATAAACCACACTCCCAGAAGGGGTAAGCAGTAATAAATAAGTTAAATGACCAAACCAACAACACCTGCAAGAGGTGTGGTCATTGCCAAAACAACACAGATACAAATGATCCACAAGGAACAAGTCAGATTGACCCATGTGTTGCTAATCTCTCTGATCTTCTGGCACCTGTCACGTGAGTGTCTGTGACATTTTTATGCTGGACTGAGAATTTTCAAATCTGACTTTTTAGTTTGTAATTCACTTTCCGAAAATCATCACAAAAAGGTAAAAGAAAATATTTTACCCGGTTTATGTATCTGTTTAGAGGGGGCCTTTTATAATGAAATAATCACAGAGAGACCTATACTGCATAGATGTACTGAGTCCTCCAGAGACACAGGATTTATAGTCACCTTCAACTCTTGAGGGTCTGTAAAACCCCAGAGTGGTGTTACCAATTCTGCAACATGCTGATATCTTTTATTGTCTAACCTGTATGTCACCTATTTATTTCCAGGTCCCTCAATACTGTTCATTTATATTAATGTTATGTAACTGTTCATGTAATGTGCCTGGTTCGCCAGCAGGTGGCAGCAAACACGGCAAGTAAAATGGAGTTTTCCATTCCATTCTATCCCCTTCTCTCTGTTGGGAAGTGGGCTACCCCTACCTCCTGAAGGAAGGGTGGGGATTAGCTGGAGTCAGTTGGAGTTTACCCCCTGCAAGTGGAAGGTTGTGCAGGGGCACGTATCTGCTGGACGTGCCCACACCAGCCAGAGCAGCTTAAGCTCTGTTGGCCATGAGGAGTCTGACTAAAAAGTTATGCAGCATAAAGAAGAAGCCAAATTATCAAGTCAGCTTGTCAGTACAGCAGAGTGAGAGAAGGCTAGAGCAGGGTTTAGTTTGCCTGCCAGTTTAATGATAAGGCCTGCTGGAACCAAGTCAAAGCCTGAAATGGTTTTGGAGAAACGTTTATTCAAGTAAAGCTGCCATTGAACTTCATCTCAAGGTCTGGAACTCAAATTATTCTTTCAAATCCCTCAATTATTCCCCCTATTTATTGCTTTGGAGCCATAGCCTGGGGTCCAGCGGTATCCATGTAGGAGCACCGTGACACACATAAAGAGACATTCAGGCCGAATTATTCCACTCGGCATTCCTACTAAACCTAGGTCTCGATATAGAGGGCCCTGGGGGGAGGCGCCCGTTGCAGGTCCTGAACGTTTACGCAGAGTGCTAAACTCATATGAGTGGCTTTGCAGTATGGCTGATCAAAGAAAAAAAAAACTCCAAATAATAATTAATATGTAAATTTATATTTTTGATGCTGCTTTTAAAGTGAATGGAGAAGAAAACATTCTACACAGTCGAGTCACATTATTATGACCACTTCCTACTGTCGACGTCGGCAGAGCATAGCTGATAAAGAAAGTCATGTGTGGTGAGCTGGCTTAGTGGGTATAAAAGGTGTGAGATAGACTGCACACATATCTCTTGTTGCTGTCATGTGTAAAAGGGGCGATTATTGGCTTTCTGAAACAGTGCAATTTGTGAACTGTTCTCGCTTCTGTGGTGAAAGTGTACTGTAAGTGGACATATGGCACCATGGAAACTGAGGAGCACTACGTGCCTTTGATGTGAGAGGTGAATGTCGTCTACAAAGGTATGCAAGGGTGCATTGACATACTACAGTGGAGCAGCTCACCACCAAAATGAACCGGTGGGCTACCAGAGGTGTGTCTAAAGCAGTTTAGTGAACCCTACTGCGTATGGGGCTCCGAAGCAGACATATGGTCACTGCACCTCTGCTGAGTTGCATCGGCCAAGAAGGCTTCAGTTTTCACAGCAGTATCGGATTTGGACCTTCGTTGGTTAGCAAAGGATTCCCTTCTTCGATGGAGTCACATTTTCTGCTTCATGGTATGGATAGTCGTTGGCATGTCAGGTGAGAATTATTAGAGAACAAACACCCTGCAACCATTTCTGGAAACAAAAGCTGGTGGTGACAGTGCTATGGTCTGGAAAATGTTTTTGTGGAATTCTTTGGGTCCACTCATTCATATGGAAGGCACTCTCAACCAAATTGGGTGTGAATCCATTCATGCAGATCACATACTCCCATATATGCTGATTGTCCTCCCTGGGGTGATTTGAACCTTCCAGCAAGACAATGTGGTATGTCACACGGCTAGAAATGTCCCCCTAATTCCCCAGCCTTGAACCCAAATTAACATCTGTGGGACCTCCTCAATCATCATTTTCGCTCTATAGATCCTCCTCCCTCCGGCAGCTGTGGGATGCACTACAATCAGCATGGCTCCAGATACCTATGACAACCTACCAGGACCTTATTGAGTCACTCCCAGCCCGTCTAGCTGCTGTCCGTGCAGCACACGGAGGTTACTCATAATAATGTGACTCAACTGTGTATAACACAACATCATTGTTATAAGTTAACATTGTATGTAGAGCTATAAAAGCAAAGGACTTGAAAGGAGAGGGGATATGCTTAAAGCATAACGCTAATGAAAAATCTAAATTTAACAGTGCTCTTAGATCCTAATGTGATCTACATGTGTGGTCCTTCCCCTCAAAGCTCAGCCATTTCTACTGCAGAACTCTCCTTCTTCCTGATTCAAACTAGCAAGTTATCATTGTAATATTAAAGATAGAGTGGAGCTGATGCCCAAACCTGGTCACTCAGTCTACAGGCTTACCAGCTGTTAACACTTTCATTTACTCCTGCCCTTCTACGACTACAGAGACCTTAGATCTGCCGGCTTGAATCAGTGCTGATGCTGCTGTGAGCACATAACTTTGCTAGCAGGTTCCTATTACAAATACACAGACAGCTTGCTATTCCCTGTGTGAAAAAGGTTATCAGAGTTATTTTTTACAATAGCTATCTCTTAGCAGGGAGGTACTAAAGAGATGCAGTCATTTAAGTCTTCTTCTTCTCTGCTCCATATTGAAATGAGTTGAGTGTGCAGCCTGCAAGTGGATGACGCTAATAAACAGTATTAAGCAGAGAGCACTCAATTTTAATTGCACGTTAGAAACTTAAATTTTTACAAAAAAGGTGTTTATGCGAAGTAATTTTAAGTGGATCACTGGAGGCATTGTTTAAAGGGGTTCTAAGGCTATATATATTGATGACTTATGAAAAGGTCAGTTTCAGATCAGTGGTGGTCAGACATCTGGCACTCCCACGATCGACTTTTTCGGACTGCTGTGACACCGGGAACTAACATTGTACAGATTGGAAGCAGAAGGCTATATCCACTGTGTAGTTTACAGTGCCAGTGTTCTGAAGCTCAGAAATGATGCAGTACCCCAGCATGGCCACTACACAGTGTATGGCGCTGTCTGCCTCCAGCACCATAAATTGTATAGTCCCTGGCGACGCAGCAACCCCAAACAGCTGACCCATAGGGGTGCCAGGTCCTAGACCCACACCGATCTGATAATGATGACCTATCCAGAAAATATGTGTAGCCTGGAGAATAATTTCAAATAAAAGGAATGCCCTGTATTATCCATCATTTTTATAGTAATATTTTATTACAAAATCATAAGAACCCTCACAATATACACATTTGCTAAAAATTATGCATTGGCTGCGTAACAACTTTTAGTTAAAAAATCATCTGCCTTTGTAACGTGATGATGTGTTTTAACTAATAACACCTCTTCATGGCCCAGTGTAAGGTCCAGAATGACACAGTAATTGGGAATGGGCCATAATTTCATTTTGAAAATCTCTGAAGCTGGAGCACTGTACGTTCCACAGTGTGAGGGCTGAAGTCACTGACATAATGGAATGAGGCCTGTTCCATTAGTAGCCATTATTTTCTTTGTATGAAACAAAACAGGCTGCAGGACAAGGCTGAGGTTAGAAAATAAAATGCAGAAGTATGAAGCTGCAGATGACAGGTATGTACCTTTACAGTGCACTTATTTGTAGTCTGTATGTATAAACCTTATCATATGTACAGCGCCATGGAATGAATGGCTATTTAATAATAAATAATAATAATAGGTAAAAAAAAAAAAAACACAGGCCTACTTAGGCAGCTGTAAATGTACAGTAAAGCCTGAGATTTCACCCAAAAATACATTGAAAGTGATCTTCCAGGAGGTGGTATTTTCAAAGAAAAATGCATAATATAGGGCGATCTACCTTCCTCTTCACTCTCCTCTCACAGACACAGGAGGAGGATTACTGCAGCTGCATCCCCCTCTTCCCCTCTCCTTTCTTCTATTTACTGTTTGACACTAGGCTGAAATATACTTTATATATACATTAGTGTGTTATGCTCAGTGTCAAATGTTTATAAGCCTATAATATACTGCCAACAGTTACATAGTTATTTGGAATATGCCAATATATAATAGGGTTGCCCCCATTCCTGTTTAATTCCTGGCCCCTGCTCTACAAGCAAGAAATGGCAGGAAAGACTGATTCAGCCCGTCACTGATTGAGGCAGTTCACTGCTGCTGTGATTGAATGAAACAAGCATCACCTGCCATTTCCTACCTGCCGAATGGGGACCAGAAAACATCTGGGAATGTTAAGGGTCAGAACAGCAGTGTTGGGGAATCCGTGAGGGGGAAAGTAACTTATTTTTTTATTTTTAACCCAGTGTGAGCCATATCTAAAAATGTACGTAATACACTGGAAAACCCTTTAAGGTTCACCTCTTGTTTGGACACACTGATGGACAGCACAGGGTTTAGTACTGGTGCCTGGGCTTCTAGGTTCAAATCCAACCAAGGACAACCTCTGCATTTGTATTCCTGAAACTGGTTATGTTCATGTAATTGCCTGGTCTACCAGCAGATGGCGGCAACATTGGCAGTATTAGCTTCCCTGGAGAGGAACCTCCTTGTTCCCTTCCAGCCCTCTCTAGAGAGGGAGGAGGAGTTAGTTAGTTTGAAGTCAGTGTCTAGTCCACCCTCCTTAGGGAGAGGTTGTGTGTTAGTTAGCAGAGCACTGCCTGCTCTGCTAGGCACAGAGGCCATGCCTCTGAAGTCTACATAGTTGCTTGTCCCCTCCTGGGCTTGCATTGCCTTCATCCAAGCTGAAGCTAGAGTTTGAGGTACTCCAAAGCCAGGACAAGAAGTTCCTAGGATTATAAGTAAGAGACAGACAACAGCTAATTTCAGTTCCAGCAGAAGAGGAAGAGTTTCCTATTTATCCAGCCAAGCATAGTAGAGCTGAGGGAGATACCGCATAGCAGAGCTGAGATCATTGCAGAGAAGTATTTGCCTGCCTAAGTTAAGCCAATACCTGCTGAGGACCAAGATATCGTTTGGAAGCTGTTTGGATTACCAATTTATGTCTGGACTCCAATTATTCCACTTGTTCATCATCCAGGTTCTCCTACCGCTTTTGCACTGCTTCAGACCACTTCACATCTGGTATCCAATGATATCCAGGTAGGAACACCGTGATACGTGTATATAACATCTACAAAGACTGAAGGCCACCCCGCACCACTCTGGCAATCCTGCCCCTGGGTACCAACATTACCATCTACAAAGGGAGCCTTGTGCTTCTGCTGCTTAACCACAGCTGGTGTCACGTTTACTTGCTCTATGAGAGGGACAGCTTTCATAGAAAACTCCTATGGGTCAAGGGATCCCCCAGGCGTGGCCATAGTGGCCCGCCCCATCATTTGGCATCACGAACAGGAATCTAAACAGTGACATAACTGTGTGCCATTAAGAACAGAATTCTGACAAAACCATACTGTGTGCATCATACTCTAAAGAACAGGATAAGAACTGTACCCAATCCTCGATGGCCTTTCGGTATTCCCAAGCATCAGTGACGTGGGCGGTCACCCTCCAGGGCACCATGGGATTGAAAGTCTTGCTCTCCTTGGGTGGCTCACTTCCTCTGGGCGGCGGAGTAGGCTCTCTGGTGCACTTCGTACTCAAAGCACTGAAGAACAGAAGAAAGAGACTCTAAAGTGATTTATTTGCACTACTTTATTGCACTTGCTATTATCTATTTGCATAATTAAAAATGTGCCTTAAGTATATTTGCACTAACATTTTACATTTTCAGCAACATTCAAGAAATGTGCATATTGTATGACTTCTTTTACAGGTGCCGCAATATGTTTTATTATGCACTTATTATACAACTTATACATCTCACCATCTTTAGCCATGTGGTCAGCACCTTACTTTATTGTTCGCAATGGACTGCCTCTGAGTGCATCTGGTAGATTCCAAGCATGTCCTAACTTTTTATTGTTTAACATGGTTTGCCTCTCAGTGTAATTTGAACTAATGGTTCTTAAACCAAGTGGTATTGTGCTAAGTTATGCTAGTATATGTAGAACTAATGGTCTTAAGCCAAGTTTTTATGTTCCAAGCAAACTTAACACCTTTAGGGGTAACCTGCTGCTATTGTATCTGTCTGGAGTTGTAGGAGAAAATGTTCCTCCTCCTAAAATAAGTCATCATTGGAGAGATTAAAGTGCGTTGCCTCATCCTCCTAGTCCTAAGGCCTTGTGCACCAGGCTTAGGATAAATATTTGCTACCTGTTCTAATCATCAAGGTGACATAGCATAAAGCATAATTAGACCTTGTTGCCGGAAGGGAATACCGGATAATGCCACCCTTCTATATGCAGGCGTTTTCGTTGCATAGCGGTGAGTCGATGGAGTGAAGTCACCCCTGTGCTTTCTTTGGTATTAATGGCCAGAATACACAAAGTTAGTAATAATCGCTTAGTGCACACCTGTTTGGTTCTCTGGTTATACCTGAGAGGGAAACTGTTGCAGGACACCCTACTCATTCGTGCAGAGAGACCTGTTAGTAGCTGCTGCTAAACTTTATGTCCTTTCATGCAGCATGGTAATGATACCCTTAGAGCATATATATATTTACCTTTTACGGGGAGCACAAGTCGAGGGCGACTTGCCCTTAACTAAGGGGGAATGTAATGTCCCAGAGTGCCATTACCACTTCTTTTGACTTTGCTACCATCGTCTATGTGCTAATGTATAACTTCTAATGTATTTTGTGTCATTGCCTCATAATGTGCATATTTATTCCTGAAACTGGTTATGTTCATGTAATTGCCTGGTCTACCAGCAGATGGCAGCAACATTGGCAGTATTAGCTTCCCTGGAGATGAACCTCCTTGTTTCCTTCCAGCCTTCTCTAGAGAGGGAGGAGCAGTTAGAAGTCAGTGTCTAGTCCACCCTCCTTAGGGAGAGGTTGTGTGCTGGCTAGCAGAGCACTGCCTGTTCTGCTAGGCCCAGCCTCTGAAGTCTATATGATTGCTTGCCCCCTCCTGGGCTTGCATTGCCTTCATCCAAGCTGAAGATAGAGCTTGAGGTACTTCAAAGCCAGGTCAAGAAGTTCCTAGGACTATAAGTAAAAGACAGACTACAGCTAACTTCAGTTCCAGCAGAAGAGGAAGAGTTTGCTATTTATCCAGCCAAGCATAGCAGAGCTGAGAGAGCTACCACATAGCAGAGCTGAGATCATTGCAGAGAAGTATTTGCCTGCCAAAGTTAAGCCAATACCTGCTGATCACCAAGATATCGTTTGGAAGCTGTTTGGATTACCAATTTATGCCAAGTAAAAGAAACTGTTCAACGTTACTACAAGTCTGGACTCCAATTATTCCACTTGTTCATCATCCAAGTTCACCTACCCCTTTTGCACTGCTTCAGACCACTTCACGTCTGGTATCCAATGATATCCAGGTAGGAATACCGTGACACGTGTATATAACATCTACAAAGACTGTAGGCCAACCTGCACCACTCTGGCAATCCTACCCCTGGGTACAAACATTAGCATCTACAAAGGGAGCCTTGTGCTTCTGCTGCTTAACCACAGCTGGCTTCATGTTTACTTGCTCTATGAGAGGGACATATTTCATAGAAACCTCCTAAGAGACAAGGGATTCCCTAGGCGTGGCCATAGTGGCCTGCTGCACTTGTCCATATGTGAGTTTTCTTCCACACTCCAAAGACATAATGATCGGGAATGTAGATTGTGAGATTCACTGGGAAGAGCAAAGCGATGATAATGTCTGTAAAGTGCGGTGGAATATGTGGGAGCTATGTAAGCAAGCAAAATAAATATTGTAAATTGTGAAGTATTGGGTAACTGCACTGTATGCAGATTCACATTACAGCTTTAGTCAAATTTGCCTTTAAAACAAGATGGAATATGATACAAAATTGATGCAGAGCCTGAAAGTGAACAAAAAAGGTCCCCATTCATTATCAGCAAGCAGCAATGTTAAAAACCACAAGGAATTTATACAAAAGGGGACATTTATGAAATCCGGTACGCCACTTTGGTGGCATTAAAGTGTCGCAAGTGCTGGCGTAAATGGCTTTTTGCACAGAAGTTTTGCGACTTTTGGCCAAGTTCTAAGATTAGATGAACTTTTAATTCTCATTTATCTTCTGCACATTCACAAAAGGTGCAAAAATGTTGCAGCTCCATACCAGGCAAGCCCTGTTTAAATTCTTTTTTTATTAAAATTTTGAAAGTTCAAAAAAGAATAATTCTGTTTTACAATAAAATTATTATGAAAATCTATATCATAAACATAAATAAGATTGGTCTACATAGCATTAAATGTCATGACATGTATTACAATGGAGTTATACAACAATCAAGTATTAACGTAAAAAGAAAATATATCCAGCTTTTAACTTTAAAGTTATTGAACCTATAGCAATTGACTCGGGGGTGACAGACAATTAAATAGCAAGTTAGGACCAAGGTCTTTATTAACAGCATTATATTATGTTTGTCATTTGATTATGCCTATACCACTGCAGTAACACTTGGGATTTAACCGACTTCTAAATTACTGAGTGTAACAATCTAGTCGAGTCATCCCAGCTACATCTCAAAAAGAACAGTAACTAGGGGGGGGGGGGGGGAGAACAATTTAACCGGGGAAACATGGGGGAGAGGGGGGAGGAAGGGAGAGGAACCTTATGAGTCCAGGGTCAGGATGATGAAGCCGAATAATTAAAGATGTTCAGTTATGGCGTCTTTTTCTATAAGTTTGATCCAAGGGTCCCATGTTTGATGATATTTAGGTTTATTATCATCTCTAGTTAATCTTAGTTTCTCGTAATTTTGTAGGATATGCATCTCTTTCAACCACTCTGAGATGGATGGGGATTATTTTTCCTTCCATAGTTTAGGGATAAGTAGCTTGGCTACATTTAACATGTGTAGTGTTAAAGGGTGCCTGATAGTAGATGTTTGTATATCGAATATACTGAATAGAATCAGGTTTGGGGGAGTTTTAGCTGTCGTGTTAAAAGTTTTAATGACTATCATGGCAATGGATTTCCAAAAGGTCTCTAGTTTTTTGCAGTGAACCCATGCCAGGCAAGCTCTGGGCGTACTTTAAAAGATACAGGTGTATACCACATCGAACGTGTGCCAAATTTATAATTACTGAACGTCATTTTATAAATGACGTGCAATGGCACAAACCAAACACCGACTTAAAGCTGACACAAAATTCACTACAAATGGTACATTCCCCCCCCCCCCCCAAAAAAAAAAAAATCTTTATTATTTTGTGTAATATTTCAGGTTTGCTTACACCCTTATGGAGAACCTCAGATAATCGACCATCGGTGTTGCCAAAATGATACACTCAGCTGAAAGGAAAAGGAGCAGTATTGTTAGCGAGTGACAGAGCATAATCAGAGCCTGGAGAATCTCATTATCACCCAGACCCCCTGCAGCACAGTCACAGCCATGTGTGTCGTCCCTAACAATGGGCGCTCTGTGTCCTCTGAGCAGACATATATATATATATATATATATATACAGTCATGTGAAAAAATTAGGACACCCTTTGAAAGCATGTGGTTTTTTGTAACATTTTTAATAAAAGGTTATTTCATCTCCGTTTCAACAATACAGAGAGATTAAAGTAATCCAACTAAACAAAGAAAACTGAAGAAAAGTCTTTTCAAGATCTTCTGTAAATGTCATTCTACAAAAATGCCTATTCTAACTGAGGAAAAAGATAGGACACCCTCACATGTATTCCCTCTTAAATTGGCTCAGATCTCACACAGGTATATCACACCAGGTGCACATAATTAGTAGATCGTTACTCTGCATGTTGAATGAGGCTTGCCCTATTTAAACCTCAGACATTTAGTTTGGTGTGCTCCTGACTGTTGAAGTGAGAGTGAGCACCATGGTGAGAGCAAAAGAGCTGTCAGAGGACTTCAGAAAAAAGATTGTAGCAGCCTATGAGTCTGGGAAGGGATTTAAAAAGATCTCAAAAGATTTCGAAATCAGCCATTCCACTGTCCGGAAGATAGTCTACAAGTGGAGGGCTTTCAAAACAACTGCCAACATGCCCAGGACTGGTCGCCCCAGCAAGTTCACCCCAAGAGCAGACCGCAAGATGCTAAAAGAGGTCTCCAAAAACCCTAAAGTGTCATCTCGAGAACTACAGCAGGCTCTGGCTACTGTTGATGTAGAAGTACATGCCTCTACAATCAGAAAGAGACTGTACAAGTTTAACTTGCATGGGAGGTGTGCAAGGAGGAAACCTTTGCTTTCCAAGAGAAACATCGAGGCCAGACTGACATTTGCCAGAGATAAAGTTGACAAAGACCAGGACTTCTGGAATAATGTTCTTCGGACAGATGAGTCCAAAATTGAATTATTTGGACACAACAGCAGAGGACATGTTTGGCGTAAACCAAACACAGCATTCCAAGAAAAGAACCTCATACCAACTGTGAAGCATGGAGGTGGAAGTGTCATGGTTTGGGGCTGCTTTGCTGCAGCAGGACCTGGTCAGCTCACCATCATAGAATCCACGATGAATTCTACTGTGTATCAGAAGGTGCTTGAAGAACATGTGAGACCATCAGTTAGAAAATTAAAGCTGAAGCGGAACTGGACCATGCAACATGACAATGACCCAAAACATACTAGTAAATCAACCAAAGATTGGCTGAAAAAGAAGAAATGGAGAGTCCTGGAATGGCCAAGTCAAAGTCCAGATTTGAATCCCATTGAGATGCTGTGGGGTGACTTGAAAAGGGCTGTACGTGCAAGAAACCCCTCAAACATCTCACAGCTGAAAAAGTTCTGCATTGAGGAGTGGGGTAAAATTTCCTCAGACCGATGTCGAAGACTGGTAGATGGCTACAAGAACCGTCTCACTGCAGTTATTTCAGCCAAAGGAGGTAACAGCTCTTTTGCTCTCACCATGGTGCTCACTCTCACTTCAACAGTCAGGAGCACACCAAACTAAATGTCTGAGGTTTAAATAGGGCAAGCCTCATTCAACATGCAGAGTAACGATCTACTAATTATGTGCACCTGGTGTGATATACCTGTGTGAGATCTGAGCCAATTTAAGAGGGAATACATGTGAGGGTGTCCTATCTTTTTCCTCAGTTAGAATAGGCATTTTTGTAGAATGACATTTACAGAAGATCTTGAAAAGACTTTTCTTCAGTTTTCTTTGTTTAGTCGGATTACTTTAATCTCTCTGTATTGTTGAAACGGAGATGAAATAACCTTTTATTAAAAATGTTACAAAAAACCACATGCTTTCAAAGGGTGTCCTAATTTTTTCACATGACTGTGTATATATATATATATATATATATATATATATATAGTAGACGAAAAAACGAGGCAGCACTTCCAGCTTCTAGTGTACGGGTGAAGACCCCAAACTTTAATCCAAGCGACGTTTCGGCCTACTCAATGAGGCCTTTATCAAGCTTGATAAAGGCCTCATTGAGTAGGCCGAAACGTCGCTTGGATTAAAGTTTGGGGTCTTCACCCGTACACTAGAAGCTGGAAGTGCTGCCTCGTTTTTTCGTCTACTATATACCGTGGAGGAGCGGCCTGCCTCTGTGGGGATTTGCACCCAGTCCATTGGCTCTGACTGTGCTGCTGCACTATTTGTGTTTTGTATATATATATATATATATATATGTACAGACACACACATACACTGTGCAAAATGCTGCAAAGTAAGAATGCTTTCAAAAGTATTTTTAGTTTATTTTTTCTTTTCTTTAAAAACATTTTGTAACGGATCTCCTGGCACCCCGACTGGGTACCTCCGTTGATGGATGCTCCTAGTGCTTCCTGAGGGCTCCAAGCAATCCACTTGACACCATAAGCACTGCCGCCCCCACGAACTGCCATAGCTTGGTTGGGATCTCGCCGTCTTCTACCCACCCTGGACCTACGACAAGGCTTCCAGGTTCCAGTGGGTGAACCTCTCTTCCTTTAGAGAGCGATGCAGGAACAAGCTCTTAAAAGAGCTCAGGGATTATAGCCATGGGAGTATACAGCGTATAGCATTTCCCAGTGTAGATGCAGCCTTTTCCCCACACTCATGAGACAAGGCTCTATGTTGAGGGTAAAACAGGAACTCTTTAATGGGGCTACATGTCAGCCTTTCATGCAGGTCTTCCAGCAATGGACACTCCCCCTGGGGACCTTGTGGAAGACTGAGACAGTTTTACATTAGTCAATCAGATGCATTTACAGTATGGAAACACTCCCAGCAATTGTACACAACCCCCCCCCCCCCTCCCTGTCTGTGATAAAATTACCAAACACAATGGGCTCTGCCTGTGCTACAACTACCAAACACAATGGGCTCTGCCTGTGATACAATTACCAAACACAATGGGCCAACTTAATCACTCACAGGCAGAAAACACACATTGTTCCCCAAAACACAGAAAACACCCCAAAGCACCACATAGGCCCATAAATTATACATCCCTGGATAGCTCTGATCTGGGAGAACAATATATCCAGAAATCACCCAGATCCGAACAGGGGTTACTGAATTCCATTGAAGTCTGGTCTGCCTTCTCCTTCAAAGTTTTATTATATGGGCCATAAGGCTACTTTCACACTGGTGTTTTGGCTTTCAGTTTGTGAGATCCGTTTAAGGCTTTCAGCGTTTTGGTGTCAGTCTGACGAAACTTAACCAAACGGATCTGTTCTGACACAAGTCAATGGGGACGGTCAATGTAAGTCAATTCGGACGGATCCGTTTTCTATGACACAACGGATAAGTCCTCCATTGACTTTCAATGGTGTTCAAGACGGATCCGTCTTTGCTATGTTAAAGATAATACAAACGGATCTGTTCTGAACGGATGCAGACGTTTCTATTATCAGAACGGATCCGTCTGTGCAGATCTATGACGGATTTGCACCAAACGCGAGTATGAAAGCCTAATCCTGAGGCAAGAGGCTGGCAAACAGGCCCCTCCAAAACCCAGTGGTGAGGTTATTTCCGTTTATTTATTTGAATTTCAAAATCATGTCTGTATCCACACATACATGTATATATATATTCAGCCTTATATGCTTGTATTAATGTATACAGAGTTCCTCTTTAAAGGAAATATTTTATATTCTTGTAACAACAAGGTCTAGTAACACAAGCTAGCAGGAAGTGGCTGTCTGAAGCTCAAAACCGCATGGCTAGAAAGAGATATGCATGCTTTGCAAAAGAATGCCACATTTATGAAGAAGGTACCTGGAGAGAAAACTGCTGAATGCATGACATCATAACTGCAGAAACATATATACTCATATATACCTTTGTACGCATATATCTAACATGTGCATTAGACATATATTTTACACTTACTGCAATATGGGTTTGTATATTGACGTACACCTTGGGTTTAGATAAAGTGAAGGACGTTCTATCAGGTAAATGTTGGTACGAAATAAACCAAGATAATTCCGCGAAATATTTGAACAGAGCGAAGGTTGACAAACATGGTGGTTAGATATCTAAATTCTAAGAATAATAAGTGCGTCACATATGTACCTTGTTTCTAAGAAATTATCATGACTGTTTTTTTTACTTTGTTTGAATAAAGATGTCCTTGGAAATTCGCTACCTGATTGGATGTAACGTAGGGCAGGTCTATGTCAATTTGCGGTTTGAAGCTATAAATTGTCTACGATGTCTAAATAAAGGAGCAACCATTTTATACCTATCAACGTGTATTGGTCTTCAGTGGTTGTCCGGCCGGTGATTCACCCACAGACAAACCAGGGGCTCCTTTCAATTGGTAGCAGAGGATGGTTCACTGACTATCCAGGTGAGTAATAATTTCTGCCACTATTTATGTTGGTTGGAATGTTTCTCTCCTGGATACGGTGAATATCTAATGTATACTGGATGGCAGGTTAGTTGATGGCAGGTTAGTTTAGTGTTCATATGACTGTGGGACAGACACGAGGCAGCACTCAGTGTTCTGCGTATCCTGATAGGAGCGGCGTCTCCTATAGGCACAGTGGTTGGCAGGGGATGTTGTTCCAGGAACATACATCATATTGATGGCAGGGAATTTTCCGAATGTAGAATTAGTCTCTTCGGACGTTGGCAGGGATTTTTCAAGTGGGAATTAGTCTCACTTGACGGTTTATTGAGTTACAGGATAACTCCGGATATATGTGAATGAGTTAAAGGATAACTCTGGATTTATGTGAAACAAGGAAACAAGGTACCAGGAATATATGTAAAGGAAACAGTGAGGGAAACGCATACATCTCAATGCAGATGTTGGTTTCTAACTCACTAGGATTGTCTGTGGAGTGAATTGTTTAAAGAACATAACTGTACGGTTATAACTTGGAAGGTGACATTGATTACTGCAGTCTATTAAGTCCATAAATGGTGTTGCCCATATTAGATATTTTACAAGTGTTATAAGAATATTGTACTGGTGGAAAATCTGATTGTGCTGGCTTAATTGATCAGTACTAACACAATTACTTGCTGCTATTCAATTGCTGCTATTTCTATGCTGCTATTTCCACCTCACTGTTTGCTGCTAAAATATATATAGAGTTTATTGTCGATTGCATTAAACATTATGGGTAACAGCGTGGGAAAGGATCTGGATGGTGAGCCAGAGACCAGACCCACACCGTTACATTTTGTATCAGGCACCTGTGGGATTAGTGTAACTGATCCATTTTGGGTAAATATCTGTGACCGCAGTCAGCAGCTGTGTATTACGCAGATCAGCGATGTAGGTCCTCGCAATGAAGGGGACTGGGAGGAGGTTAAAAAAATGGTGGGGCTTCACCCTAAATATAACTATCCAGCCGGTGCCTGGGATGAAAATTATATGAAAACATGTTTTAAAAAATGGGAGAAAGCATTAAAAGAGTATAGGAAGAGATTTCCACCAACCCATCACATATACTTAAAACAGGATAAGGGGACAGTGAGTAAAGAGGAAGAAGTTCCATGGTCAGAAATTCTGCCCTCCTTACCAGATAAACCACCGGCATATGATGTGACGGTATTAGAACCAGAAAAGGCAACACTCCCAGCTGTCTCTACGGAGGACATGCTACAAGACCCTTATGATAAGGTCCCCTGTCCAAAACAAGCAACCGCACCAGAATTATTATTATTTTCTGGTGAGAACCAAAAGAAAACCGGACTGTACCCGGATTTGGGAGATAGAGATTCCCTTTTGAGTACTGCAGTTATAGTGGCAGCAGCACTTAGGGAACAAAAAGATGTGGCTCCACAAGTCAAAGAGGCTCAGGAAAGGAGGAAGGAATATAGAAAAAGTATGGACATTTATGTACAGGAGTTGACCCAACTGAGGGATAAACTAAAGATAGACATAGTCTACATTAAACAACTTCCCCTTCAGGGTGTCCTTCCCATCGTGTATAATCACGAGAACCCAGATGATACTGACCTTCCTAGTGAGGAAAGGATGGATGAATTGAAGGGCATTCTGGGAGGAGAATGTGGGAAAACCAGAGCAGTGACTAACAAAAAAAACCTGCTGCTGACCGAGATAGAAAAACTAAGACAGGAGTACAGGAGGGTGAAAAAGGACTGGGAAACCAGAGCTCAGGAAGAATACGGTAGGAGAACTGAAACACAGATAGAGGCAGACAGTTTAGAACATGGAACGCCCCTGGCAACCTCCACCCCTAGAGTACCTGGAGTGATGCAACCCCTGGCAGACAAATTTTCCAAACTCGCTATAACACCTGAGGAAGGGGATAAGAAAGGCACACAACTACAGCTCCCCATGATCACTGTAGGTGACACTGAAGTCCATATCCCTCTTCCTTTAGGATTAATGAAAGAACTGAAGGATATGTGTCCCAATCCAAAAAAGGACCCTAGAGCAGCAGCTATGTTTCTGCAAAAGTATACTGCAGGGAGCCAATTAACAATGGAGGATATTCAGATAATACTCTCAGCCATAGACCCAGACACTGGCTCCCAAATCAATACAGAGGTGGTCTGAGCATGAACACCCGTCCCCACGGGGGAACAATCACTATTAGGGGTGCCCAGAACGAGTCCCGTCCTTCATTATGCATTTTGTTCCAACTGATTGGCAAGTTTTACCACAAGTAATACTGCAAATTGATGGTATTACAGTTAATTTATTGCTTGACACCGGAGCAACGACTTCAAGCGTAAACAAAATAGACTTCATTAATGACAAATGCACCGAAGGAAGTTCTATGGGTATTAATGGGACGACAGTGATACATAAGGTGACAGCACCGCTCCCGGTTTGTACTCTTACGGGGGAACTAGTGACGCACATGTCTTTTGCAGTCCTGCTAGAATGCCCCGTTTGCCTATTAGGAAGGGATCTAATGGCAGCATTACAGATTTCATTCGTTTTTGACAAAAAGGGAAGACTGACAGCGACCTCAATGAAATGTGACCTGACAAACCCAAAGAGACGTGACATGAATGGGTTCTTTTTAAGCATACCAATGTCCCTGGAAAATCATCCAATCTGGGCTAAATGTAAAGACTCAGTAGGAACGATTAACTGTGAGCCCTACCGGCCCTGTTTGAAGGAGGGGGTTATGCCAACCTTTCAGAAACAATACCCATTGAGTGAGGAAAAGTTAGAGGGTATAAGGCCGCAAATTGAAAAATACTTACAGATGGGAATTCTTAGGAAAATTGTCAGTCCCTGGAATACACCGATAAATCCCGTAAAAAAAAATAATGGCACATGGAGATTGGTACAGGATCTAAGGAAGGTAAACAAGGCAATTATCCCACTTCCCCCCTTGGTGGCAGACCTTACAGCTGTGTTTGGGGCCATTCCTGCGGGATCCAAATACTACACTGTAGTTGACCTCAGTAATGCGTTCTTTTCCATACCAGTGGCTTGGGATGCACAAAGTCTTTTTGCTTTTCAGTGGGCTGATGATGGTCAGGTGACTTGGACCCGTCTCCCACAAGGTTTTGGGGATAGTCCAGCAGCCTTTTCTATTGTATTAAAGGCTACATTGGAAGATTGGGAACCAAAGAGGGGATCCACCTTAATACAGTACACAGATGACCTTTTACTCTCCAATTCGGAGTTAGAAGCCTGCGAAATAGATTCACGGAGTTTATTAGACCACTTGGCAAGCAAAGGACACCTGGCCTCGAAGAAGAAAATCCAATATGCAAGTACCCAGGTAGAGTATCTGGGGTGCATAATAGAGGCAGGAGAGAGAAAGATCTCACCCGCTAGAGTCAAGGCAGTGACCTCCCTAAGCAGGCCAGGGGACAAAGCTACAATGCTGTCCTTTCTAGGGTCAATAGTGTATTGTAGGCAGTGGATTCCTGATTGCTCCCATTGGGATTCAATCCTAAGAAAAACTACACTCACAGAAGCACCAAAGGTAGTGGAGTGGACAGAGGACAGAGTAGAAGCCTTTGAGAGATTGATTCGGTCCCTGACCCAAGCCCCAGCCTTGGCCCTGGCAGATTATGGAAAGCCATTCCAATTATACTGTGTGGTATCAGGAGAAACCTATGCAGCGGTTTTGACACAGACACATGGGGGAAGAAACAGGCCAGTTTCATACCTATCGAGAAAATTGCCTCCTGTAGTTCTTGGAATGCCTCACTGTCTCCAAGCATTAGCAGCCGCGGCCATGTCAGTAAAAGATGCTACTAAGATAGTCCATGGAAATGTAATGGAACTTTTCACCACTCATACAGTTTTGTCCCTCCTTCAAAACATGACCACACAACACATGACAGCTCAGAGACTGTCCGGATATGAGACCATATTACTCAGCACGGCAAACCTGGTGATAAAGACATGTCCAGACACCTCACCAGTGATAAGATTTTTGCATACACTTTTGAGACTTAAGTGTGAAGGTTCTGACGAACAAGTAGACCCAATACCTGAACACAGATGTGATGAAGTGATCTTGTCATGCACAACACCTAGGAAAGATTTAAAGGACACGCCACAGACTGACAGTATAGATG
Source organism: Bufo gargarizans (assembly GCF_014858855.1). Lineage (NCBI taxonomy): Eukaryota > Metazoa > Chordata > Amphibia > Anura > Bufonidae > Bufo > Bufo gargarizans. The sequence continues at coordinate 14,717,672 of NC_058087.1, read as the reverse complement.
TTTTTGTGGATGGATCATGCACAAGACCAGATGACAGGACATATCAAACAGGTTACGCAGTGGTCATGCTCCCAAATCAAGTGATAGAAGCTGAACCAATTGTCACAACTTCGGCACAACAAGCTGAGCTGGTAGCGCTCACAAGAGCCTGTGAAATATTCGCAGGACATAAAGTGAATATCTATACTGACAGTAGCTATGCATTTGGAACAGTGCATGATTATGCATTAATATGGAAAAATAGGGGATATATCTCAGCAGATGGGAAGCAGATAGCGAATCAGAAATATATAGATCACCTGCTACGTGCAATTCAACTACCAGAAGCTATAAGTGTGATAAAAGTGAAAGGACACTCTGCAAAAGGAGATTATCAAGCTATGGGAAACAACCTAGCAGACAGAACAGCGAAAATGGCAGCCAAGAGAGACACGAGAAGGGAAAGTAAGTTATTATTCATGACAGATTTTGAAAGTGAAAACTGGGTGTCAGTAGTGTATCAACTACAGAAGCAGTCTACCAGTGAGGATATCAAGTACTGGAAATCTCAGGGACTGCAGATGACAGGTACAGGTATGTGGACAAAAGATCGGATATTGGGGGTTCCCACTGCATCAGCACCGCTCCTAATATCCTATCTTCATGGTCCTGGACATTTGGGAAAACAATACATATCAGAACATTACAAGTCACTGTTCTGTACACACCAATTGCAGAGATTGATAGACGATCTGGTCGACTCATGCATGACTTGTGCACAGAATAATGTTCAAGGAAAAGCACACGGAAGACATGGGAATCTACCACCCCCTACAGGCCCTCTGCAAGATTTGCAGATAGATTACACACATATGCCAAAGCAACCCGGGAATATAAGATATCTCCTTGTAATAGTCTGTAGGTTCTCCGGATGGTGTGTAGCCATACCTACTTCAGGAGAAACAGCTGGTGTGACAGCTAGGGCATTGATAAATCAATGGATTTCAGTGTATGGACTCCCTCGGGTAATTCATTCAGATCAGGGACCTGCTTTCCAGTCCAAACTAATACAAGAACTGACGAAAATTTGGGGTTTCCAGTGGAAGCTCAATATAGTCTATCACCCACAAAGTGCAGGAGTCGTGGAAAGAATGAACCGAACCATTAAGGATAGGTTAAAAAAGGCCACTTCAGGAACATTGAAGGATTGGCTGAAATTTCTACCCGCCATTCTCTACCAAATAAGAACGACACCAAATAAACAGACAGGGTTGTCACCTTATGAAGTGCTATTCGGTAGACCCCCTAATACCCGTGAGGAACCAGATATTGACAGTAACATTTTTGCCTTGCAGGAGCAGTACGTGAAACATTTGGTAGGTATACTCTCGGAAAATCATGATAAGGTTGCTGTCACCTTTCCTCCTCTTTCCACAGACCCAACTCATCCATTCTTGCCCGGAGACAAGGTTCTGGTGAAACAACTGGCTGTCCGCCACAAGACTGGTCCAATATATCAAGGTCCATTTGAGGTTCTAAGAGTTGCTCGAACGGCTGTCCTTACTGACCAGAGTCCACAGTGGATACACGCCAGCCGGCTCAAGAAGACACCGGAAGGAGTCCTGAAGGAATTCCCCGAACAAGCATGAGTCTTTTAGACAAGATGCCTTCAAAGGAAATGACTTTGATCATACCCCCAAGCCTGCAAAATAGATATGAGCGATGGCTAAGAGGCTATCCTAAACCACTTTGTCCAGAGGATCCAAAGACTATGCAGGACTTGTATGAGGAAGAATTTATGTTCAGGGAGTATACCAATGAACTAGAGACTGAGGACTTGAAAGATCAAAACTTTCCTGAACCGTTTAGTAAGCAAATGATTCAGAGAATGAAACTGTCAGATGGTGGGAGACAATGGATAAATCCTTTCTACTTCCGGAGGGTATTGACATGGGATGACAGGAGCAGGGTTGTCAAGGAAAAACCCCCTAAAAGAAAACTTCCCAGACCACCCCAGTCTCCTTGTTCCACAACATCTTTTTCTGAAGAAATAGAGGAAAAAGAAACTCATACTTTTGATATAGACACTGAAACAAAAGCAAGTCGCAGGATCGGAATCACTAAGTGTCCATCATCTCTGTTGTACTGTTTGGCAATTATATGTATCCTCACAATTCTCTATAGTATAGTAGTGATAACCATGCAAGCATTTATGACACACACACAGGAAAAAGAGGGCACTGACGAGCACATGGGAGAAATTTTACATGAGCATCTTAGGCCCGACAGGAACTGCAATGGCACTAGTAAGATTAGATGCCTTCCAGGAATTGGTCGAGGGATGGGTTAATATCACCACAAAAGACCTGGGGATGATAAATGAAGAAATGAGAAAAATAAGGATGGAACAGGAAGTGATTAGGCAGAGACAGGAGAGACTGATGATGGCAGTCACTGGACTATGTGATCAAACAGAAAACAAACAAATCTGTTGCATTTATTTCTCCAACTTCACCAAAGACACAAAGGACATTGAGGTACCAGATTACTATGATATAATCAACAGTCATCAAGAGGAGAGGGAGAGATTACAAGGGGCATTACATAATATGCCAGGGTCATGGAACCCTTTTGACTCATTAGGAGATTGGGCAGGAGGTATCTTTTCCGGAATTTTCAACTTCTTCAAAAAGGCAGGGATTGTTATTTTGATGACTTTGGTATTCCTACTCCTTATATATTGTCTAATAAAGTTCACAATATGGGGAGTAGGAAAGACCTCTCAATTGATAAAGCGTAAGAAACCACCAGAAGATTCAGGTGAATATGTCACCCTTAAAAAGGGAAGTACTCTGAGAAAGATAACTGGTGTGTGGTATAAGGAGTGATCATATGGAATGGGAATTCCATATGATCAAAGAGGGGATTGTAAGGAAATTATGTCTGTATCCACACATACATGTATATATATATTCAGCCTTATATGCTTGTATTAATGTATACAGAGTTCCTCTTTAAAGGAAATATTTTATATTCTTGTAACAACAAGGTCTAGTAACACAAGCTAGCAGGAAGTGGCTGTCTGAAGCTCAAAACCGCATGGCTAGAAAGAGATATGCATGCTTTGCAAAAGAATGCCACATTTATGAAGAAGGTACCTGGAGAGAAAACTGCTGAATGCATGACATCATAACTGCAGAAACATATATACTCATATATACCTTTGTACGCATATATCTAACATGTGCATTAGACATATATTTTACACTTACTGCAATATGGGTTTGTATATTGACGTACACCTTGGGTTTAGATAAAGTGAAGGACGTTCTATCAGGTAAATGTTGGTACGAAATAAACCAAGATAATTCCGCGAAATATTTGAACAGAGCGAAGGTTGACAAACATGGTGGTTAGATATCTAAATTCTAAGAATAATAAGTGCGTCACATATGTACCTTGTTTCTAAGAAATTATCATGACTGTTTTTTTTACTTTGTTTGAATAAAGATGTCCTTGGAAATTCGCTACCTGATTGGATGTAACGTAGGGCAGGTCTATGTCAATTTGCGGTTTGAAGCTATAAATTGTCTACGATGTCTAAATAAAGGAGCAACCATTTTATACCTATCAACGTGTATTGGTCTTCAGTGGTTGTCCGGCCGGTGATTCACCCACAGACAAACCAGGGGCTCCTTTCAAATGACAGTACTTAGAAAGTAATACATTTATCAATTAACAAAATACAAAGTGAATGAACAAGAGAAAATTAAATAAAAATAAACACCACTCCTGACATGTCTGTTTTAACACCTTAAGGACCCTGCCATATTTCACCTTAAGGACCATTTTTTTGCAAATCTGACATGCGTCACTTCATGTGGTAAGAACTTTAAAATGCTTTTACTTATCCAGGCCATTCTGAGACTGTTTTCTCATCACATATCACACTTCATGACAGTGATAAATTTGAATCAATATATTTTATTTTTATTTATAAAAAAATACCAAATTTCCCCAAAATTTGGAAAAATTTGTTACTTTCCAAATTTCTATTTCTCTGCTTTTAAAACAGATAGTGATACCTCATATAATAGTTATTACTTTACATTTCCCATATGTCTACCTCATGTTTGGATCATTTTGTAAATGCCATTTTATATTTTGGGGACGTAACTTAGAAGGCTTATAAGTTTAGAAGCAAATCTTGAAATTTTTCAAAACCCACTTTTTAAGGACCAGTTCAGGTCTGAAGTCACTTTGTGAGGCATAATAGAAACCACCCAAAAATTACCCCATTTAAGAAACTACACCCCACAAGGTATTAAAAAATGATTTTACAAACATTGTTAACCCTTTAGGTGTTCCACAAGAATTAATGGAAAATGGAGATGAAATTTCAGAATTTCACTTTTTGGCAGATTTTCCATTTAAATCTTTTTTTTTATTTTCTGCTAACAAAGCAAAGGTTAACAGCCAAACAAAACTCAATATTTATTGCCCTGATTCTGTAGTTTACAGAAACACCCCATATATGGTCGTAAACTGCTGTATGGCCACACGGCAGGGCGCAGAAGGAAAGGAACGCCATATGGTTTTTGGAAGGCAGATTTTGATGGATTGGTTTTCTGACACCATGTCCCATTTGAAGCCCCCTGATGCACCCCTAGAGTAGAAACTCCAAAAAAGTGAACCCATTTTAGAAACTACACCCCTCAAGGTATTCAAAACTGATTTTACAAACTTTGTTAACCCTTTAGGTGTTCCACAAGAATGAATTAAAAATGAATATGAATTTTCAGAATTTAAAATTTTTTGGGCAGATTTTCAATTTTAATCATTTTTTTCCACTAACAAAGCCAGGATTAACAGCCAAACTAAACTCAATATTTATCGCCCTGATTCTGTATTTTACAGAAACACCCCATATGTGGTCGTAAACTGCTGTACAGGCACACGGCAGGGCGCAGAAGGAAAGGAACACTATATGGTTTTTGGAGGGCAGATTTCACTGGGATAATTTTAACTTGCCATGTCTCATTTTGTCGTGCCTTTTCATAGGTAAATGCATTGATATCCAATTTATTTTAGTCAAGATGAATGTTCATTACCTTTAAGAGCCATGCTCACTATAGGTACAATTTTGTATGTCTTGAGAAGGCCAAAGTAAGGTCATACAAAGGTTTCTGCTCTTTAGTGTTATTCTTCTCATGAGTGTACCAGTCTGAGAAGAGGCCTTCTTATCTACTTTAAAATTTATGACAGGGAGGTAAAGATAAGCTCTATGCAGCTGGTGATAATTACCTATACAATTAGGCATTTATCAATGAAGCAAATATATAATATGTATGTATTCATTTAATGAGCCTTAGTCCTTAGCATAAGACAATCAGTAGGACATATAATATATATTATACTGTTATATGTTATGAAGACAACATGTATCCAGTATATTATATATATTTCTCATTAGGAGAATCTTTGTCTCTAAAAGAGTGTCTGTGAAGATGTGTGTTTTGTAACAATTATTCACTTCTTTGGTATGAGAGGAGGTACTGATATCTCTGAGAAAACAAAGACAGTGAAGTTATTTACGATATACAAATAAACAATGGAAGAAACACTCAGAGAGACGCCTAGAGGTCTGTCTCTAATTGCTACAAGTGTCAAATCTAATCCCTATAGCCTTAAATTAAAGCTTTTAAGGTCAATTGTATATTATACCTTTATTCAGACTTACAGAAATTAACCCTTTATACTAGGATGCAAATAGCTTACACAGCAGTGCCACCTAGGTATGAGTAGGTGACATTACAACAGTAGCAAAAGTGCATTCTGGGTAAGGTTATGATGTCATTTCTTATCAATGATCACACCCATCCGACAATGATTGGAAAGCTCCAAACTAGGAAGGTGTGTCTAACTGATAAGTTTGTGTTCATAAACCGTACACAGGGGGGAGAAGAGAGATAGAGAAGAGACACACACAAGAAAGAGAAAAAAGAGAAGTAAGCTCTCTAGAGGGGTCTATCAAGATGAAAGCCATGGTGAGATGTGCTATGATGGACCACCCAGCTTTCCTAGGAGCAGAAGTGAGATTTCTACTAGGACTTGGTAAGAGATACAGAAAATGATATTTCATTTTATTAAGACTAATTTGATAGTGTGGGTGAAATTATACCATCTAGATTGGCGAATAAATAAATAAATTAATTAATTGATCATCTCCATATTGAGATGTAGTTTTAGGATATTGTGAGACTTCATTCTACCTGCAGAAGAATCAAGACTCATAATCTAGCAAAGCAGTAAATAATTGCTTAGATATATATATATTGATAGAACATTCTTCGCCAAGCTAAGTGATGGATTCCCACAGGAAAGACTTATTTCAAGTCCTTTCCATTTAAGATATGGTCTAGGAAAGATCCTATATCCCTGTCATTTGTCTTAATAGTCTTACCAAAGTCATATGTGTGAAAATAGTCCAGGATGGGGCGGAAGGATACAGTTATCTCTTCTAAGTTATATCCTTGAATGGATTTGCCCATGCCTGAAGTCATGTGACGTGTAGTTGGTTAGAGGGGGGTGGAATGTATTTAGCATTCTATATTGATGTCTAGGATTAGACATGCCCGTCCTGATATCATGAGATTTTCTCTGAACAAAAGTAATGTATATAACTGATGTTCCTACTTTGATATCCTAACCTAATAATAGCTTGGTTATAATGTGACAAGTTATTTCCACTCACATGTATTGATAAGCTTGTAATGCTCTATATTAATGCTATATATATTCATTTGCATGTATCATTGTGTTTATCTACTTATATATGTTTATAATCTTGTAACCAATAAATCTGCATATTTTTATAAACCTGTGTATTATTGTATAATGCAGAACTACATGTTTTATCATTAACGTCATCTCTCGTCAAAAAGAACTTATTTATCTGAGGAAATAGTCGGACTCAGATGTGAATTGTATCAATTTGGTTGTCTACAATTCACCAGGTCATGATTTTAAGAATTTATGACAAATTTTATAAAATAAATTTTTTTATGATTAATAATTTTTATGACCATAATTAATAATTCTTAATTGAATTATTACCACCCGACAATTTGAAGACCCCCTGATGCACCCCTAGAGTAGAAACTACAAAAATATGACCCCATTTTGGAAACTACAGGATAAGGTGGCAGTTTTGTTGGTACTATTTTAGGGTACAGATGATTTTTGGTTGCTCTATATTACACTTTTTGTGAGGCAAGGTAACAAAGAAATAGCTGTTTTGGCACTGTTTTTATTTTTTGTTATTTACAACGTCCATCTGACAGGTTGTATTGAGCAGGTTGTTACACACGCGACAATCGCAACTATTTTACATAATATAGCATTTTTGAAAAAAATAAATTTTTGGTGTCTCCATATTCTGAAAGCCATAGTTTTTTTTTATTTGTTGGTTCACTGGCTTATGTAGGGGCTCATTTTTTTCAGTGTAAGATGATGGTCTGATTTGTACAATTTTGGGGTGCTTATGACTTTTTGATCGCTTGCTATTCCACTTTTTGTGATGTAAGTTGACAAAATAGCTTTTTGACACCGTTTTTATTTTTTTTACGGTGTTCACCTGAGGGGTTAAATCATGTGAGATTTTTATAGAGAAGGTTGTTACGGATGCAGTGATACCTAATCTGTATACTTATTTTATTTATTTAAGTTTTATACACTAATATTTTTTTTTTTTAAATCATGTTTTAGTGTCCCCATAGTCTGAGAGCCATAGTTTTTGGGCGATTGTCCTATGTAGGGGCTCATTTTTTGCGGTATGAGGTGACGGTTAGATTGGTACTATTTGGCGGCATGCGCCTTTTTGATCGCTTTCTGTTGCACTTTTAGTGATGTAAGGTAACAAAAATGGCATTTTTTTTACACCGTTTTTATTTTTTATGGTGTCTATCAGATGGGGTGGATCATGTGATATATTTATAGAGCCGGTCGTTACGGACGAGGCAATATCTTATATGTTAGCTACTCCCATTAGCCCATTAGTTGTAATGGGCAGTGGGGTCAGTGGGTAAAACTAGATTCATAGCCGCCTTCTTTTGGAGATCACTCGTATCTAGAGTAGAATAACACTACCATCTAATTCTAAAATAAAAGTATGAAATTCCGACAGGTGGCAAAAAAAAGGAAGAAAATGTCAGTGAGTACAATTAATAATAATAATAAAAATTTACAACTAACAGCGTCTGCTTATCCCTGAGTCAGTTAATTACACTGATAAGTGGGGAATCAAAAACCGTCAAATGTCCACACTTTAAGCAAGCTCTTTCAAGTAGTGAAGAGGGTACCTACTGGTTAAAGTATGGAACATGGAGGAGTCTATAGGCTGTCTTGGGCGGGTCCCTAATTATAATGTATCCAAGCGAACTGTACGCACCTTGTAGTTAAAGGGGGCAGTGCTAACAGCTCTATGATAAATGGTAGCAAAATATACCATATAAAATCACAACAAATTAAGCCGAAGGCCATCAACAATTTGGAAAAAAATACAAAAGACGCTATACATAAAAAAGATAAACAAAAAAATTAGATAATGAGATCAGCCTATTCAAAAGGAAAGGCCTGGCGCTCTTTACTATTCCCTCCCTGTTTTTAGATCATAAATTCTCTTGGGTCGGTCAGACACGTGCTCTTAACCAAAACTATGTTCTAAACCACCATTTCTGCCACCGGAAATTTTTGACATAATATTGGAGACAGACCAATGCTGAAATAAATGGTGCTGTATGAAGAAAATCAGGCCCAATTTACTAATCCTAATAGTTCGACAGCTAAACTTAGACCCGGATATCTAAAGTTGCGCCAAATTTATCACAGTGGCTAACGTTATATTATAAAATTTTGCTAGACCTGACACTTTTGTCATCACCTATTGGTTGGTTTACTGTGTACCAAGTGCAAAGCGTGTACGCCGGTTTATTTGGTGTAAATTGAGCCAGACTTGCTGTGCATTTAGTGCAGTAAATCTCCCCCATGATATCTATAGAGCATTGCAAACCCTTCCCTTTTGTGTCTATACCATGTTTCAAGAAAATTTTAAGAGATCACATCACCATTAAATGTTATCTTAATATAAATTATCATGAAAAACTAGTTACTTTTGTAATTTACTAAAATTTTGTTGTGAGATACTCTCTTTATGCCATTATAATAGCACCCCGTGGTGTTTAATCCATATAGTAATGTGCATGTCCACCTTCTAATGCGGTCGCACAAGCTCAGTTCCATCCTTTAACTGTCACTAGCTATATCTACTGTTAGAAGCTGTGATAGTTAAGGGGGGAGGGCTGCAGCAGGAAGGACACATTCACAAGAAAGGACGCAGGCCCCTGAGAAAGGAAATGCTCACTGAGCTGTGATCGGGAGAGAGCTGCAGCAGAAAGGACCCACCACCTGAGCTGCCAGCCTGAAGAGAATCGAGCAGAGCAATTGGAGCTATGAATGGGGAGATCTCTGGATCCATGTGAGGTACAGGGCTGGTTCTAGCTTTGTAAGAAATAAATTGTCATGTGCTGTGTAAAGGCTGATTTTCATTTCACATGACCCCTTTAAGGTGGAGGATCTCCCCTTTAAACAGAAACTGTAATCCCATACGTTTACCCAATGACATAGATATAAAACCCCAGGCTGGAAAATTCCAACAAGTTTTCCCTCTTTGGGTCTGACAATACAATATTTCCAATTGCCATATCAGAAACGTCACATAACATTGTGCACCTGCCATCTTGTATATATCGAAAAATCTCAAAAAGGCACTGGAGTCTAATAAATTGCTGGTGCATGCATCAACCAGCAACCAGCCACTGGCGGATACAATGTAGAAACCATATTGCAACAGCAGATACACAGCCTTTACAATGTGCATGCAAGGAACACACATAAACACCTTGTAATAACCTATATAGAATTTCTGAATAGAGTTCTCCTTTAAGGTAGGTTCCCTCTCCCCTGTCCAGAAGTACATAGGATCCTACCAGCCCATGGTGCTTAGCCTCAGTTTTTTGTAGTCATTGTAAACACTAAAGAGACCCCCCCCCCCCCGACCTATTACAATCATCATGTAAACGCACACAGAAAACAAAGACTTAAGACCTTCTTTGGCATCTTCAGCAGACCCACAACGTTCCGAGTGTTCTTTCCTTCGTAACCCAACAGACTTAGCTGCTTTTGAACTAACCCAAGTCAGCTGCGATGGCATAAAACGTTACAGTGTATTTTCTTATCACAGTGTAAGGGTCCATTCACACGTCCAATGTTTCTTTCCTGATCTGTTCCGTTTTTTGCGGAACAGATCTGGACCAGTTCTGTACCCATTCATTTTCAATGGGTCCTGAAAAAAAAAAAATCAGACATTGAGCTGTCCGATTTTTTTCAGAACCCATTGAAAATGAATGGGTACAGAACTGGTCCAGATCTGTTCCGCAAAAAACTGAACAGATCAGGAAAGAAACAACGGACGTGTGAATGGACCCTTAAAGAGAAGGGGTCAATCGTTTTCTTAAGGGCTTTTTCGGAAAATCCATTGCTGAATAGGGTCCGAGGGGTTACAAGGCACAAGACTTGGGTTGGAGCCATTTGCAGTCAGGCACATATTGTATGCAGCATTGAAGAGGAGCTGATCCTGGAAAAAGACGAAAAAGGAAAAAGCTAGTCAGGAGATCATTTAACTCTATAGTTGTGTGAGGTAACAGTGAGGCTAAGTGTGTTCAGTCCGAGAAACACGTTCCATGTCCGGACCGAACCATAATCCTCTGACCTGAACTCTCAGCACTATAATAATTTAAGATGCTGTGAGCTTCTGCCTGACCTTACTGTACCCATAGCATTATGTGATGTTGTGGAAAAAATTATTGTTTGTCGTATGGTCGCCATCTATCCTATGGTGATGTGCAGATTTGTTCGCATCGCACAGAAACTTTTGCACGATGGTCTGGTCGTCCCGACCTGTAGCTGATTTGTGCCCGGCCTAGTATTACTGCAGGATACCAGTGTCATGGCGTCTGCTGAGGCACGAGGGATGGGGACCGATGACCAAAGGTTTCTTCATCCACGAGGATAGGCTCGGCAACGAAAAGGGTGCAAATAAGTGTGCAACTGATCATTCACATCTTCGCCAGCCAATCACTTCATACCATAACCTGTCTCCCCATTGGTCATGATTGTAAGACCGCCTTCCAGCCAATCACCTGTCTCCCCATTGGTCATGATTGTAAGACCGCCTTCCAGCCAATCACCTGTCTCCCCATTGGTCATGATTGTAAGACCGCCTTCCAGCCAATCACCTGTCTCCCCATTGGTCATGATTCTAAGACCGCCTTCCATCTTCTGGTATAAATAAACCTCGCCTAGCTGTTGGAAGCAGGTACATTATTGGTTCCTACTTGATAACATCTGTGATGTTATTTTGGAGGAATTGCGCACACATCGATTCACACTACACCGAGATTTCCCGATTGTACGTCTGGCGGTCATTTTCGGTTGTGAGAACGAGACAAAGGAGCAAACGGCGATATCAGCGAGTACAGTACAGTTAACCCACGATCTGGCACAAACTTACAGTATAAGTATTTCGATGCTGTGAGTTTAGGTCAGAGGAGCTGCGTTCGGTCCAGGAAATGCAGCAGTTACATGCGGCGTGTGTTTCCAGCAAAGAACACGTTCATGTGAGACTGGCCAAAAACTAATGTGGTAAATTCATCTTGTGCAGACTCCATAAACCATGGGGAAAAGTTTATATGAATTCGCACAGACTTCTTTAATACCTTAGACCAGTGTTCCTCAACTCCAGCCCTCAGGGCCCACCTACTGGTAATCATGATGTGAGAATACCCCACAAAATACCTGAGGTAAGTCCTGGTGCACTGGCACTAATTATATCACCTGCTCAATACTAAGGAAATCCTGAAAACATGGCTGGCGGGCCCTGAGGACCGGAGTTAAAGAACCCTGCCCTAGACAATGAGGGATGTTGCTATTAAATACCCCAGAACATCAGGAGTGTTTATCTGTTCCACTACCCTAGGCCAACAGTGAAGTTGGAATTAAGCCCTTTATTAATGTAGGCCACTAGGTATATATTTGGACTTTCCCCTTTAACTACCCTAGACCACCAGGAATATTAGGCTAGGGTTTCATGGAGACTTGTGGCCACGCAGTATAAAATCATGTTTCGCTGCTAAAACCGCAGCTAGTGCCAGCATAGGCGGTGGCGCTGAAAAAAAGCAGGTTTCAATCTCTACCAAATGTCACTTCATAATAACTTTCGACATTGTTGGCCGTCATGTAGCAGCCTAAAAATGCGATCTAATGCCGTGTGGCTACAAGTTGCTGTGTAGCCCTAGCCATAACCCTTTCAAAAACCCTGAACCACTAATGAACTTAGTATTAACCCCTTTATTACCCTAGAGCCCCAAAGAATTTGGTATTACCCCGTTTATTGTACTATCACTAGGGATGTTATCATTAACCTCATCACTACTCTAAACCATCAGAGATGGTGACATCTACTCCTTCACTGTCCTAACACAATGGCGATCTTGGCCCCTCTCAAGATATATTTTGGAATTAATCTGAACACAATGGTGCATATGTTCCAGTAAATAAAACTCAAAATGATGAGTGCATACTAACTGGTGGATTACGCAGAAGGTTTACTAAAATATGAGGAGTGGGTGAAATTCTTGATAGATTTACTAATCATGTTTGATATTGGACCAGGCAATCTGCAGGAGTTCCAAACATATTAGACTGGTTCAGACTGTGTGGTACATTTGGTGAATCTTTCTAGACATGTTAGGCACTTTTAACTTTACACTGCTTATTGGTCGGCACCTCCCTGCTAAGCCAACCCCCCTTTCCCTCTAGGTCTTACAAACTTAGTTTGGTGCAAAATCTCAGCAGCTTTATTCTTCCAGTAAATTCCATAGGATTTATAAAGTAAGTGATCAATTAATAAAACTTAACGTTTAATATAATAGACATAGAAAATCGGCCCCACGATAATTGGATACAATATATACAAAAAAGAAAGCAATGGGGCGGTTCACCACGTCGGTAATAATGGTACTAGCAACCAAAACACATTAAAGTAACAAGAGGTGCTCGGCGGCACCAAAAGATAACCATCTGGTCCTACCGCTCTGAGGAGATGCTCCTTGGTACAACAAATGCCCAGCCGGTGTTAATGGATGTACACACCGTTGCTGCAGGCAGTTGTGAAGACACAGGGTTAAGGGTGCTAGGCTTGCTAGCCCTAGTGATGCCCTAGGAGCCTACAATGACCTAAGTGACCTGACCACGGATCCCCGTGACCAGTCACACGCAGGAACCTAACCCTGGAATTTGTGCGCCCTAGAAAGCCCTCGTCTGCCTGATCCCTACATGCATGTTTCGCTGAAAAGATGAGTAAACAAGCTCATCAGGGGAAACACGGGAGCTTGGGCTAAAGCTGTGCAGGGCACACTGACAATAATGTATAATGTGTGCTCTGCACAGAGGCAAAGAGTGACCACGATCCTGATGTGGAAAAGGGTGGCCAAACTCACTGTAGGGTAATAGGGGGAAAACTGATACTAAGCTGGTTGATTCAGGTAGATCCTTTCTGGTTGATTCAGGTGGTCATCTATACTGTTGTACTCCCAGTGAATTCCATAAACATACCTTCTGAAGTTCCCATTTTTCCTCAGGTTGAACAGTCGTCCCTCTGCCTTTGTAAATACATCTCTTAAGTAGAACCTGCCCTTTACCAGCTCTGAGACACAGCTCCTTGTGGTTTCGAATTTCATGACTTAGTGTATATTCGAAGTACTAAAAGAGCAAAAGTAAAGAAAAAGAAATATGGATATTAAGCTGGTTTCCCAGTAAAAGCAACAGAAATATGAAATGTGTTGTCCAAAATTAGAAAAAAAAGGGTCTGCGCCTCCCCCACTCCTAGAACAGTGCCGCTCTCTTCCATACACAGTCTCTTGTACTGCAGCTAAGCTCCACTCTCCACATTAAAGGGGTTGGCCACTCTGTTTGCACTTTTTAAAACTATAAAGAAAGTAGGGAGATATTACACTTACTAATACATCTTCTTAAGCAGATCTGCCTGGTTTTCCTGCTATTGGCAGCCTCGCCCCCTCCTGTCCTGCTCTTACAGCGCCCTGTCCTGCTCTCACCACGCCCCCTCCTGTCCTGCTCTCGCCACGCCCCCTCCTGTCCTGCTCTCGCCACGCCCCCTCCTGTCCTGCTCTTACAGCGCCCTGTCCTGCTCTCACCACGCCCCCTCCTGTCCTGCTCTCGCCACGCCCCCTCCTGTCCTGCTCTCGCCACGCCCCCTCCTGTCCTGCTCTCGCCACGCCCCCTCCTGTCCTGCTCTCGCCACGCCCCCTCCTGTCCTGCTCTCGCCACGCCCCCTCCTGTCCTGCTCTCGCCACGCCCCCTCCTGTCCTGCTCTCGCCACGCCCCCTCCTGTCCTGCTCTCGCCACGCCCCCTTCTGTCCTGCTCTCGCCACGCCCCCTCCTGTCCTGCTCTCGCCACGCCCCCTCCTGTCCTGCTCTCGCCACTCCCCCTCCTGTCCTGCTCTCGCCACATCCCCTGTCTTGTCCTTTTTTGCATGTGCCATGGAGGAGCTACTTAGTCCATGCCTGAAGGAGTGGGCTGCTGTCTGGGTCCTAAAGCACCCTGCTTGTATCAGAGGTGCTTTCTTTCTGTGACTGACACTCCTGGCTGTGCAGGGCTGGCAGGGGCTTAGCTAAAATAAAGAAACTTTTGAATGAGGAAGGGAGACTGAGGGGAAGCTGTGATAGCTGATCTGACTGCAGGCTCTGCCCCTCTGTTTCCCCTATACTGAGAGGATCCTGAAAACGTGAGGATGTAGCAGTGCCAGAGCAGCGCTGTGGATCACAAACTATGAGCAATCCCAGTGTCTGTCCTGTTTATGGCCCCTCTGCTCTGTGTTCTTATCACAGACATATTACAGCCATACCAACAGATCAGGAGCTTTAACCCCTTGGGAGCTGTCAGTATGGCTGAGGTCAGTGATATCAGCAGCAGTCACTGGTCTCACCATCTATAATTGTGTGCCCTCTCCTTCTTGCACTCTGTATATGGTGATATGTGACCCCCACCACTGCATACAGAGATCCGTGACCCCCTGTACACTGTATACAGTGATCTGTGCTGACAGTATCCCACGAGTACCGCTGGAGGTCTGCTCCGGCCCCATTCACTTTAATGGGGACAGGTCGGAGATGCGATCGCAGCAGGCAAACATGCTGAGAGGCGGCCTGACAACAAAACGCAGCGTGCTGGGCATCAATGAATGGGGCCGGAGCAGACTTCCGACGGCACTCGTGGGCTAGCGTTAGAACGGATCCGGCAGGGGAACAGCCTACCGGACCCTGCTAACGCTAGTGTGAAAGTAGCCTTAGTCGTGTGATGAAAGACAGGAGGCTCCTCTCTATGTGAGCAGATAGATTTGTACAAATCTATTCATCAGAGCTCTTCACAAAGATTTGTCTCCCTGCTCAACAGCCCCCTCCTCCGGCAGTCCATGCACCTAAACAGAAATCTATGACAGCTCAGAGCCGCCGGGATTTCTGGCTTCATTTGAGTCAGAAAATTTACAAATTTGTTGGAGCGACTGGTCACGCCTCTCCCTGTCATTGTCACGCCCTTTTTTCTTTTTTTAAGGCACAGTTAAAATGGTGCAAACACATAGTTTGCAACTTTTTAATGCAACTTTTCAGAAACAAGGGAAATTATAACTCTATGTCACGGATGATATTGCAGATAGCTAGAAGTTATGGATAAACATCCGACTGGCTTGATCCCAAACTAAGGAGCATAAAGGTGACCCCTGTAAAACCCTAAGAACTCACCCTGACTGCTAAGCACATACAAGGCTCTCAGAAGTAGACGATTGCATGCCCTCGTGCCTAGACTGTGTGACACCTGAAAACCCTATAATAGTGAGGGGACACGACCACCGGCTCGCTGCACTTAATACGGAGGGAGTCAGGGTCACCTAGAATCAAACCAGCAAAGAAACACAATACAAGAAAGGACTTATCTGAACAAGCAGTAACAGAAGTCTCCAGCAGTGATCACTTCAATCCAGGAAGTAGTATAAACCGCAAAGTGAGGCAGTATGGGAGGGAATATAAAAGGAGGCAATTAATGTGAATAGGTGACAGCTGGGAGAAGGAAAGGAGATGACAAAGTGAAACCAAAACAAAGAACATCATGCAAGAGGTACAGAAGAACGTCTGCCAGACCTTCTCAGAGAGCTGGCGGTGACACTCTCCCCCGCTATTCATTCTGTTCATGGCTTAAATCAAATGGTGCAACTAGAAATGACTAGGCCCTACAGCAAGTTTATGAACAGGGCCCCCTCCCTCCCCCCCAGTAACATATGTATGATACATTAGCATCATATTCCTGTGTGCTGCCGGGACTGAGGCTGCCTCCAATTGTCTGATGTTGGTGACCTATGCTAAGGAAAGACCTTCAATATCTGTAACCCCTTTAAAGAGCATCTGTCTTCAGGATCCACCCAATCATAATGTCTGCTAGGTTTGACTCCGATGGGTGAAATGATCCTTATGTGTGGGTTTCCATTGCACATCCCCAAGAAATATCACTTATTGGAATCTGGTCTTTGGTGCACCAAGGGGGTGCCTCTAAACACCAGAGCTTCTCTGTCTGCAGCTCTTACCACTCCCCCTGTCCCATTGATTAATAGAGTCAAGCAACTTGACTAATAGTGTAGAGCAGAGTAGCTTTAGTGCTCTGAAGGGCCTGGGCCCATCCCTCAGTGCACCGAAGACCAAATTTACACATCACTAAAAAGTGATATATCTTGGGAACAGTGCAACGGAGACACATATATAAAGTATCGGTTTGCTCATCCGGATCAATCCTATCAGCTGATACTGATGACAGATGCTCTTTAGATCAAGGGCATTCATATCGGCATATCCCACCTCCTATGTTATCCAGAGTGCAACCAACTCGAGCTCCACTCTCCAGGCACATCCTATAGAAATGCTCCTGGCAAAAAAGATGATCTTCTAATTCCAGAGAGCTTCTTTATTAGTCAGAAAACCAGAAAGGGATCAAATGGCGCAATGGTTTTTGATTATAAATGGTGCATTGTTTCCGAGGAAGAAAATAAGCGTCACAGTGTGTTCGCGCTAAAGGTCCTGAGCCAAATTCAATGTTTGTCTACACAGTAAAGAATTTGTATGCACAATGGTGAACGCACATGCTTCAAGTAATTCCTGTTAAAAAACAGTTTTGAGCGATATGCAAATGACCTGATATGAGTCCTGTAGCCGGAGATGAGTCAAGCGGAAAAGAGCCCAGCACCGCCCCGCGTCCTCCGAATCTCCTCCTTGCTGGCTGACGTCACAGAGCTGGAGCGCCAAAATCTCGCGATGCGCGAGCTAGCGCATGCGTAGTTCGTTCCCTGTGCTGATGCCAGCACAGGGAATGAACATGATGCCGACACTGCGCATGCGCTAGCTCGCGCATCGCGAGATTTCGGCACTCCAGCTCTGTGACGTCAGCCAGCAAGGAGGAGATTCGGAGGACGCGGGGCGGTGCTGGGCTCTTTTCCGCTTGACTCATCTCCGGCTACAGGACTCATATCAGGTCATTTGCATATCGCTCAAAACTGTTTTTTAACACAATAAAGGCGCAGAGAGCTATGGGGACTGGGTACTGCAGATGTGCTAGAGGCCATCTAGCAGCCCATGTCCCCAGCCCTATGCAAAAAATCCTGGTGACACCTTTCCTTTAAGTCAAACTTAATAGGGGGAGGTAAAGGTCACATGATCCACACCTGAACAGGAGGTGTGGACATACAAGCAACACAGACAAAGTGAAACCAAAAGAGGCTGTCAGATCACTAATGAGCAGATAATCTTTCAGACCTTCTCAAACCTGTCACCGGTGTGTACAATGTCAGTTGGTAATACCCCTTTAACTTTTATTTTCAGCTCCTGGAATTCCTTCAGTCTGACAATGTGGCCCTCAACATAAAAGGTTGTGCAGCCCTGCTTTACATATAATAAGGGATGTTATCTGAATAATTGTATTATATTGGATTACCTGATTATAATGGTATTCTGCCTGACACTGTAACACATCAAACTGTAATGCACTGTCTTTAACAGTTTGAAATGAAAAACTCAATAAAAACTATTGAAACAGAAAAACTTTATACTGGATGTTTCCCCATAACCACACGGATAGTACATACTATTGATCCAATCTACATGGTAACGCATGCGGAAGGCACCGCCAGCTGCCTCTCTGGACAAGTCCGTTGTAGAAAGTACTTGCATTCCTCATGTAATAACAATGCTGGAGCATCTATTCTTATGACTTCAATGCTGGAGTCATTCTATTCTTCTACTATTTCTACTAGAAGTTTATGAATGAATTGCCTGCAGCTTGCAGTAAAGATACAGATGGGTGTTACCAGTTCGGGGGGTGTCCCTGCACAGTCTGACACCAGCAGCACTGATTGGACACACCCGCACTGGTTACACCCAGCAGTACCTTTACAGCAGACTGCTGGCATGAGAATAGATGTTCCGGAATGGGGAATGCAGGTAGTTACTAAAACTGACATGTCGGGAGAGGTGACAGGCCTTCTTTAAAGCGGCAATATACGCTGGAAAAACTTTTTAAATGTCACGAGACATATCAAAAGTTTTGAACCATGGGGGTCTGAGTGCTGAGGCCCCCACCGATCACTGATCCCAGATCGTGCTCTCTCTCCTCACTGCAGGAGACAGAAGAGAAATGGACTCTACAGAAAATCTATAGGCCCATCTCAGTTCAGTTTCCTGCAGCAAGGAGAGGGGGCGTGCCATGTGAGCCCTTCTCTCTCCTCGTTCTAGTGATCGGCGGGGTTCCCACACTCTGTCTCCCTCTGTTCAAAACATTTTTTCAAAGTATGGTGCTACTTATTTTAAGATCTGGACATACCAATAATTTTTATTATACAGATGATCTTCATATTAACTTGAAGCAAATTTGCATAATGACATAGTGAAAAGAATGAAGGAACACATTTATTTTACCTGGTTACCCCCCAGCCCGTTGCAGGTGTCCAGGATAGGAGGTTTGTCTCCATGAGAGTTATCTGCTCCAGCATCCAAACACCACTGCTTGCCGACACTTTGTATCTGCAGAAAGAAGGCAATACCGGACTTTGAGACCATGTACCATCGTTAAATGCCTGACTGCTGTCACAGCTTAGTGGTAGTTTGCTGTGACACTTTCGCAGCACATGATGGTTGCTGGTGGCAATGTGTTTGTTATGCATGCGTGTGCACTTACCCTTTAAGGCCACTTTCCTTTCCTTTTCTGGCGTGTATGGGGTTAATGTGTGTGCAAGGTGGAGCTGGGTGTGGCCTCTTGGCTCTTTTTGTTCTGAATTGTCAGCCTGAGGTCAGATGGTCTTCAGTGTCTTGAGGAGCTGGTGCTTTTACATCTGCCCAGTCCTTGAGGGCCACCTTATGGGACATCGATGTCAACCGGTGTAATCTTAGATGTCATCCCTTTGTCTCCTCCTTGTCCTTTCCCTACCTTATCTGTTATGTTTGGTGTGGGTTTGATTTGGAGATTTGTTATGTCTAGTTTGTAGTTACATGTCTGCTCTGTTGTTTGTTATTGCCCAGCATGTATGCTAGAGACATTCCCTTGTTTGTTTGTACCTCTGGAAGGGTCCAGATTTTGTGTGTTTGGGCCGCAGTGCTTTACACAGGATCCATTGGTGGTGGTGGTGCGGACGACTCGTTCCTTTTAGTTGTTGTGGGCAGGTAAAGTGATGTTGTGGTCCTGTGGTCTGTTGTCTTTCTGCCACAGGACATTTACCCGTCGAGTTTGTCCTCTGTTTACGGTCTGCTTCTCTCCTTGCTGTTTGGCCTGTTTCTTGGAAGAACAAGTAGTCTCCGGCCCTGACCTTATTACCAGGGATCTTCAGGGTTTGTAGGGCTCTAGGTTTCCTGAGCATGAGCCGCCCTACCATCAAGGTCCGCTCATGCAGTTAGGAGGTGTCCTGCTCTTTTATCCTTTGTTCCAGGCCTGGTGGCATTCCCTTCTTCCCTGACATTGTACGTCAAACTGGGATGACCCTCAGATATCATCCAAGAAAGGAGCAAGCTCCTTCTCAAACAAAGGCAGACATACCAATGATCTCAGTCTCACAGCAACAGTATATGAAGAGACCTGAGACCACAACCAGCTCCACCTTGCTCACACCTTAACCCCGTGCACACCAGAAAGGAAGGGAAACAGCCAAAAAAGGAAAAAAAAAAAAAACACACACACACACACACCAGCCAGTACACCAAAGGAATGCTGCCAGCAACACGACCAGAGATAGGATCCATTGAAAACTGGACAAGGGAATGCACCAACACAAGCAACGGTTCACAACCATGGTAACCACAAATTACCAAAAACCGCACCGTTAACGGCGATACCCCTTTCGCCCTCCCTCCGGAGGACAAGTATGTACGCCGAAACGGATGGCGATACATGCTGCACCCTCTTCGGAAGGCTCAGAAACAGAGGAGCCTTAGTTTGACATACTGTCACGGTAGAGAGTGGGGGAAACTCCCCAACGTACAATGTCAGGGAAGAAGGTAATGCCACAAGGCCTGGAACAAAGGATAAAGGAGCGGGACACCTCCTAGCACATCCCTAATCCTCGCCCTGACTCTTAATTGCATGAGAGGACCTTGAAGGTAGGACGGCTCATGCTCGGGAAACCTAGAGCCCTAAAAACCCTGAAGATCCTTGGTAATAAGGTCAGGGCCAGAGACGACCTGTTCTTCCAAGAAACAGGCCAAACAGCAAGGAGAGAAGCAGACCGTAAACAGAGGATAAACTCGATGCGCAAGTGTCCTGTGACAGAAAGACAACAGACCACAGGACCACAACATCACTTTACCTGCCCACAACAACTAAAAGGAACGAGTCGTCCGCACCACCACCACTGGATCCTGTGAAAAGCACTGCGGCCCAAACACACAAAATCTTTATATAAAAGCTGGCACAGAGCCCCCGCAGCTCAGTGGCCACCAGAATCTTCTTAAAGGATATTTGCACTTTTGCCACCATTTCTGCAAATCACTTTGATTAAAACTCTCCTAATGTTTTGTGTCTACAGCGCCTATGCAGTTTTGCGTTACTCTCTACCATCTGCCTCCTCTTTTTGGCACAGAATATTTGCAAAGTTACTTTTTGGTTTGTTTGTTTGAGATAAATTGGAGCTAGAGATGAGCGAATCGACTTCGGATGAAACATCCGAAGTCGATTTGCATAAAGCTTTGTTCTAATACTGTACGGAGCAGGAGCAGTATTACAATGTATTGGCTCCGATGACATGAGTGGTACCTTGGAACCAAACCCGAGTTCGGGAAATGTTTTTTTACAGCACAAATTAATTTATTAAGTTATTGCGCAAAGTCGACTTCAAATGTTTCATCCAAAGTCTATTCGCTCATCCCCAATTGGAGAAAACAAAACATATTGTAAAAGTGTACATACCCTTTAAGCTAAACAATGTAGAGTTCAGCTTTGCACCTAGAGGCTCTGCTCTCTCTGTAACCGCCACTCCCTCTGCACTGATTGACAGGACCAGGCAGTGAAGACGTCATCACACCTGTCAAATCAAAGTGCAGAGGGTGCAGCAGTACACATGTAACAGGTCAGCCAGTGTCATAGGTACAAATCTGCTGACAGATGCCCATTAAAGGGTATATTGAGATATGCAAACAGCCATGGTTTCATTCCGGAATTATAGATATCTCATTATCGATCTTCATATAGCTTTTTAGGTTTCAGGTAAATACATCACATTATTTTTAACGATGGCCCTGCACACTACTGCCTTTCTCTTACATTTTCATTCTTTGCTCTGAAAACTGGATCATTAAGGTGATCGACCTAGATATCAGGAAAAGCAGACGGACGTGATTTAGAACTTACATCTCCGTAGATGAGTGGGTCCAGGTCTGGCACATACATTTCCGGATAGACATTATTCAGATACCATGAAAAATTCTTGCATTGAAGGTTTTGTCGTAAACTGTATCTTTTTGATAAATCTCCATAGGATTTCTATTAACGGGAAAAAATAAATAAAAAAATTAAAAAAGAAGAACAGCAGTGTTAAAAATATCCAACAAAGATACCTAAAAGCAACTGAACGTCTACATATAGAGGATCCTTGAAGACTCCGATCTGTGCATCCTTACACTTTTAGTGATTTAAGGCCGGGGCTACACTGACTTTTTGTAGCACGAATGATTGATTTTAACTATTATATGATGCTGCAGTCCACGAGATTGCATTCATGTGGACTGCTGCTCTAGTTCAATAGTTACAATCAATCAGTCACTGTACAGTGGCAGTGTAGCCCTAGCCTAACACAACACTACAGAAACATTTACTAAGACTAGACTGCTATCCGAGTGACAAGCCAATCAAACTGAATTCAAACTGGAATGGTCCCACTAGGTGGTTAGAGCAGCATGTTACCGTGTCTGTCTACCATGCTGTTCACACTATCATTGCTGTCAGCAAATCCAAACAGTCATAGGGCAATCATAGTGGCTCGGTGGTTGCAGTGCTGGGGTCCTAGGTTCAAATCCGACCATGGACAACATCTGCATGGAGTTTGTATGTTCTCCCTGTGTTTCCTCTGGGTTTTTCGTTTCCTCCCACACTCCAGACATACTGATAGGGAACTCGATGCTAATGTTTGTAAAGCGCTGCAGAATATGTCAGCGCTATATAAATGCATCAAACAAATAAATAAAATAAATCATGGGCTAGTGTAACGGCAGTCCATGCAGTCTATATTCAACCGCCTTCACCGACATGAGGCCCCCAATCCCCAAACTTGTTTTGCTAGAACTCCTCAGGGGTAATGGGGCTACGACGGTAACTGTTCATATGATGCCACAATGGAGTTTGTCCACATTCAGGCGATTTCTCTTTCTATGCTGCTGCAACTTCTTTGGAAAGTCCTTGAATATCATTGTCTGCCACAGAGAACGATGGCGAGAGAAACTGGCGAGGAGTCAAGTGCGAGCAGACCTTCTACATAGACTAAGTGCAGAAGGAATGACCGGTGAGCCAAGGTCATTAAGGTTTTCCCCTCTACCATCTGTAATTTATGCATCCAGATTACAAAAGACTTTCAAACATTTCTACCAGAGCTGCACCAATGGCTTATGGCAGGGATGGCCAACCTGCAGCTCTCCAGCTGTTGCAAAACTACAACTTCCAGCATGCAAAGATTGCCTACAGCTATCAGCCTACAGCAGGGCATGGTGGGAATTGTAGTTTTACTACAGCTGGAGAGCCGCAGGTTGGCCATCCCTGGCTTATGGGATCTCTTGATATTCGGAGAGAAGTTGGGCTCACCCACCTGTTGGACAATGTTTGCAGCTCCCCGATTTCTTCGGTAAAATATTTCTTTGTAACCATCCATCCACACTTCGGCCAGGCGCACCTTGTTTCGGGTGATCACCTTAGTGCCTTTAGGAAAGGTATGAGGAAACTTGCTGCGGAATACATGACCGACAACTGAACAAGGCAGGATTTCCAGCTGCCCTCCGCACTGCCACACCTGTACACATAAAGAGGAAATGTTCACTGAAGGGGTTACCCCATGATTACTGTAAAAAGTGAAAATCAAACATCATATAGTACATGACAATATCTTTCCAAGAAAGCTAGAACCAGCCCTGTACCTCACCTCTCCACATTAATTGCTCTGCTAGATTTATTTCAGGCTGGCAGCTCAGGGGGCATGTCCTTTCTGATGCAGCACTCTCCCTGGAAGGTCTAGCTGACATATGCTTTGGAGGCTCTGTACAGGACCTCTGTTGCAGATTCCATCCAAAACAGCCTAAATGCAGGACTTGTTTTCCGCCAAAAGAGTTTACTCCGAAACTAAAACTAAACAGACCCCATTATAGTCAGGGGGATCCATTTGGCAGAGTTTGATTTAGTTTTGTCCTAAATCCAGAACTTCTGTCATTTTCATTGCTCTGCTCCTACAAAGAAGCAGAAGAATAAAAATAACTAGCGGTAATGTGAAAGAGCCCTAACTGTCTCAGCTTCTAACAGTGAATACAGTTGGCAGCAATTGAAGGATGGAACTGAGCATGTGCGTCCACTTCAGCACTGTTACTGAGGTGGACAGAGAAACAAGAAAAATAGACACCAGATGGTAATATACAGATACACGTTACTGAGTAGCTCAGTGGCTGTAATACATTTTGAATAATACGCAATTACAAAAGTATTCAGATCCAGGTGCTGGTGTCAAAAATGTAGAATATTTTTCGTGCCCCACCCCCTTTTAAAACAATTAGATCTACAGCAAAGACCATAAATATGAAGCATCTGCAGATTTCAGACAGATATACTTACTCTAAAAGACATTTCTAAATTTTCACCGCCCCATATCTCCATCCCTTCATCATAACTTCCAATGTGCTCAAAGTATTCCTTGGAAATCGAGAAGATACCTCCAGCAAAAGTTGGTGTCCTACAGGAAAGTTCAACATTAATATAGTAATCAAGGAGGAAAGCTCCATAGTTTGTAAATTTCTCCTCAAGATGCCCTCACGTGGATGAGACGTGTCATATTAACTAAATTAAATATGTCCATGAATTAATTTTTTACTGAAACGTGCCATCAGACAACTTTGACAGTAGTTGATTGGACAGGCTGCAATAAAACTGAGCCCAATCTTTGTTTCTGGCAGTGGACAACTCATTATGAACTAATTTTTATTTTTTCTTGCAGCACCAAGTATTTTCAACTTATAGGTCCCTTATAGGGGTGCATCAGATATATATTTTACAGACTAAAACTAAATACGGATCCGTATTCTATATTTCTAATCTGTTCTCATTTCCTTCTTGTACATTTTTTATTTTATTTTCTGTACACGATTATGGGGGCAGTCAACTTGCCGGAGCTGCTATTAACAGTATTCAGAGATCTGCTTTACAGCAGCCACATGGGCCATAGGACAAAGTAGACTGGAGTTGATGAATTTCTAAGGGAGATTTTTCTAGAGAGTTGTCATTGTGCAGGGAGGAAAGTAGAAAAGCTCTGTACAGCATCTACTGGTGGGTCCGATCATTGTAATGCTGCCTTTGATGAAAGTGAGATGACTGTTGAGAAGTGATCTCTGCAGAACAGGGAGTGACAGCCTATTATTAGGCATAGAGTCCAAAGTGAAAACTGCAGGACTTTAGTAGGATAGATAGATAGTGACATGGAAAATTAAAATGAAAAAGATCTCCTAAAACATTTTAAAATTGTTAACATAAAAACTTGATTTAAACAATAGGTCATTTTCTGATGACACATTCCCTTTAAAAATACATCAGAGTCTACAAATGCAATCAGTGCAGCAGGAATTATTCCCTGACCACATTGTAGAGGATGGGAATCTTCAGCAATCAATATAGAAATCTCTAGCAATCAGCGTCAAAAGGGAAGAATGAACGTAACCCCCATATGAATCATGTCTATAATAATGCTAACAAGCCTACCCACTCATCAGAAAGTGTTATAAAATATGCATGACATCCTATACCCCCATCATCACCCTCATGTCCTGGTGCATTCAGGGAACCTTCCTTAAAAAGCGAGTACAGTACTACTCCACATAGGATATTTGGCTACAGAAGACCAGACATAAAAAGGATGACAGACAGAAAGACCAGATTTCTTTTACAGCAGCATGCTTGCATCTAGGTCTTAGGATAAGGCTTTCTTATATTTGTTGCTTTAGTTAAAGGGGGACTATTGTGGGGTGGAGATGCCTTGGAGGAGACCACTTATAATATCCAGCAGTATGGGAAACCTGCTGATCGTTCTGCATTGAGTATTAAGTATATAATGGTTGATATATTGGCGTCCCCTGTCCAGTATGCCATGGGCGCCTCTCCTCTCACCCCTCGGTTCTCCCAGCAGCTCTGACCCGTCTGCTTCATCCGGCCGCTGGTCACATCTTCTCTGGCATGCGGCAGCCTTCTCTTGCCAGCAAAGCCTCTCCCTTCTGCCTGTATGGTGCTCCCTCCAGCTCTTAAAGGGCTAACGTGCACCCTAATTTACTCCAGCCTATGGATAGTCACCTTTGGATACTTAAGACGTCTTCCCCTATGAAGAAGGTGCCTGAGCAATAGGTTATTTAGCTTCCAGTTCCTTCAAATATGTGCTGTTTCGTTTGTCTGCTTGTATAGACCTACTTCTGCCTGATTCCTGGATTCTGACCCTCCAGTGCCTGAACTGACTTGAGCTTTTTGAATATTGAACCTTTGTTGCCTGTCCTGACCTTGGACTGTTTACTGTAATGCATGAACTCCACCAGCCCTGACCTCAGCCTGTCCCAGATTACGATTTTTCCTGATCTATCGGTGTTCTACACCGATGCCTCTGCCGCCATGGGTCAACTGTCAAAAATACAGACTACACCAGGAGGTAACAGCCTGGTGCCTCCCCTGCAGCAAAATCCAAATCCCAGTACAGGGGTTAAAGGGTGAAATTCAGGGTACTGCTAGGATAATGCCCTTAAAATTAGCCCAAAGTCAAAGCTGTTGGTTGACACATTGGTTCCACATCCACTTTTGCAACAATAGGCCTCAAGCAGTGCAGACAAGAACTGGAGGTGTTGCTCATAGAAACTATGACCAAAACAATTCTATCATTGCTTTCTTTTTCAGACCTGATCGCTTAAGTATGATCGTTAAGGGCAGGGCCAGCTCCGTCCTATAGAGCTCCCTAGACCTAGTGCAGATTGTAGGTGAGAAGAATATTGACCCCCTCTGCCTCTAAAAAATGTTGTCTGACTGACAACCAGTTTGTGCACTGTTACATCTCTTCATTCTTCTTCCAGTATCCTGAAATACAAAGCTGCACAATAACAGAACCAGGGATGTATCATTGCAAAACCAGGCAAACTTGCCAGGCAGAAGTCTTGAAAAGACGTATGACAACATATCCATCAATATGGGCCATCCACCTTAAGAAGTAGAATTTTTAGCACCTGACTAACCAGAATAACTCAAGCTTAGCCTTATTGATGCATATTATATATGGTCTAATCATCTTACTTTATTGGGTAAGTCTCATCTTTCCTTTTCTTGTTCTCCAAACTCGGGACGGTTTCCCAATGAAATACCAAGCCCCAATCAAAGTTCCCCCGCAGGCTATAGTTTCTGTATGGTGACGGTTTGGTAAACTCAAAAGTCCTGAGGTCAATGGTGACAATATTTGGACTGACGACAGTGGTATAATTCTCTGCAATTCTTGCCAACAAGGTCTCCAGCCAACCATAGAAACACTCACCTAGGAACATACAGGGGAATTAGTACATGTAATAAAAAGTGCACATTTTTCACTGTGTACAAGCCGGGTGGTCGTCAGTTTGCAGCGCGCTATTTTCAGCTTATTGTGCCAATTCTATCCTTATAATAAACTTTTTGTACTTTTAGTATGTGCCATTATGGGTTTTTAATGGAGATGCTGAGTCTTAGATTACAGGTTCTCTGCAATAAATTCCTAAAATGGTTGTGTACAGGAAACAAAGAGAATATCTGATGTTCAAAAGAACAGACCACTAGTAATGTGAGGCTATAAACCTACATACAGCTAGTGCTGGGTCCATCCCCTGACTATTATAAGACAGGTTTATAATAGCGCCAGGGCAAGCATAGGCCTTGCTCTTTCCATACCTATGCATAGACAGCAGGGTCACCGTTCCTACAAAGTTCTTTACCTTCTATAATCCCATTTGTCTTTAGGGACAATATTCTGTACCCATATATGTCTTTATAAAGGGAGAGCACTTACAGCACACTGTTTTACTACTGGGTTAAATGGGTATTCCAGCTTCACAATATTAATAGATTATCAATAGATTATCAATATCGGATTGGTGAAGGTCCATCTCTCGGCACACTTACCGATCACCAGTCTGAAGGGCCCACAGCACTTGGGCAGGGGCTTCAGCCTTTTCAATGTTTACCTGCTACAGGAACACTCATCTGGACCTTCTTTACAAACTGTCATCAATTCAGTCATAACTTCTAGCAGGAATAATAAAGGAGTAGCACATCATAGAGTTATGATATTAGATGCTCCAGAATTATTACAAGAGGAATGCATGTAGCCACAAAAAGACATGAAGAGATCACAGGTCCTCTTTAATGGCCTTTCCTGAGGATAATATCGTGAAGCCATAATACCACTATAAATATAAGGCCCCTTGTCCGTGATTGATGGCTCCAGAAATAAATGGCGCCGGCGCAGTATTCTCCCTTACAGGCGGACTGCTCATGCACTAGCCATCTATGAGGCCATTGCCACAGCAAGAAAAGTACCAAGCGTGATACATTTGTTCAACGCAATGACAACAATGTCATCAAACGCTGGAGCCACTGATCAAGGTCAAGAGAAAGGCGTTGGGCAACTGAGCTACAAATATATGTTATTTAAGACCCTTTAACTTCACAGTAATATACCTGAGGCCATATGTAAACTGTAAGGTCACAGGTTCATCAAATCTGCTTGACGTCACATCAAGCGGTCATCATTTAACTACACCTGGCCTCAAATAGACAAATATCTTCCATATAAAAACAGGGCTTCTTGCAGAGTTATGATCGGTGACTACGCTGTAGTGCAGCAAAATGGACATACTACTGGCCTCGGTTCCTCCCTTATGCTTTACACTCAGACTACAATCCGATAAATACCAATGGAAAAAAGGAGACACTGGAGCCTCAGTAAAGGGGGCCCTAGAGCCCCCCCTTTCATTTACAGGTGGGGGAGGGTACATCATCTCATGTCCTATAACCAGTTACCACCATTACTTACAATGTGCATCCAAAAATGTCAAAGTGTCACCCGTTGCTACTGAAGCACCGAGCAAACGAGCGGAGACCAATCCTTTTCTTTCCCTCTGTCGGACCACCTTCACTATCTGAAACGGCTTTACGTACTCATCCAGCTTATCCTTTAAGTATTCTGAAAAATACATAAAGTACAAATTTAAGGCTGTAAACTTTAGATTTCTTCTTTAAATGCCAACAAAATAGTAGGGTTTGATATAATTTACATATAAAGCACGTCGAAGGAGTCTGCGTTTCTTACCAACACTATATGAACAGTACACATTACACCTACAGCAGCTTCTACGACATCTCATTCTAAATCCATAGGCATTCATTTGCAGTTAGTGCCCCCTTTGCAGCTGAAACAGCTTCTACTCTTCTAGGAAGGCTTTCTGCTAGATTTTGAATCCAGAGGCTGGTTTGAGAGCTGCATTTATACAAGCAGGCAAATAACGCGAGTTTGTGAGCGCTCGCGTGTTTCATTTTTAAGTGTGTTTGTATTAAGTGTGTGACTTTAGATAACATGACTTGAGATTCAGGAACTTTAGGAGGGGGCTACAGTAAGTTATATACTTATCACTGCACTGTATTGTATTTTTCTTCTGTTATCCCCATTTACTATGTGTTCCATTATTGACAGCGCAGTCCAGTGCACATCTTGTCTAATGTATGCAGTCTTGGAACAGTCGATTGAGGGTGCATATTTTTGTTCAAAAGCATTGACAATTTGGAAAAGAGTGTGCTGCTCACTGAGCAAGCACTCTATGGGGTAGATGTGGGGGAGGGTGGTAGAGGTAGCTAGCTGGGTAACAGTTAGAAAGCGGGGTAGAGGGAAGAGTGCCAGGGAGGCTAGCCCTGATCTGACACACCCCAACAAGTTTGCACGGTTGGCAGATGAGGGGGATGTCAGTTCAGGGAGAGAACTGCTGCAGCCGGACACTTCCTCCTCCAGTCAGGGGTAGGTCAGCTCCAGTAAGCAGGGGACCAGGAGAGCAGACCAGGACAGACAGGTGCTGGTAGTGGGAGTCTCATTTATTAGGGGTACAGATAGGGAAATCTGTCACAAAGACCGGGATTGTCGAACGGTGTGTTGTATTCCAGGCGCTCAAATTCGACACATCACAGATCAGATTGACAGATTACTGGGAGGGGCTGGAGAAGATCCAGCGGTCATGGTCCATATCGGAACAAATGACAAAGTTAGAGGTAGGTGGCGTGTCCTTAATAATGATTTTAGGGATTTATGTCAAAAGCTTAGAAAAAGGACCTCAAAGGTAGTAATTTCCAAAATACTACCGGTACTACGAGCCACACAAGAAAGGCAGCGGGAGATTAGGGAGGTAAACAAGTGGCTCAAGAACTGGTGTAGGAAGGAGGGGTTTGGGTTCCTGGAGAACTGGGCCGACTTCTCTCTCCGCTACAGGCTCTATCGTAGGGATGGTCTGCACCTCAATGGGGAAGGGGCAGCTGTGTTGGGGGAGAAGATGGCTAGAAGGTTGGAGGAGTGTTTAAACTAGGGACTGGTGGGAAGGGAAATTACATTAGTAATATAGTCCTACCACTTTACAAATCACTGGTCAGACCACACATGGAGTACTGTGTACAGTTCTGGGCTCCTGTGAACAAGGCAGACATAGCAGAGCTGTAGAGGATACAGGGGAGGGCAACTAAATTAATAACTGGAATGGGGGGGGGGGACTACATTACCCTAAAATATTATCAACATTAGGATTATTCAGGCACTCTATATCAGGTCACCAGCAGATATCAACAAAGGACAGGGATAGTATAGGTATGTTGAAAAAAACAATATTTATTTTATAGTAGTAATGATAAAAAAACAATGTATTTCAATATAGGTCACTCCTAATGTACAGGGAGAGGGGAATGGTAGTGAAAAATTGGTTAAAAAGGTTAGAATTAAATGGGGATAGGAAAAAAGATAAAAAAGAGGGGGTTGTGAGAAAGTTGTGATGTTAAAATGATATTTAAAATGATATTTAAAACACCCTGTATTGGGCTATATGTCCCCCCTAAAAAAATATTAATAATAAAATATTGTATAAGTATAGTCAATGCTCTGGGATGAGTTCAATGGAAAAAAGTGCAGCAGCAGCATTCTAGACCCAATGTCTAAGTATATGCAGCTATGCGAAAGTGATTTTCATTTATGCGAAAATAGCCTTAATTTATGCAAAAATAATTTTCAGCGAACCAGTGCCTGGTGGCGTCCCACCGAAAATTGTCTCACTGGCCGCTGTTACCTTTCCTCGAAGATCGCAGGTTCTTTTCTGCGTAGGATCCTCTGTGTGCTGTTGGTACTTGGTGCGGCTGGCAGCGCGATTGCAGGAGGATGCGATGATCGCGAGAAGCTGCTGTTTGCGGAGCGGACCGTTGATACGAATGTTGCGCTCTTTTTCCTCCGATCAGAGGGCTGTTGGCTGTGTCTGACGTTCTTGCCACGTGCGGGAACTAAAAGTGCGTGAAAAAAGCGCGCGCAAAAATTGCCGCATGTGGCAAGAACGTCAGACACAGCCCACAGCCCTCTGATAGGAGGAAAAAGAGCGCAACATTCGTATCGACGGTCCGCTCCGCAAACAGCAGCTTCTCGCGATCATCGCATCCTCCTGCAATCGCGCTGCCAGCCGCACCAAGTAACCATAGCACACAGAGGATCCTACGCAGAAAAGAACCTGCGATCTTCGAGGAAAGGTAACAGCGACCAGTAAGCCAATTTCCAGTGGGACGCCACCAGGCACTGGTTCGCTGAAAATTATTTTTGCATAAATGAAAATCACTTTCGCATAGCTGCATATACTTAGACATTGGGTCTGGAAGGCTGCTGCTGCACTTTTTTCCATTGAACTGATCCCAGAGCATTGACTATACTTATACAATATTTTATTATTATTATTTTTTTGGGGGACATATAGCCCAATACAGGGTGTTTTCAAATATCATTTTAAATATCATTTTAACATCACCACTTTTTCATAACCCCCTCTTTTTTTATCTTTTTTCCTATCCTCATTTAATTCTTACATTATTATCCAATTTTTTGCTACCATTCCCCTCTCCCTGTACATTAGAAGTGACCTATATTAAAATACGTTTTTTTCTATCATTACTACTATAAAAATATAGTTTTTTTTCAACATACCTATACTATCCCTGTCCTTTGTTGATATCTGCTGGTGACCTGATATAGAGTGCCTGTCTTCCGAGTTTCCTATACGCTTGCCTCTTCTGACTAGGGTAAGTCAGTTCAGACACGTGCACCTTGCATATTGTCCTTACAGGAGAGCCACCGTCTAAAGAATTAGGATTATTCACTTTTGAAAATATACTATTGAGGGGAGATCTAATTACTATGTATAAATATATCAGGGGTCAGTACAGAGATCTCTCCCATCATCTATTTATCCCCAGGACTGTAACTGTGACGAGGGGACTAGTGATGGACGAACATCAGCCGGGACATTCGCAAACCTGCCACTTTAATGGCAGGCGAACCTGAAAAAACCTTCAGGTCATATTTGCAGCGACCAAATACTTACTAGAAGAGCACAAATAGTCCCACAACAAGGACAGTGACATACCAGAGGGGGATCAATGGCAAAAAGTCCCACAAAAAAGATGTATTTTAACCGCCTAACGCAGGATCGCGGTCCGGAGGCGGCGGTCTGAGGCACAGTCACGCATTGGACCGTCATCTCGCAAGTTCGAGGGGGATCACGTCATCAGCTTGCCAGCCAATGATCGTAGCTGGCAAGCTGATAATTAAAAAAAAAATGAATCAGAAGCCAGTCAACACATTATATTTATAAATATAATGTGTTAAATGGCTGCTGTGCTCCTCTGCTGGTCCTTTTCGTCGGTTGGTCCAGGCAGAGGAGCACAGTTCACAGTGAGTAGCCACCAACAGCACACTTAGCCCCAGATCACCCCAATTAACCCCTTGATCACCCCTGTCAATCACCTAGTGAAAGGAAAAAAGTGATCAGTGTAAACCATGGATGTCAAACTCATGGCCCTCCAGATGTTGCAAAACTACAACTCCCATCATTCCCTGAGAGCTGTAGTATTCCCAGGCATGATGGGAGTTGTAGTTTTGCAACAGCTGGAGGGCCACGAGTTTGACACCCCTGGTGTAAACTGTCACCTTTTTTTTTTTTACTGGTATTGACTGATAGGTTTTAGGGATAGTTTAGGCCCCTTGGTTAGGTAGTAGCGATCGGTTACCGCCCAGCCCACCGCACCGCAGTCACTTATTCGCTGATTAGCGTATCGCTAATCAGCATTTGTACTTTTATAGTATCTGTAAGTGATCAAAACTGATCACAGTCAGATCTATAATAGTATTAGTGTCACCTTAGCTCGCTCTCCTCCCAAAACGCAGTGTTTGCCCGATCAGGCCTGATCGGTCGCCCACACTAGCATTTACCCACGCCCGCCCCGCCGCAGTGACAAAATATATATAATTTTTTTATCACTGCACAATCACTTTCCAAGCGCTGCGGCGATAAAAATATCAGTTTTGATATTTTTTATCAATCGCAGCGGCCTCCGGTACTTCGCTAGCCTCCCATTTGTAAGACAAGCTTGCTTTTTTTCTTGGGTAGTCTCAGGGAATACCTCCTAAATTTAGCAGTCCAATTGTCAAACAAGGGGTATTCTTCTGAAGAGGCCTACAGGATTCTGGCCCAGTCGGATGAGGAATGGGAACCCTCATCTGACGAATCTAGCGGGTCAGAATATGAACCTGTAGAAAGCAGTGGCAGTCTGACCCAAAGTTTGGACGAGGAGGTTGAGGTCCCTGATACCAACAGGCGTACCCGGCCCCGTGTCGCTAGACCGCAGGTTGCGCAGGATCCGCTTCAAGAGCAGCAGAGTGGGGCTGGTGCTGTCGGATTATGTGGTGAGGCATAGGTACTAGCACTGCCGTACAACATGGTGAAGTGGCGAGCACCAGAAGGGCAGTTGAAGCTGGTACGGTGGCACGTGAAATAGTTACCCCGTCGCAGCCACCGCACAGACAGGCCCGTAGACCCCCTAGAGTCCCTGAGGTGCTGGCAAACCCTGATTGGCAGTCCCCAACTTCAGCCGCACCATTATTTCCCCCTTTCACCGCCCAGTCTGGAGTTCGGGTTGAGACAGCTCAGATCGGTTCGGCCCTGGGATTTTTTGAGCTGTTCTTGACTGTGGAGCTCTTGGACATAGTCGTGGCAGAAACAAACCGGGAAGCTTTTATGCCCAGCCTTTCCGGTGGAAATCAGTCCAAGTTTCCGAATTAAAACAATTTCTGGGCCTTCTCCTCAACATGGGTCTAACCAAAAAGCATGAATTGCGGTCATATTGGTCCACAAACCCAATTCATCACATGCCCATGTTCTCTGCTGCCATGTCCAGGCCACGATTTGAGGCCATCCTGCGTTTCCTGCACTTTAGCGATAACACCACCTCCCGTCCCAGAGGCCACCCAGCTTTTGACCGGCTCCACAAAATTCGGCCCCTCATAGACCACTTCAACCAGAAATTTGTATACCCCTGAGCAAAACATCTGCGTAGACGAGTCCCTTATACATTTTACCGGGCGCCTTGGCTTTAAACAATACATCCCAAGCAAGCGCGCCCGGTATGGGGTCAAATTGTATAAGCTCTGTGAAAGGGCCACAGGCTATACCCACAAATTTCGGATCTATGAGGGTAAAGATCAGACCCTGGAGCCGGTCGGTTGCCCTGACTTCCTGTGAAGCAGTGGGAAGACAGTCTGGGACTTGGTGTCACCCTTATTTGGCAAGGGGTACCATCTTTATGTGGACAATTTCTACACAAGCGTGGTTCTCTTCAGGCATTTGTTCCTAGAACAGATTGGCTGCTGTGGCACCGCGCAAACTAGTCGCGCGGGCTTCCCCCAACGACTCGTTACCACCAGTCTTGCAAGGGGGGAGAGGGCTGCCTTGTGTAATGAGGAACTGCTCGCGGTGAAATGGAGAGACAAGCGTGACGTTTACATGCTCTCCTCCATTCACGCAGACACGACAATCCAAATTGAGCGAGCAACCAGAGTCATTGAAAAGCCCCTCTCAGTCCACGACTATAACCTTCACATGGGAGGGGTGGACTTCAATGACCAGATGTTGGCTCCGTATTTAGTTTCCCGACGCACCAGACGCTGGTATGCTGGTATAAGAAGGTGTCTATATATTTAATTCAATTGGCTCTGTATAGTAGTTTTGTTCTCTATAGTAAGGCTGGGAGAACACGATCCTTCCTCAAATTTCAGGAAGAGATCATTGAGTGTAGTTAGCCATCTACACGAGCGACATTTCTCCAATGTCGTTGCTGGTACCTCAACCCAACCGTCACCCCGAAAAATATGTTTCTGTGTCTGTAGCAGGAGTGGAATAAGGCGTGACACCCGCTATTTCTGTCCTGACCACCCTGCCCTATGCTTAGGAGAGTGTTTCTGGAAGTACCACACACAGGTACACTTAGCATAGGGATCACATCTCACAGGACAGGCACACAGGGCTATTTGGGCCCATTCACACAGAGCTGCTGCAAACCTCTCCTTTCACCTGGGACAAAGTGCATAATGTACTTCGCCACATCTTGGGGCGATTTGCACTTTGCACATTGTCCCATGGGGAAGGAGAGGTTTGTCCTATAAAGGTAAAAAAAATAATCACCAGTATGCAAAAAAGTTTACGTTATGTTCAAAAAGTTTAAGTTTATATGTTCTGTTCAAAAGCCATTATAAAGTTAATAAATTTATTGTGTTGCGGCCTGGTTTTTTCTTTTTGTTTTGTTCTTTTACCTTCCAGGTGGACTAACCGACCGACTAGCTGCAGCACTGATGTGCATTCTGACAGAAGCATTGCGCTGCTGTCAGATTACACAAAAGTCGGTGTATGTGGCGCTGCAAGACAAGATTTCTCCTCTGCAGTAAAAGATACGTTTGCCGAGGCATATGAGCTGAGGAGGCGGCGGTGTTCATATGCTTTGGCAAACACTTTGTATATATAAAAAATGATTTATTCATCCACATCGATTGATGTGAATGGAGAAATCAGGTTTGCCAGGGCATACAAGCTAAGTGGGTATGGATGTTGGGCGGAGCTACTATGTCCTGGCAGACGCCTTTCCCCCTTTTTTTTTTTTTTTTGGGCAGAGATTTTTTTATCCACATTGATCGATGCGAATGAAGAAATCTGTGCCATTCATTTTTTCTTTCAGCCCAGAGGCTGAACGGAAAAAAAAAATCTAATTCCCTGTATGCTCAATATAAGGAGAAAAGCAGAAACTCCTAATGCTGGCCATACATGTAATGATTGCGGAGACCCTCAAATGCCAGGGCAGTACAAACACCCCACAAATGACCCCACTTTGGAAAGAAGACACCCCAAGGTATTCGCTGAGGGGCATATTGAGTCCATGAAAGATTGAGATTTTTGTCTCAAGTTAGCGGAAAGGGAGACTTTGTGAGAAAAAAATAAAAAAAAAAATCAATTTCCGCTAACTTGTGCCCCAATTTTTTTTTTTTTATATGAACTCGGCATGCCCCTCATTTTTATACCTTGGGGTGTCTTCTTTCCAAAATGGGGTCACATGTGGGGTATTTATACTGCCCTGGCTTTTTAGGGGCCCTAAAGCGTGAGAAGAAGTATGGGATCCAAATGTCTAAAAATGCCTTCCTAAAAGGAATTTGGGCCGCTTTGCGCATCTAGGCTGCAAAAAAGTGTCACACATGTGGTATCGCCGTACTCAGGAGAAGTTGGGGAATGTGTTTTGGGGTGTCATTTTACATATACCCATGCTGAGTGAGATAAATATCTTGGTCAAATGCCAACTTTGTATACAAAAATGAGAAAAGTTGTCTTTTGCCGAGATATTTCTCTCACCCAGCATGGGTATATTTAAAATGACACCCCAAAACACATTCCCCAACTTCTCCTGAGTATGGCGATACAACATGTGTGACACTTTTTTGCAGCCTAGGTGGGCAAATGGGCCCACATTCCAAAGAGCACCTTTTGGATTTCACAGGGCATTTTTTACAGATTTTGATTTCAAACTACTTCTCACGCATCTGGGCCCCTAAAATGCCAGGGCAGTATAACTACCCCACAAGTGACCCCATTTTGGAAAGAAGACACCCCAAGGTATTCCGTGAGGGGCATAGCGAGTTCCTAGAATTTTTTATTTTTTGTCACAAGTTAGCGGAAAATTATGATTTTTTTTTTCTTACAAAGTCTCATATTCCACTAACTTGTGACAAAAAATAAAAACTGTAAAAAATGGCCTGTGAAATCCGAAAGGTGCTCTTTGGAATGTGGGCCCCTTTGCCCACCTAGGCTGCAAAAAAGTGTCACACATGTGGTATCGCCGTACTCAGGAGAAGTAGGGCAATGTGTTTTGTGGTGTCATTTTACATATACCCATGCTGGGTGAGATAAGTATCTTGGTCAATTGCCAACTTTGTATAAACAAAATGGGAAAAGTTGTCTTTTGCCGAGATATTTATCTCACCCAGCATAGGTATATGTAAAATGACACCTCAAAACACATTCCCTCCTGAGTACGGCGATACCACATGTGTGACACTTTTTTGCAGCCTAGGTGGGCAAGGGGGCCCACATTCCAAAGAGCACCTTTTGGATTTCACAGGCCATTTTTTACAGATTTTGATTTCAAACTACTTCGCACACATTTGGGCCCCTAAAATGCCAGGGCAGTATAACTACCCCACAAGTGACCCCATTTTGGAAAGAAGACACCCCAAGGTATTTCATGATGGGCATAGTGAGTTCATGGAAGTTTTTATTTTTTGTCACGAGTTAGTGGAATATAAGACTTTGTAAGGAAAAGAAAAGAAAAAAAAATCCATCATTTTCCGCTAACTTGTGACAAAAAATAAAAAGTTCTATGAACTCACTATGCCCATCAGAGAATACCTTAGGGTGTCTACTTTCCGAAATGGGGTCATTTGTGGGGGTTTTCTACTGTCTGGGCATTGTAGAACCTCAGGAAACATGACAGGTGCTCAGAAAGTCAGAGCTGCTTCAAAAAGTGGAAATTCACATTTTTGGACCATAGTTTGTAAACGCTATAACTTTTACCCAAACCATTTTTTTTTTACCCAAACATGTTTTTTTTATCATAGACATGTAGAACAATAAATTTAGCAAAAAAATTATATATGGATGTATTTTTTTTAAAGTTTACAACTTAAAGTGAAAAATGTCGTTAAATTTCGATTAATAACAAAAAAAAGTAAAAATGTCAGCAGCAATGAAATACCACCAAATGAAAGCTTTATTAGTGAGAAGAAAAGGAGGTAAAATTAATTTGGGTGGTAAGTTGTATGACCGAGCAATAAACGGTGAAAGTAGTGTAGTGCAGAATTGTAAAAAGTGGTCTGGTCATTAAGGGTGTTTAAGCTAGGGGGGCTGAGGTGGTTAATTAGGGGACATTTTTATACATCTTAAAGGGAAACTCTCAAAAATTTGCCCTGGTGTTGCCTAGAAAATTTGTATTTTAGGCCACGGGAGTACGTGCCCCAAAAATTAGGCATTCACTGGACAGAAAAGAACAAGTGATTATGTGGCTGGAGGTATATTAGGCGGTCAGTGGATAACAATTTTACTGCAGGCCAGTGGAGTACAGGCCCTAAAAATTATGCATTCACCGCACAGAAAAGATCAAGTGTGTCAGGGAACAGAGAGGAAGGAAAGAGGGTGCACTCTGACTCCATCCACAACCCCTGTCCTTGCCTAGACGACGGGGCGTAACTGGACGACCGTCCCTTACTTATATAAGTGCACAGAGGAAAGATACGGAAGGTCAACAAGCCATGGGTCAGAACCAGGAGAAGCGGTAGTACAAATCGAGCGGGCAAATGCAAAGTTAACAGTCAGAGCCGAGGTCAATCCAGGAGAGCAAATACATACAAAGGATGAGACGAAGTCGAGGTCAAAGAACGAGCCGAGGTCAGGAGGTCAATCAGAACAAGCAGCCGCAGACTAGAACCAAGGAGCAAGGAAGCACCAATGGACCAGTATCACAGGCAACCTGTAGCCAGCAG
The DNA here is from genome assembly GCF_014858855.1 of Bufo gargarizans. Lineage (NCBI taxonomy): Eukaryota > Metazoa > Chordata > Amphibia > Anura > Bufonidae > Bufo > Bufo gargarizans. The sequence continues at coordinate 14,678,601 of NC_058087.1, read as the reverse complement.
GTTGCCTGTATTTATAGTGGGGAGTGAGGGTCATGTGATGTGGCCAGCTTCACATGACCGACAGACAGACAAGTCGAGCACCGAGTGATCGGCTCGGCGCTCAAGGCAGACCTAGGAGCAGGGAGCCTACCAGATAGCAAAGCCGCCTTGGGAACAAGGCCGAACACAGATCCTCGCTCCCGAAGCTAAGCAGCAGGTCTGCGGCTGATGGGAGATCTAGTGCGCCTTCGGCGCCCAGTTACAAAGTGATTATGTGGCTGGAGGTATATTAGGCGGTCACTGTATAACAATTTTACTGCAGGCAAGTGGAGTACAGGCCCCAAAAATTATGCATTCACTGCACAGAAAAGATCATGTAATTATGTGGCTGGAGGTATATTAGGCGGTCACTGTATAACAATGTTACCGCAGGTCAGTGGAGTACAGGCCCAGAAAATAAAGCATTTGCCGCAGTGAAAAGAACAATAGTGTTGAGCGCGAATATTCAAATATCAAATTTTTTTTCGAGAATATCGCCACTTCGCTAATTTGCGAATATTTCGAATATTCTTTATTTTTATTTTTTTTATTGTTATATTTTTTTCTTTCCCACTTCCCTATTTTTTCTTCCCTCCTGGCTTCCTGGCTGCTCCAGTCAGTGCCCGTTGCCGCTTCTGCCGACTTCCGTGCTCATGGAGCGTCCCCATCACCATGGGAACGTCTCCATATACTAGAATGTACTGTCGGATTTGAGAATTACGTTGAAATCGCAATTCGATTATTTCAAGTTATCATAATCGAATTTCGATTTTATAAATATAGAGTTTGGACAGCGCATATCATCAAGGCCAGTATACAAACAGTTTTTTCTTTCTTCCTTCTCCTTTTTGAAAGAGAACCGGGGGCTGCAAATATCCTATATATGGATATCCTGCAACTAATAAAAGTTAAGATAGTGTAAGTCCGTACAGTTATTTAACCTGCACTGCACAGATTATACTTACACAGCACTATGTCAACCAAGGCGTGTATGTGATATCCTCCGTAGCTGGTTGGATTTGTTCTGACGGAGATCCACGTTCACATGCAATCACGCAGGGTCTAACCACGGACTTAATTCAGATATACCCCAGGTATATCTACTGTTATTTTCGATTTATTTTCTTAGAGGTTTCTGTGAATACAAGTAGGAGGAGCTACTTGTATTCACAGAAACCTCTAAGAAAAGAAATCGAAAATAACAGTAGATTTACCTGGGGTATATCTGAATTAAGTCCGTGGTTAGACCCTGCGTGATTGCATGTGAACGTGGATCTCCGTCAGAACAAATCCAACCAGCTACGGAGGATATCACATACACGCCTTGGTTGACATAGTGCTGTGTAAGTATAATCTGTGCAGTACAGGTTAAATAGCTGTACGGACTTACACTATCTTAACTTTTATTAGTTGCGGGATATCCATATATAGGATATTTGCAGCCCCCGGTTCTCTTTCAAAAAGGAGAAGGAAGAAAAAAAAAAAAACTGTTTGTATACTGGCCTTGATGATATGCGCGGTCCGAACTCTATATTTATATCTGCTTAAAGCGTGATTGACCCCACAACACTTCTCGGACCTGCAGCACAGCATTTTTGCGGACTGGTGATAAATTTATTTAGCATTGAATTTCGATTTTAACTTAGCACTGCTATATTCCATGGTCGTTAATTCTAGCCTAATATGGAATATAGCAGTGCTAAGTTAAAATCGAAATTCGATTATTATAACTTGAATTAATCGAATTGCGATTTCAACTTGGACCTGGTTTACTATGGTTGGCTTGGTAGAATTAGCGAATATGACGATTGTATTCGTCATATTCCGCAAAACGAATATAACGAATGTATTCGTCATATTCCACAAAACGAAGAAAACAAAGTATTCTGCATCTTCGTTTTAGCTACGTATTCATCAACTTCGTTATTTCTAGCAATCATATAGGAAAGTTTACTATAGAGACAGCTAAGTTTAATTCGCTATGCGATTATATTACTTTGCTTTTTTTTTATAAATAGAATAATTATAATAATTATCAGGTATTATAATTATTCTATTATTCGACGAGGGGCAAGCCAAGAGTTCCATGGCAAATTGTGCCAGCTCTGGCCACAGGTCAAGCCTGCACACCCAGTAGTCCAGGAGTTCCTCGCTTCTCAGAGTGTCCATGGAAAAGGAAGAATCAGCCGAGGAGGAGACGGAGGATGGAGTAGGAGGAGGAGAAGAAGAGGCAGGCCTGCATGCAATCTGTGGCGGTAACACCAAATCCACACGGGTGCCACGGGTTACATGCTAGACGGACGTCAGAAGGTTCACCCAGTGGGAAGTAAAAGTTATATATCATCCCTGCCTGTGTTTGCTAGACCACGTGACTGTGGTCAGATATATCTTGGCACCGACACTGTGTGCCAGAGATATATTCACTTGCCACTGAATGTGGCCATATAGCTCTGGGATGCCCTTCTGGGAGAATTTTTTCCCTCTGGGGACCTTCCATTGCGGTGTGCCAATGGCCACAAATTTTCTCCTTCTCCTCCCTATCTGCTGCTCCGCCTCTCCCTCTCTTGTGGGCACCCACGTGATGTCCATCGACACGTCATCATCGTCACCTTCACCACCACTGACAATAGAGATCTCAGAGTAGGTAGCAACAGCGGGGACCACCCTCCTTGGGCTGATCTGGGTACTGTAGTCAGACCGCTGTGTGGCGACCGTTGCTACCTCCTCTTCCTGATCCGATAACAAGAATGGCTACGTATCGGTAAAGTCTGGGAATGGATGGGAAAATAATTCCACTGACTCAAGTGGAGGGGCTATGGTGGTGGTAGTGGTGGTGTCTTTGGGGGTGCACATAGCAGAGAGTGAGGAGGGTGCAGATACAGAGGATGAGGAGGGTGCAGAAGCGGAAGGCTGAGTGAGCCACTCAACCAACTCTGGTGCGTCCTTTGACGTAATCGCACCCACCTTCTGCAACTTCCCACTTAGGCTCCGGCCTGGTACACCTGTCCGACCCTTACCACCCCTGCGGAACGGCCTGCCTCTTCCTCTGCCTGTAATTTTCAAAACGACTCAGTGCCAAAGTTTCTAGAGAAACGCAGTATTTGTGGAAGCAGGTATATCGCAGGCCTCAATTAGTATTTGGTGGAAGCTGGTACAGTAAAGACCAAAAGTTTGGATACACCTTCTCATTCAAAGAGTTTTCTTTATTTTCATGACTATGAAAATTGTAGATTCACACCGAAGGCATCAAAACTATGAATTAACACATTAACACAAGGTAGCCACCTTTTGCTTTGATTACTGCTTTGCACACTCTTGGCATTCTCTTGATGAGCTTCAAGAGGTAGTCACCTGAAATGGTCTTCCAACAGTCTTGAAGGAGTTCCCAGAGATGCTTAGCACTTGTTGGCCCTTTTGCCTTCACTCTGCGGTCCAGCTCACCACAAACCATCTCGATTGGGTTCAGGTCCGGTGACTGTGGAGGCCAGGTCATCTGGCGCAGAACCCGATCACTCTCCTTCATGGTCAAATTGCCCTTACACAGCCTGGAGGTGTGTTTGGGGTCATTGTCCTGTTGAAAAATAAATGATGGTCCAACTAAACGCAAACCGGATGGAATAGCATGCCGCTGCAAGATGCTGTGGTAGCCATGCTGGTTCAGTAGGCCTTCAATTTTGAATAAATCCCCAACAGTGTCACCAGCAAAGCACCCCCACACCATCACACCTCCTCCTCCATGCTTCACGGTGGGAACCAGGCATGTAGATTCCATCCGTTCACCTTTTCTGCGTCGCACAAAGACACGGTGGTTGGAACCAAAGATCTCAAATTTGGACTCATCAGACCAAAGCACAGATTTCCACTGGTCTAATGTCCATTCCTTGTGTTCTTTAGCCCAAACAAGTCTCTTCTGCTTGTTGCCTGTCCTTAGCAGTGGTTTCCTAGCATATATTCTACCATGAAGGCCTGATTCACACAGTCTCCTCTTAACAGTTGTTCTAGAGATGTGTCTGCTGCTAGAACTCTGTGTGGCATTGACCTGGTCTCTAATCTGAGCTGCTGTTAACCTGCAATTTATGAGGCTGGTGACTCGGATGAACTTATCCTCCACAGCAGAGGTGACTCTTGGTCTTCCTTTCCTGGGGCGGTCCGCATGTGAGCCAGTTTCTTTGTAGCGCTTGATGGTTTTTGTGACTGCACTTGGGGACACTTTCAAAGTTTTCCCAATTTTTCGAACTGACTGACTTTCATTTCTTATAGTAATGATGGCCACTCGTTTTTCTTTACTTAGCTGCTTTTTTCTTGCCATAATACAAATTGTAACAGTCTATTCAGTAGGACTATCAGCTGTGTATCCACCTGACTTCTCCACAACGCAACTGATGGTCCCAACCCCATTTATAAGGCAAGAAATCCCACTTATTAAACCTGACAGAGCACACCTGTGAAGTGAAAACCATTTTTTCAGTTTTCACTTTTTTGTTATGTATATAATTCCACATGTGTAATTCATAGTTTTTATGCCTTCAGTGTGAATCTACAATTTTCATAGTCATGAAAATAAAGAAAACTCTTTGAATGAGAAGGTGTGTCCAAACTTTGGTCTGTACTGTATATTAAACCCCTTAATCAGTATTTTGTGGAAGCAGGTGTATCGCAGGCCTCAATCAATATTTGGTGGAAGCAGGTATATCGCACCCGTCAATCAGTATTTTGTGGAAGCAGGTATATAGAACCCCTTAATCAGTATTTTGTAGAAGCAGGTATATTGCACCCCTCAATCAGTATTTTGTGGAAGCTGGTGTATTGCAGGCCTCAATCAATGTTTAGTGGAAGCAGGTATATTAATACCCTCAATTAGTATTTTGTGGAAGCCGGTGTATCGAACCCCTTAATCGTTTGTCCCTCTATATACCTGCGGTATTGCAGCAGAACCGCACACAACTGCTGCACAATACAAATTCACTATAATATACTTTCTATGTTAGAAAGTTTATTATATCATACCCCTCAGTATGTCACACCTATCGATAGCACACCTATACCAGTTCCTAAAAGGACTTTTGTTGCCCTATGAGCTAGCGTTTGGTGTCCCTAACAGTCTGTCCCTGCACCACAAAGCAACCTCTCCTTACACTGGCAAAACAGAATGTAAAATGGCTGCCAGATCAGGTTTATTTATAGGGTAGGGGGTGTGTCCATGTACTGAAACATCTCAATTGGCTGTCCTGTCCCACCTGATGGATGCATCATGGGTCCAAGATTGGCGCAATGCAAAAGAATATGGTGCGTGCGAATATCGCCATATGTTCGCATGTTTGGCGAATCGCGAATGAGCAAAATTCGCCGTGAAACGACCACTGGGCAAACCTCAAAGCCATCTCTAGAGGTTACATCCTCTGCGTCTGGAGGAAAGAAGGTTTGTACACAAACATAGAAGAGGATTCTTTACGGTGAGAGCAGTGAGACTATGGAACTCTCTGCCTGAGGAGGTGGTGATGGTGAGTTCACTAAAAGAATTCAAGAGGGGCCTGGATGTATTTCTGGAGTGTAATAATATTACAGGTTATAGCTACTAGAGACGGGTCGTTGATCCAGGGAGTTATTCTGATTGCATGATTGGAGTCGGGAAGGAGTGGGGAAAATTGTCTTCTACCTCACAGGTTTTTTTTTTTTGCCTTCCTCTGGATCAACTTGCAGGATAACAGGCCAAACTGGATAGACAAATGTCTTTTTCAGCCTTATATACTATGTTACTATTTTGGAAAGTGTCTGTGGGAAATGTTGCCCATCCATCCAGAAGATCATTTTGTGAGGTCAAACAATGATGTTTGCAGTCTCCATTTTAGTTCATCCCAAAGGTGTTGGATCGGCGTGAGCTCAGGGCTCTGAGTAGACGACTCAACTGCTTCAACACCAAAGGAATAATGCTATCGGGTTGTTTATCAGGGGTTAGCCTAAGCCCCTTAGTTCTTGTGAAGAGCATACCAAGACGTTTTGGACAATCATATGCTTCCAACTTTGTGGAGACATTTTGGAGAAGACCGTTTTGTGTTGCAGCATGACTGTGTCCCAGTGCACAAATCAAGGTACATAAAGGCATGGTTGGGTGAGCTTGGTGTGGAAGCACTTGACTAGTCTACAGAGCCCTGTCCTCAATCCTATCCAACACCTTTGGGATGAACTAAAATGAAGACTGCGACTCAGGTCTCCTCATCCAACATCAGCGTCTGACTTCACAAACGCTCGCCTAAATGATTGGGCAGAAACTTCCACTCTTGTAGAAAGCCATTCCAGAAGAGCAACAAGCCAACTTTATGTTAGTGGCTATGAATTTAGAATGGGATGTCATAAAAGCACCTGTAATGTGTAGGTGTTCCAGTACTTTGGTTCATATTGTGTATGTTATGGAGATTCTTATCATCACACAAACATGACGGGATCACAGTTTTTGCTAGGTAGGATGCACGCCCCCACCTGTTGGAAGTTACACCTGAGCCTCACTTTCATGTTACAAGGGGGATGAGAGGACTGCAGTGTCAGTGGAGACTGGGATATGTTCTGTCTAGCAATGGGGGAAGCACAATGTGAAGGACACAAGGGTTAATTCTGGAGATCAATGGGGAGCACATTGCAGATGACACTTGGGAACATAGGGATCATTCCTGAAATATTTTACCTACATCAAGGTAAACTGTACGGTGCACAGACACATAACCAGCAGCGAATTGTAAAGTCAATGCCAAGAATCTAGTAGAATTCTCAGTGTGGTTCTGAATGAAGATGGACTATGTAGGTGTGCCGGAACTGTACATCAGTCATTACAGAACTTGATCGACAGACCACAAAATTAAGTTCAAAAGTTGTATTTTACGGCATGAAAAAGCTTCAATTTTCATTAATTTCGCCACTCTTCCCAGCTTACCATCCGTACTTGCGTCGTCCACCATTATAATCTCCTTCAGAAGAATAGCAGGGGCTGTATACATGACACTGTAGACGGTGCGAAGCAATGTGGACCAGGCTTCATTGTGGAACGCGATTATAATGCTTGTCGTGGGCAGTGCAGGGCACCTCTTGAACTTTTGCTCAATGCACCTTTACGAAGGTAAAAGAGGTGAATAGTTAGAGGAGCTGTCACCTCTCCTGACAGGTCTGTTTTAGTAACTACTTGCAGCCCCCATGTAATAACCATTCGGGATTATCTATTATTATGACTCTATGTTGTTCATTCCTGCAAAAAGTTATGAATGAATTACTAGTTTGCAATGTAGGTCCAGATGGGTGTTACTAGTTGGGGGGGGGGGTGTCCCTGTATAGTCTGTCAGCACTGATTGGATGATGTAGGACTGTGCAGGGACACACCTCAAACTGATAACACCCATCTGGACCTTCACTGCAAACTTCTAGCAATTCATTCATAACTTCTAGCAGGAATAATAAGGGAATGGCACAACATAGAGTCATCAGAATAGATGTTCCAGAATAGTTATTACACGGTGAATGCAAATAGTTAGTAAAACAGATATGTCAGTTGAAGCAACAGGTCCTAAATAATACAATCAACATAGAATATTAAAGAAATTAATACTACTACTTTCACATCTGCGTTTTCCTTTCCGGGTTTTGAGATCTGGCACAGGCTCTCAAAATCGCAGCAGCAGCACAACGCTTCAGTTTTGTCCCCATTCATTGTCAAAGGGGCCAAAACTGAACAAACCGAAACAGATTGCACCAGTTTATTGCGTTCCCATGCTGGACACAAAATCTCTTTAACTAGTGTTTTTGTGTGAGGCATGGGAAACTGAATAAACTGTGTCCGGCACCAAAAACCATGTAGGTCAATGGTGCTGGATCATTTTTTTTGGCGCCCATTGAGTTCCGGATCCGGTTGCTTACATTTTTTTTTTAAATACAACCTAATCCATTCTGAACGGATGCAGCCGGTTGTATTATTATGACGGAAGCGTTCTGCTGTGGTTTTGAGATGCCATGCCGAATCTCAAAATCAATCTTATTTTCAAGAGACTCCTTCTAATTAAAAGATTTGACAGAATATACAGACTTATGAAAAAATTGCGAGAAACACATACTCGGGGGGCCTGGTGTCAGGTCCTAGGTCTCGGTGAAGTGAAATTCTATCACTAGCAAATACATTAAAACAATGTTTCTTTTCTCCTTCTTCCATTTCTTTCTTTTCCTCCGGGCTGAGTTTATTCGGTGTGAATGGTTTTCCAGATGCTCCAGGGGCATGAGGGTCCAGGGGTGGCCGCTCCAGGTAAGGCCTCAGCTCTGCTGCAGTGTAGTACCCGGCTAGACAAGGCCTTTTTCTGTTAGTGTCCTTCTGTTTTTCAGGGGCATTATTCTGCATTTTTGGCACAGAGTCTTTAAAATTATTTACGGCATCAATCGTCATGTCCAACATTTTCATCTTTTTGACGGGAGACCCTCCTTGTCTCGTCAGCTCGTCCATCTCTTGGTCAGCAACTACTTTTTGGATGAAAAACACAAATCCCATAAAAATAAGAATCACTGCAGCAAGTTTCCAGTGGATGAAGCGCTGGCCCAACACCAGCATCTTAAAGTTTGTCATTTTTGTTTTTGGGATTCTCGGGCTGGGAAATAAAGCTGTGAAGGTTTCATCGTGGTTAATGTAAAGTCCTCGTTCCATCACCTGGAAAATAAGAAAGACTGTTAAGAGGACCCTGAACATGAAGTAAGACAAGTAGCGATTGCCATTGACTCATATGTACATGTCTCGTATTTCGAGATGTCGGAAAAAAAAGTACTCTACGACAAAAGTAAATTGTGATATACCGTAGATACATTATGATACAGTACAATTACAGCGATACCACATTTATATAGTTTTTCTTGCGTTTTAATAGTAAAAAAATAAAAAGTTTGGGAAAAATGTTTTTTTGCATTGCCCTATTCTGACCTCCATAACTTTATTATATTGTTATGTCTATAGAGCTGAGTGACGGCTTTTTTTTAGCAGGTCAATCTGTACATTTTATCAATACTATTTTGTGTATAGTGTGTATGACTTTTTGAACATGTTTTATAAACTTCTATTTATAGGAGGTAAAGCAACGAAAAAAGTGGTTAAACGGACATTTTTTTTTCCAGTTATGGCATTCACTGTATGGGATAAATATGTTTATATTTTAATAGTATGGGTGTTTTTGGTTTTATTTTTACAATTTTTATTTTAAGTCCTCTTATTGTTAGACTACTTGTCCCATAGACTTAAATGAATTCCCATTGCAGCCTATGGGAGTTCCATTATGTTCCTACCGAGCCCTGCTACCTGCAGGCCTCCATAGGAACTACTGCTGTGATAGCCTTAGATCCTTCAGAGGCTATCAGAAGGAGCAAACTGCTCTCCAAATCGCCACGCAGAAGAGCTGTTCAGGCCCCAGGTGGGCAGCACTCCCAAGGAAAGACACCTCAGATGCCATGGTCACAAATGACCAACATTAACCTTGGGCTCTGCTATGTGAAAACACCAACTTTTCTTATACCTACCTTGGATTACAAGTCTTATAGCTCCTTCTCATGCAGCGCTACATTCAGTTTTACAGATTCATGAAAGAACATCTAAGCAACCCCAATGGAAACCTGATGAACCCCACTATACAGTAAGTCAACGGGTTCCTTCAGGATTCACAGTGAACTGTTCAGTGCTGTATTTGGCATAGCCATTATGGCTCTGTTATTAGTTACTAGTGTGAAAAGAGATGTGCGTGTTGACTCCAGTAAATACAAATAGCCTGAAGCAGAATTGTGAAGTCTGCTCTGGAGGTAACAAAACAGCAGAAAGTTGCACAAAAAGATGTGGCCACAGCTATGTAAAGACTTCCCAAAACTGTCTTTGGTTTTTACTTCCTCTTCTCAGTCCTGCCCCTTCTCGTAGATATCCCTTTCACGGACATCATGCTGCTAGTGAAGTGCATAAAAGCAAATGAAGCACTGCATAACAGGCAAGAGATAACAAGAGCGCCATGCCAGTGTAATAATTTTTGTAATTTTGCACTATGCACTTTATTTATCTATATATACACCTATGTGTTTTGATGATAGGTTTGGGCGCCTGATTTGGATGTATTAAGCCCTTGTGATATATGAAGCTATTTACTACAGGACCATTTCTGTATATGTATGCCGCTTTTGTGACTGATTTTATCATATTTATATCATTGATGTGTACCAAAAAAGATTTTGTTATTTAGTGGGGGTGGTTTTGATTCTATTGGTGTATATACGGTACTTCTTAGCTGAAGGACAAACCTTTAATTTCATGGAGAAAGCCTGACATGGACTGGATGAGTCAACATTCCTCAGCAATTTACATTCTCTCACGGTTATCTTGAAGTACACAAACCATTTTAATTTCTAGCCCAAGCAATGGCCGTGGCATGTCGGAAATTAACCGCCCATTTCGTACAGAGCGAGCGAATTGGTTAAACAGTTGTGTCCGCTGCAGGCGTCCCCCTCCTCTGCAGCACAGCTGTCTGCCTGAAATATCCTCTTCCAGAACCACCAATATAAGGGTACATAAACGCAGCGATTCTGGCCGCGACAGCTGTCATGCGACCAAAGATGAAAGTTATGCGGGGCTGCCATAGGAATGAATGGGGACGCGTCGTGACACATGAATCACAAAAAAAGGGTTGGATTTTCTTTTTGACAATTTATAGGTTGCGGATGCAGCAAACATGTAAGTTGCAAGGAGACCCCATTCATTTCTATGGCAGCCCTGCTACACTGCAATTCTTGGGAGTGCAACGCTTTGCCCCCAAAAATTACCCTGTAGACATATCGTTAAGGATATGTTCAGCGACAACTGTCTCGGCCTGGTTCGCGGAGTAGCGTTGATCCCATAAAAACTAATTAGATGGATGCGCAGTGTTGGATTTCTTGTGATTTGCATACGAACCCATTCGTTCTATGGGATTACCGCTAAACTGCGAAAAAGGCTGTGACAGCTGTCGCGCGACCAAGTGTAGCTGTACCCTAAATGTAACCTTTAATAAGATGCTAATAAAATCCTACTATTTTGGGAAATAATGGAAGGCGGATGGGGCCTACCTGTAGGAAGAGAAAATCTCTCTAATATCTGTCCCTATAATGTAATGCCCTGCCTAACATCGTAATGGCCGCCACAATATCAGCGATCCCGTGTCAGGTATATCCTATAGCGCCCTGGGATGTCCCGGAGACTGGAAAAAAACATCACCAAACACTGTGGATAGTCAAGTCATATGTCAATGATGTGAAGGAAGAAATACACACAGGCCAGATATTTAATATCACAGACATCAGCGATTAGTTGATAAACGTACTATATCACGTCCTTAAATCCAACGCGTTTCTCAGTTCCTCAGGGGATGTATAAAACCAACACTACAGTTAGTACACACCTAAAGAACATGGAAAATAGATCACAAACAGCCAAAAATATTACATGATATATCCAACAAAAATGACACCCCAAAATGCAATATCACCAATATATATGGCGCAACACAAATGATAATGACAAATATCCCTATTTAAACTCACACCTCTTCGTAACGTGTGCCACTTATGTATACAGATAATGACAAATCCACTCCACACCTAATTTCAGGGGTGCTACAATAGATGCCACTTATCACGAGAATGGGTGTGCCGTACCCTTCCCTGAAATTACCAGAGCGGCACATGCGCATGGCCGTTCCATTCATCTCTATGGGAGTTCTGGAGATAGGGGAGCGCTGTACTTTGCTATCTCCGGAACTCCCATAGAAATGAATGGAGCGACCAAGCACATGTGTGACCTATCACTCTGGTCATTTTAGGGGAGCAGCAGGGGGGCTGAAAGGGGTACAGGGCCCACATTCTCGTGATCGGTGGGGGTCCCAGTGGTAGGACCCCTACCGATCTGATAGTTCTCCTCTACCCTGTGGATAGGGGATAACTTTTACCTACCGGAATACCCCTTTAAAGGGGTTGTGCAGGCAGTAATATTGATGGCCTATCCTCTGGATAGGCTATCAATATCTGATCGGTGGGGGTCCGATTCGCTGCCACCCCTCCGATCAGCTGTTTTAAGATGAGCTTCCTCTTCAAGATTACACTGCTTGTGGTCTCGCTTGCAGCAGCGGCACAGTGTAATTACAAGTATTTGCTCATGTGAACAGAACAAGCATTTGTAATTACATTGCGCCGCCGAGACTTCAGAGACGACGCGCAGGAGGAAGCAGCATTCGCACGAGCGCCACCTCCTCCTCTTCAAACAGCCGATCGGCGGGGGGTGCCGGGAGTCAGACCCTCTCCGATCAGATATTACTGACCTGTCCTGAGGATGGCTCATCAATATGTACCTGCTGCACAACCCCTTTACATAACATCCGATAATTGTAAGATTGCACTGACTAACAGACGGATGTTGTTAGGGGCTGTTCACATGGTGCAGCATGATAAGGCGCCACAAAAACATACTGTAGCAATAAGACAATGGACATATAGATGTGATATACGTTGTAGTGCGGGACGAGCCCAAAGCCACAGCCCAGTGCACCCGACGGGACTGACACAAGCAGATATAACCACAATTGCACACAGATAATGACAAAGCCGAACCACAAGTAATTGCAGTGGTAACACAGAGTAATAATATGCTATCAGCTAGGTAACAGGAGACGCTAAGTACAAATCCAACCAGTGCGAGGTAGCACCAACTATAGGTAAATATCGTTAGGAGCTGTTCGCACAGTGCAGCGTGATAATGTAAAGCAAGAACAAAGCTTCCGTAAAATAATATTAAAACGGATTCAAGATTAGGCGTGGCGGCAAAAAGCGGCTTAATAGCAAATGAGATTGCCATCTTACATTTGTTGGCTGTGCACCCAATCGCTCGCTGATATATACATTGGTAGCTATAGATGTAGTGCAATTCGGATATACTGAACCGGCAAACAGATATTACAGAAAATACACATAAACTACGCCATGCCACCCTAGCCTGAGCTTCCACCAGGGTTGCCAACCAGAAGTATTCTTTTCACTGTACAACTTATCTCAAAATCACAGACAGCCAACGGTTTTGCGGACACGTTGGAAAACGATGATAAAGATTATAAGCAATACACCTCTATGGCTTAAAATGATCATTACCACCATACAATCTAGTCAAATAACGGACGCAGCAATTTTTTTCTTTTTCACTGAGCAGCATGTATCTTGTTTATGCGATTTTATTGTGCGGATTTCACCCTTTTTAACTGGAAGGGGGAGAAAAATTCTGCACAAAAAACTGCATAAAAACGTGATAAATAGTGCAGATTTATCCACGTTTTCTTGTGCGGCACAGAAATCCGTACCGTGTGCAGACCCAATTTAAACAAGCAGATATTCCCATTAGTGATTTTTCCAGGAATTATCAAAAAATGTTCAGCTTAGACACCCTACCAATGAGTACAGAAAAAAGCCACATAGCATTTGTCCCTAGAGGAAGGGGTGGCTATACAATTGGGTGAGACATCTTCCCGAGGCTCTACTGCATCACTCATCTGGCGTTGTCTCCTGTATATGACATGGAAGCATATCCGCGGTACAGTAAGGCTAGCAAGAAAATGGGCCTGGGCAGCAATCAAGCCTCCTTGCCATATATACTATGTGGTGCCAGCACCACCTAGAGGCGAATGGGTGAAATTAGAATGCCGGACTGATAATGTGAACTAACATAAATTAGCTAAATACATAAATAGGCAGATGTTTTAAAGTGTCCCTTTCACACAAATATGGGGCTCTGCATCCGCATCTTTTGTGGCCCCACTGAAGTGAATGGGTCCAGATCCAAGCCGAAAAAATATGCAGCTTGGATGTAGACCAAAACAAAAGTCATGTGAATGAGGCCTTATCCTGAATCCAAAGAACCGGCTCTATAACATCAAAAGTGCATCCACTGATCCACTTGGATGTAAAAATCTGTAACGGTCTTGTCACCACCATACATCTGAGAAGCTTTGTCAGACGTTCTTCAGAACCTCCTGCTTGAGGTTCCTTTTGTTTTGCTTTCGTTTTCTCATCTCGTTAGCCTCTCTTAGCTGTCATGTAGTTGCACTGATTGCATCCCTTTAAATCACTTCCTATACTGCATCACTTTGCGGTTTATACCACTTCCTGGAGTGTGTGCATGCTGGATGCTACTACTGAGTCTTCTACAGATAAGTTATGTTCATTCATTTGTGTTTTCCTGTTTGCTGGATCCCAGGTGACCCTGACTATCTCCGTATCAAGTGTAGGGAGCTGGTGGTCGTGTACCCTCACTATTATAGGGTGTTCAGGTGTCATACAGTCGAGGAATGAGGATATGCAATCATCTACCATAGAGATTTTTGCATAGGCTGAACAGTAAGGGAGAGAGCCAGGTCTGTTACAGGGCTTACCCTCTGGTTCCTTAGTTTTGGATCCAGTCAGTCGGATCTTCATTTTGTGTCTCCTGGTTTACCTGATGAGGACAGATTCTCTTCGTCTTTGTCATCTATTTGGCAAAAGATTCAGGATAATCTAAAGAGCATGAGTGAGAGATATAAGCGTGTGGCGGATAAGAGACGTGTGCCTGGTCCGGACCTGAATGTTGGTGATCTTGTGTGGTTGTCTACTAAGAATATCAAATTGAAGGTTCCCTCCTGGAAGTTGGGTCCTAAGTTTATTGGGCCTTACAAAATCTTGTCCGTCATCAATCCTGTTTACCGTCTTGATCTTCCCCAGACTTGGAAGATCCATAATGTTTTTCATAAGTCCTTATTAAAACCTTATGTCCAACCCATTGTACCCTCATCTTTGCCTCCTCCTCCGATTGTGGTTGATGGTAATTTTGAATTTCAGGTCTCTAGGATTGTGGATTCTCGTGTTGTCCGCGGTTCTCTCCAGTACCTCGTTCATTGGGAGGGTTATGGTCCTGAGGAGAGGATGTGGGTCCCAGTGACGGACATTAAGGCCACTCGTCTCATCAGGGCTTTCCATAGGTCTCATCCTGAGAAGGTGGGCTCTGAGTGTCCGGAGTCCACTCGTAGAAGGAGGGGTACTGTCACCACCAGACATCTGAGAAGCTCTGTCAGACATTCTGGAGCAGATCTGGACCCATTCATTTTCAATGGGTCCTGAAAAAAATCGGACAGCACAATGTCTGATTTTTTTTCAGGACCCATTGAAAATGAATGGGTACAGATCTGGTCCAGATCTGTTCCGCAAGAAAACGGAACAGATCAGGAAAGAAACAACGGATGTGTGAATGGACCCTAATAGGGTGTTCAGGTGTCATACAGTTGAGGAACGAGGATATGCAATCATCTACCATAGAGATTTTTGCATAGGCTGAGCAGTAAGGGAGAGAGCCAGGTCTGTTACAGGGCTTACCCTCTGGTTCGTTAGTTTTGGATCCAGTCAGTCGGATCTTCATTTTGTGTCTTCTAGTTTCTGTACACCTTCCGTGACAGGTCTGCAATATCTTGGACTGACTCTTGTGCTTCATGTAACCTGCGGTCTGTACCGACGTCAATTAACTTTATGAGAAACGTTACATGACTTTCAGAGCTGCCGGTATACAGGAACGTGCACTAATCAACCTGGCATTTAATTAAGAGATATGTGGGTCAAAAGCAGGCGACGTCATGGTAAAACAGGTGGCACCCATATTACAACATCTCGTTCATTCCTTTATGAGTATTTAAAGGAAGTCTGTCACCTCTTTTTCACCAATACATCTAAGAGCAGTGCCCCACAGAAGATTTCAGACACATTCCAAAAATACCTGTGTGCCCTACAGGTGAAAAATTATAATATTGTGCAAAGTTCATTTATTTCAGTAATGCAACTTAAAAGGTGAAACTAACATATGAGACTCATTACATGGAAAGCGAGATATTTCAAGCCTTTATTTGTTATAATTCGGATGATTATGGCTTACAGCTTATGAAACCCCAAAGTCACAATTTTGAGGTCACATTTGCTCAGGGGGTATGGATTAATTAGCTGACTAGAGTTTGACACTTTGAGCCTAGAATATTGAACCTTTTCACAAACTTCTAATTTTAAGCTGCATTAATGCAATTCCTTTTAATTTGCATTACTGAAATAAATTGACTTTTGCACGATATTCAAATGTTTCGAGTTTCACCTGTATGTGTCTGTATTCCATGTCCAGGAAAAGCACTTTTATTCTGCTAAGTTCCCGGCTCTGCTGCTCCAAGTGCCCAAAGCAAACCAGACTGAAGAGGGGAGGGCTGCTTTAGCTGCTCATATTTTAGGATTGGTACCAGCTAGATATATGTCCTTGTTTAAAAGCTGACATTCTAGCCTTTCAAACTATACCAGAACCACAGCATTATATCCACTACATCAGAAGATATAGTCATTAGAAATAGAGTCAGGAGTGAAAGCTGTTTTTACTTTCAGCTGGGCACTTGGGAGCCGTTTTCCAGCAGAATAAAAGTGCTTTTCCTGGACATGGAATACAGACACATAGGGCACGCAGGTATGCTTGTGAAAGTGTCTGCAGTCTTCTATGGGGTAGTGTTGTTAGTTATATTGGTGAACATGAGGTGACAAACTCCCTTTAAAGAACACAAAAGTAATAATTCATAGCTTTCCATTTGTAAAACTGCGGCAGCCGGTGCCTGCTTACGCAGCAAGCACAATGTAAGTAAATGGAAGTTCCTGAGCATTAAACCAGGCACCCGTGCTCTGAAGAGGGAAGGGTGTCTGGTTCACAGAAAAAGGTCAGAAATTGAATAGTGATGATCGCGAATATTCACAATTTTTTATTTTATCTATAATTTTTAAACTTTTATTATAAATATTTTACCTATCATTAACCCCATAGGGACCAGGCTCATTTTCACCTTAAGGACTAGGTAAATTTTTTGCAAATCTGACCAGTGTCACTTTATGTGGTGGTAACTTTAAAATGCTTTGACTTACTCAGGCCATTCTAAGATTGTTTTTTCTTCACATATTGTACTTCATGACACTGGTAAAATGAAGTAAAAAAAATAATTTGTATTTATAAAAAATACCAAATTTACCAAAATTTGGGAAAAATTTGCAAATTTCCAAGTTTCAATTTCTCTACTTCTTTAATACATAGTAATACCTACAAAAATAGTTATTAATTTACATTCCCCATATGTCTACTTCATGTTTGGATCATTTTGGGAATGATATTTTAGTTTTTGGGGACGTTACATGGCTTAGAAGTTTAACAGCCAAACAAAATGCTATATTTATTGCCCCCTATTCTGTAGTTTGCAGAAACACCACATATGTGGCCGTAAACTACTGTACGGGCACACGTAGAGGGAAAGGAGCGCCGTGTGGTTTTTGGAGGCAGATTTTGCTGGACTGGTTTATTTACACTATGTCCCATTTGAAGCCCCCTGATGCACCCCTAGAGTAGAAACTCCATAAAAGTGACCCCATCTAAGAAACTACACCCCTCAAGGTATTTAAAACTGAATTTACAATGTCTTTAACTTTTTAGGTGTTGCACAAAAGTTATTGGCAAATGGAGATGAAATTTGAGTATTTAAATTTTTGGGCAAATTTTCAATTTTAATCCATCTTTTTCAGTAACAAAGCAAGGGTTAACAGCCAAACAAAATGCTATATTTATTTCCCCGATTCTGTAGTTTGCAGAAACACCCCATATGTGGCCATAAACTACTGTAAGGGGACACGGTAGGGTGTAGAGGGAAAGGTGTGCCTTGTGGTTTTTGTAAGCAGATTTTTCTGGACTGGTTTATTTACACCATGTCCCATTTGAAGGCCCCCTGATGTACCCCTAGAGTAGAAACTCCATAAAAGTGACCCCACTTTGGAAACTACGGGATAAGGTGGCAGTTTTGTTGGGACTACTTTTAGGGTACAAATGATTTTTGGTTTATATATATTACATTTTTGTGAGGCAAGGTTACCAAAAATAGAAATTCTGAAATTTCATCTCCATTTGCCATAAACTGTTGAGGAACACCTAAAGGGTTAATAAAGTTTGTAAAATCAGTTTTGAATACTTTGAGGGGTATAGTTTCTTAGATTGGGTCACTTTTATGGAGTTTCTACTCTAGGGGTGCATCAGGGGGGCTTCAAATGGGACATGGTGCCCAAAAAAAATAGTCCAGCAAAATCTGCCTTCCAAAAACCACACGGCACACCTTTCCCTCTATGCCCTACCGTGTGCCCGTACAGTAGTTTACGGCCACATATGGGGTGTTTCTGCAAACTACAGAATCGGGGAAATAAATAAAGCATTTTGTTTGGCTGTTAACCCTTGCTTTGTTACTGGAAAAAATTGGATTAAAATTTAAAATTTGACAAAAAATTGCTGTTTTTGGAACTGTTTTTTTTTTATTGTGTTCCTCTGAGGGGTTAGGTCATGGGGTATTTTTATAGAGCAGATTCTTACGGATGCGGCGATACCTAATATGTCTACTTTTTTATTTATTTTAGTTTTTACTAACTAATATTTTTTTAAAAAATATCGTTTTAGTTTGTCAAGTCTGAGAACCATAGTTTTCTTATCCGATTGTCAGTGGCTAAATTGGGGAAGGGGAATATAAATTTTGTACTCCATGGAAGTGTGGTAGTCCCTTAAGCAACCAATAATTCAGAGGCCCGGATGATCGGGGCACGTGTCACACTGAGTAGTGGTGTCCTTCCGTATCCCCCTCCTGTAACACACTCTGCACCTTTTTGGGGTCCCTACCTTCTTTCCAGTATGGGGGACTAGACCTGGAAAGTGTTGGCCGGGGACGATCCGAGTGCCTCCAGTTCCCAAGGTACTCTGGCCTGCTCTTTCCCTGTCAGAAAACATCAGGTCCTTGAGGGCTGCCTCATAGAACTGAAGGAATGTCACTGTGTTGCCAGCGCTCCGGGACAGCACAAAAGGGTTGTACAAGGCAACCTACACCAAGTAGACCGCAACTTTTTTGTACCATGCCCGGGTTTTGCGCATGGCATTATATGGCTTGAGGACTTGATCAGAGAGATCAACTCCTCCCATATAACGATTGTAGTCGACAAAACAATCAGGCTTGAGGACGATTGCCGCGGTACCTCGCACAGGGACAGGGGTGATGCCGTTACCGTGAATTGTGGACAGTACAAGGACATCTCTCTTTTCCTTATATCTGACCAGCAACAGGATTACACTGGTAAGGGCACGGGTCTCACCCCCGGGGATAGGTACCTGGAGGGGGTGGGTATTACACAAAAAGTGTAATAGCAAGCGATCAAAAAGTCATATGCACCCCAAAAAAACTGATTCCCTACCTGAAACAATCGCCAAAAAAATAAAAAAGTTATGGCTCTTAGAGTATGGAGACACTAAAACATGATTTTTTTTTGTTTAAAAAAATGCACTCACCTAAAAAATTATTACATCTGTTCTATTTCTCATTAATGCGATTATCTAGTCAACCAATCACATGGCAGTTGCTTTAATGCATGTAGGGTTGTGGTGCTGGTCAAGACAATCTCCTGAACTCCAAACTGAATGTCAGAATGGGAAAGAAAGGTGGGCTACAACAGCAGAAGACCCCACCGGGTACCACTCATCTCCACTACAAATAGGAAAAAGAGGCTACAATTTGCACAAGCTCACCAAAATTGGACTGTTGAAGACTGGAAAAATTTTGCCTGGTCTGATGAGTCTCGATTTCTGTTGAGACATTCAAATGGTAGAGTCCGAATTTGGCGTAAACAGAATGAGAACATGTATCCATCATGCTATGTTACCACTGTGCAGGCTGGTGGTGGTGTAATGGTGTGGGGGATGTTTTCTGGGCACACTTTAGGCCCCTTAGTGCCAATTGGCCATCGTTTAAATGCCACGGGCTACCTGAGCATTGTTTCTGACCATGTCCATCCCTTCATACCCCCCACAGTCACCAGATCTCAACCCAATAGAGCATCTTTGGGACGTGGTGGAACAGGAGCTTCGTGCCCTTGATGTGCATCCCTCAAATCTCCATCAACTGCAAGATGCTATCCTATCAATATGGGCCAACATTTCTAAAGAATGCTATCAGTACCTTGTTGAATAAATGCCACGTAGAATTAAGGCAGTTCTGAAGGCAAAAGGGGGTCCTACACCGTATTAGTATGGTGCTCCTAATAATTCTTTAGGTGAGTGTATATTATTGTGTAAAACTTAAATAAATTTTAAAAAGTATACATATTAGGTATTGCCACGTCCATAATGACCTGCTCTATAAAAATATCACATGACCTAACCCCTCAGGTGAACACCGTAAAAAAATAAAAATAAACACTGCTAGAAAAAGTTTTTTTCCGTCTCCTTACCTCAAAAAAAGTGAAACACCATGCGATCAAAATGGTGTATTCCCCCCAAAATAGTACCAATCTAACCATCACCTCATCCCGCAAAAAAGAGCCCCTACCTGCGTGAGACAATCGCCGAAAAAAATAAAAAAATAAATGTGGCTCTCAGAATATGGAGACATTAAAACATGTTTTTTTTGTTTCAAAAATGCTGTTATTGTGTTAAACTTTAAATTTAAAAAATATACATGTTAGGTATTGCCGCGTCCGTAAAAATAAAATAATAAAAACTGTGTAAAAAAAGCTATTTTTTGTCACCTTACATCACAAAAAGTGCAATAGCAAGCAATCAAAAGGTTATACGCATCCCAAAATTGTACCAATAAAACAGTCATCTCATCCAGCACAAAATGAGACCCTACCTAAGATAATCGCCCAAAAAATTAAAAAAAAACTATGGCTCTCAGACTAAAAACATGATTTAAAAAAAAAATGCTTTATTATGTAAAACTGAAACAAACAACAACAACAAAAAATACATATTTGGTATTGTCGCATCTGTAACAACCTGCTCTATAAAAATACCACATGATCTAACCTGTCAGTTGAACATTGTAAATAATAAAAAATAAAAACGGTGCCAAAACAGCTATTTTTTGTTACCTTGCCTCACAAAAAGTGTAATATAGAGCAACCAAAAATCATATGTACCTTAAAATAGTACCAACGAAACTGCCACCTTATCTCGTAGTTTCCAAAATGGGGTCACTTTTTTAAAGTTTCTACTCTAGGGGTACATCAGGGGGGCTTCAAATGGGACATGGTGTCAAAAAAACAGTCTAGCAAAATCTGCCTTCCAAAAACCATATGACATTCCTTTCCTTCTGATCCCTGCCGTGTGCCCATACAGGAGTTTCTGTAAAGTACAGAATCAGGGCAATAAATATTGAGTTTTGTTTGGCTGTTAACCCTTGGTTTATTTCTGGAAAAAATGGAAAATCTGCCCAAAAATGGAAATTCTGAAATTTCATCTCCATTTTTCATTAATTCTTTTGGAACACCTAAGGGGTTAACAAAGTTTGTAAACTTAGTTTTGAATACCTTTAGGGTTTTAGTTTCTAAAATGGGGTAATTTTTTTAGAGTTTCTACTCTAGGGGTGCATCAGGGGGGCTTCAAATGTGACATGGCAGCTTAAAATTATCCCAGTGAAATCTGCCTTCCAAAAAACATATGGCGCTCCTTTCCTTCTGCACCCTGTTGTGTGCCCGAACAGCAGTTTACGACCACATATGGGGTTTTTATGTAAACCATAGAATTAGAGCAATAAATATTGAGTTTTGTTTTGCTGTTAACCCTTAATTTGTTAGTGGAAAAAAAAGTAAAATCTGCCCAAAAAGTGAAAATCTGAAATTTCATCTCCATTTTCCATTAATTCTTGGGGAACACCTAAAGGGTTAACAAAGATTTTAAAATCAATTTTGAATACCTTGAGGGGTGTTGTTTCTAAAAATGGGTAATTTCTATGTGGTTTCTATTATTATGTAAGCCTCTCAAGGTGACTTCAGACCTGAACTGGTCCTTAAAAAGTGGGTTTTGGAAAGATTTGCTTCTAAACTTCTAAAGCCTCATTCACACGTCAGTGTTCCACGGACATGTGCTGTACGTGTTCTCCACAGACAGCACACGTCCCCATTCAGTTGAATGTGTGTATTCAGACATCAGTGTTTTAGCACGGTCCGTGGGTCTGTGTTTTTAGCACGGCTGCATGCTCTATTTTGTCCGTGTTCACGGATCCATCACGTCCATTATAGTCTATGGGTCCGTGTTTCACGGATCATTAGGAAGAGATGCTTTTAAAAAAAAAAAAATTCAGCTGTTTAGTGTCAGTGAAACACGGATGCAACACGGACAGCAAAAAACTGAACCACGGACCCAGCACGGATCTGTCACGGGAGAAAACACGGATTGATCCAAAACTGACACGGACGTCTGCATGAGGCATAAACGTCCTCAAAAAATAAAATGGCATTCACAAAATGATCCAAACATGAAATAGACATATGGGGAATATAAAATAATAACTATTTTCGGAGGTATTACTATCTATTATAAAAATAGAGAAATAGAAATTTGGAAATTTGCTAATTTTTCCAAATGTTTGGTAACTTTGGTATTTGTTTATAAATAAAAATTATTTTTTTTTACTCAATTTTACCGCTGTTATGAAGTACAATATGTGACGAGAAAACATTCTCAGAATCGCCTGGATAAGTAAAAGTGACACAAGTCAGGTTTGCTAAAAATTGCCTGGTCTTTAGGCCTCATGCACACGACCATTTTTCGGGTCCGCATCCGAGCCGACCGAGTCGGGTGCGGACCTATTCACTTCAATGGGGCCGTTCCGTGGGCCCGCAAAAAAAATATAGCATGTCCTATTCTTGTCCGTTTTGCGGACAAGAATAGGCATTATACAATAGGTCGTTCGATCCGTTAATTGCGGAAGGCACACGAGCGGCTTCCTTTTTTTTGGGATCCGCGGTTTGCGGACCGCAAAAAATGGTAACGGTCGTGTGCATGAGGCCTTAAGGTGAAAAATGGCACAGTCCTTTGGACCAGGTTAATGTCCTCTACATAATAAATGCCATTTGCTTAAGTAAGACAACACCTTTAATCATGGACAACCCCTTTAGGCATGCACTAACAATAGGCAAGCAGCCCTATAGCCTGCAATGGACCCATTTAGGCTACATAACAGGGAATCCCTAAGATGGGGGAACCATCCTGTTGTTTTTCCCTTTGTATGCCACCGTCAACCTAGACCCTGGCATACATGGGGTTAAACAGCGTAGCCCTGTGGTTTCTCTGATCAGTCTGTGGAGCAGGACAGTGGAGCAGGTACTACAGCTGCCATACTCGTCACGGTGGCAGTGCCCACGCAATCAGAGCCCGGTAATAGTAGCGCACAGGTCCTCCCCACGCTGCTCCACGTTGTTAGGAGTTAACAAATTTTCTAGATCTTTAGATGTCAAATTAAAGAAGTTTTCCATTCAGGAGAGGTCACCGATATCTCATCGCTGGGGGCCCAACTCCCAAATCCTCGGCTGACCAGATGTTTGAGGAGGCTGTGGTGCTCCAGTGAGCACTCAGCCACTTCTTAGGCCAGGGACTGAACGCTCATCGGTCACGTGGCCTTAGGCCAATTTCACGCGGCCGTAGTGCTCCCGTGGCTGTATTGTGGGCCGCATACGGCGGTTCCGCAATACACTGGGCACCGGCCGTGTGTATCCATATCACAGATGCGGACCCATTTACTTGAATAGGTCCGCAAATCCTAAGATGTGGTGCGGTGCGGATTGCTTCCGTGGGGTTCTGATCCCTGCTTCCGTTCCGCCCCAAAAATTGAACTTAGCTGCAGCGTATGGGCCTGGGCTGCAATACCAAGCACAGCCACTATACAATGTATGGCGCTGTGAAAAGGCAGTGGCCCTCAAACAGCTGATCGTGGCGGTGTCAGACCCCCACCGATGTTTCCCCCTCCACTCCATTCCCGATTTCGCACCCCTTTGTTATCAATGCAGTTCCCTGGAGAGAGGAGTCCTGTACGGGGTCGATGCCACCCAGTACCAAAGAGAATAGTAGCAACCCCTCTCTACAAAGGCCCAATGGACTGAATCCACTACAGGTTCAAGCCTCCTAGAGGCCCCCAGGCTCTGGCTATAGTCCCGCTCACGCCCTGTATACACGGGTGTGTATATAAAGCCCTCGTAGCTGACACGAGCAGGATGATGCGAGGCCCGTCACTGACTGGACGGATCTAAATTCATGGAAACAATATCACCAGTGTACACAGGGCTGATGACAAGGAGCGTATTGTATGCCAGGGACATGTGCTGCCATCCAACACAACCCGATGACAACTACAATCTGAAGAACGCCGGGTCACCTCAGCACAAAACGTCTAAAAAAGGTCATTAGCCGTCAGTAAAACAGGTACATTTACAAAAACTGCAGCAAGTACACAAAACAAGTGGGCACATTCGTAATATATTTGACACTATATTTCGGTGTTTTCTATCTTTTTGCCAATTATGTGCAGCAATTTCCGCTATTAGGGTATACACACAATGTGTATTAAAGAGGACCTGCCCCCTCTCCTGACACGTCAGCTTTAGTAATTACGTGCCTCCCCCATGTAATGACAATTCTGGAGCATCTATTCTTATGAGTCAATGTTGTTCCATTCCTGTATTATTCCTGCTAGAAATGTACAAATGAACCGCCAACAGTCTGAAGTAAAGGTTCAGCAAGGTGTTACCAGGCGCGGGTGTGTCTGACCCTGTCTATTCAGTGCTGCTGGTGTCAGGCTGTGCAGGGGCACGCCCCCAACTGGTAACACCCATCTGTACCTTTACTGCAAGCTACAGGCAATCCATTCATACACTTCTAGCAGGAATAATAAAGGAATGGCACAACAAAGAGTCACAAAAAGATGTAGTTTCTACAACAGACATGTCAGGAGTGGTGACAGATCATCTTTAAAGGGGTATTCCCATGTTTTATATTGGGGACATATCCCTAGGATATGCCACCAATGTCAGGTAGGTGTGGGTCCCACCTCTGAGACCTGCACCTACAATGAAGGAGAGCGCACCTGCCCTTCATTAATTTCTATGGGATTGCCGGAAATAGCCGTGCGGCAAGCTCACCTATTATCGGAAGCCCCATAGAAATGTATGGAGAGTGCACTGCGCCAGCTCGGCCGCCGCTCTATTCCATTCTATGGGGCTTACAGAGATACCACTCCCATAGAAATGAATGGAGAACGGCAAACTCTCCTTCACGCCATTCTCAGCGGCAGGACCCGCACCCATCTACCCATCTGACATTGGTGGCGGATCCTGGCGACTGCCACTAATGTTTGAGGTGCGGCAGCCCCTTTAAGCATGGATTTTACTTCAATTGGGCTTGGGGAAAAAAATAAAACGGAAATGACTCAGTGTCCTATTTATGTCCGTTTTGCGGACAAGGACAGGCATTGTTACAATGGATCTGCAAAAAAAAAAAAAAGATGCAACACTGACATCACACAGATGTCATCCGTTTTTTTTGCGGATCCGTGTTTTGTGGATCGCAAAATATATACATGTGCATGATACTAATACAGCCCTGACTACGTAGAGGAGATTTCCTAATTCTCATGTACACGGGGAGGAAAGTTTCAGCAGGCGGCGTGGATTGTGAAATCCGAGACAGATTTTCAGTGCAGATTTCACCCTTTTGCGATGCAAAGTGTATGAGATCTGGGGCGAATCTGCGACAAAACCCACAAGGAAAACCCGCATAAACTACAATGCCCTGTGGGGCACAGATTTGCCCCAGATCACCAGGAGAGGGTTTGTCATTACGTTGGTGGTTTTTACACAGGACTGCACGTGAATCTGCACATTAAGCAGCTGCAAATAAAAGATATATCTTACATAAAAAGAACTTGTACAAGTGACTGAAACCCTGCTGAGCACAGTATATACTATATACCTTCTCCACCAGAACACCACCATGGGTCCTATCTACAACCCATAGCACACCGCCCCTAGTGGTCACAGCCAATACATCACGCAGGCAGACCAATGGCCAGCAACCTGTGGCTCTCTAGTTCTGGAGTAGTACTCTGCTGGGAGTAGTGGTTCCACACCCCGTATATATAAGGCACCGGGCTGCCCCCGATACGGGGTGTACGAGGTGGGAAAGTTCCTGGAAGTTGTGTACTCACAGTGATGGAGCGGCGGCTCTCGCTTCTGGACTTCTCCTCACTTTGCAGCTCTGTGCCGGGCTGAGGCGGCGGCTGAAGGAGGCAGGTGACGGAGGAGGATCCGGGTTACATAGTTAATACGGTTGAAAAAATACATAAGTCCATCAAGTTCAACCAAGGGACAGGTGGGGATGCGAATCCCAGAAGGAATTGAGACGTTTCCATAAGCATTAATGTTGTTTACTTTTAAGAATGGAGGAAGGAAGCCGGAGGTGGTGGTGACAGCCGGGGAGCAGAGGAGGATGCACAGATCGCTTCAGCTTTGCTGGACCCAGGTGAGAAGAGCCTGCAACGTGTCCAAGACGAAGTCACTAGTGCGCAGGCGCGACTCTACCTGCCCACGCACTTACCTGTCACACAGGTGTGTGAATAGGGAAGGACTGCAGATCTGTCATCTATCTATCTTTAGCTTTCTTTCTCTTTGCTGTCTCTTTTTTGCTATATTTATCCCTAATCAGTCTGTCTATATCTATCTATGTATCTACTCCTACCTATCATCTATTAAAATGTAATCTATCTATCATATGCAGAGTAATACTTGGCCCAAGATAATGCAGTTATTTTCCTGTGAAGATTCCATAAAAAAACATCTACATAATCTACACAAATACAGATGTAGCAGAGCTGACGTTTCATTTGACTCACCCTGATACCATAAGAGCAGACAGCTAATCACACAGAAGCATCTAGTAGAAAAATATATAGATATACTACTTTTTTTGGAGATCCTATGGGTGAAATTTGTCACCAGATCCTTCCATCAGAATATAGGACGGAAATACTCCTGATCTAGACCTCTGATAACAAGCTAAAACAGTGTGAATAGAACCTTAAAGGGGTTATCCCACGCCTAATGTAAAAATATTTAAATCAGACATCATATAGTACATGACAATCTATTTCTAACAAAGCTAGAACCAGCCCTGTACCTCACACGGATCCTGAGATCTCCCCATTTATTGCTTTGCTAGGTTTATATCAAGCAGACATCTCAGGGGGCGTGTATTTTCTGCAGCAGCTCAGGGGGCGTGTCCTTTCTGCTGCAGCTCTCTCCCTATCACAGCTCAGGAGGCAGTTGTAAGATGAAACTGAGCATGTGCGGCCTTCTCAGTGAGCAGGTCAAAGAAATAAGAAAAAAGAAGAAACAGCAGGTGGCGCAATACAGATACAAGTTATTGAATAACTCAGTGGATATACAACATTTTTAATTTCATGCAATTACAAAATAATTCAGATCCAGGTGCTGGTTTGAAAGCTTTAAAATATTTTTAGTGGGATAACCACTTTGGGGTAATAATACACCTTAGCTATAGCTGTTATTCGGCCAGTAACTGTTCCTCTCATCTCCTCTATACACATGTATGCTCGGCTCAGCGTGTGTTCTCAGGGGGGGAAAGGAATAATCTTCTGCTGGACACCTACATGTCCAATCCTTCTGTCGGGGAAGAGTTAAAAGAATTTTCCAGGATTTTTTAACCGATACCTATCCTCAGGATAGGTCATCAGTATCTGATCGGTGGGGGCCTGACACCTGAGAACTAGTGATGAGCGGGAGGTGCCATATTCGATTTTGCGATCTTTCACGAATATTCGATTGAATATTCGTCCTATATTCGTCAAAATCGAATATTCGTCATTTTTCTATTTATCGCAAATAATATACGATTTAATTATTCGCGTATTGCGATTTTTCTTTTGACAGTATAAGGCAACGTTCCTATGACATTGACTATGGCTAGGCTAATATGTGTATTTTAAGAATATTCTAAAAGATGAAGTTAGAGCAGTATTACGAATATTCATAAAATACACATACAGACTGTAATTTAGCTAATATAGTGTTATAATCTTTTTTTTTAGTCTAACTTTTTTTGCCTCTTCTGAACTTCAGTTTTGGAAAATATATACACTATTAAAAAAATTACTTTAGCACTTTATTAGCATATAAGCTAAATTGCAGTCTATATGTGTATTTTACGAATTTTCGTAATATTGCTCTAACTTCGTCTTTTAGAATATTACGAATATTCTAAAAGATGAAGTTAGAGCAGTATTACGAATATTCTAAAAGACGAGGTTAGAGCAATATTACGAATATTCATAAAATACACATATAGACTGTAATTTATGTGTACTGTTATTCCACTTTGGCATACTGCTCCCCGACAAGCGTCCCCGAAACCATGGGAACGCCGGTGCGTTAGAATATACCATCGGATCTGAGCTTTCACTATCTCAGGGAAAACTCAGATCAGATGGTATTTTCTAACCCACATGCGTTCCCATGGTGACGGGGACGCTTGTCGGGGAGGAGTATGTGAACAACTGTACAGATAGGAAAAAAAATTATGCCAAAATTCTAAATAACGAATATATTCACTATATTGCTATGTATTTGTTTTTTAGAATATTGGTCATTTTATTTTCCATATGAAAACATGATTCCCATCTGCTTAAGTTGCTTGTGGGTCAATGGCTTATTGACCCACAAGCAAGAAGGAATTACAAAATGCTTTCAGTGTTACTATGGCAGCCAGGACGCTATTAAAGTCCTGGTTGCCATAGTAGTAGTGGGGAGCGGGGGAGCAGCATACTTACCGCCTGTGCGGCTCCTGGGGCGCTCCAGAATGACGTCAGAGCGCCCCATGCGCAATGGATGATGTGCCATGCGATCACGTGATCCATGCGCTTGGGGCGCCCTGACGTCACTCTGGAGCGCCCCCGGGAGCCGCACGGACGGTAAGTATGCTGCTCCCCCACTACACGTTACCATGGCTGCCAGGACTCACGTTACCATGGCTGCCAGGACTTTAGCGTCCCGGCAGCCATGGTAACCATTCAGAAAAAGCTAAACATCGGATCCGGCAATGGGCCAAAACGACGTTTAGCTTAAGGCCGGATCCGGATCAATGCCTTTCAATGGGCATCAATTCCGGATCCGGCCTTGCGGCAAGTCTTCAGGGTTTTTGGCCGGAGCAAAAAGCGCAGCATGCTGCAGTATTTTCTCCGGCCAAAAAACTTTCCGGTCCGGAAATGAAGACATCCTGATGCATCCTGAACGGATTTCTCTCCATTCAGAATGCATTAGGATAAAACTGATCAGGATTCTTCCGGCATAGAGCCCCGACGACGGAACTCTATGCCGGAAGAAAAGAACGCAGGTGTGAAAAAGCCTTAACTTATGAAGGCTGTAGTTTTGCTATGGTTTTATATGTATGCAGAGCACCTGTAAAAAGAGCCCAAGGGGCTGTCTTAACCATTAGTGAAGCCCAGCCGCGCCCATCCGGAGTGAGCCCAGCACCTCCCCTCATCCTCAAGTTCCCTCCTAGCTCCTCCGACGTCATTCTGAGACCGTCGTCTAGCGGATGTGTGTTTACCATGTGGCCTCCTATCCATTTGTTGGCATCAGCCTCAGGGCTCGTGCACGTGGCCCTTGTTCGGCCGTGCCGTGCATTTGGGACCGCAATTTGCAGTCCCCAATGCACGTACAACATCCTTGCGGATTCTGCAGACGAATCCAGACCCATTCAACTTGAATGGGTCCATGGTCCGTCCGCACCGCAAAAAAGTAGTGCATGCACTATTTTTTTGTGGATGCGGAGGCACGGACAGATACCCCACGGAGGCACTCCATAGTGCTTCCATGGGGTTTTGTGCCTCCGTTTCTCAAACAATGGATTTAAAGTCCATATGATGCTTTATTTTGGCACCAGCACAAACAAGCATAATGAAATAATCTCCTGCCCGTCTAGGCACTAACTAATACATAATTCATTCCCCGACTCATTTCTAAAGAACACAGTTCACACACAGGATCAGATGCGGCTTTCTCAGCCCAAACAGTCCAGCAGCCTCCAGGCTGTGACTACAACAACATCAGTACCTTTGGGGGATTGTGGCCCAGAAGTCTGCCTGACTCTGTCCGTGCGACCCTCTCTCCGCAGGTGTCGCTAGGTCCTCCAAACTCAGGCTTCCTCAGCCTTTCCTTCCTCCTAACACAGATGTTTTTATGTCTCCTTGATTAGAGCAGGCCTCACCTGCGATCACCTCAGGTGAAAGGGAATACCTGTGCCGGAAGGGTGTGGAATGGCAGATCCCACTACCAAACCTATCAGCCAATCCAAGCAAAATCTAGAAACAAATGTATACAAAACTGTCTCAGCAAACTATACTTTGCTGAGACCACTGCAGCTTTCCGGATTTTTGTTATCTCACCCAGCTGAGGTATCTGGGTGGGATACACACGCCTTCCCGCACTGTCCCCATTACCACAGTCCGCATCCGTGATGCGGGGTGCACACGGCCGGTGCCTGCAAATTGCGGACCCGCTGTTTGCGGGCTGCAATATGGGCACGAACGGGTGCATGAGCCCTCATGGAAAGAAGTGATGGACTATGGTTGCCATCACGGCTTCGGTTCCAAGGTACGGTTCGGTTTCAAGTTTTAAAGTGATTTTCCATCAGAGCCCATACATTCTAATACTGTACGGAGACGGATCTTCGTACAGTATTAGTCCAAAGTTTTGAATGAAGCGACTTCGGATGAAGCATCCGAAGCTCGCTTTGCTCAACACTAGTCTAAATGTAAGACACCTCGGAAGCTGTCTTACATTTAGGGCTCATGCACACGAATGTATTTTCTTTCCGTGTCCGTTCCGGTTTTTTTGCGGACCATATACGGAACCATTCATTTCAATGGGTCCGCAAAAAAAATGGAAGGTACTTTGTGTGCATTCCATTTCTATATGTCTGTATTTCCGTTCCGCAAAAAAGTAGAACTTTCCTAACTGTCCTATTATTCTTTGCATTAAGGACAAGGATAGTACTGTTCTATTAGGGGCCAGCTATTCCGTGTCGCAAAATACGGAATGCACGCCATCCGTATTTTTTGCGGATCTGTTTTTTGCGGACCGCAAAATACATACAGTCGTGTGCATGAGGCCTTAGAATCGACGCCTCTTCATAACTTTGATGGATCCGAGTTGACAACTTCTTTCACAATGTGACATTACACCATTTTGCACACCACTCATGATGTTGTGGGCCTACTCAAGGGCATCCATACTCAATACAGCAGGCAGCTGAGCTCATTGCACTCACTAGGGCATGTATTCTATATACTGATAGTAGGTACACACATGGGGTAGTGTGAGACCATGGTATGATTTGGCAGAGGAGAGGATTCACGGCAGCAGATGGTAGGGATCATGTCTCACAGGGCAATGCGCTGGCAGATGAGGTGGCGAAACGAGTGGCCAAATGCAACCTCACAGGTTTGTGTAACCATTGGGAGATGCCATGTCTGGCACCTCCAACCCCTGAGATGTTGCAAATGCTTACTGATCTTCAGTGGTATGCTACTGAACAGGAACAGTAAGACTGGCGTTATCCAGTATTGCAGAAAAATCCTAAGACAGGATTATTCTGTAAAGAGGGGAAGCTATGCATTCCCCAATACAGTGCTTCCATCTTAATAGCGCATTTCCACCGAGTAGGACATAAATAGCATTGAGATACTCATGGGTAGGCCTTTCCCCACACCATGGGCAAGACGCCCCCTGGTAGTGCAGGAAGGGGATTTGGACCTGATCAGAGAGGGGTATATTACTAATCTTATCAAGGTCCTCAGTACAACTGAAAAAAAAGTTGCTTGTAATTCTCCTTCTCTTTCACAGGAACCAACCCATCCATTCCGGGTAGGCGACCAGGTGATGATCAAGATCTTAAAGAAGGGAAAGGAACCAGGAAGCTTCACCTACGGACCACCCACCAAGGTAGTCGCGATCACCAGAACAGCAGTCCTCACTAAACAGTCGTCCACGTGGATCCACGCTACAAGGATTAAGTTGGTGAAGAAAAGAGAGGTACTAACGGGGGCATACAGCCCTGACCTCCAACAAGGCCCAGAGGTACTAACGGAGACAGCCTTGACCTCGAAGAAGATACAGAAGGGGTGCTAACGGAAGCAGACAGCCTTGACCCCCAACGGGATGACACAGTCAGGAAATTCTTTGAGATGTCTGAGATACAGTGCCTTAATACTTGCAATTTTGTGTCTCCTACTTACTGTCCCACGACTGTGGAACAGACAGACATACCTGAAAACGGAATGCAGAGGGGAAGATAATCTGTGGAAGACAAAGGAGAACTTCTGACTGTACCTGGCCAAAACTCTGAACTTAACTGATTTTTGTCTCCGAACCACTTTATCTGCATCTAACATTTTGGAGACATGTCTGGTAGCAGTCCCCACCCCAGTAGATGTATGAATGGGGCTCCTACGTTCCCAATGGAATGACACAGACTTGGAGGGTCACGATGTTAGATATGGATATATAAATCCTTATCATGCTTGCTATAACTGTCATACATATGAGACACTGCAAAGTAATATGATAGAAATAATTACAGGTCTTGTTACAGCAGCAGAAATATGTTATAATTTCACCTGTGATGAGACATTATTGCCTCCCTGCATACAAGCAAAAATGCAGAACAAGAGTAAGCCAAGTATTTGTGATAGAGATCTAGGTAGTTGTAAAAAGATAGTATCAGGGAAAAATATGCAATGTAATATTACCAAAACAGTACCATCCCTAGATAAACATGTACCTCTACCAACAGGATGGGTATTAGCCTGTGGAAATTCTAGTTACACATACATACCAGCCAATATTACAGAGGAACCCTGTACAATAGCTAGGTTGACATTAGCAATGATATCACTATTCCCAGCAATGCAGACACGACACACGAGAGACACTTCCCTACAGCTACCGGAAAATTGTGAATCTCCTCTCGAGAGATGATAAAACATATAAAACAAGATGTTGACTTTGGTCAAATAAGGTATGTTTTAGGAGTGGTACTCGTTGTGATCGCTGCAATAGTGTGTCTCTGCTGTTGTCTACAATGTGTGCCCTCCCTTTTTGCCGTGTGTAAAAATGTGGCCGAAAGAGGGGTACACTCAACATTCCTCTATACTCCGGTAGAAGTAGAAGAGGTAAACACAACCTCAACAAAGCCTGAGGATTATACTCCTGAAGGGTATATGGAATACCTAAAGGCTTAGAAGTAAACCAAGGGAGAACAGAGAAAGAACCATATATTATAAGATATATAAGGTTCTAAAGAGGGGATTGATGGGATATAGGTAACTCCATTTTGTCTTTCTAAGTAAACGTGTATTATGGATTACATCTGACCAGTACATCTGTTTCAAGATCTCCCTTCCCCCTTTGGAATGTGAGAAACTTCCTGAGCAGTTTCAAGATACCCATACATTCCTGTTGGTTTGAACAGTTTCTCCTTATAGGGTTATCATAGCTCTGATGCATGGTAGCCTATGTGTCCATACCTGATTGGTCAAATGTTGTTACTATGAGTCATCTATTATGTTAATGCAGAGCTCATGTGTATAGGTTGAAATAAATGCTAACATATGATTGGATGTAAAAAAAGTTTAACCCCTCCTATATCAACTGTTGCTCCCCTGCAATTAAACTAGAGTGAATTGGAACAAGGCACATGTCTGTCATTCTTATTCACCCTCCTGGTACCAGTACAAGACTTAATCCAAGCTTACTACCGAGATCATTTACAGGGACACTAAGGTAAAGGGGTCCGTATATTGCCCATCAGATCCGTTGCCAGGTATACGGCTTATTAAGACTGGCGTCTAAAACGCCAGTCTTAATAAATATGCTCCTAAATCTCTGTTTACCAGATTAGGAACCGTTTGGTCATGAGCACTCGGCAGTTATCATCTTCAACTGCAGAGATGGCCAGTAGAGATTTTGCTGAAGATTTAACCCTTTACAAACAATAGATGAAATCACCAGCAAATCCAGAAAAAAAATCCAGCACCATGCCCTCAAATGCATGAAGAACATCTCCTTCACACACATTGTATTTGTGTAAAATCTGCAATGAACCCACAGTTTATCTGCTGTGTAGTTAGATGCCTTTAGGGCATCCTCACACACAATGCTATTCTAAGGTTTGAAGAAACTTCAAGAATGTTTCTTATAATTATTTTTTTACAAAAGAACATGGCA
Organism: Bufo gargarizans; assembly: GCF_014858855.1. Classification (NCBI taxonomy): domain Eukaryota; kingdom Metazoa; phylum Chordata; class Amphibia; order Anura; family Bufonidae; genus Bufo; species Bufo gargarizans. The sequence continues at coordinate 14,644,386 of NC_058087.1, read as the reverse complement.
GAAACATGTCACCTGTGCACATAATCCAGACTACCGCAGATTACCAGGATTGAGGCCTTGCAGTCCATAGAGTGCCCCTTTTGCACTACACGTACACTGAACAAAAATATAAACGCAACACTTTTGGTTTTGCTCCAATTTTGCATGAGCTGAACTCAAAGATATCAAAGATTTTCTACATACACAAAAGACCTATTACTCTCAAATATTGTTCAGAAATCTGTCTAAATCTGTGTTAGTGAGCACTTCTCCTTTGCCGAGATAATCCATCCCACCTCACAGGTGTGGAATATCAAGGTGTTGATTAGACAGCATTAATATTGCACACGTGTGCCTTACACCGCCCACAAAAACTGGCCACTCTGAAATGTGCAGTTTGATCACACAGCACAATGCCACAGATGTTGCAACGTTTGAGGTAACTTGCAATTGACATGCTGACTGCAGGAATGTCTACCAGAGCTGTTGCCCATGCAATGAATGTTCATTTCTCTACTATAAGCCATCTCGAAAGGCGTTTCAGGGAATTTGGCAGTACATCCAACCGGCCTCACAACCGCAGACCACGTGTAACCACACCAGCCCAGGACCTCCACATCTAGCATGTTCACCTCCATGATCGTCTAAGACAAGCCACCCAGACAGCTGCAGCAACAATCGGTTTGCATAACCAAAGATTGTCTGCACAAACTGTCAGAAACCGTCTCAGGGAAGCTCCTCTGCATGCACGTCGTCCTCATCGGGGTCTCGACCTGACTGCAGTTCATCATCAAAACCGACTTCAGTGGGAAAATGCTCACATTTGATGGCATCTGGTACGTTAGAGAGGCGTTGTGTTCACTTATGAGTCCCGGTTGTCACTGTTCAGGGCAGATGGCAGACAGCGTGTGTGGCGTCGTGTGGGTGAGCTGTTTTCTGGCGTCAACGTTGTGGATCGAGTGGCCCATAGTGGCGGTGGGGTTATGGTATGGGCAGGCATATATTATGGACAACGAACACATGTGCATTTTATTGATGGCATTTTGAATGCACAGAGATACCGTGACGAGATCCTGAGGCCCATTGTTGTGCCATTCATCCTTAACCATCACCTCATGTTGCAGCATGATAATGCACGGCCCCATATTGCAAGGATCTGTACACAATTCCTGGAAACTGAAAACATCCCAGTTCTTGCATGGCCAGCATACTCACCGGACATGTCACCCATTGAGCATGTTTGGGATGCTCTGGATCGGCATATACGACAGCGTGTTCCAGTTCCTGCCAATATTTTGCAACTTCGCACAGCTATTGAAGAGGAGTGAACCAACATTCTACAGGCCACAATCAACAACCTGATCAACTCTAAGCGACGGAGATGTGTTGCACTGTGTGAGGCAAATGGTGGCCACACCAGATACTGACTGGTTTTCTGACCCCCCTTTCCCCAGTAAGGCAAAACTATGCACATTTCAGGGTGGTCTTTTATTGTGGGCCGTCTAAGGCACACCTGTGCAATATTCATGCTGTCTAATCAGCACCTTGATATGCCACACCTGTGAGGTGGGATGGATTATCTCGGCAAAGGAAAAGTGCACACTAACACAGATTTAGACAGATTTGTGAACAATATTTGAGAGTAATGGGTCTTTTGTGTATGTAGAAAATGTTTGAGATCTTTGAGTTCAGCTCATGGAAAATGGGAGCAAAACTGAAAGTGTTGAGTTTATATTTTTGTTCAGTGTAGATATCCATTACTGATAATCTGTAAGTCTAGGACCTGAATTTGGCAGAATTTGCCATCTAAATTTTTGCACTGCGGTGGGTGCAAGGTGTCTGCCTCCCCTTTTTTAATGGGAGTTGGCGCCGCGGTTCGCAGGCCGTTATTATAAAGCCAAGAAGGGTGGCAGGTGTCTGCTCACGGTTTAGATCCATTCAGTGGAGCTCAGATGTGAGCGAGTTTATGAAATCCAAAGTAAAAAAACACAGTTTCTGCCGTGGTATACGTGGCATATTTTGACAGCTTCAAAATCTGCTGTGTGAAAGGACTCTGATATTTAAAGGGCATCTGTCAGCAGATTTGTACCTATGAAACTGGCTGATCTGTTACATGTGCACTTAGCAGCTGATGACTAGTGCAGATCGAGCATGCTCAGCCAAACACCAGTTTGCCTCGAGCATTTCGATGCTCGGTACATGGCGATACTCGGCCGAGTACCGCATGTGCAGTGAGCAGGATAATGATATACGCTGACCCAAAACTATGCAATGGCTGGGTCGGGTGTAGATGACAGTCTATGTTTTGTAGTTGTTCGTGATGCCAATTGCAGCGTGCACAGGGTAATATCACAGGGCTCTCCCAAGGTGTTATAACACACGTCCCAGGTTAGGAATGCCAGAGTGGTGAAATGGCCTATAATGTCTCTGTATGATGGTGATAATGGTGTCAACGGTGTCTCCGGCTGGACTCCTGGCTCCTGACTTGCAATAAATTGAGTGTAGTGATAGTAGGAGTAATAGAGGGATTTTGCAGCAGAAATTGATATCCAGACCTTTAGGTGAAGTTCAAACTTGTCTTTACTGAGAGTAGCTTTCATCCAAGCAAGGTACAGCTTTGGTCTTAGGTACCAGCAGGCTTTCAGCACTGGTTGGCAGGAATGAATCTTCTGCTCTATAAACCTGGAGCTTGCAGGAAAGGACGTCTGCTTGTTAGCTCTATACTGTGGCAGGAATTTGGCTTCTGCAATTTCTTTCTATCTTCTGCTTTATGGGGACTGACTAGCTGAGGAGGAATATGGCTTCTCCTGGGTCTCTGGACTTTACTCACAGTTAGGCTCTCAGGGGATGTTTTCTTCCTGGAACTGGAGTTTGTCTGCTTGCTTCATCCAGCTGAGGCTGCAAGGCTCAGGCTGGGAGGTTTGATCAATGTCTCAGCCGAGACAAGATCCTGGCTTTGTTTCCTATGCATGGGGACTCCTAAACGCTATCACACAGCTTTCCCCAACAGGGGTGGCTGGCACACTGACTTAACTTCCTTCACTCCCCATACTGCAGGATGTGGGAGAATTCCACACCTCCACAGAGGAAGGGGGGGGGGGGGGGCTAAGCTGGAATGAACCACTCCAGCTTAGAAATACTAAACTGTAGCTAACTCCATACCAACACATTGCACAATGTTGGAAATTACTACAATAATTGCATTTAACATGGTTTATGCAGCACATTTGTGAATAACATAATAGTAAAATCATATCAGATGACAAGGTAAAGGCTCTTAACAGACAGTAGCAGGGGTAGAGGCGTGTCTTAACACAACTCTGGGGTGTTACACATGTGATCGAGCGCAATGCTCGAGTCTCCTCCCCACACGTGCAGATGAGTACAATAAACGTGCAGATGAGTACTGCCCTTCACTGTAATGCCGTAGCCATGTTGGCTGCTGGCATTACAGTGACAGGCTGGCCGGATCGCATCATTGGGTGCTATATAGCACCCGATGACACATGTTCGACTCATTCTTAGTCAGGGAGAGCTGTGCTGAGGAAGGGACAGACAGTGTAGGGAGTGTTATTGGAGGATTTTTATTAGAAAAACTTTTCAGAGACCCAAAAGTCCTTTTAAGGACTATTGTGTGTGACAGCAGTAATATATATTTTTAGCGCATCCTGCGCTAAATAGCATCTAATAGGCCGCTGCGGACAGAAAAATCTGTGGCATCCAGTGTACTTTTTTTCGTAGACGGTGTCCGCTGCGGACAGTGAGATTTAGCTGTGCCACATCTCCAGTGTAAAGTGTGCGCATGCAAAAAAATTCTGTGACATCCAGTATACTTTTTCAATAGACGGTATCCGCTTCTGAAAGTGAGATTAGCTGCCCCACATCTCTAGTGTAAAGTGTGTGCATCCAAAAAATATCTGTGACATCCAGTGTACTTTTTCAATAGACGGTGTCCGCTGCGGACAGTGAGATTAGCTGCGCCACATCTCCAGTGTGCATCCCAAAAATATCTTGGACATCCAGTGTACTTTTTCAGTAGATGGTGTCCGCTTCTGAAAGTGAGATTAGCTGCGCCACATCTCCAGCGTAAAGTGTGCGCATCCAAAAAATATCTGTGACATCCAGTGTACTTTTTCAATAAACGGTGTCCGCTGCGGACAGTGAGATTAGCTGCGCCACATCTCCAGTGTAAAGTGTGTGCATCCCAAAAATATCTGTGACATCCAGTGTACTTTTTCAATAGATGGTGTCGCTTTGGACAGTGACATTACCGGTGGTACCTCTCCTGTATAACGTTTCCTCATCCCAAATACCTGTGACATTCCCTGTAATTTTTTATTAGCCGCTGGTGACATCATTGACATTATCTGCGGGATATCTCTTGTGTGACGTTTCCACATCCTAAATACCTTTTGAAAAATGTTTACGCATACACTTCCAAATCCTACGCTACTGTACGTGTGACATACTTTTAAGCATTTGCAACATTAAAAATGAAGAAGGCGAGTAGTAAGGGACGGAGAAGTGGCCATGATGCTGATGGTGCACGTAGAGGCTGTGGCCCTGGGCGCGTTGAAACTATGCCTGCTGCCAGAGCACAAGAAAAACAATCATCCACGATACCTAGCTTCATGTCCCAGTTTGCAGGGAGGCGCAGGACAACGCTCGCAAGTCAGAGCAGTGCGACCAGGTGGTCAGTTGGATTGCAGCAGATAATGCTTCCAGTCGGTTAAGCACCACCCTGTCTTCCACCAAGTCCAGTCTTGATACTACTTCCTCCCACCACGGAGAGTCTGGCCAAAAAAGTGATCCCACACTTGGATATTCCGAGGACCTCTTTTCATCGGCATCCCTTCATTTGTCCCTCTCACCAAGCACGCTTGAAGAGGGATAGATCTTCTGCCCTGATTCCCAAACTCTTGAGCATCCACAGTCACAAGAAGATGATGGCGGGGATCATCAATTACATTTAATGAGGTGGATCATGATGAGACACAGTTGCTAATAACGCAATAGCAATTACTGTCTCAAGAGGTTGATGAAGAGGATGAGACACAGTTGTCAATCACTGAGGTTGTGGTTAGGTCAACAAGTCAGGAGGCAGTGGCGGATCCAGGAGGGGGGCAACGGGGCAATTGCCCCCCCCCCCCCGAGCTGGCGGCAGGCGGCGGCTGGGCACAGGGAGATGAGCGCTTCCATTGTGGAAGCGCTCATCTCCAGTCATCTGTATCGCCGTCCTCAGGACAGCGATACAGAATCCTGCCTGTACTGCGGTAGGGGAGGGAGAGGCGTGTCCCTTTCCCTTCCTCTGATAGGCTGCCGGCCTATTGCCTGCAGCCTATCAGAGGCCGGCGCAGGCGTCATCGCGCCACCTGAGCCATACAGCGTGGGACACAGGCCAGAAGAGGCCTGCATCGCATCAATGACATGGAGGTAAGTATGTGTTTTTTTATTTTTATTATATACAATACTTTTACTGGCGGGGGCTGTTATTACTGGCGGGGGCTGCTATTACTGGCAAATGGGGGGGCTGTTATTACTGGCAAAGGGGGGGCTGTTATTACTGGCACCTGGGGGCTGTTATTACTGGCAAAGGGGGGCTTTTATTACTGGGGGCTGTTATTACTGGCACAGAAGGGGTCTTATTACTGGGGGCTGTTATTACTGGCAAAGGGGGGCTGTTATTACTGGCAAAGGGGGGCTTTTATTACTGGGGCTGTTATTACTGGCACAGAGGGGCTCTTATTACTGGGGCTGTTATTACTGGCAAAGGGGGGCTGTTATTACTGGCAAAGGGGGGCTGTTATTACTGGGGGCTGTTATTACTGGCAAAGGGGGCTGTTATTACTGGGGGCTGTTATTACTGGCACAGAGGGGCTGTTATTACTGACACAGAGGGGCTCTTATTACTGGGGGCTGTTATTACTGGCACAGAGGGGCTCTTATTACTGGGGGCTGTTATTACTGGGACAGAGTGGCTCTTATTACTGGGGGCTGTTATTACTGGCACAGAGGGGCTCTTATTACTGGGGGCTGTTATTACTGGCACAGAGGGGCTGTTATTACTGGGGGCTGTTATTACTGGCACAGGGGGGCTGTTATTACTGGGGGCTGCTATTACTGGCATAGGGGGCTATTATTACTGGCAGGGGGGCTGTTAATACTGGCACATGATTGGGGGCACTATAGGGGCATCTACTGAGGCCACAAAGAAGGGGTATTTTATATGGGCTCTCTGTACAGTACAATTTTATACTGGGACACATTATGGTGGGTACTATGGGGAAGGGGGGAGAGGAGTACTATGGGGTCATCTACAGGGGGGCACTAAGAAGGGGTATTTTATACTTGCAAATTATGGGGGACACTGAGGGCATCTACGGGAGCATTTTATACTGGTACATTATTGGGGGCACTAGGAGGAAGGAGGGTGTGGAGCACTATGGGGTCATTTACTAGGGGCACTATATAGGGGTATTGTATACTGGCACATTATGGGGGCACTATGGGGACATTAGCTCAACTGGGGGCATTACAAGGGGGTATTTTTTGCACTGTCACATTATAAGGAGAATTATTACTACTGGGGGGGGGGGGGGCATTATGGTGGGCTTTATTACTCCCCTATGGTATGACCCCCTAGTAGCAGCACCAGCCTCTCCCTGCTCTGCTATCCCTCTGTCCCTTCTCCAAATCCTTATTATGAAATCTTTCTCATTGGGATAAAACACAACATCAGCTCCACCGAGCCCCTGGCCAAAGTGTGGAAGTGGCGTCCGAGATCCCCAAGGGCCAAGCCAAGTAATTGTAAGTTTTCATGTGAAATATGTTTGTTATACACATATAGCCTACACTGTGGAGTCTGTTCTATAAGCACCATTGTTTTGTGGCGAAAATAATCTTAAAGTGCCCCTCCCAAGACCAGGCTCTGGATCCGCCATTGTCAGGAGGATGACCAGAGTGAGGCAGTGGAAGAGGAGGTGGTGGACGATGAGGTCACTGACCCAACCTGGGAAGTTGGAAAGCCGAGCGAGGACAGCGGTACAGAGGGGGAGGGATCTGCAGCACCGCAACCGGCTGGAAGAGGCAGTGGGGTGGCAAAAAGGAAGAGGGCTGGCCACACCAAATGGCTCGCAACTGTTCCACAAAGCACCCCCTTGCGTAAATCTCCCTTGCCAAGGGGTAGATGTTCCACAGTATGGCGCATTTTTGAGGAAAGTGCGGACGACAAAAGAATAGTAGTTTGCAACCTGTGCCGTACCCAAACGAGCCAGGGTGTGAACACTAGCAACCTCACCACCACCAGCATGATCCGCCAAATGGCATCCAGGCACCGTGATAAGCGGGAAAAATGCCTGGGTCCACAATCTGTGTCTGCGCGTCACACCACTGTCTCCTTCGCAAGCACCATCAGTGACCACATCCACTTCCGTGTCCCAGCGCAGCCTCCAAATGTCTTTACTTCAGGCCTTTGAACGCAAGCGCAAATACCCAACCACCCACCTACAGGCCGAAGCACTAAATGTGCAGCTTTCCAAATTACTGGCCCTAGAAATGTTGCCATTTAGGCTTGTGGACACTGAGGCCTTCCGCAGACTGATGTAGGCGGCTGTCCGGCGTTACGCAGTCCCCAGCCACCACTATTTTACATGGTGTGCGGTGCCCGCTTTACACGAACATGTGTCCCATAACATCACACGTGCCCTGACCAATGCAGTTACTAGGAAGGTCCACTTAACCACGGACACATGGACAAGTGCATTCGGCCAGGAACGCTACATTTTCCTGACGGCACACTGGGTAAATGTTGTGGAGACAGGGAGCGAGTCGTACCCTAGGATGGCACAGGTGCTACCGACGCCAAGGATTGCGGGCCCTACGTCGATCAGGGTTTCTGCCAGCACCTATGTTTGTGGCTCCAACCCCCACTTCTCCTCATCTGCCTCCTCCTCCACTTCCACCTCCGAATTATCCGTGTGCAGCACCAGTCAGCCATCAGTCGGTAGCTGGAAGCAGTGTAGCACTGCAGTGGGGAAACAGCAACAGGCCAAGCTGAAGCTGATATGCTTAGGGGACAAACAGAACACCCCCGCAGAGCTGTGGCAGGGGATAGGAGACCAGACTGAGCTGTGGCCTTCGCCACTCAACCTACAACCAGGCATGGTTGTGTCTGATAATGGCCGTAACTTGGTGGCAACATTGGGGCTCGACAAACTCACACACATGCCTAGCCCCGTCTTAAACTTAGTGGTTCAGCGGTTTCTCAAAACCTACCCCAATTTGCCTGAGCTACTGGTGAAGGTGCGCCGCGTGTGTACACATTTCCGCAAGTCTTGCAGCAGTGCTTAAAACTGCCAGCTCACCGGTTGTTGTGCGAAGTCAGCCTGCGCTTGAATTTGACGTTCCACATGTTGGCCAGGCTTTGTGAGCAGCAGAGAGCAGTAGTGGAATACCAGCTGCAACATGCTCGTCGCCTTTCCAGTCAGCTTCCGCTATTCACAAGCGAGGAGTGGACATGGATGTCTAACCTCTGTGAGGTTTTAAAAAACTTTGAGGAATCAACCAAGATGGTGAGCGGCGATAACGCTATTATCAGCGTAACCATGCCACTTCTGTGTCTACGCAAACGCTCGATGCTCACAATTAAGGATGATGCTTTGCATGAGAAAGAGGTGGAAATGGGGGACGACATTACACAGGGTGATAGCCAGACCACCCTCAGTTCATCTTCTCAGTGCGAATTGGACGATGAAGTGGAGGAGGAGGAGCAGTAGACGGATGCCTCCGCTACAGAGGGTAGTACCCATAGAAGTTTAATTCCATGTGTTCTGTGTGGGTGGGCAGAAGAGGATGAGGAGATTGAGAGTGATCCTCCTGATGACGACAGCAAAGTCTTGGCTGTTGGTACTCTGGCAAACATGGCTGAGTTCATGTTAGGCTGCCTTTCCCGCGACCCGCACGTTATACGCATTTTAGACAACGTGGATTACTGGTTGTTCACCCTTCTCGACCACCGCTACAAAGAGAACTTCTCATTTCTCATTCCTCTGGTGGAGAGGATAAGCAAAACAGTGCAATACCAGAAGGTCCTTGTTGAAAAATTGTTCCAACAATTTCCATCTGACAATGCTGGAGGCAAAGTCCGTAGATCCTTGGGCAACCGAGTTGGGGAGACAAGGGGAGCACACAGCAGTTCCAACAGAGACAGAGCAACACTCTCCAAAGCCTGGGACAGTTTCATGACACTCCGCCAGCACCCTCACCCTGATGTGCGGCCTACTGTCACAAGGAGGGAAAAATTTTGGAAGATGGTCGAGGAGTAGATAGCAGACTGTGTCAGCGTCTTCAATGATCCCTCAGCGCCTTACAATTACTAGATGTCCAAACTAGACATGTGGCACGAACTGGCGCTCTACGCCTTGGAGGTGCTGGCCTGCCTCCAGCGTTTTGTCTGAGAGGGTATTTAGTGCTGCTGGTGGCATTTTAGCAGATAAGCTTATCCGCCTGTCAACTGAAAATGCTGACAGGTTGACTCTTATAAAAATGAACAAGGCCTGGATTGCCCCTGACTTCTCGACTCCACCAGAGGAAAGAGCTGAATATAAAGGCTCTTTAAATGTGTTGTTTATAATGTACTGAATACACCCCTTCCACCACAAAAAATGGTATATGGTTGAATCTTCCTTTACTCATCCTCCTCTTCCATCATATCAACATGCTTATTTGTTGCATATTATGCCCTTGCATATATGCCCTCACATATAATGTTTTACAGGGTCAGGTTACCTGCAGGCCCTTGCATATAATGTTTTACAGGGTCAGCTAACCTGCAGGCCCTGGCATATAATTTTTTTGAGGGTCAGCTCACCAGTAGGCCCTCACCTATAATCTTTTACAGGGTCAGCTCACCTGCAGGCCCACGCATATAATGTTTTACAGGGTCAGCTCACCTGCAGGCCCTGGCATATAATTTTTTAGACAGTCAGCTCACCAGCAGGCCCCCACCTACAATGTTTTACAGGGTCAGCTCACCTGCATGCCCACGCATATAATGTTTTACAGGGTCAGCTCACCTGTAGGCCCTGGCATATCATTTTTTAAAAGGACAGCTCACCAGCCGGCCCTTACCTACAATCTTTTACAGGGTCAGCTCACCAGCAGGCCCTCACCTACAATATTTTACAGGGTCAGCTCACCAGCAGGCCCTTACCTACAATCTTTTACAGAGTCAGCTCACCTGCAGGCCCACGCATATAATGTTTTACAAGGTCAGCTCACCTGCAGGCCCTGGCATATAATTTTTTAGAGGGTCAGCTCACCAGCAGGCCCACGCATATAATGTTTTACAAGGTCAGCTCACCTGCAGGCCCTGGCATATAATTTTTTAGAGGGTCAGCTCACCAGCAGGCCCTCACCTACAATCTTTTACAGGGTCAGTTCACCTGCAAGCCCACGGATATAATGTTTTACAGGCTCAGCTCACCTGCAGGCCCTCACCTACAATCTTTTACAGGGTCAGCTCACCTGCAGGCCCATGCATATAATGTTTTACAGGGTCAGCTCATCTGGAGGCCCCGGCATATAATTTTTTAGACAGTCAGCTCAGCAGCAGGCCCTCAACCATAATTTTTTAGAGGGTCAACTCAGCAGCAGGCCCTCAACCATAATGTTTTTTATGGTCAGCTCAGCAGCAGGCCCTCACCCCTAATGTTTTAGATGGTCTGATCTGCAGGCCCTTGCTCCAAATGTTTTAGAGGGTCACCAGCAGGCCATCAATCATAATTTTTCAAGGGTGTTTATGATGCCCTCCTTTATGTGTAACAAAGGGTGTATTGGAGTGCTGGTTCCTTGTAATTTTGGCAGCCCTTTCACTTAGTGCATAGGCTTTATGAGTGTAGGAGTCCCACTACATGAACAATTGTACCACAATGTGAATGAGGCCCTCCTTTATGTGATATACAGGTTGTATCTGAGTGCCTCTTGCTTGTAATTTTTGGCAGCACTTGCACTTTGTATACAAGTAAATATACAGGAAAGAATGTTTCCTACCAATTTTTCCGCAAAAATAATTTTTATCTTCGGTTTTTAGCGTATTATTGTCAGTCTGTAAAAGTGGTGTACTACTCGGACAACATCGTTCCCAGCAGCGACCTGGGAGTCCAAGGTGCATCCAGACATCTTGCCCATGCTGTTTCCAAACGATTTCGGTGGTGTTTCCATCAATTTCTGACCTTTTCCTATGAACCAGGCACCCTCCCCTCTTCAGAGCAGGGGATGCCTGGTTTATTGCTCGGGTTCTCCCATTAATTTTCATTATACCGAGCACCCGAGCATCCCGATGTGTTTGGCCAGAGCACCTGAGCACTTTGCCCACATTGCTGAGAAACGTGATGTTTTAATATATTCAAATGAGGCTCTAGGAGCAATGGGGGCGTTGCCATTGCACCTAGAGGCTCTGCTCTCTCTGAAACTGCTGCACCCTCTGCACTTTGATTAACAGGGCGAGATGTAACAATGTTTACACTGCCTGGTCCTATTATTCAGAGTGCAGAGGCTGCAGTAGTAGCAGAGAGAGCAGATCCTCTAGGTGTAATGGCAACACCCCCGTTGCTCCTAGAGGCTCATTTGCATATATTAAAACACATTTTTTTCTCAGCAATGTGGGCACATATGAACATGGGACCAACACAGATGCCTTCAGCTGCCAAGCGCACATGTAACAGGTCAGCCAGTTTTATAGTGTGGCGATGTGAACTGTAAAATGCATGGGAAAGTCCCGGAAGGAGGGTATATCTCTCCCAGCTTCCTCAACTGGCTGAGGTGGGTCAAATCCAGAATGATGCTGGCTTCAGTAAATATAGTTGCTGGAGCTATTTTCTTTAATTATTCCGGACTGGATTTTACTTGGATTGAGATGGTAGGTTTTGGCAGTGGAACCTCCCAATCCCCCCCCCCCCAGACTGACACACTGAGGGTGGATTTATGCTAGCCTGATTAGGGTAGGCTTCCCCAGCGATCACCTTCCTGCTAGGGAAAAACCTGCTGACTGGGGCAGGTTTTTCCCTAGCAGGAAGGTGATCGCTGGGGAAGCCTACCCTAATCAGGCTAGCATAAATCCACCCTCAGTGTGCGAGTCTGGCGGGATTGTCTGTGAACCTGGAGCAGAGGCTCTGTATGTGGTCTCCGTCAGGAGGACTGAGGGGCCACAAGCCTATCCAAAGCCTGAACTCTCCCCTGTGTAGACTGACGCTTGATGAGCGGAACCTGCTAAGGCTTGGAGCCTGATACCCTGACCCTAAGCAGTACTTAGAGGTGAGTCAGTGAAACCTATGTGTTTAGGTAGAGCCCAGACGGGCAAGGTGTTTTGTTTTGGCTTTGTTTGTTTTTTGTTATGCCACATGCCACAATAAAGCACAGTTCGGCCCCTAAATCGTGGTGTCCGTGAAGAAGTGTGTGGTTGCAACCCCGGTGAAAGAGCGCTACCCCTTACAAAAACACTTTAATTCAATATGTTAATTAGCTTCTGAAGGTGCCAAGGAGCGGCGTTCATGCAGCCGTTGCCCAGGCCCCTTGTTGCTTTTCATACAAAACCCCTCCCCTTTAACCCCTCTGGCCCGCCCTAGATTCTTCTGATTACGTCCTCCTCTTAGTGAGAAATCCAGTGCCAGTGCCATTCAACAGCGCTTAATGCGCATGTGCCGGCCCTGTGCCTCTGCCCATAATGGGCAATGAAGTGCGCAGGCGCGTCGAATCGGTTGAACGGCACTGGATTACTCACTAAGAGGAGGACGTAATTAGAAGAACCTAGGGCGGGCCAGAGGGGTTAAAGGGGAGAGGTTTTGTATGAAAAGCAAAGAGGGGCCTGGGCAATGGCCGCATGAACGCCGCTCCTTGGCACCTTCAGAAGCTAATTAACATATTGAATAAAGTGTTTTTCTGAGAAGATCGGCAATGGACAGCAATATGGAAGGTAGCATTCTAATATGGGGAATGTAACGGAGATCCTGATGTTAGTGTTCTATAATGGTGATTTTAGGTGAAAGACTCCCTTTAAGGGAGGGTTCACACGTGTGACATTTGCTGCAGATTTTCCACAAAGGAAAATCCCTAACAGATGAGGAGGAAAACTGCTAATGCAAAAAATGCCTAAAATGGGCACCAGATTGCAGTAGATAATTGCAATGGTTAAAAGCTGCAGGTAAAAGCAGCAAGATGCAAATTTTGAAGTCGGCAGTTTGTCCAGATGCTCAGCGCAAAGGATGGGACCTGGAGCAAATCCACGTCAGAATCTGTAAGTAACAGATACGGTTTTGGTGTGGAAATTCAGCCAAAACTTCACAAAAATCAGCATGAACTACACTGTGGTGTGCATATACCCTAGGGGTGACGCTGGCGTGGCTGCCCCCTTAATACAAGCAGGGGCGGACTGGGAACTTAAACTGGCCCTGGAAAAAAAGAATACTAAAAATGGTCCCATATTTTAGGTGGGTCCAGACTGACAGAAGGGCAAGCGACACAAGTAGGCAGGGCCAACAGAAGTACACGGGGCCAACAGTACTGTAGTGCAGAACAAAATATGGCCCCAGCAGAACCAGATACCACAGTGCAGCACCAAATAGTGCTGTCCCAGTATTCAACTGTATCTTTGTCCTGAGGACGGCTTTGCACTTGAATTCAGGAGGGCACCTGCGCCCGCCTGGTTGGTGAATAAGTGTCTATTGCTCCTAGCATTAATTAATGCAGACAGTATTAAATTGATATAAACCTGGCCATGAGGGGGGCTAGGGTGCCCGCCTGGGACGTTTCCCTGTAAGGTCTTTGGCCAGTCTACCCCTGAACACAAGTGGGGTCATTTATCAAACTGTGTGAAGTAGAAGTAGCTTAGTTGCCCATAGCAACCAATCAAATTCCACCTTTCATTTTTCACAGCTCCTTTGGAAAATGAAAGGAGGAATCTGATTGGTTGCTATGGGCAACTAGGCCAGTTCTATATTATACTAAATGACCCCCAAGGTTTCTACTGCAGCTGCCACTTCTGTCCGTAGTACGGCACACTGCACCACATTACCAGGCAGTGTTTTTTCCAAATAGGGTCTGAGGCAGCGACAGCCTGTTCCCCGTCATTTTTTGGAAACTGTGATGTCATCTGGACCTCGTCCAGTACCCGACTGATTTCAGCAACTTTAGTGGTAACCACAATACCCCTGTTATTATTACAAGCAGATCACATCATCACAGTTACTGTGTTTTGATAGAAGCTCGTGATTTTCACATTGGAAAGACTAAGCACAAATTAACTATTACTTGTCCTGTTTTTTTTTTATTATTGCTTTTTAACTGATTTGTTTAGCTGTATACATAACTATCAGTGGGTGATGCGTTATACACCAATACGTGGTCATTTATGGTGGACCATTGATTATAATATGACGACCATGCTGAAAAAAAGCTGAGCAAAGTCAGGGGAAGGGGCACCGCGGTCGGAGAGGACGGTCCTCACTGATCAGATTGCTGGCCTATTCTGGTGAAAGAATTATATGTTCTTAAAGGGGTATTCCCATCTTGGACATTGAGGGCATATCACTAGGATATGCCACCAATGTTTGTCCTATTCTTAGAATGAAACACGCAGAATGACGGAGAGCACACCACTTCTATGGGAGTGCCAAAAATAGCCCAGCGGAGCACTTGGCTATTTTCAGAAGTCCCATTGAAATTAATGGGAAGCGCACCACAAAAGCACTGCCACCGTTCCATTCTCTTCTGTGGAGTTGATGGAAATAGCCGAGCCAGCGCCCAGCGATATGCTCATGGTCACCATTTTATACTTCCCTTAGGGTCCTTTAAACCTAATGACAGACTCCCTTTAAATCCCACCTTTGCTTTGGAGGGCATGGTCCATGACATGTGTACATCAAATGTTAACGGCATGTGACCAACGGGGCCATTGATTGGCTGTAGGGCTACACGCCTGTATACCACATCATGGGATTAGAAGTTAGAAGTCTGGTAGATCTCCCATTTTTCCAGGAGCCTCCCAGACATTTCTGGAAACCTAACAAGTAACGCCACATGTATTTACTAAGCCAATGACCCATCTGTTACTAGGCGGAGGATAAAATCTTCTTCAGCAACCCAGAGACATATGTCCCAATCAGCTATTGTTGCCCATCTTTAGCAAGAAAACTAGGACATTTTCGGTGGGCAAATTCACGCCAAAACTGCAAGTAAGGATCCACATAGGTAATAACAAGCCCAGTTGGATCCCTTCTTATGGTCAGTAATGTCTCCATTAAACCTCAAGTGTAAACAAAGAGTGGCGCCTTTGCTTGCCCGGTGATTGACGGAGCGGGCATCTCCAGGCATTTCATGTGTCCTGAGATGAGACCAGGAAGTGGAGACCACAGGGGTCCTTGTAAGCATCAGACGGCATTGGTGGTGGATCAGTGACTAATGCTTCCCATTCTGCCCCACATACAGTGCATTCAGAAAGTCTTCAGCCCCTTTCACTTTTTTCACATTTTGTTATGTTTTTGTATACGTGAAGCACCGTACACCGTTGCTGCTGGTGCCCACAAGGACTTGTAAGTCGTAGTAAAGAAGTAGAGAATTCGATCACCAGCGCTAACCCAGAACCCAGCTATTTTTCATATATGTGATTACTGTAAAATCCTTGTAAAAGGAACTGAATCATGAACTTTATATGATGTAATATAAATAAATAACTAATTGCAGAGAAAAGAAACTGTGTCCCGCAATTCTTTACTTATTTATTTTGTTATGTTGTGGCCTCATGCTAAAATAAAAAATAAAATTATATTTTTCCCATCATACCCCATAATGTCAGAGTGAAAATATAACTTTCAAAATCTTATATTTATTTAAAAGACTTTAAAAAAAACTAAAATCTTGCAATGAAATAAGTATTCAGACTCTTTACTCTGGACTTAGTTGAAGCCCCTTTGGCAGCGATTCCAGCCTCCAGTCTTCTTGGGCATGATGACACAAGGTTTGCACACCTGGATTTAGGGATTACCTGCCATTCTTATTTGCAGATCTTCTTAAGCTCTGTCAGGTCAGGTCTGTCCAGAGTTGTTCAATTGGTTCAAGTCAGGGCTGTGGCTAGGCCACTCAAGGACATTAACAAAGTTGTTCCTATGCTTTTCCTCGACCCTGATGAGTCTCCCTGCCCCAGCCGCTGGAAAACACCCCCACAGCATGATGCTGCCACCACTATGCTTCACTGTAGGGATGGTATTGGGTAAATGATGAGCAGTGCCTGGTTTTCAACAAACACGATGCTTAAAAAATACTTCAATCTTGGCTTTGTCAGACCAGAGAATCTTGTTTCTTGCAGTCTGGGAGTCTTTTAGGTGCTTTTTTGCAAACTTTCATGTGCATTTTATTAAGGAGGGTCTTCTTTCTGGCCACTCTGCCATAAAGTGTGGAGTGCTGCAGTGATGGTTGACCTTCTGGAAGTTTCTCCGATCTTTCTCTTGATCTTTGGAGCTCAGCCAGGGTGACCATTGTGTTCATGGTCACCTTTCTTACCAAGGATCCTTTCCCCTAATTACTTAGTTTAGTGGGGTAGCCAGCTCTAGGAAGAGTCCTGGTTGTTCCAAACTGCTTCTATTTAAAAATTATGGAGGCCACTGTGCTCTTGAGAACTTTCCATGCAGAATAAAAAAAATTTGTATCCTCCAGATCTGTGCCTTGACATAATCCTGTCTCTGATCTCTACAGAAAGTTTTTTTCCTCCTCTTGGCTTGGTTTTTGCTCTGATATGCCTTGTCAGCTGTGAGATCTTATATACCTTATATAGATAGGGCTGTGTCTTTCAAAATCATGCCCAATCAACTGAATTTACCTCAGGTGGACTTAATCATGGCGTAGAAAGATCTCAAAAATGATCAAGGGAAATAGAAGGCCCCCAGAGCTAAATGTCAAGAGTCATAGAAAACGGCCAGAATACTTATGTCCATGCAAAATTTTTGATGTTTATTTTCAATAAATTTGCAAGCATTTCAAAAATTCTCTTTTCACTTTCTCATTATTGGGTATCGTGATTTTTCTATTTTTTTTTTACAATAGGTTCAGCTTGGTAGAGGTCCAGCCTCTCAAACACCCATTGATCCCCAAAAGAATGGCTGACCTGAATGAAGTCATTTCTGAAACAACCCCTTTGATATATCCTTGAAGTAGGGAAGTTCCCCGTTAGTAGAATACCCATAAATATAATAGACAGGACATTTTATACAAATCCTACTTTCATGATTTTACATATTTTTGTATTGTTGTAGAGTGGGATCATATTATGACTGTGGTTGGAAAGTCACAGACAGGGATGAGTATGACAACCCCTAAGGATGAATCACTACAACCAGTCCTGAATTAAATACTGCACAAACCTCAAGCAAATAGCAGCAGGCATGCAATGCTAAGCAAACAAAATATAATTATGATCTTTTATGTTCTGTGTCTGTTACTCATGTTTTCTGCCTGCCATGTGCTAATCATTTACACAGTCTCAGTACAAAAAAAAAAAAAAAAAACATGTCTCAATTAAAAAGAAAAAAGAACTTACAAAGTTTTCAGTTGGGTTGAAGCAACCGGTTAATAACTTCAAAAATGAATTTCTACTGTTAAAAATCTTTTCCCGAACTCGGTTTCGGGGTACCTTGGAACCGAACCAGAGTTCGGGAAAAAGCTTTTAACAGTAGAAATTTATTTTTGAAGTTATTACCCAAAGTCTCACAAGACTTTGCGAAGTAATAACTTCGGCTCATCTGAGCCAATACATTCTAATACTTTACGGAGCAGATAGGTCATCAGTATTAAAATCTCACAAACCCCTTTTTTAAAGAGATTTTTAGGCGCAGCACTATGAAGATGCTTTTGCGCTGTGGCATTAGAAGAATTTTGATATCTCTGACCTTTTAGTCTAACCAGACTGTCTATTACTCTGTAATTCCTCTAGCGCCATTCTATGGAACCAGTAGTTTTAAAGAGCACACCAAATGCTTGAAATAACTTCTTTATTAACTTCAACTTTTCTTCATATATAACACTGCCACCTCTGCAGCAGATAGTCCATGTACAAAACACGTCTTGAAAAGATATCACAAAATGGCGGTATGCATAAGATGGTTGTTCAACTGTTCAATCTTGTCATTTAACATAAAATGATGGATATATTTCTCTCTTCAGTATCTGTACTCTCACTTTAAGTTATTTAAGCACTTTATGATCTCTCTGAGAGATATATCTGAGCTTAACCAATAGTTCTACTTGCTGAATTTGGTCGCAATTTGCAGTATGCAGTTAGCAGTAACTATTTACAGATTGGTTGAGGATGATCTGATATGTTTGTATGCAGTTTGGATTGCAATATGGAATTTGAATGATTGCAATTGTTTGTATGGTATTTGTAGTTTGCAATTGGTGGAACTGTAAGTAAACACATATATAACTGGTTCAGTATACAGTTCTAATCACTATATTACCAGTAGGAACATTATATAACTGTTTTATATACCTATTTTGGCCTCTCTGCTTCCATAAAACACAGCTCTTAGTGGAGTGAATGTCTGTTCAGCTCCTCTCCTCTGGTGTAATGATTCTACACAGCTCTTGCTAGAGGAATTTCCCACCCAGGCTGTGTGTGAGGCTGGCTGTGATTCATTAAAACTCTTGGTGTGTGTGAGGCTGGCTATGATTGGTCAAGACTCCTGCCCAGCAACAACAGTTTAACTCTATGCTTTCTGTTGTTTCTGCTGTGCTTGAGCTTACCTTACATTATATAATGAATCCTAAAGGCATATTATCTTTTCTGCTTCTGTGAACACAATATATAACAGTTATATGACATCCAAACATAAGGTCACTGTAAATAACTCAGCTTTTGTCTTTAACACACAAACATAGGAACTGTATTAGGTAATTGGCAGGTCTAGCTATATAAATATATAAGCTGTATTAGCAACCTAGGACAGATCTTAGCTGGCCAGCTACACTGCACCATACATTTGCTAGAAGGAGTTAACAACCTTGTCTTTTTGGGAAGTTTCTCAGGTTTGTTACATTTCAGAGGGACAAAGTGATGCTTTATTAGCGGAAGCTAGATTAATATGAAGGTTGTGCATCCGAGTCTTCCTGCAGAGATTTAACACTTGTCTAATTAGCATGCAGTCCGTCATCAAAGTTTGCTGTAAAAATCTTTGAGCCTCAATTGGTTTGTGCATTTTGGCTTGTATCAGTGCTTCTTGGATTGCATATAAATCAGTTTCCTAAGAGTCAAGACCAAACAAGAGAAAACATTAAGGCTTCAGAGAAGGGTTTTAATGCAAAACATTTAGCTGGTGGCAAGAAAAAAAAGTTGATAATGTAGCGTGAAATCCTCCCCAATATTACCGCATGTTTTTCACACTTGTTTTTATGCAGGACTGAGAATTTTCAAATCTGACTTTTCAGTTTGTAATTCACTTTCCGAAAATCACCACAAAAAGGTAAAAGAAAATATTTTACCCGGTTCATGTATCCGTCTAGAAGGTTCCTTTTATAATGAAATAATCACAGCGGGAACCCTACTGCATGGATGCGCTGGGTCCTTGTGAGATACAGAATGTATAGTCACCTTCCACTCTTGAGGGTCTGTAACACCCCAGAGTGGTATTACCACTTCTGCACCTTGCTGCTATCATTTATGGTCTAACCTGCATGTCACCTATATATTTATTTCCAGGTCCCTCAATCAGAGCTGAACCCGGACATGCCTCCATTTTCACCCAGGCAGCCCCCCTGACTTGGAACCCTGGTGTCATTCTTCTGGGACGTGGAGGTGAGTTGATACCATCCTACCAAGCGATGTCGGCGGGGGAGGGGAATGTAAAGGTGTCATATGCTTATCCTATACCTCCCTCCCTGGTGAAGTAAGTCCCCCCTTTCCGCCATATATATGTATATATTTATTAAACATTTTCCAGTATTGCAATAATATACTGCTTCAGTACCATTAACTCTTGATTTTAAATATCCACCACTATAGACCTATTTTATAGACCCACTCTTAATCAAATAAAATATAAAAAATAAAAAACTTCACAAAAGATTTTTATACCTCATCAATATTTCCAACTTAATTTTATCACTCCCCTGGCACCCCTGTGATAATTCCCCCTCAACCACCATCTGAGCATCACAGGAACACCTAGCACATTTTTTTCTTTTTTATCAACTTGCATTAACTTGCAGTGCATGGGTGTGCACTGTCTATTCAAGGGTGCTGCCTCGGGAATGGTTATTCGCCTTTTTTTCTTTTTTCTTTTTCTACTACCCATTAGTTTCCTTGGCGTTTTTGACACCTTCTTCTCCACCATACTCATTCCCCCGCCCCTCACTCTTTTTTTTTTCTTCCCTTACTTATATATATGAGAGAAGAATAGAGCAGAGTTGAGTTTGTCTGTCAGTTTAATGCTAAGGCCTGCTGGAACCAAAACAAAGCCTGTAACTGATTTGGAGAAACGTTTATTCAAGTAAAGCTGCCATTGAACTTCATCTCAATTTCTAGACTCAAGTTATTCTTTCAATTCCCTCAATTATATCCCCTATTTATTGCTTCGGAGCCAAAGCCTGGGGTTCAGCGGTATCCAGGTAGGAGCACCGTGACACACATAAAGAGATATTTAGGCTGTATTATACCACTCGGCATTCCTACTAAACCTGGATCTTGATATAGAGGGCCCTGGGGGGAGGCGCCTGTTGCAGGTCCTGAACGTGGGACTGTCAAAATTACGCAGAGTGTTAAACTCATATGAGTGGCTTTGCAGTATGGCTGATCAAAGAAAAAAAACCTCCAAATAGTAATTAATATGTTAATTTATATTTTTGATGCTGCTTTTAAAGTGAATGGAGAAGAAAACATTCTACACAGTCGAGTCACAATCTTATGACCACTTCCTACTGTCGACGTCGGCAGCGCATGGCTGATGAAGACACGTGTGGTGAGCTGGCTTAGTGGGTATAAAAGGTGTGAGATAGACTGCACACATATCTCTTGTTGCTGTCATGGGTAAAAGGGGCGATTCTGTTCTCGCTTCTGTGGTGAATGTGTACTGTAAGTGGACATACGGCGCCATGGAAACTGCAGAGCACCACATGCCTTTGATGTGAGAGGTGAATGTTGCCTACAAAGGTATGTGAGGGTGCACTGACATACTACAGTGGAGCAGCTCACCACCAGAATGAACCAGTGGGCTACTAGAGGTGTGTCTAAAGCAGTTTAGTGAACCCTACTGCGTATGGGGCTCCGAAGCTGACATATGGTCACTGCACCTTGGGTGAGTTGCATCGGCCGAAAAGGCTTCAGTTTTCACAGTAGTATCGGATTTGTACCTTCGTTGGTTAGCAACGGATTTCCTTCTTCAATGGAGTCATGTTTTCTGCTTCATGTTACAGATGGACATTGGCATGTCAGGTGAGAATTATGCAACAAAGGTGCACTCTGTCCCCCATTAGCCGCAGACCTCCTGCTTTGCTTCGGAAGCGAGGATCTGTGTTTGACCTCGTTCCCAGGGCGGTTTTACTAGCTGGGTGGCTCCCTGCTCCTAAGTCTGCCTTGAGCGCCGAGCTGATCGCTCGGTGCTCGACTGGTTGGTCTGTCGGTCATGTGACGCTGGCCACATCACATGACCCTCACCCCCCACTATAAATACAGGCAGCCTGCTGGCCACAGGTTGCCTGTTAATTTAGGTTTTACCTGTGATTTTGTCTTCCTGGCGTACTTACATCCTGCTGAATTCCTGACCATCCTCTGCCTGCTCCTTATGTACTTTGCTGCTCTCCTGGTATTCTGACCCCGGCTTCCTCCTGACGATCCTCTGCTGACTCCTTTGGTACTTCACGTCTCTCCTGGTATTTACGACCCCGGCTTCTCCTGACTATTCTCTGCTTGCTCTATTTGCACTTTGTATCTTTCCTGGTATTGACTCGTTCCGTTCACGTTCTGTTGTTTGTCTGTCTGTCATCCCTGCACTTATTCTAAGCTAGGGATTGCCGTCCAGTTGTCCCCTGTCATTAGGACTTGCGAGGCAAGTAGGCAGGGCCAGGGGTAAGGGTGGAGCGCAGTGGTCACTTCCCTCCCCCCCTGTGTGTGTCTGTACGCGACCGTTACAGATTAACAGGCCCAATAACCACTGTATAATGAATCCTCTGGTGACCCTGACTGACCATGTCTCTCATCTGACGCAGATGGTGCAGAAGTTAGGGGAAAGACTCAGTTCTTTTGAGTTAGGGCAAGGTTCTTCCACTCCTCAGGCCTCCAGTCCGCATTTTGAGCCCCAGATTCAGCTCCCAGAACCCTTTTCTGGAGACCGGAAGAAGTTTCTCTTTTTTAAGGAGAATTGCAAACTTTACTTCCGTTTGCGTCCTGTGTCCTCTGGCCCCAGGAGTCAACGCGTGAGCATTATCATTTCCCGACTACAGGGTGATCCCCAGGACTGGGCGTTCTCTTTACCTGCTGGCGACAATTGTTTATCTTCTGTGGAGGGGTTCTTTCAGACCCTGGGTACCCTCTATGATGAACCAGACAGGGCTCTAGTAGCCGAGACGGCTCTAAAGGCACTGGTTCAGGGCAATCTACCTGTGGAGGATTGTTGCACCCAATTCAGAAGGTGGTGTGTCCCCTCAGGATGGAACGAACCAGCCCTGAAGAGTCAGTTCAGGACAGGTCTGTCTGATAATTTACAGGATCTTCTGGTCAGTTATCAACTTCCAGAGACCTTAGAGGAGATGATGACCCTTGTTGTCTGACTTGACCGACGGGTTAGAGAGAGACGACAGGAACAACAGTTCTCTTCTCAGATGGTGGTCCAGCCAGAGACCTATCCCAGAGACAATGCTGAGGTCTCCACCGAGGAACCCATGCAGGTTGGCATGACCCGAGGGAATCTTCGCCGCAGACGTGGAGAATGCTTTTACTGTGGAGATCCTGACCATTGGATTAACCAGTGTCCTAAGAAGGCCCTCTCTCACAAGTCTCCTAAGGCAAGGCAACCTAAAGACCAGGTACACCCTGAATTTTCTAAATGTAAGCTTTGGTACCCATTACGATTTCTCTGGGAGTAGATAAATGGCCGGGTAAGGCCTTTATTGATTCTGGCTCAGCGGCTAGCTTTATTGACTCAGAGTATGCTGTAAGATTGGGTATTCCTATGTTTGCCTTACCAACTCCTATCCATGTCATGGCTATTGATGCTACTCCTCTTATTGGTGGTACAGTGAGCTCATGTACCTCAGAGATTTCTCTAACCGTGGGTGTATGCCAATCAGAGAGATGTTCCCTTTTAGTCCTGGAGAACCTACCGGCTGAGGTGGTACTACTGTTGCCTTGGCTCCGACTACATAACCCCACTATAGATTGGTCCAATGGGGAGTTGGTGAGATGGGGGCCTAAGTGTGATTCGTGTTTGTCCGTGGTACAGGCTGGGGTCTCAGTAAAGTCTGATACTTTACCCACTGTTGTTAGGGAATATTCTGATGTATTCTCATCACCAACCCCGGAGGTTCTACCCCCCCCCCCTAGACCTTGTGATTGTGCCATAGAGCTAGTAGAGGGGGCCAAGTTTCCTAAGGGGCGAATTTATAATCTTTCTAAGCCCGAACACAAGGCCATGGAAGATTATATTAAGGAGAGCCTTGATAAAGGGCATATTAGACCTTCTGTCTCTCCAATGGGGGCGGGGTTTTTCTTTGTTAAGAAAAAAGATGGTGGTCTTAGGCCATGTATCGATTACCGGAGATTAAATAAAATCACTGTCCAGAATAGATACTCCCTCCCATTGATCCCGTATTTATTTAACCAGGTTCTGGGGGCAACCTGGTTTTCCAAAATTGACCTGAAAGGGGCATACAATCTTATCCGAATCAAGGAGGGAGACGAATGGAAGACGGCGTTCAATACTCCGGTAGGACACTTTGAATATCTGGTGATGCCTTTTGGACTCAGCAATGCCCCAGCTGTGTTCCAAAACTTCATGAATGACATACTTAGGGAGTTCCTAGGTAAATTTGTTATTGTCTATCTTGACGACATTTTGATATTCTCTCCTGACTTCGAATCCCATGTGTCTCATGTTAAACAGGTATTAGAGGTGTTGAGGGAGAATCAGCTATCCGCTAAGCAAGAGAAATGTGTCTTTGGAGTACAGGAGATTCTGTTTCTAGGGCATGTTGTGACTCCTCACGCCTTCAAGATGAATCCTGGTAAGGTACTAGCAATTCAGGAATGGGTAAGACCTTCATCCTTAAAGGCCTTACAACGGTTCCTAGGTTTCGCCAATTACTATCGCAAATTTATTATGAATTTTTCCGTAATTGCTAAACCATTGACCGACCTTACTAAGAAAGGGGCGGATTTGGAGAATTGGTCTACTGAGGCCATTTCTTCATTTGAAAAATTAAAAAAGTCATTCAGCAGCGCTCCCATTCTGATCCAGTCTGATCAGGAGAAACCTTTTATTGTGGAGGTGGATGCGTCCGAGAAAGGCGCAGGAGCAGTCCTTTTACAAGGTCCTGCTAGCCTCACTAACCTGAGACCATGTGCCTTCTTCTCCAGGAAATTCTCTCCCACGGAGAGAAACTACAACATAGGAAATAGGGAGCTGCTGGCCATTAAATGTTATGTTTCTCGAGTCTGCTAAGAGGTTGAACCCCGTCAAGCCACGTTCAGTCCGGGAAGTAAAAATGTGAAGGCGGACGCATTATCTCGAAGCTTCCATGCTTTTCAACCTACTGAGGTACCACCTGAATCCATCCTACCAGCAAAAATCTTCATAGCAGCTCTTACCCAGGATATCTCGGCTCTCATTAGGTCTGAACAACATCTGGCACCGGTATCCACCCCAACAGATAAGTTGTTTGTCCCCGTACAATTTTGTCTCCAGCTGTTGTGTGAGTGTTACGATTCTGCCTTTTGTGGACATCTGGGTATTGAGGGCACTAAGGATCTGGTTTATAGATCTTATTGGTGGCCCACTTTAACTAGGCATGTCAAGTCCTATGTGTCAGCCTGTGAGATTTGTGCCAGGTCCAAGACACCTAGGACTCGCCCTGCTGGTAACCTACGACCCCTACCCATTCCCAGTAGACCCTGGTCCCATATCTCGATGGACTTTATAACTGACCTACCGCCGGCGGAGGGTAAGACTGTAGTTTGGGTAGTGGTCGATAGGTTTAGCAAGATGGTCCATTTCATTCCCCTGTCTAAACTGCCGAATGCCAAAACCCTGGCGTCTATTTTTGTGAAAGAAATTGTTCGATTGCATGGTATCCCAGAAAACATTGTTTCTGACAGGGGTGTGCAGTTTGTGTCCAAATTCTGGAGGGCCTTCTGTCAAAAATGTAAAATTTAATTGTCTTTTTCCTCTGCCTACCACCCTGAGAGTAATGGGCAGACTGAACGCCTTAATCAATCTGTGGAACAATTCTTAAGGTCGTATGTTGCTGATGACCAGCAATTATGGGTGAAATCTCTTCCATTGGCTGAATTTGCTTTGAATAACCGTGTCAATTCTTCTGCTGGGGTTTCACCTTTCTTTTGTAACCATGGTTTCCATCCCCGTTTTCATTCTGGGTCATCCGTCTCCTCCTCTAACCTTGAGGCGGATAGGCTCTCCTCTGAACTGTTTGGGCCCGGGTTCAATCGAACTTAGAAAAGGCTCAAAGTTCTCAGAAACTCAAGGCCGATAGGAGACGTTCAAGGGGGGTGAATTTTCAGGTTGGGGATAAGGTATGGTTGTCCTCCAAGAATCTCTCTCTTAAGGTAGATTCAAAAAAGTTTGCTCCTCGTTTTATTGGACCATATAAGATCACAGAGGTGATTAACCCTGTATCATTTAGGTTGGAGCTGCCCGAGTCATTCCACAGTCATAATGTGTTCCATAAATCTCTACTTAAAAAATATTTTGAACCGGTAGTACCATCGAAAGCCTCGCCTCCGCCGGTTCTTGTTAATGATGCTGTCGAGTATGTGGTGTCTAAAATAGTGGATGTCAGGAAGGTGCGTAATTCCTTGCAGTACCTGATTCACTGGAAGGGGTATGGACCTGAAGAGAAATCTTGGGTACCTGCCAGGGAGGTTCATGCTCCTAGACTTGTTCGAAAATTTCATTTAGAACACCCTGAAAGGCCCTCACCTGAGGTCTTGGGTCCCATGGCCCCTCGTAAAAGGGGGGGTACTGTAACGGGGTTCCGAAGGTGCACTCGGTCCCCCATTAGCCGCAGACCTGCTGCTTAGCTTCAGGAGCGAGGATCTGTGTTTGACCTCATTCCCAGGGCGGTTTTACTAGCTGGGTGGCTCCCTGCTCCTAAGTCTGCCTTGAGCGCCGAGCTGATCACTCGGTGCTCGACTGGTTGGTCTGTCGGTCATGTGACGCTGGCCACATCACACGACCCTCACTCCCCACTATAAATACAGGCAGCCTGCTGGCCACAGGTTGCCTGTTAATTTAGGTTCCACCTGTGATTTTGTCTTCCTGGCGTACTTACATCCTGCTGAATTCAAGTAGGCAGGGCCAGGGGTAAGGGTGGAGCGCAGTGGTCACTTCCCTCCCCCCTGTGTGTGTGTGTAAGCGACCATTACACATCCGTGTCGTTGATGAACCGGTCGTCTCCTAGCCCTCACATTATTTCCGGGGATCTCCAGGGTTAGTAGGGCCTGAGGTTACGGAGTATGAGCCCCCCTACCATCGAGGCCGGCTCATACAGTTAGGAGGTCAGGGATAGGATGAGGGTGGTGTTAGGAGGTGACCTGCTCCCCTTATCCTGGTATCCAGGCCTAGTAGCATATCCCACCATTCCTCATTGTACGATGGGGGTAGTATAATAGTACAAAGTGGGGGTAGTACAAAGTAGTTTCCCACATATTATGCATTTATATATATCAGAAGTATGATAAATATATATATTTTTGTAATTATGCATTTTTTACAATTATTAAAAAAATATAAATTTGATTTAGCCTCTATTTCCGACTGGATTCAAACTTACAAACTTCTACATTACAGCCCAGAATGTTAACCACTACACTATAGAGCTGCATGGCCAATTACATTAAAAAATAAAATAAAAATAAAAAGACTTCTGCTGTATAAGAATACATACTACAATTTTTTTTAATTATTATTATTATTTTTTTTTGTAATGTAGAAAGTTGTTAGTTTGAATCCTGCCAGAAACTTTTCAGAAATAGAGGCTAAATTAGTTTTAAATACACTGGGTGTCCCCAAGCACTGACTCCACATATGGACATAGCTATGTATGGAGTCAGAGCAGGGACTCCTAAGCCGAACTAGAGTCCTGACACCCTTCCCTCTTCAGAGCAGGGGGTGCCTGGTTTAATGCTCGGATCCTCCCATTGACTTCCATTGTGCTCGGGTGCTCTGTAGAGCAGCCAAGCATCGGGAAGTGTTCTACTCGAGCACCAGAGCACATGAGCACTTTGGTGCTCGGCCAACACTAGTATGTACCTTTTACAGTGCACTTATTTGTAGATTGTAAGCCCTCACGGGCAGGGCTCTCTCTCCTTTTGTACCAGTCTGTAACTCGTCTTGTTCATGCTTAGTGCAATTGTCTGTATTAGGTATATATAACCCTTATCATATGTACAGCGCCATGGAATGAATGGCTCTTTAATAATAAATAATAATAATAATGGGAATAGAAAAGACAGCCCTACTTAGGCAGCTGTAAATGTACAGTAAGGCCTGAGATTTCACACTAAAATACATTGAAAGTGATCTTCCAGGAGGTAGTATATTCAAATAAAAATGCATAATATAGGGCGATCTCCATTCCTCTTCACTCTCCTTTCACAGACACAGGAGGAGGATTACTACAGCTGCATCCCCCTCTTCCCCTCTCATTTCTTCTATTTACTGTTTGACACTAGGCTAATGTGTGTGTATATATATATATATATATATATATATGTGTGTTATGCTCAGTGTCAAATGTTTAAAAGCCTATACTATACTGCCAACAATTACATGGTTATTTGGAAAATGCCAATATACACTGACCAAAAATATAAACGCAACACTTTTGGTTTTGCTCCCATTTTGCATAAGCTGAACTCAAAGATCTGAAACATTTTCTACATACACAAAAGACCCATTACTCTTAGACAGATTTGTGAACAATATTTAAATCTGTGTTAGTGAGCACTTCTCCTTTGCCGAGATAATCCATCCCATCTCACAGGCGTGGCATATCAAGGTGCTGATTAGACAGCATGAATATTGCACAGGTGTGCCTTAGACTGCCCACAATAAAAGCCCACTCAGAACTGTGCACAGTTTTGTCTTAGTGAGGAGGAGGGGGAGAGGGGGGGGGGGGTCAGAAAACCAGTCAGTATCTGGTGTGGCCACCATTTGCCTCACGCAGTGCAACACATCTCTGCATAGAGTTGATCAGGTTGTTGATTGTGGCCTGTGGAATGTTGGCCACTCCTCTTCAATAGCTGTACGAAGTTGCAGAATATTGGCAGGAACTGGAACACGCTGTCGTATACGCTGATCCAGAGCATCCCAAACATGCTCAATGGGTGAAATGTCCGGTGAGTATGCTGGCCATGCAAGAACTGGGATGTTTTTAGCTTTCAGGAATTGTGTACAGGTCCTCGCAATATGGGGACTTGCATAATAATGCTGCAACATGAGGTGATGGTCGTGGATAAATATATCAACAATGGTCCTTAGGATCTCGTCACGGTATCTCGGATCTCGTCACTGTATCTCTGTGCATTCAAAATGCCATCAATAAAATGCACCTGTGTTCATTGTCCATAACATACGTCTGCCCATACCATAACCTCACCACCACCATGGGCCACTGTGTCAATTGATATTCTGTTTATTTTGACGTGCGGCTTCAAAGTGACGTTTCGGCCCAGAAGGCCTTTATCAAACCTCTGCCGCTGTAGGGAGCTGTGTCAATGTATGCTGCGCAAGGCTTGGTGATGGCGTGTGTCCACACGCCTCTCTGGGGGATGCTGTGTACGACTGGAGTTTTCTATTTTATTACTATACAGGGTGGGAACCCGACTCCAAGTGATTACTTCCAGAGTGCCAGGAGGTTATATATTCACTTGCCCCCCAAAATAGTAACAATAAAACCATCACCTCATCACGCAAAAAATGAGATCCTAACTAAGACAAGCTGTCAAAAAAATAAAGAAGCTATGGCTCTCAGACTATAGAGACACTAAAACACAATTTTTTGGGTTTCAAAAATGCTATTGTCTAAAACTTAAATAAATTAGAAAAAGTGTACATATTAGATATTGCCACATCCGTAACGATCTGCTCTATAAAAATGTCACATGACTTAACCCCTCAGGTGAACGCTGTAAAAATAAATTAATAAATAAAAACTGTTCCAAAGCAACCAATTTTTTGGTCACCTTGCCTCATAAAGTGTAATAATGAATGATCAAAAAATCATATGTACCCAAAAATGGTACCAATAAAAATGTCAACTCTTCCTGAAAAAAACAAGCCCCAGCACAAGATATTTGACAGAAAAATAAAAATGGGGTCACTTTTTGGTTGTTACTACTGTACGATGCATCAAGGGGGCTTCAAATGGGACATGACATCTAAAAATCAGTCCAGCAAACTCTGCTTTCAAAAACCATATGGCGCTCCTTTTCTTCTGCGCTGTCCCGTGTGCCCTTACATCAATTTACGACCACATGTGGGGTGTTTCTATAAACCGTAGAATCAGGGTGATAAATATTGAGTTTTGTTTGTCTGTTAACCCTCAATGTGTTAAAGAAAAAAATTGATTAAAATGTAAATTTAATCTCCATTTTCCTTTAAGTCTTGTAAAATCAGTTTTGACTAACTTGAGAGGTGTAGTTTCTGCAATGAGGTCATTACCACTATGTAAGCCCCACAAAGTGGGTTTTGGAAATTTTCTTAAAAATTTTAAGAATTGCTTCTAAAATTCTTAGCCTTCTAACGTCCTAAAAAAATAAAATTACATTTACAAAATGATGCTAACATAAAGTAGACATATAGGGAATGTTAAGTAATAAATATTTTTGGCAAACTTGGGATTTTTTCATAAATAAAGGTGAAATATATTGACTAAAATTTATGACTGTCATGAAGTACAATCAAAATGGTTTGTATAAGTAAAAGTGTTCCAAAATTATTACCACATAAAGTGACACATGTCAGATTAGCAAAATTAGACGTGGTCATGGGGGCATCAATGGTCATGAAAGGGTTAAGCAACACTTTAAAAAGTTGAGAAATGTTAACCTTCTGTTCTGTCCCATATTCACTATAAATGAATATATGAAGCAGCCACTCTGTGGCCCCCTCATGCTGCTGCCACCATGACAATCTCTTGTCGTTGTGCCACTCTGTGGCCCCCTCATGCTGCTGACACCTCCACAATTTCTTATTGTCGTGCCAGTCTGTGGCCTCCTGATGCTGCCGCCACCTCCACACTGTTATTTTGCCACTCTGTGGCTTCCTGATGCAGCCACAACCTCCACACTCGGTCATTGTGCCACCCTGTGGCCTCCTACTGATACTGTTGCCGCCGCCACCTCCACACTCTGTCATTGTGCCACTCGGTGGCCTTCTCATACTGCTGCCACCTCCACACGTGGTCATTGTGCCACTTGGTGGCCTCCTCATACTGCTGCCACCTCCACACTTGGTCATTGTGCCACTCGGTTGCCTCCTCATACTGCTGCCAATTCCAAACTCTGTCATTGTGCCACTCGGTGGCCTTCTCCTGATGCTACTGCTGTGGCCTCCTGATACTGCCGCCACCTCCACACTATGTCACCTTGCCACTCTGTGGTCTCCTGATGCTGCCGCCACCTCATCACTCGGTCATTGTGCCATACTGTGGCCTCCTCCTGATGATGCTGACGCCACCACCTCCACACTCTGCCATTGTGCCACACTGTGGCCTCCTACTGATGCTGCTGCTGCTGCCACCTCCAGACTCTGTGATTGTGCTAATCGGTGGTCTTCTCCTGATACTGCTGCTGCCGCCACCTCCACACTCTGTCATTGTGCCACTCTGTGACTTCCTCATGCTGCTGCCATCTCCACACTCGATCATTGTGCCACTCGGTGGCTTCCTCATACTGCTGCCACCTCCACACTATCATGCCACTATGTGGCCTCCTGATGCTGCCGCAACCTCCAGACCCTGTCATTGGGCCATTCTGTGGTCTCCTCATGCTGTTCCCACCCTCCCACTTCATGACTGGGACACTATTTTGCCTTTCGGCCTGGCTGACATCATTTGTTTGACCCTTCTTGTGATCTGTCAGAAGAAAGGAAAAATGAGACGCACAGCTGATCCTGTTTGTGTAGCAGTTGTAAGGCCTGTATGGTCTCATCAGAATTGGCTTATGATTTGGTAACCAAAAGCAGGAGTGGGTACAAAACACAAAAGACATGCAAATATTCCATTCATGTGTCATCTCTGTTTTAGGTCCAGTCCTGTTTTTTTGGCATTAGCAATAGTGTTGAGCAACCATGCTTGGCCAAATAGCCGTTCGGCTTGAACATCGCTATGCTCGGCACATCGCAGTGTTCGGCCGAATATTGTTTATGCTCGAGCACAATTGAACACAATAACAATCAATGGGAGACCCAAGCATTAAACCAGGCATCCCCTGCTCTGAAGAAGAAAGGGTGTCTGATTCACAGAAAAAGGTTAGACATTTTTGGAAACGCCACCAAAATGGTTTGGAAACAGCATGGGGAGAATGTCTGGATGCACCTTAGACTCCCATTACCTATGACATACAATAGACAACTACACCAAGACTATATGCCAAAAGGCAGATATGTGCAAGCCAAAAATCTATCCACGAGACTGATGCAGTCAGCATACCTTACAATGGCAGCCTTGGGCACTATGAAATATTCAAAACCAGCTCTCATCTGACAGAGACAGTAAGCCTCAAAGTTGCTTCATAACTGTTGGATGGCTTGGATGGATCTGCGCACCTACATCATTATCATTAGGTTGACAAAAAGTTTTCTGATTGTCCTAACATAATATTCCAGGGATGGCCAACCTGAGGCTCTCCAGCTGTTGCAAAACTACAACTCCCAGCATGCTCAGACTGCCTACAGCTATCAGCCTACAGCAGGGCATGGTGGGAGTTGTAGTTTTACAACAGCTGGAGAGCCACAGGTTGGCCATCCCTGTAATATTCAATAACCTTTTAATACAGTTTTGTCATGTTAACTCATTTGCATAATCGTGGGCATATGCAAATTAGCTGAATCTGCTTGTTTTTCAGCTGAAACACCATTGCATGAAAAATTTGCAATAAAAATTTGCAATTAGAATATTCGCGATCTACACTACTTTTACTTATGAAAAGACTATGAATCCAATAGATGGCGCTGTTCATGACTCATAGTCTTTTTATTTTATTTTATTTTTTTATACATTTTATTAGATTTTGATTTATTTGCACATTTACATTCAAAAGTACATATTGGATAAAATTACAGGTCATAAACCTTTTTTACAGATATGTGCAGTGAAAACAAAGATAAAACACATATAAACAGTGCAATAATCCTTTCCCTAAATATTTCCCTTCCCCCCCAACCCTCCCCCTTCTATACAGGTGATGTGGTTTAAAGTTTTATTTTTATTATAGGAATTCCTGGAAGTGTACAGTGTCTCATTTCGGAGTTCACGAAGATTTATTGTTGTATAGTCTCATGGTAGTGCGTCTTTATGTAAGGATTGATGATGCTTATATGTTATTGGTTTTATAGTCTTATGACAAGACTATGAATCCAATAGATGGTGCTGTTCATGAGTAGTGTAGATCGCGAATATTCTAATCGCATATTTTTATTGCAAATTTTCCATGCAGATTGTTTTTTAGCTGAAAAACAAGGCAGATTCTGCTCATTTGCATGTCTTTCCCATATGCCCGTGTTTATACAAATGAGTTTACATGACAAAACTGTATCGAAAGGTTTTTGAATATTATGTTAGGACAATCAGAAAACTCTGTCACCCTAATGATAATGATCTAGGTGTGCAGGTCCACCCAAGCCATCAAACAGATATGAAACAACTTTGAGGCTTACTGGCTCTCAGTTGGATGAGAGCTGGTTTTGAATGTCTCATAGTGCACAAGGCTGCCATTGTAAGGTATGCTGGCTGTTATCTGTCTCAAGGATTGATTGTTGGCTTGCACATACACAGCTTTTGGCAAATAGCCTTTGTGTGGTTGTTAATTGTATGTCATAGGTAATAGGAGTCCAAGATGCATCCAGAAGTCCTCCCCATGAAGTAGAATATTTGGGCAGGGTGCCAATGCTGACACCACGGGCCTGCATCAACATATGCAGCGTCACCATAAAGTGGCCTGGGAGAACCGTGGCTCCAATGTGGTGATCCACCCAGTTTCAGCCAGTTAAGGCTCTACCACCTCAGCGAAGGGAGCTGTCTGTCAATCCCATCTTCTGCTGGTCCAGATGCTCCTGCTCCTACTCCTCATCAGTCATTCTGTCAGCAATTGATCACCGAAGCGATTGCCAAGAGACAACAGTATGCGTGCACGCATCCAACGGCACAGAAGCCGAACATGCTCCTATCCAAGTTGCTGGTGCTTCAGTCCCTCCCTTTACAAGTGGTGGACTCTGCACCTTTCTGAGAACTGATGGCTTGTGCTGAGCCGAGGTGGAGAGTCCCAAGCCGTCATTTCTTTTCTAAAAAGGCCGTACCAGCCCTGCACACACATGTAGAACAGAAGGTGGGCCATTCCTTGAGCCCGTCGGTGTCTGCCAAAGTGCAAGGCAGCGCCGACGTGTGGAGCTGTAACTACGGTCAGGGACAAAACATGTACGGCCCACTGGGTGAATGTGGTCCCTGCACACCAGCAACTTGGACAGGTCATGCCGCTTCCGCCTCCACGTTGTCACGCCGTTGGTCCAGCGACATTGTATGCCTCTGCCTCCTCATCCTCAACCATGTCCGCAGCCTCCACTGCAGGGACAAGTCACAGTGCCCCTCCAGCATACCACATGTGCAGGGCTCACCAGTGTCACGCTTTATTACAACTGTTTTGCCTTGGCGAACGGAGTCACACACGGGAGGAACTGCTCCGTGTGATGCATCAAGAAATCGAATCCTGGCTTTCTCCCTGACTACTCAACATTGGAACTATGGTGAAGGACAACGGGAAGAGCATTGTGTCGTCGCTTTGTCAAGTAAGGCTGCGCCATGCGTCCTGCATGGCGCATGTGTTCAATCTGGTTGTCAAGCGGTTCCTGAAGTCTTCCACCCATCTGCAAGACATCCTGAAAAATGGCCAGGAAACTTTGCATGCACTTCAGCCACTCGTATACTGCAAAGCACACCCTCTTTGAGTTGCAGCGGCAGAACGCTGCAACTCATGCATGACACTTGCCGTTTGCTCAGGCCCTTTAAGGACGCCACGTTATTTGTCAGTCGCCAGGACTACGGGATGAACGTCGTCATTCCACTGCTTCATGTCCAGAAACAGATGGTGGAAATAATGGCTGGTCAGGGGACAGGAGACATGGCGCCTCGATCTCATGTGGCCGTGAGCCCTGTTGGGGCTGAACTGGAAGAGGAGGAGGGGGAGGAGGACATTGGAGCACAGGCAATATGTAGCCAAATTGGTGGTTTTTCTACTCAGCTGATAGGACAGGAGGAGCAGCCAAAGGAGCTACAGGACAATGAGGAAAATGAGACAGAGGACCCGGACACACCGTGGCAGTATGCAGTGCTGATGGAGACAGGGAGTCCCTCCAAGTCACTTGCACAAATGCCCTGCTGCATGCTCACTTGCTTGTGTAGTGACAGCCGAATTGTCACCATTCGGCAGAGGGTTGACTACTGGCTCTCCACCTTGTTGGACCCTCGCTACCGGTCCAGAATGGGGGCCTTTTTTACACCCACCGAGGGGGAGGACAAACTAAACTACCACAGAGACATCCTATGTAGTCAGTTGGCCGCTGGCTATCTGCACCATCGTCCATCCTCTTGCAGGTCTGACTGGCGCTCACGTTCCACTGCCATGGCTGCTGGGGAGGGGTGACGTGGCAGGAGCAGTACCATCTCCATCAGAAGCAGCCTGAGTCTACAGTCGCCGATGAGTAGCTTTCTTTACCCGCATAGTCAAGAAACTACTCACCAGCAGCAGCAGTTAGACCTGGAGCAGGACCTGAACTAGCAGCTGGTGGCATACATGGACAGCACCCTGCCACCCCACATTCAAGATCTGCTGGACTACTGGGTAGCCAAACTGGATTTGTGGCTGCAACTAGAGTTTGCCCTGGAAAAGCTGTCCTGCCTGGCCAGTAGTCTGGCCTCAGAGCGGGGGCCATAGTTACACTATGGAGAACTCGCCTGTCCACCCAAAATGTGGAGAGACTGACATTTGTCAAGATAAATCGGGCGTGGATCTGCCAGGATTTCTCACCACCAATTCCTGATGCATCAGACTAGATCATCCATGGTGCCACACCAACACTTTGATACAAGAGACCGGTTTCTTCTGACTACCTGCCTCAGCTACTACTTTGATGCTGCAACCCGCCTGAAGCCACACATCTGATGCTAAGTGCTCTTTGTCAGCGGGTACTGGTATTGCCACCCAACACCCCACTCTGTTACCGGGTAACTTTGTAGTCTCCTGATGCAGCTGCTGCTGCCATCGCCAAACTATGTCATCTTGCCACTCTGTGGTCTCCGGATGCTGCTGCCATACCCACACTATGTCACCTTGCCACTCTGTGGTATCCTCATGCTGCTGCAATCTTCACACTATGTCACCTTGTGGTCTCCTCCTGATGCTGTGTGGTCTCCTCCTGATGCTGCTGCTACTGCCACCTCCACACTATGTCACCTTTCCACTCTGTGGTATCCTACTGCTGCTGCCATATCCACACTATGTCACCTTGCCACTCTGTGGTCTCCTCATGCTGCTGCAATCTTCACACTATGTCACCTTGTGGTCTCCTCCTGATGCTGCTGCTACTGCCATCTCCACATTATGTCATCTTGCCACTGTGTGGTCTCCTCCTGATGCTGCTGCTACTGCCACCTCCACACTATGTCACCTTTCCACTCTGTGG
Organism: Bufo gargarizans; assembly: GCF_014858855.1. Classification (NCBI taxonomy): domain Eukaryota; kingdom Metazoa; phylum Chordata; class Amphibia; order Anura; family Bufonidae; genus Bufo; species Bufo gargarizans. Next base: position 14,608,240 of record NC_058087.1, on the reverse strand, counting down.
TATCCTACTGCTGCTGCCATATCCACACTATGTTACCTTGCCACTCTGTGGTCTCCTCATGCTGCTGCCATCTCCATACTACGTCACCATGCCACTCTGTGGTATCCTGCTGCTGCTACTGCCATCTCCAAACTATGTCATCTTGCCACTCTGTGGTCTCCGGATGCTGCTGCCATATCCACACTATGTCACCTTGCCACTCTGTGGTGTCCTCATGTTGCTGCTGCTACTGCCATCTCCACACTATGTCATCTTTTGGTGTCCGCACTTTCCTCAAAAAAGCGCCATATTGCGGAACACCTACCACCACCTGGCCCACTTTCTCTCTTTTGCCACCCCACTGCCTCTTCCAGCCTATTGCGGTGTACTGCTGTCCTTGCTTGGCTTTCCACCTTCGCAGGTTGGGTCAGTGACCTTATCGTCCACGACTTCCTCTTCCACTACCTCACTCTGATCATCCTCTTGATTTGTTCACCTAACCACAACCTCAGTGATTGACAACTGCGTCTCATCCTCATCAACCTCTTGAGACAGTAAATGCGGTTGACTCATTGGCAACTGTGTCTCATCATCATCCACCTCATTAAACACTAATTCCCCACCATCATGTTCTTGTGACTGTGGATGCTCAAGAGGTTGGGAATCAGGGCACAAGATCTCATGTCCCTCTTCAAGCATGCTTTGCGAGAGGGCCAAATCAAGTAATGGTGATGAAAAGAGCTCCTCGGAATTTCTGAGTGTGATCACTTGTTTGGCCAGACTTTCCATGGTGGGAGGAAGAAGGCTCTTGGTGCAAGATAGGGTGGTGCTTAACCGACTGGAAGCATTATCTGCTGCAATCCAACCGACCACCTCGTCGCACTGGTCTGACTTGAAGAGTTTTTTCCTGCAACGCCCTGCAAACTGGGACATGAAGCTAGGTATCGTAGATGATTGTTTTTCTTGTGCTCTGGCAGCTGGTACAGTTTCAGCGTGCCCAGGGCCACGGCCTCTGCGTGAACTGTTAGCATCACGGCCACTTCCCCGTCCCTTAATGCTCGCCTTCTTCATATTAAAAGTTATATGCACGCTTGACACACAAGATGTGAGCACGGAAGTCACAGTTCACAGCAAGCACAGTATATGGAAAAAGGAAAATAGATTTCACTTACAGTACAGACCAAAAGTTTGGACACACCTTCTCATTCAAAGAGTTTTCTTTATTTTCATGACTATGAAAATTGTAGATTCACACTGAAGGCATCAAAACTATGAATTAACATAACACATGTGGAATTATATACATAACAAAAAAGTGTGAAACAACTGAAAATATGTCATATTCTAGGTTCTTCAAAGTAGCCACCTTTTGCTTTGATTACTGCTTTGCACACTCTTGGCATTCTCTTGATGAGCTTCAAGAGGTAGTCACCTGAAATGGTCTTTTAACAGTCTTGAAGGAGTTTCCAGAGATGCTTAGCACTTGTTGGCCCTTTTGCCTTCACTCTGCGGTCCAGCTCACCCCAAACCATCTCGATTGGGTTCAGGTCCGGTGACTGAAGGCCAGGTCATCTGGCGCAGCACCTCATCACTGTCCTTCATGGTCAAATAGCCCTTACACAGCCTGAAGGTGTGTTTGGGGTCATTGTCCTGTTGAAAAATGAATGATGGCCCAACTAAACGCAGTATGCCTTCAATTTTGAATAAATCCCCAACAGTGTCACCAGCAAAGCACCCCCACACCATCACACCTCCTCCTTCATGCTTCACGGTGGGAACCAGGCATGTAGAGTCCATCTGTTCACCTTTTCTGCGTCGCACAAAGACATGGTGGTTTGAACCAAAGATCTCAAATTTGGACTCATCAGACCAAAGCACAGATTTCCACTGGTCTAATGTCCATTCCTTGTGTTCTTTAGCCCAAACAAGTCTCTTCTGCTTGTTGCCTGTCCTTAGCAGTGGTTTCCTAGCAGATATTCTACCATGAAGGCCTGATTCACACAGTCTCCTCTTAACAGTTGTTCTAGAGATGTGTCTGCTGCTAGAACTCTGTGTGGCATTGACCTTGTCTCTAATCTGAGCTGCTGTTAACCTGCGATTTCTGAGGCTGCTGACTCAGGTGAACTTATCCTCCGCAGCAGAGGTGACTCTTGGTCTTCCTTTCCTGGGGCGGTCCGCATGTGAGCCAGTTTCTTTGTAGCGCTTGATGGTTTTTGTGACTGCACTTGGGGACACTTTCAAAGTTTTCCCAATTTTTCGGACTGACTGACCTTAATTTCTTAACGTAATGATGGCCACTCGTTTTTATTTACTTAGCTGCTTTTTTCTTGCCATAATACAAATTCTAACAGTCTATTCAGTAGGACTATCAGCTGTGTATCCACCTGACTTCTCCACAACGCAACTGATGGTCCCAACCCCATTTATAAGGCAAGAAATCCCATTTATTAAACCTGACAGGGCACACCTGTGAAGTGAAAACCATTTCAGGTGACTACCTCTTGAAGCTCATCAAGAGAATGTCAAGAGTGTGCAAAGCAGTAATCAAAGCAAAAGGTGGCTACTTTGAAGAACCTAGAATATGACATATTTTCAGTTGTTTCAGACTTTTTTGTTATGTATATAATTCCACATGTGTTAATTCATAGTTTTGATGCCTTCAGTGTGAATCTACAATTTTCATAGTCATGAAAATAAAAAAAACTCTTTGAATGAGAAGGTGTGTCCAAACTTTTGGTCTGTACTGTATATGTTTCCTATCTCTGTCCCTGACACACAGAAGGTATTGCACAGATGTCACAAGTCACTGCAGACAACCTCTATAGAAACAGTATTGAAAATGATGGGGAAAAAAATTGATGGCTATATTATATTGCTGCCTCCACACACAATAGTCCTTTAAAAGGACTTTTGGGTCTATGAAATGTTTTTCAACTAAATAGATTGCGAATCTTGCGATCACACTCCCTACACTATCTGTCCCTTCCTAAGCGCAGCTCTCCCTGACTACAAATGAGCCGAACATGCGTCATCGGGTGCTATATAGTACCCGATGACGTGTTCCGGTCAGCCATTCACTGTAATGCCAGTAACCAACATGGCTACTGGCATTACAGTGAGGGCAGTACTTACCTGCACATTTATTGGCTGCATAGCAGCCGCGAAACGTGCGGGGAGGAGATTCGAGCATGGCGCATTAGCACATGCGGTACTCAGCCGAGTACCACCATGTGCTGAGCATAGCGATGCTCCAGCCGAACAGCAGTTCGGCCGAGCATGCTCGCTCAACACTAGAGCAGACGCAAGCGGAAAGATCACGCAAACGTATTTTCGTGGGAGCCCATGAAATCCTTATTGTTAAACATCCCCAACTTCTAATTTAAGTGTCTTTCTCTCCGTGTTTGACGTCTGCTTTCAGGGTTTCAAATGTTTGGACGAAGAAGAGTCATAGTTCCTAGTTTAGGGTTAGAGGAAATGGGCAAATATTAAAGTGAAGAAAAGCCACAAGACAACAGCCAAATGTGTCTGGTTACTGTGAGAAGGACAACTTATCAAACACAGCCGGATGGGAGAGAACTATCTATAACCACTGCTTGAGGTTTCTTCACTTGAGCTGAAGTAAAAAATATGGAGGGCAATTGTTTTACAAAAACATCTTACAAACCAGGGAGGCATTAGACAGCAGACAAAGTATATTATTTTGTTGGATTAGAAAGCATGGATTATATAGACCCAGTCTCTGCAACGTTTTTGTGTTTCTTTTTATAGCTCCAATGCATTCTAAATACACAGGTAAGCAACTCTGCCAATAGACTTGTTGAAATTGGCCTCCCATTTTGTATCAACAGCTCCTTTGCCGACGTAGAGTTCTTCATGATCAGCCATGTATTACGCCTTCCAGATTTTGACAGAACTATACTTTTGGGCAATTGCCCCCATCTCGGCAGACAGTTACGGTGAGTGGATGACGTGGGCTCAGGCTTCTTTCTACCAAAGGATTGTGAGGAGTGACGATTTGCTCACTATAGGGGTGACGTGATTACTCTTTTTGAAAGAGATAATAGGATGCCTGTCATTATTACACTAACAGGCATAATACACTGCAATACAGATGTACCACAGTGCATTATATGAGCATAGGCATGCGCACGGGGTGTGCTGGGTGTGCCTGGACTGCCTGCACTTTGCATAAGACCTCCGCATGCTATATATGTGTCATCCACAGATCCCTCCCTGGCCCCACATAACAGTGTCACCCACAGACCCCCCCCCCCCCCCCGCATCTGTGTCAGATTCCACACAGATACCCCCATTACAGTGCCTTCCACAAATATCTTCTTAATAGACTGTTAAGGGGATATCTGTGGTCTGTGGATGACACTGTTATGGGGGCATCTGTGTGGAATATGACACTGTTATGGGGGGGATCTGTGGATGATACTGTTATGGGGAGATCTGTGGATGACGCACTGTTAATAACAGTGCGTCATCCACAGATGCCCCCATGACAGTGCCATCCACCGATATCCTCTTAACAGTGCGTCATCCACAGATGCCCCCATGACAGTGCCATCCACCGATATCATAAATCACAGAAAAAATGCACCAAACGGATTTGCCACTATATTTCTGTGTTTTTGTCTTGTTTTATATGTAGTGTATGTGCCTTTACCTGGCATTTAAACACTCTCCTTTGCACCTGGTAGCCTCCATCACATGGTCTGATATGGGTGTGGCTTACAGTCTGGCTTTGTTCACATTGCACTAGTTGTCCTGCTAGGCGGTTGTGTGGAAGCTTGGCTGTGAGCTGGATTACATCACCTTCAGACCTTGTTCACACCATAGGTAGCGTAGTGGTAGGACCCCTTGCCATGCTGAGAGCCGTGACGTGGTGCATGTGGGCTCCGATATCTTCCTGACAGGAATATATTGGCAAAAGTCTCAGCTTTTAATATCTGCATTTATGACTAGCCAGTATAGTCAGTGGCATATCCGTTTGGTGCATTTTTTCTGTGATTTATGATTATATTTTCATCCGCACAATGCTCCGTTTTGTGTAGGATGCCTTTGTGGTGCATGTGGACCGCGCCGACATCCTCCACCGTATGCAAAATATTTTTTGCTGGGGATAGTCGTTTGCTGCGGTCCACATGCGGTGGGGCTGCTCCCCCAATGGAAAACACGCTACAGTGTTAGGGGTTGAGCAGCTCCCCCAGATTTGCCACTATATTTCTGTGTTTTTGTTTCCATCCACCGATATCCCCTAACAGTGGGTCATCCACAGATGCCCCCATAACAATGTGTCATCCACAGATGCCCCCATAACAATGTGTCATCCACAGATGCCCCCATAACAGTGTCATCCACAGATCCCCCATAACAGTGTGTCATCCACAGGTCCCTCATAACATTGTGTCATCCACAAATCCCCCATAACAGTGTGTCATCCACAAATCCCCCATAACAGTGTGTCATCCACAGATCCCTCATAACAGTGTGTCATCCACAGATCCCCCATAACAGTGTGTCATCCACAGACCCCCTCATAACATTGTGTCATCCACAAATCCCCCATAACAGTGCACCTGCGCACTGAGGAGAGACAGAAAGGAGGGGTAAGAACCCGCGGAAGCAAGCAGAGGACGGCACAGCAGACGACTGAATAGCTTCTTTTGTAAGTAAATTATTTTATTTTTTGGTCTTCTATTATATTCTGGCTTTTGCTTAAAGGGACAGTAAAAATGTTGTTGTTTTTTTTAGCTATGTATGATGCTTTTTTATAAATAAATGTAGTGGTGCTGTAATGTGAACCCCAGGCCCCTCTGATTTCCTGCAGGCTGGGCTGGCGCTGTGGCAGCATACGGTTGGTCAGGCAGCAGAAAGACTCCGGGGCTGTCATTGTGCTCTGGAACTTTTCCCTTCACAGCCACTGCTATCTCTCTCTCGTACAGTGCAGACTCTGCAGGAGGCTATCCGTTTGCTCTCCATCCTAATAGAAGTCTATGGGAATCAAAACGGATCCATCTGGTTCCCGTTATGCAAGACGGAAAACATGGTCCTGTCAACAGGACTTTGTTTTCCGTCTAGCATAAGGGGACCTAGACGGATTGGTTATGCTTTCTCATAAACTTCTCATAAGCGTTTGTTGCCCTTGGTTACCGCTTTCTGCCTCTGAGCTGGCGTTTATCGGCTAGAGGTAAGTAACTGAGGGTGGGGCAGTTATATATCATTTTAAGGGGCTCCAAGGACCCTCCCCGTGCTGTCATTTCTCTAGGTTCTTGGTAAGGTTCTTGGGGCGGGGGCCTTCAGGTGGGAAGTCCTTGGGTTAGTTTTATTTATGGTATTTATTGGAATTATCCTATTAATAAAAAGGCTGCTGTGGCCAATAAATCCACTTGCTGAGTCTGTGATTATTGGGTTAGGAAGGGGGAGGTTAAGGGGGTGAGCAACTCGACAATATGCCTGTCATGTAACAAATATAATATACCAGCAGAAGCATTTTCAGAATATGTTATCATTATATCCTCAACGGGGTAATAAATACACATATCTTTACACCATCATCTTCACACACACACAAATCTACTGATGTCACATAAAGCCACAAGACAAGTCACAATTGTAAATCGGTTTATTTCCACCATTCTATGTTACACAGTTGAAACAAAATAAATCAGTTTATCCTAAAATAATCTTAATTTCATGCTATTGCTTTTCCCCAATTTTGGTAAATATGACCTTTTAATATATCCTTCAAAAATGTAAAAATATACATTTACAGCAAAGATTTGTACAAAACCTCTCCCCTTATTATTGCATTTAACGTCTCGAAAATATTAGTCAAGGCAACATTAAATAAATCGAATCCCACTTGTAGAAACATAGGAAAAGCTCATCATTCCTGTGCATGAAAGAATATATATATAACATACAAGGATCCCTTGAAGTAGATTATTTAGGAAAGCCATCATACAGAGCTATAGAATAGACTGGAGCATAAAAAATAAAGGTTAAATGCAAACAATTCTGTTTCACCTACAGACTGGTAACAATTTTTATAATTCTATAGTAGAAAATTCCTGCAGTTTAAGGGAACACTCCAGGACAAACAGAGGCAGTGCAGTCCCTGAGGGGGTGGAGCATGACACGGGCATTCTGTGTGTTATGCACCGCCCCCGCAGACCCTGCACTAGACATAACAAAGTGCATCAGGCCTAAAGTCAGTATAAATGATAATTCATTTAATAAAATGACAAGTGAAATTATTCCTGGGTAATATATTAAGGGATTTTATAATTTTTAAAGCCCTTTAGATGTCAAAAGTGGAGCCCAGAGCATCTATTCTAATGACTAGTGTACAGTGCCTTGGAAAAGTATTAACCCCCTTGACTTTTTTCGTATTTTGGTGCCTCACAACCTGGAATTAACATGGATTGTTTGAGGATTTGCATCATTTAAAGGGAACTTGTCATGTTGATATTTAATTATAATCTAACTAATTATATACAATCATTAACTACTAAAAAGTACCTTAGATGAATTCACTTACTGGTGTGACAGATGGTTGGTTACCTCATAATATACACACAAAGATGCCACATGCCGCATGCTAATGAGCTGATTTAAGTCCAGCGTTTTTTTTTTGTTTTTTTTTATTCAGAGCTATAGCCACTCCCCTGCCTACCTGCTGCTGATTCATATGGAAAATAACTGTCAATCAGCAGCAGGTAGGTGGGGAGAGTCAGGAGCTCATGAATATTCAGGACTCATTGATATGAGCTGGAGCTTTTCAATACAAGATGTTGGCAGATTGACTGGGTCAATTAAAGAAAGTGACCCAGCATTTTGTTAAGAGAATCAGTCATTTATGTTGCCCTTAGTTAGGACACCATAAAACTGGTGACGGGTTCCATTTAATTTACAGAACATGCCCACAACTTTGAAGTTGGGTTTTTTTTGTGAAGAAAACAACATATGGGGCAAAATGACAGAAAAAGTCAATGTGCATAACTATTCACCCCCCTAAAGTCAATACTTTGTAGAGCCACCTTTTGCGGCAATCACAGCTCCAAGTCACTTTGGATAAGTTTCTATGAGCTTGCCACATCTTACCACTGGGATATTTGCCCATTCCTCCTTGCAAAACTGCTCCAGCTCCTCCTAGTTGGATGGTTTGCGCTTGTAAACAGATTTTCTTTTGGATTGAGATCTGGGCTTTGACTAGGCCATTCCAACACATTTACATGTTCCCCCTTAAACCACTCAAGTGTTGCTTTAGCAATGTGTTTGGGGTCATTGTCCTGCTGGAAGGTGAACCTCCGTCCTAGCCTCAAATGACACACAGAGTGCTACAGGTTTTGCTCAAGAATATCCCTGTATTTAGCACCATATTTCCCTCAACGCTGACCAGTTTCCTAGTCCCGGCTGCTGAAAAACAGGACCTGGGAGAAAAGGACCTTTGATGTCACTGTGCTCATCACATGATCCATCACATGGTCCATTACCATGGTGATGGACCATGTGATGGACCGTGTGATGAGCAAAGTGACGTCACCAAAGGTCCTTTTCCTGCGCAAACAAGTGGATGAGGTGAGTTTTATTTTTATTTTTAACCCCTCCAGCCCCAATTTACTAAGCATTCTGTATTAAGAATGCTATTATTTTCCCTTATAACCATGTTATAAGGGAAAATAATAATGATCGGGTCCCCATCCCGCTCGTCACCTAGAAACAATGCGTGAAAAATCGCACCGCATCCGCACTTGCTTGCGGATGCTGCGATTTTCACGCAGCCCCATTCACTTCTATGGGCAGTCATGTTGCTAGGGTCTGAAGACATCCGGGGCACAAGCCCACGTTTAGCCACACCCCACTCCATGAAGCCATGCCCTCATTGCCTCCGGGGGGGGGGGGGCCTTCACAGTAGTTATTAACCCCTTTCAGCAGTCCCCCTTCAGTGAATGGGGGACTGCTGAAAGGGGTTAATAACTACAGTGAAGGGCCTAGCCGTCTGGGCAACCCCACAGATCATCCTAACCTATGGTCAGCCTAATTTAAAATTAAGCAAACCCCCCAACTATAAACTAATCACAGAAGTTGGAACCCATTAACCCATCTTGTACTTGTTCCGCTACTTGCAGGCTGCGCGGGCACAAGTTCAGAACTTCAGTCACTTCGGTCCGCAATTCAGTTCTGCGGCGCGTGATCCCGCAAGACCCGTGACCTCCCCCGCCGCAGAACAGAATTGCGGACTAAAGTTCTGAACTCATGCCCGCGCAGCCTGCAAGTAGTGGAACAAGTACAAGGGGGTTTGGGGGATGATCTGTGGAATTGCCCAGACGGCTAGGAATAGCCTAATAACAAAATCCCACCAACATAAATATTCGGGGCACTGGACAAAACATCCGGGGCTCCAGCCCCGAATGTTTTGACCTAACGACGCCCCTGTTTATGGGGCCTGCGTTGCATAAAAAACACACAATATAGAGCATGCTGCTATTTTCATGCAACGCACAAGTGATGCGTGAAAATCACCACTCATGTACACTGTCCCATAGAAATGAATGGGTCCGGATTCAGTGCGGGTGCAATGTGTTCACCTCACGCATTGCACCAGCAAGGAAAACTCGCTGTGTGAAAGGGGCCTTACTTGTTTGGAGAGTTCCTTGGTCTTCATGGCAGCGTTTGGTTAGTGATGCCTCTTGCTTAGGTGTTGCAGCCTCTGGGGCCTTTTCAAAAAAAGGTGTGTATATGTAATGACAGATCATGTGACAATTAGATTGCACACAGGTGGACATCATTCACAAATGATGTGACTTCTGAAGGTAATTGGATACACCAGAGCTTTTTATGGGCTTCTTAACAAAGTGTGTGAATACATTCGCACATGGCAATTTTCTGTTTTCCATTTCTTTTATAATTTGTAATAATGATTATTAATTTGTTTTATTTATATATTTTTCTCATTTCACTTCACCAACTTAGACTATTGTGTTCTGATCCATCACATAAAATTCAGATTAACAAAACATTGAATTTAAGGCTGTAATGTACCAAAATACAAGAGGGTGAATACTTTTGCAAGGCACTGTATATACCCAGCTTTTCCCAGGTGTACATCTATCTATATAAATATTTTCTAATGGTATTTCTTTTCTAGAAATACTCTTTATCGTATTTTGAACAATTAGAGAGGAAAAGAAAACATCCACCATTTTTTTTTATCATTTATGTGTTGTTTTTTTTTAAAGGCCCCAGTATACATTAGTGTATTGTTGGCCGAACCCACCAAGAACGTCAATTTTGGCCTGACTGTTTAATGTGTATGGGGAGCTTCTGAATCTCCTCTGACAGATGATGTTTGGGGAGAGGAAGGTGGGATAAAATTAATTCAACTTCGCGAATTCTAGCAATCATATAGGAAAGTTGACTATAGAGACAGCTAAGTTTAATTCGCTATGCGATTATATTACTTAGCTTTTTTATTTTATAAATAGAATAATTATAATAATTATCAGGTATTATAATTATTCTATTTATGAAAAAAAAGCTAAGTAATATAATCGCATAGCTAAAACAAAGATGGAGAATATCTTCGTTTTGTGGAATATGACGAATACATTCGTCATATTCGCTAATTCTACCAAGCCATTGAAGCCAACCATAGTAAACCAGGTCCAAGTTAAAATCGCAATGCGATTATTATAACTCGAAGTAATCGCATGGCAATTTCAACTTAGCACTGCTATATTCCATAGTAGGCTAGAATTAACGAATATGGAATATAGCAGTGCTGAAGTTGAAATAGCAATTCGATTATTATAACTTGAATTAATCGAATTGCGATTTCAACTTAGTACTGCTATATTCCATATTCGTTAATTCTAGCCTAATATGGAATATAGCAGTGCTAAGTTGAAATCGCAATTCAATTCATTCAAGTTATAATAATCGAATTGAGATTTCAACTTTTTACGTATATTCTTAATATTGCTCTAACTTCGTCTTTTAGAATATTCGTAATATTCTAAAAGTTGAAGTTATAGCAATATAACGAATACTCTAAAAGACGAAGTTAGAGCAATATTACGAAAATTCGTAAAATACACATAAAGATTTTTTTATAGTGTACATCTTTAACAAAACTTAAGTTCTGAAGAGGCAAAAAAAATAGAGAAAAAAAAGGATTATAGCACTATATTAGCTAAATTACAATCTATATGTGTATTTTATGAAATTTCGTAATATTGCTCTAACTTCGTCTTTTAGAATATTACGAATATTCTAAAAAGACGAAGTTAGAGCAATATTAAGAATATTCGTAAAATACACATATAGCCTAGCCATAGTCAATTAGTCATAGGAACGTTGCCTAAGAAAAAAATCGCAATACGCGATTAATTAAATCGCATATTAATCGCGATAATTTGAATAATTACGAATATTTCATTTGGACGAATATAACACGAATATTTAATCGAATATTCGCGAAATATCGCAAAATCGAATATGGCACCTCCCGCTCATCACTAATATGCACTAATACCCAAATTGCACACAATGCAAGGCAGCAGCAAAACAATATGCTGACACCCTACGTGCAAGAAAAAGGCGTTTCACAGTGTATACATAATGCACAACGACACATAACAGTACAACAGAAAACATATACAGGGAATGCAGAATTATTAGGCAAGTTGTATTTTTGAGGATTAATTTTATTATTGAACAACAACCATGTTCTCAATGAACCCAAAAAACTCATTAATATCAAAGCTGAATATTTTTGGAAGTAGTTTTTAGTTTGTTTTTAGTTTTAGCTATTTTAGGGGGATATCTGTGTGTGCAGGTGACTATTACTGTGCATAATTATTAGGCAACTTAACAAAAAACAAATATATACCCATTTCAATTATTTATTTTTACCAGTGAAACCAATATAACATCTCAACATTCACAAATATACATTTCTGACATTCAAAAACAAAACAAAAACAAATCAGTGACCAATATAGCCACCTTTCTTTGCAAGGACACTCAAAAGCCTGCCATCCATGGATTCTGTCAGTGTTTTGATCTGTTCACCATCAACATTGCGTGCAGCAGCAACCACAGCCTCCCAGACACTGTTCAGAGAGGTGTACTGTTTTCCCTCCTTGTAAATCTCACATTTGATGATGGACCACAGGTTCTCAATGGGGTTCAGATCAGGTGAACAAGGAGGCCATGTCACGCTGTGGAGTACTTGGACGCGTGTGATGGAGCATTGTCCTGCATGAAAATCATGTTTTTCTTGAAGGATGCAGACTTTTTCCTGTACCACTGCTTGAAGAAGGTGTCTTCCAGAAACTGGCAGTAGGACTGGGAGTTGAGCTTGACTCCATCCTCAACCCGAAAAGGCCCCACAAGCTCATCTTTGATGATACCAGCCCAAACCAGTACTCCACCTCCACCTTGCTGGCGTCTGAGTCGGACTGGAGCTCTCTGCCCTTTACCAATCCAGCCACGGGCCCATCCATCTGGCCCATCAAGACTCACTCTCATTTCATCAGTCCATAAAACCTTAGAAAAATCAGTCTTGAGATATTTCTTGGCCCAGTCTTGACGTTTCAGCTTGTGTGTCTTGTTCAGTGGTGGTCGTCTTTCAGCCTTTCTTACCTTGGCCATGTCTCTGAGTATTGCACATCTTGTGCTTTTGGGCACTCCAGTGATGTTGCAGCTCTGAAATATGGCTAAACTGGTGGCAAGTGGCATCTTGGCAGCTGCACGCTTGACTTTTCTCAGTTCATGGGCAGTTATTTTGCGCCTTGGTTTTTCCACACACTTCTTGCGACCCTGTTGACTATTTTGAATGAAACGCTTGATTGTTCGATGATCACGCTTCAGAAGCTTTGCAATTTTAAGAGTGCTGCATCCCTCTGCAAGATATCTCACTATTTCTGACTTTTCTGAGCCTGTCAAGTCCTTCTTTTGACCCATTTTGCCATTATTTGCCTAATAATTATGCACACCTGATATAGGGTGTTGATGTCATTAGACCACACCCCTTCTCATTACAGAGATGCACATCACCTAATATGCTTAATTGGTAGTAGGCTTTCGAGACTATACAGCTTGGAGTAAGACAACATGCATAAAGAGGATGATGTGGTCAAAATACTCATTTGCCTAATAATTCTGCACTCCCTGTAATGATTGGGTGTCAGAAGAAACCGTGCAACGATACATGCACAGTTACACCCGTATCATAAGGTGCACGGCGGCACCGCTGAAACCCAGTGTCCTACCCTACAGATGGTGGGTTCTCCAGACACCTCAGTTCCGATGCTTTTGGTCAGAGTGGTCCAGTAGGACGGTTGAGAGTCACTATAATGTAGAGGACTCACAGGAGGATGTTGCTTTCTATCCCTAGACAACCCTCGGGACCCTACAATAGTCCTATGAGTCTAACCATGGGGTGTCCCACTAATTTGGCCCCCGTCCGGAACCTAACCCTAGAATTGCGTTCCCTAATGTTATGCTGGTAGTATTTTTATTTTTTTTAATTTGGCTATTCCAGGGCCCTATAATATTGATTGGACCTGGGCTACCCCACAGATCATTCCCCCACCCCCCTTGTACTTGTTCCGCTGATCTTCTACTTGCGGGCTGCGCGGGCATGAGTTCAGTCACTTTGGTGCACAATCCCGTCCTGCGGTGCATGATCCCATGAGACCCACCACGGGAGGTCACGAGTCTCGCGGGATCACGTGCCGCAGGGCAGGATTGCGCACCGAAGTGACTGAACTCATGCCCGTGCAGCCAGCAAGTAGCGGATTAGCGGAACAAGTACAAGGGGGGGTGAGGGGGATTATCTGTGGGGTTGCTTAAGGTCCACTCTCATCAATATTAAAGGGCCCAAGCAAAGATTTCTGCAGTGCTGCGGAAATGAAACATACCAGAAATTGAAAAGTTACCAAATGTTGTATTATATGCAAATTTCAACACAGTGGGCTTGTGCCCCGGATGTTTTCAGACCCTAGTGAAGCCCCTGACTAGCAGCATCAACGTGACTTTAAAAATAATACAATAACCAGTAATTTAGAAATCCACATAATCATTTTTTGTACTGCAAATACTATCATTTTCGTAACATATTTTCATTCAATTATTTAAAGGGATTGTCGGAGATTTTTATATTGATGGCCTATCCTCAGGATAGGTCATCAATATAAGATCGATGGGGGTTTGACATCTGGAACCCCCCAGCCAAGGGCGCTTACTGGAGCTCCGGTGAGTACTGTGGCCTCCTCGAAGCACAGTGCTATGCTTGGATAGTGTCTGTGATTGGTATGACAGCTCAGCCACTTTCACTTGAAGGTGGCTGAGCTACACTTAGACCATGTGACCAATGAATGAGATGACATATGGCTTAAGTGCCGCGACCCCTCAAACAGATGATCGAGGGGGGTGCTGGGAGTCCCTGCCGATCTCATACTGATGACCTATCCTGAGGAAAGGCCATCAACATGAAAATCCATGTTGGGTGAGGTATCAGAGGCAATGATGGCAAATCAAACCAGTGCGTTTACACATAAAGTGCCTCAATATGCATAAACTGCAGTGAATGTAGTAAAATAAATTTAATCCAGCATTTAACCCCTTTAACATAGTAACATAGTATATAAGGCTGAAAAAAGACATCTGTCCATCCAGTTCGGCCTGTTATCCTGCAAGTTGATCCAGAGAAAGGCGAAAAACCCCTGTGAGGTAGAAGCCAATTTTCCCCACTTAAGGGGGGAAAAATTCCTTCCCAACTCCAATAAGGCAATCAGAATAACTCCCTTGATCAGCGACCCCTCTCTAGTAGCTATAGCCTGTAATATTATTACACTCCAGAAATACGTCCAGGCCCCTCTTGAACTCTTTTATTGTACTCGCCATCACCACCTCCTCAGGCAGAGTTCCATAGTCTCACTGCTCTTACCGTAAAGAATCCTCTTCTATGTTTGTGTACAAACCTTCTTTCCTCCAGACGCAGAGGACGTCCCCTCGTCACAGTAACAGTCCTGGGGCTAAATAGATGATGGGAGAGATCTCTGTACTGCCCCCTGATATATTTATACATAGTAATTAGATCTCCCCTCAATCGTCTTTTTTCTAAAGTGAATAGCCCTAATTTTGATAATCTTTCAGGGTACTGTAGTTGCCCCATTCCAGTTATTACTTTAGTTGCCCTCCTCTGATCCCTCTCCAGCTCTGCTATGTCTGCCTTGTTCACAGGAGCCCAGAACTGTACACAGTACTCCATGTGTGGTCTGACTAGTGATTCGTAAACTGGTAGGACTATGTTCTTATCACGGGCATCTATGCCCCTTTTGATGCAACCCATTATCTTATTGGCCTTGGCAGCAGCTGCCTGACACTGGTTTTTACAGCTTAGTTTGCAGTTTATTAAAATTCCTAGGTCCTTCTCCATGTCAGTGTTACCCAGTGTTTTACCATTTAGTATGTACGGGTGATTTGCATTTTTCCTTCCCATGTGCATAACCTTACATTTGTCAGTGTTAAACCTCATCTGCCACTTATCTGCCCAAGCCTCCAATCTATCCAGATCCCTCTGTGGTAGTATACTGTCCTCTGTAGTATATATACAGTATACTGTCCTCTTCAGTGTTAATTTCTTTACACAGTTTAGTGTCATCTGCAAAAAATTGATACTTTACTATGCAAGCCTTCTACAAGACCATTATTAAATATATTGAAGAGAATAGGGCCCAATACTGACCCCTGAGGTACTCCACTAGTGACAGTGACCCAATCTGTTTGTGTACCATTAATAACCACCCTCTGTTTTCTATCACTGAGCCAGTTACTTACCCACATACAGACGTTTTCTCCCAGTCCAAGCATTCTCATTTTATATACTAACCTTTTACGTGGTACAGTGTCAAATGCTTTGGAGAAGTCCAGATATACGACATCCATTTATTCGCTGCTGTTAAGTCTAGAACTTACCTCCTCATAGAAACTGATTAAATTAGTTTGACATGACTGATCGTTCATGAAGCCATGCTGATATAATGTTATTTGCTTGTTTTCATTGAGATCTTCCAAGATAGCATCTCTCAAAAAACCTTCAAACAGTTTACCCACAACAGATGTTAAACTTACTGGCCTATAGTTTCTGGGGTCTGTTTTTGCGCCCTTGTTGAATATTGTGTATATGGAGAATGGGCGAGCACTCATACATTCGGCATCCAGTTGAAGTGTACAGAAAATGTATTCAGAGATAAAGTATAAAATACACATATATGCACAAAAACATTAAAAGACAAACTAAAATACAAACAGAATTGAAACTATGCAGATAGCTATATTTGAGCAACCTGTATTCAATCTGCAGCCATTTCACACTTGCTGTTAATAAACCACTTTCAACTATTTCATCTGTGGCCGTATCAACAGGTGTTCCTCTATATTAAGATCATCACTAATGAGGTCCCTAGTGGAATGTCACTTTTTGGGTGCATATGTTGCACCTATTACAAAGTCACAGAAAAGACGCACTTGTGTGTTTTCCCGACGGCTCGTATAACACTACGCATATAAACTGTATTTGTAGAGTCTTTCCTTATATTCCTTAAACTCCCATTTTGCCGATGTAGAGGGACAATCTTTAAAGATATTTGTCTTACCTCCTTCCCGATGTATAGTTTGAATATCTTCCGATCACTCGGCGAGGAGCGAACGGGACGAACTATTGCCGGCGTCTCCCGTCGCACTCCTCGAAGCAAGACAATTCAGCTCTCGCGGGAGTAGCACAAATCTCGCGGGGGCTCACGCGCTCTTCCACTGCGATGTTGTATATTTAAATCCTGGGATCGGAGGGAATATATTTGTTCCTTATTCTCTACTTTGCTTCTTCAGAATTCTTTCTGTATGGCCATACAGTTTTTAGGAGGACTTTGTCGCGGGTACGTCCACCTGTTACACCAGATGCGTTTCGGGATGTTACGCAATCCCTTCCTCAGTAGTCTTGGGTGGGTCCCTAATTATAATGTATCCAAGCGTACTGTATGCGCCTCTATGATAATTTTGCCCCTGACGAAGCTTGAGTGCGAAACCCGGGTCGGGCAGCGGAGTGTTACTACCAGGATTTTATATATGCTATATATTTTAGCTCGTTTGTGAGTATAATAAACCACAAGTTTTTTTACCTGCATTTGAAGTGCTTCACTATGGTGTAATTTTTTGGTGCCCTGCAGAGGAATCCAGGAGGTGCGTTTGGAATCCAGAGCTGGGAAGCACTGTTATCCTGTATCAACTCGGTGGGCTTATAGCACGGTGGAAAAAACTCCTTGTTTAGGCAGCGCGGTTCTTCACCTTAACGCTATGATAAATGGTACCAAAATATACCATCTAAATCAAAATAAATTAAGCCGAAGGCCATCAACAATTGGGAGAAGAAAAAAAAGACGCTATATATAAAAAAAAATAAAAAAAAAAAAGATAGGATCAGCCTATTCAAAAGGAAATGCCTGGCGCTCTTTACTATTCCCTCCCTGTTTTTAGATCATAAATTCTCTTGGGTCGGTCAGACACGTGCTCTTAACCAAAACTATGTTCTAAACCACCATTTCTGCCATCGAAAATTTTTGACATAATATTGGAGACAGACCAATGCTGAAATAAATGGTGCTGTATGAAGAAAATCAGGTCCCAATTTACTAATCCTAATAGTTCGACAGCTAAATTTAGACCCGGATATCTAAAGTTGCGCCAAATTTATCACAGTGGCTCATGTTTTATTATAAAATTTTGCTAGACCTGGCACTTTTGTCATCACCTATTGGTTTACTGTGTACCAAGTGCAAAGCATGTACGCCGGTTTATTTGGTGTAAATTGAGCCAGACTTGCTGTGCATTTAGTGCGGTAAATCTCCCCCATGATATCTATAGAGCATTGCAAACCCTTCCCTTTTGTGTCTATACCATGTTTCAAGAAAATTTTAAAGGGGTCGCATCACCATAAAATGTTATCTTAATATAAATTAGCATGAAAAACTAGTTAATTTTGTAATTTACTTTCCATTACAAAAATGCTACAGTTGTTAGATACTCTCTATAGCAACCCATGGTGTTTAATCCATATAGTAATGTGCATGTCCACCTACTAATGCGGTCGCACATGCTCAATTCCATCCTTTAACTGTCACTAGCTATATCTACTGTTAGAAGCTGTGACAGTTAAAGGGGGAGGGCTGCAGCAGGAAGGACACATCCACAAGAAAGGAGGCGGGGCCCCTGAGAAAGGAAATGCTCACTGAGCTGTGATCGGGAGAGAGCTGCAGCAGAAAGGACCCACCACCTGAGCTGCCAGCCTGAAGAGAATCGAGCAGAGCAATTGGAGCTATGAATGGGGAGATCTCTGGATCCATGTGAGGTACAGGGCTGGTTCTAGCTTTGTAAGAAAGAAATTGTCATGTGCTGTGTGAAGTCTGATTTTCATTTGACATGACCCCTTTAAGGAGGAGGATCTCCCCTTTAAACAGAAACTGTAATCCCATACGTTTACCTAATGACATAGCTATAAAACCCCTAGGCTAGAAAATTGCAATAAGTTTTAAATCCCCTTTTTTTTTCCTTGTTAGGTCTGACAATACAATATTTCCAATTGCCATATCAGAAACGTCTCCTACCCCGGGTGAAGCTTACATGTCACATGACATTGTGCACCCGCCATCTTGTATATATCAAAAAGTCTCAAAAAGGCACTGGAGTCTAATAAACTAGACAACCAGCCACTGGCGGATACAATGTAGAAACCATATTGCAACAGCAGATACACAGCCAACGTTCCGAGTGTTCTTTCCTTCGTAACCCAACAGACTTAGCTGTTTTCGAACTAAACCAAGTCGGCTGCGATGGCATAAAACGTTACAGTGTATTTTCTTATCACAGTGTTAAAGAGAAGGGGGTCAATCGTTTTCTGAAGGGCTTTGTTGGAAAAATCCATTGCTGAAAAGGGTCTGAGGGGTTACAAGGCACAAGACTTGGGTTGGAGCCATTTGCAGTCAGGCACATATTGTATGCAGCATTGTAGAGGAGCTGATCCTGGAAAAAGAAGACAAAAGAAAAAGCTAGTCAGGAGATCATTTAACTCTATAGTTGTGTGAGGTAACAGTGAGGCTAAGTGTGTTCAGTCCGAGAAACACGTTCTGTGTCCGGACCGAACCCTAATCCTCTGACCTGAAATCTCAGCTCTAGTCTTGAGAGAGCATGCTCGGCTGAACTGCTGTTCGGCTCGAGCATTGCTATGCTCGGCACATGGCGGTACTCAGCCGAGTACCGCAAGTGCTCGAGCACCATGCTCGAGTCTCCTCCCCGCACGTTTCGCGTGCAGGTAAGTACTGCCCTCATTGTAATGCCAGAAGCCATGTTGGCTGCTGGCATTACAGTGATTGGCTGGCCGGAACACGTCATCGTGTGCTATACAGCACCCGATGACGCATGTTCGGCTCATTTGTAGTCAGGGAGAGCTGCGCTTCGGAAGGGACAGAGTGTAGGGAGTGTGATCGCAATGAATTCAGCAGAAAAACATTTCAAAGACCCAAAAGTCCTTTTAAGGACTATTGTGTGTGGTGGCAGGCTGGCAGTATTTTATAGCTACAGTAAAAAAAAAATCCAGCATTTTCAATACTTTTCATATAGAGGGTGTCTGCAGTGACTAGACACATCTGTCCAATAGCTTCTGTGTGTCAGGGCCAGAAATTGGAGAAATATAACTGAAAATGTATATATTTTTCCATCATTTTCAATACTTTTTATATAGATAATGTTAATCAGATAAGGATGGCTCTACTGAATAGAAGTCTGGTTAGTTGCAAAATCTGATGTAAACCCCCGTTTACCAGATAAAATGTATTGGATAATAAGATTGGCACTCACAAATACAGGGGTCACGCAGATGCAACAGTATTAAAATGTATTGATTTAAGATTCCCTATACATACAATAACACAATATGTATTGGCCAATACTCAATATTTAAAACATTGTACATAAATTAGTCCTGAGACTCATATATAGAAAACGTTAATTCACATATATGACTAATGGTTAATCAAATGTTAAAAATGTGAATGGCTCCTTTAAGGCAAACAGAGGTATGGCCCCTTTAGGGCAAGCAGAGGTAGCTTGATAACTTACAAAAGGCTACCCAATTCATGTGTTGCTTTCATTACCCGAAGGTTCAGGATATATTATGGCTGGATCACCTCTGTGTCTCACTTCCTGGTTGCTTGGTATCTGTAAGGCTCCATTCACACGTCCGTGATGTGTTGCGGACCCGCAAATTGCGGATCCGCAACACACCAGCCCGGCACCCCCATAGAAATGCCTATTCTTGTCCGCAAGCTGCGGACAAGAATAGGACATGTTCTATCTTTTGCGGAGCTGCGGACCCGAAGATCGGGGACGCGCTCCGCAATTGCGGATGCAAACAGCACACTGTGTGCTGTCCGCATCCATTCCGTCCCCATAGAGAATGAATGGGTCCGCACCCGTTCCGCTAAATTGCGGAAGGGATGCGGACCCATTTTGCGGACGTGTGAATGGAGCCTTAACGAAGGTTTGTTTGATTTTCATATCAGGCTGGTCTTTTCAAGATGTTTGCTGCCGGCAGTATTTCTTAAAGTTGTTTGTTCCTCAGCTGGCACTGGAAGCCGATTTCTTTGAACGAACCAAACGCGTTTCAGAGTACAATTTAATATATACCATCAAAAAATACCATCAAAATACCATCAAAAAAAACCCTGTGTAACTTTCTCCAAAGCCCCGGAATTTAGGGATTCAGGTAGCACCTACAATTAAAAAACCTGGTCAACCACAATTGTCTGTACAAAAATGGATAGGCCTGAAAGGATTTCATAGATGCGGAGCATGCAGTGCATGTTCCATAACTTCCTTTCCGAAAAAAACTACGGAAATGATATCAAGTGTCAATGGACATCAGATCAAGGAGTTTCTCATCTGCAATTCGAGCAGTGTGATCTTCGTAATCACCTGCCCATGCAACAAACAGTATGTGGGGCGTACTAAAAGGACTTTGAAAAAGCGTATATCAGAGCATATGGCAAATATACGAAAAGGAGATATTAAACATACTTTATCCCATCACTTTAAAAGTGTACACAATAAAGATCCATCTGTTCTGACATACACCGCAATAGAACACGTTAATAGACAATGGTGAGGTGGGGATCATGTCAAGTGTATGTCCAGGCTGGAATCCCGGCGTATTTTTGAATTTGACTCACTAGTACCGCAAGGTCTGAACGCCGACATGGAAGTATTCGGATTTCTGTGATTTTGGGGTGGAGCTCCAGAATTGATGGAGGACCTCGGAGGTGTTTTTATTCGACCTCGGGGTCCTTGCTTGTTTCCGAGGTCTCATCCCTATATCATCCTGATATCAACATAACGAAGGAATAGGATTTCATCCAGTTCGAGTTTGGGGTCCCTTCCTTCTATTGATGCGAGAATATGTAGACTGGGCCACACTATTGGAGAAAGTTTTCATGTTTTTTAAGTTTAACGGATTATTAAATGGTGAATTTTAGGTGAATTTTGTGATTAGGCAAACACTATTATAGAAATGCTTCATAGGGGTGAATCTCTGAAGTATTCTGCAGCATTGCCCAAAAAAAATGCATCTATAGACAAAAAACGCATGAAAAACACATAGAAACCGCACATGCGGTTTTTTTTGTTGTTGTTTTTTTTTGTTGTTTTGTTTTGGCAATGTACTAATGTGCAGAAATGTCTAGCCAAAAGATAGTGAAGATATTTTAAGTATAAGTGTATTTTTATCACATTTTTATCATTTTTACTATATGCTCATTGTAATCATTGGTCCAACAAAAAAATTCCACCCCTGTTTTTTTTAGCTCTTTTTGAATTGTGTGGGTGGAGTTTATAGGGTATAAAAGAGGCACATGCAGGCTCATAAAATTACCACTGAGGAAGGAGTAAGACCGATAATTGTACTCCGAAACGCTGAGGAACAACTTTAAGAAATACTGCCGGCAGCAAACATCTTGAAAAGACCAGCCTGATATGAAAATCAAGCAAACCTTCGTTAACCGATACCAAGCAACAAGGAAGTGAGACACAGAGGTGATCCAGCGATAATATACCCTGAACCTTCGGGTAATAAAAGCAACACATGCTGACAACATGCGGTAAATTGGAAACCTTGGAACACGTGCAACATTGTTTTATCGTGTCTACAAAAACTGCACGTAAGGGTCCATTCACACGTCCGTTGTTTCTTTCCTGATCTGTTCCGTTTTTCGCGGAACAGATCTGGACCCATTCATTTTCAATGGGTCCTGAAAAAAATCGGACAGCACAATGTCTGATTTTTTTTTTTCAGGACCCATTGAAAATGAATGGGTACAGATCTGGTCCAGATCTGTTCCGCAAAAAACGGAACAGATCAGGAAAGAAACAACGGACGTGTGAATGGACCATAAGGCCGAAAAATATCGAGAGGCCGAAAAATCGTGAGTACTTTACGAACTTTGCTCTATTGTGCCTATACTAAATCTTTGGCATTAGAAAGTCTGCATGAATAATATATATGAACTTACGCATCATAAAATTGCGAGCACCTCATAAATACTGTCCCACTGTGTCTATATCGAATGTTTTGAACAACGCAATACGCGAACATACGAAATACTTATGAATATATAAGACTGGCCGTTTAAATAAATATGAATTAGGTGAGCAGTAAGGGACGGGGAAGTGGCTGTGATGCTGCACGCAGAGGCCGTGGCCCTGGGCGCGGTGAAACTGTGCCTGTTGCCAGAGCACAAGAAAAACAATCATCCACGATACCCAGAGGCGTAACTAGAACTGACTGGGCCCCACAGCAAATTTTTGTACGGGCCCCCCCCCACACACACACTTCTTCACAAACCGCCTCCTTCTGTGCAAACCCCTCTTATATGGCTATTTTGTGTTTTTTATTTACTGTATTTACTGTCATTTTTAGCACGACTGTTTTTTAACATTTACAGTTGCTGGCGGAGTTTATATTCAACTCAACCCCTTTAAAACCTGCGCTGCAATTGTAATAGACCTGTCTGATTTACCTTTACATATCCACAAGTATTTTAGCCTCTGTACCTTTCATACTGCAGCCATGGACACACTCTCCACATACATGGACGCACTCTCCACATACATGCGCTCACCATATACATAGATGCACTCATACACGCACTCTCCACATACATGAACGCAGTCATACACGCACTCTCCACATACATGGAAGCACTCTCCACATACATGGACCCAGTCATACACGCACTCTCCACATACATGGACGCAGTCATACACGCACTCTCCACATACATGGATGCAGTCATACACGCACTCTCCACATACATGAACGCAGTCATACACGCACTCTCCACATACATGGAAGCACTCTCCACATACATGGACCCAGTCATACACGCACTCTCCACATACATGGACGCAGTCATACACGCACTCTCCACATACATGGATGCAGTCATACACCCACTCTCCACATACATGGATGCACTCTCCACATACATGGATGCAGTCATACACACACACTCCACATACATGGACGCACTCTCCACATACTTGGATGCAGTCATACACACGCACAGACTCCATATACATAGATGCACTCATACACACACTCTCCACACATACATGGACGCACTCATACATGCGCTCACCATATACATAGATGCACTCATACACGCACTCTCCACATACATGGACACACTCATACACACACTCTCCCCACATACATGGACGCACTCATACACACACTCTCCATACATACATGGACGCACTCATATACACACTCTCCACACATACATGGACGCACTCATACACACACTCTCCACACATACATGGACGCACTCATACACACACTCTCCACACATACATGGACGCACTCATACACGCACTCTCCACACATACATGGACGCACTCATACACACACTCTCCAAACATACATGGACGCACTCATACACACACTCTCCACATACATGGACGCATTCATGCACACACTCTCCACATACATGGACGCAGTCATACACACACTCTCCACATACATGGACGCATTCATGCACACACTCTCCACATACATGGACGCACACATATACAATACACATATATAGACACCCAGCTTTTCTGCTGTGCCTCTCCCCCATACTCTAATGTCTCTGCACTTGTGCCATGCAGGATAGCAGGGAAGCTGGATGACATTTCATGATATAATTCACCCAGCTTTCCTACTGTACTGCATGTCACATGTGCCCAGTCTGGGAAAGCTGAATATACCCGCAGTTCCCCTGCCACTCACATCACTAGTGCAGTTGTGGCAATCCAAATGATGTTCAGCATGCTGGACAGGGAAGGTTCAATCAGCAGGAATAGCGGGTAGAAAAGGGGGTGGGGCTATTATAGCTCCGCCAACATCGGGCCGTCCTGTTGCTGGTCACACACATCATAAGAACTAAGGAGGGGAGAGGCGGAGCAATGTCACTGATGTCAGGTCAGTGACAGAGGTGACCGTGCAAGTGCAGGACTCTGGACCCGCTGCAGGAGAAGTCAGCTGCTCTGACAGGGGCCCGGGGTGATGAAGTACAGTGACTGCTCCCGGGCCCCTTCTGAGCTCAGGCCCCGAAGCAGCTGCTTTCCTGATAGTTATGCCACTGACGATACCTAGCTTCATGTCCCAGTTTGCAGGGTGTCGCAGGATAAAACTCTTGAAGTCAGACCAGTGCGACCAGGTGGTCGGTTGGATTGCAGCAGATAATGCTTACAGTCGGTTAAGCACCACTCTGTCTTCCACCAAGTCCAGTCTCAGTAGCCAAGAGTCTGGTCAACAGAATCCTCTCCCTGATCGTCCTTCCTCCCACTATGGAGCGTCTGGCCAAACAAGTGATCTCACACTCGAAAATTCTGAGGAGCTCTTTTCATCGCCATTACTTGATTTGGCCCTCTCGCCAAACACGCTTGAAGAGGACATGATATCTTCTGCCCTGATTCCCATCCTCTTGAGCAGCCACAGTCACAAGAACATGAGGTGGATGATGAAGAGACACAGTTGCCAATGAGTCAACCGCAATTACTGTCTCAAGAGGTTGATGAAGAGGATGAGACCCAGTTGTCAATCACTGAGGTTGTGGTTAGGTCAACAAATCAAGAGGATGATCAGAGTGAGGAAGTGCAATATAAAATAAATTTATCACCAGTCCGCAGTAATGTTATGCAGCAGGTCCGAAAGGTGATGTGGGATCAGTCACACTTTAAACAAGTAAAATATATGGAATTCGAACCACGCTTGTCACCAAGGCCAGTGTACAAACAATTTTCCTTTCTTCCTTCTTCCTTTTACAAGAGAGCCGAGGGCTGCAAATATCCTAAAAGTGGATATCCTGCAACTAATAAAGATTAAAATAGTGTAAGTCCGTATGAGAAGATAACCTGCACTGCACCGATTATACTCACAAAGCGCTGTGTAAAACAAGGCGTGCATATAATGAGGGATTATATGCACGCCTTGTTTTACACAGCGCTTTGTGAGTATAATCGGTGCAGTGCAGGTTATCTTCTCATACGGACTTACACTATTTTAATCTTTATTAGTTGCAGGATATCCACTTCTAGGATATTTGCAGCCCTCGGCTCACTTGTAAAAGGAAGAAGGAAGAAAGGAAAATTGTTTGTACACTGGCCTTGGTGACAAGCGCGGTTCGAATTCCATATATTTTCAGAGTGAGGAAGTGGAAGAGGAGGTGGTGGACGATGAGGTCACTGACCCAACCTGGGAAGGTGGAAAGCCGAGCCAGGACAGCAGTACAGAGGGGGAAAGATCTGCAGCACCGCAGGCTTAAAGAGGCAGTGGGGTGGCAAAAGGCAGAAGGCGTACCACACCAAACAGCCCCACAACTGTTCCACAGAGCACCCCCTTGCGTAAATCTCCCTTGCCAAGGGGTAGGTGTTCCGCAGTATGGCGCTTTTTTGAGTAAAGTGCGGACGACAAAAGATTAGTGGTTTGCAACCTGTGCCACACCAAAATGAGCCGGGGAGTAAACACTAGAAACCTCCCCACCACGGTCATGATCCGCCACACGGCATCCAAGCACCAAGATAAGTGGGACAAATGCCTGGGTCCACAATCTGTGCCTGCGAGTCACACCACTACCTCCTCTTCCCATATGGTACGTGCTGGCTAATCGCCTGTTGAAGGCGCAGGCGAGGATGCCGCCTGCCCTGCACCTGGACCTTTGCAGGCACCATCAGCGACTACATCCACTTCCCTGTCCCAGCGCAGCGTCCAAATGTCATTACCCCAGGCATTTGAACGCAAGCGCAAATACCCAGCCACCCATCCACAGGCCATAGCACTAAATGCGCACCTTTCACAATTACTGGCCCTGGAAATGTTGCCATTTAGGCTTGTGGACACTGAGGCCTTCCGCAGCCTGATGTCGGCGGCCGTCCCGCAGTACTCTCTCCCCAGCCGCCACTATTTATTTAGGTGTGCTGTGCCCGCATTACAGCAACATGTGTCCCAAAATGTCAAACGTGCCCTGACCAACGCAGTTACTGAGAAGGTCCACTTAATCACGGACACATGGACAAGTGCATTTGGCCAGGGACGCTACATTTCCCTGACGGCACACTGGGTGAACATTGTGGAGGCCGGGAGTGAGTAGTACCCTGGGATGGCACAGGTGCTACCGACGCCGAGGATTGCAGGCCCTAATTCCATCAGGATTTCCGCCAGCACCTAGATTAGTGGCTCCAACCCCCACTTCTCCTCCTCCGCCTCCTCCTCCACTTCCAGCTCCGAATTATCCGCGTGCAGCACCAGTCAGCCATCAGACAGTAGCTGGAAGCAGTCTAGCACTGCAGTGGGGAAGCGTCAACAGGCCGTGCTGAAGCTGATATGCTTAGGGGACAAACAGAACACCGCCGCAGAGCTGTTGCAGGGGATAAGAGACCAGACTGAGCTGTGGCTCTCGACACTCAACCTACAACCAGGCATGGTTGTGTGTGATAATGGCCGTAACTTGGTGGCGGCTTTGGAGCTTGGCAAGCTCACACACATCCTATGCCTAGCCCACGTCTTAAACTTAGTGGTTCAGCAGTTTCTCAAAACCTACCCCAATTTGCCTGAGCTACTGGTGAAGGTGCGCCGCGTGTGTGCACATTTCCGCAAGTCATCGACAGCTTCAGCCGGTCTGTCAATTGCCAGCTCACCGGCTGTTGTGCGACGTGAGCACGCGCTGAAGCTCCACATTGTTGGCCAGGCTTTGTGAGCAGCAGAGGGCAGTAGTGGAATACGAGCTGCAACATGGTTGTCGCCTTTCCAGTCAGCTTCCACTAATCAGAAGCGAGGAGTGGGCATGGATGTCTGACCGCTGTGAGGTTTTAAGAAACTTTGAGGAATCAACACAGATGATGAGCGGCGATAAGGCTATTATCAGCGTAACCATCCCACTTCTGTGTCTACTCAAACGTTCGCTGCTCACAATTAAGGACGACGCTTTGCATGTGGAAGAGGTGTAAATGGGGGAAGAAGACATTACACAGGGTGATAGCCAGACCACCCTCCGTCCGTCTTCTCAGCACGAATTAGATGATTGTCACGGAAGGTGTACAGGAAACAAGACAATGCAAAATGAATATATGACTCACTGGATCCAAAACTAAGGAACAAAAGGGAGACCCCTGCATAAGACCTGGCACTCTCCCTGACTGTTCAGCCTATGAGAAAATCCCAATGGTGGATGATCGCATATCCTTGTACCTCGACTATATACCACCTGAACACCCTACAATAGTGAGGGGACACGACCACCGGCTCCCTACACTAGACACGGAGGGAGTCAGGGTCACCTGGGATACAGCAAACAGAAAATCACAAATAAATGTACAGCACTTATCTTGTAGAAGACTGAAAAATGGGATCAGCATGCACACACACTCCAGGAAGTTGTATAAGCCGCACACTAATGCATTATGGGGAGGAATTTAAAGGGATGCAATCAGTCCAACTACATGACAGCTGAGAGAGGCTAACGAGATGAGGAACTGAAGACCAAAACAAAGAAAACTCAAGGAGGAGGTTCTGAAAGGCTTCTGTCAGAGCTTCTCAGCTGTCTGGTTGTGACAGTACCCCTCCCTCTACGAGTGGACTCCGGACACTCAGAGCCCACCTTCTCAGGATGGGACCTATGGAAAGCCCTGATGAGCCTTAATGTCCGTCACTGGGACCCACATCCTCTCCTCAGGACCATAACCCTCCCAATGAACGAGGTACTGGAGAGAACCGCGGACAAGACGAGAATCCACAATCCTAGAGACCTGAAATTCAAGATTCCCATCAACCATAATTGGAGGAGGAGGCAAAGGCGAGGGTACAATGGGTTGAACATAAGGTTTCAATAAGGACTTATGAAAAACATTATGGATCTTCCAAGTCTGAGGAAGATCAAGACTGTAGGCAACAGGATTTATGACAGACAGGATTTTGTAAGGCCCAATAAACCTAGGACCCAACTTCCAGGAGGGAACCTTCAATTTGATATTCTTGGTAGACAACCACACCAGATCACCAACATTCAGGTCCGGACCAAGCACACGTCTCTTATCTGCCACACGCTTATATCTCTCACTCATGCTCTTTAGATTATCCTGAATCTTTTGCCAAATAGATGACAAAGACGAGGAGAATCTGTCCTCATCAGGTAAACCAGAAGACCCCTCTCCCGAGAAAGTCCCAAACTGCGGATGAAACCCATATGCACCAAAAAAGGTGACTTATCAGAGGACTCCTGACGACGGTTATTTAAAGCAAACTCAGCAAGGGACAAAAAAGAACACCAATCCTCCTGATTCTCCGCCACAAAACAGCGCAGATATATCTCCAGATTCTGATTGACGCGCTCTGTCTGGCCATTCGACTGCGGGTGGAAAGCAGAAGAGAATGACAACCGAACCCCCAAGCGAGAACAGAAAGCCTTCCAGAATCTGGAAACAAACTGCGTGCCCCTATCAGAGACTATGTCTGAAGGAATACCATGAAATTTGACAATGTGATCAATAAATGCCAGCGTCTTAGCATTAGGCAAACCAGGAAAAGGGATGAAATGCACCATTTTGCTAAAACGGTCCACCACCACCAGAATCACAGTCTTCCCCGAGGAACGAGGCAGGTCCGTTATGAAGTCCATGGACAGATGTGTCCAAGGACGGGAAGGAATGGGTAAGGGAAGGAGAGGACCAGATGGCCGTGACCGACTTACGAAGCGCAGGCCACAAAACCCTCAACCGACTTACGAAGCGCAGGCCACCAGAATCTCCGACCGATGAGATCCAGTGTGGCTCTTGCCCCCGGGTGCCCAGCAAGGACCTTATCGTGGTGTTCCTTAAAAATCTTGTGTCTTAAAGCGAGAGGCACAAACAACCTCCCAGGAGGACAAAGATCAGGAGCCTCTGACTGGGCTGCCTGCACCTCTGCCTCCAATTCAGGAAAAAGTGCAGAGACCACCACACCTTCAGCCAAAATGGGACCCGGGTCTTCACAATTCCCACCTCCCGGAAAACAACGTGACAGGGCATCTGCCTTCACATTCTTAACCCCAGGGCGGAACGTGACAACAAAATTAAACCTTGAAAAGAACAAAGATCATCTGGCCTGTCTCGGGTTCAGACGCTTGGCTGACTCCAAGTAGGCCAGATTTTTATGATCAGTAAACACGGTAATAGGGTGTCTGGCTCCCTCTAGCCAATGGCGCCATTCCTCAAAGGCCAACTTAATGGCCAACAATTCCCTATCTCCCACATCGTAATTTCTCTCTGCGGAGGAGAGTTTCTTCGGAAAAAAATAGGCACACGGTCGCCATTTGGCAGGAGAGGAACCCTGAGACAAGACCGCACCCACACCCACCTCAGAAGCATCAACCTCAACTATGAAGGGTAAAGAAATATCAGGTTGTACCAAGATGGCAGCGGAAGCAAAACTCTCCTTGATATTAGCAAAGGCCTTACGCGCCTCTACCGACCAGGAAGAAAAATCTACCCCCTTTCTGGTCATATCAGTGAGTGGTTTAACAATAGAGGAATAATTCAAAATAAACTTCCTGTAATAATTGGCAAAGCCCAAAAAACGCATCAGCGCCTTCTGATTCTCAGGAAGCTCCCACTCAAGCACAGCACGGACCTTCTCGGGGTCCATGCGAAAACCAGAAGCGGAGAGAAGAAACCCCAGAAATTGAATTTCTGGAACCGCAAACACACATTTTTCCAGTTTCGCATATAATTTATTCTCCCGCAGGATGAGCAAGACCTGACGTAAGTGTTCCTTATGAGTTTTGAAATCAGGAGAAAAAAATCAAAATGTCATCCAAATACACTAATACAAATTTTCCCATTAAATGATAAAAAATGCTGTTCACGAAATGCTGAAAAACGGCTGGGGCATTCATCAAACCAAAAGGCATAACCAAATTCTCAAATAGGGCCCTCAGGGGTATTGAAGGCCGTCTTCCATTCGTCTCCTTCTCTGACCCTGACCAGGTTGTATGCCCCTCTTAGATCTAATTTGGAAAAGACTTTAGCCCCAACAATCTGGTTAAACAGGTCCGGGATCAGAGGAAGCGGATAAGGGTCACGAATAGTGATACTGTTTAGCTCCCTGAAATCCAGACAAGGTCTTAAAGAACCATCTTTTTTCTTAACAAAGAAAAAAACAGCGGTAACAGGTGACTTCGAGGGTCGTATGTGTCCTTTTCTCAGACTCTCCGAGATATAAGCACGCATAGCGAGCCTTTCAGGTTGGGAAAGATTGTATAAACGAGATTTAGGCAGCTTGGCGCCTGGGATGAGATTAATAGGGCAATCGTACTCCCTGAAGACATCCGAAAATTCAGAGAGAAAAGGTGGTACAGTCTTAGTAGAAACCTCAGAAACAGATGTCGTGAGGCAATTCTCTCTGCAAAAGTCACTCCAACCATTTATTTGCCTCGCTTGCCAATCAATGGTGGGGTTATGTTTAGTGAGCCAGGGTAGCCCCAACACAAGAGGAGTAGGTAATCCGCTAAGGACGAAACATGACACATCCTCAACATGAGCATCACTCACAATTAAACGAATATTGTGAACTATGCCCTTTAATGATTTCTGAGAAAGTGGAGCGGAATCAATAGCAAAAACAGGAATATCCTTTCCCAAAGTGCACACCTGGAAACCATGAGTTATCGCATAATGATTATCAATGAGATTGACAGCTGCTCCACTATCTACAAAAATCTTACAAAAAATGTTCTTGCTCTCTAGCGCCACCCTGGCAGGCAGGACAAAACGGGAACTACAAGCAAACGGAAAACCTTCAATTTCCGCCTCAACAGATGGAACATTTTTAAAAGATTTTTTCCTTTTTGTTTCTTTATTACTCCCAGAAAACTGCCTGAATCTCCTAGAGGGACCAACATTTGCCAAATGATTTATACCTCCACAACAAAAACAAACCTTCCCATGCGGGCTGAATCTTCTATTGTCAGAGGCAATCAACCCCAGCTGCATGGGCTCCTGCTCAGAAGGGGCTGACAGCGACTGAGACCCCTGCGCACAGAATGAGACCGCTGCACTGTCCTGGGACTGAGTATGACAGGAAGGAGAGATCTCTCCTCTCTCTCTAAGACGCCTGTCAATACGAACGGCCTGAGACATAGCAGAGTCCAAGGAGATAGGCCTCTTATGAAAGGCAAATGCATCTTTCAATCCCTCTGAAAGACCATGTCAAAATTGACTTCGGAGTGCAGCATCATTCCAACCAGTATCAGCTGCCCATCTCCGAAATTCTGAGCAGTATATCTCTGCGGATTGTTTACCCTGGCATAACAGACATAGTCTAAACTCAGCCAAAGCAACACGATCCGGATCATCATATATCTGACCCAGGGCTAAAAAAAATTCATCCACTGAACGGAGGGGCCGTGCCCCCTCCGGCAGCGAAAAGGCCCACGACTTAGCGTTACCCCTGAGCAGCGATATAATGATCCCCACCCTCTGTTCCTCATCACCAGAGGAATGGGGAAGAAGGCGAAAATTGAGTTTGCAAGCCTCTCTGAAAAGCACAAAATTCTCACTACCCCCGGAGAACGTATCCGGGAGCGAGATCTTAGGCTCAGAACAAACTCCATGAACGCAAGCTGAACCAGTCACTAGAAGCTGAGAAAGAGTCTTACGGAGATCAGCTACCTCCAATGAAAGACCCTGGAAGCGTTCAGTCAAAAGTGAAACCGGATCCATGCTTGAGACGGTTTTGGCGGCTTATAATGTCACGGAAGGTGTATAGGAAACAAGACAATGCAAAATGAATATATGACTCACTGGATCCAAAACTAAGGAACAAAAGGGAGACCCCTGCATAAGACCTGGCACTCTCCCTGACTGCTCAGCCTATGCAAAAATCCCAATGGTGGATGATCGCATATCCTCGTACCTCGACTATATACCACCTGAACACCCTACAATAGTGAGTGTACACGACCACCGGCTCCCTACACTAGACACGGAGGGAGTCAGGGTCACCTGGGATCCAGAAAACAGAAAATCACAAATAAATGTACAGCACTTAACTTGTAGAAGACTGAAAAATTGGATCAGCATGCACACACACTCCAGGAAGTTGTATAAGCCGCACACTAATGCATTATGGGGAGGAATTTAAAGGGATGCAATCAGTCCAACTACATGACAGCTGAGAGAGGCTAACAAGATGAGGAACTGAAGACCAAAACAAAGAAAACTCAAGGAGGAGGTTCTGAAAGGCTTCTGTCAGAGCTTCTCAGCTGTCTGGTTGTGACAATGATAAAGAGGAGGAGCAGGAGACGGTTGCCTCCGCTACAGAGGTTAGTACTAATGGAAGTTTAATTTCATCTGTTCAGCATGGGTGGGCAGAAGAGGAGGAAGAGGAGGAGGAGATTGAGAGTGATCTTTCTGATGACGATAGCGAAGTCTTGCCTGTTGGTACTCTGGCACACATGGCTGACTTCATGTTAGGCTGCCTTTCCCGCAACCCGCGCGACATACGCAGTTTAGACAACACAGATTCTTGACACCCCGCCAGCACCCTCACCCTGATGCGCGGCCTAGTCTCACAAGGAGGGAAACGTTTTGGAAGATGGTGAGAAGTACATAGCAGACCGTGTCAGCGTCCTCAGTGATCCTTCAGTGCCTTACAACTACTGGGTGTCCAAGCTGGACCGTGGCACGAACTGGCGCTCTACGCCTTGGAGTTGCTGGCCTGCACTGCCACCAGCATTTTGTCTGAGCGGATATTTAGTGCTGCTGGTGGCATTATAACAGATAAGCATATCCGCCTGTCAACTGAAAATGCTGACAGGTTGACTCTTATAAAAATGTACAAGGCCTTGCCCCAGACTTCTCAACTCCACCAGAGGAAAGCGGATGAACAAAGGCACTTTAAATGTGTTGTTTAATTACATAATATACTGTATTACCATACATCCCTTCCACCACAAAAAAGGGTATATTGTTAAATCTTCCTTTTCTCATCCTCCTCCTCCTATTCCATCATATCAACATGCTTATTCATTGCATATAATGCCCTCGCATATATGTCCTCGCATATAATTTTTTACAGGGTCAGCTCAACTGCAGTCCCTCACATATAATGTTTACAGGGTCAGCTCAACTGCAGGCCCTTGCATATATTGTTTTACAGGGTCAGCTCAACTGCAGGTCCTTGCATATATTGTTTTACAGGGTCAGCTCAACTGCAGGCCCTCGCATAAAATGTTTTACAGGGTCAGCTCACCAGCAGGCCCTCACCTACAATCTAATAGAGGGCCATCTCACCTGCAGGCACACGCATGTAATGTTTTAGAGGGTCAGCTCACCAGCAGGCCCTTCACCTACAATCTTTTAGAGGGGCAGCTCACCTGCAGGCCCTCGCATGTAATGTTTTAGAGGGTCAGCTCACCTGCAGGCCCTCGCATATAATGTTTTACAGGGTCATCTCAACTGAAGGCCCTCGCATATATTGTTTTACAGGGTCAGCTGAACTGCAGGTCCTCGCATATAATGTTTTACAGGGTCAGCTCAACTGCAGGCCCTTGCATATAATGTTTTACAGGGTCAGCTCGACTGCAGGCCCTCGCATATAAATGTTTTACAGGGTCAGCTCACCTGCAGGCCCTCACATACAATGTTTTTGTACAGTGAAGGAGTATTATGAAAATATATGTATACCTGTCTTTTAATATATATATATATATATATATATATATATATTGGCCTTGTATGGCCAGTATGGGCCCAATATATGTGTTGTGATGTGTATGTGTATACATGTATACCTAAGTGTCCCAAGGTTGTGTGGATATATATTTTTATATATATATTATATCCTTATATAATCCCCAGGTTGTGTAATGTGTGTGTGTGTGTGTGTGTGTGTGTGTATCAGCCTGGTTATTATGCTCTCCACCACCTTACATGGGTGTGGGTGTGGGTGTGTGTGTGGTGCCATGGTGTATCTGGGGGGATGCTCTCATTTACACCTTGGACAGGAATTCCTTTGATTGCTTTGTCTGTACAGATCCTGAGCCTCAAGGGGTTATGTGTATTATTGTCAGTCTGTAAAAGTGGCATACTACTCAGACAACATGGTTCCCAGCAGCAACCTAGGAGTCCAAGATGCATCGAGACATCCTCCCCATGCTGTTCCAGAACCATTTTGGTGGTGTTTCCATCAATTTCTGACCTTTTCCTATGAACCAGGCACCCTCCGCTCTTCAGAGCATGGGGTGCCTGGTTTAATGCTCGGGTTCTCCCATTGACTTCCATTATACTCGGATGCTCAGGAGAGCACCCGAGCATCCTGATATGTTCAGCCAGAGCACCCGAGCTCTTTGGTACTACTCAGCACCATAATGATTTAGGATGCTGTGAGCTTCTGCCTGACCTTACTGTACCCATAGCATTACGCGAGTACAGTGCAGTAAACTCGCGATCTGGCACAAACTTACAGCATAAGTATTTCCATGCTGTGATTTTAGGTCAGAGGAGCAGTGCTCGGTCCAGGAAATGCAGCTGTTACATGCAGCGTTTGTTTCCAGCAAAGAACACACTCATGTGAGACTGACCAAAAACTAACGTGGTAAATTCATCTTGTGCAGACTCCATAAACCATTGGGGAAAGTTTCCATGAATTTGCACAGACTTCTTCAATACCCTATTCCAGTGTTCCTCAACTCCAGTCCTCAGGGCCCACCTACTGGTAATCATGATTTGAGAATATCCCACAGAATACCTACTCCCGCTGTCTTCCAACATTTTGTTAATGATATTTTTAGTCATCTTATCATTTGTGGCGATATACCTAGATGATATTTTAATTTACTCGTCTGATCTGAAGACACACGAGGTACATGTCAGACAGGTGCTGCAGGTCCTACGGACGAATAAATGATATGCGAAAATTGAAAAGTGTGTTTTCGCCGTTCAGGAGATACAGTTCCTGGGATATCTATTATCTGCTTCAGGTTTCTGTATGGATCCTAGGAAAGTCCAGGGAATTTTAGATTGGGATCTTCCTGAGAACCTTAAAGCACTGCAATAATTCTTGGGTTTCGCAAATTTCTATAGAAAATTCATTAAAAATGATTCTGTGATTGTCAAACCCCTTACTGACATGACTAGGAAGAGGACTGAATTTTCTATGTGGTCTGACGCCGCCAAAATGGCATTTTCCTCTCTAAAAGAGAGGTTTACCTCGGCACCTGTACTAATCCAACCTGATGTCTCCCAGCCTTTTATTGTTGAAGTAGATGCGTCAGAGGTGGGAGTGGAGGTTGTACTGTCTCAGGGTCCGTCTCCTGGCAATTGGCGTCCTTGCGCTTTCTTTTCTAAAAAACTATCTGCAGCGGAGAAGAACTATGATATTGGAAATAGGGAACTATTAGCTATTAAACTAGCGTTTGAAGAATGGCGTCACTTTTTAGAGGTGGCAATCCACCCTGTCACGGTGATTACGGACCACAAAAACCTTCTGTACCTCGAATCAACTAAGCGTCTCACCCCTAGACAAGGTAGGTGGTCTCAATTTTTTTTACCAGGTTTAACTTTTTCATCACCTATCGTCCTGGGGCAAAAAATACCAAGGCAAACGCATTATCTCGTAGTTTCCCTGGAGGAGGTAATGTGGGTGATCCGGTACCCAGTCTACAAAGAGGAGTGGTTGTCTCTGCTGTACACTCTGTTCTGGAGGGGAAGGTGTTAAAGGCCCAGGGGGACGCCCCGGACTCTTGTCCCTCAGAGAAATTGTTTGTACCGTTAAACCTGCGTCTTGAATTATTAAAGGAACATCCTAATTCGGCACTTGCTGGGCACCCGAGTAGTAAAGCAACCTTGGAGCTATTGTCTCGTTGTTTTTGGTGGCCAAAGTTGCGTTAGGATGTAATGGATTTTGTGTCTACTTGTTCTACTTGTGCATGCGCTAAAGTCTCTCATACACGTCCTACAGGGTCTTTATTGCCACTTGTCATTCCCAATAGGCCATGGACACATCTGTCAATGGATTTCATCACTGACCTACCTATGTCTGCGGGTAAAACTTGGTAGTAGTGGACAGGTTGAGCAAAATGGTACACTTTATTGCGTTACCCGCACTACCTAATGCGAAGACTCTTGCTCAGGTATTCATCACGGGGTCCCTTCTGATGTTTTTTCGGATTGGGGAACCCAGTTTATTTCTAAGTTTTGGAAAGCTTTTTGTTCCCGTTTGGGGGTACAGTTGTCCTTTTCCTCAGCTTTCCATCCTCAGTCGAATGGACAGACTGAGCGTACCAACCAAAACCTTGAGACATACCTAAGGTGTTTTGTGTCTGAATACCAAGAGGTGTTTCAAATATCCAAAATTGTTGATTCTCGTCGGGTCCGCCGCTCTCTACAATATCTGGTGCATTACGGTCCCGAGGAAAGAATGTGGGTTCCAGCATCAGAGGTAAACGCCAACAGGTTAGTTCGGGCTTTTCATGCCTCTCATCCTGGGAGACCTGGTCCTGAGTGTCCGGAGGCCCCTTGTGGAAAGGGGGGTACTGTCACAAGGGTGTGAAGGGCCACGTCTGACTTCGTTATACCCAGGGTCAGGAAGTCGCAGCGGGTGGCTGCGCGCTCTGTGTCTAAAGATCGCTCTGTTACTTAATGGTAGCTTTCTGGGTTTGCCTTGCAATCCTTTTTGTCTCACTCAGGGATCCATAGCTTCTTCTCCTCAGCTGTTTCTTGTCCGACACTCCCAACCTCTTTATATTCCCCTCTCCCACTTCTCTGGTTGCCAGATATAGAGCTTCCTGCCTGGACTTCTGTACTGACCCACTGGAGCTGTGTAGCTGTTATTCCTGGTTGTCGTACCAGAGCATTAACCTCCAGATCCCTGTTGGTCTCTTGTTGTCCGCTGTTGTCGCCCACCTGGGATTATATGTTTCGTCAGTATTGTCTGTCCTCTCCCTGGTGTTCCCCTTTAGTGTTAGTGGTGCGGACTAGTGTTCCCACTGCCCTATTCACTACTTAGGAAAGCCAGGGTTTAGGCACGTGATCGGCGTACAGGTGGAAAACCAGTCTAGGGACGTCAAGGGAGTCAGGTGCCAACCTCAAGGTGAGTTAGAGGTCACCATCTTTTCCTCTCCCTTGGACAGGGGCTTCCCTTTTCCCTCCCTTTGCGTCAAGTATGTGATCGGCACGCCGGTCGTGATAATACCTGTGGTAAGTCCTGGTGCACTGACACTAATTATATCACCTGCTCAATACTAAGGAAATCCTGAAAACATGGCTGGCTGGCGGGCCCTGAGGACCGGAGTTGAAGAACCCTGCCCTAGACAATGAGGGATGTTGCTATTAAATACCCCAGAACACCAGGAGTGTTTTTATCTGTTCCACTACCCTGGGCCAACAGGGAAGTTGGAATTAAGCCCTTTATTAATATAGGCCACTAGGTACAGTTGGATGCGAAAGTTTGGGCAACCTTGTTAATCGTCATGATTTTCCTGTATAAATCGTTGGTCGTTGCAATAAAAAATGTCAGTTAAATATATCATATAGGAGACACACACAGTGATATTTGATAAGTGAAATGAAGTTTATTAATTTACAGAAAGTGTGCTATAATTGTTTAAACAAAATTAGGCAGGTGCATAAATTTGGGCACTGTTGTCATTTTATTGATTCCAAAACCTTTAGAACTAATTATTGGAACTCAAATTGGCTTGGTAAACTCAGTGACCCCTGACCTACATACACAGGTGAATCCAATTATGAGAGAATATTTAAGGGGGTCAATTTTTAAGTTTCCCTCCTCTTTTAATTTTCTCTGAAGAGTAGCAACATGGGGGTCTCAAAACAACTCTCAAATGACCTGAAGACAAAGATTGTTCACCGTCATGGTTTAGGGGAAGGATACAGAAAGCTGTCTCTGAGATTTCAGCTGTCTGTTTCCACAGTTAGGAACATATTGAGGAAATGGAAGACCACAGGCTCAGTTCAAGTTAAGGCTCGAAGTGGCAGACCAAGAAAAATCTCAGCTAGACAGAAGCGACAAATGGTGAGAACAGTGAGAGTCAACCCACAGACCAGCACCAAAGACCTACAACATCATCTTGCTGCAGATGGAGTCACTGTGCATCGTTCAACCATTCGGCACACTTTACACAAGGAGATGCTGTATGCGAGAGTGATGCAGAGGAAGCCTTTTCTCCGCCTGAGGTGTGCTAAAGCAGATTTGGAAAAGCCAGCTTCATTTTGGAATAAGGTGCTGTGGACTGATGAAACTAAAATTTAGTTATTTGGCCATAAAAAGGGGTGTTATGCATGGAGGAAAAAGAACACAGCACTCCAAGAAAAACACCTGCTACCTACAGTAAAATATGGTGGTAGTTCCATCATGCTGTGGGGCTGTGTGGCCAGTGCAGGGACTGGGAATCTTGTCAAAGTTGAGGGACACACAGATTCTGGAGACCAATGTCCAGGAATCAGTGACAAAGCTGAAGCTGCGCCGGGGCTGGATCTTTCAACAAGACAACGACCCTAAACACTGCTCAAAATCCACTAAGGCATTTATGCAGAGGAACAAGTACAACGTTCTGGAATGGCCATCTCAGTCCCCAGACCTAAATATAATTGAAAATCTGTGGTGTGACTTAAAGAGAGCTGTCCATGCTCGGAAGCTATCAAACCTGAATGAACTAAAGATGTTTTGTAAAGAGGAATGGTCCAAAATACCTTCAACCAGAATTCAGACTTTCATTGGAACCTACAGGAAGCGTTTAGAGGCTGTAGTTTCTGCAAAAGAAGGGACTACTAAATATTGATTTCATTTCATTTTTGTGGTGCCCAAATTTATGCACCTGCCTAATTTTGTTTAAACAATTATATCACACTTTTTGTAAATCCAATAAACTTAATTTCACTTCTCAAATATCACTGTGTGTGTCTCCTATATGATATATTTAACTGACATTTTCTATCGTAACAACCAACGATTTATACAGGAAAATCATGATGATTAACAAGGTTGCCCAAACTTTTGCATCCCACTGTATGTATTGGTACTTTCCCCTTTAAATACCCTAGACCACCAGGAATATTAGGCTAGGGTTTCATGGAGACTTGTGGCCATGCAATATAAAATCATGTCCCGCTGCTAAAATCACAACTAGTGCCAGCATAGGTGGTGGCGCTGAAATAAAGCAGGTTTCAATTTCACTGTCACGCTATGATAACTTTCAACATCGTTGGCCGTCATGTAGCAGCCTGAAAATGCGATCTTATGCCGTGTGGCTACAAGTTGCTGTGTAGCCCTAGCCATAACCCTTCCAAAGCCCTAGACCACTAATGAACTTAGTATTAACCCCTTTATTTCCCTAGACCACCAAAGAATTTGGTATTACCCCTTTTATTGTCCTACCACTAGGGATGATATCATTAACCTCATCACTAATCTAAACCATCAGAGATGGTGACATCTACTCCTTCACTGTCCTAACACAATAGCGATCTTGGCCCCTCTCAAGATATATTTTGGAATTGACCTGAACAGAATTGTGCATATGTTCCAGTGAAGAAAAACTCAAAATGATGGGTTCATACTAACTGGTGGATTATGCAGAAGGTTTACTAAAATATGAGGAGTGGGTGAAATTGTTGATAGATTTTTTCAATCATGTTTGATATTGGACCAGGCAATCTGCAGGAGTTCCAAACATATTAGACTGGTTCAGACTGTGTGGTACATTTGGTAAATCTTTCTAGACATGTTAGGCACTTTTAACTTTACACTGCTTATTGGTCGGCTTAATTTGGGCCAAAATATTGGTGTGATTTTGGAGCACATTGCCAAATTTTAAGTCACCCACCTCCCTGCTAAGCCAACCCCCCTTTTCCTCTAGGTCTTACCAACTTTGTCTAATAAGGTGCAAAATCTCAGCAGCTTTATTCTTCCAGTGAATTCCATGAACATACCTTCTGAAGTTCCCATTTTTCCTCAGGTAGAACAGTCGTCCCTCTGCCTTTGTAATTACATTTCTTAAGGAGAACCTGCCCTTTACCAGCTCTGAGACACAGCTCCTTTTGGATGTTATGTCGAATTTCATGATTTAGTGTATATTCGAAGTACTAAAAGAGCAAAAGTAGAGAAAAAGAAATATGGATATTAAGCTGGTTTCCCAGTAAAAGCAACGGAACTATCAAACGTGTTGTCCAAAATTCAAAAAAAGGGTCTGCGCCCCCCCACTCCTAGAACAGCGCCACTCTCTTCCATAGACAGTCTCTTGTCCTGCAGCTAAGCTCCACTCTCCACATTAAAGAAGTTGGCCACTCTGTTAAAACTATAAAGAAACTAGGGAGATATTACACTTACTAATATATCTTCTTAAGCAGATCTGCCTGGTTTTCCTGCTATTGGTAGCCACGCCCCCTCCTGTCCTGCCGTCACCACGCCCCCTCCTGTCCTGCCTTCGCCACGCCCCCTCCTGTCCTGCCTTCGCCACGCCCCCTCCTGTCCTGCCCTCGCCACGCCCCCTCCTGTCCTACCCTCGCCACGCCCCCTCCTGTCCTGCCCTCGCCACGCCCCCTCCTGTCCTGCCCTCGCCACGCCCCCTCCTGTCCTGCTCTCGCCACGCCCCCTCCTGTCCTGCTCTCGCCACGCCCCCTCCTGTCCTGCTCTCGCCACGCCCCCTCCTGTCCTGCTCTCGCCACGCCCCCTCCTGTCCTGCTCTCGCCACGCCCCATCCTGTCCTGCTCTCGCCACGCCCCCTCCTGTCCTGCTCTCGCCACGCCCCCTCCTGTCCTGCTCTCGCCACGCCCCCTCCTGTCCAGCTTCCTTCACTCTGTATATGGTGATATGTGACCCCCACCACTGCATACAGAGATCCGTGACCCCCTGTACACTGTATACAGTGATCCGTGCTAACAGTATCCCATGAGTGCCGCCGGAGGTCCGCTCCGGTCCCATTCACTTTAATGGAGACAGGTCGGAGATGCGGCCGCAGCACGGCAAGCATGCTGAGAGGCGGCCGGACAACAAAACAACGTGCTGGGCATCAGTGAATGTGAATGGGGCCAGAGCGGACTTCCGATGGCACTCGTGGGCTAGCGTTAGAACGGATCCATCAGGGGAACAGCCTGACGGACCCTGCTAACGCTAGTGTGAAAGTAGCCTTAGTCGTGTGATGATAGACAGGAGGCACAGTTAAAATGACGTAAATACATAGTTTGCAACTTTTTAAAGCAACTTTTCAGAAACAAGGGAAATGATAAATCTGCCCCTCTATTCATTCTGTTCATAGCTTAAATCCAATGGTGCAACTAGAAATGACTAGGCCCTACAGAAAGTTTATGAACAGGGCCCCCTCCCTCCCCCCCAGTAACATATGTATGATACATTAGCATCATATTCCTGTGTGCTGCCGGGACTGGGGCGGACTTCCTATTGCTATGTCTGTACGGCAGTTATCCACTGATGACTGAGTTATTGATATTATCTGAGGGGCTCTTGTCTCTATGGAAACACAGGTGGGTGGGGATGTCATGTGACTGCTCCTCTGACCATGCTTGCTGCAATGCATGCTGGGATTTTTGCTTTCACTTTACAGCTGCTCCTCCCACACAGCCGGTCTAAGGAGCTCCTCCAGGGAGGCCTGTCATGGTGAACAACTTTTTGGGGGGGGCAGGGTGGGGGTGAGGTTAGGGATTGTCCATCCCCCTATTGGACAGATCTGCAAAGATAAGCATTCTTACCTGCTTCTGGGTGCTGGCTCCCCGCTACTTCTCTCTCCGGCCTCTGCTGCACTCCCAGGAGGTAAACGTCAATTTTCACGCTGCTGCAGCCAATTGCTGACTACAGTGGTGACCTGCCTAGTTTGAATAGTTGTTTTCGTGGAAGCGCTGGGTGTCAGACCCCTCCAATTGTCTGATGTTGGTGACCTATGCTAAGGACAGACCTACAATATCTGAAACCAAGGAGGTCCCTCTAAACAGCAGAGCTTCTCCGGCCTGCACCTCTTACTACTCCCCCTGTCCCCTTGATTAATAGAGTCAAGCAACTTGGCTAAAGGTGTAGAGCAGAGTAGCTTTAGTGCTCTGAAGGGCCTATGTATCTTAACCCCTTAAGGACTCAGGGCTTACCGGTACGTCCTAAGTTTAAATTTACATTGCGGCGGGGGTTAATTGTGACAGGATGCCGGCTGAAATCATTCAGCGGGCATCCTGTCACAAGGCCGGGGGGGAAGGGGGGGTCCTGGTCAATTCAGACCTGCGGTTTGCGGCTGCGATTGGGCGGTGCCATCGGGTCCCCATGTCATTTTCTCCAAATAAAGTAAAAAAAAAAAAATTGGTAAAAAATAGGGAAGGGGGAAAGTATACATATTTGGTATCGCTACTTCGTATCGACCGGCTCTATAAACATATCACATGACCTAACCCCTCAGATGAACACCGTAAAAAAAAAAAAAAGTGCTAAATAAACCATTTTTTTGTAACCTTACATCCCAAAAAGTACAACAGCAGGCGATCAAAAAGTACCAATCTAACCCGCAAAAAATGAGCCCCTACCTGAGACAATTGGCCAAAAAATAAAAAAACTATGGCTCAGAATATGGAGACACTAAAACATCATTTTTTTGGTTTTAAAAAAGCTGTTATTGTATAAAACTTACATAAATAAAAAAAGTATACATATTTGGTATTGCCGTGTTCGTATCGGCCAGCTCTATAAAAATTTCACATGACCTAACCCCTCAGATAAACACCGTAAAAAATAAAAAATAAAAACTGTGCTAAATAAACCATTTTTTGTCACCTTACATCACAAAAAGTGTAATAGCAAGCGATCAAAAAGTCACACGCACCCCAAAATAGTGCCAATAAAACCGTCATCTCATCCCGCAAAAATAATACCCTACCCAAGGTAATCGCCAAAAAACTGAAAAAATTATGGCTCTCAGACTATGGAAACACTAAAACATAATTTTTTTTGCTTCAAAAAAGAAGTCAATGTTTAAAACTTACATAAATGAAAAAAAAGTATACATATTAGGTATCGCCGCATCCGTGAAAACCTGGTCTATTAAAATATCACATGATCTAACCTGTCAGATGAATGTTGTAAATAACAAAAAATAAAAACGGTGCCAAAACAGCTATTTCTTGTTACCTTGCCTCACAAAAAGTGTAATATAGAGTATAAAATCATATGTACCCTAAACTAGTACCAACAATTCTGCTACCCTATCCTGTAGTTTCTAAAATGGGGCCACTTTTTTGGAGTTTCTACTCTAGGGGTGCATCAGGGGGGCTTCAAATGGGACACGGTGTAAAAAAAAACAATCCAGCAAAATCTGCCTTCCAAAAACCGTATGGCATTCCTTTCCTTCTGCGCCCTGCCGTGTGCCCGTACAGCAGTTTACGACCACATATGGGGTGTTTCTGTAAACGACAGAATCAGGGCCATAAATATTGAGTTTGCTTTGGCTGTTAACCCTTCCTTTGTAACTGGAAAAAAATCTGCCAAAAAAGTGACATTTTGAAATTGTATCCCTATTTTCCATTAATTCTTGTGGAACACCTAAAGGGTTAACAAAGTTTGTAAAATCAGTTTTGAATACCTTGAGGGGTGTATAGAATGGGGTCATTTTTGGGTGGTTTCTATTATGTAAGCCTCGCAAAGTGACTTCAGACCCGAACTGGTCCCTAAAGATGTTATTTTTGAAAATTTCTGAAAAATTTCAAGATTTGCTTCTAAACTTCTAAGCCTTGTACCATCCCCAAAAAATTAAATATCATTCCCAAAATGATCCAAACATGAAGTAGACATATGGGGAATGTAAAGTAATAACAATTTTTGGAGGTATTACTATGTATTATAGAGGTAGAGAAATGGAAACTTGAAAATTTGAATTTTTTTTAACATTTTTGGTAAATTTGGTATTTTTTTATAAATAAAAATTATTTTTATTTTTTTACTTCATTTTACCAATGTCATGAAGTACAATATGAGACGAAAAAAACTATCTCAGAATGGCCTGAATAAGGCCTCATGCACACAACCGTTTTTTTTTTTTTAAGGTCCGCAAAAACGGGGTCCGTTTTTTCGTCCGTGGGTCTTCCTTGATTTTTGGAGGATCCACGGACATGAAAAATGAAAAAAAAATCTAAGTCAAGTTTGCCATTGAAATGATAGGAAAAAACGGACACGGATCACGGACATGGATCACGGACGCGGATGACAATCTTGTGTGCATCCGTGATTTTTCACGGACCCATGGACTTGAATGGGTCCGTGAACCGTTGGCCGTGAAAAAAATAGGACAGGTCATATTTTTTTCACGGCCAGGAAACACGGATCACGGATGCGGCTGCAAAACGGTGCACTT
The DNA here is from genome assembly GCF_014858855.1 of Bufo gargarizans. Taxonomy (NCBI): domain Eukaryota; kingdom Metazoa; phylum Chordata; class Amphibia; order Anura; family Bufonidae; genus Bufo; species Bufo gargarizans. The sequence goes on along the minus strand of NC_058087.1, from coordinate 14,563,262 downwards.
TCCGATTTTTCCACTGACCCATTGAAAGGCAATGGGTCCGCGAAAAAAAAGGGAAAACGGCACAACGGCATGAGGCCTAAGTCAAGGTATTTTAAAGTTATCAGCACTTAAAGTGACACTGGTCAGATTTGCAAAAAATGGCCTGGTCCTTAAAGTATAAGTGTCATCTTTTTTTTTTTTTGGGGTGTATTGGATTGTGGTGATTAATATCTCCTTGGTGGCCCTATTTCAACTTTTCACTGTGTATTCAATTACCCCTTAATTCCACAGTTTTGTTCCCTCTACTGACTATTTTTACCTGTGCTTAAAATCAGGTTGCTATGCAGGTCCGTCCTCTGTGTTGAAGGACTGGGAAGCAGAAGCACGCAGCCTGCAAGGTCAGATTACAGACAGCCAGGGACTGTAGGTAAATGATTAAAGCCAGGTCCTTCCCAGCAGCTGATAACAGTGCCTGGGCTGCGTGCACTTCTCCCTGTCCCTGCGCTTGGCAGACGCTCCCTCACTCAGCAGAGCTGGAGAATGCAGAGTTGAAGCAGCACAGACCAGGGAAGGGAGATCTGCCGTCTGCTCAGTGTATAAATGAAAGCAACATGTGGTAAGAGGACCTCTTTGTGCTGCAGGAGATTAACCCTTTAGGGGGGAGGGCTCTGGTTACTGACACTTTTGGGGGGCTATTGTTACTGGCTAGTGAGGGCAGACGGGATTAGCCTCAGGGTGAGGGCAGTGGCGGCCATCTTAACTGAATAGTGAAATTGTAGTTTTATGCAGACTGGTTGCTAAGGGCAAATTCTTATTAAAATATGGGGTAAGGCTACTTTCACACTAGAGTTCAGAGCGGATCCGTCTGAGACGGATCCGCTCATATAATGCAGACGGTGGCTCAGTTCAGAACGGATCCGTCTGCATTATATTGTAAAAAAAATTCTAAGTGTGAAAGTAGCCTGAACCGATCCGTGCAGACTTTTACATTTAAAGTCAATGGGGGACGGATCCGTTTGAAGATTGAGCCATAGTGTGTCATCTTCAAACGGATCCGTCCCCATTGACTTACATTGTAAGTCTGGACGGATCCGCACGGCCAGGCGGACACCCGAACGTGTCCGCCTGCTGAGCGGAGCGGAGGCTGAACGCTGCCAGACTGATGCATTCTGAGCGGATCCGCGTCCACTCAGAATGCATTAGTGCTGGATGGATGCATTCGGGGCCGCTTGTGAGCCCCTTCAAACGGAGCTCACAAGCGGACACCCGAACGCTAGTGTGAAAGTAGCTTAAGTCAGTCTAATAGTAACTGATTCTGGAATATCATGTTATTAGTAACTACATATATGAAAATTGAAATTAGGGTCTAAGTGTGACAGTTATCCTTTAAGGTGAAATAGGGCTGAGTCCTTAAGGGGTTAATCAGAGGACATTTTTAGGCGAAATCCTCTGAAATGTGTCCTGTTGGAGCCTAGAAAAATTTTAATTTAGGCCACGGGAGTACGTTGTTCCAATGTCGTTTGTCACTGTGTGTAGCAGAGGGAACGCAGCTAAACCGCAAACCAATGCTGCACTACCCAAATGCACTATATAGAAAGTATATAATTGGTATATAACACCCCTGCTTCAATCATTTTTTTTGGGGGGGGCAACTGGTAAATCACACCAGTAGAAGTTATTTGTTCCAATAGCGTTTGTCCCTCTGTATAGCTGCAGTATCGCAGCAGAACCGCACACAACTGCTGCACAATACAAATGCACTATAATATACTTTCTATGTTATAAAGTATATTATAAGTATATCACACCCCTCAGTATGTCACACCTATCGATAGCGCACCTATACCAGTCCTTAAAATGACTTTTGTGCCCCTATTAGCTAGAGTTTGTTGTCCCTAACAGCCTTTCCCTGCTCCACAAAGCAACCTCTCCCTACACTGGAAAAAGACTGAATCTAAAATGGCGGTCAGATCAGGTTAATTTATCGGGTAGAGGGTGTGTCCAGGTGCTAATACGTCTCAATTGGTTGTCCTGTACCACCTGATGGATCTGTCATGGGTCAAAGTTCTTCACAATGTAAAAGAATATGGCGCCGGCGGACAATGCTATATGTTCGCCCGTTCGGCAAAACACGAACGAGTAAAGTTCACTGCGAAACGACCGCCGGGTGAACCGCAAGGCCATCTCTATTGGGGACTGATGGAAGGTGGTCTGATGATTTTTTTTTTTATAGGAAAACAGTCTATTAATTCATTTTTTCTTATTAGATTACTCGATTAATCGTAAAAAAAATCGTTTGCTGCAGCCCTAGCGCCGATCAATGAGCAAATGGCGATACACACACCCGCAGCACCGCCCACACCAGCGCCGGCAAGCAAGTCGGAGCGCCGCCATTTCAGTCAGTCACATCACTATAAGCTATATAGAGAGGAAGAGCGCCGCCATTTCAGTCAGTCACAAGCACTATCAGCCATATAGAGAGGACCCTCTGTCAGCAGTCTGACCTACCAGTCGCTACCAGCAGTCTCAGGACCAGCAGTCAGTGCCAGTCGTACAGCCACGGCCACCAGTCACAGTGCCAGCAGTGTCAGCCACCAGCCACAGCCACCAGTCAGTGCCAGGCATCTCAACCATCAGTCAGTGCCACCAGCCACTAGTCAGTGCCAGTAGTCTCAGCTACAGCCACCAGTCAGTGCCAACAGTCTCAGCCGCAGCCAGCAGTCTCAGCCACAGCTACCAGTCAGTTCTAGCAATCTCAGCCACCAGCCGCAGTCAGCAGTCTCAGCCGCCAGTCTTAACAACCAGTCAGTGCCAGCAGTCTCAGCCACAGTCACCAGTCAGTGACAGCAATCTCAGCCACCAGTCAGTGACAGCAATCTCAGCTACAGCCAGCAGTCTGAGACACTAGTCAGTGCGAGCAGTCAGAGACACTAGTCAGTGCCATCACCTGTTGCCAGAGTCAGAAAGAATATGTCCAAAAAATGTTGTCTATAAAGAAATTTTATAGAAAAATTTCAAGAGGTAAAAAAATTGTATATTGCAGATTGTTACAAAGTTTTACACAAAAGCTATAATAATTATACTTACTGTATTGTGATATATACATTTCTATTTTAATTTTATTATTATTTTACTTTTGACTTATTGACAAAATATTTTTGACAAAAAAATAAATAAAACAAGAAATACAATGTGGTCAAATTACCTTGCTAGACTGTTCCTACTGTTATAAAGGAAAATAATACAATCTACAGAACACCGATGGGTTTGGGTATCGAACATGCCGATTTTTCTCACGCGCGTGCAAAACGCATTACAATGTTTTGCACTTTCGTTGAAAAATAGCGCATGTTCACGCAACGCACCTGCACCTTTTCCCGCAACGCCCATGTGAAAGGGGCCTAAGGGTTATATAGCATCATAAATCAATATAATGCTGAGTCAGTGTTTGGAAGTCAGGACAGGTGCTGCCGCATACTCACGCTGCGAGTCCGATGCATGGAACTAGCTTGTCTGAAAGGGGCCTTAAGGAAATTCATCTCCTATACACAGGAAAGAGGATAAGTGTCTGATTGGCAGAGGGGCCCCTGCTAAGGCGGCACAGGGCCTGTGACCCCGTTTGAAAAGGCGGCACAGATGCATGCACGTCCGAAGCTCCATTCAACCCTATAGGGCTGCTAGAAATAGATGAATACTGTGGCGAAACCAACCTTGCCACGGTGTTTTGGAGGGGGCTGTTTGCCAGCCTCCTGCCCTGGGATTATGGTCCCTTAAGTTATTGGGTTGCCTTACTTGCTTGGATTTTACTATTCCCATGGTGAGAACAATGGATGAAGCACATGGTGAGAACAATAGATAGCGGCCATTTTAACTCAGACCACTGCTTGACCCTCAACACAGAGCCTTGTCTCATTATTGGGGGGATTCCCTGTATGCTGTTAGAGATTGATTGATTGCCAGGAGTGTAAGCTGATTGTATGCTTTTCCTGTTCGTCTGCTGGCAGCTATTCGTGAGGTTCCAGTTTGGAGTGCTATTTTGTATCCAGTTCGGGAGTTTGGTGTTCTGCAGCAGCTGTGCCTGTCTCTCAGAAAGGGGCATATCGCCTAAACGGATTTTAACCCCTTGTCTGCTGAAACGGTCCGTTACAATTGGTGGCAAGCAGCGGGATCGTTCCTACAGCCAGAAGGACAGCTACAGGAGACACAATTTCTTTGGATTTTACAACGTAAGGGCAACGCATGTCTCAGTACAGCGACCCTAAAAGCACCAGGATGGAACCAGATACTCTGTTAAGGAATTTGACCGAATGATGTGGTTGCGGCTGAACTTCTTCGTACCCAATCCAGCTGAGAAATCCGTGAAGTTTGTGAGGAGTCTAGTGTTCAAGACCCTACTATACCGGGCAGAAGGTGACGGTCAGCTGCCACGTTGGGTGGACCTCCATCGGAAGTTACAGTTGCGGGACAGAGGGAGCCCAGTCTCCATTCCCCAGCGGCAGTGTGAATTGCAGAGAATTGGGAGCCCAGTCTCCATTCCCCAGCTGCAGTGTGAAGTGCAGGGAGAGGAGAGCAGCGTCCTCCCTCCCCAGCGGCAGGCTGAGTTACAGGGGGCAGAGGTAGTTGTTCCTGCCCCCAGCAACAGAGTGATATGCCGGGAAGGCAGTGTGAAATGCAGGGAGAGGAGAGCAGCGTCCTCCCTCCCCAGCGGCAGGCTGAGTTACAGGGGGCAGAAGTAGTTGTTCCTGCCCCCCAGCAGCAGGGTGATATGCCGGGAAGGCAGTGTGAAATGCAGGGAGAGGAGAGCAACGTCCTCCCTCCCCAGCGGCAGGCTGAGTTACAGGGGGCAGAGGTAGTTGTTCCTGCCCCCCAGCAGCAGCATGATTTTTTGGGAATTGGGAGCCCAGTCTCCATTCCCCAGCGGCCGTGTGATGTACAGGGAATTGGGAGCCTAGTCTTCATTCCCCAGCGGCAGGCGGAGTTACAGGGGGCAGAGACAGTCGGTCCTGTCCCCCAGCGGCAGAGTGTCCAGCAGGGAATAGAGAACCCAGTCTCCTTTCCCCAGCAGCAGGACACCGTATTGGGAGCAGAGACAGTCGGTCTCCCCCTCCAACAACCAGGCTCCAACCAGGCTTCTTCCACTGGTAACGCTGGCACCAGGGCAGAGTACCGCTGATACCTGCCCACAAAGCAACCTCCACTCCAAGCCAGGGAGCAACACAGAGACCGGGAGTACCAGCTACCAATATAATCTTGGTGGATTCACTGGACAGAGACAGGCTACTAAAGTCAACAGGTCCAGTATTGGGTTCTGGGTGGGCTGCCAGACTAACTCAGGTACCGACCGGCGTGAGGTCAGGTATCTGGTTAGTCTTCCCTGGGGGGGGGAGATGTGTGGCGAAACCAACCTCGCCACTGTGTTTTGGAGGGGGCTGTTTGCCAGCCTCCTGCCCTGGGATTATGGTCCCTTAAGTTATTGGGTCTTAAGGCACTTGGGACTGAGCCCTCTGTCCCTGGATTGCATCATTTGCCTTACTTGCTTGGATTTTACTATTCCCATGGTGAGAACAATGGATGAAGCACATGGTGAGAACAATAGATAGCGGCCATTTTAACTCACAGACCACTGCTTGACCCTCAACACGGAGCCTTGTCTCGTTATTGGGGGGATTCCCTGTATGCTGTTAGAGACTGATTGCCAGGAGTGCAAGCTGATTGTATGCTTTTCCTGTTCGTCTGCTGGCAGCTATTCGCGAGGTTCCAGTTTGGAGTGCTATTTTGTATCCAGTTCGGGAGTTTGGTGTTCTGCAGCAGCTGTGCCTGTCTCTCAGAAAGGGGCATATCGCCTAAACGGATTTTAACCCCTTGTCTGCTGAAACGGTCCGTTACAATTTACAAATGCTTGGCAATGTCTAGCAGCCCCATAGAGAAGAATGTAGCATGCGGAACTGCCGCTCCATTAAAGTGGGGTCCTTCTAACCAGCGGATTGCTTCAAGGTTTAAGAATGTGAAGACAACCAATACCTTATAATTTTCATTCCAAGACCCATGCTGAGCAGGCCAAGGCTCCTCCAGAAAGCCTGGAGTGCTGCACCTCGGCAGTAATGTGAAGAAAACAGAGACTACCCCGTAGTTATAGAAGTTACCGGCAGTGCAGCCAAACCCTTACCCGACAGATGATCGCTTTATAAAACGCTCTATGCTCTCTTACACGGACCGAGCTTGGGCCCGGATACAAGATGTGTGTTTTAGGGTTCATGCACACAACGTGTGCTGCCCAGGCCTGTGCTGCAGACCGCAATGCAAGGGCACCGACCGTGTGCCCACCGTCTGGGAACGCACACCTATTCACTTGAATAGGATCCGTGATCCGCATCCAATGGTCTGCACCGCAAAAAAGTAGTGCATGCAAGTGAGCGGGTCTGCATCTGTAATACAGTGCCCGTATTTTGTGGACCCGCTGTTTGCAGGCCGCAACGGCCGTACGCATGAGCCCTTAAAGGGAACATGCTGCCATAAAAATGCAGTGCAGCCTGCAGGCGGCATGTTGTGGAGCAGGAGGAGCTGAGCAGATTGATATATAGTTTAATAGGAAAAGATTTTGTATTACTTGTCATTAAAATCTCTGCTCTTTTTAGACTTAGGAGTCATGTGGACGGTCACCTCAGAGATTGACGCTTAGTTATGCAGGGTTAGCTGTCAATCACTGCCTGGCACCGCCCATAGGACGCCTAAGCATGAAAAGAGCAGAGGTTTCTATGAATAAATTATAGTTATACTGAATCTTTGCCCATAAAACTATACAATCTGCTCAGCTCCTCCTGCTCTATAACATCACAATTGGTTCACCTCGCACGCAGACTGAGCTGCATTTTCACGATGACCCATACCCTTTGAAAACGGAAGGTTGCTTCATTGAAGCACAATAAAGAATAGGATGATGCTTTACATCAGGGGTGCACAACCTGCGGCCCAAGGGCCACATGCGGCCCATGATATAATTCTGTTTGGCCCCCAATCATCTGGTGACAGACCTGTATGTCTATGTCTTTCATATGCATTTTCATGTAATTTCCTAGATGGGAATCCTGGAGATGAAACCAGACATTTATAGTATATACTATATGTACAATATGCCATAAATACAGTATTTCTGTCACGGATGTAGTAGGGGAGAACACCAAAAGACAACAAGACGGAAGGGAAAAAACACTAGGCCTCTGTCATGGTCTTACCTTCGTTTGACATGTGCTGGCGGCCATCTTGGTTTCTGGGTTTCTTGTAGCCTCCCACCCTGCGGCTTCTCCTTCCCACTGGGAGGAGCTGGATGCCCAGCTCATATATATAGAAGGTCTGTGGCTTCAGTTCCTTGCTTGGTCCTCCTGTGTTCACATGCTTCTAAGACTGCTGCTGCTTCTGGTTCCTGATCCTGGCCTCGTCTGACTACCCCGTTGGTTCCTGATCCTGGCTTCGTCTGACTACCCCGTTGGTTCCTGATCCTGGCTTCGTCTGACTACCCCGTTGGTTCCTGATCCTGGCTTCGTCTGACCACCCTCCTGGTTCCTGACCTCTGTCTACGCAAGACCCTGCTTCGGTTTAGCCATCCGTTTGGACTTTTGCTACGGCTTGATTTCCAATAAAGCCTTCCTATTTCCACTCATCTCTGTTGTACGTCTGGTTCATGGTTCCATGACATTAGGACCAAGCCATGAATTCTGACGGTACAGGGCCATCCTCGCTACCTACGCTGGTTGCCAGACTTGATCAGCAGGATCACCTGTTGGGTCGGTTCGCTGTGGCGTTGCAAACCCTGCTTGAACGCACGGCTCATTTCGCTTCCGTTGCCAAAGGGTCGGTTGTCGCTCCTGGGCCCGCTCCTACTGCCGCCCCGGTTGTTGCGCCAGAGTCTACCCCGACACCTGTTGCTGCGCCTGCGGTGTCTCGGGGTATGACCGGTTCTGCCCCCCTTCCACAGCGCTTTGGGGGAGAGCCAACTCAGTGCCGAGGTTTCCTTAACCAGGTGGGCATTTATTTCGAGTTGCTGCCACATGCCTTTCCTACTGAGAGATCAAAGGTGGGCTTCTTGATCTCGCTGCTCTCGGACAAGGCCTTGGCCTGGGCCAGCCCTTTATGGGAGAACAACAATCCGGTGGTTGCCGAGTTTTCCGGTTTTGTTGCTTCTCTTCGGAAGGTATTCGATGTGCCGGCTCGTGCTGCCTCTGCTGCGAAGCTCCTTATGTCCATCAGACAGGGTTCACGATCCGTAGCTGAATACGCCATTGAGTTTCGTACCCTGGCAGCAGAGGTGGGCTGGAATAATGAGGCTCTGGTCGCTGCTTTCTCTCATGGTCTCTCGGATGCCTTGAAGGATGAGGTTGCAGCTAAGGACCTACCAGTGGAGCTCGAGTCTCTTATTTCTTTCCTGATTTTGATTGACACCAGACTCAGGGAGAGACCTTCCTTTAAGGAGAGCCTGCGGAGGTCTCCTAACAGATTGGCGCCTACGTTTGCTGTCCCACCCGTACCTCCCTCTCCTCCCACTCCTCCTGGGGATGAATTGTCTGGGGGTGAACCCATGCAGCGGGGGTTTGCTCGCCTGTCCGAGGGGGAGAGGGCACTCCGGAGACGCGAGGGCCGATGCATGTACTGTGGTCTCGGTGGGCATTTTCGGTTGGCATGTCCGAACCGTCCGGGAGAACGCTCGCACCTGAGGTCCTGTCGGGGGCAGATCTTGGGTGGAGTCTCCTCGTCCCCGGTTTCCAGTGTTGACAAACCACTGATCACGGTTGTCCTCTCCTGGGTCGGGGGCTCGGTGACGACCCAGGCGTTGGTGGACTCTGGTGCTGGTGGTTTGTTCATTGATAGAGTGTTCGTTGCCGCCAATTCCATTCCTCTGCAGCCTCGAGGTTCCCCACTGGCTCTTGAGGCAATAGACGGCAGACCCCTTCTGCCGCCACACGTGACTCATGAGACCCTTCCAGTGGGGATAGCCATTGGTGCCGTTCACAGAGAGTCGGTCTGTCTCCAGGTTATTTCGTCTCCACACTACTCGGTGGTCTTGGGGTACCCCTGGCTCCAGAAGCATAATCCGACTTTCGATTGGAGATCGGTCGAGATCCTCTCGTGGTCACCTCAGTGTGGGGCTAGTTGCATCCATGGGCCTGTCAAGTTGCTGTGTACTTCCTCGGACTCTCTGTTGCCTCCTGAATACGAAGAGTACCGGGATGTATTCGATAAGGTGCGCGCGGTTGCCCTACCTCCGCACCGCCCATACGATTGTGCCATAAAGTTACAATCCGGTGCCGTTCCTCCTCGTGGCAAAGTCTATCCACTGTCGGTAGCGGAGAATGAGGCCATGGAGGAGTACGTGAGGGAGGCGCTTTCACGCGGACACATTCGCAAATCCTCGTCCCCGGCAGGGGCTGGATTTTTCTTTGTGAAAAAGAAGGGCGGTGAGTTGAGGCCTTGCATCGATTACAGGGGTCTCAATCGCATCACGATCAAGAACGCTTACCCGATACCCTTGATTTCCGAGCTGTTCGATCGCCTCAAAGGGGCCACGGTCTTTACCAAACTCGACCTGAGGGCGGCATATAACCTGGTAAGGATCAAGGTGGGCGATGAGTGGAAGACCGCGTTTAACACCAGGACCGGTCATTATGAATCCTTGGTTATGCCCTTTGGGTTGTGCAATGCGCCCGCAGTCTTCCAGGAATTCATCAACGATGTTTTCCGTGACCTGTTGCAGCAGTGTGTGGTGGTCTATTTGGATGACATCTTGGTATATTCTGAATCCATGGAGGCCCACATTATGGATGTCAGACGAGTGTTGCAACGGTTACGAGAGAACAGGCTGTTCGGTAAGCTTGAGAAATGCGAATTTCACCGATCCCAGGTAACCTTCTTAGGTTACATCATTTCCGCTGAGGGGTTCTCCATGGATCCTGAGAAGGTTTCGGCTGTCTTACAGTGGCCCCAGCCCAGTGGTCTCCGTGCCCTGCAGCGCTTTTTGGGCTTCGCCAATTATTATCGGAAGTTCATCAGGGACTTTTCCATGCTAGCCAAGCCTCTCACGGATCTGACCAGGAAGGGCAGTAATTTCCAGGTCTGGCCGCTCGAGGCCATCCGAGCTTTTGAGGCTCTAAAGTCCGCCTTTGTGTCGGCTCCGATTCTGTCGCATCCCAACCCTGGGTTGCCCTTTGTCCTCGAGGTGGACGCGTCTGAGACGGGAGTAGGCGCCCTTCTGTCTCAGCGTAGAACACCAGAGGGTCCTCTGCTTCCCTGTGGGTTTTACTCCCGGAAACTGTCTTCCGCGGAGTGCAACTATCAGATTGGTGACAGGGAGTTATTGGCCATCGTGCAGGCCCTTAAAGAATGGAGGCACTTGCTCGAGGGCTCGGTGGTTCCGGTTCTCATCCTGACGGACCACAAGAATCTGACCTACCTTTCTGAGGCCAAGAGATTGTCACCACGTCAGGCCAGATGGGCTCTGTTCTTGTCACGTTTTAATTACGTGGTCTCCTACCTACCCGGTTCCAAGAACATCAGAGCGGATGCCTTATCACGGCAGTACTCCGAGCTGTCCGGGGAGGAGTCGATTCCGACTTCGGTCATACCTCCGAATCAGATCCTGGCCGCCATTCGCACCAGCCTGACCTCTCCCCTGGGTGAGCAGATTTTGGCGGCTCAATCTGGTGCTCCCTCTGGGAGACCCAACGGCAGGTGTTTTGTGCCTGAGGAGTTGCGCACTCGGTTGTTGCGAACCTACCATAACTCCAAGGCCGCGGGGCATCCTGGAAAGAACCAGCTGTCCTGGGCTGTTTCACGTCTGTTCTGGTGGCCTTCTCTACGTTCCGACATCGCCGCATATGTAGCGGCATGCTCCGTTTGTGCCCAGAGTAAGTCCCCTCGGCACCTTCCGTTGGGCCTTTTGCAACCCATAGCCACCGGGGAGCGCCCATGGTCACACCTGGGGATAGATTTCATTGTGGACCTCCCTGCATCCCGAGGCCATACGGTCATTCTCATGATTGTGGACCGGTTTTCCAAAATGTGCCACTGTGTTCCTCTCAAGAAGTTACCCTCTGCACAAGAGTTGTCCAATGGGGCCGCAGAACGATCTAATCAGGCCTTGGAGCAATTCCTTCGTTGCTATGTCTCCGATCACCAAGACAATTGGGTTGACCTCCTGCCTTGGGCTGAGTTTGCCAGGAACACGGCGGTGAACTCTTCCTCTGGGACGTCTCCCTTCATGGCCAATTATGGGTTCCAACCTGCCGTGTTACCGGAGGTATTCTCTCCCCAGGATACTCCGGCTGTGGAGGATCACCTTTCCGTCCTACGTGCTTCTTGGGTACAGATCCAGAGGTCCCTTGAGGTCTCTGCGCAGCGCCAGAGACTCCAGGCTGATCGCAGACGAGCGCCCGCTCCTTCCTACCAGGTCGGAGACCGTGTATGGTTGTCCACCCGCAAACTCAACCTTCGAGTGCCCACTCCCAAGCTGGCGCCTCGCTTTGTTGGTCCCTTCCGAGTGCTTCGCAGGGTAAACCCGGTAGCCTATGCCCTTGCGCTTCCTCCTGGCATGCGGATCTCCAACGTGTTTCATGTCTCCCTGTTGAAGCCGTTGGTGTGTAATCGTTTCACTTCCTCGGTTCCTCGGCCCCGTCCGGTCCAAGTGGGCAATCATGAGGAATATGAGGTGAACAATATCCTGGACTCACGCCTGGTCCGCGGTCGGTTGCAGTTTTTGGTCCATTGGCGTGGTTATGGTCCAGAGGAGCGTTCCTGGGTTCCCTCCGCAGATGTCCATGCTCCTGCTTTGCTCCGAGCCTTCCACGCACGCTTCCCTCAGAAACCGTTCCTTACTCCGCGGAGGAGGGGCCCTTGAGGGGGAGGTACTGTCATGGTCTTACCTTCGTTTGACATGTGCTGGCGGCCATCTTGGTTTCTGGGTTTCTTGTAGCCTCCCACCCTGCGGCTTCTCCTTCCCACTGGGAGGAGCTGGATGCCCAGCTCATATATATAGAAGGTCTGTGGCTTCAGTTCCTTGCTTGGTCCTCCTGTGTTCACATGCTTCTAAGACTGCTGCTGCTTCTGGTTCCTGATCCTGGCCTCGTCTGACTACCCCGTTGGTTCCTGATCCTGGCTTCGTCTGACTACCCCGTTGGTTCCTGATCCTGGCTTCGTCTGACTACCCCGTTGGTTCCTGATCCTGGCTTCGTCTGACCACCCTCCTGGTTCCTGACCTCTGTCTACGCAAGACCCTGCTTCGGTTTAGCCATCCGTTTGGACTTTTGCTACGGCTTGATTTCCAATAAAGCCTTCCTATTTCCACTCATCTCTGTTGTACGTCTGGTTCATGGTTCCATGACAGCCTCACCGCTAGGGAAGGAAAAGGGTCACCACCACCTATAAAACCCTGCTCCTGGCCCTAACTCCTATTCGTATGGGCACCTCTCGATGATAGAGATGCCCATACACAGGAGCCTAGAAAACCCTGGTGGCCCTCGGATGCCCTAGACTTAATGACAGGGCAGAGACAACCCGCTCCTTCCCTGGTGAAGGACCCAGCATCTCACTGAGGCCTAGTAAACAACAGGGGGTGGAATACAAAACACAACAAGCGGAACACTTAACTTCTAAGGATGATGGATGATCAGGACTTCAACTAGAACCACACTCCAGCTCTTCCTACACCAAATGAAGCTATCCAGAGCAAGGAGTGATGGGTGAAGTCAAACTAAATAGGGGAGGTAAAAGTCACATGATCCACGCCTGAACAGGAGGTGTGGACATACAAGCAACACAGACAAAGTGAAACCAAAAGAGGCTGTCAGATCACTAATGAGCAGATAATCTTTCAGACCTTCTCAAACCTGTCACCGGTGTGACAATTTCAGTTGGTAATACCCCTTTAACTTTTATTTTCAGCTCCTGGAATTCCTTCAGTCTGACAATGTGGCCCTCAACATAAAAGGTTGTGCAGCCCTGCTTTACATATAATAAGGAATGTTATCTGAATAATTGTATTATATTGGATTACCTGATTAATTAACAGATTGAAATTAAAAACTCAATAAAAACTATTGAAACAGAAAAACTGTATACTGGATGTTTCCCCATAACCACACGGATAGTACATACTATTGATCCAATCTACATGGTAACACATGCGGAATGCGCCACCAGCTGCCTCTCCGGACAAGTCCGTTGTAGAAACTACTTGCATTCCTCATGTAATAACAATGCTGGAGCATCTATTCTTATGACTTTATGTTGTGTCATTCTATTCTTCTACTATTTCTACTAGAAGTTTATGAATGAATTGCCTGCAGCTTGCAGTAAAGATACAGATGGGTGTTACCAGTTGGGGGGTGTCCCTGCACAGTCTGACAACAGCAGCCTACTGCAGTAAGAAGAGGGGGCGTGCCATGTGAGCCCTTCTCTCTCCTCGTTCTAGTCATCGGCGGGGTTCTCCACGCTCTGTCTCCCTCCGTTCAAAACATTTTCTCAAAGTATGGTGCTACTTACTTTAAGATCTGGACATACCAATAATTTTCATTATACGGATGATCTTCATATTAACTAGAAGCAAATTTGCACGATGACATAGTGAAAAGAATGAAGGAAAACTGCTATTTTACCTGTTTACCCCTCTGCCAGTGGCAGGTGTCCAGGATAGGAGGTTTGTCTTTATGAGAGTCATCTGCTCCAGCATCCAAACACCACTGCTTGCCGACACTTTGTATCTGCAGAAAGAAGGCAATTCCGGACTTTTAGACCATGTACCATCATTAAATGCCTGACTGCATCCCTCTCCACAACACCAGATAAAGATTATACTTCCACCTTACCTACAATAATGTGGACATTGGCAATTAGAACTTTCTTTAAAAAAAATCCGCCACAGAGCCCCCGCAGCTCAGTGGCCACCAGAATATTATTAACTACCTCCCAACCGCCTAACGCACGGATGCGTCCGGGAGGCGGTAGATTCATTCCTCCTGAACGCATCCGTGCATCATCTCGCGAGACGAGATCTATAATAGTATTAGTGTCACCTTAGTTCGCCCTCCACTGATCGGTCGCCCACACGTGCGTTCACCCACGCTCGCCCCGCCGCAGTGACCAAAAATTTTTTGGGGGGGATCACTGCACAATCACTTTACAAGCGCTGCGGCGATAAAAAAAAATCAGTTTTGATATTTTTTATCAACCGCAGCGGCCTCCGGTACTTCGCTAGCCTCCCATTTGTAAGACAGGCTTGCTTTTTTTCTTGGGTAGTCTCAGGGAATACCCCTAAATTTAGTAGCCCAAATGTCAACCAAGGGGTATTCTTCTGAAGAGGCCTACAGGCTACTGACCCAGTCGGATGAGGAATGGGAACCCTCATCTGATGAATCTATCGAGTCAGAATATGAACCTGTAGAAAGCAGTGGCAGTCTGACTCAAAGTTCGGACGAGGAGGTTGAGGTCCCTGATAGCACCAGGTGTACCCGGCCCCGTGTCGCTAGACCACAGGTTCAAGGGCAGCAGAGTGGGGCTGGCACTGTCGGATTACGTGGTGAGGCATACACCAGCAGCGCAGCCCATCCTGGACCTAGTACCAGCACTGCCGTACAACATGGTGAAGTGGCGAGCACCAGAAGGGCAGTTGAAGCTGGTACGGTGGCACATGCAGTAGTTACCCCGTCGCAGCCACCGCACAGACAGGCCCGTAGAGCCCCTAGAATCCCTGAGGTGCTGGCAAACCCTGACTGGCAGTCCCCAACTTCAGCCGCACCTGTAGTTCCCCCTTTCACCGCCCAGTCTGGAGTTCGGGTTGAGACAGCTCAAATCGGTTCGGCCCTGGGATTTTTTGAGCTGTTCTTGACTGCGGAGCTCTTGGACATAGTTGTGGCAGAAAAAAATCGGTATGCCACTCAATTTATATCCGCCAACCCGGGAAGCTTTTATGCCCAGCCTTTCCGGTGGAAACCAGTCCAAGTTTCCGAAATTAAAATTTTTCTGGGCCTTCTCCTCAACATGGGTCTAACCAAAAAGCATGAATTGCGATCATATTGGTCCACGAACCCAAATCATAACATGCCCATGTTCTTTGCTGCTATGTCCAGGACACGATTTGAGACCATCCTGCGTTTCCTGCACTTTAGCGACAAAACCACCTCCCGTCCCAGAGGCCACCCAGCTTTTGACCGGCTCCACAAAATTCGGCCCCTCATAGACCACTTCAACCAGAGATTTGTATACCCCTGAGCAAAACATCTGCGTAGACGAGTCCCTAATACATTTTACCGGACGCCTTGGCTTCAAACAATACATCCCGAGCAAGAGCGCCCGGTATGGGGTCAAATTGTATAAGCTCTGTGTCATGGTCTTACCTCCTTGCGGTTCTCCTTCGTTTGACATGTGCTGGCGGCCATCTTGGTTTCTGGGTTTCTTGTAGCCTCCCACCCTGCGGCTCCCCCTTCCCACTGGGAGGAGCTGGATGCCTAGCTCATATATATAGGAGGTCTGTGGCTTCAGTTCCCTGCTTGGTCCTCCTGTGCTCACATGCTTCTAAGACTGCTGCTGCTTCTGGTTCCTGATCCTGGCTTCGTCTGACTACCCTGCTGATTCCTGATCCTGGCTTCGTCTGACTACCCTGTTGGTTCCTGATCCTGGCTTCATCTGACTACCCTTCTGGTTCCTGATCTCTGGTTTCGCAAGACCCTGCTTCGGTTTAGCCATCCGTTTGGACTTTTGCCTTACAGCTTTATTTTCAATAAAGCCTTCTTATTTCCACTCATCTCTTGTTGTACGTCTGGTTCATGGTTCCATGACATTAGGACCAAGCCATGAATTCTGACGGTACAGGGCCATCCTCGCTACCTACGCTGGTTGCCAGACTTGATCAGCAGGATCACCTGTTGGGTCGGTTCGCTGTGGCGTTGCAAACCCTGCTTGAACGCACGGCTCATTTAGCTTCCGTTGCCGATGGGTCGGTTGTCGCTCCTGGGCCCGCTCCTACTGCCGCTCCGGTTGTTGAGCCAGAGTCTACCCCGACACCTGTTGCTGCGCCTGCGGTGTTTCGGGGTATGACCGGTTCTGCCCCCCTTCCACAGCGCTTTGGGGGAGAGCCAACTCAGTGCCGAGGTTTCCTTAACCAGGTGGGCATTTACTTCGAGTTGCTGCCACATGCCTTTCCTACTGAGAGATCAAAGGTGGGCTTCTTGATCTCGCTGCTCTCGGACAAGGCCTTGGCCTGGGCCAGCCCTTCATGGGAGAACAACAATCCGGTGGTTGCCGAGTTTTCCGGTTTTGTTGCTTCTCTTCGGAAGGTATTCGATGTGCCGGCTCGTGCTGCCTCTGCTGCGAAGCTCCTTATGTCCATCAGACAGGGTTCACGATCCGTAGCTGAATACGCCATTGAGTTTCGTACCCTGGCAGCAGAGGTGGGCTGGAATAATGAGGCTCTGGTCGCTGCTTTCTCTCATGGTCTCTCGGATGCCTTGAAGGATGAGGTTGCAGCTAAGGACCTACCTGTGGAGCTCGAGTCTCTTATTTCTTTCCTGATTTTGATTGACACCAGACTCAGGGAGAGACCTTCCTTTCAGGAGAGCCTGCGGAGGCCTTCTAACAGATTGGCGCCTACGTTTGCTGTCCCACCCGTGCCTCCCTCTCCTCCCACGCCTCCTGGGGATGACTTGTCTGGGGGTGAACCCATGCAGCTGGGGTTTGCTCGCCTGTCCGAGGGGGAGAGGGTACTCCGGAGACGCGAGGGCCGATGCATGTACTGTGGTCTCGGTGGGCATTTTCGGTTGGCATGCCCGAACCGTCCGGGAAACGCTCGCACCTGAGATCCTGTCGGGGGCAGATCTTGGGTGGAGTCTCCTCGTCCCCGGTTTCCCGTGTTGACAAACCACTGATTACTGTTGTCCTCTCCTGGGTCGGGGGCTCGGTGACGACCCAGGCGTTGGTGGACTCTGGTGCTGGTGGTTTGTTCATTGATAGTGTGTTTGCTGCCGCCAATTCCATTCCTCTGCAGCCTCGAGGTTCCCCACTGGCTCTTGAGGCGATAGACGGCAGACCCCTTCTGCCGCCACACGTGACTCATGAGACCCTTCCAGTGGGGATGGCCATTGGTGCCGTTCACAGAGAGTCGGTCTCTCTCCAGGTTATTTCGTCTCCACACTACTCGGTGGTCTTGGGGTACCCCTGGCTCCAGAAGCATAATCCGACTTTCGATTGGAAATCGGCCGAGATCCTCTCGTGGTCACCGCAGTGTGGGGCTAGTTGCATCCATGGGCCTGTCAAGTTGCTGTGTACTTCCTCGGACTCTCTGTTGCCTCCTGAATACGAGGAGTACCGGGATGTATTCGATAAGGTGCGTGCGGTTGCCCTACCTCCGCACCGCCCATACGATTGTGCCATAGAGTTACAATCTGGTGCCGTTCCTCCTCGTGGCAAAGTCTATCCACTGTCGGTAGCGGAGAATGAGGCCATGGAGGAGTACGTGAGGGAGGCGCTTTCACGCGGACACATTCGCAAATCCTCGTCCCCGGCAGGGGCTGGATTTTTCTTTGTGAAAAAGAAGGGCGGTGAGTTGAGGCCTTGCATCGATTACAGGGGTCTCAATCGCATCACGATCAAGAACGCTTACCCGATACCCTTGATTTCCGAGCTGTTCGATCGCCTCAAAGGGGCCACGGTCTTTACCAAACTCGACCTGAGGGCGGCATATAACCTGGTAAGGATCAAGGCGGGCGATGAGTGGAAGACCGCGTTTAACACCAGGACCGGTCATTATGAATCCTTGGTTATGCCCTTTGGGTTGTGCAATGTGCCCGCAGTCTTCCAGGAATTCATCAACGATGTTTTCCGTGACCTGTTGCAGCAGTGTGTGGTGGTCTATTTGGATGACATCTTGGTATATTCTGAATCCATGGAGGCCCACATTCTGGATGTCAGACGAGTGTTGCAACGGTTACGAGAGAACAAGCTGTTCGGTAAGCTTGAGAAATGCGAATTTCACCGATCCCAGGTAACCTTCTTAGGTTACATCATTTCCGCTGAGGGGTTCTCCATGGATCCTGAGAAGGTTTCGGCTGTCTTACAGTGGCCCCAGCCCAGTGGTCTTCGTGCCCTGCAGCGCTTTTTGGGCTTCGCCAATTATTATCGGAAGTTCATCAGGGACTTTTCCATGCTAGCCAAGCCTCTCACGGATCTGACCAGGAAGGGCAGTAATCCCCAGGTCTGGCCGCCCGAGGCCATCCGAGCTTTTGAGGCTCTAAAGTCCGCCTTTGTGTCGGCTCCGATTCTGTCGCATCCCAACCCTGGGTTGCCGTTTGTCCTCGAGGTGGACGCGTCTGAGACGGAAGTAGGCGCCCTCCTGTCTCAGCGTAGAACACCAGAGGGTCCTCTGCTTCCTTGTGGGTTTTACTCCCGGAAACTGTCTTCCGCGGAGTGCAACTATCAGATTGGTGACAGGGAGTTATTGGCCATCGTGCAGGCCCTTAAAGAATGGAGGCACTTGCTCGAGGGCTCGGTGGTTCCGGTTCTCATCCTGACGGACCACAAGAATCTGACCTACCTCTCTGAGGCCAAGAGATTGACACCACGTCAGGCCAGATGGGCTCTGTTCTTGTCACGTTTTAATTACGTGGTCTCCTACCTACCCGGTTCCAAGAACATCAGAGCGGATGCCTTATCACGGCAGTACTCCGAGCTGTCCGGGGAGGAGTCGATTCCGACTTCGGTCATACCTCCGAATCAGATTCTGGCCGCCATTCGCACCAGCCTGACCTCTCCCCTGGGTGAGCAGATTTTGGCGGCTCAATCTGGTGCTCCCTCTGGGAGACCCAACGGCAGGTGTTTTGTGCCTGAGGAGTTGCGCACTCGGTTGTTGCGAACCTACCATAACTCCAAGGCCGCGGGGCATCCTGGAAAGAATCAGCTGTCCTGGGCTGTTTCACGTCTGTTCTGGTGGCCTTCTCTACGTTCCGACATCGCCGCATATGTAGCGGCATGCTCCGTTTGTGCCCAGAGTAAGTCCCCTCGGCACCTTCCGTTGGGCCTTTTGCAACCCATAGCCACCGGGGAGCGTCCATGGTCACACCTGGGGATGGATTTCATTGTGGACCTCCCTGCATCCCGAGGCCATACAGTCATTCTCATGATAGTGGATCGGTTTTCCAAAATGTGCCACTGTGCACCTCTCAAGAAGTTACCCTCTGCACAAGAGTTGGCCTCGATTTTTGCCAGGGAGGTCTTCCGGTTGCACGGTTTGCCCAAGGAGATTGTGTCGGATCAGGGGAGTCAGTTTGTGTCCAGGTTCTGGCGCGCCTTTTGCTCCCAGTTGGGGATTCATCTCTCTTTCTCATCGGCCTACCACCCTCAGTCCAATGGGGCCGCAGAACGATCCAATCAGGCCTTGGAGCAATTCCTTCGTTGCTATGTCTCCGATCACCAAGACAATTGGGTTGACCTCCTGCCTTGGGCTGAGTTTGCCAGGAACACGGCGGTGAACTCTTCCTCTGGGACGTCTCCCTTCATGGCCAATTATGGGTTCCAACCTGCCGTGTTACCGGAGGTATTCTCTCCCCAGGATATTCCGGCTGTGGAGGATCACCTTTCCGTCCTATGTGCTTCTTGGGTACAGATCCAGAGGTCCCTTGAGGTCTCTGCGCAGCGCCAGAGACTCCAGGCTGATCGCAGACGAGCGCCCGCTCCTTCCTACCAGGTCGGAGACCGCGTATGGTTGTCCACCCGCAACCTCAACCTTCGAGTGCCCACTCCCAAGCTGGCGCCTCGCTTTGTTGGTCCCTTCTGAGTGCTTCGCAGGGTAAACCCGGTAGCCTATGCCCTTGCGCTTCCTCCTGGCATGCGGATCTCCAACGTGTTTCATGTCTCCCTCTTGAAGCCACTGGTGTGTAATCGTTTCACTTCCTCGATTCCTCGGCCTCGTCCGGTCCAAGTGGGCAATCGTGAGGAGTATGAGGTGAGCAATATCCTGGACTCACGCCTGGTCCGCGGCCGGGTGCAGTTTTTGGTCCATTGGCGTGGTTATGGTCCAGAGGAGCGTTCCTGGGTTCCCTCCGCAGATGTCCATGCTCCTGCCTTGCTCCGAGCCTTCCACGCACGCTTCCCTCAGAAACCGTTCCTTACTCCGCGGAGGAGGGGCCCTTGAGGGGGAGGTACTGTCATGGTCTTACCTCCTTGCGGTTCTCCTTCGTTTGACATGTGCTGGCGGCCATCTTGGTTTCTGGGTTTCTTGTAGCCTCCCACCCTGCGGCTCCTCCTTCCCACTGGGAGGAGCTGGATGCCTAGCTCATATATATAGGAGGTCTGTGGCTTCAGTTCCCTGCTTGGTCCTCCTGTGCTCACATGCTTCTAAGACTGCTGCTGCTTCTGGTTCCTGATCCTGGCTTCGTCTGACTACCCTGCTGATTCCTGATCCTGGCTTCGTCTGACTACCCTGTTGGTTCCTGATCCTGGCTTCATCTGACTACCCTTCTGGTTCCTGATCTCTGGTTTCGCAAGACCCTGCTTCGGTTTAGCCATCCGTTTGGACTTTTGCCTTACAGCTTTATTTTCAATAAAGCCTTCTTATTTCCACTCATCTCTTGTTGTACGTCTGGTTCATGGTTCCATGACACTCTGTTAAAGGGCCACAGGCTATACCCACAAATTTCGGATCTATGAGGGAAAAGATCAGACCCTGGAGCCGGTCGGTTGCCCTGACTACCTGGGGAGCAGTGGGAAGACAGTCTGGGACTTGGTGTCACCCTTATTTGGCAAGGGGTACCATCTTTATGTGGACAATTTCTACACAAGTGTGGCCCTCTGGCATTTGTTTCTAGAACAGATTGGCTGCTGTGGCACCGCGCTAACTAGTCGCGCGGGCTTCCCCCAACTTCTCGTTACCACCCGTTTTGCAAGGGGGGAGAGGGCTGCCTTGTGTAACCAAGAACTGCTCGCGGTGAAATGGAGAGACAAGTGTGACGTTTACATGCTCTCCTCCATTCACGCAGACACGACAATCCAAATTGAGCGAGCAACCAGTGTCATTGAAAAGCCCCTCTCAGTCCACAACTATAACCTTCACATGGGAGGGGTGGACTTCAATGACCAGATGTTGGCTCCGTATTTAGTTTCCCGACGCACCAGACGCTGTTATAAGAAGGTGTCTGTATATTTAATTCAATTGGCTCTGTATAATAATTTTGTTCTCTACAGTAAGGCTGGGAGAACAGGATCCTTCCTCAATTTCAGGAAGAGATCATCGAGAACCTCCTGTATCCAGGAGGTTCCGTGGCCCCATCCACCAGTGTAGTTAGCTTTCTACACGAGCGACATTTCCCCAATGTCGTTGCTGGTACCTCAACCCAACCGTCACCCCGAAAAAGATGTTGTGTCTGTAGCAGGCGTGGATTAAGGCGTGACACCCGCTATTTCTGTCCTGACTGCCCTGACCACCCTGCCCTATGCTTAGGGGAGTGTTTCCGGAAGTACCACACACAGGTAAACTTAGCATAGGGATCACATCTCACCAGGACAGACACACAGGGCTATTAGGGCCCATTCACACACAGCTGCTGCAAACCTCTCCTTTCACCTGGGACAAAGTGCATAATGCACTTCGCCACATCTTTTGGCGATTTGCGCTTTGCACATTGTCCAATGGGGAAGGAGAGGTTTGTCCTATAAAGGTAAAAAAAAAAAAAAAAAAAAAAAAAATCACCAGTAAGCAAAAACGTTAAAATTCAGTTCCAAAAAGTTAAATAAAGTTTATATGTTCTGTTCAAAGGTTATTATAAAGTTAATAAAATTTATTGCGTTGCGGCCTGGTTTTTTATGTTTTACCTTCCAGGTAGACGAACCGATCGACTAGCTGCAGCACTGATGTGCATTCTGACAGAAGCATTGCGCTGCTGTCAGATTACACAAAAGTCGGTGTATGCGGCACTGCAAGATGAGATGTTCATATGCTTTGGCAAACACTTTGTATATAAAAAAATAAAATAAAAAAATCCCGGCAATGATTTATTCATCCACATCGATTGATGTGAATGGAGAAATCGGGTTTGCCAGGGCATACGAGCTAACCTGTATACTCAATATAAGGAGAATAGCAGAAACTCCTAATGCTGGCCATACATGTAATGGTTGCAGAGACCCTCAAATGCCAGGGCAGTACAAACACCCCACAAATGACCCAATTTTGGAAAGAAGACACCCCAAGGTATTCGCTGAGGGGCATATTGAGTCCATGAAAGATTGAAATTTTTGTCCCAAGTTAGCGGAAAGTGAGACTTTGTGAGAAAAAAAAAAAAAAAAAATCAATTTCCGCTAACATGCCAAAAAAAAAAAAAATTTCTATGAACTCGCCAGGCCCCTCATTGAATAACTTGGGGTGTCTTCTTTCCAAAATGGGGTCACATGTGGGGTATTTATACTGCCCTGGCATTTTAGGGGCAGTATAACTACCCCACAAGTGACCCTATTTTGGAAAGAAGACACCCCAAGGTATTCCGTGAGGGGCATGGCGAGTTCCTAGAATTTTTTTTTTTTTGTCACAAGTTAGCGGAAAATTATGATTTTTTTAATTTATTTTTTATTACAAAGTCTCATATTCCACTAACTTGTGACAAAAAATAAAAACTTCCATGAACTCACTATGCCAATCATGAAATACCTCGGGGTGTCTTCTTTCCAAAATGGGGTCACTTGTGGGGTAGTTATACTGCCCTGGCATTTTAGGGGCCCAAATGCGTATGAAGTAGTTTGCAATCAAAATCTGTAAAAAATGGCCTGTGAAATCCGAAAGGTGCTCTTTGGAATGTGGGCCCCTTTGCCCACCTAGGCTGCAAAAAAGTGTCACACATGTGGTATCGCTGTACTCAGGAGAAGTTGGGGAATGTGTTTTGGGGTGTCATTTTACATATACCCATGCTGGGTGATAGAAATATCTTGGTTAAATGCCAACTTTGTATAAAAAAATGGGAAAAGTTGTCTTTTGCCGAGATATTTCTCTCACCCAGCATGGGTATATGTAAAAAGACACCCCAAAACACATTGCCCTACTTCTTCTGAGTAAGGCGATACCACATGTGTGACACTTTTTTGCAGCCTAGGTGGGCAAAGAGGCCCACATTCCAAAGAGCACCTTTTGGATTTCACAGGCCATTTTTTACAGATTTTGATAGCAAACTACTTTGCACGCATTTGGGCCCCTAAAATGCCAGGGCAGTATAACTACCCCACAAGTGATCCCATTTTGGAAAGAATACACCCCAAGGTATTTCACGATGGGCATAGTGAGTTCATTGAAGTTTTTATTTTTTGTCACAAGTTAGTGGAATATGAGACTTTGTAAAAAAAAAATCATAATTTTCCGCTAACTTGTGACAAAAAATAAAAAGTTCTATGAACTCACTATGTCTACTTTCTGAAATTGGGTCATTTGTGGGGTTTTTCCACTGTCTGGGCATTGTAGAACCTCAGGAAACATGACAGGTGCTCAGAAAGTCAGAGCTGCTTCAAAAAGCGGAAATTCACATTTTTGTACCATAGTTTGTAAATGCTATAACTTTTACCCAAACCATTTCTTTTTTACCCAAACATTGTTTTTTATCAAAGACATGTAGAACAATAAATTTAGTGAAAAATTTATATACAACTGAAAGTGAAAAATGTCATTTTTTTGCAAAAATTTCGATTAATAACAAAAAAAGTAAAAATGTCAGCAGCAATGAAATACCACCAAATGAAAGCTCTATTAGTGAGAAGAAAAGGAGGTAAAATTCATTTGGGTGGTAAGTTGCATGACCGAGCAATAAACAGTGAAAGTAGTGTAGTGCAGAAGTGTAAAAAGTGGCCTGATCATTAAGGGTGTTTCAGCTAGGGGGGCTGAAGTGGTTAAAGGATATTTCACTTTTGCCACCATTACTGCAAATCATTTTGATTAAAACTCTAATGTTTTGTGTCTACAGCGCCTATGCAGTTTTGCGTTACTCTCTACCATCTGCCTCCTCTTTTTGGGACAGAATATTTGAAAAGTTCCTTTTTTTTTTTTTTTAGATACATTGGAGCAAATTCAACAAAACAAATTGCAAAAGTGTACATACTCTTTAAGTTTCACAATGTAGAGTTCAGCTTTAAAGTGCAGATTTGTCCCTATGAAACTGGCTGACATGTTACATGTGCACTGGGCAGCTGAAGGCATCTGTGTTGGTCCTATGTACATAAGTGCCTGCATTGCTGAGAAAAATTATGTTTAATATATGCATGTGCGCGCCTCTAGGAGCAACAGGGGCCTTGACATTTACAACTGGTTCAGTATACAGTTCTAATCACTACATTAACAACAGGAACATTTTATAACTGTTCTAAATACCTATTTTGGACTCTGTGCTTCCATAAAACTCAGATCTTAATGGAGTGAATGTCTGTTCAGCTCCTCTCCTCTGGTGTATAATGATTCCAGCTAGGGGATTTCCCACACAGACTGTGTGTGAGGCTGGCTGTGATTGATTAAGACTCCTGCTCAATGTGAGGCTGGCTGTGATTGGTAAAGACTCCTGGGCAGTAACAACAGTTTAACTCTATGCTTTCTGTTGTGTCTGCTTACCTTACATTTAAATAATTAAACTTAAAGGCATATTATCTTTTTCTGCTTCTGTGAACACATTATATAACTGTAACATGACATCCAAAAACATGAAGTCACAGTAAATAACTCTGCTTTTGTCTTTAACATATAAACATGTGAACTGTATTAACGTTATTGGCAGGTCTATCTGTATAAACATATAAGCTGTAATAGCAACCTATGACAGGTCTTAGCTGGCCAGCTACACTCCCACCAAATTTACCTAGAATTCTATGTTCTTAATGGTAGGACTTGAACATGAATTTGAGGAATTTTCCATCATGTTCTCAACTTCAAAGTGTCTTTTATCACTCTCAAGTAGAACAACTAGCTTCTGTATAGGACGTTCCAATTCCTTTTTTTGTCAAGCTTTGAGTCTCCTATTTGTAATAACACTCTTTTTACTAGTCTGTCTTTATCCTTTTAAACTTCTAGAACTTTGGCCAATTTCCATTGACTTCTAGGTAAATCTTCTTCTTTTCTTCTTTCACTAACACTATGTCACCAATTTGGACATTTCTTCTGGGTGTTTGCCATTTACTTTTTAGCATCAGATTGGCTAAGTACTATTTCCTCCATCTATTCCAAAACTGTTCTGATAGATATTGAACTCTTCACCATCTCCTTTTGGCATATAAATCCTCTTTGGTGAACTTGCCAGGTGGTGGCTGTATGTAATCAGACTTAAGGTGAAATAGATGGTTGGGAGTTAAAGGGTCCAAACTTGTTGGGTCGTTGATGTTATTAACTGTAAGTGGACGACTGTTAACAATAGACATTACTTCATAGAATAGGGTCCTAAGTGAAGCATCATCCATTCTTCCGGCGTTCTTTTTCAACACTGAACTTAACATATTTCTTACAGTTCTTATTTGTCTTTCCCAAACTCCTCCTGTATGGATTGCATGTGGAGCATTCATATGAAAATCACACTGTTTCTCTAACAAATATTCAGTTACCTTTTCCTTAAATCGATCTCTTTTAGAGCTTTCTTCAATTCATTCTTTGCTTCGATAAAATTAGATCCTTGGTCAGATCTAAGCTCTGACAGTACCTCTAATAGCTATAAAACATCTTAAGGCGTTGATAAATGCATCAGTTGACAAACAGTCCTGATCAAAAGTTTAAGACCACTTGAAAAAATGGCTAAAAATCATATTTAGCATGGCTGGATCTTAACAAGGTTCCAAGTAGAGCTTCAACATGCAACAAGAAGAAATGGGAGTGAGACAATACATTTTTTGAGCATTCAATTTATTGAAAACAACTGAAACAGGCTGTTTTTCAGCTGATCAAAAGTTTAGGACCACACCTCCAAAAAAAAGACTAACCCCCCCCCAAAACAAAAATCCAACTTCCAGTAATGAGTAGCTCCGCCGTTATTGTTTATCACTTCAAAAATTTGTTTCGGTATGCTTGATGCAAGCTTTTTCATGAGGTGAGTGGAAACATTTCTCCAAGTGGTGAAGACGGCTGCACGAAGGCCATCTACTGTCTGGAACTGTTGTCCATTTTTGTAAACTTCCCTTGCCATCCATCCCCAAAGGTTCTCAATAAGATTTAGATCAGGGGAACACGCAGGATTAGCCAAAAGAGTGCTGGTATTCTCCTGGAAGAAGTCCCTTGTCCTGCGGGCATTGTGTACTGTAGCGTTGTCCTGTTGAAAAACCCAGTCGTTACCACACAGACGAGGGCCCTCAGTCATGAGGAATGCTCTCTGCAACAACTGGACATCGCCGTTTGACACCCCTGCACTTCCTGAAGCTCCATTGTTCCACTGAAGGAAAAAGCACCCCAGACCATTATGGCGCCCCTTCCACTGTGGCGCGTAGAAGACATCTCAGGTGGGATCTGCTTGTCATGCCAGTAACGTTGGATAACATCAGGACCATCAAGGTTACATTTTTTCTCATCAGAATAAAACTTTCTTCCACCTTTGAATGTCCCATGTTTGGTGCTCTCTTGCAAAGTCCAAATAAGCAGTTCTGTGGCGTTCAAGGAGATGAGGTCTTTGAACACGTTTTTTGTTTTTGAAGCCCTTCAGTTTCAGATGCCGTTTGATGGTTATGGGGCTGCAGTCAGCACCAGTAAGGGCCTTATTTGGGTCGAGGAGTGTCCAGTGTCTTGACAGACAGCCAATTGGATCCTCCGGCTCAGTGCTGATGAAATTTTTTGGAGTCTTCCACTTGACTTTTTTGTTCCATAACCCTCAGGATCATTTAAGAAATTCCAAATGACTGTCTTACTGCGTCCCACCTTAGCAGCGATGGCACGCTGATAGAGACCCTGCTTATGAAGTTCAACAACCCGACCACATTCAAAAGGGAGAGTTTTTTTTTGCTTTTGCCATCACAACGTGTGACTACCTGACAGAAAATGACAATGAATCCACATCTTTGCACAAATTTGGCCTTTTAAAGGCATGTGGTCCTAAAATTTTGATCAGCTGAAAAACAACCTGTTTCAGTTTAATCGTTATTTTCAATTAATTAAATGCTCAAAAAATGTTTTGTCTCACTCTCATTTCTTCTTGTTGCATGTTGAAGCTCTACTTGGAACCTTGTTAAGATCCAGCCATGCTAAATATGATTTTTTGCCATTTTTCAAGTGGTCTTAAACTTTTGATCAGGACTGTATCTTCTAACATTTCCAGGTGAATCGCTCTGGAGCTAAGACATGTAATATTAGTCCATATCTCTTGTGCTCCTTGCGGTTCTGTTTTGTGATGAATGTGCCCAAACAATCAATTCTGCTATAAAGAAATGGTGGTGATGGGTTTACACTATCTGCCAGTAAATCTGCCATTCTCTGTTCTTCGGTAGGTCTATGTGCCTTTCTGCAGACTACACATTTACTTATATACTTTGCTATAACTTTGCTTCCTTTCACAATCCAGTAACTACCTTCTCTCAAACAGCAATCGAGTTTTTGGGTAGAATTGCTGGATGCTTCACTCTGCTAGGTAACAATGCATTTTCCAGTCTCCCTCCCACCTTCAGTATACTATCCTGCAGAATAAGATTAAGCTTGTACAGTGGGTGGTTGTTTGGAAGCCTTTTAGGTTCTTGACTAAGTCTCTTCAACTCTTCACTGTAGAATCTCTGTTGAATGAGTCTTATGACTGTTTCTTCAGCTTTTATTCTTTCCTCTACATTCAATGGTTCCTTCTTTCTGATTCACTTTGCCAAACGTTAAATTCGAGCTACTACGTTTATGACTGTATTCTATTTTGAACATCTGGCTAGTCTTTCAAGTATGTCATCTTGACACTTGGCAGCATTGCTCAATGTTTGTACAACTCTTACTTCTGGATCACCCATATACAATTCTGTGTAAACTTTGCTGGGCGTTATTATCTTTTCCCAAAGGAACTCTGGACCGGTGAATCAGTTAGAATTTTTCAATTCTGTTACATTCAGGCCTCTTGTAGCATCATCTGCTGGCTTATGCTTTGTGTCAATGTGATGACAATGTTCATTGAACTCTATTGGTGACAACGATATGGAATCTTCGAGCTTTGTTGTTTATGTATCCTAGGACAACTTGTGAGTCTGTCCAAAAATATTCTTCATCTATTTTCAATTCCAATTCTTCTCTCAGAAACTTGCTTACTGATGCTGAAACAACAGCTGCTGTCAGTTCAAGACTTGGTATTGTCTGAATACTGGTAGGTGCAACTCTGGCCTTCCCCATAACCAGTGCACAGTGTAGTTTTCCTTTTCCTATTACTCTGATGTCGGAGCACTGACCATAACCATAACTACTGGCATCTGAAAAGTGATGAAGTTCTATTTCCTTGTACTTTATGAAATCATGAGGTACAAAATATCTGGGTATCCAAACTTCTCTCAAGTTTTGCAAGTCTCTTATCCAACTCTCCCACCTTGGCCTCAAATTTTCAGGTATGGGTTCATCCCATCCTAACTTCTGTAAAAAATGATGTTACAGCAGCATCTCTAACGATCTCCTTTATCATAGTATTTCAAAGCATATGTGCAGACAGATAATGCAACGTTTCGGCTGTCCTCAGCCTTTGTCAAGCATACAATGTACAACCATTGATTATACATATAAATAGTAAAACACTTATACCACCCCCAACAATCAAATCCAATCAGCAGTGTGTGGGCAGATACCCATCCCCCAAACAGACATCCCATTGGGCAGAAATCACAATGCTTGTTTTGTATAGTATATTATTGCACCTTAGTTCTTACCTCCAAGGAGTAATCATGTCACGATACACGTTACTATTTATATGTGGAATCAATGCACATATGCTTTGAAATACTATGATAAAGGAGATCGTTGGAGATGCTGCTGTAACATCATTTTTTACTATTGTTCTGGGTCCACGTGGGATCCGTGGTATTGGATACAGCTGCTGGATTCCACATACAAGCTCTGGGATACCATTGTGTGCTGCTTCTACTCACCTTGATTTCCCATCCTAACTTCTGTCTGCATACATCTTGCAGCATTTCTCTTGCTTTAAGGATCACTGGGGCCAAGAATTCTAATGGATCAAATATAGAAGCCACTGCAGAAAGAATGGTACCTCTAGTTGCAACTTTCTCTTCAATAGATACTTCAAAGAAGAATTTGTAATTTCATCCCAATCCAAGTACGTTCTGAACTGGAAGATGATCATAATTGAGATCTAAATTTTTCATTGTTGATGCACGTTCAGAGTTATTGATGGATTCCAGTACCTCTCTGTTGTTTGAGATGAATTTGTGAAGGCGCAGGTTTCCTCTTGCACACAACTCTTGGCTTTATTTCACTAGTTTGATAGCAAATTCTGTGGACTCTAGACTTATAAGACCATCATCTACATAAAAGTTTTTCTTCCAAAAATTTGCTGCTGATAGACAAGCCTTTTCATTCTGATTGGCCAAATACTTCATACCATAATTGGCGCAACCTGGAGACGATGCTGCTCCAAACAAGTGTACTTTCATTCTGTCTTCTGCTCCCTCTGAATCTGTATCTCTGTCCTCCGACCATAGAAACCTCAGGGAGTCTCTATCTTCATTCTTCACATGAAACTGGTGGAACATCTTTTCAACGTCACACATGACCTCTACGGGATACTTTCTGAATCTACAGCGTACTCCAGGCAGAGCGTTTGTAAGATCTGGTCTTTTTAGTAGATGATCATTCAATGCAACACCATTGTACTTTGCTGAGCAATCAAATACTACTCTAATCTTATCTGGTTTCTTTGAGTGGTAGACACCTTGATGTGGGATGTACCACACTTCTCCTTTTTTAGGCTGATTATTAACTTTCTCTGCATATTCTTCCTCAAGGATGCCTTCCATGAATTTCAAATAATCATTCTTGAGTTTGGGATCTCTTCCCATCCTTTTCTTTAAACATTACAATCTTGCTAGGGCAAGATTTCTGTTATTTGGCAGACAAGGTCGATCTCTAAAAGATAAGGGCATTTCAAGATGACCTTGTTGATTCTGCTGAATACTTTCTTCTAGAGTGTTTACGAACTTTATGTCTTCTTGGGATACACTCTTTTCTTTAGAACTTATATCTGCAAAGTCGGATGCAAGGATCTTGATTACTTTTGCCGGACTTACAGGTAGTAACTCTTGGAAAGATATTCGATGACACAATCCAGTCACCTGTCTTGAGTTTGCAATCTGCTGTTTTCCTCCAACAACACCCCATCCTAGATCAGTTTGAACAGCGTAGGGTTCACCCTTGTCTCCTGTGATTACCTTTCGTGGTACCAAGGCTTCGGGACAATCATAACCTATCAGCAGTCCAACACCAAACTCCTTCAGCGGGGACATTTCATAAGATATCACAGATTCATTGGCTGTTTCACAGGTAGGTATGCGATCTCGATCTAGAGGTATATCGTCTTTTGTATAAGCTGAAGGTAGATCTAATGTGAAGTTTGAATGAAGTCCTCTAACTCTGTCCTCAGACCCTTTGACTGTTCACTATTGTGTCTCTTCCTGTCATTGTGGTGAGTTTGAGCTTCACTGGTTTTATAGCCACTTGTAATTTCTTGCAGATTTCTTGATCAATGAAGGTGGCATCACTCTGGGCATCCAGTAGCGCATAGGCGTATACCTTCTTGTTCCTCCTTTTAGGATTTGAAATGCACACTGGCACAACCATTGATGTGCCATTGCTTTCTCCTTCCCTTGCTCTGCAAGAGAAAACTGATACTTTCTTTTCTACCTCAGTATCTTTAGGTATTGAGGGTGTATCTTTGTTTGGACGTTCCTCATGTAGTGGTGTAGGATGGTGCCCTTTACAAACGCTGCATGTGGCCTTTTTCATACACTCCTTAGTAACATGGCCTTTCCTTAGACAACCAAAACACAGTTGGTTCTCAAGTACAAACCTTTTGTTTTTCATCTGGGGACATCTGCTTCAATTGTTAGCACCTGTGTATGGAGGGGTTCTCTCCACAGAACATACACTTGAAGGTAGTCTGATGATTTGTCGGTTCTGTCTCTCTACTGATCCCAGTAGTAACTTTGAACTTGCTTTCATAGATCTCTAGACCTTTAGTTGCTGCGTTGGTTGCAAAACTAGTTGCTCTTGTGCGTCCTATCTCTCTTGCAGGCCTTTTTTCTAACGATTTTAAGACGTAAGTGATGTTACTGGATTACATGCTATCCGTGCTTCCTCATTGACAAACTCAGAGAACTCTTTAAAACTTGGGAAGTTCTCACATAGCGATTCCATCTAGAAGCCACTTCTTCAGGTAGCTTAGTTAGCATCCTGTGATTTTCTAGATAGTCGTTCAGTACTTCCAGTCCTTGAACATGTGGGATGGCATTGCTGCTTGCAGGAAGTCACCATACTTTTGGAGTCTGAAGTGTTCTTTAGGACCTATTTTCTATTTTAGGCCAGTTAATCAGTTTTGCTCTAAGGGCTCTTTGTACTAAGAAAGGATGACCACATCTTGCATTCAATTTTTCCCAAGTTTGCTTGTAGGTTTCTTCGTCTTTTCTATAGAAGTTATCTTCAAGAGCTTCCTTGGCTTCTCCACCAACATATCTCTGAAGGTAGAATAACTTGTCAACTGGACTGAAGCAATGATGGTCAATGATCATTTCAAAGCTTGCCTTCCACTCTATGAACTTCAATACATCTCCTGAAAATACAGTGGGTTCCGGAATGGGAAGTCTAGCGAGGACTGTTCTCCATTGTTCTGTTGGGACAATAGTTGTAACATTCTCTTGGCCGTTGCAGTGACATCTAGGAATAGAATAATCCAGTTCTATTTTCTCACTTAGTTCTGAATTAGGGGAGTCTTTCCATTAGGGATAGAAGGTAAGTTCACACACCTTTTTCCTAACACTGGACTAGGTCTCTCTTTGTCTTTCTGAGCAGGGATGGAAGGATAATGACTTATTTCCTCATTAGGTGCTGGAGATTTCCTTCCATTCTCCTGTGTGAATGGAGGAAAGTAGGAGTCTGCTTCTTCACTTAGTACAGATTTGAACCTATGACTACTCTGCTCTATATCCTCTTCATGTACTCTCAGTCTGGCTTCTATGATCTTAACTTCTTTTTGCCTTTACAGACTTTTCAATTCAGCTTCCATATGATGGTGCTGTGCCTCCATTTCAGCTTCCATTTGATGGCGCTAGGCTTCCATTTGATGGCGCTGTGCCTCGATGGCAGCTTCCACCTCAATTTCTGCCCTCTTGACAGCAAGTTGTTTAGCTAATTCCTTTCTTTTGGCTGAAGTACTTGAGGACTCTGCTATGTGGCTGGCACTTCTGCTAGCGAAGAAAGTCCCACTTGAGATTGTGGTTCCCCCTAAGGACCTAGCATAGTCTCTCATAAAGAGCTTGTTCATTCTCCTTCTTGCTTTAACTTCATCACAGTTTTCTGCAGATGATAGTTCTCTCATAAGTTTTACTGAATCTTTAGTGACCGCAGTACATGTGTCCGTGTTCCTTACAATGTCCTGGGAAGGTGTCGTAAGCGACCGCAGGTTGACATATGCTGTCATAAGCTCTGATTCAGATTCTTCTACCATCTCTACTATATCACGCGAGTTCCTTTTTATACAAACCGTATTCCAAAAAAGTTGGGACACTATACAAATTGTGAATAAAAACTGAATGCAATGATGTGAAGGTGCCAACTTCTAATATTTTATTCAGAATAGAACATAAATCATGGAACAAAAGTTTAAACTGAGAAAATGTACCATTTTAAGGAAAAATATGTTGAATCAGAATATCATGGTGTCAACAAATCCCCAAAAAGTTGGGATTTTCACCACTGTGTGGCATCTCCCCTTCTTCTTACAACACTCAACAGATGTCTGGGGACCGAGGAGACCAGTTTTTCAAGTTTAGAAATAGGAATGCTCTCCCATTCTTGTCTAATACAGGCCTCTAACTGTTCAATCGTCTTGGGCCTTCTTTGTTGCACCTTCCTCTTTATGATGCGCCAAATGTTCTCTATAGGTGAAAGATCTGGACTGCAGACTGGCCATTTCAGTACCCGGATCCTTCTCCTACGCAGCCATGATGTTGTGATTGATGCAGAATGTGGTCTGGCATTATCTTGTTGAACAATGCAGGGTCTTCCCTGAAAGAGATGACGTCTGGATGGGAGCATATGTTGTTCTAGAACCTGAATATATTTTTCTGCATTGATGGTGCCTTTCCAGACATGCAAGCTGCCCATGCCACACGCACTCATGCAACCCCATACCATCAGAGATGGTAGGCTTCTGAACTGAGCGTTGATAACAACTTGGGTTGTCCTTGTCCTCTTTGGTCCGGATGACATGGCGTCCCAGATTTCCAAACAGATCTTCGAATCGTGACTCGTCTGACCACAGAACAGTCTTCCATTTTGCCACACTCCATTTTAAATAATCCCTGGCCCAGTGAAAATGCCTGAGCTTGTGGATCTTGCTTAGAAATGGCTTCTTCTTTGCATTGTAGAGTTTCAGCTGGCAACGGCGGATGGCACGGTGGATTGTGTTCACTGACAATGGTTTCTGGAGGTATTCCTGAGCCCATTCTGTGATTTCCTTTACAGTACCATTCCTGTTTGTGGTGCAGTGTCGTTTAAGGGCCCGGAGATCACGGGCATCCAGTATGGTTTTACGGCCTTGACCCTTACGCACAGAGATTGTTCCAGATTCTCTGAATCTTCGGATGATGTTATGCACAGTTGATGATGATAGATGCAAAGTCTTTGCAATTTTTCGCTGGGTAACACCTTTCTGATATTGCTCCACTATCTTTCTGCGCAACATTGTGGGAATTGGTGATCCTCTACCCATCTTGGCTTCTGAGAGACACTGCCACTCTGAGAAGCTCTTTTTATACCCAATCATGTTGCCAATTGACCTAATTAGTGTAAATTGGTCTTCCAGCTCTTCGTTATGCTCAAATTTACTTTTTCCAGCCTCTTATTGCTACTTGTGCCAACTTTTTGGGGATTTGTTGACACCATGAAAATTTGAATCAACGTATTTTTCCTTTAAAATGATACGTTTACTCGGATTAAAAGTTTGATCTGTCATCTACGTTCTATTACAAATAAAATATTGACATTTGCCATCTCCACATCATTGCATTCAGTTTTTATTCACAATTTGTTTAGTGTCCCAACTTTTTTGGAATCCGGTTTGTACTTTCTTGTGTTAACTTTCCTCGAATGCCTTTAATGTATAATTTTCACTCCTCATACATTCTGGCAAACTTTTTTCCTTTTAATGCTGCTTCTTGCTCCAAATTTTCCAGCATATTTGGGGTCAGTGTTCTGGCACGTGATGAACGTCTTAGTTCATCTGTTTGGGCTATATTTGTTTGAGGCAAGACTAATGCTGCATGAGACTCCTCTAACTCAAACAGGTTCTCTTGCTCTTCACCCTCTACACTATTTATCCCTGTATCTTCCAACAGTGGCATGGTAATACTAGGCTCAGAGATTTTCCAGCAATAAATTACTTTCACTTTAAATACTTTAGAGTCCATATACTACAAACTGTCCTTTGTTTTTCTTTATTCCTAAAAACGAAAATGCCTCTTTATGCCAAAGCCTATATGCAGTGATGCGTAATAAAAGGAAAACTCTGACCTAATTCTGAAGAGCAGGATACTGCCATCTGAAGGTTGCTGGAAAAAATGTCTATCTTAAAGGAGAAGTGTCTTTTCATGATGTGATGCGATGCTCTTCGCTGACTTGCGATGCTCTGTGCAGACTTGCCATGCTTTGTGCTGACTTGCGATGCACTGGCTTGGATACGCTGCTGCAGGCTTTGGGCCTAGTGGCGGAAAACTAGCTGGCTGCAGTACGTGGCCTCTTCGTGGAAAGCGGTTCGGGTACTCTAGCTCTGGACTTTGGCCTCCCACCATGCGTCTCTTTCTCCCTCTAGGGATCGCAGGAGGGTTGTCGCTCTTTCTCTGACTATTTTGCCTTTGCCCTTCTGCCACTTTAACCACTTACCGCTACGCTAACGCCGAAAGGCGTCATCTCTGCGGCGCTCCCAGGCTACGCTAACGCCGATTGGCGTCATCTCGCGTGAGCCGAGATTTCCTGTGAACGCGCGCACACAGGAGCACGCGTTCACAGGAACGCATAGTGCACAAGTTCATCTGCAGCCTGCCGGCCGCGATCATTGGCTGGCAGGCTGTAGATTTTTGAATCGTCCAATGAAATGGTTATGTCAGACGCTATTTTGAAAATAGCGTCTGATATAACTGCTGCCTGCTCCTCTGGTGGTCCCTTTCGCTTGGATCGACCACCAGAGGACACAGGCAGCTCAGTAAGTAGCACCAAACACCACACTACACATTAGATATTACCCTGTCATTTATTAACCCCTTATTTAGCACCTGATCACCCATATTAGACTCCCTGATCACCCCCTTGTCAACCCCCCCGTCATTGATCACCCCCCCTGTAAGGGTCCCTCACCCCTGCCAGGTAGTTAGCTACTTGCTAGGTAGTTTAGCGCCCACCGCAACGCAGTCACCGATTAGTCGCTGATTAGCGTCATCGCTGTCGCTAATCAGCACTAGTACTATATAGTATCTGTAAGTGATCAATACTGATCGCAATCAGATCTATATAAGTACATTAGGGTCACCTTAGGTTCTACAAAAAACGCAGTGTTCGCCCAATCAGGCCTGATCTTGTGCGCACACTTGCGTTCAGTCCGCCCCGCCGCAGTGACAGAATTTTTTTTTTTTCTGATCACTGCAAAAACACCGTAAAATCGCTGCGGCGCTATAAAAGATCACTTTTGAGCTTTTTGGATCTTTATTAGCGATCGCAGCTTTACTTCGCAAGCACTCCCTTTTACTAAGCAGGTTTGATCTTTTTCCCGGGTAGTCTCAGAGGAATACCCCCTAAATTTAGTGAACCCAAAATGTCAAACAAGGGGTATTCCGCTGAAGAGGCCTACAGGATTCTGGCCGTGATGGATGAAAGCGATGGGGACGCCTCACCCGCTGAATCCAGTGGTTCAGAATATGAACCTGTAGACAGCAGTGGCACTCTAACGGCTAGTGAGGATGACGAGGTAGAGGTCCCTGCTACGGCCAGACGTACCCGATCCCATGTAAGAGTTCTGCCTACCCTGCATGATGATCCTCATTTGCAGCAGAGTGGTGCTAGCGCTGATCTTGTTTATGGTGCGGCATACACCAGCAGCGCAGCACAGCCTGGACCTTCTACCAGCACTGCCGTATTCCCTGGTGAAGTGGCGAGCACCAGAAGGGCAGTTCCAGCTGGTACGGTGGCACGTGCAATAACTCCCCCGTCGCAGCCACCGCGTTCACAGGCCCGTAGAACCCTTAGTCTCCCAGAGGTGCTGGCAAATCCTAATTGGCAATCCCCTGATTCCGCCGCACCCGTATTGCCCCCTTTCACCGCCCAGTCTGGAGTTCGCGTGGAGACGGCTCATTTAGGATCGGCCCTTCAGTTTTTTGAGCTGTTCTTCACCGCGGATCTCTATGACCTAGTTGTGGCAGAAACCAACCGCTACGCCACACAGTTTATTACCGCCAATCCGGAAAGCTTCTATGCCCAGCCTTTCCGGTGGAAACCAGTCACCGTTTCCGAGTTTAAATTTTTTTTGGGCCTTCTCCTCAGCATGGGTCTAACTAAAAAAAATGTATTGCGGTCATATTGGTCTAAAGACCCAATACATTTCATGCCCATGTTCTCTGCTGCAATGTCTTGGGCACGTTTTGAGGCCATCATGTGCTTTATGCATTTTACGGACAATAGCACCTGTCATCCAAGAGGCCACCCTGCTTATGACCGGCTCCATAAAATTCGGCCCCTCATAGACCATTTGTCATCCAGATTTGCAGATGCGTATACCCCTAATCAAAACATCTGCATAGACGAGTCCCTAGTACATTTTACCGGGCGCCTTGGCATAAAACAGTACATCCCCAGCAAGCGCGCCCGGTATGGGGTCAAACTGTATAAGCTCTGTGAAAGGGCCACAGGCTATACATATCGTTTTAGGGTCTATGAGGGAAAAGACTCAAAACTGGAGCCGGTCGGATGTCCTGACTACCTGGGGAGCAGTGGCAAGATTGTCTGGGACTTGGTGTCACCCTTACTCCACAAGGGGTACCACTTATACGTGGACAATTTTTACTCAAGCGTGGCCCTCTTTCGGCACTTACATCTAGTCGGAATTCAATGCTGTGGCACCGCGCGACCTAGTCGCCGGGGCTTCCCCCAACGGCTCGTTAGTACCCGACTTGCACGGGGGGAGAGGGCTGCCTTGTGTGACCAAGAACTGCTCGCGGTGAAGTGGAGGGACAAGAGGGACGTTTACCTTCTGTCCACCATTCACGCAGACACGACTGTCCAAATTGAACGGGCAACTGGAGTCATTGTGAAACCCCTCTCTGTCCACGACTATAACCTTCACATGGGAGGGGTGGACTTCAATGACCAGATGTTGGCTCCCTATTTAGTTTCCCGCAGAACCAGACGCTGGTATAAGAAGGTGTCTGTTTATTTGATCCAATTGGCGATGTACAATAGTTTTGTTCTCTACAGTAAGGCTGGGAGAACAGGATCCTTCCTAAAATTCCAGGAAGAGATCATTTCGGAAATCCTGTATCCAGGAGGGTCCGTGCCCCAAGGCCCTGATGTAGTGAGCCGGCTACATGGCAGACATTTCCCGTCTGTCTATCCTGGTACCCCAACTCAACGTTCCACAAGAAAAAGATGTCGTGTCTGTAGCAGGGGTGGAATAAGGCGTGACACCACCTTTTTTTGTCCTGACTGTCCTGACCAGCCTGCCCTATGCATAGGGGAGTGTTTCCGCAAGTTCCACACTCAGGTACACTATTAGCATAGGGATTGCGTACACAGGACAGGCACACAGGGGTCTTAGGGCCCTTTCACACAGAGCTGCCACAAACCTCTCCTTTCACCTGGGACAAAGTGCATAATGTACTTCGCCGCATCTCTGGGCGATTTGCGCTTTGCACATTGTCCCATGGGGAAGGAGAGGTTTGTTCAATAAAGGTAAAAAAAAAAAAACAAAAAAAAAAAATCACCGGTAAGCAAAAAAGTTATTGTTCTGTTTCAAAAGTTTATAAAAGTTAATGTTAATAAATTTATTGCGTTGCGGCCTGGTTTTTTTTTTTTTTTTTTTTTTTACCTTCTAGGTGGACCAAGCGATCAAGCAGCTGCAGCACTGATGTGCATTCTGACAGAAGCATTGCGCTGCTGTCAGATTACACAAAAGTCAGTGTATGCGGCGCTGCAAGACGGGATTTTCTCCTCTGCAGTAACAGATACGTTTGCCGAGGCATACGAGCTGAGGAGGAGGCGGCGTTCCTATGCTTTGGCAAACACTTTGTATATATAAAAAAAATATTAAAAATCCCGGCAATGATTTATTCATCCACATCGATTGATGTGAATGGAGAAATCGGGTTTGCCAGGGCATACGAGCTAAGTGGGTATGGATGTTGGGCGGAGCTCCTATGTCCTGGCAGACGCCTTTCCCCTCCTTTTTTTTTTTTGGGCAGAGATTTTTTCATCCACATTGATCGATGCGAATGAAGAAATCTGTGCCGTTCATTTTTTTCTTTCAGCCCAGAGGCTGAACGGGAAAAAAAATCTCATTACCTGTATGCTCAATATAAGGAGAATAGCAGAAACTCCTAATGCTGGCCATACATGTAATGATTGCGGAGACCCTCAAATGCCAGGGCAGTACAAACACCCCACAACTGACCCCATTTTGGAAAGAAGACACCCCAAGGTATTCCGTGAGGGGCATATTGAGTCCATGAAAGTTTTAAATTTTTGACCCAAGTTAGCGGAAATTGAGACTTTGTGAGAAAAAAAAAAAAAAAAAATCAATTTCCGCTAACTTATGCCAAAAATGTTTTTTTCTATGAACTCGCCATGCCCCTCATTGAATACCTTGGGGTGTCTTCTTTTCAAAATGGGGTCACATGTGGGGTATTTATACTGCCCTGGCTTTTTAGGGGCCCTAAAGCGTGAGAAGAAGTCTGGGACCGAAATGTCTAAAAATGCCCTCCTAAAAGGAATTTGGGCCCCTTTGCGCATCTAGGCTGCAAAAAAGTGTCACACATGTGGTATCGCCGTACTCAGGAGAAGTAGGGTAATGTGTTTTGGGGTGTCATTTTACATATACCCATGCTGGGTGAGATAAATATCTTGGTCAAATGCCAACTTTGTATAAAAAAATGGGAAATGTTGTCTTTTGCCAAGATATTTCTCTTACCCAGCATGGGTATATGTAAAATGACACCCCAAAACACATTCCCCAACTTCTCCTGAGTACGGCGATACCAGATGTGTCACACTTTTTGGCAGCCTAGGTGGGCAAAGGGGCACATATTCCAAAGTGCACCTTTAGGATTTCACCAGCCATTTTTTACAGATTTTGATTGCAAAGTACTTCTCACACATATGGGCCCCTAAATTGCCAGGGCAGTATAACTACCCCACAAGTGACCCCATTTTGGAAAGAAGACACCCCAAGGTATTCCGTGAGGGGCACGGCGAGTTCCTAGAATTTTTTATTTTTTGTCACAAGTTAGCGGAAAATGATGATTTTTTTATTTTTATTTTTTTCCTTACAAAGTCTCATATTCCACTAACTTGCGACAAAAAATAAAAAATTCTAGGAACTCACCGTGCCCCTCACGGAATACCTTGGGGTGTCTTCTTTCCAAAATGGGGTCACTTGTGGGGTAGTTATACTGCCCTGGCAATTTAGGGGCCCATATGTGTGAGAAGTACTTTGCAATCAAAATCTGTAAAAAATGGCTGGTGAAATCCTAAAGGTGCACTTTGGAATATGTGCCCCTTTGCCCACCTAGGCTGCCAAAAAGTGTGACACATCTGGTATCGCCGTACTCAGGAGAAGTTGGGGAATGTGTTTTGGGGTGTCATTTTACATATACCCATGCTGGGTAAGAGAAATATCTTGGCAAAAGACAACATTTCCCATTTTTTTATACAAAGTTGGCATTTGACCAAGATATTTATCTCACCCAGCATGGGTATATGTAAAATGACACCCCAAAACACATTCCCCAACTTCTCCTGAGTACGGCGATACCAGATGTGTGACACTTTTTTGCAGCCAAGGTGGGCAAAGGGGCACATATTCCAAAGTGCACCTTTCGGATTTCGCAGGCCATTTTTTACAGATTTTGATTTCACACTACTTCTCACGCATATGGTCCCCTAAATTGCCAGGGCAGTATAACTACCCCACAAGTGACCCCATTTTGGAAAGAAGACACCCCAAGGTATTTCGTGAGGGGCATGGCGAGTTCCTAGAATTTTTTATTTTTTGTCACAAGTTAGTGGAATATGAGACTTTGTAAGAAAAAAAATAAAATAAAAAATAAATCATCATTTTCCGCTAACTTGTGACAAAAAATAAAAACTTCTATGAGCTCACTATGCCCATCAGCGAATACCTTAGGGTGTCTACTTTCCGAAATTGGGTCATTTGTGGGGTTTTTCTATTGTCTGGGCATTGTAGAACCTCAGGAAACATGACAGGTGCTCAGAAAGTCAGAGCTGTTTCAAAAAGCGGAAATTCACATTTTTGTACCATAGTTTGTAAACGCTATAACTTTTACCCAAACCATTTTTTTTTTACCCAAACATTTTTTTTTTATCAAAGACATGTAGAACAATAAATTTAGCGAAAAATTTATATATGGATGTCGTTTTTTTTGCAAAATTTTACAACTGAAAGTGAAAAATGTCATTTTTTTGCAAAAAAATCGTTAAATTTCAATTAATAACAAAAAAAGTAAAAATGTCAGCAGCAATGAAATACCACCAAATGAAAGCTCTATTAGTGAGAAGAAAAGGAGGTAAAATTCATTTGGGTGGTAAGTTGCATGACTGAGCAATAAACTGCTAAAGTTGTGGAGTGCCGATTTGTAAAAAAGGGCCTGGTCACTAGGGGGGTATAAACCTGTGGTCCTTAAGTGGTTAAGAGTCAGCTGCAGTTTGACTAATGCACACTTTCTATGGCCTCTATGGTAGCTCCACTGAGGTCTCTGCTTGCTCACTCAGGGATCAGTTGCTGTGCAGTGGTATATGTTGGCGCACCACAGCTCTAATGCGCTCTTTACTGTGCAAGTTGAGGAGCGCTATTGCTTCACCCTCTAAAGATAATAGTTCCACTGTGGCAGGCGCAGCACTATGAAGTGCCTTTTGCGCTGTGGCATTAGAAGACTTTTGATATGCCTAACTTTAGTCCAACAAGACTGTCTGTTTTCTAACGCCGTTCTATGGAAACAGTAGGTTTAAAGAGCACACCAAATGATTAAAATAACTTTTTTATTAAGGCCGCATGCACACGACAGTTTATTTTCACGGTCCGCAAAAACGGGGTCCGTAGGTCCGTGATCCGTGACCGTTTTTTCGTCCGTGGGTCTTCCTTGATTTTTGGAGGATCCACGGACATGAAAAAAAAGTCGTTTTGGTGTCCGCCTGGCCGTGCGGAGCCAAACGGATCCGTCCTGAATTACAATGCAAGTCAATGGGGACGGATCCATTTGACGTTGACACAATATGGTGCAATTGCAAACGGATCCGTCCCCATTGACTTTCAATGTAAAGTCAGGAGTCCCTTTACTTTCACACTTGTGTTCATAATGCAGACGGTGGCTCCGTTCAGAGCGGATCCGTCTGCATTATATTGTTAAAACATTTCTAAGTGTGAAAGTAGCCTCAGACGGATCCGTCCAGACTTTACATTGAAAGTCAATGGGGGACGGATCCGTTTGAATATTGAGCCACAGTGTGTCATCTTCAAACGGATCCGTCCCCATTGACTTACATTGTAAGTCTGGACGGATCCGCTTGCCTCCGCACGGCCAGGCGGACACCCGAACATAACTTGAAGCGTCCCCATCACCATGGGAACGCCTCTATGTTAGAATATACTGTCGGATATGAGCTACATCGTGAAACTCAGATCCGACAGTATATTCTAACACAGAGGCGTTCCCATGGTGATGGGGACGCTTCAGGTTAGAATATACTGAAAAACTGTGTACATGACTGCCCCCTGCTGCCTGGCAGCACCCGATCTCTTACAGGGGGCCGTGATCAGCACAAATAACTCTTCAGGTGCCGCACCTGAAGGGGTTAATTGTACTATCATATCCCCCTGTAAGAGATCAGGGCTGCCAGGCAGCAGGGGGCAGACCCCCCCTCCCCAGTTTGAATATCATTGGTGGCCAGTGCGACCCCCCCTCCCTCCCTCTATTGTAATAAATCGTTGGTGGCACAGTGTGCGCCCCCCATCGCCCCCCCCTCCCTCCCTCTATTGTAATAAATCGTTGGTGGCCAGTGTGCGGCCTCCCATCTCCCCCCCACCCCCGATCATTGGTGGCAGCGTAGTTCCGATCGGAGTCCCAGTTTAATCGCTGGGGCTCCGATCGGTAACCATGGCAACCAGGAAGTTACTGCAGCCCTGGTTGCCATGGTTACTTAGCAATAGTACAATAGTAGAAGATTCATAGTTACCTGCTTGCTGCTGCGATGTTCGTGACCGGCCGGGAGCTCCTCCTACTGGTAAGTGACAGATTATTTAGCAATGCGCCGCACAGACCTGTCACTTACCAGTAGGTGGAGCTCCCGGCCGGACACGAACATCGCAGCAGCAAGCAGGTAACTATGAATCTTCTACTATTGTACTATTGCTAAGTAACCATGGCAACCAGGACTGCAGTAGCGTCCTGGTTGCCATGGTTACCGATCGGAGCCCCAGCGATTAAACTGGGACTCCGATCGGAACTACGCTGCCACCAATGATCGGGGGTGGGGGGGAGATGGGAGGCCGCACACTGGCCACCAATGTTGTTACTGCTATAGAGGGAGGGGGGGCCGATGGGGGGCGCACACTGTGCCACCAATGATTTATTACAATAGAGGGAGGGAGGGGGGGGCCAATGGGGGGCGCACACTGTGCCACCAACGATTTATTACAATAGAGGGAGGGAGGGGGGGGCCGATGGGGGGCGCACACTGTGCCACCAACGATTTATTACAATAGAGGGAGGAAGGAGGGGGCCCGATGGGGGGCGCACACTGGCCACCAAGCTATTATTACAATAGAAGGGGGGGGGGCTGCACTGGCCACCAATGATATTCAAACTGGGGAGGGGGGGTCTGCCCCCTGCTGCCTGGCAGCCCTGATCTCTTACAGGGGGATATGATAGTACAATT
Organism: Bufo gargarizans; assembly: GCF_014858855.1. Taxonomy (NCBI): domain Eukaryota; kingdom Metazoa; phylum Chordata; class Amphibia; order Anura; family Bufonidae; genus Bufo; species Bufo gargarizans. The sequence continues at coordinate 14,519,923 of NC_058087.1, read as the reverse complement.
AACCCCTTCAGGTGCCGCACCTGAAGGGGTTAATTGTACTGATCACGGCCCCCTGTAAGAGAGCGGGTGCTGCCAGGCAGCAAGGGGCAGTCTTGTACACAGTTTGTAGTGTATTCTAACTAGAAGTGTCCCCATCACCATGGGAACGCCTCTGTGTTAGAATATACTGTCGGATCTGAGTTTTCACGAAGTAAAAACTTAAATCTGAAAAAGCTTTTATGCAGACGGATCTTCGGATCCGTCTGTATGAAAGCAACCTACGGCCACGGATCACGGACACGGATGCCAATCTTGTGTGCATCCGTGTTCTTTCACGGACCCATTGACTTGAATAGGTCCGTGAACTGTTGTCCGTCAAAAAAATAGGACAGGTCATTTTTTTTGACGGACAGGATACACGGATCACGGCCTCGGCTGCAAAACGGTGCATTTTCCGATTTTTCCACGGATCCATTGAAAGTCAATGGGTCCGCGAAAAAAAACGGAAAACGCCACAACGGCCACGGATGCACACAACGGTCGTGTGCATGAGGCCTAACTTTAACTTTTCTTCATATATAATTCTGCCGCCTCCGCAGCCGATAGTCCATGTACAAAACACGTGTTGAATAAAGTAACACAAAATGGCGGTATACATAAGATGGTGGTTCAACTGTTCAATCTTGTAATTCAACATAAAATGGTGGATATATATCTCTATTCAGTATTTGTACTCTCAGTTTAAGTTATTTAAGCACTTTATGATCTCTCTGAGAGGTATATATGAGGTTTAACTAATAGATCGACTTGCTCAACTTGGTTTGCAGCTTGCAGTATGCAGTTAGCAGTAACTATTTGCAGATTGGTTGCCTTTTGAGTTAAGCAGTTTGCAGTTTGTATGGTGGAACTGTGAACAAACATATAGAACTGGTTCAGCATAGAGTTCAAATCACTACATTAACAACAGGAACATTTTATAACTGTTCTAAATACTTATTTTGACCTCTCTGCTTCCATAAAACTCAGCTCTTAGTGGAGTGAATGTCTGTTCAGATCCTCTCTATTGGTGTATAATGATTCCAGCTAGGGGATTTCCCACACAGACTGTGTGTGAGGCTGGCTGTGATTGGTTAAGACTCCTGCTCAATGTGAGGTTGGCTGTGATTGGTCAAAACTCCTGGGCAGTAACATCAGTTTAACTCTATGCTTTCTGCTGTGACTGCTGTGTCATTGAGCTTACCTTACATTTATATAATGAATCTTAAAGGCATATTATCTTTTTCTGCTTCTGTGAACACAATATATAATTGTTACATGACATCCAAAAACATGAAGTCACAGTAAATAACTCTGCTTATGTCTTTAACATATAAACATGTGAACTGTATTATTGTTATTGGCAGGTCTATCTGTATAAACATATAAGCTGTATTAGCAACCTAGGACAGGTCTTAGCTGGCCAGCTACACTCCCACCTAAATTACCTATAATTCTATGTTCTTAGTGGTAGGACTTAAACATGAATTTGAGGAATTTTCCATTTTTTCTCAACGTCCAAGTATCTTTTATCACTCTCAAGTAGAACCACTAACTTCTGTATAGGACGTTGCAACCAGAGTGGAGTAGTAAGACGTTTTCCTATTTTGTCAATTTTGAGTCTCCTATTTGTAATAACACTCTTCTTACTAGCCTGTCTTCATCCTTTTGACGTCTAGAACTTTGGCAAATTTCCATTGAGTTCTAGGTAAATATTCTTCTTTCGCTAACACTATGTCACCAATTTGGACATTTCTTCTGGGTGTTTGCCATTTACTTAGAATCAGAATAGCTAATTACTCTTTCCTCCATCTACTCCAAAACTGTTCTGATAGATATTGCTCTCAGAGGCTCATTTGCATATATTAAAACATCATTTCTCTATGGATAAAAGGTGATAGAGGATGAGCCGCATCATTTTTTCTCCGTAATGCCAGCACATATGAACATGGGACCAACACAGATGCCTTCAGCTGCCAAGCACACATGTAACAGGTCAGCCAGTGTCATAGGTACAGATCTGCTGAGAGATGCCCTTTGAAGGGTATATTGAGATACGCAAACAGCACTGGTTTCATTACGGAATTATCGATATCTCATTATCCATCCATCATATAGCTTTTTAGGTTTCAGGTAAATACATCACATTATTTTTAACGATGGCCTTGCACACTACAATGCGCTGCCTTTCTCTTACATTTTCATTCTTGGCTCTGAGAACTGGATTATTACGCTGATCGACCTAGATATCAGTAAAAGCAGACAAGTGATTAAGAATAGGGATGAGCGAACTCGAACTGTATAGTTCGGGTTCGTACCGAATTTTGGGGTGTCCGTGACACGGACCCGAACCCGGACATTTTCGTAAAAGTCCGGGTTCGGGTTCGGTGTTCGTCGCTTTCTTCGCGCTTTTGTGACGCTTTCTTGGCGCTTTTTGAAAGGCTGCAAAGCAGCCAATCAACAAGCGTCATACTACTTGCCCCAAGAGGCCATCACAGCCATGCCTACTATTGGCATGGCTGTGATTGGCCAGAGCACCATGTGACCCAGCCTCTATTTAAGCTGGAGTCACATAGCGCCGCCCGTCACTCTGCTCTGATTAGCGTAGGGAGAGGTTGCGGCTGCGACAGTAGGGCGAGATTAGGCAGATTAACTCCTCCAAAGGACTTGATTAACTGATCGATCTGCAGCTGTGGATCATTGAGCTGCTGATCCTCAATTGCTCACTGTTTTTAGGCTGCACAGACCGTTTGTCAGTCTCATTTTTCTGGGGTGATCGGCGGCCATTTTGTGTCTTGTGGTGCGCCAGCACAAGCTGCGACCAAGTGCATTTAACCCTCAATGGTGTGGTTGTTTTTTGGCTAAAGCCTACATCAGGGTGAAGCTGTCACACCAAGTGCATTTAACCAGCAATAGTCTGTTCATTTTTTGGCCATATACAAAATCAGGGGCAAGCTGCGCCTGTCACCAAGTGCATTTAACCCTCAATGGTGTGGTTGTTTTTTGGCTAAAGCCTACATCAGGGTGAAGCTGTCACACCAAGTGCATTTAACCAGCAATAGTCTGTTCATTTTTTGGCCATATACAAAATCAGGGGCAAGCTGCGCCTGTCACCAAGTGCATTTAACCCTCAATGGTGTGGTTGTTTTTTGGCTAAAGCCTACATCAGGGTGAAGCTGTCACACCAAGTGCATTTAACCAGCAATAGTCTGTTCATTTTTTGGCCATATACAAAATCAGGGGCAAGCTGCGCCTGTCACCAAGTGCATTTAACCCTCAATGGTGTGGTTGTTTTTTGGCTAAAGCCTACATCAGGGTGAAGCTGTCACACCAAGTGCATTTAACCAGCAATAGTCTGTTCATTTTTTGGCCATATCCCAGTCTAATTCTGTCACTAAATCCATACCGGTCACCCAGCGCCTAAATACTAGGCCTCAAATTTATATCCAGCTAAATCTGTCCCTAGTGCTGTAGCTGGGCGAGTTATTTAGTGTCCGTTCAAGCACATTTCTTGTTCTGGGTTGAAATACAATTCCCAATTTAGCAATTTCATAATTTAGTGGTTCCTGCTATATCAGAGCTCTTTGAAATCTATCCCAAAAAGGGTATATAATATTGAAGGTGCACATAGGGTCATTCAGAGTAACTTCACACACACCCGCTACTGTGTATTTCCAAGTCTAATTCTGTCACTAAATCCATACCGGTGACCCAGCGCCTAAATACTAGGCCTCAAATTTAATTCCCTCTAAATCTCTCGTTACCCACCGCTGTACTGTTGTTGCTGGGCAAGATATTTAGTGTCCGTCAAAGCACATTTTTTGTTCTGGGTTGAAGTACAATTCCCAATTTAGCAATTTCATAATTTAGTGGTTTCTGCTATATCAGAGCTATTTGAAATCTATCCCAAAAAGGGTATATAATATTGAAGGTGCACATAGGGTCATTCAGAATAACTTCACACACACCCGCTACTGTGTATTTCCAAGTCTAATTCTGTCACTAAACCCATACCTGTCACCCAGCGCCTAAATACTAGGCCTCAAATTTAAATCCCTCTAAATCTCTCGTTACCGTTGTCCTGTTGTAGCTGGGAAAGTTATTTAGTGCCCGTCAAAGCACATTTTTTGTTCTGGGTTGAAGTACAATTCCCAATTTAGCAATTTCATAATTTAGTGGTTCCTGCTATATCAGAGCTATTTGAAATCTATCCCAAAAAGGGTATATAATATTGAAGGTGCACATAGGGTCATTCAGAATAACTTCACACACACCCGCTACTGTGTATTTCCAAGTCTAATTCTGTCACTAAATCCATACCGGTGACCCAGCGCCTAAATACTAGGCCTCAAATTTAATTCCCTCTAAATCTCTCGTTACCCACCGCTGTACTGTTGTTGCTGGGCAAGATATTTAGTGTCCGTCAAAGCACATTTTTTGTTCTGGGTTGAAGTACAATTCCCAATTTAGCAATTTCATAATTTAGTGGTTTCTGCTATATCAGAGCTATTTGAAATCTATCCCTAAAAGGGTATATAATATTGAAGGTGCACATAGGGTCATTCAGAATAACTTCACACACACCCGCTACTGTGTATTTCCAAGTCTAATTCTGTCACTAAACCCATACCTGTCACCCAGCGCCTAAATACTAGGCCTCAAATTTATATCCAGCTAAATCTGTCCCTAGTGCTGTAGCTGGGCGAGTTATTTAGTGTCCGTTCAAGCACATTTCTTGTTCTGGGTTGAAATACAATTCTCAATTTAGCAATTTCATAATTTAGTGGTTCCTGCTATATCAGAGCTCTTTGAAATCTATCCCAAAAAGGGTATATAATATTGAAGGTGCACATAGGGTCATTCAGAGTAACTTCACACACACCCGCTACTGTGTATTTCCAAGTCTAATTCTGTCACTAAATCCATACCGGTGACCCAGCGCCTAAATACTAGGCCTCAAATTTAATTCCCTCTAAATCTCTCGTTACCCACCGCTGTACTGTTGTTGCTGGGCAAGATATTTAGTGTCCGTCAAAGCACATTTTTTGTTCTGGGTTGAAGTACAATTCCCAATTTAGCAATTTCATAATTTAGTGGTTTCTGCTATATCAGAGCTATTTGAAATCTATCCCAAAAAGGGTATATAATATTGAAGGTGCACATAGGGTCATTCAGAATAACTTCACACACACCCGCTACTGTGTATTTCCAAGTCTAATTCTGTCACTAAACCCATACCTGTCACCCAGCGCCTAAATACTAGGCCTCAAATTTAAATCCCTCTAAATCTCTCGTTACCGTTGTCCTGTTGTAGCTGGGAAAGTTATTTAGTGCCCGTCAAAGCACATTTTTTGTTCTGGGTTGAAGTACAATTCCCAATTTAGCAATTTCATAATTTAGTGGTTCCTGCTATATCAGAGCTATTTGAAATCTATCCCAAAAAGGGTATATAATATTGAAGGTGCACATAGGGTCATTCAGAATAACTTCACACACACCCGCTACTGTGTATTTCCAAGTCTAATTCTGTCACTAAATCCATACCGGTGACCCAGCGCCTAAATACTAGGCCTCAAATTTAATTCCCTCTAAATCTCTCGTTACCCACCGCTGTACTGTTGTTGCTGGGCAAGATATTTAGTGTCCGTCAAAGCACATTTTTTGTTCTGGGTTGAAGTACAATTCCCAATTTAGCAATTTCATAATTTAGTGGTTTCTGCTATATCAGAGCTATTTGAAATCTATCCCTAAAAGGGTATATAATATTGAAGGTGCACATAGGGTCATTCAGAATAACTTCACACACACCCGCTACTGTGTATTTCCAAGTCTAATTCTGTCACTAAATCCATACCGGTGACCCAGCGCCTAAATACTAGGCCTCAAATTTAATTCCCTCTAAATCTCTCGTTACCCACCGGTGTACTGTTGTTGCTGGGCAAGATATTTAGTGTCCGTCAAAGCACATTTTTTGTTCTGGGTTGAAGTACAATTCCCAATTTAGCAATTTCATAATTTAGTGGTTTCTGCTATATCAGAGCTATTTGAAATCTATCCCTAAAAGGGTATATAATATTGAAGGTGCACATAGGGTCATTCAGAATAACTTCACACACACCCGCTACTGTGTATTTCCAAGTCTAATTCTGTCACTAAACCCATACCTGTCACCCAGCGCCTAAATACTAGGCCTCAAATTTAAATCCCTCTAAATCTCTCGTTACCGTTGTCCTGTTGTAGCTGGGAAAGTTATTTAGTGCCCGTCAAAGCACATTTTTTGTTCTGGGTTGAAGTACAATTCCCAATTTAGCAATTTCATAATTTAGTGGTTCCTGCTATATCAGAGCTATTTGAAATCTATCCCAAAAGGGTATATAATATTGAAGGTGCACATAGGGTCATTCAGAATAACTTCACACACACGCTTCTGTGCATTTCCAAGTCTAATTCTGTCACTAAATCCATACCGGTGACCCAGCGCCTAAATACTAGGCCTCAAATTTAATTCCCTCTAAATCTCTCGTTACCCACCGCTGTACTGTTGTTGCTGGGCAAGATATTTAGTGTCCGTCAAAGCACATTTTTTGTTCTGGGTTGAAGTACAATTCCCAATTTAGCAATTTCATAATTTAGTGGTTTCTGCTATATCAGAGCTATTTGAAATCTATCCCTAAAAGGGTATATAATATTGAAGGTGCACATAGGGTCATTCAGAATAACTTCACACACACCCGCTACTGTGTATTTCCAAGTCTAATTCTGTCACTAAATCCATACCGGTGACCCAGCGCCTAAATACTAGGCCTCAAATTTAATTCCCTCTAAATCTCTCGTTACCCACCGGTGTACTGTTGTTGCTGGGCAAGATATTTAGTGTCCGTCAAAGCACATTTTTTGTTCTGGGTTGAAGTACAATTCCCAATTTAGCAATTTCATAATTTAGTGGTTTCTGCTATATCAGAGCTATTTGAAATCTATCCCTAAAAGGGTATATAATATTGAAGGTGCACATAGGGTCATTCAGAATAACTTCACACACACACGCTTCTGTGCATTTCCAAGTCTAATTCTGTCACTAAATCCATACCGGTCACCCAGCGCCTAAATACTAGGCCTCAAATTTATATCCCGCTGAATTTGAATACAATACATTGGGCCAAATAATATATTTGTTGTTGTGGTGAACCATAACAATGAGAAAAACATCTAGTAAGGGACGCGGACGTGGACATGGTCGTGGTGGTGTTAGTGGACCCTCTGGTGCTGGGAGAGGACGTGGCCGTTCTGCCACATCCACACGTCCTAGTGTACCAACTACCTCAGGTCCCAGTAGCCGCCAGAATTTACAGCGATATATGGTGGGGCCCAATGCCGTTCTAAGGATGGTAAGGCCTGAGCAGGTACAGGCATTAGTCAATTGGGTGGCCGACAGTGGATCCAGCACGTTCACATTATCTCCCACCCAGTCTTCTGCAGAAAGCGCACAGATGGCGCCTGAAAACCAACCCCATCAGTCTGTCACATCACCCCCATGCATACCAGGGAAACTGTCTCAGCCTCAAGTTATGCAGCAGTCTCTTATGCTGTTTGAAGACTCCGCTGGCAGGGTTTCCCAAGGGCATCCACCTAGCCCTTCCCCAGCGGTGAAAGACATAGAATGCACTGACGCACAACCACTTATGTTTCCTGATGATGAGGACATGGGAATACCACCTCAGCATGTCTCTGATGATGACGAAACACAGGTGCCAACTGCTGCGTCTTTCTGCAGTGTGCAGACTGAACAGGAGGTCAGGGATCAAGACTGGGTGGAAGACGATGCAGGGGACGATGAGGTCCTAGACCCCACATGGAATGAAGGTCGTGCCACTGACTTTCACAGTTCGGAGGAAGAGGCAGTGGTGAGACCGAGCCAACAGCGTAGCAAAAGAGGGAGCAGTGGGCAAAAGCAGAACACCCGCCGCCAAGAGACTCCGCCTGCTACTGACCGCCGCCATCTGGGACCGAGCACCCCAAAGGCAGCTTCAAGGAGTTCCCTGGCATGGCACTTCTTCAAACAATGTGCTGACGACAAGACCCGAGTGGTTTGCACGCTGTGCCATCAGAGCCTGAAGCGAGGCATTAACGTTCTGAACCTGAGCACAACCTGCATGACCAGGCACCTGCATGCAAAGCATGAACTGCAGTGGAGTAAACACCTTAAAACCAAGGAAGTCACTCAGGCTCCCCCTGCTACCTCTTCTGCTGCTGCCGCCTCGGCCTATTCTGCTGCTGCCGCCTCGGCCTCTTCCTCCGCCTCTGGAGGAACGTTGGCACCTGCCGCCCAGCAAACAGGGGATGTACCACCAACACCACCACCACCACCTCCGTCACCAAGCGTCTCAACCATGTCACACGCCAGCGTTCAGCTCTCCATCTCACAAACATTTGATAGAAAGCGTAAATTCCCACCTAGCCACCCTCGATCCCTGGCCCTGAATGCCAGCATTTCTAAACTACTGGCCTATGAAATGCTGTCATTTAGGCTGGTGGACACAGACAGCTTCAAACAGCTCATGTCGCTTGCTGTCCCACAGTATGTTGTTCCCAGCCGGCACTACTTCTCCAAGAGAGCCGTGCCTTCCCTGCACAACCAAGTATCCGATAAAATCAAGTGTGCACTGCGCAACGCCATCTGTAGCAAGGTCCACCTAACCACAGATACGTGGACCAGTAAGCACGGCCAGGGACGCTATATCTCCCTAACTGCACACTGGGTAAATGTAGTGGCAGCTGGGCCCCAGGCGGAGAGCTGTTTGGCGCACGTCCTTCCGCCGCCAAGGATCGCAGGGCAACATTCTTTGCCTCCTGTTGCCACCTCCTCCTTCTCGGCTTCCTCCTCCTCTTCTTCCACCTGCTCATCCAGTCAGCCACACACCTTCACCACCAACTTCAGCACAGCCCGGGGTAAACGTCAGCAGGCCATTCTGAAACTCATATGTTTGGGGGACAGGCCCCACACCGCACAGGAGTTGTGGCGGGGTATAGAACAACAGACCGACGAGTGGTTGCTGCCGGTGAGCCTCAAGCCCGGCCTGGTGGTGTGTGATAATGGGCGAAATCTCGTTGCAGCTCTGGGACTAGCCAATTTGACGCACATCCCTTGCTTGGCGCATGTGCTGAATTTGGTGGTGCAGAAGTTCATTCACAACTACCCCGACATGTCAGAGCTGCTGCATAAAGTGCGGGCCGTCTGTTCGCGCTTCCGGCGTTCACATCCTGCTGCTGCTCGCCTGTCTGCGCTACAGCGTAACTTCGGCCTTCCCGCTCACCGCCTCATATGCGACGTGCCCACCAGGTGGAACTCCACCTTGCACATGCTGGACAGACTGTGCGAGCAGCAGCAGGCCATAGTGGAGTTTCAGCTGCAGCACGCACGGGTCAGTCGCACTACAGAACAGCACCACTTCACCACCAATGACTGGGCCTCCATGCGAGACCTGTGTGCCCTGTTGCGCTGTTTCGAGTACTCCACCAACATGGCCAGTGGCGATGACACCGTTATCAGCGTTACAATACCACTTCTATGTCTCCTTGAGAAAACACTTAGGGCGATGATGGAAGAGGAGGTGGCCCAGGAGGAGGAGGAGGAGGAGGAGGAAGAGGGGTCATTTTTAGCACTTTCAGGCCAGTCTCTTCGAAGTGACTCAGAGGGAGGTTTTTGGCAACAGCAGAGGCCAGGTACAAATGTGGCCAGCCAGGGCCCACTACTGGAGGACGAGGAGGACGAGGATGAGGAGGAGGTGGAGGAGGATGAGGATGAAGCATGGTCACAGCGGGGTGGCACCCAACGCAGCTCGGGTCCATCACTGGTGCGTGGCTGGGGGGAAAGGCAGGACGATGACGATACGCCTCCCACAGAGGACAGCTTGTCCTTATCCCCTGGGCAGCCTGGCACACATGAGCGACTACATGCTGCAGTGCCTGCGCAACGACAGCAGAGTTGCCCACATTTTAACCTGTGCGGACTACTGGGTTGCCACCCTGCTGGATCCACGCTACAAAGACAATGTGCCCACCTTACTTCCTGCACTGGAGCGTGATAGGAAGATGCGCGAGTACAAGCGCACGTTGGTAGACACGCTACTGAGAGCATTCCCAAATGTCACAGGGGAACAAGTGGAAGCCCAAGGCCAAGGCAGAGGAGGAGCAAGAGGTCGCCAAGGCAGCTGTGTCACGGCCAGCTCCTCTGAGGGCAGGGTTAGCATGGCAGAGATGTGGAAAACTTTTGTCAACACGCCACAGCTAACTGCACCACCACCTGATACGCAACGTGTTAGCAGGAGGCAACATTTCACTAACATGGTGGAACAGTACGTGTGCACACCCCTCCACGTACTGACTGATGGTTCGGCCCCATTCAACTTCTGGGTCTCTAAATTGTCCACGTGGCCAGAGCTAGCCTTTTATGCCTTGGAGGTGCTGGCCTGCCCGGCAGCCAGCGTTTTGTCTGAACGTGTATTCAGCACGGCAGGGGGCGTCATTACAGACAAACGCAGCCGCCTGTCTACAGCCAATGTGGACAAGCTGACGTTCATAAAAATGAACCAGGCATGGATCCCACAGGACCTGTCCGTCCCTTGTCCAGATTAGACATTAACTACCTCCCCATAACCATATATTATTGGACTCCAGGGCACTTCCTCATTCAATCCTATTTTTATTTTCATTTTACCATTATATTGCGAGGCTACCCAAAGTTGAATGAACCTCTCCTCTGCCTGTGTGCTAGGCCTAAATATATGCCAATGGACTGTTGCAGTGGTGGGTGACGTGAAGCCTCATTCTCTGCTATGACATGCAGACTGATTCTCTGCTGACATGAAGCCAGATCTGTCTGTTACGGGACCTCTCTCCTCTGCCTGGGTGCTGGGCCTAAATTTATGACAATTGACTGTTGCAGTGGTGGGTGACGTGAAGCCTGATTCTCTGCTATGATATGAAGACTGATTCTCTGCTGACATGAAGCCAGATTGTCTGTTACGGGACCTTTCTCCTCTGCCTGGGTCTGGGCCTAAATTTATGAAAATTGACTCTTACAGTGGTGGGTGACGTGAAGCCTGATTCTCTGCTATGATATGAAGACTGATTCTCTGCTGACATGAAGCCAGATTGTCTGTTACGGGACCTCTCTCCTCTGCCTGGGTGCTGGGCCTAAATTATGACAATGGACTGTTGCAGTGGTGGGTGACGTGAAGCCTGATTCTCTGCTATGACATGCAGACTGATTCTCTGCTGTCATGAAGCCAGATTGTCTGTTACGGGACCTCTCTGCTCTGCCTGTGTGCTAGGCCTAAATATATGCCAATGGACTGTTGCAGTGGTGGCTGACGTGAAGCCTGATTCTCTGCTATGACATGCAGACTGATTCTCTGCTGTACATGAAGCCAGATTGTCTGTTACGGGACCTCTCTGCTCTGCCTGTGTGCTAGGCCTAAATATATGCCAATGGACTGTTGCAGTGGTGGCTGACGTGAAGCCTCATTCTCTGCTATGACATGCAGACTAATTCTCTGCTGACATGAAGCCAGATTGTCTGTTACGGGACCTCTCTCCTCTGCCTGGGTGCTGGGCCTAAATATTATGACAATGGACTGTTGCAGTGGTGGCTGACGTGAAGCCTGATTCTCTGCTATGACATGCAGACTAATTCTCTGCTGACATGAAGCCAGATTGTCTGTTACGGGACCTCTCTCCTCTGCCTGTGTGCTAGGGCCTAAATATATGCCAATGGACTGTTGCAGTGGTGGCTGACGTGAAGCCTCATTCTCTGCTATGACATGCAGACTAATTCTCTGCTGTACATGAAGCCAGATTGTCTGTTACGGGACCTCTCTGCTCTGCCTGTGTGCTAGGCCTAAATATATGCCAATGGACTGTTGCAGTGGTGGGTGACGTGAAGCCTCATTCTCTGCTATGACATGCAGACTGATTCTCTGCTGACATGAAGCCAGATTGTCTGTTACGGGACCTCTCTGCTCTGCCTGTGTGCTAGGCCTAAATATATGCCAATGGACTGTTGCAGTGGTGGGTGACGTGAAGCCTCATTCTCTGCTATGACATGCAGACTGATTCTCTGCTGACATGAAGCCAGATCCTCTGTTACGGGAGCTCTCTCCTCTGCCTGGGTGCTGGGCCTAAATTTATGACAATTGACTGTTGCAGTGGTGGGTGACGTGAAGCCTGATTCTCTGCTATGATATGAAGACTGATTCTCTGCTGACATGAAGCCAGATTGTCTGTTACGGGACCTTTCTCCTCTGCCTGGGTTCTGGGCCTAAATTTATGAAAATTGACTCTTACAGTGGTGGGTGACGTGAAGCCTGATTCTCTGCTATGATATGAAGACTGATTCTCTGCTGACATGAAGCCAGATTCTCTGTTACGGGACCTCTCTCCTCTGCCTGGGTGCTGGGTAGTGTTGAGCGCGAATATTCGAAAAGCAAATTTTTTTCGCGAATATCGCAACTTCGCGATTTCGCGAATATTTCGAATATAGTGCTATATATTCGTAAAAACGAATATTCGTTTTTTGTTTCCCCCCCCCCCCCCACAAAATTACAGTACACATATAATTGATTGTTTCCCAAAGGTCCAACAGCTCAGATCTTACTCACATTGCCTAGAAAGTGATTGAGGCGCGAATCTTCGTAAGGCGATTTTATTAGCGCACATGCGAATATCGGCACGTCCCAGAACAGAGGCAAAGGGCTTTGCATTCATACATTAGTGAATTGAGTTGCGAATCTTCGTAAGGCGATTTTATTAGCGCACATGCGAATATCTACACTTGTCCCAGAACAGAGGCAAAGGGCTTTGCATTCATACATTAGTGATTGAATTGAGCTGCGAATCTTCGTAAGGCGATTTTATTAACGCAAATGCAAATATCTACACTTGTCCCCAGAACAGAGAGGCAAAGGCCTGTGCATTCATATAGTATAGCACCATATTCGCGAATACGTAGAACTTCGTAAAATTCGATTTACGAATATTCGTATTTTTTATTTTACTTTCCACCTTACAGATTACATTGATCTGTACTCTGTCAACTACTGTCATCACCCCCCACTGTATCTCGATTGATTCCCAAAAGTCTCACATTCCCTAGAAAGTGATTGAGGTGCGAATCTTCGTAAGGCGATTTTATTAGCGCACATGCGAATATCTACACTTGTCCCAGAACAGAGGCAAAGGGCATTGCATTCATACATTAGTGATTGAATTGAGTTGCGAATCTTCGTAAGGCGATTTCATTAGCGCACATGTGAATTTTGCATAGCATATGTATTATGCGATAATTCGAATTATCGCATATGCGAAATAATAACGAATTTGAATAATCGCGAATATTTTACGAATATTCTTTCGAATATTCACAAAATTTCGCGAATTCGAATATGGGACATGCCGCTCAACACTAGTGCTGGGCCTAAATTTATGACAATGGACTGTTGCAGTGGTGGGTGACGTGAAGCCTGATTCTCTGCTATGACATGCAGACTGATTCTCTGCTGACATGAAGCCAGATTGTCTGTTACGGGACCTCTCTCCTCTGCCTGGGTGCTGGGCCTAAATATATGCCAATGGACTGTTGCAGTGGTGGCTGACGTGAAGCCTCATTCTCTGCTATGACATGCAGACTAATTCTCTGCTGACATGAAGACAGATTCTCTGTTACGGGACCTCTCTCCTCTGCCTGGGTGCCGGGGCCTAAATATCTGAGAATGGACTGTTCCAGTGGTGGCTGACGTGAAGCCTCATTCTCTGCTATGACATGCAGACTAATTCTCTGCTGACATGAAGACAGATTCTCTGTTACGGGACCTCCCTCCTCTGCCTGGGTGCTGGGCCTAAATATATGCCAATGGACTGTTGCAGTGGTGGCTGACGTGAAGCCTCATTCTCTGCTATGACATGCAGACTAATTCTCTGCTGACATGAAGACAGATTCTCTGTTACGGGACCTCCCTCCTCTGCCTGGGTGCTGGGCCTAAATATATGCCAATGGACTGTTGCAGTGGTGGCTGACGTGAAGCCTCATTCTCTGCTATGACATGCAGACTGATTCTCTGCTGACATGAAGCCAGATTCTCTGTTACGGGACCTCTCTCCTCTGCCTGTGTGTGTGCTGGGCCTAAATATATGCCAATGGACTGTTGCAGTGGTGGCTGACGTGAAGCCTCATTCTCTGCTATGACATGCAGACTGATTCTCTGCTGACATGAAGCCAGATTCTCTGTTACGGGACCTCTCTCCTCTGCCTGTGTGTGTGCTGGGCCTAAATATATGCCAATGGACTGTTGCAGTGGTGGCTGACGTGAAGCCTCATTCTCTGCTATGACATGCAGACTAATTCTCTGCTGACATGAAGACAGATTCTCTGTTACGGGACCTCCCTCCTCTGCCTGGGTGCTGGGCCTAAATATATGCCAATGGACTGTTGCAGTGGTGGCTGACGTGAAGCCTCATTCTCTGCTATGACATGCAGACTGATTCTCTGCTGACATGAAGCCAGATTCTCTGTTACGGGACCTCTCTCCTCTGCCTGTGTGTGTGCTGGGCCTAAATATATGCCAATGGACTGTTGCAGTGGTGGCTGACGTGAAGCCTCATTCTCTGCTATGACATGCAGACTGATTCTCTGCTGACATGAAGCCAGATTCTCTGTTACGGGACCTCTCTCCTCTGCCTGTGTGTGTGCTGGGCCTAAATATATGCCAATGGACTGTTGCAGTGGTGGCTGACGTGAAGCCTCATTCTCTGCTATGACATGCAGACTAATTCTCTGCTGACATGAAGACAGATTCTCTGTTACGGGACCTCCCTCCTCTGCCTGGGTGCTGGGCCTAAATATATGCCAATGGACTGTTGCAGTGGTGGCTGACGTGAAGCCTCATTCTCTGCTATGACATGCAGACTAATTCTCTGCTGACATGAAGACAGATTCTCTGTTACGGGACCTCTCTCCTCTGCCTGGGTGCCGGGGCCTAAATATCTGAGAATGGACTGTTCCAGTGGTGGGTGACGGGAAGCCAGATTCTCTGCTATGGAACCTCTCTCCAATTGATTTTGGTTAATTTTTATTTATTTAATTTTTATTTTAATTCATTTCCCTATCCACATTTGTTTGCAGGGGATTTACCTACATGTTGCTGCCTTTTGCAGCCCTCTAGCTCTTTCCTGGGCTGTTTTACAGCCTTTTTAGTGCCGAAAAGTTCGGGTCCCCATTGACTTCAATGGGGTTCGGGTTCGGGACGAAGTTCGGATCGGGTTCGGATCCCGAACCCGAACATTTCCGGGATGTTCGGCCGAACTTCTCGAACCCGAACATCCAGGTGTTCGCTCAACTCTATTTAAGAACTTACATTTCCGTAGATGAGTGGGTCCAGGTCTGGCACATACATTTCCGGATAGACATTATTCAGATACCATGAAAAATTCTTGCACTGTAGGTTTTCTCGTAGACTGTGTCTTTTTGATAAATCTCCATAGGATTTCTATTAATGGAAAAAAAAAACAGCAGTGTGAAAAATATCCAACAAAGATACCTAAAAGCAACTGAACTTCTACATATAGAGGATCCTTCAAGACTCTGAACTGTGCATCCTTACTGTTTTAGTGCTTTAAGGTCGGGGCTACACTGTGACTTTTTGTAGCACGAATGATTGATTTTAACTATTATATGATGCTGCAGTCCACGAGATTGTAGTTCAATAGTTACAATCAATCAGTCACTGTACAGTGTAGCCCTAGCCTAACCCAACACTACAAAAACATTTACTAAGACTAGACTGCTGCCCGAGCGACGAGCCAATCAAACTGAATTCCAACTGGAATGGTCCCATTAGGTGGTTAGGGCAGCATGTTACCGTGTCTGTCTACCATGCTGTTCACACTATCACTATCGTTGCTTTTAGCAAATCCAAACTGTCATAGGGCAATCATAGTGGCTCGGTGGTTGCAGCGCTGGGGTCCTAGGTTCGAATCCGACCATGGACAACATCTGCATGGAGTTTGTATGTTCTCCCCGTGTTTCCTCTGGGTTTTTAGTTTCCTCCCACACTCCAGACATACTGATAGGGAACTCGATGCTAATGTTTGTATAGCGCTGCGAAATATGTCAGCGCTATATAAATGCATAAAACAAATAAATAAAATAAATCATGGGCCGTGCAGTCTATATTCAACCACCTTCACCGACATGAGGCCCCCAATCCCCAAAATTGTTTTGCTAGAACTCCTCAGGGGTAATGGGGCAATGACGGTAACTGTTCATATGATGCCACAATGGAGTTTGTCCACACTCAGGCGAGTTCTCTTTCTATGCTGCTGCAACTTCCTGTTAACTTCATTGGACAGTCCTTGAATATCATTGTCTGCCACAGAGAACGATGGCGAGAACAACTGGCGAGGGGTCAAGTGCGAGCAGACCTTCTACATAGACTAAGTGCAGAAAGAATGACCGGTGAGCCAAGGTTATTAAGGTTTTCCCCTTTACCATCTGTAATTTATCCACCCAGATTACAAAGGACTTTCAAACATTTCTACCAGAGCTGCACCAATGGCTTTTGGGATCTCTTGATATTCGGAGAGAGAAGTTGGGCTCACCCACCTGTTGGACAATGTTTGCAGCTTCCCGATTTCTTCGGTAAAATATTTCTTTGTAACCATCCATCCACACTTCGGCCAGGCGCACCTGGTTTCGGATGATCACCTGAGTGCCTTTAGGAAAGGTATGAGGACTCTTGCTGCGGAATACATGACCGACAACTGAACAGGGCAGAATTTCCAGCTGCCCTCCGCACTGCCACACCTGTACACACAAAGAGGAAATGTTCACTGACAGGGTTACACCGTGATTACCGTAAAAATCAAACATCATATAGTACATGACAATATCTTTCCAACAAAGCTAGAACCAGAGATCTCCACATTCATTGCTCTGCTAGATTTATTTCAGGCTGGCAGCTCAGGGGCATGTCCTTTCTGATGCAGCACTCTCCCTGGAAGGTCTAGCTTACATATGCTTTACAGGACCTCTGTTGCAGATTCCATCCAAAACAGCCTGAATGCAGGACTTGTTTTTTGCCAAAAGAGTTGACTCCTAAACTAAAACTAAACAGATCCCATTATAGTCAGGGGGATCCATTTGGCAGAGTTTGATTCAGTTTTGTCCTAAATCCAGAACTTCTGTCATTTTCATTGCTCTGCTCTTCCAAAGAAGCAGAAGAATAAAAAAAACTAGCGGTGATGTGAAAGAGCCCTAACTGTCTCAGCTTCTAACAGTGAATACAGTTGGCAGCAATTGAAGGATGGAACCAGATGGTAATATACAGATACACGTTACTGAGTAGCTCAGTGGCTGTAATACATTTTGAATAATACGCAATTACAAAAGTATTCAGGTCCAGGTGCTGGTGTCAAAAATGCAGAATATTTTTCGTGCCCCACCCCCTTTTAAAACAATTAGATCTACAGCAAAGACCATAAATATGAATCATCTGCAGATTTCAGATAGATATACTTACTCTAAAAGACATTTCTAAATTTTCACCGCCCCATATCTCCATCCCTTCATCATAACTTCCAATGTGCTCAAAGTATTCCTTGGAAATCGAGAAGATACCTCCAGCAAAGGTTGGTGTCCTACAGGAAAGTTCAACATTAATATAGTAATCAAGGAGGAAATCTCCATAGAGTTTGTAAATTAAATTAAATACGTCCATGAATTAATTTTTTACTGAAACGTGCCGTCAGACAACTTTGACAGTAGTTGATTGGACAGGCTGCAAAAAAACTGAGCCCAATCTTTGTTTCTGGCAGTGGACAACTCATTATGAACCAATTTAATTTTTTCTTGCAGCACCAAGTATTTTCAACTTATAGGTCCCTTAAAGGGGGTGCATCAGATATATATTTTACAGACTAAAACTAAATACGGATCCGTATTCTGTATTTCTAATCTGTTCTCATTTCCTTCTTGTACATTTTTTATTTTATTTTCTGTACACGATCATGGGGGCAGTCAACTTGCCGGAGCTGCTATTAACAGTATTCAGAGATCTGCTTTACAGCAGCCACATGGGCCATAGGACAAAGTAGACTGGAGTTGATGAATTTCTAAGGGAGAGTTTTCTAAAGAGTTGTCATTGTGCAGGGAGGAAAGTAGAAAAGCTCTGTACAGCATCTACTGGTGGGTCCAATCATTGTAATCCTGCCTTGTTGAGAAGTGATCTCTGCAGAACAGGGAGTGACAGCCTATTATTAGGCCTAGAGTCCAAAGTGAAAACTGCAGGACTTTAGTAGGATAGATAGATAGTGACATGGAAAATTAAAATGAAAAAGATCTCCTAAAACATATGCCATGGGCGCCTCTCCTCTCACCCCTCGGTTCTCCCAGCAGCTCTGACCCGTCTGCTTCATCCGGCCGCTGGTCACATCTTCTCTGGCATGCGGCAGCCGTCTCTTGCCAGCAAAGCCTCTCCCTTCTGCCTGTATGGTGCTCCCTCCAGCTCTTAAAGGGCTAACGTGCACCCTAATTTACCCTAATTTACTCCAGTCTATGGATAGTTACCTTTGGATACTTAAGACATCTTCCCCTATGAAGAAGGTGCCTGAGCAATAGGTTATTTAGCTTCCAGTTCCTTCAAATATGTGCTGTTTCGTTTGTCTGCTTGTATAGACCTACTTCTGCCTGATTCCTGGATTCTGACCCTCCAGTGCCTGAACTGACTTGAGCTTTTTGAATATTGAACCTTTGTTGCCTGTCCTGACCTTGGACTGTTTACTGTAATGCATGAACTCCACCAGCCCTGACCTCAGCCTGTCCCAGATTACGATTTTTACTGATTTATCGGTGTTCTATGCCGATGCGTCTGCCGCCATGGGTCAACTGTCAAAAACACAGACTACACCAGGAGGTAACAGCCTGGTGCCTCCCCTGCAGCAAAATCCAAATCCCAGTACAGGGGTTAAAGGGTAAAATCCAGGGTACTGCTAGGATAATGCCCTTAAAATTAGCCCAAAGTCAAAGCTGTTGGTTGACACAGTGGTTCCACATCCACTTTTGCAACAATAGGCCTCAAGCAGTTCAGACAAGAACTGGAGGTGTTGCTCATAGAAACTATGACCAAAACAATTCTATCATTGCTTTCTTTTTCAGACCTGATCGCTTAAGTATGATCGTTAAGGGCAGGGCCAGCTCCGTCCTATAGAGCTCCCTAGACCTAGTGCAGATTGTAGGTGAGAAGAATATTGACCCCCTCTGCCTCTAAAAATTTTTGTCTGACTGGCAACCAGTTTGTGCACTGTTACATCTCTTCATTCTTCTTCCAGTATCCTGAAATACAAAGCTGCACAATAACAGAACCACGGATGTATCATTGCAAAACCAGGCAAACTTGCCCGGCAGAAGTCTTGGAAAGACGTATGACAACATATCCGTCAATATGGGCCATCCACCTTAAGAAGTCGAATTTTTAGCACCTGATTAACCAGAATAACTCAAGCTTAGCCTTATTGATGCATATTATATATGGTCTAATCATCTTACTTTATTGGGTAAGTCTCATCTTTCCTTTTCTTGTTCTCCAAACTCGGGACGGTTTCCCAATAAAATTCCAAGCCCCAATCAAAGTTCCCCCGCATGCGATTGTTTCTGTATGGTGACGGTTTGGTAAACTCAAAAGTCCTGAGGTCAATGGTGACAATATCTGGACTGACGACAGTGGTATAATTCTCTGCAATTCTTGCCAACAAGGTCTCCAGCCAACCATAGAAACACTCACCTAGGAACATACAGGAGAATTAGTACATGTAATAAAAAGTGCACATTTTTCACTGTGTACAAGCCGGGTGGTCGTCAGTTTGCGGCGCGCTATTTTCAGCTTATTGTGCCAATTCTATCCTTATAATAAACTTTTTGTACTTTTAGTATGTGCCATTATGGGTTTTTAATGGAGATGCTGAGTCTTAGATTACAGGTTCTCTGCAATAAATTCCTAAAATTGTTGTGTACAGGAAACAAAGAGAATATCTGATGTTCAAAAGAACAGACCACTAGTAATGTGAGGTTATAAACCTACATACAGCTAGTGCTGGGTCCATCCCCTGACTATTATAAGACAGGTTTATAATAGCGCCAGGGCAAGCATAGGCCTTGCTCTTTCCATACCTATGCATAGACAGCAGGGTCACCATTCCTACAAAGTTCTTTACCTTCTATAATCTCATTTGTCTTTAGGGACAATATTCTGTACCCATATATCTCTTTATAAAGGGAGAGCACTTACTGCACACTGTTTTACTACTGTTTTAACCACTTCAACCCCGCTAGCTGAAACCCCCTTAATGACCAGGCCACTTTTTACACTTCTGCACTACACTACTTTCACCGTTTATCGCTCGGTCATGCAACTTACCACCCAAATGAATTTTACCTCCTTTTCTTCTCACTAATAGAGCTTTCATTTGGTGGTATTTCATTGCTGCTGACATTTTAACTTTTTTTGTTATTAATCGAAATGTAACGATTTTTTTGCAAAAAAATGACATTTTTCACTTTCAGCTGTAAAATTTTGCAAAAAAAAACGACATCCATGTATAAATTTTTCGCTAAATTTATTGTTCTACATGTCTTTGATTAAAAAAAAAATGTTTGGGCAAAAAAAAAAAAAATTGTTTGGGTAAAAGTTATAGCGTTTACAAACTATGGTACAAAAATGTGAATTTCCGCTTTTTGAAGCAGCTCTGACTTTCTGAGCACCTGTCATGTTTCCTGAGGTTCTACAATGCCCAGACAGTAGAAAACCCCCACAAATGACCCCATTTCGGAAAGTAGACACCCTAAGGTATTCGCTGATGGGCATAGTGAGTTCATAGAACTTGTTATTTTTTGTCACAAGTTAGCGGAAAATGATGATTTTTTTTTTTTCTTACAAAGTCTCATATTCCACTAACTTGCGACAAAAAATAAAAATTCTAGGAACTCGCCATGCCCCTCACGGAATACCTTGGGGTGTCTTCTTTCCAAAATGGGGTCACTTGTGGCGTAGTTATACTGCTCTGGCAATTTAGGGGCCCATATGTGTGAGAAGTACTTTGCATTTTGATTTCCGAATGACATGCAACAGTCCAGTGTTGCTTCTCTGTAGCCCAGGTCAGGCGCTTCTGCCGCTGTTTCTGGTTCAAAAGTGTCTTGACCTGGGGAATGCGGCACCTGTAGCCCATTTCCTGCACACGCCTGTACACGCCTGTACACGGTGGCTCTGGCTGTTTCTACTCCAGACTCAGTCCACTGCTTCCGCAGGTCCCCCAAGGTCTGGAATCGGTCCTTCTCCACAATCTTCCTCAGGGTCCGGTCACCTCTTCTCGTTGTGCAGCGTTTTCTGCCACACCTTTTCCTTCCCACAGACTTCCCACTGAGGTGCCTTGATACAGCACTCTGGGAACAGCCTATTCCTTCAGAAATTTCTTTCTTTGTCTTACCCTCTTCCTTGAGGGTGTCAATGATGGCCTTCTGGACAGCAGTCAGGTCGGCAGTCTTACCCATGATTGCGGTTTTGAGTAATAAACCAGGCTGCGAGTTTTTAAAAGCCTCAGGAATCTTTTGCAGGTGTTTAGAGTTAATTAGTTGATTCAGATGATTAGGTTAATAGCTCGTTTAGAGAACCTTTTCATGATATGCTAATTTTTAGAGATAGGAATTTTGGGTTTTCATGAGCTGTATGCCAAAATCATCAATATTAAAACAATAAAAGGCTTGAACTACTTCAGTTGGTGTGTAATGAATCTAAAATATATGAAAGTCTACTGTTTATCAGTACATTACAGAAAATAATGAACTTTATCACAATATGCTAATTTTTTTTAGAAGGACCTGTAAGTTTCTAACCCATTCCTCAGTTATACAACAGTTACCCTGAACTGTCTCCTGTCTCTTAGGGTCCATTCACACGTCCGTATGTGTCTTGTGGATCCGCAAAACACGGACACTGGCAATGTGCGTTCCACATTTTGCGGACCGCACATTGCCGACACTCTCATAGAAAATGCCTTTTCTTGTCCGCAATTGCGGACAAGAATAAAACATGTTCTATTTTTAGCGGAAATTGATTTTATTTTTATTTTTTTTCTCACAAAGTCTCACTTTCCGCTAACTTGGGACAAAAATTTAAATCTTTCATGGACTCAATATGCCCCTCAGCGAATACCTTGGGGTGTCTTCTTTCCAAAATGGGGTCATTTGTGGGGTGTTTGTACTGCCCTGGCATTTGAGGGTCTCTGCAATCATTACATGTATGGCCAGCATTAGGAGTTTCTGCTATTCTCCTCATATTGAGCATACAGGTAATGAGATTTTTTTTTCCGATCAGCCTCTGGGCTGAAAGGAAAAAATGAACGGCACAGATTTCTTCATTCGCATCGATCAACGTGGATGGAAAAATCTCTGCCAAAAAAAAATAATAGGAGGGAAAAGGCGTCTGCCAGGACATAGGAGCTCCGCCCAACATCCATACCCACTTAGCTTGTATGCCCTGGCAAACCAGATTTCTCCATTCACATCAATCGATGTGGATGAATAAATCATTGCCGGGATTTTATTTTAATTTTTTTATATACAAAGTGTTTGCCAAAGCATAGGAACGCCGCCTCCTCCTCAGCTCGTATGCCTCGGCAAACATATCTTTTACTGCAGAGTAGAAATCTCGTCTTAAAGCGCCGCATACACCGACTTGCGTGTAATCTGACAGCAGCGCAATGCTTCTGTCAGAATGCACATCAGTGCTGCAGCTAGTCGATACAGCAACGCAATAATTTTATTAACTTTGGAACAGAACATATAAACTTTAACTTTTTGAACTAAACATTAACCTTTTTGCTTACTGGTGTTTTTTTATTTTTTTTTACCTTTATAGAACAAACCTCTCCTTCCCCATGGGTCAATGTGCAAAGCGCAAATCGCCCAAAGATGTGGCGAAGTGCGTTATGCACTTTGTCCCAGGTGAAAGGAGACGTTTGCAGCAGCTGTGTGAGTGAATGGGCCCTAATAGCCCTATGTGCCTGTCCTGGTGAGATGTGATCCCTATGCCAAGTGTACCTGTGTGTGGTACTTCCGGAAACACTCTCCAAAGCATAGGGCAGGGTGGTCAGGACAGTCAGGACAGAAATAGCGGGTGTCACGCCTTATTCCACTCCTGCTACAGACACAACATTTTTTTCGGGGTGGCGGTCAGTTTAAGGGACCAGCAACGACACTGGGGAAATGTCGCTCGTGTAGACGGCTAACTACACTGGTGGATGGGGCCACGGAACCTCCTGGGTACAGGAGGTTCGCGATGATCTCTTCCTGAAATTTGAGGAAGGATCCAGTTCTCCCAGCCTTACTGTAGAGAACAAAACTATTATACAGAGCCAATTGAATTAAATATACAGACACCTTCTTATACCAGCGTCTGGTTCTGCGGGACACAAAATACGGAGCCAACATCTGGTCATTGAAGTCCACCCCTCCCATGTGAAGGTTATAGTCATGGACTGAGAGGGGCTTTTCAATGACACGGGTTGCTCGCTCAATTTGGATTGTCGTGAGAGGTTACATATCCACTTCGCTACCCTGTAGCAGGTAAACATTGAATAGGCTGAAGCCCTTGCCCAAGTGCTGTGGGCCCTTCAGACTGGTAATCGGTGAGTGTGCCGAGAGTTGGACCTTCACCAATCCGATATTGATAATCTATTAATATTGTGAAGCTGGAATACCCATTCAACCTGCTCAGGACCGCCGTACGCAGGATTGCGTCTTTGCGGCGGTCCTGTTTCTCCGGGTGGACGCGCCGGTGCGTCCTCTCGCGAGACGCGAGATTTTGGGCAAAGCCGGCCCGTGCATGCGCATCGCAGGCCGGCAAAATTTCAAAGACAAGTTCATCATCAACCTGCCAGCCAATGATCGTGGCTGGCAGGTTGTTGATTTTCAAAAAAACGAATCAGCAGCCACCTAACAAATCATATTTAGTAAATATGATGTGGTTAAATGGCTGCTGTGCTCCTCTGCTCCTTCTTTTGGTCGGTTGGTTCCAGCAGAGGAGCAGAGGAGCACACATCACTGTGAGTACCCACCAACACCACACTTAGCCCCCAGATCACCTTCCAGCATCCCAATTAACCCTTTGATCACCCCTTTGTTCGCCCCTGTCAATCACTAGTGAAAAGGAAAAAAGTGATCAGTGTAAACTGTCGCTTTTTTTTTCTCACTGGTATTGACTGATAGGTTTTAGTTTAGTTTAGGCCCCTTGGTTAGGTAGTTTAGCGATCGGTTAGCCCACCGCACCGCAGTCCCTTATTCGCTGATTAGCGTATCGCTAATCAGCATTTGTACTTTTATAGTATCTGTAAGTGATCAAAACTGATCACGGTCAGATCTATAATAGTATTAGTGTCACTTTAGTTCGCCCTCCACCCAAAACGCAGTGTTTGCCCGATCAGGCCTGATCGGTCGCCCACACGTGCGTTCACCCACGCCCGCCCCACCGCAGTGACAAAAAAATATATTTTTTTGATCACTGCACATTCACTTTACATGCGCTGCGGCGATAAAAAAATCAGTTTTGATATTTTTTATCAACCGCAGCGGCCTCCGGTACTTCGCTAGCCTCCCCTTTGTAAGACAGGCTTGCTTTTTTTCTTGGGTAGTCTCAGGGAATACCCCTAAATTTAGTTGCCCAAATGTCAAACAGGGGGTATTCTTCTGAAGAGGCCTACGGGCTTCTGACCCAGTCGGATGAGGAATGTGAACCCTCATCTGATGAATCTAACGGGTCAGAATACGAACCTGTAGAAAGCAGTGGCTCTCTGACCCAAAGTTCGGACGAGGAGGCTGAGGTCCCTGATAGCACCAGGCGTACCCGGCCCCGTGTCGCTAGACCACAGGTTGCGCAGGATCCGCTTCAAGAGCAGCAGAGTGGGGCTGGTGCTGTCGGATTACGTGGTGAGGCATACACCAGCAGTGCAGCCCTTCCTGGACCTAGTACCAGCACTGCCGTACAACCTGGTGAAGTGGCGAGCACCAGAAGGGCAGTTGAAGCTGGTATGGTGGCACGAGCAGTAGTGACCCCATCGCAGCCACTGCAAAGACGTGCCCGTAGAGCCCCTAGAATCCCTGAGGTGCTGGCAAACCCTGATTGGCAGTCCCCAACTTCAGCCGCACCTGTAGTTCCCCCTTTCACTGCCCAGTCTGGAGTTCGGGTTGAGACAGCTCAGATCGGTTCGGCCCTGGGATTTTTTGAGCTCATGCACTAGCCATCTATGAGGCCATTGCCACATCAAGGAAAGTACCAAGCGTGATACATTTGTTCAACGCGATGACAACAATGTCATCAAACGCTGGAGCCACCGATCAAGGTCAAGGGAAAGGCGTTGGGCAACTGAGCTACAAATATATAGTCCATGTTATTTAAGACCCCTTAACTTCACAGTAATATACCTGAGGCCATATGTAAACTGTAAGGTCACAGGTTCATCAAATCTGCTTGACGTCACATCAAGCGGTCATCATTTAACTGATACACCTGGCCTCAAATAGACAAGTATCTTCCATATAAAAACATGGCTTCTTGCAGAGTTACAATCGGTAACTACGCTGTAGTGCAGCAAAATGGACATACTACTGGCCTTGGTTCCTCCCTTATGCTTTACACTCAGACTACAATCCGATAAATACCAATGGAAAAAAGGAGACACTGGAGCCTCAGTAAAGGGGGCCCTAGAGCCCCTCCTTTCATTTACAGGTGGAGGCGGGTACATAATCTCATGTCCTATAACCAGTTACCACCATTACTTACAATGTGCATCCAAAAATGTCAAAGTGTCACCCTTTGCTACTGAAGCACCGAGCAAACGAGCGGAGACCAATCCTTTTCTTTCCCTCTGTCGGACCACCTTCACTATCTGAAAGAGCTTTACGTACTCATCCAGTTTATCCTTTAAGTATTCTGAAAAACACATAAAGTACAAATTTAAGGCTGTAAACTTTAGATTTCTTCTTTAAATGCCAACAAAATAGTAGGATTTGATATAATTTACATATAATGTACATCAAAGGAGTCTGCGTTTCTTACCAACACTATGTGAACAGTACACATTACACCTACAGGAGCTTCTACAACATCTCATTCTAAATCCATAGGCATTCATTTGCAGTTGGTGCCCCCTTTGCAGCTGAAACAGCTTCTACTCTTCTAGGAAGGCTTTCTGCTAGATTTTGAATCCAGAGGGAAAGCATCAGGCTGGTTTGAGAGCTGCATTTATACAAGCAGGCAAATAACGCGAGTTTGTGAGCGCTCGCGTGTTTCATTTTTAAGTGTGTGTTTGTATTAAGTGTGTGACTTTAGATAACATGACTTGAGATTCAGGAACTTTAGGAGGGGGCTACAGTAAGTTATATACTTATCACTGCACTGTATTGTATTTTTCTTCTGTTATCCCCATTTAGTATGTGTTCCATTATTGACAGCGCAGTCCAGTGCACATCTTGTCTAATGTATGCAGTCTTGGAACAGTCGATTGAGGGGCATATTTTTGTTCAAAAGCATTGACAATTTGGAAAAGAGTGTGCTGCTCACTTAGCAAGCACTCTATGGGGTAGATGTGGGGGAGGGTGGTAGAGGTAGCTAGCTGGGTAACAGTTAGAAAGCAGGGTAGAGGGAAGAGTGCCAGGGAGGCTAGCCCTGATCTGACACACCCCAACAAGTTTGCACAGTTGGCAGATGAGGGGGATGTCAGTTCAGGGAGAGCACTGCTGCAGCCGGACACTTCCTTTGCCAGTCAGGGGTATGTCAGCTCCAGTAAGCAGGGGACCAGGAGAGCAGACCAGGACAGACAGGTGCTGGTAGTGGGAGTCTCATTTATTAGGGGTACAGATAGGGAAATCTGTCACAAAGACCGGGATTGTCGAACGGTGTGTTGTATTCCAGGCGCTCAAATTCGACACATCACAGATCAGGTTGACAGATTACTGGGAGGGGCTGGAGAAGATCCAGCGGTCATGGTCCATATCGGAATCAATGACAAAGTTAGAGGTAGGTGGCGTGTCCTTAATAATGATTTTAGGGATTTATGTCAAAAGCTTAGGACAAGGACCTCAAAGGTAGTAATTTCTAAAATACTACCGGTACTACGAGCCACACAAGAAGGGCAGCGGGAGATTAGGGAAGTAAACAAGTGGCTCAAGAACTGGTGTAGGAAGGAGGGGTTTGGGTTCCGGTTTTGGTACCGACTTCTCTCTCCGCTACAGGCTCTATCGTAGGGATGGTCTGCACCTCAATGGGGAAGGGGCAGCTGTGTTGGGGGAGAAGATGGCTAGAAGGTTGGAGGAGTGTTTAAACTAGGGACAGGTGGGGAGGGAAATTACATTATAGGAGGGGAAGATAGTACAGATAGAGACAGGGGGCAAGGTAATGGGACTGGGGGAGGAATGGAAATAGGTACTAGAACAGCTCAGAAGGAAAAGTGTAGGGTGAAAAAAATATATACATAAACCTCTTAATTGTATGTATGCTAATGCCAGAAGCCTGACTAATAAAACTGGTTAATTGGAATTACTGATGTGTGAGGAGGACTATGACATAGTGGAAATAACTGAGAATGGGAATAACTAATACATGACTGGATGATAGCTATTACTGGGCGGTTAATATACAGTATTACAGTCTGTTTAGAAAGGAT
Organism: Bufo gargarizans; assembly: GCF_014858855.1. Taxonomy (NCBI): domain Eukaryota; kingdom Metazoa; phylum Chordata; class Amphibia; order Anura; family Bufonidae; genus Bufo; species Bufo gargarizans. The sequence goes on along the minus strand of NC_058087.1, from coordinate 14,492,149 downwards.
CGCCAAAACTGGAGAGTGGGAGGGGTCTGCCTTTATGTAAAGTCCTCTCTAAAGACCACACTCAGGGAAGATATAAGTGAGGAACATGAACATATGGAGTCACTGTGGGTAGAAATACATGGAGGCAAAAAAATAAATTAATTACTAATAGGAGTTTATTATAAACCACCTAATATACCAGAGTCCACAGAAAATCTACTACTAAACGAGATAGATGAGGCGGCAAATCATAATGAGGTGGTTATGGGGGACTTCAACTACCCAGATATAGACTGGGAAACTGAAACTTGTATCTCATAAAGAAAACAGGTTCTTGGCAATAACCAAAGACAATTATCTTTCACAACTTGTTCAGGACCCGACTAGAGGGACTGCCATACTGGACTTAGTATTAACCAGAAGACCTGACAGAACAGATGTGCAGGTTGGGGGACACCTGGGAAATAGTGACCATAATGTAATAACCTTACAATTATCATTCGAAAGAGTGTTTCTTCAGAGAGGAACAAAAATACCAAACTTCAAAAAAGCTTAATTTAGCCAACTAAGAGAGGCCACAGGACTAACTAACTGGGACAAAGTCCTCAAAAATATAAATACAGCCACAAAATTGGATATTTTTAAAAGCATCCTAAAATTTAATTGTGAGAGGTACATACCTTATGGGAATAAAAGGTTAAGGAACAAAAAAAAAACAATGTGGATAAATAGAACTGTAAAGAAAGTAATAAATGACAAAAAGAAAGCATTTAAATCACTAAAACAGGAGGGTAGTGAGGAAGCACTGAAAAACAATAAGTAGAAAAATAGAATATGTAAAAAACTAATAAAAGTGGCCAAACTAGATGCCGAGAGATTAATTGCCAAAGAGAGTAAAAGTAACCCAAAAATGTTTTTCAATTATATAAATGGTAAAAAGTATAAATCTGAAGGTGTCGGCCCTCTACAGAGTAATGAGGGGGGAGTTGCAGAGAACGATGAGGAGAATGAAAAGCTATAAAATATTTTTTTCTTCACTGTATTCATGGAAGAAAATAAACTGTCAAATGAAATGCAGAATGTAAAGGTTAATTCCCCATTAAAAGTGCCCTGTCTAACCCAGGAAGAAGTACAGTGGTGTCTTAAAAGATTAAAATAGACAAATCGCCAGGACCAGATGGCATACACCCCCGTATCCTAAGAGAATTAAGTAATATCATAGCCAGACCCTTATTTCTGATATTTAATGACTCTATGCTGACAAGGAGTGTTCCACAGGATTGGCGCATAGCAAATGTAGTGCTAATATTCAAAAAGGGTCCAAAAAAGGAGCCCAGAAACTATAGGCTGGTAATTTTATCTGTCGTGGGTAAACAGTTTGAAGGTTTTCTAAGAGATGCTATTGTGGAGTATCTCAATGAAAATAAGCAATTAACGCCATATCAGCATTGGCTTCATGAGAGATCCGTCATGTCAAACTAATTTAATCAGGTGGTTATGGGAGACTTCATGAGGAGGTAAGTTCTAGACTTGACAGTGGCGAATCAATGGATGTCGTATATCTGGACTTCTCCAAAGCATTTGACACTGTACTGCATAAAAGGTTAGTATATAAAATGAGAATGCTTGGACTGGGAGAAAATGTCTGTATGTGGGTAAGTAACTGGCTCAGTGATAGAAAACAGGGGGTGGTTTTTAATGGTACACACTCAGATTGGGTCACTGTCACTAGTTGAGTACCTCAGGGGTCAGTATTGGGCCCTATTCTCTTCAATATATTTATTAATGATCTTGTAGAAGGCTTGCACAGTAAAATATAATTTTTTTGCAGATAACACTAAACTGTGTAAAGTAATTGACACGGAAGTGGGCAGAGAAGTGGCAGATGAGGTTTAACACTGACAAATGTAAGGTTATGCACATGGGAAGGAATAATGCAAGTCACCCATACATACTAAATGGTAAAACACTGGGTAACACTGACATGAAAAAGGACCTAGGAATTTTAGTGAACAGCAAACTAAGCTGTAAAAAACAGTGTCAGGCAGCTGCTGCCAAGGCCTGCATCAAAAGGGGTTGCATCAAAAGGGGCATAGATGCCCGTGATGAGAACATAGTCCTACCACTTTACAAATCTCTAGTTAGACCACACATGGAGTACTGTGTACAGTTCTGGGCTCCTGTGAACAAAGCAGACATAGCAGAGCTGTAGAGGGTACAGGGGAGGGCAACTAAAGTAATAACTGGAATGGGGGGACTACATTACCCTAAAATATTATTATTATTATTAGGATTATTCAGGCACTCTATATCAGGTCACCAGCAGATATCAACAAAGGACAGGGATAGTATAGGTATGTTGAAAAAAACTATATTTATTTTTATAGTAGTAATGATAAAAAAAACAACGTATTTCAGAATAGGTCACTCCTAATGTACAGGGAGAGGGGAATGGTAGTGAAAAATTGGATAAAAAGGTAAGAATTAAATGGGGATAGGAAAAAAGATAAAAAAGAGGGGGTTGTGAAAAAGTGGTGATGTTAAAATGATATTTAAAATTATATTTAAAACACCCTGTATTGGGCTATATGTCCAAAAAAATAATAATAATAATAAAATATTGCCTGGTGGCGTCCCGCCGAAAATTGTCTCACTGGTCGCTGTTACCTTTCCTCAAAGATCGCAGGTTCTTTTCTGCGTAGGATCCTCTGTGTGCTATGGGTACTCGGTGCGGCTGGAAGCGCGATTGCAGGAGGATACGATGATCGCAAGAAGCTGCTGTTTGCGGAGTGGACCGTCGATACGAATGTTGCGCTCTTTTTCCTCCGATCAGAGGGCTGTGTCTGACGTTCTTGCCACGTGCGGGAACTAAAAGTGCGTGAAAAAGCGCGCGCAAAAATTGCCGCACGTGGCAAGAACGTCAGACGCAGCCCACAGCCCTCTGATCGGAGGAAAGAGAGCGCAACATTCATATCGACGATCCGCTCCGCAAACAGCAGCTTCTCGCGATTATCGCATCCTCCTGCAACCGCGCTGCCAGCCGCACCAAGTACCAACAGCACACAGAGGATCCTACGCAGAAAAGAACCTGCGATCTTCGAGGAAAGGTAACAGCGACCAGTGAGCCAATTTTCGGTGGGACGCCACCAGGCACTGGTTCGCTGAAAATTATTTTCGCATAAATGAAAATTACTTTTGCATAAATGAAGGCTATTTTCGCATAAATGAAAATCACTTTCGCATAGCTGCATATACTTAGACATTGGGTCTGGAAGGCTGCTCCTGCACTTTTTTCCATTGAACTCATCCCAGAGCATTGACTATACGTATACAATATTTTATTATAATTATTAATTTTTTAAATTTTTTTGGGACATATAGCCCAATACAGGGTGTTTTAAATATAATTTTAAATATCATTTTAAAATCATCACTAATTCTAACCTTTTTATCCAATTTTTCCACTACCATTCCCCTCTCCCTGTACATTAGGAGTGACCTATATTAAAATAAGTTGTTTTTTTTATCATTACTACTATAAAAATAAATATTGTTTTTTTCAACATGCCTATACTATCCCTGTCCTTTGTTGATATCTGCTGGTGACCTGATATAGAGTGCCTGTCTTCCTAGTTTCCTATACGCCTGCCTCTTCTGACTAGGGTGAGTCAGTTCAGACACGTTAGCAATCGGTTAGCGCCCAGCCCACCGCACCGCAGTCACTGATTCGCTGATTAGCGTATCGCTAATCAGCATTTGTACTTTTATAGTATCTGTAAGTGATCAAAACTGATCACAGTCAGATCTATAATAGTATTAGTGTCACTTTAGCTCGCTCTCCTCCCAAAACGCAGTGTTTGCCCGATCAGGCCTGATCGGTCGCCCACACGTGCGTTCACCCACTCCCGCCCCGCCGCAGTGACAAAAAATATATATTTTTTTTATCACTGCACAATCACTTTCCAAGTGCTGCGGCGATAAAAAAATCAGTTTTATATATTTTTTATCAATCGCAGCGGCCTCCGGTACTTTGCTAGCCTCCCATTTGTAAGACAGGCTTGCTTTTTTTCTTGGGTAGTCTCAGGGAATACCCCCTAAATTTAGTAGTCCAAATGTCAAACAAGGGGTATTCTTCTGAAGAGGCCTACAGGATTCTGACCCAGTCGGATGAGGAATGGGAACCCTCATCTGACGAATCTAGCGGGTCAGAATATGAACCTGTAGAAAGCAGTGGCAGTCTGACCCAAAGTTCGGACGAGGAGGTTGAGGTCCCTGATACCAACAGGCGTACCCGGCCCCGTGTCGCTAGACCACAGGTTCAAGGGCAGCAGAGGGGGCTGGGGCTGGCGCTGTCGGATTACGTGGTGAGGCATACACCAGCAGCGCAGCCCATCCTGGACCTAGTACCAGCACTGCCGTACAACATGGTGAAGTGGCGAGCACCAGAAGGGCAGTTGAAGCTGGTACAGTGGCACGTGCAATAGTTACCCCATCGCAGCCACCGCACAGACAGGCCCGTAGACCCCCTAGAGTCCCTGAGGTGCTGGCAAACCCTGTGTAACCCTGTGAAGTTACACAGGCTGCATTATCTGAAATGCCCAGTAGATGGCAGATGGACTCAGTATGCTGTTAATAAAACATTGAACATTGGTCACATGATTGTGACATCATCGCAGGTCCTGGAAGATTTCTAGAAGTTACCACATGCTCAGACAGAGAAAGGACATGTGTCGAGTTGTGAGAGACTGCAGCACAGAGATAGAACCTTGCTGAGAGAACTTGCTTCACCCAAGATCACACCTGCTGAGAGAGGGACCTGCTGGCAAAGACAAGTACTGAGTCCAGACGTCTGGTGAATCCAGTGAGAGGAGACTGCTGCTGACTGACCTGGTTAATTGTGTTGTGAGGGTAAGCCAAACCTCTCCCTGTATCACCACAGGGCACCTGTCTCCTCACTCACAGTAAAGGCTCTGAGGTCCAGTGACGGACATTACACAGCTCAGGCTGCTTCAGTGACCCTGCAGAGCAGGACTTATAAGGGCCCCAACTCTCCTATGTGCACCAACGGCCACTAGGGCGAAGATAAGGGGGTGGGATGCAGGTGTGCTGGTGGGTGGGTGAGGAAAATCCACATTGCATTGTTATCTGTGTTACTCTATTGTATTTTCCTATGTATGTTGGTTCATTTGCTACTTACTATATAAAGTTAATTCCAGTTAGGCTGTGTCAGTCTCATTGCACCAAGTATGTTCCCAGTGGGACCCCACATCCCTACCCCGGATGCTCAACTGGGTGGAGGCACTGCCGCAGACATGTACCCCAGCTCCCAGATAGCGGAGGCTCAGGATCCGCCTGTCAGGCATAGTGAGTTAACTAGGTTTAGGGACCCCAAAGACACTAGGGGGCGCCCTCAAACCCCCGTTACATATGGAGGCACTGCTGAGATCTATTGGGGTACAACCAGTGAGAATAAGTTAAGTCCTCAGGCCACTCCCTCCTTTGCAAAAGAGTGGGCCCAGCAAAGAAATGTACCATTACAGCAAGCTGTGATGTTATGCAAAGTCCCATCCTGCTGTGAGATGAATCACGTCATCTTGTGTATAGAAATTCGACTGGGAATAGAAATGGCGACTGTCAGGGATATCCTGCAGGATTCTGAAGGCCAAACTTACATGTTAATATATTGTCATACGGACTTGGGAGACCATGAGATGCCTACCAACATTCATTTATATGGAGCCCCGGATGAAGGATGCTCCTTAGTGTACGCTCTTCTTGATAAGAAAGAAAGGGTCTCACTGCAACAACCCTTTAAATTAGAACAGAGAGATTATGTCACAGAAAATTATTCTAAGCTCCTGACTCTCATCTCCAGAAAGACCGGAGCCATTCCTTAACAAGCTGCCCATCCTCCTAGAGGACAGGGGATGATTACTCCTAAAGCAGAATCTCATCCATCTACAGCATTACTGAAACCAGACAACCCTGAAGTACGCACCCTGCCTACAGGAGGTAGTGATGTATCGGACATACTACAGAAACTCTCAGAAGCCATAGTGACGGCAAACCACACTCATAGTTACTGCAAACTAAAGGTGTTTTCTGGGAATCAGCCTGTTCCTTCAGGAGAAGAGCCTTTTGAGGTCTGGAAGGATAATGCTATGCATTTGTTGGAGGAATGGTCTTGTACGGATACCATAAATAAACAGCGGTTGGTGGAGAGTCTTCGTTTTCCCGCTACAGACATGATAAGACTGTACAAGGGAGTAAATGGGCAAGCTACTGTGCACGACTATCTACAGGTTTTACAGGATGCTTATGGGAAATCAGAAGATTTGGATGATCTGTTGGTTAAGTTCCTAGCCACTAAGCAGAAGGAGCATGAAAAAGCCACTGACTATATCAACCGGTTACAGCTATTGCTTGGAAAGTTATTCCATAAAGGAGCAGTCACTGCCTCTGAGTTGGATGCTCGGCTATCTAAGCAAATTCAGAGAGGTGGTTTGACCAGTAATCCAGTTATGATTCTGCTGAGAGCCAAGTTGGATGATAAAGTTCTGCCTTATTCCACATTAATAAATACAGCCAGGAGATTGGAAGACCAGACGTGTCCACTCCTACAGAAGGAGAAAGAGGATACAGAACTGTCAGCTCTTAGGAAGAAGGTGGCTGAATTGGAGCTCTTATGCAAATCACCACCAGAGAGAGCAGATCCTCCCCCTGGAAGTGGGGGGCAACACAGGAAGACTCAGAAAAAACTGTTTCCTGAGGATTCACCCCGCCGAAGGGACTGCTTTAAATGTGGAAAGTCAGGGCATTTTCAGCGGGAGTGCCCTGCGAATTCCATGGAGGTGGATGTGGAGGTGCTGGCAACCGAGCTCGAGGAGACTCAAATGACCAGGTCTTACAAGCGAAGGAAGACCCGGCCTACATATAGTTTATCTGTAGGGGCCAAGATTGGGCCTAAATCTTTGATACACGTGCAAGTAGAAGGAATTCATGCTTCAGCATTGCTAGATACTGGTTCTCAAGTCACCATTATCTACAGAGACTTCTATGAATGTCATTTGAAACATATTCCTATGGAACCTGCAGGAGAGTTTCAGCTATGGGGCGTTGGGTCTCAAGCTCAACCTGTGGAGGGATGCATAAAAGTGACCATAACTATTCCCCAGTTAAACACCGGGATGATATGTCCTATGGAGCTGGAAGCTTTGATATGCCCTGCAGCCAAGAAAGTGTGTGCCCCAATAATATTGGGTACTAATGCAAAGATGGTACAGGATGTATTCAAGGCCTATCTGACAGAAGTGGGAGATGTCTCCTTAGACCGACTGATGGAGGTCAGCCCTGTCCTAGGAAAAGAGTGTAGACGACTAGCCCTTGAAACAAAACCAGGGTTGTGCCACTATTCAGGAACAGAACCCGCATTTGTGAAGCCTGGTGAGACCAAAACCTTACGAGCCATAGCCTCAATGCACCATGAAATGTTGGGGGGGAACTGGACAATACCTTATTGAGTCTCTGCCTGAAGAGGATCAGAAGAAGGGGTGGAATTTCATACCTGAGGTAAAAGATTGGCGAAAAAGGTGGTGTCGGAGCTTTCCTGTGATGGTACAGAATTTAACCCCCACAGAAATCCGGATTGATCGTCATCAGAAGATTGGTGTGATACACCTTTTAGATCAAGTTTCGTCCATCATGTCTGTGAGTGCAGAACAGAAGGATCATGTGAAAGCACCTTTAGATTTTGATCTAGAAGATTCTCCTCTACCACAGCAGTGGAAAGACAGGCTTCGTTCAAAACTGGCCACCCGAGAGGGAGTGTTCTCCAGAGCAGAGATGGATGTGGGGTGTTCTAAGAGTGCCACCCATGCTATAAGACTTGCTGATCCTACTCCTTTCAGAGAAAGGTCAAGAAGAATACCCCCTCGAGATGTGAAAGATGTCCGGGACATACTCCAGCAGATGGAAGGAGCAGGCATCATCACAGAGTCCCGGAGCCCCTATGCCTCACCTATTGTGGTAGTGAGGAAAAAGAATGGACTACCGTACTCTGAACAAGAGGACTGTGCCAGATCAGTACACTTTGCCCCGGATAGAGGATCTTCTGAACGCCCTATCTGGCAGCCAGTGGTTCAGTGTGCTTGACTTGAGGTCTGGATATTATCAGGTACCCATGAAGAAGGAGGATCAGGAAAAGACAGCTTTCATCTGCCCTTTGGGGTTCTTCCAGTTTACCAGAAGGCCACAGGGAGTCACAGGAGCTCCTGCTACTTTTCAGAGGCTGATGGAGAAAACTGTGGGGGATATGAATCCCAAAGAGTGTCTAGTGTATCTAGATGACCTAATTGTTTTCGGGAAGACACCAGAGGAGCATGAACAAAGATTGCTAAAGGTGTTGGATCGACTTCAAGCTGAAGGCCTGAAGCTATCAGTGGACAAATGCCGATTTGCCCAGAACTCTGTCACTTATGTGGGGCACATAGTCTCCGCTGAAGGAGTAGCCACAGATCCTGCTAAAATTGAAGCAGTGTTGAATTGGCCAAGACCAAATAACATCAGTGAGTTGCGGTCCTTTCTCGGATTCTGTGGTTACTACCAAAGGTTCGTTAAAGACTACTCAAAGATTGCTCGAGAGTTACATGACCTACTGAAGATTACCTCTGACGTAAAGGGTGCTAAGGCACCATATCCTAAAGACCCCTTTGGAGAGAAATGGACTTCAGGATGTGAAGATGCCTTTCTGACATTGAAGAAGAGACTTACAGAAGCTCCTGTCTTAGCCTATGCAGACCCTGAGAAACCATATATCCTCCATGTGGATGCCAGTATGGAAGGCCTAGGGGGTGTACTGCACCAAAGTTATCCAGAAGGATTGAGGCCGGTGGCTTACATAAGTAGAAGTCTTACAGGTGCAGAGAAGAACTATCCAGTCCATAAATTGGAATTTCTGGCACTCAAGTGGGCCATTGTGGATAAGCTGCATGACTATTTGTATGGAGCAACATTCGAAGTAAGGACTGACAACAATCCACTTACCTACATCCAGACTACAGCTAAGCTGGATGCCACAGGACATAGGTGGTTGGCTGCCTTGTCAAGCTACAGTTTCAGCCTGAAGTACAAGCCTGGGCCCAAGAATGTCAGCGCAGATGCCCTGTCCCGCAGACCTAGACTCCCTCCTCACCAAGAAGAAGAGGAGTGGGAAGAGATCCCTGGGCCGGGGGTAGGAGCCTTTTGTCAAAAGATAGTCCACATCAGAGAAAGCTTTACTAGACAGTCCCCACAGATCCTCTACACAACTGCTCGGTCCTCTCCCCCTAAAACCCGCTTCTCCACCATTACAGAAGAAAAACTCTCCACTCTACTCTCCAGATCACATCTCACCACCTGTGCACTTGACCCGATCCCATCCCACCTCATCCCTAACCTCACCACAGTGTTTATCCCAGCCCTAATTCATCTCTTCAATCTATCACTAAACTCTGGTGTCTTCCCCTCTGCTTTTAAACATGCTACCATTACACCCATCCTCAAAAAGCTTTCACTTGACCCATCTTCCTTGTCCAGTTATCGCCCCATATCACTTCTTCCGTATGCCTCAAAGCTACTTGAACAACATGTCCATTCTGAACTGTCCTCCCACCTCTCCTCTTGCTCCCTCTTTGACCGCCTACAATCCGGCTTCCGAACCCACCACTCTACTGAGACTGCCCTTACCAAAGTCACCAATGACCTACTGACAGCCAAAACCAAGAAACAATACTCTGTCCTCCTTCTCCTTGACCTGTCCTCTGCCTTCGACACTGTTGACCACACCCTTCTGTTGCAAACTCTCTCATCTCTTGGCATCACTGACCTGGCTCTCTCCTGGATCACATCATACCTCACAGACCGGACGTTTAGCGTCTCCCACTCCCGCACCACCTCCTCGTCTCATGCCCTCTCTGTTGGTGTCCCGCAAGGCTCTGTCCTAGGACCCCCTGCTCTGTCCTAGGACCCCTGCTCTTCTCAATCTACACTTTTGGCCTGGGACAGCTCATAGAGTCTTTTAGTATCACTCCTATGCTGATGACACACACATCTACCTTTCTGGTCCAGACATCACCACCTTACTATCAAGAATCCCACAATGTCTATCTTCTATATCATCCTTCTTCGCCTCTCGCTTTCTTAAACTTAACATGGATAAGACAGAATTCATAATCTTTCCCCCATCTTGTTCAACCCCCCCAACAGACCTATCTATCACAATCAATGGCTGCACATTATCCCCAGTCAAAAAAGCCTGCTGCCTTGGAGTGACCTTAGATTCTGCCCTTTCCTTCCGACCGCACATCCAAGCCCTTTCCACCACCTGCCGCCTCCAACTCAAAAACATCTCCCGCATCCGTGCTTTCCTTAACTTCGAATCTGCGAAAATGCTCGTACATGCCCTCATTATCTCCCGCCTAGACTACTGCAACATTCTCCTCTGTGGCCTTCCATCTAGCACCCTCGCACCCCTCCAATCTATCCTCAACTCCGCTGCCCGACTAATCCACCTCTCACCTTATTACTCCTCTGCCTCTCCCCTCTGCCAATCCCTTCACTGGCTCCCCATTGCCCAACGAATCCACTTCAAAGTACTGACAAACACATACAAGGCCGTCCATAACCTGTCCCCTCCCTACATCTCTGAGCTACTTTCCCGATACATCCCCACACGCACTCTCCGATCCTCACAAGACCTCCTTCTCTCCTCTCCTCTTATCGCCTCTTCCCACAATCGACTCCAAGATTTCTCCCGTGCATCCCCTATACTCTGGAACTCGCTACCCCAACATATCAGACTCTCACCTACAGTGGAATCCTTCAAAAGAAACCTGAAAACCCACCTCTTCAGACAAGCCTACAACCAATGACCCTGCTGCCTCTATACCGCCATGACCAACTCAACCCGCACCTACTGTTTCCTTCTCCCATACCATGTAGATTGTAAGCTCTCACGGGCAGGGCCCTCTCTCCTTCTGTACCAGTTTGTAACTCATCTTGTTTATGATTAGTACAATTGTCTGTTATGTATGTGCACCGCTTATCATATGTAGAGCGCTATGGAATGAATGGCGCTTAAATAATAAATAATAATAATAAATAATAATAATGTATTTGGTGGCCGAGAGTCAAGAAGAATTTGCCGAGCTAAGAGGGATAGACTCCATTAGCCACTCTCCAGAAGCCGTGCCTGAGGTGTTCCATGCTCCAGTCATGCTTCAACAGTGGTCCAGTATAACCACAGAAGACAAGAGGAAGGCTCAAGCGCAGGACTGGTATATTGGGGTGGACAAGACCTATGGCCTAGTACAAGATCGGTTCTATTGGCCTCGCATGAGGGAACATGTCGAGCAACATGTAAAGACATGCAGGAGGTGTATCTAGAGGAAGACCCTGCCTGTGAGAGCTGCCCCTATGGGTCATATGAAAAGTACGGGACCCATGGATCTTGTGTGCATGGACTATCTCTGCATTGAGAGCGATACAGCGGGAATTGGAAATGTGCTGGTGGTAACGGACCATTTCACCAGATATGCTCAAGCCTTCCCCACTAAAGATCAAAAGGCTGTGACTGTAGCCAAAGTCCTTTGGCAGAAGTATTTTATTCACTATGGACTACCCAATCGGATACACTCTGATCAAGGTAGAGACTTTGAGAGTAAGTTGATCAAGGAGCTGTTGGACCTGTTGCAGGTGCAGAAGTCCAGAACCACACCTTATCATCCGGAGGGTGATGCACAGCCAGAACGGTTCAATAGGACCCTCCTAGATATGCTAGGGACTCTCAAGCAAGTCGAGAAGCGGTCTTGGAGTAAACATGTGGAAGCCATGGTCCACGCATACAACTGTACAAGGCATGAATCTACAGGGTTCTCACCCTATTTCCTAATGTTCGGAAGAGAAGCTCGATTGCCGATAGATGTCCGTTTGGGAGTGTCTCCTGATGGAACAGATTCAACTTCACACTTTCAATATGTGAGGAACCTCAAACAAAACCTTCATCGGGCCTATGAGTTGGCCACCCAAGCTGCAGCAAAAATGGAAGAACGGAACAAAAGAAGGTATGATTCTAAGGTGAGATATCGGGAGATTCAAGCAGGGGATAAAGTTCTTCTCCGGAATCTAGGTGTGCCTGGAAAACACAAACTGGCTGACAGATGGAAAGATACCCTGTTTGAGGTTGTGTCCAAACTGGAAGGACTGCCAGTGTACAACATTAGGGGCCCGGAGGGCCGAATAAAGGCTTGGCATAGAAACCATCTGCTTCCAGTTGTGTATGCTGATGAAGAGGAAGAGAGTAGTGAAGAACTGGAGGAAAACCCAGCAGAGAGTCCTGGAAATGGGGCAGAGGAGACCCCGGGAACTCCCAGTGCAGAGGATCAGTGGTGGTCATCACCCGCAGAAGAAACACAGCAATTGCCTCCTTTAACTCCTGTGGTTTCACAAAGTCCCGGAACCTCTCCTGGGTCACAAAGTTCTCCAAGGTTGAATCCAGAAACTCCATGTTTTGAACTGAGACACAGCACCAGAGTGCGGCAACTCCCTAGGGCCCTAGTTTATGATAATATAGGAGAGCCCAGTTATGCCCCGCTGACACAAGCAGCATCTAAAATGGCCACTTTCCTACATGCACTAGCTGAAGTGGTAAATGTTAGTGACTCTTTACCCTAGATAACTAGCTAGCTAGGATGTTACTGTGCTAACTGTACTGTATGTATGCTAAACCTTTTTCTGTTGAATTTTTGTTAAGCCCCCTGGCTAGGACTTGCCAGTGGAAGGCAAGTATTTTCAAGGGGGAGCATGTAACCCTGTGAAGTTACACAGGCTGCATTATCTGAAATGCCCAGTAGATGGCAGATGGACTCAGTATGCTGTTAATAAAACATTGAGCATTGGTCACATGATTGTGACATCATCGCAGGTCCTGGAAGATTTCTAGAAGTTACCACATGCTCAGACAGAGAATGGACATGTGTCGAGTTGTGAGAGACTGCAGCACAGAGATAGAACCTTGCTGAGAGAACTTGCTTCACCCAAGATCACACCTGCTGAGAGAGGGACCTGCTGGCAAAGACAAGCACTGAGTCCAGACGTCTGGTGAATCCAGTGAGAGGAGACTGCTGCTGACTGACCTGGTTAATTGTGTTGTGAGGGTAAGCCAAACCTCTCCCTGTATCACCACAGGGCACCTGTCTCCTCACTCACAGTAAAGGCTCTGAGGTCCAGTGACGGACATTACACAGCTCAGGCTGCTTCAGTGACCCTGCGGAGCAGGACTTATAAGGGCCCCAACTCTCCTATGTGCACCAACGGCCACTAGGGTGAAGATAAGGGGGTGGGATGCAGGTGTGCTGGTGGGTGGGTGAGGAAAATCCACATTGCATTGTTATCTGTGTTACTCTATTGTATTTTCCTATGTATGTTGGTTCATTTGCTACTTACTATATAAAGTTAATTCCAGTTAGGCTGTGTCAGTCTCATTGCACCAAGTATGTTCCCAGTGGGACCCCACATCCCTACCCCGGATGCTCAACTGGGTGGAGGCACTGCCGCAGACATGTACCCCAGCTCCCAGATAGCGGAGGCTCAGGATCCGCCTGTCAGGCATAGTGAGTTAACTAGGTTTAGGGACCCCAAAGACACTAGGGGGCGCCCTCAAACCCCCGTTACACCTGATTGGCAGGCCCCAACTCCAGCCGCACCATTAGTTCCCCCTTTCACCGCCCAGTCTGGAGTTCGGGTTGAGACAGCTCAGATCGGTTCGGCCCTGGGATTTTTTGAGATGTTCTTGACTGCGGAGCTCTTAGACATAGTCGTGGCAGAAACAAACCGGTATGCCACTCAATTTATATCTGCCAACCCGGGAAGCTTTTATGCCCAGCCTTTGCGGTGGAAACCAGTCCAAGTTTTCGAATAAAATTTTTTTCTGGGCCTTCCCCTCAACATGGGTCTAACCAAAAAGCATGAATTGCGGTCATATTGGTCCACGAACCCAATTCATCACATGCCCATGTTCTCTGCTGCTATGTCCAGGGCACGATTTGAGGCCATCCTGCGTTTCCTGCACTTTAGCGATAACACCACCTCCCGTCCCAGAGGCCACCCTGCTTTTGACCGGCTCCACAAAATTCGGCCCCTCATAGACCACTTCAACCAGAAATTTGCAGATTTGTATACCCCTGAGCAAAACATCTGCGTAGACGAGTCCCTTATACATTTTACCGGGCGCCTTGGCTTCAAACAATACATCCCAAGCAAGTGCGCCCGGTATGGGGTCAAATTGTGTAAGCTCTGTGAAAGGGCCACAGGCTATACCCACAAATTTCGGATCTATGAGGGTAAAGATCAGACCCTGGAGCTGGTCGGTTGCCCTGACTACGATCCTTCCTCACATTTCAGGAAGAGATCATCGAGAACCTCCTGTATCCAGGAGGTTCCGTGGCCCCATCCACCAGTGTAGTTAGCCATCTACACGAGCGACATTTCCCCAATGTCGTTGCTGGTACCTCAACCCAACCGTCCCCCCTGTGTCTGTAGCAGGAGTGGAATAAGGCGTGACACCTGCTATTTCTGTCCTGACTGCCCTGACCACCCTGCCCTATGCTTAGGGGAGTGTTTCCGGAAGTACCACACACAGGTACACTTACCATAGGGATCACATCTCACAGGACAGGCACACAGGGCTAACTTGTGACAAAATTGGGGAATGTGTTTTGGGGTGTCATTTTACATATACCCATGCTGGGTGAGATAAATATCTTGGTCAAATGCCAACTTTGTATAAAAAAAAATGGAAAAGTTGTCTTTTGCCGAGATATTTCTCTCACCCAGCATGGGTATATGTAAAATGACACCCCAAAACACATTCCCCAGCTTCTCCTGAGTACGGCGATGCCACATGTGTGACACTTTTTTGCAGCCTAGGTGGGCAAAGGGGCCCACATTCCAAAAAGCACCTTTTGGATGATTTCAAAGGCCATTTTTTACAGATTTTGATTTCAAACTACTTTTCACGCATCTGGGCCCCTAAAAATCCAGGGCATTATAACTACCCCACAAGTGACCCCATTTTGGAAAGAAGACAAACCAAGGTATTTCATGATGGGCATAGTGAGTTAATGGAAGTTTTTAGTTTTTGTCACAAGTTAGTGGAATATGAGACTTTGTAAGGAAAAAAAAAAAAGAAAAAAAAAATCAGCATTTTCCGCTAACTTGTGACAAAAATTAAAAAGTTTTATGAACTCACTATGCCCATCAGCGAATACCGTACGGTGTCTACTTTCCGAAATGGGGTCATTTGTGGGGTTTTTCTACTGTCTGGGCATTGTAGAACCTCAGGAAACATGACAGGTGCTCAGAAAGTCAGAGCTGCTTCAAAAAGCGGAAATTCACATTTTTGTACCATAGTTTGTAAACGCTATAACTTTTACCTAAACCATTTTTTTTACCCAAACATTTTTATTATCATAGACATGTAGAACAATAAATTTTGAAAAAAATGTATATGAGGATGTCGTTTTTTTTAAAAAAATTTACAACTGAAAGTGAAAAATTTCATTTTTTTGCAAAAATTTCGTTAAATTTTGATTAATAACAAAAAAAGTAAAAATGTCAGCAGCAATGAAATACCACCAAATGAAAGCTCTATTAGTGAGAAGAAAAGGAGGTAAAATTCATTAGGGTGGTAAGTTGCATGACCGAGCAATAAACGGTGAAAGTAGTGTAGTGCAGAATTGTAAAAAGTGGTCTGGTCATTAAGGGTGTTTCAGCTAGGGGGGCTGAGGTGGTTAATTAGGGGGCATTTTTATGCATCTTAAAGGGAAGCTCTCAAAAATTTGCCCTGCTGTAGCCTAGAAAATTTTTATTTTAGGCCACGGGAGTACTTGCCCCAAAAATTAGGCATTCACTGGACAGAAAAGAACAAGTGATTATGTGGCTGGAGGTATATTAGGCGGTCAGTGGATAACAATTTTACTGCAGGCCAGTGGAGTACAGGCCCTATGCATTCACCGCACAGAAAAGATCAAGTGTGTCAGGGAACAGAGAGGAAGGAAAGAGGGTGCACTCTGACTCCACCCACAACCCCTGTCCCTGCCTACTTACTCTACCCGCCCTAGACAACGGGGCGTAACTGGGCAACCGTCCCTTACTTACATAAGTGCACAGAGGAAAGATACGGAAGGTCAACAAGCCAAGGGTCAGAACCAGGAGAAGCGGTAGTACAAATCGAGCGGGCAAATGTAGTCAACAGTCAGAGCCGAGGTCATTCCAGGAGAGCAAATACATACAAAGGATGAGACGAAGTCGAGGTCAAAGAACGAGTCGAGGTCAGGAGGTCAATCAGAACAAGCAGCCGCAGACTAGAACCAAGGAACAAGGAAGCACCAATGGACCAGTATCACAGGCAACCTGTAGCCAGCAGGTTGCCTGTATTTATAGTGGGGAGTGAGGGTCATGTGACGTGGCCAGCTTCACATGACCGACAGAACAGACAAGTCGAGCACCGAGTGATCAGCTTGGCGCTCAAGGCAGACCTAGGAGCAGGGAGCCTACCAGCTAGCAAAGCCGCCTTGGGAACAAGGCCGAACACAGATCCTCGCTCCCAAAGCTAAGCAGCAGGTCTGTGGCTGATGGGAGATCTAGTGCGCCTTCGGCGCCCAGTTACAAAGTGATTATGTGGCTGGAGGTATATTAGGCGGTCACTGTATAACAATTTTACTGCAGGCAAGTGGAGTACAGGCCCCAAAAATTATGCATTCACTGCACAGAAAAGAACATGTAATTATGTGGCTGGAGGTATATTAGGCGGTCACTGTATAACAATTTTACCGCAGGTCAGTGAAGTACAGGCCCCAAAAATTAAGCATTCGCCGCAATTAAAAAAACAAGTGATTTTGTGGCTGGAGGTATATTAGGTGGTCACTGTATAACAATTTTACTGCAGGACAGTGAAGTACAGGCCCCAAAAATTAAGCATTCACCGCACTGAAAAGAACAAGTGATTATGTGGATGGAGGTATATTAGGCAGTCACTGTATAACAATTTTACTGCAGGACAGTGGACTACAGGCCTCAAAAATTAGGCATTCACTGCACAGAAAAGAACAAGTGATTATGTGGTTGGAGGTATATTAGACGGTCAGCGGACAACAATTTTACTAAAGGCCATTGGAGTACAGGCCCCAAACATTAGGCATTCACAGAAAAGGCCTTTTATGCCGCTGTATATACATAAGACAAGGACCATTCTTTGTTCTGGGTGGTGGCGGATATGTGTGGGCTGGCATGAGAAAATTCAATTACACATGGTTGTCACAGGTGTTTAATTCCTCTGAGATCCATGCTTCATTCATTTTTAGAAATGTGTGGTAGTCCACACTGTCGTGACCTAGGTGAGTGCGCTTATCAGTCACGATCCTTTCGGATATGACACTCGACGAGGGGCAAGCCAAGAGTTCCATTGCAAATTGTGCCAGCTCAGGCCACAGGTCAAGCCTGCACACCCAGTAGTCCAGGGGTTCCTCGCTTCTCAGAGTGTCCATGGAAAAGGAAGAGTCAGCCGAGGAGGAGACGGAGGATGGAGTAGGAGGAGGAGAAGAAGAGGCAGGCCTGCATGCAATCCGTGGCGGTAACACCAAATCCACACGGGTGCCACGGGTTACATGCTTGACGGCCGTCAGAAGGTTCACCCAGTGGGAAGTAAAAGTTATGTACCATCCCTGCCTGTGTTTGCTAGACCACGTGTCTGTGGTCAGATATATCTTGGCACCGACACTGTGTGCCAGAGATATATTCACTTGTCACTGAATGTGGCCATATAGCTCTGGGATGCCCTTCTGGGAGAAATATTTCCCTCCAGGGACCTTCCATTGCGGTGTGCCAATGGCCACAAATTTTCTAAAGGCCTCTGAGTCCATAAGTTTATATGGCAGTAGTTGGCGAGGTAGCAGTTCCGACAAGCCAGCGGTCAGCCGTTGGGCAAGAGTGTTATGCGTCGTCATCAACTTTTTACGCTCGAAAATTTGGGTCATGGAAGCCTGCCTTTTGCCAGATGAACGCGACGTCGGCACGGTGGAAGGTGGAGTGGAGAACAAATGGGAGGAGAGCGGAGAAGAGGCATGACGTGGAGCACCGGGAGTGTGGCTTTGTGGGTTCCGACGGCATTGCTCCCACTGGGCTCGGTGATGGGAGGCCAGGTGCCTTCTTAAGGCGGTGGTCCAAAAGGTGAGTGTTGGGCTTACCACGACTTATGCGTTGACAGCACAGGCTACAGTTATCAACACTATTGTCTGCAGCTGACACGTTAAAAACAGCCCACACTGTGGAGCCATGTGCCGGCATCCTGGGAGTGCAAGATGTGACTGTGCATTGTGGATAGCTCGATCCAGATACATTTGCAGTCTGCTTTTTGCCTCCTGTGCACTGCAAGTTCTGCCTGCTTCTCCTCCTTCTCCTCCCTATCTGCAGCTCCGCCTCTCCCTCTCTTGTGGGCACCCACGTGACGTCCATCGACACATCATCATCGTCACCTTCACCACCACTGACATTAGAGATCTCAGAGTAGGTAGCAACAGCGGGGACCACCCTCCTTGGGCTGATCTGGGTACTGTAGTCAGACCGCTGTGTGGCGACCGTTGCTACCTCCTCTTCCTGATCCGATAACAAGAATGGCTACGTATCAGTAAAGTCTGGGAATGGATGGGAAAATAATTCCACTGACTCAAGTGGAGGGGCTATGGTGGTGGTAGTGGTGGTGTCTTTGAGGGTGCACATAGCGGAGAGTGAGAAGGGTGCAGATACAGAGGATGAGGAGGGTGCAGAAGCGGAAGGCAGAGTGAGCCACTCAACCAACTCTGGTGCATCCTTTGACGTAATCGCACCCACCTTCTGCAACTTCCCACTTAGGCTCCGGCCTGGTACACCTGTCCGACCCTTACCACCCCTGCGGAACAGCCTGCCTCTTCCTCTGCCTGTAATTTTCAAAACGACTCTGTGCCAAAGTTTCTAGAGAAGCGCAGTATTTGTGGAAGCAGGTATATCGCAGGCCTCAATTAGTATTTGGTGGAAGCTGGTACAGTACAGACCAAAAGTTTGGATACACCTTCTCATTCAAAGAGTTTTCTTTATTTTTATGACTATGAAAATTGTAGATTCACACCGAAGGCATCAAAACTATGAAATAACACATGTGGAATTATATACATAACAAAAAAGGGTGAAACAACTGAAAATATGTCATATTCTAGGTTCTTCAAAGTAGCCACCTTTTGCTTTGATTACTGCTTTGCACACTCTTGGCATTCTCTTGATGAACTTCAAGAGGTAGTCACCTGAAATGGTCTTCCAACAGTCTTGAAGGAGTTCCCAGAGATGCTTAGCACTTGTTGGCCCTTTTGCCTTCAATCTGCCGTCCATCTCACCCCAAACCATATCGATTGGGTTCAGGTCCGGTGACTGTGGAGGCCAGGTCATCTGGCGCAGCACCCCATCACTCTCCTTCATGGTCAAATAGCCCTTACACAGCCTGGAGGTGTGTTTGGGGTCATTGTCCTGTTGAAAAATAAATGATGGTCCAACTAAACGCAAACCGGATGGAATAGCGTGCCACTGCAAGATGCTGTGGTAGCCATGCTGGTTCCGTATGCCTTCAATTTTGAATAAATCCCCAACAGTGTCACCAGCAAAGCACCCCCACACCATCACACCTCCTCCTCCATGCTTCACGGTGGGAACCAGGCATGTAGAGTCCATCCGTTCACCTTTTCTGCGTCGTACAAAGACACGGTGGTTGGAACCAAAGATCTCAAATTTGGACTCATCAGACCAAAGCACAGATTTCCACTGGTCTAATGTCCATTACTTGTGTTCTTTAGCCCAAACAAGTCTCTTCTGCTTGTTGCCTGTCCTTAGCAGTGGTTTCCTAGCAGATATTCTACCATGAAGGCCTGATTCACACAGTCTCCTCTTAACAGTTGTTCTAGAGATGTGTCTGCTGCTAGAACTCTGTGTGGCATTGACCTGGTCTCTAATCTGAGCTGCTGTTAACCTGCGATTTATGAGGCGGATGACTCGGATGAACTTATCCTCCACAGCAGAGGTGACTCTTGGTCTTCCTTTTCTGGGGCGGTCCGCATGCAAGCCATTTTCTTTGTAGCGCTTGAAGGTTTTTGTGACTGCACTTGGGGACACTTTCAAAGTTTTCCCAATTTTTCGGACTGACTGACCTTCATTTCTTAAAGTAATGATGGCCACTCGTTTTTCTTTATTTAGCTGCTTTTTTCTTGCCATAATACAAATTCTAACAGTCTATTCAGTAGGACTATCAGCTGTGTATCCACCTGACTTCTCCACAACGCAACTGATGGTCCCAACCCCATTTATAAGGCAAGAGATCCCATTTATTAAACCTGACAGGGCACACCTGTGAAGTGAAAACCATATCAGGTGACTACCTCTTGAAGCTCATAAAGAGAATGCCAAGAGTGTGGAAAGCAGTAATCAAAGCAAAAGGTGGCTACTTTGAAGACCCTAGAATATGACATATTTTCAGTTGTTTCACACTTTTTTGTTATGCATATAATTCCACATGTGTAATTCATAGTTGTGATGCCTTCAGTGTGAATCTACAATTTTTGTACTGTATATCAAACCCCTTAATCAGTATTTTGCGGAAGCTGGTGTATCGCAGGCATCAATCAATATTTGGTGGAAGCAGGTATATTAAACCCCTCAATTAGTATTTTTATTTTCCACTCAATTGTGGAAGCCGGTGTATCAAACCCCTTAATCGTTTGTCCCTCTATATACCTGCGGTATCGCAGCAGAACCGCACACAACTGCTGCACAATACAAATTCACTATAATATACTTTCTATGTTAGTGGAAGCAGGTGTATAGAACCCCTTAATCAGTATTTTGTAGAAGCAGGTATATTGCACCCCTCAATCAGTATTTTCTGGAAGCTGGTGTATTGCAGGCCTCAATCAATATTTAGTGGAAGCAGATATATTAATCCCCTCAATTAGCATTTTGTGGAAGCCGGTGTATCGAACCCCTTAATCGTTTGTCCCTCTATATACCTGCGGTATCGCAGCAGAACCGCACACAACTGCTGCACAATACAAATTCACTATAATATACTTTCTATGTTAGTGGAAGCAGGTGTATAGAACCCCTTAATCAGTATTTTGTAGAAGCAGGTATATTGCACCCCTCAATCAGTATTTTCTGGAAGCTGGTGTATTGCATGCCTCAATCAATATTTAGTGGAAGCAGATATATTAATCCCCTCAATTAGCATTTTGTGGAAGCCGGTGTATCGAACCCCTTAATCGTTTGTCCCTCTATATACCTGCGGTATCGCAGCAGAACCGCACACAACTGCTGCACAATACAAATTCACTATAATATACTTTCTATGTTAGAAAGTATATTATATCACATCCCTCAGTATGTCACACCTATCGATAGCACACCTATACCAGTTCTTAAAAGGACTTTTGTGGCCCTATGAGCTAGCGTTTGGTGTCCCTAACAGTCTGTCCCTGCACCACAAAGCAACCTCTCCCTACCCTGGCAAAACAGAATGTAAAATGGCTGCCAGATCAGGTTTATTTATAGGGTAGGGGGTGTGTCCATGTGCTGAAACATCTCAATTGGCTGTCCTGTCCCACCTGATGGATGTATCATGGGTCCAAGTTTGGCACAATGCAAAAGAATATGGTGCGTGCGAATATCACCATATGTTCGCATGTTCGGCAAATCGCGAACGAGCAAAATTCGCAGTGAACCGACCGCTGGGCAAACCTCAAGGCCATCTCTAGAGGGTACATCCTCTGCGTCTGGAGGAAAGAAGGTTTGTACACAAACATAGAAGAGGATTCTTTACGGTAAGAGCAGTGAGACTATGGAACTCTCTGCCTGAGGAGGTGGTGATTGTGAGTTCACTAAAAAGAGTTCAAGAAGGGCCTGGATGTATTTCTGGAGCGTAATAATATTACAGGCTATAGCTACAAGAGACGGGTCGTTGATCCAGGGAGTTATTCTGATTGCATGATTGGAGTCGGGAAGGAGTGGGGAAAATTGGCTTCTACCTCACAGTTTGTTTTTTTGCCTTCCTCTGGTCAACTTGCAGGATAACAGGCCAAACTGGATAGACAAATGTCTTTTTTCGGCCTTATATACTATGTTACTATTTTGGAAAGTGTCTGTGGGAAATGTTGCCCATCCATCCAGAAGATCATTTTGTGAGGTCAAACAATGATGTTTGCAGTCTCCATTTTAGTTCATCCCAAAGGTGTTGGATGGGCGTGAGCTCAGGGCTCTGTGTAGACGACTCAACTGCTTCAACACCAGGAAGGAATAATGCTATCGGGTTGTTTATCAGGGGTTAGCCTAAGCCCCTTAGTTCTTGTGAAGAGCATACCAAGATGTTTTGGACAATCATATGCTTCCACCTTTGTGGAGACATTTTGGAGAAGACCGTTTTGTGTTGCAGCATGACTCTGTCCCAGTGCACAAATCAAGGTACATAAAGGCATGGTTGGGTGAGCTTGGTGTGGAAGCACTTGACTAGTCTACAGAGCCCTGTCCTCAATCCCATCCAACACCTTTGGGATGAACTAAAATGGCGACTGCGACTCAGGTCTCCTCATCCAACATCAGCGTCTGACTTCACAAACGCTCACCTAAATGATTGGGCATAAACTTCCACTCTTGTGAAAAGCCATTCCAGAAGAGCAACAAGCCAACTTCATGTTAGTGGCTATGAATTTAGAATGGGATGTCATAAAAGCACCTGTAATGTGTAGGTGTCCCAGTACTTTGGTTCATATTGTGTATGTTATGGAGATGCTTATCATCACACAAACATGAGGGGATCATAGTTTTTGCTAGGTAGGATGCACGCCCCCACCTGTTGGAAGTTACACCTGAGCCTCACTTCCATGTTACAAGGGGGAAGAGAGGACTGCAGTGTCAGTGGAGACTGGGATATGTTCTGTCTAGCAATGGGGGAAGCACAATGTGAAGGACACAAGGGTTAATTCTGGAGATCAATGGGGAGCACATTGCAGATGACACTTGGGAACATAGGGATCAATCCTGAAAAATTTTACCTACATCAAGGTAAACTGTACGGTGCACAGACACATAACCAGCAGCAAATTGTAAAGTTAATGCCAATAAGAATCTAGCAGACTTCTCAGTGTGGTTCTGAATGAGGATGGACTATGTAGGTGTGCGGGAACTGTACATCAGTCATTACAGAACTTGATCGACAGACCACAAAATTAAAGTTCAAAAGTTGTATTTTACAGCATGAAAAAGCTTCAATTTTCATTAATTTCGCCACTCTTCCCAGCTTACCATCTGTACTTGAGTCGTCCACCATTATAATCTCCTTCAGAAGAATGGCAGGGGATGTATACATGATGCTGTAGACTGTGCGAAGCAATGTGGACCAGGCCTCATTGTGGAACGCGATTATAATGCTTGTCGTGGGCAGTGGAGGACACCTCTTGAACTTTTGCTCAATGCACCTTTACGAAGGTAAAAGAGGTGAATAGTTACAGAGGAGCTGTCACCTCTCCTGACAGGTCTGTTTTAGTAACTACTTGCAGCCCCCATGTAATAACCATTCGGGATTATCTATTATTATGACTCTATGTTCTTCATTCCTGCAAGAAGTTATGAATGAATTACTAGTTTGCAATGTAGGTCTAGATGGGTGTTGCCAGTTGGGGGGGGGGGGGTGTCCCTGTATAGTCTGTCAGCACTGATTGGATGATGTAGGACTGTGCAGGGACACACCTCAAACTGATAACACCCATCTGGACTTTCACTGCAAACTTCTAGCAATTCATTCATAACTTCTAGCAGGAATAATAAGGGAATGGCACAACATAGAGTCATCAGAATAGATGTTCCAGAATAGTTATTACACAGTGAATGCAAATAGTTAGTAAAACAGATATGTCAGTTGAAGCGACAGGTCCTAAATAATACAATCAACATAGTAAATTAAAGAAATTAATACTACTACTTTCACATCTGCGTTTTCCTTTCCGGGTTTTGAGATCTGGCACAGGCTCTCAAAATCGCAGCAGCAGCACAACGCTTCAGTTTTGTCCCCATTCATTGTCAAAGGGGCCAAAACTGAACAAACCGAAACAGATTGCACCAGTTTATTGCGTTCCCATGCTGGACACAAAATCTCTTTAACTAGTGTTTTTGTGTGAGTCATGGGAAACTGAATAAACTGTGTCCGGCACCAAAAACCATGTAGGTCAATGGTGCTGGATCCGTTTTTTTTTCGGACATGAAAATAAACAGAGCCGGCGCCCATTGAGTTCCGGATCCGGTTGCTTAAATTTTTTTTTTAAATACAACCTAATCCATTCTGAACAGATGCAGCCGGTTGGTTCTATTATTACGACGGAAGCGTTCTGCTGTGGTTTTGAGATGCCATGCCGAATCTCAAAATAGCAATAACGCCAATGAAAAAGTAGCCTAACAGCAAAACTGCTGCATTGCTCTTGCTATCAGATATACTAAGCAATCCAACAGTAACCTGATGGACCCCCAGTAACATATGGACCTGTCAGGATGCTAGTATGAATTCAACCTTCACTAAATGGAATCGGTAGCATTTTTAGGTTTGCTCATGTAAATCAGCACAAGTTATGTAACTTTCTACAATGTCTTCTGATTTAGGCCGGAGGATTAGATTCCGCAGGCTGTAGGACTGGGTTGTGTACACAGTACAATATATAGTTACATAGCAAGTAAGGCTGAAACACTCATGTCCACTGAGATGAACCAAGGGATGAGCGAGAACATGCCTGAAGGGAAGGGCTGTGGAAAAGAAGAATTCTGAGGAGGGACATACAAAGAGCATCTTTTGCTCTGTAGGACCCAGCACATCCATGCTTTACACGGACAGCCCATTGATTTCAAAAAGATCTGTAATGCTTTGGCTGGCCTGCAGGAGCGCTGCAGGGAAACCGAACACATGCTAGAGAAACTCTTTAAAGGGGTTGTCTGCTTTTCCCATATTGATGGTCTATGGTCAGGCAAGAACACCGCAGTCTCTCCAAACAGCTGATCGGTAGGGGTGCCAAGAGTTGGACCCCCACCAATCTGATATTGATGACCTATCCCAAGGATAAGTCATCAATATAGGAAAGCGGACAACCCTTTTAAGCAGGACAGAGTCGAGTGTCCCAGCAGTGGGCACTCTGTTCTCATCTTATTTTCAAGAGACCCTTCTAATTAAAAGATTTGACAGAATATACAGACTTATGAAAAAATTGCGAGAAACACATACTCGGGGGGCCTGGTGTCAGGTCCTAGGTCTCGGTGAAGTGAAATCCTATCACTAGCAAATACATTAAAACAATGTTTCTTTTCTCCTTCTTCCATTTCTTTCCTTTCTTCGGGGCTGAGTTTATTCGGTGTGAATGGTTTTCCAGATGCTCCGGGGGCATGAGGGTCCAGGGGTGGCCGCTCCAGGTAAGGCCTCAGCTCTGCTGCAGTGTAGTACCCGGCTAGACAAGGCATTTTTCTGTTAGTGTCCTTCTGTTTTTCAGGGGCATTAATCAGCATTTTTGGCACAGAGTCTTTAAAATTATTTACGGCATAAATCATGTCCAACATTTTCTTCTTTTTGACGAGAGACCCTCCTTGTCTCGTCAGCTCGTCCATCTCTCGGTCAACAACTACTTTTTGGATGAAAAACACAAATCCCATAAAAATAAGAGTCGCTGCAGCAAGTTTCCAGTGGATGAAGCGCTGGCCCAACACCAGCCTCTTAAAGTTTGTCATTTTTGTTTTGGGGATTCTCGGGCTGGAAAATAAAGCTGTGAAGGTTTCATCGTGGTTAATGTAAAGTCATCGTTCCATCACCTGGAAAATAAGAAAGACTGTTAAGAGGCCCCTGAACATGATGTAAGACAAGTAGCCATTGCCATGGACTCATATGTACATGTCTCATATTTCGAGATGTCAGAAAAAAAAGTACTCTACGACAAAAGTTAATTGTGATATAGATACATTATGATACAGTACAATTACAGCGATACCACATTTATATAGTTTTTCTTGCGTTTTAATAGTAAAAAAAAAAAAAGTTTGGGAAAAATAGTTTTTTTTGCATTGCCCTATTCTGACCTCCATAACTTTATTATATTGTTATGTCTATAGAGCTGAGTGACGGCTTTTTTTTAGCAAGTCATTTTATCGATACTATTTTGTGTATAGTGTGTATGACTTTTTGAACATGTTTTATAAATTTCTATTTATAGGAGGTAAAGCAACGAAAAAAGTGGTAAAACTGCCTTTTTTTTCCAGTTATGGCATTCACTGTACGGGATAAATATGTTTTTATTTTAATAGTATGGGTGTTTTGGGTTTTATTTTTACTATTTTTATTTTAAGTCCTCTTAGGGGACTTATTGTTAGACTACTTGTCCCATAGACTTAAATGAATTCCCATTGCAGCCTATGGGAGTTCCATTATGTTCCTACCGAGCCCTGCTACCTGCAGGCCTCCATAGGAACTACTGCTTGGATCCTTCAGAGGCTATCAGAAGGAGCAAACTGCTCTCCCAATCGCCACACAGAAGAGCTGTTTAGGCCCCAGGTGGGCAGCACTCCCAAGGAAAGACACCTCAGATGCCATGGTCACAAATGACCAACATTAACCTTGGGCTCTGCTATGTGAAAACACCAACTTTTCTTATACCTACCTTGGATTACAAGTCTTATAGCTCCTTCTCATGCAGCGCTACATTCAATTTTACAGATTCATGAAAGAACATCTAAGCAACCCCAATGGAAACCTGATGAACCCCACTATACAGTAAGTCAACGGGTTCCTTCAGGATTGTTCAGTGCTGTAGAAGGTTGCACAAAAAGATGTGGCCACAGCTATGTAAAGACTTCCCCAAACTGTCTTTGGTTTTTACTTCCTCTTCTCAGTCCTGCCCCTTCTCGTAGATATCCAGTTCACTTTCACGGACATCATGCTGCTAGTGAAGTGCATAAAAGCAAATGAAGCACGCGCATAACAGGCAAGAGATAACAAGAGCGCCATGCCAGTGTAATACGACCTGTGGTTTATAGTACATGTCTACACGACTTTTTGTAGCTAGCAGGGTTTACAAGCTTTATTAGCAGAGGTGTAATTTGAAGCTCCTGGGCCTCAATGCAAAATCTGCAATAGCCCCCAAGACCTCCAACCTACCATACCATATGTCATTAATAATTCTAGGGTCTTCGTATATGGTGGATCAGCCTCTGGGCTCCCTAAAAAAAACAGTGCCTGGGTGCCACTGCTACCTCTGCATACCCTATAGCAGTTGCACCTTGCCTATTTGGCCAGATGGGGACATCACTGACAAGGGGCCTAAGGTGGTTGCGGCTTAGCATACTGTAATATGGTCAGATTGTTATTCATTGGGGTTGTCAGAGACAGATAGAGGGTTGTCAGAGATGCAGTGATTAGATGAACACCTTGGATTCTGATCCCGGCACCCCTAGCAAGCAGATTTGCAGAGGGAGGCCTCTGCCTGCCATCCCTTGCCCACAAATTGGTTGTAGCATGGAAGATGTGGTGTTACATGGCGGAGAAATTCTTGACATAAGAAGACGGATTGAAGCTACCAGAACAGCAGCCCCATTTAAAGAGCAGTTCCAAAGGGAGTCCCAATTCTCTATGATGTCCATATGCTCTAATTGGGCAGTTCGACATTTCGATTACCGGTATCTGATTCATAATAGTAAATGTATGTAGAAAATGACAATTCGCTGGGAACAACCTTCTTAGCTGAAGTCTCCCCAAAAATCAAACCCACTAGCTAATTGCTGCTATTAGGGTCGTGTGAGGTTACAAATAAACCATATACACCAATAGAATCAAAACCACCCCACTAAATAACCAAATCTTTTTTGGTACACATCAATGATATAAAAATGATAAAATCAGTCACAAAAGCGGCATACATATACAGAAATAGGAGGATACAATGGTCCTGTAGTAAATAGCTTCATATAGCACATGAGCTTAATACATCCAAATCAGGCGCCCAAACCTATCATCAAAGCACATAAATAAAGTGCATGGTGCAAATTTTTGTAATTTTGCACTATGCACTTTATTTATCTATATATACACCTATGTGCTTTGATCATAGGTTTGGGCGCCTGATTTGGATGTATTAAGCCCATGTGATATATAAAGCTATTTACTACATTGGTGTATATACAGTACTTCTTAGCTGAAGGACAAACCTTGAATTTCATGGAGAAAGCCCGACATGGACTGGATGAGTCAACATTCCTCAGCAATTTACATTCTCTCGCGGTTATCTTAAAGTACAAAAACCATTTAAATTTCTAGCCCAAGCAATGGCCGTGGCATGTCGGAAATTAACCGCCCATTACGTACAGAGCGAGCGAGTTGGTTAAACAGTTGTGTCCGCTGCAGGCGTCACCCTCCTCTGTAGCACAGCTGTCTGCCTGAAATATCCTCTTCCAGAACCACCAATATAAGGGTATGTAAACGCAGCGATTCTGGCCGCGACAGCTGTCATGCGACCAAAGATTAAAGTTTTGCGGGGCTGCCATAGTAATAAATGGGGACGCGGCGTGACACATGAATCACAAAAAAAGGGTTGGATTTTCTTTTTGACAATTTATAGGTTGCGGATGCAGCAAACATGTAAGTTGCAAGGAGACCCCATTCATTTCTGTGGCGGCCCTGCTACACTGCAATTCTTGGGAGCACAACGCTTTGCCCCCCCAAAATTACCCTGTAGACAAACCGTTAAGTATATGTACAGTGACAACTGTCTCGGCCTGGTTCGCGGAGTAGCGTTGATCCCATAGAAAATAATTAGATCGCTGCGCAGTGTTGGATTTCTTGTGACTCGCATACGAACCCATTCGTTCTATGGGATTACCACTAAACTGCAAAAAAGGCTGTGACAGCTGCCGCGCGACCAAGTGTAGCTGTACCCTAAATGTAACCTTTAATAAGACGCTAATAAAGCTTTTGATGCCGGGTGGGTCCTGCTTTCTTCCCAGGAAGTGAGACCTCTATTTGATTTAGTTAATATGCATATAATTATGGGCACTTGCATGAAATTATATCTAACTATGGTTAAAAAATTAGAACTGACGGACTTTTGGATTTTATAGTACTGTAAATGGAATATCGGTATGTAGTTTTGTATGATAATAAAAAAATATTATTAATAAAAAAATATATATATAAGACGCTAATAAAATCCTACTATTTTGGGAAATAATGGAAGGCGGATGGGGCCTACCTGTAGGAAGAGAAAATCTCTCTAATATCTGTCCCTATAATGTAATGCCCTGCCTAACATCGTAATGGCCGCCACAATATCAACGATCCCGTGTCAGGAACCTCCTATAGCGCCCTGGGATGTCCCGGAGACTGGAAAAAAACATCAGCAAACACTGTGTATAGTCAAGTCATATGTCAATGATGTGAAGGAAGAAATACACACAGGCCAGATATTTAATATCACAGACATCAACGATTAGATAATAAACGTACTATATCACGTCCTTAAAACCAACGCGTTTCTCAGTTCCTCAGGGGATGTATAAAACCAACACTACAGTACACACATAAAGAACATGGAAAATAGATCACAAACAGCCAAAAATATTACATGATATATCCAACAAAAATGACACCCCAAAATGCAATATCACCAATATATATGGCGCAACACAAATGATAATGACAGATATCCCTATTTAAACTCACACCTCTTCGTAACGCGTGCCACTTATGTATACAGATAATGACAAATCCACTCATAGAAACATAGAAACATAGAATGTGTCGGCAGATAAGAACCATTTGGCCCATCTAGTCTGCCCAATATATCTGAATCCTATGAATAGTCCCTGGCCCTATCTTATATGAAGGATGGCCTTATGCCTATCCCATGCATGCTTAAACTCCTTCACTGTATTTGCCACTACCACTTCTGCAGGAAGGCTATTCCATGCATCCACTACTCTCTCAGTAAAGTAATACTTCCTTATATTACTTTTAAACCTTTGCCCCTCTAATTTAAAACTGTGTCCTCTTGTGGTAGTTTTTCTTCTTTTAAATATTCTCTCCTCTTTTACCGAGTTGATTCCCTTTATGTATTTAAAAGTTTCTATCATATCCCCTCCGTCTCGTCTTTCTTCCAAGCTATACATGTTAAGGTCTTTTAACCTTTCCTGGTAAGTTTTATCCTGCAATCCATGGACCAGTTTAGTAGCTCTTCTCTGAACTCTCCACACCTAATTTCAGGGGTGCTACAATAGATGCCACTTATCACGAGAACAGGCGTGCCGTACCCTTCCCTGAAATTACCAGAGCGGCACATGCGCATGGCCGTTCCATTCATCTCTATGGGAGTTCTGGAGATAGGGGAGAGATGTACTTGGCTGGAACTCCCATAGAAATGAATCGAGCGACCAAGCACATGTGTGACCTATCACTCTGGTCATTTTAGGGGAGCAGCAGGGGGTCTGAAGTGGGTACAGGGCCCATATTCTCGTGATCGGTGGGGGTCCCAGTGGTAGGACCCCTACCGATGTCATAGTTCTCCTCTACCCTGTGGATAGGGGATAACTTTTACCTACTGGAATACTCCTTTAAAGGGGTTGTGCAGGCAGTAATATTGATGGCCTATCCTCTGGATAGGCTATCAATATCTGATCGGTGGGGGTCTGAGTCGCTCCCACCCCTCCGATCAGCTGTTTTAAGATGAGCTTCCTCTTCAAGATTACACTGCTTGTGGTCTCGCTTGCAGCAGCGGCACAGTGTAATTACAAGTATTTGCTCATGTGAACAGAACAAGCATTTGTAATTACATTGCGCCGCCGAGACTTCAGAGACGACGCGCAGGAGGAAGCAGCATTTGCACGAGCGCCACCTCCTCCTCTTCAAACAGCCGATCGGCGGGGGGTGCCGGGAGTCAGACCCTCTCCGATCAGATATTGCTGACCTATCCTGAGGATGGCTCATCAATATGTACCTGCTGCACAACCCCTTTACATAACATCCAATAATTGGAAGATTGCACTGACTAACAGACGGATGTTGTTAGGGGCTGTTCACATGGTGCAGCATGATAAGGCGCCACAAAAACATACTGTAGCAATAATACAATGGATATATAGATGTGATATACGTTGTAGTGCGGGACGAGCCTAAAGCCACAGCCCAGTGCACCCGACGGGACTGACACAAGCAGATATAACCACAATTGCACACAGATAATGACAAAGCCGAACCACACGTCATTGCAGTGGTAACACAGCGTAATAATACGCTATCAGCTAGGTAACAGGAGACGCTAAGTACAAATCCAACCAGCGCGAGGTAGCACCAACCATAGGTAAATATCGTTAGGAGATGTTCGCACAGTGCAGCGTGATGATGTAAAGCAAGAACAAAGCTTCCATAAAATAATAGTAAAACGGATTGAAGATTAGGCGTGGCGGCAAAAAGCGGCTTAATAGCAAATGAGATTGCCATCTTACATTTGTTGGCTGTGCACCCAATCGCTCGCTGATATATACATTGGTAGCTATAGATGTAGTGCAATTCGGATATACTGAACCGGCAAACAGATATTACAGAAAATACACATAAACTACGCCATGCCACCCTAGCCTGAGCTTCTACCAGGGTTGCCAACCAGAAGTATTCTTTTCACTGTACAACTTATCTCAAAATCACAGACAGCCAACGGTTTAGTCAGTCCGGACGAGGAGCGCAGCGGTGGGGGAGGACGTCCATGAAGAGGCTTGGCTGGGCAGGACTGGTAAGGAAAGGGTTAGTGGGGAGTGGGGGCGGGAGCGGTGGTGAGGCGCGAGTTGCTGGGGCGACGGGGGGCGTGGCCAGCGGTGAGGAGAACGAGAGAGGCGGAAGTGAGTGCAGTCTGGCCAGGAGACGGAATCGGAGCAGCATGTCGGCGCCTGGTCTGTCAGTGGAGGAGATGTTGGAGAGGCTGAGGAGGGAAGCGGAGGTGAGGGGGCCTGGCTGGCTGCAGGAGCAGGTTGGTGCCTGCTTAGTTTCACCTGCTCCTGTGGCTTCCCCTAATGTTCGGGCTGCCCGGCCGCGGCGTGGTATTCCGCCGGCGCGCCTAAGCCCTGAGGTCACCCCCCGGACCCGGCGCCGAGTAGGGAGCCCCTCTGTGGACCCTCGGCGGCGGGGAGCGGCCGCTAGGGCTTCTGCGAGCCGCTCCCGCCGCGGGAGGAATCCCGATACGCGGCGGGGCCCTGTGAGGAGTGGGACGCCCCTTCCCCCACTCCCTGCGGCTGTGCAGCAGGATTCGGGACCGGGAACGGTGGACCGGCCCAGTCCCTCCTTTAGCGGGCGGTCCACTCGGCTGTTTGAGGAGGATCGGGTCCCTCGGACTGCGTTGGTGGAGGACGAATACCGGCGCAGGTCCAGAGAAGATTTGAGCAGCGTGGATGAAGGTCCCCTTGCAGTGGCGGAGGCTCGGTGTCCGGCCAGTGTGGTGCAGAGGGTCGTGCAAGTGGTCCAGGAGGAGCAGCCGTCGACATCCAGGAGCTATGATGGAGCGGTGTCCGTGCGGCAGGAGTCAGGACCTTCGGCAGCGGGAGTCACAGCGCCCGTGGTGCCTGGTGAGATTGCTTGGGGATCCATGTTAGGGCAGGGTCTCCCGGGGGGTGGGGGGGGGACCATGGGAGAGTTTGGTAAGGGTTTGGGGCAGTTGTTGGGGGGATTGGCGGGATGGTTGTCGGGGATGGGAGCTGGTGGGGGGTCTCCGGCGCCTGGGTGGGGAGTGGGGCCGGGGTCGGGGGTTGGTGCGCGGGGGGTTGCGGCTGGGTTGGGGTCGGTGTCGGTTGAGACGCAGGCGGGTGGAGAAGGGGAGGGGCAGAGGTTGGATGATAGGGCTCGCGGTGAGGTGTATGTGTGCTTTGAGGGGCCGCTGGGGGCTCATTTGAAGCAGGAGGTGAGGGAAAAGATTTGGAAGGGCGAGTATGTGGAGATATTCTCGCTGCTTCCGTTAGAACGGTTTAATTTGGATAGAGGAAAGAAGGACGAAGGGAAGAAAGAGGAGGAGGAGAAGCGGCGACACCGTTTGATCCCACGGACTTTTGCTAATTGGCTTCAGGCGTTTGCCATATTAGCAAGTGTCATTGGGGAAAGGGCTCCGGAATGTTGTTCGGCGCTTTTTTGCTACCAGGACGCTATTGGGGAGGCGTATAGAGTTTATGGGGGTGTGGGCTGGCTCAGGTACGATGAGCAGTTCCGGCAGCGTAAGGCGGTTAGGCCTGATATCCGGTGGGATCATAAGGATATTGGGTTGTGGTTGAGGGTGACGGCGGCTCCTAGGGCTGGGCAGTCCTTTCGGGGGGAGTCCGGGGGATCTTCCCCGGGGGCGTTGGCAGCGGCATCGGCTAAAGGGTTGTGTTTCCTTTTCAACGAAGGAAATTGCAGATTTGGTGCCAAGTGCAAGTTTAAGCACGAGTGCACAGGGTGTGGGGGAGCGCATGGCGCTAACCGTTGTTTCAAAGGGGGACGGAATAAGGGGGGGGATGGTTCTGGAAAAGGGGCGGACGCCGGTGCGGGTGGAAGAGATGCAGGGGTTCCTAGATAGGTACCCGGATCAGGTTGCGGCTGGGTTGTTGGGGGATGGTTTTAGGTTTGGTTTTCGGATTCCATCGGTTGTCACGGCGGGGCCGGTGGTTCTTAAGAATCTCAGGTCTGCGCTTGTTCATGCGGAGGTGGTGACGGAAAAGTTGAGGAAGGAAGTGGAGTTGGGGCGGATGGCGGGTCCGTTTAAAGAGCCGCCGATTGGGGGGTTGAGGGTGTCTCCGCTGGGGGTAGTGCCGAAGAAAGAGCCGAACAAGTTTCGGCTCATTCATCACTTGTCTTACCCGAAAGGTGCGTCGGTCAATGATGGTATAGATCCTGATCTTTGTTCAGTGGTTTACACCTCATTTGATGCGGCTGTGAAGTGGGTGAGGCGGTTGGGGCAGGGGGCGTTGATGGCTAAGGTTGATGTGGAGGCGGCTTTTCGCCTGCTTCCAGTACACGTGGAGAGCATGGGGTTGTTGGGTTGTTTTTGGGAGGGGGAATATTTTGTGGATCGGTGCTTGCCGATGGGCTGCTCTCTTTCGTGTGCATATTTTGAGACCTTTAGCACCTTTTTGGAATGGGTAGTGGTGGAAGTTTCCGGTTGTGCCTCCGTTATCCATTATTTAGACGATTTTTTATGTTTAGGGCCGGCGAATTCCCGGGTTTGTTCTTTGTTGTTGCATACAGTGCAGTCGGTTTTTGCGCGATTTGGGGTTCCGTTGGCGCAGGAGAAGACGGTGGGTCCAGTGACGGACTTGTGTTTTTTGGGGATTGTGATAGATACGGAACGTATGGAGTGTAGGCTTCCCCAGGATAAGTTGGTGGATTTGCGTCAGGAGATTGATAGGGCCATTGGGAGGGAGAAGATTAGGTTGCGGGAGTTGCAGTCATTGTTAGGTAAATTGAATTTTGCTTGTCAAATTATGCCGATGGGTAGAATTTTTTGTAGAAGGTTGGCCGCGGCTACGGCAGGGGTGTCGGTGCCGTATCATTTTATCAGGTTACGTAAAGAGTTGAAAGGGGATCTGAGGGTGTGGGCGGAGTTTTTGGGTCAGTACAATGGTAGGTCTTTGGTGATGGGGGAGTTGTGTGATAGCGTGGATTGTGAGTTATATACCGACGCGTCCGGGGGGGTGGGGTTTGGTGCCTATTGCCAGGGGCAATGGTGTGCGGGTACGCGGCCAGAGTCGTGGGTAAGTCGGGGGTGGGTGAGAAACATGGCCTTGTTGGAACTTTTTCCCATTGTGATGGCGGTGGTGTTGTGGGGCGAGAAATTGAAAAACAGGAAGGTGCGCTTTCATTGTGACAATTTGGGGGTGGTTCAGGCTATTAACAGTTTGTCCGCATCTTCCCCGCCGGTGGTTAGGCTGTTACAGTTTTTGGTATTGCGGTGTTTGTCGCTTAACATGTGGTTGGTGGCGGAACATGTGGCTGGAGTGGCTAATTCAGTGGCGGATTCTCTTTCTCGTTTGCAGTGGGAGCGGTTCCGGCTTCTTGCGCCAGAAGCGGAGGCGGAGGGTCTGCAGTGTCCGGCGTGGCTGTGGGCGATCCTGGAAGAGAAGTGATGGGGTTGTTGAGGGATTCGTTGAGTCCGGGTACTTGGAGGGAGTATGGTAAGGCGTGGACGACCTGGGAGGCGTGGAATGGGACGTGGGGAGCTGGCGGAGTGGACGGCGAAGTACGGTTGTTGATGTTGTTGGGGCAGTTGAAGAGTGAGGGGTGGTCGGTGTCCAGGGTGAATCATCTTGTTTCCGGTATAGCGTTTGGTTTTAAGTGGCGGGGGCTGGCCGATTTGACTAACAGTTTTTTGGTGCGGCAGGTGTTGAAGGGTTGGCGTAGGGGTGCGGGCAGGGTGCCAGATTGTCGGAGGCCGGTGTCTTTTGAGTTGTTGGTGCGAATGGGGGACAGGTTGAGGGGTGTTTGTAGTTCGGGGTGGGAGCTAGGGCTCTTTAAGGCGGCGTTTGCTTTGGCGTTCTTTGGGGCTTTTCGCTTGGGGGAGTTGGTGTGTGGGAGTGTTAGGAGAGCGGGGGGCCTTAGGAGCGAGGATGTTGAGTGGGTGGGGGATATGTTGCATATTCGGATTCGCAGGTCCAAAACGGATCAGGAGGGCAGGGGGCTGCGTTTTACGTTGTTTGCGGTGCCGGGGTGTAGTATGTGCCCGGTGAGGTGTGCGGAATCGTATGGCGCGAGGCTGGGGAGGGATGAGGTCCCGTTTCTGAGGCATGAGGATGGTTCCTTTTTGTCTCGGTTTCAGTTTCTGGCGGTCTTTAGAAAATGTTTGACGGTTTTGGGGGTGTCGGTCAAGGATTATTCTGGGCATTCATTCAGAATTGGTGCGGCAACTGAGGCAGCCAGGGCGGGCGCCAGTGAGGAGGTGATTAGGCGGATTGGGCGTTGGGAGTCGGTTCGCTTTAGATCGTATGTGCGGCCTGCATTGTTGTAGAGTAAGGAGGTGGGAGGTGATGTTGATTTTGTCCCCTTTTTTGTGTTCACAGGTCGAATGGCGGCGGCGTTGGTGTGGATTTTGGGGCACTCCTATGTGTTCTGGGGTGCGATTAGAGCGGATGTGAGGCCGAGTGGGCGGCAGTTGGGGGTGAGTCCGGAGTTGGCTACGGTCCGGTGGTTAGGCGTCAGAGGTATGTTGTGGGGCGGAGTGTTGAGGGAGGTGCATCGTTTCGTTCGTTTAGATCGTCCTCCTGATGTATTGGCGTTGCACGTGGGGGGGAATGATTTAGGGAAGCGTCCGTTTAGGGAATTGGTGCGGGATGTCAAGTTTGACTTGCTCAGGATTTGGGCGTTGTTTCCGGGGGTTATCGTTGTCTGGTCTGATATTGTGCCGCGTAAGGTGTGGAGGGGGGCGAGGTTGGTAGAGAGCCTGAATAAGGCTCGGATTAAGGTGAACAGAGCGGTGGGCCGTTTTATGGCGAGGAATGGTGGTGTGGTGGTGCGGCATGAGGTATTGGAGAAGGGTGAGGGTGCGTTTTGGAGGGCAGATGGGGTGCACCTGAATGCGGTGGGTACGGATTTGTGGGCTCTGGGGCTCCAGAGTGGAGTGGAGATAGCTTTGCGGATGTGGAGGGACGCGCAGGGTTGAGGTAGTCAAGCTGCGCGTTCTTGGAGGCGGGGGAGGTCCTTGAAGTGGTGAAATATGGTGGTACTTGAGGATGGGAGGGCCCCGCGGGAGGGGCTGGACTCTCATTGAGGAGCTGATAGGAACTAAGTACGCGTCCATCAGTTGCTGCCTCCGAGC
Source organism: Bufo gargarizans (assembly GCF_014858855.1). Lineage (NCBI taxonomy): Eukaryota > Metazoa > Chordata > Amphibia > Anura > Bufonidae > Bufo > Bufo gargarizans. The sequence goes on along the minus strand of NC_058087.1, from coordinate 14,455,235 downwards.
TTGGTTCAACGGCTGGGGGCAAGATGGAGACGCAGGTGTTCCAGTGCTTATAAAGTTATTGGGGCTTCTAGGACCTCCCTCGTCAGGGGTTAACTCATGTTATATTTATGTTGTATTTATTTAATAAACGGCTGCTGTGGCCGATTAAATCCAAGCAGTGGTGTGGTGTGTTTTATTTATATGGGGGCTGGGTGTGGGGTGGAGGTTATGGGATGGTTGGGCTTATAGGACTGAACGAATAGCCAATGCCTGCTTCAAGTCAGTCCGGACGAGGAGCGCAGCGGTGGGGGAGGACGTCCATGAAGAGGCTTGGCTGGGCAGGACTGGTAAGGAAAGGGTTAGTGGGGAGTGGGGGCGGGAGCGGTGGTGAGGCGCGAGTTGCTGGGGCGACGGGGGGCGTGGCCAGCGGTGAGGAGAACGAGAGAGGCGGAAGTGAGTGCAGTCTGGCCAGGAGACGGAATCGCCCACCCGCCCGGCCCTATTGGAAGAGGTGGTTGTGAGGTGGGGGTTGTTATATGTCGCGGCAGTCGTGGAGGCGGGGGAGGTCCTTGAAGTGGTGAAATATGGTGGTACTTGAGGATGGGAGGGCCCCGCGGGAGGGGCTGGACTCTCATTGAGGAGCTGATAGGAACTAAGTACGCGTCCATCAGTTGCTGCCTCCGAGCTTGGTTCAACGGCTGGGGGCAAGATGGAGACGCAGGTGTTCCAGTGCTTATAAAGTTATTGGGGCTTCTAGGACCTCCCTCGTCAGGGGTTAACTCATGTTATATTTATGTTGTATTTATTTAATAAACGGCTGCTGTGGCCGATTAAATCCAAGCAGTGGTGTGGTGTGTTTTATTTATATGGGGGCTGGGTGTGGGGTGGAGGTTATGGGATGGTTGGGCTTATAGGACTGAACGAATAGCCAATGCCTGCTTCATGCGGACACGTTGGAAAATGATGATAAAGATTATAAGCGATACACGTCTATGGCTCAAAATAATAATTACCACCATACAATCTAGTCAAATAACGGACGCAGCAATTTTTTTCTTTTTCACTGAGCAGCATGTATCTTGTTTATGCGATTTTATTGTGCGGATTTCACCCTTTTTAACGGAAGGAGGAGATCTCTGAAAAATTCTGCACCAAAAACTGCATAAAAACATGATAAATAGTGCGGATTTATCTACGTTTTCTTGTGCGGCACAGAAATCCGTACCGTGTGCAGCCCCAATTTAAACAAGCAGATATTCCCATTAGCGACTGTTCCAGGAAGTATCAAAAAATTTTCACTTGTCCCTAGAGGAAGGGGTGGCTATACCATTGGGTGGTACACAGAGACATCTTCCCGAGGGTCTGCTGCATGACTCATCTGGCGTGGTCTCCTGTATATGAGATGGAAGCATATCCGCGGTACAGTAAGGCTAGTAAGAAAATGGGGCCCTGGGCAGCAATCAAGCCTCCTTGCCATATATACTTTGTGGTGCCAGCACCACCTAGAGGCGAATGGGTGAAATTATAATGCCGGACTGATAATGTGAATTAACATACATTAGCTAAATACATAAATAGGCAGATGTTTTAAAGTGTCCCTTTCACACAAATATGGGGCTCTGCATCCGCATCTTTTGTGGCCCCACTGTAGTGAATGGGTCCAGATCCAAGCTGCAAAAATATGCGGCTTGGATGTAGACCAAAACAACAGTCATGTGAATGAGGCCTTATCCTGAATGCAAAGAACTAGATATCGATCTGCCCGGCTCTATAACATCAAAAGTGCATCCACTGATCCACTTGGATGTAAAAATCTGTAACCCTAAGTTCACACCCGAGCGTTTTACAGCGCGTTCCTACGCGCTGTAAAACGCTCAACAAGGAGAAACCAATGATTCCCTATGGGAATGGTTCTCACCTGGGCGTTTTACAGCGCGTACGATCGCGCTGTTAAACGCCCGACGCTCAAACAAGTTCTTGAGCTTTTTTGGGGTGTTTTGTCACGCGTTCCCGTACATAGACTTTCAGGAATGCGCGACAATGTGTGTTCGCCTGTCTCTGTATGCGCGATTGTAAATGCCGGTACAATCGCACATACAGAGCGCTCGTTTCAGAACGCTCAGGTCTGAACCCCCTGTCACGGTCTGCAATATCCTGGACTGACTCTTGTGCTTCATGTCACCTGCGGTCTGTACCGACGTCAATTAACTTTATGAGAAACGTTACATGACTTTCAGAGCTGCCGGTATACAGGATCGTGCACTAATCAACTTTACATTTAATTAAGAGATAGGTGGGTCAAAAGCAGGCGACCTCATGGTAAAACAGGGGGCACCCATATTACAACATCTCGTTCATTCCTTTATGATTATTTAAAGGGAGTCTGTCACCTCTTTTTCACCAATACATCTAAGAGCAGTGCCCCACAGAAGATTGCAGACACATTCCAAACATACCTGTGTGCCCTACAGGTGAAAAATTAGAATATCATGCAAAGCTCATTTATTTCAGTAATTTCAGTAATGCAACTTAAAAGGTGAAACTAACATATGAGACTCATTACATGGAAAGCGAGATATTTCAATCCTTTATTTGTTATAATTTGGATGATTATGGCTTACAGCTTATGAAACCCCAAAGTCACAATTTTGAGGTCCCATTTGCTCAGGGGGTATGGATTAATTAGCTGACTAGAGTTTGACACTTTGAGCCTAGAATATTGAACCCTTTCACAAAATTCTAATTTTAAGCTGCTTTAATGCAATTCCTTTTAATTTGCATTACTGAAATAAATGGACTTTTGCAAGATATTCAAATTTTTCGAGCTTCACCCATATGTGTCTGTATTCCATGTCCAGGAAAAGCACTTTTATTCTGCTAAGTTCCCGGCTCTGCTGCTCCAAGTGCCCAAAGCAAACCAGACTGAAGAGGGGAGGGCTGCTTTAGCTGCTCATATTTTAGGATTGGTACCAGCTAGAAATATGACCTTGTTTAAAAGCTGACATTCTAGCCTTTCAAACTATACCAGAACCACAGCATTATATCCACTACATCAGAAGATATAGGGCCAGATTTATCATGACTCTGACCGCTCACTCCACTTTCACATATGGCTAAAGTCAGTTTTAGCCAAGTCAGATTTATGATCGGCCCTTTAAGACTGGAATAAATGTGGTTTGACGGTAGCAGTTTATCCGTCAGTAAGCAGCTTTACAAAAGTCGCACATCTTTACGAAAAAGTCGCACGTTTTTATGAAAAAGTTGCATGTTCTATTAAAAAGTCTCATAAGATAAGTATGGTCCTCACTGGAGTGAAATTGCGACTTTTTTGCGACTTTTATGCAACTTTTTTGCTACTTTTTAAATAGTCCCAATAGTAAATCTGTCTAGAGATTCATTTACATAAGAAAACACGCCCACTTTCAGAAAACTGGCGAGCATAGTGCAGAGCAGAAAAAAGTCGCAAATTTTTGCGCAGTTTAAGCGATTGCGCAAAAATTTGTGACTTTTTCACTCCATTATTCTGACTTGAGCTAATGATAAATCTGGCCCATAGTCTTTAGAAGTCGAGTGAGGAGTGAAAGCTGTTTTTACTTTCAGCTGGGCACTTTGGAGCCGTTTTCCAGCAGAATAAAAGTGCTTTTCCTGGACATGGAATACAGACACATAGTGCACGCAGGTATGCTTGTGAACGTGTCTGCAGTCTGCTATGGGTTAGTGTTGTTAGTTATATTGGTGAACATGAGGTGACAAACTCCCTTTAAAGAACACAAAAGTAATAATTCATAGCTTTCCATTTGTAAAACTGCGGCAGCCGGTGCCTGCTTACGCAGCAAGCACAATGTAAGTCAATGGAAGTACCTGAGCATTAAACCAGGCACCCGTGCTCTGAAGAGGGAAGGGTGTCTTGTTCACAGAAAAAGGTCAGAAATTGATGGAAACACCATTAAAATAATTCAAGAATAGTGATGAGCGTGAATATTCGCAATTTTTTATTTTATCTATCATTTTTAAACTTTTATTATAAATATTTTACCTATCATTAACCCCTTAGGGACCAGGCTCATTTTCACCTTAAGGACCAGGTAATTTTTTGCAAATCTGACCAGTGTCACTTTATGTGGTGGTAACTTTAAAATGCTTTGACTTATTCAGGCCATTCTGAGATAGTTTTTTCTTCACATATTGTACTTCATGACACTGGTAAAAAGCAAATTTCTAAGTTTCAATTTCTCTACTTCTTTAATACATAGTAATACCTACAAAAATAGTTATTAATTTACATTCCCCATATGTCTACTTCATGTTTGGATCATTTTGGGAATGACATTTTAGTTTTTGGGGACGTTACATTGCTTAGAAGTTTAGAAGCAAATATTGGAATTTTTTTTCTTTTCCAGTAACAAAGCAAGGGTTAACAGCCAAACAAAATGCTATATTTATTGCCCCTATTCTGTAGTTTGCAGAAACACCACATATGTGACCGTAAACTACTGTACGGGCACACGGTAGGGCATAGAGGGAAAGGAGCGCCGTGTGGTTTTTGGAAGGCAGATTTTGCTTGACTGGTTTATTTATACCATGTCCAATTTGAAGTCCCCAGATGCACCCCTAGAGTAGAAACTCCATAAAAGTGACCCCATCTAAGAAACTACACCCCTCAAAGTATTTAAAACTGATTAGACAAACGTTGTTAACCCTTTAGGTGTTGCACAAGAGGTATTGGCAAATGGAGATGAAATTTGAGAATTTCAATTTTTGGGCAAATTTTCAATTTTAATCCATTTTTTCCAGTATCAAAGCAAGGGTTAGCAGCCAAACAAAGCGCTATATTTATTGCCCCCTATTCTGTAGTTTGCGGAAACGCCACATATGTGGCCGTAAACTACTATACGGGCACACAGTAGGGCGTAGAGGGAAAGGTGTGCCGTGTGGTTTTTGGAAGGCAGATTTTGCTGGACTGGTTTATTTACCACATATCCCATTGGAAGCCCCCTGATGCACCCCTAGAGTAGGAACTCCATAAAAGTGACCCTATCTAAGAAACTACACCCCTCAAGGTATTTAAAACTGAATTTACAATGTATTTAACCTTTTAGGTGTTGCACAAAAGTTATTGGCAAATGGAGATGAAATTTGAGAATGTAAATTTTTGGGAAAATGTTCAATTTTAATCCATTTTTTCCAGTAACAAAGCAAGGGTTAACAGCCAAACAAAATGCTATATTTATTTCCCCGATTCTGTAGTTTGCAGAAACACCCCATATGTTGCCATAAACTACTATACGGGCACACAGTAGGGCGTAGAGGGAAATGTGTGCCGTGTGGTTTTTGGAAGGCAGATTTTGCTGGACTGGTTTATTTACACCATGTCCCATTTGAAGCCCCCTGATGCACCCCTAGAGTAGAAACTCCATAAAAGTGACGCCACTTTGGAAACTACGGGATATGGTGGTAGTTTTGTTGGGACTATTTTTAGGGTAAATATGATTTTTGGTTTATCTATATTACATTTTTGTGAGGTAAGGTTACCAAAAATAGAAATTCTGAAATTTCATCTCCATTTGCCATAAACTGTTGAGGAACACCTAAAGGGTTAATAAAGTTTGTAAAATCAGTTTTGAATACTTTGAGGGGTATAGTTTCTTAGATTGGGTCACTTTTATGGCGTTTCTACTCTAGGGGTGCATCAGGGGGGCTTCAAATGGGACATGGTGCCAAAAAAAAAAGTCCAGCAAAATCTGCCTTCCAAAAACCACACGGCGCACCTTTCCCCTCTACGCACTACCGTGTGCCTGTACAGTAGTTTACGGCCACATATGGGGTGTTTCTGCAAACTACAGAATTGGGGAAATAAATATAGCATTTTGTTTGGCTGTTAACCCTTGCTTTGTTACTGGAAAAAAACGGATGAAAATTGAAAATGTGACCAAAAATTTGCTGTTTTGGAACCGTTTTTATTAAACTTTTTTGACTGTGTTCTTCTGAGGGGTTAGGTCATGGGGTATTTTTATAGAGCAGATTCTTACGGACACGGCGATACCTAATATGTCTAATTTTTTATTTATTTTAGTTTTACTAATATTTTTCGGGGGGAAAAAAAATCGCTTTAGTTTGTCAAGTCTGAGAACCATAGTTTTTTTATCCGATTGCCAGTAGCTAAATTGGGGAAGGGGAATATAAATTTAGTACTCCATGGAAGTGTGGTACTTCCTTAAGCAACCAATAATTCAGAGGCCTGGATGATCGGGGCACGTGTCACACTGAGTATAGTGGTGTCCTTCCGTATCCCCCTCCTGTAACACACTGCACCTTTTTATGGGTCCGTCCCTTCTTTCCAGTATGGGGGACTAGACCTGGAAAGTGTTGGCCAGGGACGATCCGGGCGCCTCCAGTTCCCAAGGTACTCCGGCCTGCTCTTTCCCTGTCAGAAAACATCAGGTCCTTGAGGGCTGCCTCATAGAACTGAAGGAATGTCACTGTGTTGCCAGCGCTCCGGGACAGCACAAAAGAGTTGTATAAGGCAACCTGCACCAAGTAGTCCGCAACTTTTTTGTACCATGCCCGGGTTTTGGCAATGGCATTATATGGCTTGACAGGGGTGATGCCGTTACCGTGGATTGTGGACAGTACAAGGACATCCCTCTTTTCCTTATATCTGACCAGCAACAGGTTTACACTGGTAAGTGCATGGGTCTCACCCCTGGGGATAGGTACCTGGAGGGGGTGGGTAGGGAGGCCGCGTGGATTTTTCCGCACGGTCCCACAAGCGGACGTGGGTCTGGCGGCGAGGGACTGGAACAAGGGGATACTAGAATAAAAGTTATCCCTTATCTAGCAGTGGGTGCATAAGGTTTCACACAAGTTTCCCGCTAACTGGCTTTATTCAAGTCAATGGGTCCGCAAAAAAACGGAACACATACGGGAATGGATCCGTATGTCTTCCATTTCCGTTCCATTTTTTGCGGAACCATCTATTGAAAATGTTATGCCCAGCCCAATTTTATCTATGTAATTACTGTATACTGTATGTGCCATACGGAAAAACGGAACGGAAAAACGGAACAGAAACGGAAACAAAAAACAGAACAACGGATCCGTGAAAAAACGGAACGTAAAACACTGAAAAAGCCATACGGTCGTGTGCAGGAGGCCTTATCTGCATAATGCAGGCATTTCCGGATAGCCTCAAACCGGGAGCGTGTCATGGCCGTACTGTAAAGTCGGGTCTGGTAGAGGACATCCCCACTCCAGTAATCCCTGACACTAGGTTTTTTGACTAGGCCCATGTGCAGCACATGGCCCCAAAACATCCTCATCTCGGCTGCACTGACCGGAGTCCAGCTACGGGCCCTAGCCAAAAAGGAGCACGGGTGTTGAGCAATGAACTGTTGGGCGTACAGGTTTGTTTGCTCCACCATCAGATTTACAAAGTGGTCACTGAAAAAAAGACTAAAATAGTCATATTCAGTGAAGCCCACTGTGGAAATCTGGATTCCTGGTTTGCCTACATAATCAGGAATTGCGGGCTCAAAATGCTCTGGGGTACACCAGACAAGTTCACTGGCAGGGGGCTGAGGTGGACTTAACTGGTGGGACGGAAAACTAGTACGAGCCCCAGAGCTGCTCGTACTAGTGTGGGCCACAGGGTCCTTAGCATGGCGGTCCCGTTGCTCTGCCTGGCGGCGTCTCCACCGCCTTGGGGGCTCATCATCATCGCTAGATGATGAGGATGCGGATGACAAAAGAAAAGTGGGGTCATCCTCGTCGTCACTGGGGATCTCGGGCTCGGAGGCAAGCTAGGCGTATGCCTCCTCGGCCGAGAACATCTGGCGGGCCATAGGGGAGGGTGTGCGTGTGTGAGTGTTAAACTTTATTTGGTGTGCGTGTGTGTGGGGTTACGGGTGTTCACAAAATTACCCTAAGCCTAACAGACAAAAAAAAAATTAACTAAATAAAAATAAAAAAAAGTGAAAAAAAAAAAAATTCTAACTCGCTGATCAACCGAAGTTGATCAGCGGTGGAGTGTGCGATGCAATCTGTATGCAATTGAATACCATTTGTAGACGGATCCGGATGCTGATCCGTCTCACAAATGCATTGCAATACCGGATCCGTATCTCCGGCTGTGATCCGGAAAAACGGATCCGGTATTTATCTTTTACACATTTTTAAAGGTCTGCGCATGCGCAGACCGCAAAACCGGATCAGTTTTTCCAGAAAACTTGGGTCCGGATCTGGCATTAATGCATTTCAATGGCAAGTGTTCCGGAATTTTGCATGCTGCGGTATTTTTTCCGGCCAAAAACCATACAGTGACTGAACTGAAGACATCCTGATGCATACTGAATGGATTGCTCTCCATTCAGAATGCATTAGGATAAAACTGATCAGTTTTTTTTCTGGTATTGAACCCCTAGGACGGAACTCAATACCGGAAAAGTTTAACGCAAGTGTGAAAGTACCCTTAGGAGGGCTGCATAAAATTTTTCAGTTTTCTAATTGTCCTAACATTATATTCAATAACCTTTCTATACTGTTTTGTCATGTAAGCTCATTTGCATAAATGTGGGCATATGGGAAAGACATGCAAATAGTGTTTCAGCTACAAAAAAACAGATTCTGCTAATTTGCATGTTTTTCCCATATGCCCACGTTTATGCAAATTAGTTTACATGACAAAACAGTATAAAAAGGTTATTGAATATAATGTTAGGACAATTAGAAAACTGAAAAATGTTATGCAGCCCTCCTAAGTAGAGTTGAGCGAACACCTGGATGTTCGGGTTCGAGAAGTTCGGCCGAACATCCCGGAAATGTTCGGGTTCGGGATCCGAACCCGATCCGAACTTCGTCCCGAACCCGAACCCCATTGAAGTCAATGGGGACCCGAACTTTTCGGCACTAAAAAGGCTGTAAAACAGCCCAGGAAAGAGCTAGAGGGCTGCAAAAGGCAGCAACATGTAGGTAAATCCCCTGCAAACAAATGTGGATAGGGAAATGAATTAAATTAAAAATTAAATAAATAAAAATTAACCAAAATCAATTGGAGAGAGGTTCCATAGCAGAGAATCTGGCTTCCCGTCACCCACCACTGGAACAGTCCATTCTCAGATATTTAGGCCCCGGCACCCAGGCAGAGGAGAGAGGTCCCGTAACAGAGAATCTGTCTTCATGTCAGCAGAGAATTAGTCTGCATGTCATAGCAGAGAATGAGGCTTCACGTCAGCCACCACTGCAACAGTCCATTGGCATATATTTAGGCCCAGCACCCAGGCAGAGGAGGGAGGTCCCGTAACAGAGAATCTGTCTTCATGTCAGCAGAGAATTAGTCTGCATGTCATAGCAGAGAATGAGGCTTCACGTCAGCCACCACTGCAACAGTCCATTGGCATATATTTAGGCCCAGCACACACACAGGCAGAGGAGAGAGGTCCCGTAACAGAGAATCTGGCTTCATGTCAGCAGAGAATCAGTCTGCATGTCATAGCAGAGAATGAGGCTTCACGTCAGCCACCACTGCAACAGTCCATTGGCATATATTTAGGCCCAGCACACACACAGGCAGAGGAGAGAGGTCCCGTAACAGAGGATCTGGCTTCATGTCAGCAGAGAATCAGTCTGCGTGTCATAGCAGAGAATCAGGCTTCACGTCAGCCACCACTGCAACAGTCCATTGTCATAAATTTAGGCCCAGCACCCAGGCAGAGGAGAGAGGTCCCGTAACAGACAATCTGGCTTCATGTCAGCAGAGAATTAGTCTGCATGTCATAGCAGAGAATGAGGCTTCACGTCAGCCACCACTGCAACAGTCCATTGGCATATATTTAGGCCTAGCACACAGGCAGAGGAGAGAGGTCCCGTAACAGACAATCTGGCTTCATGTCAGCAGAGAATCAGTCTGCATGTCATAGCAGAGAATGAGGCTTCACGTCACCCACCACTGCAACAGTCCATTGGCATATATTTAGGCCTAGCACACAGGCAGAGCAGAGAGGTCCCGTAACAGACAATCTGGCTTCATGACAGCAGAGAATCAGTCTGCATGTCATAGCAGAGAATGAGGCTTCACGTCACCCACCACTGCAACAGTCCATTGGCATATATTTAGGCCTAGCACACAGGCAGAGCAGAGAGGTCCCGTAACAGACAATCTGGCTTCATGACAGCAGAGAATCAGTCTGCATGTCATAGCAGAGAATGAGGCTTCACGTCACCCACCACTGCAACAGTCCATTGGCATATATTTAGGCCTAGCACACAGGCAGAGCAGAGAGGTCCCGTAACAGACGATCTGGCTTCATGTCAGCAGAGAATCAGTCTGCATGTCATAGCAGAGAATGAGGCTTCACGTCAGCCACCACTGCAACAGTCCATTGGCATATATTTAGGCCCAGCACCCAGGCAGAGGAGGGAGGTCCCGTAACAGAGAATCTGTCTTCATGTCAGCAGAGAATTAGTCTGCATGTCATAGCAGAGAATGAGGCTTCACGTCAGCCACCACTGCAACAGTCCATTGGCATATATTTAGGCCCAGCACACACACAGGCAGAGGAGAGAGGTCCCGTAACAGAGAATCTGTCTTCATGTCAGCAGAGAATTAGTCTGCATGTCATAGCAGAGAATCAGGCTTCACGTCACCCACCACTGCAACAGTCCATTGGCATATATTTAGGCCCAGCACCCAGGCAGAGGAGGGAGGTCCCGTAACAGAGAATCTGTCTTCATGTCAGCAGAGAATTAGTCTGCATGTCATAGCAGAGAATGAGGCTTCACGTCAGCCACCACTGCAACAGTCCATTGGCATATATTTAGGCCCAGCACACACACAGGCAGAGGAGAGAGGTCCCGTAACAGAGAATCTGTCTTCATGTCAGCAGAGAATTAGTCTGCATGTCATAGCAGAGAATGAGGCTTCACGTCAGCCACCACTGCAACAGTCCATTGGCATATATTTAGGCCCAGCACACACACAGGCAGAGGAGAGAGGTCCCGTAACAGACAATCTGGCTTCATGTCAGCAGAGAATTAGTCTGCATGTCATAGCAGAGAATGAGGCTTCACGTCACCCACCACTGCAACAGTCCATTGGCATATATTTAGGCCCAGCACCCAGGCAGAGGAGGGAGGTCCCGTAACAGAGAATCTGTCTTCATGTCAGCAGAGAATTAGTCTGCATGTCATAGCAGAGAATGAGGCTTCACGTCAGCCACCACTGCAACAGTCCATTGGCATATATTTAGGCCCAGCACACACACAGGCAGAGGAGAGAGGTCCCGTAACAGAGGATCTGGCTTCATGTCAGCAGAGAATCAGTCTGCATGTCATAGCAGAGAATCAGGCTTCACGTCAGCCACCACTGCAACAGTCCATTGGCATATATTTAGGCCTAGCACACAGGCAGAGGAGAGAGGTCCCGTAACAGACAATCTGGCTTCATGTCAGCAGAGAATCAGTCTGCATGTCATAGCAGAGAATGAGGCTTCACGTCAGCCACCACTGCAACAGTCCATTGTCATAAATTTAGGCCCAGCACCCAGGCAGAGGAGAGAGGTCCCGTAACAGACAATCTGGCTTCATGTCAGCAGAGAATTAGTCTGCATGTCATAGCAGAGAATCAGGCTTCATGTCAGCCACCACTGCAACAGTCCATTGGCATATATTTAGGCCTAGCACACAGGCAGAGGAGAGGTTCATTCAACTTTGGGTAGCATCGCAATATAATGGTAAAATGAAAATAAAAATAGGATTGAATGAGGAAGTGCCCTGGAGTCCAATAATATATGGTTATGGGGAGGTAGTTAATGTCTAATCTGGACAAGGGACGGACAGGTCCTGTGGGATCCATGCCTGGTTCATTTTTATGAACGTCAGCTTGTCCACATTGGCTGTAGACAGGCGGCTGCGTTTGTCTGTAATGACGCCCCCTGCCGTGCTGAATACACGTTCAGACAAAACGCTGGCTGCCGGGCAGGCCAGCACCTCCAAGGCATAAAAGGCTAGCTCTGGCCACGTGGACAATTTAGAGACCCAGAAGTTGAATGGGGCCGAACCATCAGTCAGTACGTGGAGGGGTGTGCACACGTACTGTTCCACCATGTTAGTGAAATGTTGCCTCCTGCTAACACGTTGCGTATCAGGTGGTGGTGCAGTTAGCTGTGGCGTGTTGACAAAAGTTTTCCACATCTCTGCCATGCTAACCCTGCCCTCAGAGGAGCTGGCCGTGACACAGCTGCCTTGGCGACCTCTTGCTCCTCCTCTGCCTTGGCCTTGGGCTTCCACTTGTTCCCCTGTGACATTTGGGAATGCTCTCAGTAGCGCGTCTACCAACGTGCGCTTGTACTCGCGCATCTTCCTATCACGCTCCAGTGCAGGAAGTAAGGTGGGCACATTGTCTTTGTAGCGTGGATCCAGCAGGGTGGCAACCCAGTAGTCCGCACAGGTTAAAATGTGGGCAACTCTGCTGTCGTTGCGCAGGCACTGCAGCATGTAGTCGCTCATGTGTGCCAGGCTGCCCAGGGATAAGGACAAGCTGTCCTCTGTGGGAGGCGTATCGTCATCGTCCTGCCTTTCCCCCCAGCCACGCACCAGTGATGGACCCGAGCTGCGTTGGGTGCCACCCCGCTGTGACCATGCTTCATCCTCATCCTCCTCCACCTCCTCCTCATCCTCGTCCTCCTCGTCCTCCAGTAGTGGGCCCTGGCTGGCCACATTTGTACCTGGCCTCTGCTGTTGCCAAAAACCTCCCTCTGAGTCACTTCGAAGAGACTGGCCTGAAAGTGCTAAAAATGACCCCTCTTCCTCCTCCTCCTCCTCCTCCTCCTGGGCCACCTCCTCTTCCATCATCGCCCTAAGTGTTTTCTCAAGGAGACATAGAAGTGGTATTGTAACGCTGATAACGGTGTCATCGCCACTGGCCATGTTGGTGGAGTACTCGAAACAGCGCAACAGGGCACACAGGTCTCGCATGGAGGCCCAGTCATTGGTGGTGAAGTGGTGCTGTTCTGTAGTGCGACTGACCCGTGCGTGCTGCAGCTGAAACTCCACTATGGCCTGCTGCTGCTCGCACAGTCTGTCCAGCATGTGCAAGGTGGAGTTCCACCTGGTGGGCACGTCGCATATGAGGCGGTGAGCGGGAAGGCCGAAGTTACGCTGTAGCGCAGACAGGCGAGCAGCAGCAGGATGTGAACGCCGGAAGCGCGAACAGACGGCCCGCACTTTATGCAGCAGCTCTGACATGTCGGGGTAGTTGTGAATGAACTTCTGCACCACCAAATTCAGCACATGCGCCAAGCAAGGGATGTGCGTCAAATTGGCTAGTCCCAGAGCTGCAACGAGATTTCGCCCATTATCACACACCACCAGGCCGGGCTTGAGGCTCACCGGCAGCAACCACTCGTCGGTCTGTTGTTCTATACCCCGCCACAACTCCTGTGCGGTGTGGGGCCTGTCCCCCAAACATATGAGTTTCAGAATGGCCTGCTGACGTTTACCCCGGGCTGTGCTGAAGTTGGTGGTGAAGGTGTGTGGCTGACTGGATGAGCAGGTGGAAGAAGAGGAGGAGGAAGCCGAGAAGGAGGAGGTGGCAACAGGAGGCAAAGAATGTTGCCCTGCGATCCTTGGCGGCGGAAGGACGTGCGCCAAACAGCTCTCCGCCTGGGGCCCAGCTGCCACTACATTTACCCAGTGTGCAGTTAGGGAGATATAGCGTCCCTGGCCGTGCTTACTGGTCCACGTATCTGTGGTTAGGTGGACCTTGCCACAGATGGCGTTGCGCAGTGCACACTTGATTTTATCGGATACTTGGTTGTGCAGGGAAGGCACGGCTCTCTTGGAGAAGTAGTGCCGGCTGGGAACAACATACTGTGGGACAGCAAGCGACATGAGCTGTTTGAAGCTGTCTGTGTCCACCAGCCTAAATGACAGCATTTCATAGGCCAGTAGTTTAGAAATGCTGGCATTCAGGGCCAGGGATCGAGGGTGGCTAGGTGGGAATTTACGCTTTCTATCAAATGTTTGTGAGATGGAGAGCTGAACGCTGGCGTGTGACATGGTTGAGACGCTTGGTGACGGAGGTGGTGGTGGTGGTGTTGGTGGTACATCCCCTGTTTGCTGGGCGGCAGGTGCCAACGTTCCTCCAGAGGCGGAGGAAGAGGCCGAGGCGGCAGCAGCAGAATAGGCCGAGGCGGCAGCAGCAGAAGAGGTAGCAGGGGGAGCCTGAGTGACTTCCTTGGTTTTAAGGTGTTTACTCCACTGCAGTTCATGCTTTGCATGCAGGTGCCTGGTCATGCAGGTTGTGCTCAGGTTCAGAACGTTAATGCCTCGCTTCAGGCTCTGATGGCACAGCGTGCAAACCACTCGGGTCTTGTCGTCAGCACATTGTTTGAAGAAGTGCCATGCCAGGGAACTCCTTGAAGCTGCCTTTGGGGTGCTCGGTCCCAGATGGCGGCGGTCAGTAGCAGGCGGAGTCTCTTGGCGGCGGGTGTTCTGCTTTTGCCCACTGCTCCCTCTTTTGCTACGCTGTTGGCTCGGTCTCACCACTGCCTCTTCCTCCGAACTGTGAAAGTCAGTGGCACGACCTTCATTCCATGTGGGGTCTAGGACCTCATCGTCCCCTGCATCGTCTTCCACCCAGTCTTGATCCCTGACCTCCTGTTCAGTCTGCACACTGCAGAAAGACGCAGCAGTTGGCACCTGTGTTTCGTCATCATCAGAGACATGCTGAGGTGGTATTCCCATGTCCTCATCATCAGGAAACATAAGTGGTTGTGCGTCAGTGCATTCTATGTCTTTCACCGCTGGGGAAGGGCTAGGTGGATGCCCTTGGGAAACCCTGCCAGCGGAGTCTTCAAACAGCATAAGAGACTGCTGCATAACTTGAGGCTGAGACAGTTTCCCTGGTATGCATGGGGGTGATGTGACAGACTGATGGGGTTGGTTTTCAGGCGCCATCTGTGCGCTTTCTGCAGAAGACTGGGTGGGAGATAATGTGAACGTGCTGGATCCACTGTCGGCCACCCAATTGACTAATGCCTGTACCTGCTCAGGCCTTACCATCCTTAGAACGGCATTGGGCCCCACCATATATCGCTGTAAATTCTGGCGGCTACTGGGACCTGAGGTAGTTGGTACACTAGGACGTGTGGATGTGGCAGAACGGCCACGTCCTCTCCCAGCACCAGAGGGTCCACTAACACCACCACGACCATGTCCACGTCCGCGTCCCTTACTAGATGTTTTTCTCATTGTTATGGTTCACCACAACAACAAATATATTATTTGGCCCAATGTATTGTATTCAAATTCAGCGGGATATAAATTTGAGGCCTAGTATTTAGGCGCTGGGTGACCGGTATGGATTTAGTGACAGAATTAGACTTGGAAATGCACAGAAGCGTGTGTGTGAAGTTATTCTGAATGACCCTATGTGCACCTTCAATATGATCTACCCTTTTAGGGATAGATTTCAAATAGCTCTGATATAGCAGAAACGACTAAATTATGAAATTGCTAAATTGGGAATTGTATTTCAACCCAGAACAAAAAATGTGCTTTGACGGACACTAAATAACTTTCCCAGCCACAACAGGACACGAGTAACGAGAGATTTAGCGGGATATAAATTTGAGGCCTAGTATTTAGGCGCTGGGTGACAGGTATGGGTTTAGTGACAGAATTAGATTTGGAAATGCACAGTAGCGGGTGTGTGAAGTTATTCTGAATGACCCTATGTGCACCTTGAATATTATATACCCTTTTAGGGATAGATTTCAAATAGCTCTGATATAGCAGAAACCACTAAATTATGAAATTGCTAAATTGGGAATTGTATTTCAACCCAGAACAAGAAATGTGCTTGAACGGACACTAAATAACTCGCCCAGCTACAGCACTAGGGACAGATTTAGCTGGATATAAATTTGAGGCCTAGTATTTAGGCGCTGGGTGACCGGTATGGATTTAGTGACAGAATTAGACTTGGAAATGCACAGAAGCGTGTGTGTGAAGTTATTCTGAATGACCCTATGTGCACCTTGAATATTATATACCCTTTTAGGGATAGATTTCAAATAGCTCTGATATAGCAGAAACCACTAAATTATGAAATTGCTAAATTGGGAATTGTATTTCAACCCAGAACAAGAAATGTGCTTGAACGGACACTAAATAACTCGCCCAGCTACAGCACTAAGGACAGATTTAGCGGGATATAAATTTGAGGCCTAGTATTTAGGCGCTGGGTGACAGGTATGGGTTTAGTGCCAGAATTAGACTTGGAAATACACAGTAGCGGGTGTGTGTGAAGTTATTCTGAATGACCCAATGTGCACCTTGAATATTATATACCCTTTTAGGGATAGATTTCAAATAGCTCTGATATAGCAGAAACCACTAAATTATGAAATTGCTAAATTGGGAATTGTATTTCAACCCAGAACAAGAAATGTGCTTGAACGGACACTAAATAACTCGCCCAGCTACAGCACTAAGGACAGATTTAGCGGGATATAAATTTGAGACCTAGTATTTAGGCGCTGGGTGACAGGTATGGGTTTAGTGCCAGAATTAGACTTGGAAATACACAGTAGCGGGTGTGTGTGAAGTTATTCTGAATGACCCAATGTGCACCTTGAATATTATATACCCTTTTAGGGATAGATTTCAAATAGCTCTGATATAGCAGAAACCACTAAATTATGAAATTGCTAAATTGGGAATTGTATTTCAACCCAGAACAAGAAATGTGCTTGAACGGACACTAAATAACTCGCCCAGCTACAGCACTAAGGACAGATTTAGCGGGATATAAATTTGAGGCCTAGTATTTAGGCGCTGGGTGACAGGTATGGGTTTAGTGCCAGAATTAGACTTGGAAATACACAGTAGCGGGTGTGTGTGAAGTTATTCTGAATGACCCAATGTGCACCTTGAATATTATATACCCTTTTAGGGATAGATTTCAAATAGCTCTGATATAGCAGAAACCACTAAATTATGAAATTGCTAAATTGGGAATTGTATTTCAACCCAGAACAAGAAATGTGCTTGAACGGACACTAAATAACTCGCCCAGCTACAGCACTAAGGACAGATTTAGCGGGATATAAATTTGAGGCCTAGTATTTAGGCGCTGGGTGACAGGTATGGGTTTAGTGCCAGAATTAGACTTGGAAATACACAGTAGCGGGTGTGTGTGAAGTTATTCTGAATGACCCAATGTGCACCTTGAATATTATATACCCTTTTAGGGATAGATTTCAAATAGCTCTGATATAGCAGAAACCACTAAATTATGAAATTGCTAAATTGGGAATTGTATTTCAACCCAGAACAAGAAATGTGCTTGAACGGACACTAAATAACTCGCCCAGCTACAGCACTAAGGACAGATTTAGCGGGATATAAATTTGAGGCCTAGTATTTAGGCGCTGGGTGACAGGTATGGGTTTAGTGCCAGAATTAGACTTGGAAATACACAGTAGCGGGTGTGTGTGAAGTTATTCTGAATGACCCAATGTGCACCTTGAATATTATATACCCTTTTAGGGATAGATTTCAAATAGCTCTGATATAGCAGAAACCACTAAATTATGAAATTGCTAAATTGGGAATTGTATTTCAACCCAGAACAAGAAATGTGCTTGAACGGACACTAAATAACTCGCCCAGCTACAGCACTAGGGACAGATTTAGCTGGATATAAATTTGAGGCCTAGTATTTAGGCGCTGGGTGACCGGTATGGATTTAGTGACAGAATTAGACTGGGATATGGCCAAAAAATAAACAGACTATTGCTGGTTAAATGCACTTGGTGTGACAGCTTCACCCTGATGTAGGCTTTAGCCAAAAAACAACCACACCATTGAGGGTTAAATGCACTTGGTCGCAGCTTGTGCTGGCGCACCACAAGACACAAAATGGCCGCCGATCACCCCAGAAAAATGTGACTGACAAACGGTCTGTGCAGCCTAAAAACAGTGAGCAATTGAGGATCAGCAGCTCAATGATCCACAGCTGCAGATCGATCAGTTAATCAAGTCCTTTGGAGGAGTTAATCTGCCTAATCTCGCCCTACTGTCGCAGCCGCAACCTCTCCCTACGCTAATCAGAGCAGAGTGACGGGCGGCGCTATGTGACTCCAGCTTAAATAGAGGCTGGGTCACATGGTGCTCTGGCCAATCACAGCCATGCCAATAGTAGGCATGGCTGTGATGGCCTCTTGGGGCAAGTAGTATGACGCTTGTTGATTGGCTGCTTTGCAGCCTTTCAAAAAGCGCCAAGAAAGCGTCACAAAAGCGCGAAGAAAGCGACGAACACCGAACCCGAACCCGGACTTTTACGAAAATGTCCGGGTTCGGGTCCGTGTCACGGACACCCCAAAATTCGGTACGAACCCGAACTATACAGTTCGAGTTCGCTCATCCCTACTCCTAAGCAGTGAGAGAAGAGTTAGCTGGCATCAAAAAAAAAAAAAAGGTAATGATATAGCATCTATAAAAAGAAATTATTAATGATAGGTAAAATAAAAACTATAAAAAAATAAAAGGTACAGAAGATAGCATAATAAGGATTCAGCCAACAAATGTGTGGGGGGAGGAGACTTGAGCGCGAGCACACGCAGTGTTTGGGCCGAACATCACGATGTGCCGAGCATGGTGATGCTGGTGTCAAAATGGTGTTATAACTATTAGATAAGTGGGGGACCTACTTCTTGGACCCCAATTAATCACGAGAATGGAGGCCCCTCTGAAATGAACAGAGTGTCCGCTAGCTGCTCCGTTCATTTCTATGGAAGTTCCGGAGATATTCGAGTACAGCTCTTGACTATCGTCGGAATTCCAACAGAGATGAATGAAGCGGCGGTGTAATGTAATTACAAGTACCCGCTCCATTGACTTCAGCAGAACAAGTGCTTGTATTACACTGCACTCCTGAGACAGCGAGCAGTGTAATGAAGAGGAAGCAGCACTCGCAGGGGCACTGGCTCCTCTTCAAACGGCTGATCGGCGAGGCTGCCGGGTGTCGGACTCTCACCAATCAGATATTGATGACCTATTCTGATTACCTATTCCATCAATATTAATGGCTGGACAGCCCCTTTAATTAGTAATAACTTCACACAATATTGCACTTGCCTTTACTAATATAACAGATCTTCACGCACAGAATTTGGTGAGTATTGTATATCAATAATTGTAAGCCAGGCACAGATCCAAAATACAGGTGGAATCTTTACTTTTTCTGTGTAAGGTCCTTTTCTGGCTTTGATTTACAACTATAGATAGAAATGTGTTGTCCAGGATTTAAAGAACATGGCTCTTTTCTTCCAGAAACAAACCAGTCCATGGGCTGTGTGTCTGGCATCGCACCTTACTCCCACTGAAGTTAATGGGCCTGAAGTGCAATACCAGACATATTTCTGTTATGTTTTTCCACTCCTGGACCATCCCTCTAGAGGGGTTGTCACACTTTAGCAAAGGGCATTTATCATGTAGACAGAGTTAAAGGGGTTATCCAATATCATACAACAGCACCCCCATATGCCGGGCCCCTCAGAGGGAATATATTTTTACCCTGTTCCCTGTGCAACTCCTGGTCCCCGCACCATGGCTGCTGCTTCTCCCTGTACACGGGTGAAAACATCCAATGGCAAACAGGAACGGGGACGAGCCTCCCTAGCGTCACCCGCGATGCTAGGGAGGCTCGTCCCCATCCCTGCCTGCCATTGGCTGCTCCCCCCCATCTACAGCAGTGGTCACTGAGGACCAGGAGCAGCACAGGGAGCGGGGTAAATATATTCCCTGTGAGGGGCCTGGCATATGGAGGGGCTGTTGTAGGATATTGGATAACCCCTTTAATACAAGGCCCTTACTAATGTATTGGGATTGTCCATATTGTCTCCTGGCTTGAGCAAATGTTTCTTAGGCCTCACGCACACGACAGTATTTTTTCACGGTCCGCAAAACTGGGTTCTGTTGTTCCGTGATCAGTTTCTGTTTTTGTTTCCATGTGTCTTCCTTGATTTTTGGAGGATCACCAGACATGAAGGAAAGTGAAAAAAAAATATAAGTCAAGTTTGCCTTGCAAATGATAGGGAAAAAAACGCACACAGATCACGGACGCGGATGACAATCTTGTGTGCATCCGTGTTTTTTCACTGACCCATTGACTTGAATGGGTCCGCGCACCGTTGTATGTGAAAAAAAATAGGACAGGTCACGGAAAACGGAACAACGGACACGGGACACAACAACGGTCGTGTGCATGAGGCCTTATAGTGTGCAAGCAAGACCACCAATGATGGATTGTAGGGTGGACATAACCATGGAAACGAGCAGTGCAAAGTGCGATGGGAAAATGAATCCAGCCAGCAAAGGAAACAATATGGACAATCACAGTACATTAGTAAATGCCTTGTATTAACCCCTTAACGCCCAGCGCAGTACATGTACGGCGCAACCGGACTTGACTTAACGCCCAGCGCCGTACGGCCTGCTAATCGGGCTGGTGCAGGAACTGCGCCCGTCTGGACTGCGGCAGGGGTCCGGCAGTCAATGATAACCAGACCCCTGCTGTATGCGCCTGCATTGGTGAAAACCCTAGATGTGCCACGGCACGCGCGATGTCCTTGCGGGTATCGGCGCTTCCATGGGGTCCCCGTCACATGGCAGGGAAGGCAGCCCGATGCCTTCCTTAGGCATCGTGGCTGCCTTCCGTGACAGCCTGTGAGATCAGCCCCCTGGATTTCACAGGCAGGAAGCTGTAATTGTATTACAGTCTGTAATGCACTTACAGCCAATGCATCACAATACAGAAGTATTGTGATGCATTGTAAAGGGGATCAGACCCCCAAAAGTTGAAGTCCCAGAGTGGGACAAAAAATAAAGTGTAAAAAAGAAAAGTAAAAAAATGCAGATTTACAAAAAAATGTAAAAAATAAATAAATAAATAAAAATGTAAAAAAATAAAAATAGACATATTAGGTATCACCGCGTCCGTATCGACCGGCTCTATAAAAATATTACATGACCTAACCCCTCAGGTGAACACCATCAAAAAAATTAAATAAAAACTGTGCTAACAAAAACATTTTTTAGTCACCTTACATCACTAAAAGTGCAACACCAAGCGATCAAAAAGGTGTATGCCCCCCAAAATAGTATCAATCTAACCATCAACTCATCCTGCAAAAAATGAGCTGCTACCTAAGACAATCGCCCATGGCTCTCAGACTATAGAGACACTAAAACCTGATTTTTAGGTATCTCTGCCTCCATAACAACCTGTTCTATAAAAATACCACATGACCTAACCCCCCAGGTGAACACCGTAAAAAAGATAAAATAAAAATGGTGTCAAAAAAACATTTTTTGTCACCTTACATCACAAAAAGTGTAATAGCAAGCAATCAAAAAGTCATATGCACCCCAAAATAGTGCCAGTCTAACCATCACCTCATCCTGCAAAAAATTATTCCCTACCTGAAACAATCGCCAAAAAAATAAAAAAGCTATGGCTCTTAGAGTACGGAGACACTAAAACATGATTTTTTTTGTTTCAAAAAATATATTATTGTGTAAAACTTAAATAAATTTAAAAAAGTATACATATTAGGTATTGCCACGTCCGTAACGACCTGCTCTATAAATATATAAAAATATCACATGACCTAACCCCTCAGGTGAACACCGTAAAAAAATAAAAATGAACACTGCTAAAAAAAAACATTTTGTCTCCTTACATCAATAAAAGTGAAACACCAAGCGATCAAAAAGGCGTATTCCCCCCAGAATAGTAGCAATCTAACCATCACCTCATCCCGCAAAAAAAGAGCCCCTACCTACGTAAGACAATGGCCTAAAAAGAAAAAGAAAAAAAAAAAACTGTGGCTCTCAGAATATGGAGACATTAAAGAGGACCTTTCACAGATTTTTACACTGTGAACTAAGTATACAGACATGTAGAGCGGTGCCTGGGGATCTCACTGCAATTACTATTATCCCCGGGCGCCGCTCCGTTCTCCTGCTATGCCCTCAGGTATCTCACCTCACTAAGTTATGGTAGGCAGAGATTTCAGTCACTAAGTTATGGTAGGCGGAGTCTGTCCTTGTTTTGCTCTAACGCTGGCCAATCGCAGAGCAGAGCTCACAGCCTGGGAGAAAATAACCTCCCAGGCTGTGAGCTCTGCGCTGCGATTGGCCAGCGCTACAGAAGAACAAGGGCAGACTCCGCCTACTATAACTTAATGACCAAAGATACCGGAGGGCATAGCGGGAGAACGGAGCGGCGCCCAGGGATAATAGTAAGTGCAGTGAGATCCCCGGGTGCCGCTCTACATGTCTGTATACTTAGTTCACAGTGTAATAATTGGTGAAAGGTCCTCTTTAAAACATGATTTTTTTGTTTAAAAAAATGCTGTTATTGTGTTAAACTTTAAATAAAAAAAGTATACATATTTGGTATCGCCGCGTCCGTAAAATCCTGCTCTATAAAAATATCACATGATCTAACCCCTCAGTTTATACGCACCCCAAAATTGTACCAATAAAACAGTCATCTCATCCAGCAAAAAATGAGACCCTACCTAAAATAATCGCCCCAAAAAAAAAAAAAAACTATGGCTCTCAGACTAAAAACATGATTTTTTTCAAAAATGCTTTATTATGTAAAACTGAAACAAACAACAACAAAAAAGGTATACGTATTTGGTATTGTCACGTCTGTAACAACCTGCTCTATAAAAATACCACATGATCTAACCTGTCAGTTGAACATTGAAAATAATAAAAAATTAAAACGGTGCCAAAACAGCTATTTTTTGTTACCTTGCCTCACAAAAAGTGTAATATAGAGCAACCAAAAATCATATGTACCTTAAAATTGTACCAATGAAACTGCCACCTTATCTCATAGTTTCCAAAATGGGGCCACTTTTTTAAAGTTTCTACTCTAGGGGTACATCAGGGAGGCTTCAAATGGGACATGGTGTCAAAAAACCAGTCCAGCAAAATCTGCCTTCCAAAAACCATATGGCATTCCTTTCCTTCTGCTCCCTGCCGTGTGCCCGTACAGCAGTTTACGATCACAAATCGGGAGTTTCTGTAAAGTACAGAATCAGGTCAATAAATATTGTTTTATTTGGCTGTTAACCCTTGCTTTATTACTGGAAAAAATGGATTCAGATGGAAAATCTGCCCAAAAAGTGAAATTCTAAAATTTCATCTCCATTTTTCATTAATTCTTGTGGAACACCTAAAGGGTTAACAAAGTTTGTAAACTTACTTTTGAATACCTTTAGGGTTTTAGTTTCTAAAATGGGGTAACTTTTTTAGAGTTTCTACTCTAGGGGTGCATCAGGGGGGCTTCAAATATGACATGGCAGCTTAAAATTATCCCAGTGAAATCTGCCTTCCAGCGACCACATATGGGTTTTTTCTGTAAACCATAGAATAAGGGCAATAAATATTGAGTTTTGTTTTGCTGTTAACCCTTAATTTGTTAGCGGGGAAAAAAAGTAATATCTGCCAAAAAAGTGAAAATCTGAAATTTCATCTCCATTTTCTATTAATTCTTGGGAAACACCTAAAGGGTTAACAAAGTTTTTAAAACCAATTTTGAATACCTTGAGGGGTGTAGTTTCTAAAATGGGTCATTTTTAGGTGGTTTCTATTATGTAAGCCTCACAAAGTGACTTCAGACCTGAACTGGTCCTTAAAAAGTGGGTTTTGGAAAGATTTGCTTCTAAACTTTTAAAGCCTCATTCACACGTCAGTGTTCCACGGACATGTGGTCTACGTGTTCTCCACGTATTCAGACATCAGTGTTTTAGCACGGTCCGTGGGTCTGTGTTTTTAGCACTGCTGCATGCTCTATTTTGTCCGTGTTCACAGATCTATCACGTCCATTATAGTCTATGGGTCCGTGAAAACCGCGGATGCAGCGCGGATGCCATCCGTGTTTCACGGATCATTAGGAAGAGATGCTTTTAAAAAAAAAAATTCAGCTGTTTAGTGTCAGTGAAACACGGATGCAACACGGGCAGCAAAAACTGTAACCACGGACCCAGCACGGATCTGTCACGGGAGAAAACACAGATTGAAAACGGTCCGTGTTACCACTGATCCAAAACTGACACGGAGGTCAGCATGAGACATAAACCTTCTAACGTCCTCAAAAAATAAAATGGCATTCACAAAATGATCCAAACATGAAGTAGACATATAGAAAATATAAAATAATAACTATTTTCGGAGGTATTACTATCTATAAAAAGAGAAATTGAAATTTGCAAATTTGCAAATTTTTCAAAATGTTTGGTAAATTTGGTATTTATTTATAAATAAAAATGAATTTTTTTAACTCAATTTTTGCGGACCACAAAAAAATGGCACGGTCGTGTGCATGAGGCCTTAAGGTGAAAAATGGCACAGTCCTTAAGGGGTTAATGTCCTCTACATAATAAATGCCATTTTCTTAAGTAAAACAACCCCTTTAATCATGGACAACCCCTTTAAGCATGCACTAACAATAGGCAAGCAGCCCTATAGCCTGCAATGGACCCATTTAGGCTGCATAACAGGGAATCCCTAAGATGGGGGAACCATCCTGTTGTTTTTCCCCTTGTATGCCACCGTCAACCTAGACCCTGGCATACATGGGGTTAAACAGCGTATCCCTGTGGTTTCTCTGATCAGTCAGTGGAGCAGGTACTACAGCTGCCATACTCGTCACGGTGGCAGTGCCCACGCAATCAGAGCCCGGTAATAGTAGCGCACAGGTCCTCTCCACGCTGCTCCACGTTGTTAGGAGTTAACAGATTTTCTAGATCTTTAGATGTCAAATTAAAGAAGTTTTCCCTTCAGGAGAGGTCACCGATATCTCATCGCTGGGGGCCCAACTCCCAAATCCTCCGCTGACCAGATGTTTGAGGAGGCTGTGGTGCTCCAGTGAGCGCTCAGCCACTTCTTAAGCCAGGTACTGAGCGCTCATCGGTCACGTGGCCTTAGGCCTCTTTCACGCGGCCGTAGTGCTCCTGTGACTGTATTGTGGGCTGCATACGGCGGATCCGCAATACACGGGGCACTAGTCGTGTGTATCCATGTCACAGATGCGGACCCATTTACTTGAATAGGTCCGCAAATCCGGAGATGTAGTGCGGTGCGGAACGGAAGCACAGAACGGAACCCCACGGAAGCACTATAGATTGCTTCCGTGGGGTTCTGATCCCTGCTTCCTTCCGCAAAAAAATTGAACTTAGCTGCAGCGTATGAGCCTGGGCTGCAATACCAAGCACAGCCACTATACAATGTATGGCGCTGTGAGAAGGCAGTGGAGCTCAAAGAGCCGATTGTGGCGGTGTCAGACCCCCACCGATGTTCCCCCTCCGCTCCATTCCCGATTTCTCACCCCTTTCTTGTTATCAATGCATTTCCCTGGAGAGAGGAGTCCTGTATGGGGTCGATTCCACCCAGTACCAAAGAGAATAGTAGCAACCCCTCTCTACAAAGGCCCAATGGACTGAATCCACTACAGGTACAAGCCTCCTAGAGGCCCCCAGCCTCCGGGCCGTGGAGCGGCTGCTCTGGCTATAGTCCCGCTCACGCCCTGTATACACGGGTGTGTATATAAAGCCCTCGTAGCTGACACGAGCAGGATGATGTGGGGCCCGTCACTGACCGGACGGATCTAAATGTCACCAGTGTACACAGGGCTGATGACAAGGAGCGTATTGTATGCCAGGGACATGTGCTGCCATCCAACACAACCCGATGACAACTACAATCTGAAGAACGCCGGGTCACCTCAGCACAAAATGTCTAAAAAAAAGTAATTAGCCGTCAGTAAAACAGGTACATTTACAAAAACTGCAGCAAGTACACAAAACAAGTGGACACATTCGTAATATATTTTACACTATATTTTGGTGTTTTCTATCTTTTTGCCATTTATGTGCAGCAATTTCCACTATTAGGGTATACACACAATGTGTATTAAAGAGGACCTGCCCCCTCTCCTGACACGTCAGCTTTAGTAATTACGTGCCTCCCCCATGTAATGACAATTCTGGAGCATCTATTCTTATGAGTCAATGTTGTTCCATTCCTGTATTATTCCTGCTAGAAATTTACAAATGAATCGCCAACAGTCTGAAGTAAAGGTTCAGCAAGGTGTTACCAGTTGCGGGTGTGTCTGACTCTGTCTATTCAGTGCTGCTGGTGTCAGGCTGTGCAGGGGCACGCCCCCAACTGGTAACACCCATCTGTACCTTTACTGCAAGCTACAGGCAATCCATTCATACACTTCTAGCAGGAATAAAAAAGGAATGGCACAACAAAGAGTCACAAAAAGATGTAGTTTCTACAACAGACATGTCAGGAGGGGTGACAGATCATCTTTAAAGGGGTATTCCCATCTTTTATATTGGGGGACATATCCCTAGGATATGCCCCCAAAGTCAGGTAGGTGTGGGTCCCACCTCTGAGACCTGCACCTACAATGAAGGAGAGCGCACCTGCCCTTCATTCATTTCTAAGGGATTGCCGATAATAGCCGTGCGGCAAGCTCGCCTATTATCGGAAGCCCCATAGAAATGTATGGAGAGTGCACTGCGCCAGCTCGGCCGCCGCTCTATTCCATTCTATGGGGCTTACAGAGATACCACTCCCATAGAAATGAATGGAGAACGGCAAACTCTTCTTCACGCCATTCTCAGTGGCGGGACCCGCACCCATCTGACATTGATGGCGGATCCTAGCTACTGCCACTAATGTTTGAGGTGCGGCAGCCCCTTTAACCTGCTCAGGACCGTACGCAGGATTGCGTCTTTGCGGCGGTCCTGTTCTTCTGGGTGGACGCGCCGGTGCGTCCTCTCGCGAGACGCGAGATTTCGGGGAAAGCCGGCCCGCGCATGCGCATCGCGGGCCGGCAAAATTCAAAAGACAATTTCGTCAGCAACCTGCCAGCCAATCATCGCGGCTGGCAGGTTGCTGATTTTCAAAAAAACGAATCAGCAGCCAGATAACCCATCATATTTAGTAAATATGATGTGGTTAAATGGCTGCTGTGCTCCTCTGCTCCTTCTTTTGGTCGGTTGGTTCCAGCAGAGGAGCAGAGGAGCACACATCACTGTGAGTACCCACCAACACCACACTTAGCCCCCAGATCACCTCCCAGCACCCCAATTAACCCTTTGATCACCACTTCTGCAGAATACTGGAGTTAGGGTTGATGGTGTTCCTGGGTGTTGTAGTGCAATCTTGACCACTAACCTGGGACAGCTGACTCTCTGAAAGGGGGTGTAGAGATACGTAATGTTCGTGACGCCAGTGCCAAGTAACGGTGGCACGCCGTTTGCTGATAGCAGGAATAACTGAGGAACCACGTAATAATAAAACAGAACTTGAACTTTACTTGTTCTTTAGTAGTCATCATGCATGGACATAGTTGGAAGCGCAGTTCCTTTGAAGACAGTTAGTTTCTGTACATTGAAGACAGGCCTTATGCAGTAAGCCTACTGGATCTCCGGAGGTCCTGGCTATCTGTTACGACCTGACTCTCTCCACTAGGAACTGCCAGTCTGGATTCATCCACCACAATAGGAGGTTCGGGTGTGTCCGAGGGCCCCTCTCCATTACGGGCTGGCAATGGTTCTGTGACAGTGCCTTCATCACCTGTAACCTGGGAGGCTTCTTCAGTGTTGGGAGCAGTCCACCAGTCTTCACCATAATCTCCATCAGAGATAACAAGTTCTGAGTATGGGGCAGGAGGAGGTGTCCTCTGAACAGGTGCGGGATCTTTGGACCGGCATGGCCGTAACATATTCCTATGTAGAGTCCGTGAAGCAAATTCCTCATTCTCAACCTGCACTTCGTAGACCGGACCATTAGGGTACACTCTCTGGATCACTTTATACGGCTGTACTTCCCAACGCTCACTCAACTTGCCTCTGGGACGTTTCTCTCGTACCAGTACCCGATCCCCAGGCTGCAATGGAACCTCCTGAACTGGAGGACGGTCTGTATGAGCTCTCTCCTGTAACCGCTGACCTGCCAACCGGCGAATGGTCTGGAGACGCCGACGGTGTTCTTTCACCCATGAGGTGGTTGATCGCTCTATTAGGTCTTCTGGCTGTTCTAGGTTTAATTCCATGATCTCTCGACCAGCCCTACCGAACAGTAACATGTATGGGGTGTAACCGGTGGTGGTGTGGACACGATTATTGTAAGCCCAGACTAATTCTGGCAGGTAGTCAGGCCAGTGTGCCCTCTTGTCTTCCTCTAGTGTCCTCAGCATTTGCAGCAATGTGCGGTTAAAGCGCTCACAGGCTCCGTTTCCTTGGGGATGATAAGGAGTTGTCCTGGATTTTTCAATGCCGTACAGTCGATGTAGCTCTTCCATCACTTTTCCTTGAAAGCACGCCCCTTGATCTGAATGGATCCGCTTTGGACACCCATAGACCCGAATGAAGTCTTGACAAATGGCTCGTGCAGCGGACTCGGCCGTCTGGTCCCGAGTTGGGGTGACTACTGCAAACTTGGAGAAGTGGTCGATCATGACCAGGCAATACTGTGGACCTATTGTCCCACAAGAAGATAGTCTATCATCAACACTTCCAGCGGTTCTGTGGTCTGGATGGACTGTAGGGGTGCTCTCTGTTCTGTACTCTTCGTGAGTTCACACACTCGACACTGTCGGCAAACCTCTTCAACTGTGGCCTCCAGTCGCGGACAATACACATAACGCTGCAGCCACTGGTATGTCTTGACTGGCCCGAAGTGAGCTCCAAACTCATGAGCCTCTTTGGCTATCTCCCGTGCCATTCTTCTGGGTATCACTACCTGCCACCTCGCCTCTAGGTCGGCAGGCTGTTGCCACTTGCGGAACAAAACAGCTCCATGCACTTCCAGTCTGTCCCATTGATGTAGAACGGACTTCATCTCGGCATCCAGATCAGTCCTTTCTTCTTTGTTGGGTTTCCTGCACTGGGTTACCCAGCTTTTCATTTGCTGCAGTCCAATGTCTTCATCTTGCAATCTGCCCCATTCTTCATTAGTTCTCCCCAATGCTTTAGGTAGCTTACGGGCCTCCCCACTTGTCTGGGCCGCGACTGTTGGGGGAGCGAACTTGCGGAAGTCAGGAGTTTCATCTTCTTCCTTTTGTTCATCCATATCCCCTACTGGAGTTTCAAAAGTAACCCTCGAGAGACCATCAGCATTAGTGTTCTCTGTAGCGGAGCGGTAGCGAATTGAGAAGTCATACTTTGCGAGGCGAGCCGCCCAGCGTTGCTCCAGGGCTCCCAACTTGGCAGTACCCAGATGGGCCAGGGGATTGTTATCCGTCCGTACGAAGATCTTAGCTCCTGTCAGATATCCTGCAAATTTCTCCGTCATAGCCCACACCAGGGCAAGGAGTTCCAGCCGGAAGGAACTGTAGTTATGGGGGTTTCGCTCCGTATCTCGCAAGGATCTACTGGCATAAGCGATCACTCTCTCATGTCCATCTTGTACCTGCGACAGGACTGCCCCAAGTCCGTAGAGGCTGCCATCAGTAGCTAAGATGAATGGTTTATCAAAATCGGCATAAGCCAAGATGGGGGCCGATGTCAGGGCTTCTTTCAGGGCCTGGAAGGCCTCTTCCTGTTTCTGTCCCCAGGGGATACTTTGGCCCTTGGGTTGCCCAGCTGTTCCTCTCAACAACTCATTCAGAGGGCCCGCTATTTTTGCGTAGTCTTTGATGAACCGCCGGTAGTACCCAGTCAGTCCCAGGAAGGCCTTCAACTCACGCAGTGTTCTCGGCACTAGCCATTGTCGTATTGCAGCCACTTTGTCTTGGGACGGTAGCACTCCGTCTTGGGACACCCTATGGCCCAGGTACTCGATCTCCCTCTTGAAGAGATGACACTTCTTTGGCTTTACCTTCAGGCCATGGGATCGCAGTCGCTCGAGTACCTGCCCTAGCCGATTCAAGTGTTCTTGAAAAGTAGCAGAGTATACAATGATATCGTCTAGGTATATCAGAGTGGCTTCAAAATTCAGGTCTCCCAGGCATCTCTCCATCAGCCGCTGGAAGGTTCCAGGGGCATTAGTCAGTCCGAATGGCATCCTGTTGAATTCAAATAACCCCATGGGGAGTATGAAGGCTGTCTTTGCCTTGTCCTGCTCAGCCACTGGTACTTGCCAGTACCCACTTGCTAGATCCAGGGTGGAGAAGTATTTGGCTCGTCCTAGAGCCGTCAAAGACTCCTCGATGCGTGGCAGAGGATATGAGTCTCGCGCGGTGCAAGCATTCAACCGCCGGTAATCCACACAAAATCGAATAGTGCCGTCCTTCTTCTTGACAAGCACCACTGGGGCTGCCCAAGGGCTCTGGCTTCCCCGCACCACTCCGGAATCTATCATCTGTTTCAATAGCGTCTTCACTTCCTGGTACAACTTGGGCGGAATCTGTCGATATCTCTCCCGAATTGGTGGAGTGTCCCCCGTCGGTATATCATGTGTGATAGCATTCGTGCAGCCAAAGTCATCGGCGTGGCGGGCAAACGCAGCCTGATTCTCCCACAGCATGGTTTCAACTGCTCGCTGTTGGTCTAAACTGAGAGCCTTAACATCTATCTCCATTTGACCCAAGATGGTTCCCCCATTCCATTCTGGGGTCGGCGCCTCTTCTGCACTGGCAGTAACTGCCAGGGTCCAACCAGCATCCCCTACCGGAGCTAGAGTCACTTCTCTCTGACTCAGGATTTCTCCCTGATGTAGGTACACACGAGCCAGTTCCACCCCTGGCGTCAAGGGAACTTCTAGATATCCCACATTCACAGCTCTTATGGGTACTCGTCCATTCTGGACCACTCCCAGTGTCCGGGCCACCAGGACGTCCTGACCCAGCTCTCCTAGGCCTGTTGGTTCAACGAACACCTCCATGCCTTCAAGATTACGGAAAGTTCCCACGGGTAACGTCAGCACGGTCTCCCGACCAGGGGGAAGGGTGAAGGTAGCCTTTCCTGGCGCTCGGATCGTTCCCACCGCCTGGTGTGCTGGTACACTTTTCTGTGTTCCACAAAAACGGATTAGCCGTTGAAATGCTTTCTGGGTAGGTTTGTGCGGGGTGGCTTGTTTCCAGTAACCGGGCCCCCGTTTGGTGAACATGATCTGATCCAATTCTCGCAGGATATTCATGCCCATTATCACCGGCACATCTTCTTTGAACGTTTCGGGGACCAACAAGATACCTTTCCGCCCCACTTCCTGTCCACATAGCCGTACATTCATCCACACGACCCCTGTGACAGGAATCTGTTGTTGGTTAGCCGCTGTAACCCGGACCAGTGTCTCTCGTTCTGGCTTGGCCAGCGCTTGAAAGTAACGGTAGAAGAATGACTCGGGCATAGTTGTCACCTGAGACCCAGTATCCACTAAGCAGTCGACAGGAACACCTTCGAACTCAGCTCGTATAGTGGGGCACCCTGCAACCAGGTGTTCGGAGCTTTGCTGGGTAACTTGGCTCTCCACCTCCCCTGCAGTACGCCCCACTACTGCAGGGGTCGGTAGTTTAACGGCGGCTCTTGGCGTCCAGCTGGATTATTCCGACACTCTCTGGCGAAATGTCCTAGATCTCCACAGCGCCAACACTGTGCCCCTTGACGGCCCACTTTTTGCCTGCGAGTGGGAGGTGCCCTCAGAGCTTGGCTGGATGGCCCCACTGAAGGGTAATGAGGGGCTTGATGGTATGGGAAACTAGCATAAGGGCATTCGGGTGTAGGAACCCACGGAGTCGCCTGATAGGTTTGTTGTCGGGCTGGATAGGCAGCCTCAGTAGTATGGCGCGACTCTATCCGTTTCTCCAGGTGTGTCAACTTTTCGTGCATGGCACTCAGGGAGCTCTGCAAGTCTTGTACCACTCTGACCAGGGCTTCCTCATTTCTCGTAACCTTGGGGGGTGTAACGGTCTGGGTCCGTATTACTCCAGAAGCATAGCCGTCTTCTTTGTTTCGCGTCACGGCCTCTGCCAAAATTTGTCGAAAGGTTAGGGTAGGGTCTACTCTGACTCGTTCCCGCAGAGCCTGTTTCAGGGGATTGCTGTAGAGCCCCAGAATAAATTGTTCCCGCAGTATCCGGTCTATGGGTCCCATGCCAGTAACCCCATCTGCCTCTTTTTTTTGTACCTCGGCCAACACTTCCTGTAGGGCTGTAGCGTACTGAGAGACACCTTCGTCTTACCGTTGAATCCGGTAAAAAAACTTCGCCCGGAGGTGCCCTGCACTGGCTGTTTCCCCATATATTTCTTCCAGGAATCTCACCATCTCTTGCAATGTATTACGCGTGGCTTCTGGTTGTAGGAGAACATTTCTTCTGGCCTCACCCTCGAGAGCGGCCAAAGCAATTTCTACTTGTAGTTCTGGGCTGACATTGTAAATCCTAACAGCACTCTGTAACCTTGTCACCCAGTCTGACAGTGTCATGTTCTGGCCATCAAATTTGGGTAGCAAGTTGAACAACGTGCCAATAGGAAGGGCCCTTGCAAGGGTTTCACCATTGCCTGAGGTACTCACATTAACATCATGCACATTGCCTTCAGCCGCCTCCATCTCTGTGACTGTACCCTGCTCGCAGCGCCACTTGTAACGGTCAGCAGAGGAAGAGACCGTAGAGCAGGACTCAAGTACAGTGCAGCAGACAAGGAGGCTGAAGTAGAAACCGGCTTTATTAAAAGAGAACTCTAACTGCCGGAGAAGCAGATTTACAATATGAACAGCTTGAGAATTCACAATAAAGATAATGGAAATTTGCATAAAGAACACAAATGAATCACAAACACAAGTACAGACAATAGCAGGCTACTCTCTTCTAGGTAGTCCTATCTGTCCCCGCTACTCGGGGTGCACCTCTACGGTGCACTAAACTAAATCCTATTCCACTATGCCCTAGCTCAGGTTAGCATCAGTGCACTCACAGTTCGGTGTCCGGCACATGCAGGCAGATACAGTCTGGGTCCCGATCTGGTTGCTTGCTTGCTTGCTTGCTTCAGCGTGGCTCAGCTCTGGCCTCTCTTTGTAGTCTCTGTAACTCTGGTTAGAGATAATCAGCAGCTCTGGACGTGTAATCAGGCAGGGCCTGGAATTCACTCACAGTTCCTCTGGTAAGTGCCTCACACTACAGCAGACAGCACACAGATACTGTATCACAGCAGGCAGGGAGCAATCGCTCTAATCTTCCCTGTGGATCTCCCTCTCAGTGCACAGCGTCCTTCTTCCTGTGTACTCAGACACCTGCACCCCAGGCTCTCTGCTCTGCCCGGGAAAAACACTTAACTCCTTGTCCTCTGGAAACAACTCCTCTCACTGTCCTACTCAGCCACAGTGGCCTCTGGTGGCTGGAGGGAAACATGACAGTCTGCTATATATATATGTGTTGGAAATGTTGCTGGATGATCAGGGCTGCCTCTTACAGTAGCAAGGTGACTTCAGAGGGTTAAACACAGGACTTGAAGTACAGGCGGCTTGCACTCTATTCCTGACTGATCCTGAAACATGGAAACTATTCTCCAAGGCCCGATGCCCTAGCTCTGGCGTATATCCTTGGGTCTGTACTTATCAAGTACCTCCTCTGCTGCTTCGAGTACCTCTCGCTTTATTAGACTTGCCTCTGCTTCTTTCTGTTTCCTCAGGCTGGTTAACTGTGGCGTTCCTGCTTTAGCAAATAAGGACTCAGGAGGGGAACCTTCTCCTTGGATCTGGAACCCGGTTACAGGGATTACAATACCCTCTCCTAGTCTGCAGGCTCCAGGCCTGTTCTGCTCTCACAGGCCCATGGCCTGGCCTTAAAGGGAGTCTGTCACCACATTTTAGCATGTTAGACCGTTAAAATAGGGTTATGTGATCCAGCCAGAACATAAAAACGGTACCTTTGTGGTAGAAAACTGACTTTTCAATTTGCAGAAAACGAACTTATAAGATTATCTTCTGAGCCCTCTCAAGTGCCCAGGGCGGTCTCTCAATCCTCGGAGCCCCAGGCAGGCACCTCCTAAACGGCTGATAACTCCGCCCTCAGTGCGCCTCTGCCCGCCCGTTTACTCCCCTCCCCTGTCCCTTTCCACTGCGGCAGTGCGGTACAAATCGTAGCGGGCGCATGCGCAATGCGATGCCCGCTCCTGGCAGGGCATCGCAATACCTATTGCGCATGCGCCCGCTACGATTTGTACCGCACAGTGGAAAGGGACAGGGGAGGGGAGTAAACGGGCGGGCAGAGGCGCACGGAGGGCGGAGTTATCAGCCGTTTAGGAGGTGCCTGCCTGGGGCTCCGAGGATTGAGAGACCGCCCTGGGCACTTGAGAGGGTTCAGAAGATAATCTTATAAGTTTGTTTCTGCAAATTGAAAAGTCTGTTTTCTACCACAAAGGTACCGTTTTTATGTTCTGGCTGGATCACATAACCCTATTTTAACGGTCTAACATGCTAAAATGTGGTGACAGACTCCCTTTAACTCGGACACAGTCTAATCTCCCTCCCTCTATTCTTCTCCCTGACTGGGCCTTATATAACCTAGGGCTCCCTAGCTCCCTCTAGTGACTCAGAGCTGGAATAACACCCCTAGCAGGCCTGCACATGCACATTTCACAGTAACAGGGAAGTACATAGCATTACATTATGAAGATGACGTAATAATTATGAAGAACCACGTAATAATAAAACAGAACTTGAACTTTACTTGTTCTTTAGTAGTCATCATGCATGGACATAGTTGGAAGCGCAGTTACTTTGAAGACAGTTAGTTTCTGTACATTGAAGACAGGCCTTATATAGCAAGGTGACTTCAGAGGGTTAAACACAGGACTTGCAGTACAGACGGCTTGCACTCTATTCCTGACTGATCCTGAAACATGGAAACTATTCTCCAAGGCCCGATGCCCTAGCTCTGGCGTATATACTTGGGTCTGTACTTATCAAGTACCTCCTCTGCTGCTTCGAGTACCTCTCGCTTTATTAGACTTGCCTCTGCTTCTTTCTGTTTCCTCAGGCTGGTTAACTGTGGCGTTCCTGCTTTAGCAAATAAGGACTCAGGAGGGGAACCTTCTCCTTGGATCTGGAACCCGGTTACAGGGATTACAATACCCTCTCCTAGTCTGCAGGCTCCAGGCCTTGCCTTAACTCGGACACAGTCTAATCTCCCTCCCTCTATTCTTCTCCCTGACTGGGCCTTATATAACCTAGGGCTCCCTAGCTCCCTCTAGTGACTCAGAGCTGGAATAACACCCCTAGCAGGCCTGCACATGCACATTTCACAGTAACAGGGAAGTACATAGCATTACATTATGAAGATGACTTATACCAACCTCCCCATAAATAAGGGGAAACGACAGCACACAAGTGACCCTTCTGTAGTGACGGGCATTACAGCTCCCGTACACTACATACCCCGCTGCTTTAAGCTGAGTACGACCTCGTACTCCATCAGGGCCCACCCAACTGGAATCTTTACCTGAAATAGAAAAAGACACATGCAGGCCTACACATGTGTAATTCATCTGCATTTACGCTCATATCAGGTCCAATTGGCAAAAGGTGAAGTGCGGTGACAAGGGGCGTCGTTCTCTTCTCTCAGGATAGTGAGTGGAACTGGGGCGCTGACCTGGCACAGCGGATGTTAAGGAACCAGGATAGTCCATGACAATGAATAAGTCCATAATAAAATCAATATCTCAGAGGCTCGCACATAGGAAGTCCATCTCTGGGCACATAGACGTGAATAAAACCTGTTAATAAATACGGTCAGCAGCACACATATAAAATGACAATACAGGACTCTGACAATACCAGGGCCATGTTATCCTGGCAAGTCCTGCTTACCCTTTAAAACGGTGCTGACATAAAAGAGTCTTTTCAACCTGAAATGGGGGTTTAAAAGGGAAAAAGGTGCAAACAAAGGCACAACTGGGATTTTCAGACGCAGGCAGGGTGTCCCAAAAACAAACATGGGCAGGCTGGGAGCAGTGGTTCACAGTGGCAACTTAACCTCACTATAATGCCACCGGCCGTGTAGAACTGGCAGCAAGCTTCGCCAGCCCGGCAAACATAAGGGACAGTTCCGGCCATAATGGTAATGTCTCTGTGGGGACATACAAAAAGGGCCTAGCAGGCCTACTCACAGGCGTGTATCAAACTCTTCTTCAGAGGAATAATCATTGGGCTCCCACAGCAATCGTTCTGGCCTAGCAGGCCATATTTGGAATCCGTCTCCTCGCACTATTTTGACTGGAGGAGGCCTATCCAGCATCGCTTCCACCTCTGCTTGGGTTCTGGGGAACGGGACCCACTGGACGCACCCAGCGTAACCGAGGCTTTCCACCCGGTATATTCTCTTCTGCAGTAATTCCACAGCCGTAGGTCCGCTTGCAGGCGACTCCGGTGGAGGTGCGGTGACCGCTGCCAGACGTCGGGCTTCAGCACAGACCTCGGACCTCCGGCAACTGTCCTGGATCTTTCGCTTTACTGCCTCAGGAGGGGGATACTGGTCAGCAGGCCTCTGCAGGACAATGGGCTCCCAGAACACGTCGGGCCCAAAAAAAATCTGGCTGTGCAGGTGAGTGGAGCGGGGCGGTTCGGATCCTGGATACTCCTTTTGGGCGGGTTCGACACCCTCATCCTCTTCTTCCCAGGTCTCAGGCCGCACCCTGGGGCGGATAACTGCAGTGGCATAGGGTCCCCTTAAACCCTCCGCTGGAGTATATTCCACTATTTCTCCCATCACGAGGTTATGCAGGCGATCAGGCAGATAGTGGCGCTTCACTGAGCGCCTATTTACAAAGAAGTCTCGGCCTGTCCCCAGCTCCTGGATGAAGCCGAAACCCCGGTCTTTATCAAAAGCCACCACAATCCCGCGGCGCCGCTCCAGCTTTGGCTTACCCGAGAATGGATCCCCCTGGATAGACTTGGCCATTTCCTCGAACCG
Source organism: Bufo gargarizans (assembly GCF_014858855.1). Taxonomy (NCBI): domain Eukaryota; kingdom Metazoa; phylum Chordata; class Amphibia; order Anura; family Bufonidae; genus Bufo; species Bufo gargarizans. Next base: position 14,418,311 of record NC_058087.1, on the reverse strand, counting down.
CTTCTTTCTCGTGGTAGTCTTTTTTGTCACCACGGCCCGTAGTTCGGCCATCAGCGTCGGCCATTGCGGGTGCCGGCGGCGGGTCGCACATAGATCTGTGGCTTGATCTCTCAAGCTGATCGTCCAGGCTAGAGGGTCCCAGGTCTCCGGCGTCCCAGGTCTTTTCACCGGCTTCTCTCAGCTCCCACGCCGGCTCCTCCCTCGGGCTGGGCGGATTTCTCCTCGTCACAGGCCCGCCTCCTAGGCATAACACTATAGGGAAGGCAGCCACATTATAATCCATCAAGGTGGGTGGTGTCCCAGGGCATTTTTCTCCTCCCTCTTGGAGGGTTTTGGCGCCAAATATTCGCGCCACTGCATCCAGTGATGGCGCAGGAAGAAGCTCAACAGCGCCGGCGGCCATCTTGGGTGTCCTGATGCAGCTATTCAGTAAAAGCAAGCAGGATAATAAAAAGTCCATAGAAACTCACTCCGATGTGGCGATTTTCTTCCTCTTGATAGCGCAACACTGCACAGCGCTTTTTGGAGGTTTTAGGGACACTTTTTGTATGTTTCTCAGTCCACAAAGTCCACTTTAAGTAAACAGGCAATTTGTCACTTTGGTCACAGGGCAAACTGGATAAGGCACAAAGTTCACGCTTCTTGCACTAGAAAGCGTGCGGATCCTGTTCGTGACGCCAAAAAGAGAGATGCAGAATACTGGAGTTAGGGTTGATGGTGTTCCTGGGTGTTGTAGTGCAATCTTGACCACTAACCTGGGACAGCTGACTCTCTGAAAGGGGGTGTAGAGATACGTAATGTTCGTGACGCCAGTGCCAAGTAACGGTGGCACGCCGTTTGCTGATAGCAGGAATAACTGAGGAACCACGTAATAATAAAACAGAACTTGAACTTTACTTGTTCTTTAGTAGTCATCATGCATGGACATAGTTGGAAGCGCAGTTCCTTTGAAGACAGTTAGTTTCTGTACATTGAAGACAGGCCTTATGTAGCAAGGTGACTTCAGAGGGTTAAACACAGGACTTGCAGTACAGACGACTTGCACTCTATTCCTGACTGATCCTGAAACATGGAAACTATTCTCCAAGGCCCGATGCCCTAGCTCTGGCGTATATCCTTGGGTCTGTACTTATCAAGTACCTCCTCTGCTGCTTCGAGTACCTCTCGCTTTATTAGACTTGCCTCTGCTTCTTTCTGTTTCCTCAGGCTGGTTAACTGTGGCGTTCCTGCTTTAGCAAATAAGGACTCAGGAGGGGAACCTTCTCCTTGGATCTGGAACCCGGTTACAGGGATTACAATACCCTCTCCTAGTCTGCAGGCTCCAGGCCTTGCCTTAACTCGGACACAGTCTAATCTCCCTCCCTCTATTCTTCTCCCTGACTGGGCCTTATATAACCTAGGGCTCCCTAGCTCCCTCTAGTGACTCAGAGCTGGAATAACACCCCTAGCAGGCCTGCACATGCACATTTCACAGTAACAGGGAAGTACATAGCATTACATTATGAAGATGACTTATACCAACCTCCCCATAAATAAGGGGAAACGACAGCACACAAGTGACCCTTCTGTAGTGACGGGCATTACAGCTCCCGTACACTACACTTCTTGCCCCTGTCAATCACTAGTGAAAAGGAAAAGAGTGATTAGTGCAAACTGTCACTTTTTTTTTTTCACTGGTATTGACCGTTAGGTTTTAGGATAGTTTAGGTTTCTTGGTTAGGTAGTTTAGCGATCAGTTAGCGCCCAGCCCACCGCACCGCAGTCCCTTATTCGCTGATTAGCGTATCGCTAATCAGCATTCGTACTTTTATAGTATCTGGAAGTGATCAAAACTGATCACGGTCAGATCTATAATAGTATTAGTGTCACTTTAGTTCGCCCTCCACCCAAAACGCAGTGTTTGCCCGATCAGGCCTGATCGATCGCCCACACATGCGTTCACCCACGCCCGCCCCACCGCATCAAAACTGATCACTGCACATTCACTTTAAACGCACTGCGGCGATAAAAAAATCAGTTTTGATATTTTTTATCAACCGCAGCGGCCTCCGGTACTTTGCTAGCCTCCCCTTTGTAAGACAGGCTTGCTTTTTTTCTTGGGTAGTCTCAGGGAATACCCCTAAATTTAGTTGCCCAAATGTCAAACAGGGGGTATTCTTCTGAAGAGGCCTACAGGCTTCTGACCCAGTCGGATGAGGAATGGGAACCCTCATCTGATGAAGTCAGTATGCCACACAATTTATATCCGCCAACCCGGGAAGCTCTTATGCCTAGTCTTTCCGGTGGAAACCAGTCCAAGTTTCCGAAATTAAAACTTTTTTGGGCCTTCTCCTCAACATGGGTCTAACTAAAAAGCATGAATTGCGGTCATATTGGTCCACGAACCCAATTCATCACATGCCCATGTTCTCTGCTGCTATGTCCAGGACACGATTTGAGACCATCCTGCGTTTCCTGCACTTTAGTGATAACAGCACCTCCCGTCCCAGAGGCCACCCTGCTTTTGACCGGCTCCACAAAATTCGGCCCCTCATAGACCATTTCAACCTGAAATTTGCAGATTTGTATACCCCTGAGCAAAACATCTGCGTAGACGAGTCCCTGATACATTTTACCGGGCGCCTTGGCTTCAAACAATACATCCCAAGCAAGCGCGCCCGGTATGGGGTCAAATTGTATAAGCTCTGTGAAAGGGCCACAGGCTATACCCACAAATTTCGGATCTATGAGGGAAAAGATCAGACCCTGGAGCCGGTCGGTTGCCCTGACTACCTGGGGAGCAGTGGGAAGACAGTCTGGGACTTGGTGTCACCCTTATTCGGCAAGGGGTACCATCTTTATGTGGACAATTTTTACACAAGTGTGGCCCTCTTTAGGCATTTGTTTCTAGAACGGATTGGCGCCTGTGGCACCGCGCGAACTAGTCGTGCGGGCTTCCCCCAACGGCTCGTTACCACCCGTCTTGCAAGGGGGCAGAGGCTGCACTGTGTATTGAAGAACTGCTTGCGGTGAAATGGAGAGACAAGCGTGACGTTTACATGCTCTCCTCCATTCACGCAGACACGACAATCCAAATTGAGCGAGCAACCCGTGTCATTGAAAAGCCCCTCTCAGTCCACGACAATAACCTTCACATGGGAGGGGTGGACTTCAATGACCAGATGTTGGCTCCGTTTTTAGTGTCCCGCAGAACCAGACGCTGGTATAAGAAGGTGTCTGTATATTTAATTCAATTAGCTCTGTATAATAGTTTTGTTCTCTACAGTAAGGCTGGGAGAACTGGATCCTTCCTCAAATTTCAGGAAGAGATCATCGTGAACCTCCTGTACCCAGGAGGTTCCGTGGCCCCATCCACCAGTGTAGTTAGCCGTCTACACGACGTCTAGCCGTCTACACGACATTTCCCCAGTGTCGTTCCTGGTACCTCAAATCGACCGCCACCCCGAATTTTTTTTTGTGTCTGTAGCAGGAGTGGAATAAGGCGTGACACCCGCTATTTCTGTCCTGACTGTCCTGACCACCCTGCCCTATGCTTTGGAGAGTGTTTCCGGAAGTACCACACACAGGTACACCTAGCATAGGGATCATCTCACCAGGACAGGCACACAGGGCTATTAGGGCCCATTCACATACAACTGCTGCAAACCTCTCCTTTCACCTGGGACAAAGTGCATAACGCACTTCGCCACATCTTCGGGCAATTTGCGCTTTGCACATTGACCCATAGGGAAGGAGAGGTTTGTTCTATAAAGGTAAAAAAAAAACAAAAAAAACACCAGTAAGCAAAAAGGTTAATGTTTAGTTCAAAAAGTTAAAGTTTATATGTTCTGTTCCAAAGTTAATAAAATTATTGCGTTGTGGCCTGGTTTTTTCTTTTTTTCTTTTTTTACCTTCCAGGTGGACCAACCAATCGACTAGCTGCAGCACTGATGTGCATTCTGACAGAAGCATTGCGCTGCTATCAGATTACACGCAAGTCGGTGTATGCGGCGCTGCAAGACGAGATTTCTACTCTGCAGTAAAAGATACGTTTGCCAAGGCATACGAGCTGAGGAGGAGGCGGCGTTCCTATGCTTTGGCAAACACTTTGTATGTAAAAAAATAAAAATCCCGGCAATGATTTATTCATCCACATCGATTGATGTGAATGGAGAAATCTGGTTTGCCAGGGCATACGAGCTAAGTGGGTATGGATGTTGGGCGGAGCTCCTATGTCCTGGCAGACGCCTTTCCCCGCCTTTTTTTTTTTTGGGCAGAGATTTTTTCATCCACATTGATCGATGCGAATGAAGAAATCTGTGCCGTTCATTTTTTTCTTTCAGCCCAGAGGCTGAACGGAAAAAAAAATCTCATTACCTGTATGCTCAATATAAGGAGAATAGCAGAAACTCCTAATGCTGGCCATACATGTAATGATTGCAGAGACCCTCAAATGCCAGGGCAGTACAAACACCCCACAACTGACCCCATTTTGGAAAGAAGACACCCCAAGGTATTCGCTGAGGGGCATATTGAGTCCATGAAAGATTAAAATTTTTGTCCTAAGTTAGCAGAAAGTGAGACTTTAAAAAAAAAAAATAATAATCAATTACCGCTAAATTATGCCAAGAAAATACATTTCTATGAACTCGCCAGGCCCCTCATTGAATACCTTGGGGTGTCTTCTTTCCAAAGTGGGGTCACATATGGGGTATTTATACTGCCCTGGCTTTTTAGGGGCCCTAAAGCGTGAGAAGAAGTCTGGGATCCAAATGTCTAAAAATGCCCTCCTGATAGGAATTTGCGCCTAGATGCGCAAAAGTGTCACACATGTGGTATCGCCGTACTCAGGAGAAGCTGGGGAATGTGTTTTGGGGTGTCATTTTACATATACCCATGCTGGGTGAGATAAATATCTTGGTCAAATGCCAACTTTGTATAAAAAAATGGGAAAAAGTTGTCTTTTGCCAAGATATTTCTCTCACCCAGCATGGGTATATGTAAAATGACACCCCAAAACACATTCCCCAACTTCTCCTGAGTACGGCGATACCAGATGTGTGACACTTTTTTGCTGCCAAAGTGGGCAAAGGGGCACATATTCCAAAGAGCACCTTTCGGATTTCACAGGCCATTTTTTACACATTTTGATTGCAAACTACTTCTCACACATATGGGCCCCTAAATTGCCAGGGCAGTATAACTACGCCACAAGTGACCCCATTTTGGAAAGAAGACACCCCAAGGTATTCCGTGAGGGGCACGGCGAGTTCCTAGAATTTTTCATTTTTTGTCGCAAGTTAGTGGAATATGAGACTTTGTAAGAAAAAAAAAAAAAATCATCATTTTCCGCTAACTTGTGACAAAAAATAAAAAATTCTAGGAACTCGCCATGCCCCTCACGGAATACCTTGGAGTGTCTTCTTTCCAAAATGGGGTCACTTGTGGGGTAGTTATACTGCCCTGGCAATTTAGGGGCCCAAATGTGTGAGAAGTACTTTGCAATCAAAATGTGTAAAAAATGGCCTGCAAAATCCTAAAGGTGCTCTTTGGAATATGTGCCCCTTTGCCCACCTTGGCTGCAAAAAAGTGTCACACATGTGGTATCGCCGTACTCAGGAGAAGTTGGGGAATGTGTTTTGGGGTGTCATTTTACATATACCCATGCTGGGTGAGAAAAATATCTTGGTCAAATGCCAACTTTGTATAAAAAAATTGGAAAAGTTGTCTTTTGCCAAGATATTTCTCTCACCCAGCATGGTTATATGTAAAATGACACCCCAAAATACATTCCCCAACTTCTCCTGAGTACGGCGATACCAGATGTGTGACACTTTTTTGCAGCCTAGGTGGGCATAGGGACCCACATTCTAAAGTGCACCTTTCGGATTTCACAGGCCATTTTTTACAGATTTTGATTGCAAACTACTTACCACACATATGAGCCCCTAAATTGCCAGGGCAGTATAACTACGCCACAAGTGACCCCATTTTGGAAAGAAGACACCCCAAGGTATTCTGTGAGGGGCATGGCGAGTTCCTAGAATTTTTTATTTTTTGTCGCAAGTTAGTGGAATATGAGACTTTGTAAGGAAAAAAAAAATCATCATTTTCCGCTAACTTGTGACAAAAAATAAAAAGTTCTATGAACTCACTATGCCCATCAGCGAATACCTTAGGGTGTCTACTTTCCAAAATGGGGTCATTTGTGGGGTTTTCTACTGTCTGGGCATTGTAGAACCTCAGGAAACATGACAGGTGCTCAGAAAGTCAGAGCTGTTTCAAAAAGTGGAAATTCACATTTTTGTACCATAGTGTGTAAACGCTATAACTTTTACCCAAACCATTTTATTTTTTTGCCCAAACATTATTTTTTTATCAAAGACATGTAGAACAATAAATTTGGCGAAAAATTAATATATGGATGTCGTTTTTTTTGCAAAATTTTACAGCTGAAAGGGAAAAATTTCATTTTTTTGCAAAAAAATTGGTACATTTTGATTAATAACAAAAAAAGTAAAAATGTCAGCAGCAATAAAATACCACCAAATGAAAGCTCTATTAGTGAGAAGAAAAGGAGGTAAAATTCATTTGGGTGGTAAGTTGCATGACCGAGCGATAAACGGTGAGTAGTGTAGTGCAGAAGTGTAAAAAGTGGCCTGGTCATGAAGGGGGTTTCAGCTAGCGGGGTTGAAGTGGTTAAGCATGGATTTTACTTCAATTGGGCTTGGGGAAAAAAATAAAACGGAAATGACTCAGTGTCCTATTTATGTCCGTTTTGCAGACAAGGACAGGCATTGTTACAATGGATCCGCAAAAAAAAAAAATGCAACACTGACATCACACAGATGTCATCTGTTTTTTTTTGCGGATCCGTGTTTTGCGGATCGCAAAATATATCTTACATAAAAAGAACTTGCACAAGTGACTGAAATCCTGCTGAGCACAGTATATACTATATACCTGCTCCACCAGAACACCACCATGGGTCCTATCTACAACCCATAGCACACCGCCCCTAGTGGTCACAGCCAATACATCACACAGGCAGACCAATGGCCAGCAACCTGTGGCTCTCTAGTTCTGGAGTAGTACTCTGCTGGGAGTAGTGGTTCCACACCCCGTATATATAAGGCACCGGGCTGCCCCCAATACGGGGTGTACGAGGTGGGAAAGTTCCTGGAAGTTGTGTACTCACAGTGATGGAGCGGCGGCTCTCGCTTCTGGACTTTTCCTCACTTTGCAGCTCTGTGCCGGGCTGAGGCGGCGGCTGAAGGAGGCAGGTGATGGAGGAGGATCCGGGTTACATAGTTAATACGGTTGAAAAAAGACATAAGTCCATCAAGTTCAACCAAGGGACAGGTGAGGATGCGAATCCCAGAAGGAATTGAGACGTTTTCATAAGCATTAATGTTGTTTACTTTTAAGAATGGAGGAAGGAAGCCGGAGGTGGTGGTGACAGCCGGGGAGCAGAGGAGGATGCACAGATCGCTTCAGCTTTGCTGGACCCAGGTGAGAAGAGCCTGCAACATAGCCAAGGCGAAGTCACAAGTGCTCAGGCGCGACTCTACCTGCCCACGCACTTACCTGTCACACAGGTGTGTGAATAGGGAAGGACTGCAGATCTGTCATCTATCTATCTTTAGCTTTCTTTCTCTTTGTTGTCTCTTATTTGCTATATCTATCTCTAATCAGTCTGTCTATATCTATCTATGTATCTACTCCTACCTATTATCTATTAAAATGTCATCTTACTATCATATGCAGAGTAATACTTGGCCCAAGATAATGCAGTTATTTTCCTGTGAAGATTCCATAAAAAACATCTACATAATCTACACAAATACAGATGTAGCAGAGCTGACGTTTCATTTGACTCACCCTGATACCATAAGAGCAGACAGCTAATCACACAGAAGCATCTAGTAGAAAAATATATAGATATACAACTTTTTTTGAGATCCTATGGGTGAAATTTGTCACCAGATCCTTCCATCAGAATATAGGACAGAAATACTCCTGATCTAGACCTCTGATGTCAAGCTAAAACAGTGTGAATAGAACCTTAAAGGGGTTATCCCATGCCTAATGTAAAAATATTAAAATCAGACATCATATAGTACATGACAATCTATTCCTAACAAATCTACAACCAGCCCTGTACCTCACACGGATCCTGAGATCTCCCCATTCATTGCTTTGCTAGGTTTATATCAAATTGGTTAATTAGATGAAGTGGCTCACTGCTGATAATGGATGGTATGGTGCTGCAAACTAATATTTGAGGACGCCTCACCTCAATTGGGAAAGTAATTTACAAGATATGGAAGCGAGCACTCAATTCTACGGCACCACTCAGATTTTATTCATTAAAACTCACTGGTTAAAAATGACATTAATAAAATGACATGCAATCAATAATGGTTAAAACAATAATGTAAAACAATATAATATAGGACAATTTCAACGGTCGACCGTGTGAACACTGAGACAATATAATCCAATGCAATATAAAAGCTCCTACAGCATATAATGGGGATTCCAATGGTACCCAGAAAATAATCAGTGAAAAATACTAGTGAATAAATAAATACAATTAATCAAATGGTGTTAATGATAAAATGCAATTCATAAGCTTAAACGTGATAAATTGGTGAAAAAACGATGAGTAAAATAGGTGGACACTGTTGGAGTCCAGCGCGGTATAGCGCAATATGCTGTGCTTGATTCCTATGGAGAAAGTGGATGGGTCCGAGTCTATGGTGTCGTACACCGCAACACAAATAGCTTGGCTGTTTGTTAGTGCAGTCCCAGAGCACGATGTTGTATCGGCTATAGTCTTACCTCTATCTGGAAGGAGCCGTCAAGGGTCTGGTCTCCTATGATAAGGTGAAATTTCTTTAGGACGCTGAACAATCTGCTCGGGACGCCGCTCTGTTTCCGCGGCTCACAGACTCTGACGGTCTAGCCCAAATCTCACGATGCTTCAAGCGGGACTTTCGTCCAGTTGCAGCGCTTGCTGAGATATCCCGGGCAGTAAGACCGTCACAGAAAAGCAGTTGTTAAATAATTCATCTGTAAAGCATGGCCATGCAATAAGTCCTTGTTACGGAGGTAAATGCGGAGTATCTGTTACCCAGACGCGTTTCGGGATATTCCAATCCCTTCTTCAGTGGTACCTCCTGCAATTCTGACCTCCTCTTTTATAGGCGCTATAGGGTCCTACACAAACTCCGGTTGTCATAGTCCAGAATGGGAGTATCCACAGCCAATTTCCACCATGATGCGGTTTTGGTGCGTTTGTGTTGCGGTTTTTTGTGCATAGCTGCGTTTTTTCGTGATTTGCTTTCTAAATCATATATTCAATTAATGGACCCCAGTTTGGATGATAAAAAATGTATACGAATCAGTATACAACTTAATAACCATAAAATATAAAAAAAATGCATACGGATCAGTATACAACTTAATAACCATAAAATATAAAAAAAATGCATACGAATCAGTATACAACTTAATAACCATAAAATATAAAAAAAATGCATACGGATCAGTATACAACTTAATAAACATAAATTATTAAAGGGCTTCTGTCAGCCCACTAAACCCTTTTTTTTTTTCCCGTTAATATTAATCCCTACACTGCAAGCTCCCTGTACGTATGCTAAATATTAATTTTCGTTCAGTAGATATTGTCAAAAATCAAGTTTTATCATATGTAAATTACCTTGCTACCAGCAAGTAGGGCGGCTACTTGCTGGTAGCAGCCGCATCCTCCTCTCATCATGACGCCCCCTCCGCCGTTTGATTGACAGGGCCAGGGAACGGGTTCGTTCTCTGCTGGCCCTGTTCGAATTCAAAATATCGCGCCTGCGCCGTACCTTTCTTTAATCGGTGCAGGCGCACTGAGAGGCGGCCTCTCTCCCGGCCGCTCCATCCTCAATGCGCCTGCGCCGGGTGTAGATGTGACGTCATCGGCGCAGGCGCATTGAGGATGGAGCGGCCGGGAGAGAGGCCGCCTATCAGTGCGCCTGCACCGATTAAAGAAAGGTACGGCGCAGGCGCGATATTTTGAATTCGAACAGGGCCAGCAGAGAACGAACCCGTTCCCTGGCCCTGTCAATCAAACGGCGGAGGGGGCGTCATGATGAGAGGAGGATGCGGCTGCTACCAGCAAGTATCCGCCCTACTTGCTGGTAGCAAGGTAATTTACATATGATAAAACTTGATTTTTAACAATATCTACTGAACGAAAATTAATATTTAGCATATGTACAGGGAGCTTGCAGTGTAGGGATTAATATTAACGAAAAAAAAAAAAGGGTTTAGTGGGCTGACAGAAGCCCTTTAAGAATGATTGCGAATTAGATGTTTAAAAGCAGCAAAAATATAAATAACAAAGGATAGATGTAACAGATGAATGGGTCAGGCAGAAATGTTTGGTTGGCATGGAGAAGGTCAGATATGACCAGGGTCCCAAACCAGAGGGAGGGTCCCAGTGCCAATGAACGGCCAGCATGGGACCCACTGTCGGGGATGGGGCCCTAGTCTTATATAAATCCGAACAGTTCCATGTCAGAATTCAGTCCAAACGGTAGTAAGGATCTGCCTGGATTCTGATCTGGACATCTTCTGGATATAGTCCCCACCTCTCCAGTGTTGATCAGTGTTCTGCTGGACACCTACATGTCCAATCCTTCTGTCAGGGAAGAATTAAAAGAATTTTCCAGGATTTTTTAACCGATTACCTATCCTCAGGATAGGTCATCAGTATCTGATCGGTCGGGGCCTGACACCTGAGAACTAGTGATGAGCGGGAGGTGCCATATTCGATTTAGCAATATTTCACGAATATTCGATTGAATATTCGTCTTATATTCGTCAAAATCGAATATTCGTAATTTTTCTATTTATCGCAAATAATATACGATTTAATTATTCGCGTATTGTGATTTTTCTTTTGACAGTATAAGGCAACATTCCTATGACATTGACTATGGCTATGCTAATATGTGTATTTTACGAATATTCGTATTATTGCTCTAACTTCGTCTTTGAGAATATTACAAATATTCTAAAAGACAAAGTTAGAGCAACATTACGAATATTCGTAAAATACACATACAGACTGTAATTTAGCTAATATAGTGTTATAATCTTTTTTTTTAGTCTAACTTTTTTTGCCTCTTCTGAACTTCAGTTTTGGAAAATATATACACTATTAAAAAAATTACTATAGCACTATACATATTAGCTAAATTGCAGTCTATATGTGTATTTTACGAATTTTCGTAATATTCCTCTAACTTTGTCTTTTAGAATATTACGAATATTCTAAAAGATGAAGTTAGAGCAATATTACGAATATTCTAAAAGATGAAGTTAGAGCAATATTACGAATATTCGTAAAATACACATATAGACTGTAATTTAGGTGTACTGTTATTCCACTTTGGCATACTGCTCCCCGACAAGCGTCCCTGTAACCATGGGAACGCCGATGCGTTAGAATATACCATCGGATCTGAGCTTTCACAATCTCATGGAAAACTCAGATCAGATGGTATTTTCTAACCCACATGCGTTCCCATGGTGACGGGGACGCTTGTCAGGGAGGAGCATGTGAACAACTGTACAGATAGGAAAATAATTATGCCAAAATTCTAAATAACGAATATATTCACTATATTGCTATGTATTTGTTTTTTTAGAATATTGGTCATTTTATTTTCCATATGAAAACATGATTCCCACCTGCTTAAGTTGCTTGTGGGTCAATGGCTTATTGACCCACAAGCAAGAAGCAGGGAGAAATCATATTTTCAGAAAAAAAAAAATACGAATATTTGATTTCGCGAATATATAGAACTATATTCTAAATATTTGCGAAATCTCTAAGTTAAGATATTCGAGAAAAAAATTTGCAATTCGAATATTCACGCTCAACACTACTGAGAACCCCACCACTCAGCTATTCTGAGAAGACACCGGGGCTCCTGTGAGAGCGCCGCTGGCTTCTCGCAGCTTACCAAGCACAGCGACGTTCATTGTATAGCGATTGTGGCTAGTATCCCGCTCAGCTTTATTCACTTGAATGGGGCTGAGCTTCTCCTAGGCCACATGAATGATGAACGTGTCATCACATGGCCTAGGAAAAGCAGAGAGAAGGCTGCAGCGCTCACAGGAGGGGGTCCCACGTGTTAGACCTGAGGATAGGTCATCAGTATAAAAATCTCAGAAATCCCCTTTAAGACATCCCCATACACTTCAAATGGTCGCCTTAATTTGTCTCATGGGAATGACCACGCATGCAGAATCTCTCGAGTATGTCCTATGAACAGCATTTCTCCTAAAAGGGATTCTGTCTGTAAGATTACGCATATAGACCCGATTACGTGTTATTGGCGGTCTCCTGTAGCATGTCAGAAATATACCAGAGTGTAACTTATGAAGGCTGTAGTTTTGCTATGGTTTTATATGTATGCAGAGCACCTGTAAAAAGAGCCCAAGGGGCTGTCTTAACCATTAGTGAAGCCCAGCCGCGCCCATCCGGAGTGAGCCCAGCACCTCCCCTCATCCTCAAGTCCCCTCCTAGCTCCTCCGACGTCATTCTGAGACAGTCGTCTAGCGGATGTGTGTTTACCATGTGGCCTCCTATCCATTTGTTGGCATCAGCCTCAGGGCTCATGCACGTGGCCCTTGTTCAGCCGTGCCGTGCATTTGGGACCGCAATTTGCAGTCCCCAATGCACGTACAACATCCGTGCGGATTCTGCAGACGAATCCAGACCCATTCAGCTTGAATGGGTCCATGGTCCGTCCGCACCGCAAAAAAGTAGTGCATGCACTACTTTTTTGTGGATGCGGAGGCACGGACAGATACCCCACGGAGGCACTCCATAGTGCTTCAGTGGGTTTTTGTGCCTCCGTTTCTCACCGACCTTCTGTATTGCAGATCCATTCAAGTGAATAGGTCCTGTAAGGGATCGCTCTCTTAAGGGGGTTGCAATCACAGATGTCTCGTCAAACAATGGATTTAAAGTCCATATGATGCTTTATTTTGGCACCAGCACAAACATAAACATAATGAAATAAACTCCTGCCCGTCTAGGCACTAACTAATACATAATTCATTCCCCGACTCACCTCTAAAGAAAACAGTTCACACACAGGATCAGATGCGGCTTTCTCAGCCCAAACAGTCCAGCAGCCTCCAGGCTGTGACTACAACATCAGTACCTTTGGGGGATTGTGGCCCAGAAGTCTGCCTGACTCTGTCTGTGCGACCCTTTCTCTGCAGGTGTCGCTAGGTCCTCCAAACTCAGGCTTCCTCAGCCTTTCCTTCCTCCTAACACACAGATGTTTTTATGTCTCCATTGATTAGAGCAGGCCTCACCTGCGATCACCTCAGGTGAAAGGGAATACCTGTGCCGGAAGGGTGTGGACTGGCAGATCCCACTACCAAACCTATCAGCCAATCCAAGCAAAATCTAGCCCAGAAAAAAATGTATACAAAACTGTCTCAGCAAACTATACTTTGCTGAGACCACTGCAGCTTTCCGGATTTTTGTTATCTCACCCAGCTGAGGTATCTGGGTGGGATACACACGCCTTCCCGAACTGTCCCCATTACCACAGTCTGCATCCGTGATGCGGGGTGCACGCGGCCGGAGCCTGCAAATTGCGGACCCGCTGTTTGCGGGCTGCAATATGGGCACGAACGGGTGCATGAGCCCTTATGGAAAGAAGTGATGGACTATGGTTGCCATCACGGCTTCAGTTCCAAGGTACGGTTCGGTTTCAAGTTTTAAAGTGATTTTCCACTTTAAAAATCAGCTACCAAAGTTATTCAACGAAGTCACGCGCGACTTCGCGAATAACTTACTTCGGCTCATCAGAGCCCATACATTCTAATACTGTACAGAGACGGATCTTCGTACAGTATTATTCCAAAGTTTTGAACGAAGCGACTTCGGATGAAGCATCCGAAGCTCGCTTTGCTCAACACTAGTCTAAATGTAAGACACCTCAGAAGCTGTCTTACATTTAGGGCTCATGCACACAAATGTATTTTCTTTCCGTGTCCGTTCCGTATTTTTTGTGGACCATATACGGAACCATTCATTTTAATGGGTCCACAAAAAAAATGGAAGGTACTTTGTGTGCATTCCATTTCTGAATGTCTGTATTTCCATTCCGCCAAAAAATCGAACTTTCCTAACTGTCCTATTATTATCCGCATTAAGGACAAGGATAGTACTGTTCTATTAGGGGCCAGCTATGGCACAGGTGCTACCGACACCAAGGATTGCGGGCCCTACGTCGATAAGGGTTTCTGCCAGCACCTATGTTTGTGGCTCCAACCCCCACTTCTCCTCATCCGCCTCCTCCTCCACTTCCACCTCCGAATTATCCGTGTGCAGCACCAGTCAGCCATCAGTCGGTAGCTGGAAGCAGTGTAGCACTGCAGTGTGGAAACGGCAACAGGCCAAGCTGAAGCTGATATGCTTAGGGGACAAACAGAACACCCCCGCAGAGCTGTGGCAGGGGATAGGAGACCAGACTGAGCTGTGGCCCTCACCACTCAACCTACAACCAGGCATGGTTGTGTCTGATAATGGCCGTAACTTGGTGGCAACTTTGGAGCTTGGCAAACTCACACACATGCCTAGCCCCCATCTTAAACTTAGTGGTTCAGCGGTTTCTCAAAACCTACCCCAATTTGCCTGAGCTACTAGTGAAGGTGCGCCGCGTGTGTGCACATTTCCGCAAGTCTTTAACAGCTTCAGTCGGTCTGTCAACGCTGCAGCAGTGCTTAAAACTGCCAGCTCACCGGTTATTCTGCGAAGTCAGCCTGCGCTTGAATTTGACGTTCCACATGTTGGCCAGGCTTTGTGAGCAGCAGAGGGCAGTAGTGGAATACCAGCTACAACATGCTCGTCGCCTTTCCAGTCAGCTTCCACTAATCAGATCCGAGGAGTGGGCATGGATGTTTGACCTCTGTGAGGTTTTAAGAAACTTTGAGGAATCAACCCAGATGGTGAGCAGGTGATAATTCTATTGTCAGCGTAACCATGCCACTTCTGTGTCTACGCAAACGCTCGCTGCTCACAATTAAGGATGATGCTTTGCATGAGAAAGAGGTGGAAATGGGGGAAGACATTACACAGGGTGATAGCCAGACCACCCTCAGTTCATCTTCTCAGTGCGAATTGGACGATGAAGTGGAGGAGGAGGAGCAGTAGACGGATGCCTCCGCTACAGAGGGTAGTACCCATGGAAGTTTAATTCCATGTGTTCTGCGTGGGTGGACAGAAGAGGATGAGGAGATTGAGAGTGATCCTCCTGATGACAACAGCAAAGTCTTGGCTGTTGGTACTCTGGCACACATGGCTGAGTTCATGTTAGGCTGCCTCTCCTGCGACCCGCGCGTTATACGCATTTTAGACAACGTGGATTACTGGTTGTTCACCCTTCTCGACCACCGCTACAAAAATAACTTCTCATTTCTCATTCCTCTGGTGGAGAGGATAAGCAAAACAGTGCAATACCAGAAGGTCCTTGTTGAAAAATTGCACGAACTGGCGCTCTACGCCTTGGAGGTGCTGGCCTGCCTCCAGCGTTTTGTCTGAGCAGGTATTTAGTGCTGCTGGTGGCATTTTAGCAGATAAGCTTATCCGCCTGTCAACTGAAAATGGCCTGGATTGCCCCTGACTTCTCGACTCCACCAGAGGAAAGCGGCTGAATATAAAGGCTCTTTAAATGTGTTGTTTATAATGTACTGAATACACCCCTTTCACCACAAAAAATGGTATATGGTTGAATCTTCCTTTACTCATCCTCCTCCTCCTCCTCTTCCATCATATCAACATGCTTATTTGTCGCATATTATGCCCTTGCATATATGCCCTCACATATAATGTTTTACAGGGTCAGGTTACCTGCAGGCCCTTGCATATAATGTTTTACAGGGTCAGCTAACCTGCAGGCCCTGGCATATAATTTTTTTGAGGGTCAGCTCACCAGTAGGCCCTCACCTATAATCTTTTACAGGGTCAGCTCACCTGCAGGCCCACGCATATAATGTTTTACAGGGTCAGCTCACCTGCAGGCCCTGGCATATAATTTTTTAGACAGTCAGCTCACCAGCAGGCCCTCATCTACAATGTTTTACAGGGTCAGCTCACCTGCAGGCCCACGCATATTATGTTTTACAGGGTCATCTCACCTGCAGGCCCTGGCATATCATTTTTTAAAGGGACAGGTCACCAGCCGGCCCTTACCTACAATCTTTTACAGGGTCAGCTCACCAGCAGGCCCTCACCTACAATATTTTACAGGGTCAGCTCACCAGAAGGCCCTTACCTACAATCTTTTACAGAGTCATCTCACCTGCAGGCCCACGAATATAATGTTTTACAAGGTCAGCTCACCTGCAGGCCCTGGCATATAATTTTTTAGAGGGTCAGCTCACCAGCAGGCCCTCACCTACAATCTTTTACAGGGTCAGCTCACCTGCAGGCCCACGGATATAATGTTTTACAGGCTCAGCTCACTTGCAGGCCCTCACCTACAATCTTTTACAGGGTCAGCTCACCTTGCAGGCCCACGCATATAATGTTTTACAGGGTCAGCTCATCTGGAGGCCATGGCATATAATTTTTTAGACAGTCAGCTCAGCAGCAGGCCCTCAGCGATTATTTTTTAGAGGGTCAACTCAGCAGCAGGCCCTCAACCATAATGTTTTATATGGTCAGCTCAGCAGCAGGCCCTCACCCCTAATGTTTTAGATGGTCAGATCTGCCGGCCCTTGCTCCAAATGTTTTAGAGGGTTACCAGCAGGCCATCAATCATAATTTTTCAAGGGTGTTTATGATGCCCTCCTTGTGTAACAAAGGGTGTATTGGAGTGCTGTTTCCTTGTAATTTTGGCAGCCCTTTCACTAAGTGCATAGGATTTATGAGTGTAGGAGTCCCACTACATGAACAATTGTACCACAATGTGAATAAGGCCCTCCTTTATGTGATATACAGGTTGTATCGGAGTGCCTCTTGCTTGTAATTTTTGGCAGCACTTGCACTTTGTATACAAGTAAATATACAGGAAAGAATGTTTCCTAACAATTTTTTAGCTAAAATCATTTTTATCTTCGGTTTTTGGCGTATTATTGTCAGTCTGTAAAAGTGGCGTACTACTCGGACAACATCGTTCCCAGCAGCGATCTAGGAGTCCAAGATGCATCCAGACATCCTCCCCATGCTTTCGGTGAATGATTCGGTGGTGTTTCCATCAATTTCTGACCTTTTCCTATGAACCAGGCACCCTCCCCTCTTCAGAGCAGGGGGTGCCTGGTTTAATGCTCGGGTTCTCCCATTAGCTTTCATTATACCGAGCACCCGAGCATCCCGATGTGTTTGGCCAGAGCACCCGAGCACCTGATCACTTTGGTGCTCAATCAACACTACTGAAGACATTAGTGCTGGTTACATGTTCATATGTGCCCACATTGCTGAGAAACGTGATGTTTTAATATATTCAAATGAGGCTCTAGGAGCAATGGGGGCGTTGCCGTTGCACCTATAGGCTCTGCTCTCTCTGAAACTGCTGCACCCTCTGCACTTTGATTAACAGGGCAAGATGTAACAATGTTTACACTGCCTGGTCCTGTTAATCAGAGTGCAGAGGCTGCAGTAGTAGCAGAGAGAGCAGAGCCTATAGGTGTAATGGCAACACCCCCGTTGCTCCTAGAGGCTCATTTGTATATATTAAAACACATTTTTTTCTCAGCAATGTGGGCGCATATGAACATGGGACCAACACAGATGCCTTCAGCTGCCAAGCGCACATGTAACAGGTCAGCCAGTTTTATAGTGTGGCGATGTGAACTGTAAAATGCATGTGAAAGTCCCGGAAGGGGGGTATATCTCTCCCAGTTTCCTCAACTGGCTGAGGTGGGTCAAATCCAGAATGACGCTGGCTTCAGTGAATATAGTTTCTGGTGCTATTTTCTTTAATTATTCCGGGCTGGATTTTACTTGGATTGAGATGGTAGGTTTTGGCAGTGGAACCTCCCAATCCACCCCCCCCCCCCCCCCACCCAGTCTGGGGCAGGTTTTTCCCTAGCAGGAAGGTGATCGCTGGGGAAGCCTACCATAATCAGGCTAGTATAAATCCACCCTCAGTGTGTCAGTCTGGCAGGATTGTCTGTGAACCTGGAGCAGAGGCTCTGTATGTGGTCTCAGTCAGGAGGACTGAGGGGCCACAAGCCTATGCAAAGCCTGAACTCTCCCCTGTGTAGACTGACGCTTGATGAGCGGAACCTGCTAAGGCTTGGAGTCTGATACCCTGACCATAAGCAGTACTTAGAGGTGAGTCAGGGAAACCTATGTGTTTAGGTAGAGCCCAGACGGGCAAGGTGTTTTGTTTTGGCTTTGTTTGTTTTTTGTTATGCCGCATGCCACAATAAAGCACAGTTCGGCCCCTAAATCCTGGTGTCCGTGAAGAAGTGTGTGATTGCGACCCCGGTGAAAGAGAGCTACCCCTTACAAAAACACTTTCATTCAATATGTTAATTAGCTTCTGAAGGTGCCAGGGGAGGGGGGGGGGGGGGCGTTCATGTGGCCGTTGCCCAGGCCCCTCGTCGCTTTTCATTCCCCGTATTAGAATGCTACCTTCCATATTGCTGTCCATCGCCGATTTTCTCAGAAAATCACTTTTATTCAATATGTTAATTAGCTTCTGAAGGTGCCAAGGAGCGGCGTTCATTCGGCCGTTGCCCAGGCCCCTCGTCGCTTTTCATACAAAACCCCTCCCCTTTAACCCCTCTGGCCCGCCCTAGATTCTTCTGATTACGTCCTCTTCTTAGTGAGAAATCCAGCGCCAGTGCCATTCAACAGCGTTTAATGCGCATGTGCCGGCCCTGTGCCTCTGCCCATAATGGGGAATGAAGTGCGCAGGCGCAGTAAATCGGTTGAACGGCGCTGGATTTCTCACTAAGAGGAGGACGTAATTAGAAGAACCTAGGGCGGGCCAGAGGGGTTAAAGGGGAGAGGTTTTGTATGAAAAGCAAAGAGGGGCCTGGGCAATGGCCGCATGAACGCCGCTCCTTGGCACCTTCAGAAGCTAATTAACATATTGAATAAAGTGTTTTTCTGAGAAAATCGGCGATGGACAGCAATATGGAAGGTAGCATTCTAATATGGGGAATGTAATGGAGATCCTGATCTTAGTGTTCTATAATGGTGATTTTAGGTGAAAGACTCCCTTTAAGGGAGGGTTCACACGTGTGACATTTGCTGCAGATTTTCCACAAAGGAAATTCCCTAACAGATGAGGAGGAAAACTGCTAATGGAAAACATGGCTGAAATGGGCACCGGATTGCAGTAGATAATTGCAATGGTTAAAAGCTGCAGGTAAAACCAGCAAGATGCAAATTTTGAAGTCGGCAGTTTGTCCAGATGCTCAGCGCAAAGGATGAGACCTGGAGCAAATCCACGTCAGAATCTGTAAGTAACAGATACGGTTTTGGTGTGGAAATTCAGCCAAAACTTCACAAAAATCAGCATGAACTACACTGTGGTGTGCATATACCCTAGGGGTGAAGCTGGCGCGGCTGCCCCCTTAATACAAGCAGGGGCGGACTGGGAACTTAAACTGGCCCTGGAAAAAAAAATACTAAAAATGGTCCCATATTTTAGGTGGGTCCAGACTGACAGAATGGCAAGCGACACAAGTAGGCAGGGCCAACAGAAGTACACGGGGCCAACAGTACTGTAGTGCAGAACAAAATATGGCCCCAGCAGAACCAGATACCACAGTGCAGCACCAAATAGTGCTGTCCCAGTATTCATCTGTATCTCTGTCCTGAGGACGGCCATGCACTTGAATTCAGGAGGGCACCTGGCCCGCCTGGCTGGTGAATAACTTTCTGATGCTCCTAGCATTAAATAATGCTGACAGTATCGAATTAATATAAACCTGGCCATGAGGGGGGCTCTGGCGCCCGCCTGGGACGTTTACCTGTAGGGTCTTTGGCCAGTCCGCCCCTGAACACAAGTGGGGTCATTTATCAAACTGGTGTGAAGTAGAAGTAGCTTAGTTGCCCATAGCAACCAATCAAATTCCACCTTTCATCTTTCACAGCTCCTTTGGAAAATGAAAGGAGGAATCTGATTTGCTGCTATGGGCAACTAGGCCAGTTCTATTTTATACCAGTTTCATAAATGACCCCCAAGGTTTCTACTGCAGCTGCCACTTCTATCCGTAGTACGGCACACTGCACCACATTACCAGGCAGTGTTTTTTCCAAATAGGGTCTGAGGCAGCGACAGCCTGTTCCCCGTCATTTTCTGGAAACTGTGATGTTATCTGGACCTCGTCCAGTACCCGACTGATTTCAGCAACTTTAGTGGTAACCACAATACCCCTGTTATTATTACAAGCAGATCACATCATCACAGTTACTGCGTTTTCAATAGAAGCTCGTGATTTTCACATTGGAAAGACTCGGCACAAATTAACTATTACTTGTCCTGTTTTTTTTAATTGCTTTTTAACAGATTTATTCAGCTATAAACATAACTATCAGTGGGTGATGCGTTATACACCAATATGTGGTAATTTATGGTGGACCATTGATTATAATATGCCGGCCATGCTGAAAAAAAGCTGAGCAAAGTCAGGGGAAGGGGCACCACGGTCGGAGAGGACCGTCCTCACTGATCAGATTGCTGGCCTATTCTGGTGAAAGAATTATATGTTCTTAAAGGGGTATTCCCATCTTGGACATAGAGGGCATATCACTAGGCTATGCCACCAATGTTTGTCCTATTCTTAGAATGAAACCCGCAGAGTGACGGAGAGCGCACCATTTCTATGGGAGTGCCAAAAATAGCCTAGCTGAGCACTTGGCTATTTTCAGAAGTCACATTGAAATGAATGGGAAGCGCACCACAAAAGCACTGCCACCGTTCCATTCACTTCTGTGGGGTTGATGGAAATAGCCGAGCCAGCGCCCAGCGATTTGCTCATGGTCACCATTTTATACTTCCCTTAGGGTCTTTTAAACCTAATGAGAGACTCCCTTTAAATCCCACCTTTGCTTTGGAGGGCATGGTCCATGACATGTGCACATCAAATGTTAACGGCATGTGACCAACGGGGCCATTGATTGGCTGTAGGGCTACACGCCTGTATACCACATCATGGGATTAAAAATTAGAAGTCTGGTAGATCTCCCATTTTTCCAGGAGCCTCCCAGACATTTCTGGAAACCTAACAAGTAACACCACATGTATTTACTAAGCCAATGACCCATCTGTTACTAGGCAGAGGATAAATTCTTCTTCAGCAACCCAGAGACATAGGTCCCAATCAGCTATTGTTGCCCATCTTTAGCAAGAAAACTAGGACATTTTCGGTGGGCAAATTCATGCCAAAACTGCAAGTAAGGATCCACATAGGTAATAACAATCCCAGTTGGATCCCTTCTTATGGTCAGTAATGCCTCCATTAAACCTCAAGTGTAAACAAAGAGTGGCGCCTTTGCTTGCCCGGTGATTGACGGAGCGGGCATCTCCAGGCATTTCATGTGTCCTGAGATGAGACCAGGAAGTGGAGACCACAGGGGTCCTTGTAAGCATCAGACGGCATTGGTGGTGGATCAGTGACTAATGCTTCCCATTCTGCCCCACATACAGTGCATTCAGAAAGTCTTCAGCCCCTTTCACTTTTTTCACATTTTGTTATGTTTTTGTATAGGTGAAGCACCGCACACCGTTGCTGCTGGTGCGTAAGTCGTAGTAAAGAAGTAGAGAATTTGATCACCAGCGCTAACCCAGAACAACAGACACACTATGATAATAGACCGCTGAAGAAGGCCGTCACTGGCCGAAATATCCGGTCGCTATTTTTCATATATGTGATTACTGTAAAATCCTTGTAAAAGGAACTGGATCATGAACTTTATATGATGTAATATAAATAAATAACTAATTGCAGACAAAAGAAACTGTGTCCCGCAATTCTTTACTTCTTTATTTTGTTATGTTGTGGCCTCATGCTAAAATAAAAATAAAAATAATATTTTTCCCATCATACCCCATAATGTCAGAGTGAAAATATAACTTTCAAAAGCTTATATTTATTTAAAAGACTTAAAAAAAAACTAAAATCTTGCAATGAAATAAGTATTCAGACTCTTTACTCTGGACTTAGTGGAAGCCCCTTTGGCAGCGATTCCAGCCTCCAGTCTTCTTGGGTATGCTGGCACAAGGTTTGCACACCTGGATTTAGGGATTACCTGCCATTCTTATTTGCAGATCTTCTTAAGCTCTGTCAGGTCAGGTCTGTCCAGAGTTGTTCAATGGGTTCAAGTCAGGGCTGTGGCTAGGCCACTCAAGGACATTCACAAAGTTGTTCCTAAGCTTTTCCTCGACCCTGATGAGTCTCCCTGCCCCAGCCGCTGGAAAACACCCCCACAGCATGATGCTGCCACCACCATGCTTCACTGTAGGGATGGTATTGGTTAAATGATGAGCAGTGCCTGGTTTTCAACAAACACGATGCTTAAAAAATACCTCAATCTTGGCTTTGTCAGACCAGAGAATCTTGTTTCTTGCAGTCTGGGAGTCTTTTAGGTGCTTTTTTGCAAACTTTCATGTGCATTTTATTAAGGAGGGTCTTCTTTCTGGCCACTCTGCCATAAAGTGTGGAGTGCTGCAGTGATGGTTGACCTTCTGGAAGTTTCTCCGATCTTTCTCTTGATCTTTAGAGCTCAGCCAGGGTGACCATTGTGTTCATGGTCACCTTTCTTACCAAGGATCTTTTCCCCTAATTACTTAGTTTGGTGGGGTAGCCAGCTCTAGGAAGAGTCCTGGTTGTTCCAAAATGCTTCTGTGCTCTTGAAAACTTTCCATGCAGAATATTTTTTTTTGTATCCTCCAGATCTGTGCCATGACATAATCCTGTCTCTGATCTCTACAGAACATTTTTTTCCTCCTCTTGGCTTGGTTTTTGCTCTGATATGCCTTGTCAGCTGTGTGACCTTATATACCTTATATAGACAGGGCTGTGTCTTTCAAAATCATGCCCAATCAACTGAATTTACCTCAGGTGGACTCAATCATGGTGTAGAAACATCTCAAAAATGATCAAGGGAAATAGAAGGCCCCCAGAGCTAAATGTCAAGAGTCATAGAAAATGGACAGAATACTTATGATGTTTCTTTTTGTTGAGGAAGGGTTGAGACGTATGCATATATATCCATTCATGCCCGCAAACAAGTGCGGGCATGTATGGTATATATGCATGCATTAACCAACGCACCATGGGATGATGTGCGCAGATGTGCCCAGCATCTGCGCACGTCTGCCCATGGTGATCCCCAGGGGCTCATGGTGGCCCCTGTGGGAAATATGTGACCCCTTATAATATATGTAGGGGCTTATGCCCTCTTATCTGTGCCCCCTTATATATATGACTGCGTCCCCATCTATAATCCCCCTTAGAATACATTATGACCCTTATATATGTGTATATATATTATCAGGAGGACATATATGTGTATCTGCCATGGCTCTCCCCCAGGTGTGTGTATATATATATATATATATATATATATATATGGGCCTATAACTGCCCATGTATGCCCCCAGGTTTATAATGAGTATATATATGTATATAGATGCGCCCCAAGTATCTATATACATATATATATATGTATACTTAAATTTCCCCGGCGTTCAGCGAGTTCCTGCAGGGGGTGGATATGTCTCCAGGTGGCTGGTGACTTCAAAGGCACTTTGTTGAGTTTATCAGCCTATTTACTATGCGGCCTCACCTTGTGTTTGTGACATGGCTGGACGTGTGGTGCTGCTAGCCTCAGGGGGCCAACTGGCATGCATACGTCACAGTCACACTATGATGTCACACCCCTGAGAAGGGGGGAGGTGGGGGTTTCTGAGGCTGATATAGGAGCCTGAAACCAGGAAGAGGCTCTCTTGCAACCAGACCAGAACCAGACACACATGGGAGAGAGCAGCTACATGATGAGCAGCTGGAAAAGGCCTCTGGAAGGATTAAGTATCAACCCTATAACCCCTGATCTACCCCCTTATTATATTGTAGTGTGCTGCTATAAATATATATATCTATTCTATTGATATAGATATATATAATTATAAGCAATGCCTGATCCCTGCTACCGCTGACCCTGGTCCCTGCTGTGTCCCTGATACCCTTGCCTCTGACTTCCACCCCTGGTTAACCCGTACCGTGCCCAGCAACCCCCCCCTCTGTGGACACTGGCACCCCAGCAGCATTGCTGCTGTCCTTTACCCCTGCTCTGTTGCCACAGTACAGAGCGCCCCCTCTGTGGACCCTGGTACCTCAGCAGCATTGCAGCTGTCCTTAACCCCTACCCTGCTGCCACAGTACAGAGCGTTAACCTCTTCAGTGCTCTGTTCTCTGTAGAGCATGCCCCTGCTCTGCAAACAACCCTCTAACCCTGTATTTCATGGCCTGCAGGTATTAACCCCTGCAGAGCCATTGTTGTGTTTAACCCTCTTGTAACCCCGTAGGGACAGTGAGTAGACAGATGGGTGGGTTGTTGTTAATATTACTTGTATGTGTGTATTGTATAGTTAGTTTGTGGGTGGAATTTGGGAACGTGTAGTGTAGTTGAGTACTGTATATTTAGTGCTATATTGTTACTGTATTGCGTGCTTAGTGTGTTAAATAAATACCGTTATATTTGTACCTTTTGTGTAGCGTGTACTTGTTAGCGGTAGCGAGTTAGTAAGGCGCATGCAGCTAGCATTAGTGATTAATGTAAAGCATAGCGAAAGTATTGTGTTAATTGTTATATAAAGGCATAAATAGGCAGAGTCATCACTAGACGGCTCCTCCTATTTAGGAATATTAATTATCGATATTCGCATAATATTGGTGACTATTATTCCCCCTTTACATTGGCGAGTCAGGCCCACTGCTTAAAATTTGAAATCTGTGTTTGGTTTTGAGGCTAGAGGTCGGTTGTCCTGTGAATTGTCAGGCAAGAGAGACGTGGTCAGCGGTCTGAACGTCTAGGAGAGACATGGTCAGAGGTCTGAGCGTCTAGGACCTGATAATTCGGACAGGTAACGCGACTCTTCCTCACAGCACCAAGCGCAGATCAAAATCTTTAGCAGAGAATCTATAATTGTTCTGTGAATTAATATTTTGCTATTTGCTTTACACGGTCACTGCATCGCTCAAGTGATTGCAAGGGAGAAGAGGACACGTCACTGAAGGAGATCCATCTTCATTGGAGCGGCGTACAAGTCCAGCGGGAAACGGGAAGAAGCGATCCGGGAAAATGGACTTCTTCCAAGCAGCTGCTAGGACGAAGAGGTACGGCCCCAAGGAGAAGATGGACGCTCAAACGGTGAGTATGGACTTCCCCACACTGCAACACTTGAGCAGACACAGCACATTTAATCCCATCCTCCCCACCACATACAAGTCAGCAGAAATGCTGTGGTCCGATTTGTTGGCACAGGCTTGTAGTTATGACAAGCTTTGTGTGAACAAAAGGATGGTGTTAAACAAGGCCACCAAACGGCTTCAGATGCTGGCCAAACTCGTTCATACGTTTGAGGCTAGCATCTGTAAGCCAAAGGAAGTGGCGCTGGTGTCTCAGTCAACAGAGACAATTCCTCTGGCTGTTCACTGCCAGTGCTGTGCCAATAATTCCGACCAGGTTTCAGCATTACGGGCACAGCTGGCGGAGAATGTGCAGTCTACTGTTGACCGAGATGCGCAGGTGGCTAGGATACAGTCACAGTTAGTAGAGCTGCAGAAGCAGAAGGAGGAAATTGAGGCTCAGTTGACTCAGTCTTATACTGAGGTCAAGCCCTTCAAGGAGCAGACTGCCTCTACTGATGTGACGGTAGCCAAATTGAAGGCTCAGGTTGCTGTAAGCTCCCAGATAATGACTGGCATGCAACAGGTCATCACCAAGTTGGTGCCGGCCCTTTCTTTTCCTGTAAAGTCAGGGTCGGAAATGCCCAAAACTTTGCCCTATACAGGGCAAAAAGGGGGGAGAATAGTCTGTGACAGGCCAAATCACCAGACCAAGCCTGTCCAGACTAACAGAGATTTTTTCCTGACTTTGGGGAAAAGAAACATCGTGAAAAGTGCCTCCCTGAAGATGGAACAATTCAGGGAGCGCGGTTGCAGTGTGGACGGACCTAAGCCACGCCGGGCAAACATCAAATGTTTTGCGTGTGGTGGCTTGGGTCATATAGCGAAGCACTGCAAAACACACAGGACAGAAAGCCCAATCAGGTGCTTCAGGTGTGGGAACAAAGGACACATTGCAAGGAATTGCCCTTGTGCAAGTAACTGCAATGTGCCCAGTGATGGGATTCAGTTAACAAATGGTGCAGCGGGGTCTCGTCAGCTTGGCCATAAAGGGGTTACCTCTCGGCAGCATCATCAGCTGCTGAGGGGCCAGAGTGGCCAAGCTAGGCTAGGCAACATTTGACACCCCTGTACTATTTGTTACACAGTTTGTTCCCTGTACATGTCCATGTTGTGTGTTTTTGTTGTCTGTTGTAACGTTCTTCTTGATGTTGATGGTGGTCCTTGTCTATGAGTGTGTTCCACCAGGCTGATTTATGTAGTGTTGTAAGTCCCATCTGCTGTCTTGTTTCATTCTGTGTCCCCTTGGAGTGGAGCAGTGTTATACTGTGGATCGAGAACGTATAGGTTCGCGAGCAGATAATATCACACGGGAAATCCTCCTGGTCGGGAGAAGGCATAAGGACCTTCTTCATGCAGAACACAAAGGATGATGTGATATTATTCTGGGCAACCAGGGTCTCGGATCGATACAGATAACACTGTTGTGCTCAAGGTTTTCGGTAGGGCTGTGTTGCGCTGGGGACTGGGGCGGACAGACAACATTGGTGTAATGTTGTGCTGCGCACTTAATTCTAGTCCGAGCAGGTAGCACAGCTCTGATAGGGATTGGACGCAGAGTGTTTGGCAGCAGAGTGTGGACTGTGTTCTTGTGTTGTGGGGTCCTGGGGAGCCAGGGCATGCCTATGCCGTTGGTTCTGCGGGCCTCCACAAGATAGGATCATAGGGGGAAATCAGCCTGGGTACACATGAGTGGACAGGGATGCGGTGCCATCAATAACAAGATGGTGCTTTGTCCACAGAACTCCAGTTATCCTAACCTAGTAGGGTGGCCATCCTTATCTGTTGGTGCAGAGGGATGTGTAACAGAGGACGCACTCCTCTGAAGGTAGGGTGTTCAGACACCAGTGTTGGGATAATGAGGAGTCCTGTGAGATAAAGGGCAGCCCAATACCTTTCTCTACCCATGGGTCAAAGGTATTGGTGCTGGGAATTTTTGTACATTTAACTGCACCGTTAGGGGAGAAATTCCCCTGGGAGCGCCTGGTATTTTCTTCTGCCATAGGTTTTATATGGAGCGGAAGAAAAACCCAGGAGAGGCCACGGAAGAGGCCAGCTATTCCCTCTGACACTCTTGGGAGACTCCAGAGGATCCCACTGGATTTTGGCAACCAAGCGACCTCTGCCTAGAGGTGTTCTAGAGATGGAAGACTGTGCCACAATCCAGCGGGAGCATTATTTAAGGCTCTGGAGGAAGATTTGGAGACGTTCGGGTGGAAGAGCATATCACTTGTTTCACCCAGTGAAACTTCTTCTGGTTCTGGTTATCGTCATCTACAGTCGGAGGGTCAAGGGACTTATTGACCAAAATACACCAGAACCAGACAGAACTGTACAGAACTATCCGGAGGAGGAGGCTCAGGACATAACCAAACATTGTTCCTGTAGCCAAATATTATTGTATGGACACACATTGTTTTCTATGAGGGTTCGGGATGTATAACTTGTACTACCCTGAAACCCCATAGCACATTGTATTTATTGATTTTGTTTGTCGGTTGATTGTGTACCCATGGACACTCTAGGTGCAAATGTGTGACAGCCTATATTTGACAGTACACATTTGCATCCTATAGTCGTTTCCCATTGACACAGGGGTCTGCGACCTACCGGTGTCTTTGGAGGTGTAGAGAGATATGCCAGGTTGCATGAGTCTCTATGGGTACACACATATAATGGAATTTGGTGTTGGGAGGGATATGACATGTATTTTGTGTGAATGGGGATAAGGTTAGGTCACGATAGGGACAGGCATCATTCATTTGCCACCTTGAACCCTGGAACTGTGAGGTTCTTAAGGGAAGGGCTGGAGGTGTAGTGTGGCGGAGGTGTTCTCCGCAGTAGAATTTAGGTACTGGGACATCGCCGCTTAAGAGTCTGACCTGCCTTGTAAAGACCTATTAATCTATCCACGGGAGACCCATCAAGATGGAAGCAGACGTTGGATAGAAGAAAGTTGGGACTGAGACTGTGAGGGTGAACCCGCTCCAGATGCCTTGGAGGCGGGCCATACCTGAAGATCGGCAGAATTACCGAGAGACTGTGGGGGTGTGGTCACTCCAAAGTGGGGGTGGCCGACACCAAGAGACTGTTAAAAGAAAGGCCAGTTAACCGAAAGATGTCAAGAAGAAGACGGTGTATCCTGTGGACGGAGGAGTAGGTTACGGTGAAGGGCAGGTTGGAGGAAGCTGGATTAGGGATGTCTAAGTACCTAAAGAACAGTGTGCACTACAGTTCTTCCTGAACTTCCACCAAGGATAAGGTTGAGGGGGGGGCAAATATATCTCTACCCGTTTCCCCAATATATTGTCGTATTATATAGTCCGACAACAGGGGGATTGTTGAGGAAGGGTTGAGACGTATGCATATATATCCATGCATGCCCGCAAACAAGTGCGAGCATGTATGGTATATATGCATACATTAACCAACGCACCATGGGATGATGTGCGCAGATGTGCCCAGCATCTGCGCACGTCTGCCCATGGTGATCCCCAGGGGCTCATGGTGGCCCCTGTGGGAAATATGTGACCCCTTATAATATATGTAGGGGCTTATGCCCTCTTATCTGTGCCCCCTTATATATATGACTGCGTCCCCATCTATAATCCCCCTTAGAATACATTATGCCCCTTATATATGTGTATATATATTATCAGGAGGACATATATGTGTATCTGCCATGGCTCTCCCCCAGGTGTGTATATATATATATATATGGGCCTATAACTGCCCATGTATGCCCCCAGGTTTATAATGAGTATATATATGTATATAGATGCGCCCCAAGTATCTATATACATATATATGTATACTTAAATTTCCCCGGCGTTCAGCGAGTTCCTGCAGGGGGTGGATATGTCTCCAGGTGGCTGGTGACTTCAAAGGCACTTTGTTGAGTTTATCAGCCTATTTACTATGCGGCCTCACCTTGTGTTTGTGACATGGCTGGACGTGTGGTGCTGCTAGCCTCAGGGGGCCAACTGGCATGCATACGTCACAGTCACACTATGATGTCACACCCCTGAGAAGGGGGAGGTGGGGGTTTCTGAGGCTGATATAGGAGCCTGAAACCAGGAAGAGGCTCTCTTGCAACCAGACCAGAACCAGACACACATGGGAGAGAGCAGCTACATGATGAGCAGCTGGAAAAGGCCTCTGGAAGGATTAAGTATCAACCCTATAACCCCTGATCTACCCCCTTATTATATTGTAGTGTGCTGCTATAAATATATATATCTATTCTATTGATATAGATATATATATAATTATAAGCAATGCCTGATCCCTGCTACCGCTGACCCTGGTCCCTGCTGTGTCCCTGATACCCTTGCCTCTGACTTCCACCCCTGGTTAACCCGTACCATGCCCAGCAAACCCCCCCTCTGTGGAAACTGGCACCCCAGCAGCATTGCTGCTGTCCTTTACCCCTGCTCTGCTGCCACAGTACAGAGCGCCCCCTCTGTGGACCCTGGTACCTCAGCAGCATTGCAGCTGTCTTTAACCCCTACCCTGCTGCCACAGTACAGAGCGTTAACCCCTTCAGTGCTCTGTTCTCTGTAGAGCATGCCCCTGCTCTGCAAACAACCCTCTAACCCTGTATTTCATGGCCTGCAGGTATTAACCCCTGCAGAGCCATTGTTGTGTTTAACCCTCTTGTAACCCCGTAGGGACAGTGAGTAGACAGATGGGTGGGTTGTTGTTAATATTACTTGTATGTGTGTATTGTATAGTTAGTTTGTGGGTGGAATTTGGGAACGTGTAGTGTAGTTGAGTACTGTATATTTAGTGCTGTATTGTTACTGTATTGCGTGCTTAGTGTGTTAAATAAATACCGTTATATTTGTACCCTTTGTGTAGCGTTTACTTGTTAGCGGTAGCGAGTTAGTAAGGCGCATGCAGCTAGCATTAGTGATTAGTGTAAAGCATAGCGAAAGTATTGTGTTAATTGTTATATAAAGGCATAAATAGGCGGAGTCATCACTAGACGGCTCCTCCTATTTAGGAATATTAATTATCGATATTCGCATAATATTGGTGACTATTATTCCCCCTTTACACTTTTCAATAAATTTGCAAGCATTTCAAAAATTCTCTTTTCACTTTCTCATTATTGGGTATCGTGATTTTTCTATTTTAGCATAACATGTAGTTTAACTTAACAAAATGGGAAAACATTGAAAGGATCTGAAGACTTTCCAAATGCATTGCATAAATAATGCAATCCCACAGACATCACCTTTAAAAGGTTGATATTACTTTTACAATAGGTTCAGCTTGGTAGAGGTCCAGCCTCTCAAACACCCATTGATCCCCAAAAGAATGGCTGACCTGAATGAAGTCATTTCTGAAACAACCCCTTTGATATATCCTTGAAGTAGGGAAGTTCCCCGTTAGTAGAATACCCATAAATATAATAGACAGGACATTTTCTGCAAATCCTACTTTCATGATTTTACATATTTTTGTATTGTTGTAGAGTGGGATCATATTATGACTGTGGTTGGAAAGTCACAGACGGGGATGAGTATGACAACCCCTAAGGATGAATCACTACAACCAGTCCTGAATTAAATACTGCACAAACCTCAAACAAATAGCAGCAGGCATGCAATGCTAAGCAAACAAAATATAATTATGATCTTTTATGTTCTGTGTCTGTTACTCATGTTTTCTGCCTGCCATGTGCTAATCATTTACACAGTCTCAGTAAAAAAAAAACAAAAAAAAAAACTTCTCAATTAAAAAGAAAAAAAAAATTACAAAGTTTTCAGTTGGGTTGAAGCAACCGGTTAATAACTTCAAAAATTAATTTCTACTGTTAAAAACCTTTTCCCGAACTCGGTTTCGGAAAAAGGTTTTTACAGTAGAAATAAATTTTTGAAGTTATTACCCAAAGTCTCACAAGACTTTGCGAAGTAATAACTTCGGCTCATCTGAGCCAATACATTCTAATACTTTACGGAGCAGATAGGTCATCAGTATTAAAATCTCAAAAACCCCTTTTTTAAAGAGATTTTTAAGGATCATGCAAAATTTGTGCAAGGGGGTAAATGGGATAAAATAAAAAAAGATGCAGTACTTAATTAGTCAACCCCCCTGCAATTATAGTGGTTCCTCTCTGTGCTTTATTTACTCAGATTTAGTAATGATGTCACGTCAAGGTGATGTCAACACTGCAGTTGAGTAAGCAAAGCAATGGAGCAGTGGTGCTGGAATGACAGGGGGACTTACTAGGTTAGAACTTTTATTATTTTATCCCATTTCCCCACCAACCACCTTCGTTGCCAAATTTTGGCCGATACTGTAAAGCCCCTTTAAATACAAATACACTGACCAAAAATATAAATGCAACACTTTCGGTTTTGCTCCCATTTTGCATGAGCTGAACTCAAAGATCTGAAACATTTTCTACATTCACAAAAGACCCATTACTCTCAAATATTGTTCACAAATCTGTCTAAATCTGTGTTAGTGAGCACTTCTCCTTTGCCGAGATAATCCATCCCACCTCACAGGTGTGGCATACGAAGGTGCTGATTAGACAGCATGAATATTGCACAGATGTGCCTTAGACTGCCCACAATAAAAAGCCACTCTGAAATGTGCACAGTTTTGCCTTACTGGGGAGGGGGGGTCAGAAAACCAGTCAGTATCTGGTGTGGCCACCATTTGCCTCACGCAGTGCAACACATCTCCGAAGCACAGAGTTGATCAGGTTGTTGATTGTGGCCTGTGGAATGTTGGTCCAGTTGGTTAAGTTCAACTCATGCAAAATGGGAGGAAAACAGAAAGTGTTGCGTTTGTAGTTTGGTCAGTGTATATTACAATGCATTATTGCATTGTCAGTGTAAGGGCTCTTTCACACGAGCAGATGCCGTGCGGGTAATCTGCTGCGTGAAAGACAGCTAAGCCTCGTTTTGGACAGAAGAGCATGAACATGATTGATAATGATCCGTGCCTCTCTGTGACCTTTTTACTACAAAATCACAGTGAGATAAATTTGTCAGTGTGATTTTGTAGTAAAAAGATCACAGAGAGGCACGGAGCATTATCAATCATGTTAATGCTCGGTGTCTGTGCAGTCCGGAATGAGGCTTGGCTCTCTTTCACGCAGCGGAATACCCACACGGCATCCGATCAAGTGAAACAGCCCTAAAGCTAATAAGCACTTGATGGCTGTTCTATAGGCCTCTGGCTCTCGTACCAACCTACCAGGATGGTTGACAAATAGCAAGGTGCTATTGATCACGGCACATAAGGGGTTAAACAGTCAAGATTCAAACTATCTCCAATTTTGACCATTACCATGGGATGTCGCCTGTAAGCGACACATCCAGGGCTATGGGAGGCGCAGCACTATGAAGATGCTATTGTGCTGTGGCATTAGAAGAATTTTGATATCGCTGACCTTTTAGTCTAACCAGACTGTCTATTACTCTGTAATTCCTCTAGCGCCGTTCTATGGAACCAGTAGTTTTAAAGAGCACACCAAATGCTTGAAATAACTACTTTATTAACTTCAACTTTTCTTCATATATAACACTGCCACCTCTGCAGCAGATAGTCCATGTACAAAACACGTCTTGAAAAGATATCACAAAATGGCGGTATGCATAAGATGGTTGTTCAACTGTTCAATCTTGTCATTAAAACATAAAATGATGGATATCTTTCTCTCTTCAGTATCTGTACTCTCACTTTAAGTTATTCAAGCACTTTATGATCTCTCTGAGAGGTATATCTGAGCTTAACCAATAGTTCTACTTGCTGAATTTGGTCGCAATTTGCAGTATGCAGTTAGCAGTAACAATTTACACATTGGTTGAGGATGATCTGATATGTTTGTATGCAATTTGGATTGCAATATGGAATTTAAATGATTGCAATTGTTTGTATGGTATTTGTAGTTTGCAATTGGTGGAACTGTAAGCAAGCACATATATAACTGGTTCAGTATACAGTTCTAATCACTATATTACCAGTAGGAACATTATATAACTGTTTTAAATGCCTATTTTGGCCTCTCTGCTTCCATAAAACACAGCTCTTAGTGGAGTGAATGTCTGTTCAGCAACTCTCCTCAGGTGTAATGATTCTACACAGCTCTTGCTAGAGGAATTTCCCACCCAGGCTGTGTGTGAGGCTGGCTGTGATTCGTCAAAACTCTTGGTGTGTGTGTGTGAGGCTGGCTATGATTGGTCAACTCTATGCTTTCTGTTGTTTCTGCTGTGCTTGAGCTTACCTTACATTATATAATGAATCCTAAAGGCATATTATCTTTTCTGCTTCTGTGAACACAATATATAACAGTTATATGACATCCAAACATAAGGTCACTGTAAATAACTGTATATAGGAACTGTATTAGGTAATTGGCCAGCTACACTGCACCATACATTTGCTGGAAGGAGTTAACAACCTTGTCTTTTTGGGAAGAATCTCAGGTTTGTTACATTTCAGAGGGACAAAGTGATGCTTTATTAGTGGAAGCTAGATTAATATGAAGGTTGTGCATCCGAGTCTTCCTGCAGAGATTTAACACTTGTCTAATTAGCATGCAGTCCGTCATCGAAGTTTTCTGTAAAAATCTTTGAGCCTTAATTGGTTTGTGCATTTCGGCTTGTATCAGTGCTTCTTGGATTGCATATAAATCAGTTTCCTAAGAGTCAAGACCAAACAAGAGAAAACATTAAGGCTTCAGTGAAGAGTTTTAATGCAAAACATTTAGCTGGTGGCAAGAAAAAAAAGTTGATAATATAGCGTGAAATCCTTCCCAATATTACCGCATGTTTTTCACACTTGTTTTTATGCAGGACTGAGAATTTTCAAATCTGACTTTTCAGTTTGTAATTCACTTTCCGAAAATCACCACAAAAAAGTAAAAGAAAATATTTTACCCGGTTCATGTATCAATTTAGAAGGTTCCATTTATAATGAAATAATCACAGCGGGACCCCTACTGCATGGATGCGCTGGGTCCTCCAGAGATATAGAATTTATAGTCACCTTCCACTCTTGAGGGTCTGTAACACCCCAGAGTGGTATTGCCACTTCTGCACCCTGCTGCTATAATTTATGGTCTAACCTGCATGTCACCTATATATTTATTTCCAGGTCCCTCAATCAGAGCTGAACCCAGACATGCCTCCATTTTCACCCAGGCAGCCCCCCTGACTTGAGCATCGGAGCAGTTGATGCTCTGATGCTCTCCTGATTGTATTTTATTTGCTTGTTATACCCCTAGATATACCCCGAAACGTGTTGAGCTATCTTAACCATTAAGAACTCTCCACTTGGAACCCTGGTGTCATTCTTCTGGGACGTGGAGGTGAGTTCATACCATCCTACCAAGCGATCTCGGCGGGGGAGGGGAAGGTATAGGTGTCATATGCTTATCCTATACCTACCTCCCTGGTGAAGTAAGTCCCCCCTTTCCGCCATATATATGTATATATTTATTATACATTTTCCAGTATTGCAATAATATACTGCTTCAGTACCATTAACTCTTGATTTTAAATATCCACCACTATAGACCTATTTTATAGACCCACTCTTAATCAAATAAAATATATAAATAAAAAACTTCACAAAAGATTTTTATACCTCATCAATATTTCCAACTTAATTTTATCACTCCCCTGGCACCCCTGTGATAATTCCCCCTCAACCACCATCTGAGCATCACAGGGGAACACCTAGCAGGGGAACACATTTTTTTCTTTTTTATCAACTTGCATTCACTTGCAGTGCACGGGTGTGCACTGTCTATTCAAGGGTGCTGCCTCGGGAATGGTTATTCACCTTTTTTTTTTTTCTTTTTCTACTACCCAGTAGTCTCCTTGGCGCTTTTGACACCTTCTTCTCCACCATACTCATTCCCCCACCCCTCACTCACTTTGTATTTTTTTCTACCCTCACTTATATATATGAGAGAAGAATAGAGCAGAGTAGAGTTTGCCTGCCAGTTTAATGCTAAGGCCTGCTGGAACCAAAACAAAGCCTGTAACTGATTTGGAGAAACGTTTATTCAAGTAAAGCTGCCATTGAACTTCATCTCAATTTCTAGACTCAAGTTATTCTTTCAATTCCCTCAATTATATCCCCTATTTATTGCTTCGGAGCCAAAGCCTGGGGTTCAGCGGTATCCAGGTAGGAGCACCGTGACACACATAAAGAGATATTTAGGCTGCATTATACCACTCGGCATTCCTACTAAACCTGGATCTTGATATAGAGGGCCCTGGGGGGAGGCGCCTGTTGCAGGTCCTGAACGTGGGACTGTCAAAATTACGCAGAGTGTTAAACTCATATGAGTGGCTTTGCAGTATGGCTGATCAAAGAAAAAAAACTCCAAATAGTAATTAATATGTTAATTTATATTTTTGATGCTGCTTTTAAAGTGAATGGAGAAAAAAACTTCTACACAGTCGAGTCACGATGTTATGACCACTTCCTACTGTCGACGTCGGCAGCGCATGGCTGATGAAGGAAGGCACGTGTGGTGAGCTGGCTTAGTGGGTATAAAAGGTGTGAGATAGACTGCACACATATCTCTTGTTTGTGTCATGGGTAAAAGGGGCGATTCTGTTCTCGCTTCTGTGGTGAATGTGTACTGTAAGTGGACATATGGCGCAATGGAAACTGCAGAGCACCACATGTCTTTGATGTGAGAGGTGAATGTTGCCTACAAACGTATGTGAGGGTGCACTGACATACTACAGTGGAGCAGCTCACCACCAGAATGAACCAGTGGGCTACCAGAGGTGTGTCTAAAGCAGTTTAGTGAACCCTACTGCGTATGGGGCTCCAAAGCAGACATATGGTCACTGCACTTCTGGTGAGTTGCATCGGACGAAAAGGCTTCAGTTTTCACAGCAGTATCGGATTTGTACCTTCGTTGGTTAGCAACGGATTTCCTTCTTCAATGGAGTCATGTTTTCTGCTTCATGTTACGGATGGACATTGGCATGTCAGGTGAGAATTATGCAACAAAGGTGCACTCGGTCCCCCATTAGCCGCAGACCTGCTGCTTAGCTTTGGGAGCGAGGATCTGTGTTTGACCTCGTTCCCAGGGCGGTTTTACTAGCTGGGTGGCTCCCTGCTCCTAAGTCTGCCTTGAGTGCCGAGCTGATCGCTCGGTGCTTGACTGGTTGGTC
Organism: Bufo gargarizans; assembly: GCF_014858855.1. Taxonomy (NCBI): domain Eukaryota; kingdom Metazoa; phylum Chordata; class Amphibia; order Anura; family Bufonidae; genus Bufo; species Bufo gargarizans. The sequence goes on along the minus strand of NC_058087.1, from coordinate 14,381,709 downwards.
TGTTAGTCATGTGATGCTGGCCACATCACATGACCCTCACTCCCCACAATAAATACAGGCAGCCTGCTGGCCACAGGTTGCCTGTTAATTTAGGTTCCACCTGTGATTTTGTCTTCCTGGCGTACTTACATCCTGCTGAATTCCTGACCATCCTCTGCCTGCTCTTTATGTACTTTGCTGCTCTCCTGGTATTCTGACCCCGGCTTCCTCCTGACGATCCTCTGCTGACTCCTTTGGTACTTCACGTCTCTCCTGGTATTTACGACCCTGGCTTCTCCTGACTATTCTCTGCTTGCTCCATTTGCACTTTGTAGCTTTCCTGGTATTGACTCGGTCCGTTCACGTTCTGTTGTTTGTCTGTCTGTCATCCCTGCTTTTATTCTAAGCTAGGGATTGCCGCCCAGTTGTCCTCTGTCATTAGGACTTGCGAGGCAAGTAGGCAGTGCCGGGGGTAAGGGTGGAGCGCAGTGGTCACTTCCCTCCCCCCTGTGTGTGTGTACGCGACCATTACACATCCGTGTCGTGGATGAACTGGTCGTCTCCTAGCCCTCACATTATTTCCGGGGATCTCCAGGGTTAGTAGGGCCTGAGGTTACGGAGTATGAGCCCCCCTACCATCGAGGCCGGCTCATACAGTTAGGAGGTCAGGGATAGGATGAGGGTGGTGTTAGGAGGTGACCTGCTCCACTTATCCTGGTATCCAGGCCTAGTAGCATATCCCACCATTCCTCATTGTACGGTGGGGGTAGTACAAAGTAGTTTCCCACATATTATGCATTTATATATATATCAGAAGTAATGATAAATATATATTTTTTTGTAATTACGCATTTTTTACAATTATTAAAAAAATATAAATTTGATTTAACCTCTATTTCTGACTGGATTCGAACTCACAAACTTCTACATTACAGCCCAGAATGTTAACCACTACACTATAGAGCTGCATGGCCAATTACGTAAAAAAAAAGCCCACACATACTATCGCGCTGTTCAGCGCGTCTCCAGGGTGTAAGTGCGCATGTCCCGGTCGCATATACCTGATCAGTAAGCGTCCGAGCAGCACCACGCTTCTCTAGTGATGTCGCTCTTGAGTTGCGTAACAGACGCACATTGCTGACTCCTGCTGGATCACGTCTACTAACAGTAGAGGGAGGAAGCGCATGCGCACCCCCGTCATTGAGGCAAAGGCCACCATAATGCTGAAAGGGAGTACAGCCAGTATATGTATTTTATTACATGCTGCGAGCCTGCAAAGTTCAATATCCGGTAACAGTGGATGATTTCCACTCCATTTCCTCGCAATCCCGAGGAGCGTCCCCACTTTTCCAAGATAGGAAACCCTCCTCTACATGCAATCCCGATGCTGTGGGCACGCTAGTGCCACCAGCACCGCGGGCTCTATACTTATTGCGGCTCGTGACCTAGAGGGTTTTCCTCAATTATATATACCAGAACAATAATATACAAGCGATCAGCAATATAGATCTATTCTACATACCACCCTTCTTTATACAAACCGGATTCCAAAAAAGTTGGGACACTAAACAAATTGTGAATGAAAAACTGAATGCAATGATGTGGAGATGGCAAATGTCAATATTTTATTTGTAATAGAATGTAGATGACAGATCAAATGTTTAATCCGAGTAAATGTATCATTTTAAAGGAAAAATAAGTTGATTCAAATTTTCACGGTGTCAACAAATCCCAAAAAAGTTGGGACAAGTAGCAATAAGAGGCTGGAAAAAGTAAATTTGAGCATAACGAAGAGCTGGAAGACCAATTAACACTAATTAGGTCAATTGGCAACATGATTGGGTATAAAAAGAGCTTCTCAGAGTGGCAGTGTCTCTCAGAAGCCAAGATGGGTAGAGGATCACCAATTCCCACAATGTTGCGCAGAAAAGTAGTGGAGCAATATCAGAAAGGTGTTACCTAGTGAAAAATTGCAAAGACTTTGCATCTATCATCATCAACTGTGCATAACATCATCCGAAGATTCAGAGAATCTGGAACAATCTCTGTGCGTAAGGGTCAAGGCCGTAAAACCATACTGGATGCCCGTGATCTCCGGGCCCTTAAACAACACTGCACCACAAACAGGAATGCTACTGTAAAGGAAATCACAGAATGGGCTCAGGAATACTTCCAGAAACCATTGTCAGTGAACACAATCCACCGTGCCATCCGCCGTTGCCCGCTGAAACTCTACAGTGCAAAGAAGAAGCCATTTCTAAGCAACATCCACAAGCTCAGGCGTTTTCACTGGGCCACTGATCATTTAAAATGGAGTGTGGCAAAATGGAAGACTGTTCTGTGGTCAGACGAGTCACGATTCGAAGTTCTTTTTGGAAATCTGGGACGCCATGTCATCCGGACCAAAGAGGACAAGGACAACCCAAGTTGTTATCAACGCTCAGTTCAGAAGCCTGCATCTCTGATGGTATGGGGTTGCATGAGTGCGTGTGGCATGGGCAGCTTGCATGTCTGGAAAGCCACCATCAATGCAGAAAAATAAATTCAGGTTCTAGAACAACATATGCTCCCATCCAGATGTCATCTCTTTCAGGGAAGACCCTGCATTTTTCAACAAGATAATGCCAGACCACATTCTGCATCAATCACAACATAATGGCTGCGTAGGAGAAGGATCCGGGTACTGAAATGGCCAGTCTGCAGTCCAGATCTTTCACCTATAGAGAATATTTGGCGCATCATAAAGAGGAAGGTGCAACAAAGAAGGCCCAAGACGGTTGAACAGTTAGAGGCCTGTATTAGACAAGAATGGGAGAGCATTCCTATTTCTAAACTTGAGAAACTGGTCTCCTCGATCCCCAGACGTCTGTTGAGTGTTGTAAGAAGAAGGGGAGATGCCACACAGTGGTGAAAATGGCCTTGTCCCAACTTTTTTGGGATTTGTTGACACCATGAAATTCTGATTCAACATATTTTTCCCTTAAAATGGTACATTTTCTCAGTTTAAACTTTTGTTCCGTGATTTATGTTCTATTCTGAATAAAATATTAGAAGTTGGCACCTCCACATCATTGCATTCAGTTTTTATTCACGATTTGTATAGTGTCCCAACTTTTTGGGAATCCGGTTTGTGTATACATATATATATATATATATATATATATATAGTTAATGTCTGCTAAGAGGGCACAGGTCTCTGGCAGCAGCGTTTTCCTCTCCATTAAACAACCTGATGTGTATGGGGGAGCTGGGAGAGATAGCTGATCTTTCAGCTAACAACTATTGAATGGTGTATGACCACCTTTAGTGATGCCTTCAAAAACTGACTACTGCCTTAGGTGCCTATTCACAAAGGAAACCTCTTTTGGGAGTGTCCCTTTGAATAGAGTCTTTTGGATCTTGCATCTCCCCTGCATTTCAGTCTGCCTCTAATCTCCCTGCATTTGCTGTCAAACCGACAAAATGTTTGTTGCCCACAGCAACCAATTACAGCACAGATTTATATTACTAGAGTACTTCTTACAATACCGTAGACCTATGTTTTCCAGCCTGTGGCTCTCCAACATTAGTAACATTACTCACATCATGCCTCAACAGCCTGCAGCCATCAGGGCATGATGATAGGTTTAGTATTGCAACAGCTGGAGAACCATAGGTTGGTAATCATGGTAAAAGCTGTTCTGTGATTGGTTGCTATGGACAACAAACAGGTTGTCTTTTAGACAGCACATGTAGGGAAATGAGAGGCAGACCCAAATGTAGGGGAGATGAGAGGCAGAGTGAGAAGCACTGCCTCAGCAGTTATATTAGTGTATACATTTTAAAATACGCTGCATCAAAAACACATACTTTTTATTTGAACCTTCCATAACCCTGTGGGATGGACTTTCCAACCTCCCAGTACTTTAATTTGGATCATGAATAGTATATGTGGTATATACTATTAAGGACATGCATACCATAGATACAAGCCTTGCAGGTGCTCTGAGCCCCAGGGATAAGAGGCCTTCTGACCCAGGTTTTCTCAATCCTACTTCCTCCTGGTTGTTGTGAGCTACGAGGCTCTCCTACTCGATAAAAAGAAAAAAATAGCCTAAAGTTAGGCTAGTTAGAGTTCTCATGGCAAAATCGGCAGCAGACAAATTAGTGGTAGACCAGTAGCACAATCAGCTGAAAAGAGGTGTTTTTTTAAGGCAGAAACATCACCAATAACTCTCCAGATACACCTCCTATCCATCAACGTATTTTACCTCTTTCCTACTGACTTCTGCGGAAAAGCACCATCAAATCAAAGTAGTAACACGCCATATCTCAAGTAATTTTCAAATCAGCTGCAGGAAAAACTCTACCATGCACACATGGTTGAGATTTTTAAATTGAAGTCACTGGGAAGCTGTTGATGGTTCTACATACTGTAGTCTAAAAGTTTAACGCACATCCATCGAGAATGGCTGGTTTCGCCAAAAGTCTAATGTGTATTGGGAGCTACAGACTCTCCCTGACAAATAATGTCTGATGAGAGCAGGTTCGTGCAAAGTGAATATTTTGTCTGAACCTTTTGCTCCCCCCCCCGGAGATAAGCTGCTATGAGAAGAGTCTGGCAGTGGCTTTCTCCTCTCTCTCTGACAACACATTGTATGTGTATGGGGCAGTCAGGAGAGATGGCTGTCGGCCAATCAATCGTTGAGCCAAAATGCTATTGAATGAGCATGGCCAGCTTAACAAAAACAACACAAAGTGTAGATGAGAAAGGCATCCTCCCACCTCGTTGAGCCTATACGGCATCAAGAAAGCCTCAGCTTAAAAAGTGAACGCATGACAAAAATGTAAAAAACAAATACAGTAAATCCACACAAACAAAATAAATCTTTTATAATGATCTTCTTGGAAGGAATTGAAATCCTAAAGTGAATGTCAAAGCCAATTAGCCATAGATTTAGAGGTCTAACAGGGACAATGATATTTCCTCTGTAACCTTTACCAGCAGCAGCGGCGTCGTTAGGTCAAAACATTAGGGCTTGAGCCCCGGATGTTTTGTCCAGTGCCCCAAATGTTATGCTGGTAGTATTTTTTTATTTTTTATTTGGCTATTCCAGGGCCCTATAATATTGATTGGACCTGGGCTAGCAAATCAGAAAAAATTGATATTCATAAGTGATCACTCGCATGAATCATAGAAAATAGCGGATAGCGATCTGGATTAGTTAAGACATAACTTTTACTTTTTTCATATAAAATAAATGGGATACATCCCTCAAAATAACAAAGAGCTGAATACACAATACCGTTTTACGATTGCGCACACTCAGAAAGCGGTAACAGCTGTGTCCACACTTAAAATTCAGTGTTGGACATTATAGGGTAACAAGAGCTGGTGTGCACTAGTTCCAAAAATGTACAAAAAGAAGAACACAGCAGCAGCAGTAGATGTATGCTGGCACCTTATGTGCATAGCAGGGGGCTGAATACACCTATTACAAAGTCACTGAATTTTTTTTGTAGCCCTACAATCAAAGGGGGCTGTGGAAAAACGGTAATAACTGTGTCCACACTTACAGGATCAGTGTTGGACACTACAGGGTAACAAGGGCTGATATGCACTAATACCCAAATTGCACACAATGCAAGGCAGCAGCAAAACAATATGCTGGCACCCTACGTGCAAGAAAAAGGCATTTCACAGTGTATACATAATGCACAACGACACATAAAGGTACAACAGAAAACATATAATGATTGGGTGTCAGAAGAAACCATGCAACGATACATGCACAGTTACACCCGTATCATAAGGTGCCTGGCGGCACCACTGAAACCCAGTGTCCTACCCTACAGATGGTGGCTTCTCCAGACACCTCTGTTCCAATGCTTCTGGTCAGAGTGGTCCAGTAGGACAGTTGAGAGTCACTATAATGTAGAGGACTCACAGGAGGATGTTGCTTTCTATCCCTAGACGACCCTCGAGACCCTACAATAGTCCTATGAGTCTAATCACGGGGTGTCCCACTAATTTGGCCCCCGTCCGGAACCTAACCCTAGAATTGCGTTCCCTAATGTTATGCTGGTAGTATTTTTTTATTTTTTATTTGGCTATTCCAGGGCCCTATAATATTGATTGGACCTGGGCTACCCCACAGATCATTCCCCCACCCCCCTTGTACTTGTTCCGCTGATCTGCTACTTGCGGGCATGAGTTCAGTCACTTTGGTGCACAATCCCATCCTGTGGTGCATGATCCCACGAGACCCACCACGGGAGGTCACGAGTCTCGTGGGATCACGTGCCGCAGGGCAGGATTGCGCACCGAAGTGACTGAACTCATGCCCGTGCAGCCAGCAAGTAGCGGATCAGCGGAACAAGTACAAGGGGGGTGGGGGGGATGATCTGTGGGGTTGCTTAAGGTCCACTCTCATCAATATTAAAGGGCCCAAGCAAAGATTTCTGCAGTGCTGAGGAAATGAAACATACCAGATATTGAAAAGTTACCAAATGTTGTATTATATGCAAATTTCAACACAGTGGGCTTGTGCCCATGATGTTTTCAGACCCTAGTGAAGCCCCTGACTAGCAGCATCAACGTGACTTTAAAAATAATACAATAACCAGTAATTTAGAAATCCACATAATCATTTTTTGTACTGCAAATACTATCATGTTTGTAACATATTTTCATTCAATTATTTAAAGGGATTGTCGGAGATTTTTATATTGATGGCCTATCCTCAGGATAGGTCATCAATATAAGATCGATGGGGGTTTGACATCTGGAACCCCCCAGCCAAGGGCGCTTACTGGAGCTCCAGTGAGTACTGTGGCCTCCTCGAAGCACAGTGATATGCTTGGATAGTGTCTGTGATTGGTATGACAGCTCAGCCACTTTCACTTGAAGGTGGCTGAGCTACACTTAGACCATGTGACCAATGAATGAGATGACATATGGCTTAAATGCCGCGACCCCTCAAACAGATGATCGAGGGGGGTGCTGGGAGTCCCTGCCAATCTCATACTGATGACCTATCCTGAGGACAGGCCATCAACATGAAAATCCAAGAGAACCAAAGAAACGATACCTTCAGTTTGGTGTTGGGTGAGGTATCAAAGGCAATGATAGCTAATCAAACTAGTGCGTTTACACATAAAGTGCCTCAATATGCATAAACTGCAGTGAATGTAGTAAAATTAATTTAATCCAGCATTTAACCCCTTTAACATAGTAACATAGTATATAAGGCTGAAAAAAGTTATCCTGCAAGTTGATCCAGAGAAAGGCGAAAAACCCCTGTGAGGTAGAAGTAAATTTTCCCCACTTAAGGGGGGAAAAATTCCTTCCCGACTCCAATCAGGCAATCAGAATAACTCCCTGGATCAGCGACCCCTCTCTAGTAGCTATAGCCTGTAATATTATCACACTCCAGAAATACATCCAGGCCCCTCTTGAACTCTTTTAGTGAACTCACCATCACCACCTCCTCAGGCAGAGAGCTCCATAGTCTCACTGCTCTTACCGTAAAGAATCCTCTTCTATGTTTGTGTACAAACCTTCTTGTCTCCAGACACAGAGGACGTCCCCTCATCACAGTAACAGTCCTAGGGATAAATAGATGATGGGAGAGATCTCTGTACTGACCCCTGGTATATTTATACATAGTAATTAGATCTCCCCTCAGTCGTCTTTTTTCTAAAGTGAATAACCCTAATTTTGATAATCTTTCTGGGACCTGTAGTCCCCCATTCCAGTTATTACTTTAGTTGCCCTCCTCTGATCCCTCTCCAGCTCTGCTATGTCTGCCTTGTTCACAGGAGCCCAGAACTGTACACAGTACTCCATGTGTGGTCTGACTAGTGATTCGTAAACTGGTAGGACTATGTTCTTATCACGGGCATCTATGCCCCTTTTGATGCAACCCATTATCTTATTGGCCTTGGCAGCAGCTGCCTGACACTGGTTTTTACAGCTTAGTTTGCAGTTTATTAAAATTCCTAGGTCCTTCTCCATGTCAGTGTTACCCAGTGTTTTACCATTTAGTATGTACGGGTGATTTGCATTTTTCCTTCCCATGTGCATAACCTTACATTTGTCAGTGTTAAACCTCATCTGCCACTTCTCTGCCCAAGCCTCCAATCTATCCAGATCCCTCTGTAGTGGTATACTGTCCTCTGTAGTATATATACAGTATACTGTCCTCTTCAGTGTTCATTTCTTTACACAGTTTAGCGTCATCTGCAAAAAATGTATACTTTACTATGCAAGCCTTCTACAAGATCATTATTAAATATATTGAAGAGAATAGGGCCCAATACTAACCCCTGAGGTACTCTACTAGTGACAGTGACCCAATCAGTATGTACCATTAATAACCACCCTCTGTTTTCTATCACTCAGCCAGTTACTTACCCACATACAGACGTTTTCTCCCAGTCCGAGCATTCTCATTTTATATACTAACCTTTTACGTGGTACAGTGTCAAATGCTTTGTAGAAGTCCAGATATACGACATCCATTTATTCGCTGCTGTCAAGTCTAGAACTTACCTCCTCATAGAAACTGATTAAATTAGTTTGACATGACCAATCCCTCATGAAGCCATGCTGATATGGCGTTATTTGCTTGTTTTCATTGAGATCTTCCAAGATAGCATCTCTCAAAAAAACTTCAAACAGTTTACCCACAACAGATGTTAAACTTACTGGCCTATAGTTTCTGGGGTCTGTTTTTGCGCCCTTGTTGAATATTGTGTATATGGAGAATGGGCGAGCACTCATACATTCGGCATCCAGTTGAAGTGTACAGAAAATGTATTCAGAGATAAAGTATAAAATACACATATATGCACAAAAACATTAAAAGACAAACAGAATTGAAACTATGCAGATAGCTATATTTGAGCAACCTGTATTCAATCTGCAGCCATTTCACACTTGCTGTTAATAAACCACTTTCAACTGTTTCATCTGTGGCCGTATCAACAGGTGTTCCTCTATATTAAGATCATCACTAATGAGGTCCCTAGTGGAATGTCACTTTTTGGGTGCATACGTTGCACCTATTACAAAGTCACAGAAAAGACGCACTTGTGTGTTTTCCCGACGGATCGTATAACACTACGCATATAAACTGCATTTGTAGAGTCTTTCCTTATATTCCTTAAACTCCCATTTTGCCGATGTAGAGGGACAATCTTTAAAGATATTTGTCTTACCTCCTTCCCAATGTATCGTTCGAATATCTTCCGATCACTCGGCGAGGGGCGAACGCAACAAATTATTGCCCGCGTCTCCCGTCGCACTCCTCGAAGCAAGACAATTCAGATCTCGCGGGAGTAGCACAAATCTCGCGGGGGCTCACGCGCTCTTCCACCGCGATGTTGTATATTTAAATCCTGGGATCGCAGGGAATATATTTGTTCCTTATTCTCTACTTTGCTTCTTCAGAATTCTTTCTGTATGGCCATACAGTTTTTAGGAGGACTTTGTCGCGGGTACGTCCACCTGTTACACCAGATGCGTTTCGGGATGTTACGCAATCCCTTCCTCAGTAGTTTTGGGTGGGTCCCTAATTATAATGTATCCAAGCGAACTGTATGCACCTCTATGATAATTTTGCCCCTAACTAAGCTTGAGTGCGAAACCCGTGTCGGGCAGCGGAGTGTTACTACCAGCATTTTATATATGCTATATATTTTAGCTCGTTTGTGAGTATAATAAACCACAAGTGTTTTTACCTGCATTTGAATTGCTTTACTATGGTGTAATTTTTTGGTGCCCTGCAGAGGAATCCAGGAGGTGCGTTTGGAATCCAGAGCTGGGAAGCACTGTTATCCTGTATCAACTCGGTGGGCTTATAGCACGGTGGAAAAAACTCCTTGTTTAGGCAGCGTGGTTCTTCACCTTAACGCTATGATAAATGGTACCAAAATATACCATCTAAATCAAAATAAATTAAGCCGAAGGCCATCAACAATTGGGAGAAAAAAGAAAGAAAAAAAAAGACGCTATATATAAAATAAAATAAAAAAATTGATAATCAGATCAGCCTATTCAAATGGAAAGGCCTGGCGCTCTTTACTATTCCCTCCCTGTTTTTAGATCATAAATTCTCTTGGGTCGGTCAGACACGTGCTCTTAACCAAAACTATGTTCTAAACCACCATTTCTGCCATCGAAAATTTTTGACATAATATTGGAGACAGACCAATGCTGAAATAAATGGTGCTGTATGAAGAAAATCAGGTCCAATTTACTAATCCTAATAGTTTGACAGCTAAACTTAGACCCGGATATCTAAAATTGCGACAAATTTATCACAGTGGCTCATGTTTTATTATACATTTTGCTAGACCTGGCACTTTTGTCATCACCTATTGGTTGGTTTACTGTGTACCAAGTGCAAAGCATGTACGCTGGTTTATTTGGTGTAAATTGAGCCAGACTTGTGCAATTTAGTGCAGTAAATCTCCCCCATGATATCTATAGAGCATTGCAAACCCTTCCCTTTTGTGTCTATACCATGTTTCAAGAAAATTTTAAAGGGGTCACATCACCATAAAATGTTATCTTAATATAAATTAGCATGAAAAACGAGTTACTTTTGTAATTTACTTTCCATTACAAAAAATGCTCCAGTTGAGTGAGGCCGGACAAGAAGCGCAGCGGTAAGGGGAGGCCAGCCATGAGGAGGGTTTTGGCTGAGAGGGGACAGGTGAGTTAAGGGTTAAGGTGCAGAGAAGTTAGAAAGGGCGCGGGTAGTCATGAGAACGAGGGGAAGAGGCTGCTGGTCAGAGTGAGGAGGAGGCGGGGGGCAGAGGCATTCGGCCAGGGAAAGCAAACGCCCACCCTTCCGTCCCTAGGTATGGCAGTGATAGTAAAAAAAAAAAAAAGGATAATAAAGGAAAGTATAGTAAGAATGGGGTTTGTAATAGGATTTTTTGGTGGAGGGGGGGGAGTGATGGTGATGGATGGGGGGTTGGAGCTTATGACGTTGGTCAGGGTAGGGTTGTAGGTCAGGAGTGTTTGTCATAGCAGTCATGGAGGCGGGGGAGGTCCTGGAAGTGGAAAATATGGTGGTATCTGAGGATGGGAGGGCCCCGCAGTAGGGGCTGGACTCTCATGGAGGAGCCGGTACTAACGAACTAGGCGTCCATCAGTTGCTGCCTCCGAGCTGGGTTCAACGGCTGGGGGAAAGATGGAGTCGCAGGTTTTTTACGGTGTTTATAAGGTTATTGGGGCTTCTAGGACCTCCCTCGTCATTGGTTAATTTATTAAGTTATGTTATGTATTTATTTAATAAACGGCTGCTGTGGCCGAATAAATCCAAGCAGTTGTGTTGTGTGGTCATTTATATGGGGCTGGGAGGGAGTTACGTATTATGTGGGGATAAGGGACTGAACATATAGCCAATTCCCTCTTCATGAGATACTCTCTTTAGCAACCCATGGTGTTTAATCCCTATAGTAATGTGCATGTCCACCTACTAATGCGGTCACACATGCTCAGTTCCATCCTTTAACTGTCACTAGCTACTGTTAGAAGCTGTGACAGTTAAGGGGGAGGGCTGCAGCAGGAAGGACACATCCACAAGAAAGGACGCAGGACCCTGAGAAAGGAAATGCTCAGTGAGCTGTGATCGGGAGAGAGCTGCAGCAGAAAGGACCCACCACCTGAGCTGCCAGCCCGAAGAGAATCGAGCAGAGCAATTGGAGCTATGAATGCATGGATCTAGAGATCTCCCCAAGGTACAGGGCTGGTTCTAGCTTTGTAAGAAATAAATTGTCATGTGCTGTGTGAAGTCTGATTTTCATTTGACATGACCCCTTTAAGGAGGACGATCTCCCCTTTAAACAGAAACTGTAATCCCATACGTTTACCCAATGACATAGCTGTAAAACCCCAGGCTAGAAAATTGCAATAAGTTTTAAATCCCCCTTTTTTTTCCTTGTTAGGTCTGACAATACAATATTTCCAATTGCCATATCAGAAACGTCTCCTACCCTGGGTGAAGCTTACATGTCACATGACATTGTGCACCTGCCATCTTGTATATATCAAAAAGTCTCAAAATGGCACTGGAGTCTAATAAATTGCTGGTGCATGCATCAACTAGACAACCAGCCACTGGCGGATACAATGTAGAAACCATATTGCAACAGCAGATACACAGCCAACGTTCCGAGTGTTCTTTCTTTCGTAACCCAACAGACTTAGCTGCTTTCGAACTAAGCCAAGTCGGCTGCGATGGCATAAAACGTTACAGTGTATTTTCTTATCACAGTGTTAAAGAGAAGGGGTCAATCGTTTTCTGAAGGGTTTTGTTGGAAAAATCCATTGCTGAAAAGGGTCCGAGGGGTTACAAGGCACAAGACTTGGGTTGGAGCCATTTGCAGTCAGGCACATATTGTATGCAGCATTGTAGAGGAGCTGATCCTGGAAAAAGAAGACAAAATAAAAAGCTAGTCAGGAGATCATCTAACTCTATAGTTGTGTGAGGTAACAGTGAGGCTAAGTGTGTTCACTATATCATCCTGATATCAACATAACGAAGGAATAGGATTTCATCCAGTTCGAGTTTGGGGTCCCTTCCTTCTATTGATGCGAGAATATGTAGACTGGGCCACACTATTGAAGAAAGTTTTCATGTTTTTTAAGTTTAAAGGATTATTAAATGGTGAATTTTGTGATTAGGAAAACACTATTATAGAAATGCTTCATAGGGGTGAATCTCTGAAGTATTCTGCAGCATTGCCCAAAAAAACGCATCTATAGACAAAAAACATAGAAATCGCACATGCGTTTTTTTTTTGTTGTTGTTATTTTTGTTGTTTTGTTTTGGCAATGTACTAATGTGCAGAAATGTCTAGCCAAAAGATAGTGAAGATATTTTAAGTATAAGTGTATTTTTATCACATTTTTATCATTTTTACTATATGCTCATTGTAATCATTGGTCCAACAAGAAAATTCCACCCCTGTTTTTGAGCTCTTTTTGAATTGTGTGGGTGGAGTTTATAGGGTATAAAAGAGGCACATGCAGGCTCATAAAATTACCATTGAGGAAGGAGTAAGACCAAAAATTGTACTCCGAAACGAGTTTGGTTCATTCAAAGAAATCAGCTTCTAGTGCCAGCTGAGGAACAAACAACTTTAAGAAATACTGCCGGCAGCAAACATCTTGAAAAGACCAGCCTGATATGAAAATCAAGCAAACCTTCGTTAACAGATACCAAGCAACCAGGAAGTGAGACACAGAGGTGATCCAGCGATAATATACCCTGAACCTTCGGGTAATGAAAGCAACACATGCTGACAACATGCGGTAAATTGGAAACCTTGGAACACGTGCAAGGTCGATAATAATCGTGAGCACTTCATGAACATTGTTTTATCGTGTCTACAAAAACTGCACGTAAGGCCGAAAAAAATCCAGAGGCCGAAAAAATCGTGAGTATTCTACGAACTTTGCTCTATTGTGCCTATACTAAATCTTTGGCATTAGAAAGTCTGCATGAATAATATATATGAATTTACGCATCATAAAATCGTGAGCACCTCATAAATACTGTCCCACTGTGTCTATATAGAATGTTTTGAACAAGAAGGGTGTCGCAGGACAAAACTATTATAGTCAGACCGGTGCGACCAGGTGGTCGGTTGAATTGCAGCAGATAATGCTTCCAGTCGGTTAAGCACCACCCTGTCTTCCACCAAGTCCAGTCTCAGTAGCCAAGAGTCTAGTCAACAGAATCCTCTTCCTGGTCCTCCTTCCTCCCACCATGGAGAGTCTGGCCAAACAAGTGATCCCAGACTCTGAAAATTTCGAGGAGCTCTTTTCATTGCCATTACTTGATTTGGCCCTCTCGCCAAACACGCTTAAAGAGGATATGACATTTTCTGCCCTGATTCCCAACCTCTTGAGCATCCACAGTCACAAGAACATGAGGTGGATGATGAAGAGATACAGTTGCCAATGAGTCAACCGAAATTACTGTCTCAAGAGGTTGATGAAGAGGATGAGACACAGTTGTCAATCACTGAGGTTGTGGTTAGGTCAACAAATCAAGAGGATGATCAGAGTGAGGAAGTGGAAGAGGAGGTGGTGGACGATTAGGTCACTGACCCAACCTGGGTAGGTGGAAAGCCAAGCCAGGACAGCAGTACAGAGGGGGAAAGATCTGCAGCACCGCAACAGGCTGAAAGAGGCAGTGGGGTGGCAAAAGGGAGAAGGCGTGATATGGCTCTGATTCTGGATCTGACCCAATAGTCAGGGAAGGTTGATGTACTGCTCCGAATGGTATGAAATGATAGGCATACGTACGCCACGAGAGATCACACACAGACTGTCACAGAGAAGTCAATGCTAGATGTTCCGTTTATTATTCAGATTACATGATTTTTTATAGCAGGAAAAGGGGAACTTTATGACTCGGCTAATTTGATCTAATTGTCACATTACTAAGTCCCATGATAACGTATCACATTATCACTCCATACTTTAGCAAGAGTCAGCATTATGTCAGCAATATGTCAGCAATTTCAATATCATAAAGTGATTAGTAAGGGATTATTAAGGGAGCTGGCTGCTACTTCAGGGGCCATTTTGTTAAGCAAACTGTTAGATATAATACAAGCAAGTATACATTTGATACTAGATATATGATTCCACAACAGTCCCCCCTTGTAGACTTGATTGTAGACTTTCCCTAAACCTAGCGAATCCCCTGGCATACCATTCGTATCCTCTTCACCCACAGTGGCGACAACTTATCCCTTGTGAATAAGTTCCCGATTGAGCGGACTTCTGGTAATACCCTGGGATTCATTTGTCCCTAATTCTCATCATCTCTTGGATCTTCAGGCCTGGGTAGAGGAGCTTCATCAGCGGGAGTTGGAGAAGGCGGGGGTGTCGGGAATGCAGGGATCACATCCACATCTATTGCGGTGCTAGCCATTTGTTCATAGAGAAGTAGTATGGTTTCCTCAGCAGGCTTCTTTCTGTTGGTGATGCGGTTAATGCAGGAAACAACAACTTTGATAAATATGTAGATTACCATCAATATTAGGGCTATCTGTAATATTCCCTGAATTATTCCCATCGTCCATCCACTAATTCCCTTGAACCAGTTACTGGGATTAAGGAATGAGAAAGTGTCAGACCACCATGTTGACTCATCTGCACTGTGAGCCTCTAGCCATTCATCACGTATCTCACTCATCTTTTCCAAACCAGCTTTTACTTGTAGATTACCTTGTGGATCGATATAATGGCAGCATGCAGTACCTACTACCTGACACATACCTCCATCCTTTGCAGTCAAATAGTCTAATACTAAAGTGTGTTGATTAGTGACTATGATGAGCTGATTCTGGACAACATTAGATGTATTCATCAGTTTCATAATTTCCCAAATCTGAAATCCAAGTAGTCGGTAGCCATTACTAGTTTGTCATATGTTTGTGTAAGCATAGGATAGATTAATAGAGTACTAAAGAACTTGTTGGCACCACTCATTTCTACAAGATGGGGTTTTCCATTTGGTCTAGGAATGTTATCTGCGGCTCTTTTATATAAGGTGTGTTTGGGGATAGTATTGACATTTAATTTTCCATGAGGAACACGTGCAAAAGTGGCTGGTGTGAGCCTAGCAATTGTACATAAACCTTTGAAATCCGAAGGGAGCCATTTATATGCCCTGTGTCCACATACTAGGTATATATTTTTTGGGACCGAAACCACTGTACTATTGAACAAACGAGTGATTAAGTGGGCTAATATGATACCTTCTGCTAGTTTTTGACCCTTTTCTTGACCCTCTGTGGTTTTACTAGTTATCCCTATTGTCAAGTCCCTTACACTGCGCCGGGCGCAGGCCAGATCACCACTTGCTTCAGCATATATACCAATGCACTGTACTGGACTGTCTGGGTTGGAATCATTACAGCCTGATCTGTTATGGGAACTGAAAACCATACCATGGGTTTGTACCTGTAGGCAGTAACAGTGGGTCCAATTTGGGAAGCAGGATACATTGCTCCACATATAGTCATTCCAGGGCATATTGCTATTCTGAGCTGAGGGTCCTGTTCTGTTTATCATTAGCCATGGGGACCCATCCCATGCTGCTACTATTAGGGAAGCTTTTCTGTTGCCATTTTTGGTATTAACCTCATTTATGCTAGAAAGGAAAACAGCTGATCCTGCCAAATCTTTTATCTCTTGGAAGGTTAGGGGCACAGCTAAATAAGGCATAGCTCTAGCATTTACTGGGCCATGTGTACATATCCAACAATCTTTTAGTGAAGAGGTGGTGGTGTCAGGTTCCTTATCCTTTTGCAGTGAGAGGCGTGGATCCAGGTGGATCTCCCTTCGAGCTTTACAGAAGTTGGAGTGGTCAGTAGTACTTGGTAAGGCCCCTCGAAGCGTGGTTCTAGGGTACTTCTGACGTGTTTCTTGACCACTACCCACTCTCCTGGTTTCAGAGTGTGGCTGCCTTCTAGGGAGTCAGGATCTGGAATGGAAGAAAAGACTTGTACATGGATGTTAGACAACTGTTTGCTCAAAGCTATCACATACTTTGCAACAGATTCATAATGCATTTGCAACTGTTGAGGGAAGTACAGCCCCATCCGGGGTCCCGACCCAAACAATATCTCATGTGGAGTCAGCTTATGGGGAGGTTTGGGAGTGTGTCTGACTGCAAAGAGTGCTATTGGTAAACACTGAACCCAATTGAGCCCTGTCTCCCTAGTCATTTTCAGCATTTTTGACTTTAATACCCCATTCAGTCTCTCGACTTTGCCGCTACTTTGGGGTCTGTAAGGGGTGTGGAATGCCAGGTGTGACCCTACCATCTTCCAGACCTCTTGGGTTAGGTTAGCAGTGAATGCTGGGCCCTGATCACTCTCAATGACCTCAGGTACCCCGTACCTACAGACAGTTTCCTGTATCAATTTTTTAGCAGTAGTTGTTGCTGTCTGATTCCTGACGGGGTAGGCTTCTGGCCACCCAGAGAACATGTCTACCACTACTAACACGTATTGAAACCCTTGGCACATTGGCATCTGGATATGATCAATCTGGATCCTCTGGAAGGGGTATAAGGCTTTTTGGAGACATTTTTTTGGCGTGGGCTCAGTCCTACCTGGATTGCATTGGGCACAGATTAAACATGACTGGACATATTTCACTAGTACAGGAGTGATTCCTGGTTCTACCCATATTTTATCGATGAGTTCTTTCATTATTGTCTTAGATTGATGAGTGGGCCCATGGGCCACAGAGGCTATTACAGGATAGAGTGCTCTAGGCAAGCACACTTTCTTCCCTTGTGTCCAAAGTCCGGATTCTTCTTCCAGGGCTGACTCCTTTAGCCAGGTTTCCTTTTCTGAGCGGGTGGCTTGCTTCTGCATCTGTTTCAGTAGATCCCATGATACTTCTTGTTGCTTGACATCCGGTTGTGCTAACATGATTTTATCTGGCTGTGCTCTTTCCTCTTCCATTGCTGCCTGTTTGGCTGCTTGGTCAGCCAATGCATTTCCTTTGGCTTCTGGTGTGTCAGCACGGGTATGTGCCTTTACTTTGATTACTGCTACTTTGGTGGGCAGGAGTACTGCAGTCATCAAAGCCTCCACTGCTAAAGCATGTTTAATTGGGGTTCCTGCTGCTGTAATGTAATCTCTGGCCTTCCATATTATTCCGAAATCATGAACTACTCCAAAAGCATATCTGGAGTCTGTGTAGATGTTAGCAGTGGAGTCTTTTGCTATGAGGCAGGCCTCAGTAAGGGCTATGAGTTCAGCCTCTTGTGCTGACTGGTCTGGGCGCAATTGCCTTGCACACAGTACTTCATACTCACTAGTAACTGCCATGCCTGTATGGAATTTCCCTTTGTCATCGGCATACCTTGAACCGTCTACAAAGAGTGTCCAGTGTGGGTTTTGCAAAGGAGTATCCTGTATTGATGGTGGAGTTCCTACTTCAGCTTCCATCATTGTAATGCAATCATGTTCTTGTTCTTTGTAAAGAGAGTCGGTTGAGGCCCATAGTTCTTCTTCCTGAAGATCTTCTTCAGCACGTAGATCAATAAAATCTTCAGAATCTCCATCTGCAGTATACTCCCCCCTTGGGAGAGGAAGGAGTGCAGCAGGATTGAGGATGTGGCATCTCTGGATGGTGACATTATCTGGCAGAAGCAGACTACACTGGAGCCTGAGGTGGCGTTGTGCAGTGAGGTGTTTAGGTTGTGTTTGTTGCAGGATAGCTGAGATGTCATGGGGAGCCATGATGGTGAGTGGGTGTCCCAGGACGATGTCAGCGGTAGCGTTCAGGAGAGAACTAGCAGCATGAACGGCCCTGACACAGGAAGGGGTGGCTCTGGCTACAGGGTCTAGACGTTTTGAGAAGTAGCCTAGAGGTCTACTACGACCCCCATGGCTCTGGGTGAGAACTCCAGTGGCATGACCCTGACGTTCCATGACATAAAGGCGAAAGGGAAGCTGATAGTTAGGGATGCCAAGAGCTGGGGCAGTGACAATGATTTGTTTGAGAGATTGGAATGCTTTTATGGCTTCTGCAGTCATTTGGAAAGGGACAGTAGCAATACGGGGTATGCAATCAAACAGTGGCTGCATCAGAAGGGATGCATCAGGGATCAATGGTCTACAGTATGAAATTAGTCCCAGAAAGGTTTGCAGTTGGTGAGGGGTATCTGGCAGTGGGATGTCTGAGACTGCTATCTTTCTGGCATCCGTAAGAGGTGCAAAATGCTTTGCAGCGAATCCCCTTGTTCATGTGATTCAAGTGACTGGGATTTTAATGCCATTAGGGGGCAGGTTTCTTCAGGACTCAACGCCGTACCTAAAACAACTGTACCATTTTCCTTGAACTGGATGTTGGCCCGTATTTTCTGAAGAAAATCTGAGCCTAATAGGTTATAAGGACATGTCTGGCTTACAACAAATTGTGACATTACTCCAGTGGGCAGATGTAACTGTGGAGATTGGCTTTGGGACTTAGTGGAGGGAGTAATCAAGAGAGGCTTAGTAACAGGGTTGTGCTGGGTGACCCCTTCTAAACCAGAGCAGGGTAAATGCATATCTGTGAGCCAGGAAGGGAGTATGGCGGTCTCACATAACACACTGCGGGCTGCACCAGTGTCTACAAGGAATGAGAGTTCCTTCCCTGCCACATCGAGGGTGATTCGAGGGGCAGGGCCTGCAGGAGGGGCAGAGACTGCCATACACGGGGTGTCCCCTCCCAGCAACACTGGTTTGCCAACGTCCTAGTGGGATGGAGCTGGCCATGGAGGAGGAGTTCCTCTTTGGCTCTGATCTGCTGGCCACAGATGTTTGGAGCGACAGTTTCTCTTAATGTGCCCTGGTTTGCCGCACCCATAACAGACACGGGGCGGGGGTCTTTCCTCTCTTCCTTCTCCCGTCATGACTGCCATGACTGATATGCGGGATTTCTTTGTACTACTCTCCAGCCCTTTTGCAACTTGTTCTAAGATTTCCAATGTTAATGATTTCCATTCTGGGCGACAGGTTACAAGAGCTTTGTTCAGATCTGGCCTAAGGCCATCTACAAATGACCGTGCTAGGAGTCTTAGGTGCACAGGTTCATTTGGACTGAATCCCATATCTTTATAGTTTTGTTTAACTCTTTGTACAAACTTTTCTACTGACTCTGCTTTATCCTGTACCATGTCCTGCAGGGTTGTGGACTGCTCTGCTAGTCTGTCTTTCGCCCACTTATATAATTGCTGAATGAAATCACGGCCAGATTCTGAATCACGAGTGTCATAATTTGCTCCAGGGAGTTCTGGTTGGCGTATGTGATCCATTATAAGTGAAGAAAATTCACCAGTTTTATTTTGTACAATACTTTGCAAGTCTGACCAAGTACACCCGTAGGTTTGATATACTTGTGCCAATTTTCTGTAAAAGGGCATAGGGTGAGTATCTGGGTCAGGCATGAGGTTCACTATGGTGAACAACTGCTGGGGGGTAAAGGACACATACTTAGGTGGCCCGACTGGGCGAGTGTTCAAGTATATTTCCCTTAAGGCTTCAAGATTTCCTTGTCCTATGTTATGGATCTCTCTTTGCAGCTCTGTAATTTGGTTTTGAAAAGACTCATTCACTGCTCTTGCTGCACCCTGCTGGCTACTTAGGGTAATATCAGAAAATCGTCCAAGGTGCGGTGGGGGGCTGCGATATCCCGGGGTTTGTGCTGCAGCACCAGGTGCATAGTCCACTGTCTGCTGTGAGTCTTCCCCTGCATCTTCCTTTTGTTTCTCCCCATCCTCATCTTCCTGATCTACAGCACCACTACCTCCTACCATTATATGAGCTGGAGCTATGGGCTGACTGGGTAGCATGTAGGTGCCGTCAGGATTTACAAGTGGGTATATAGTAGTGACTTGTGGCATGACAGAAAGAGCAGGGTTTGGGGAGATTACAAGTCCAGCCTTGGGCGTTGGCTGAGGACAAGATGGCGTCATTGCTGGGACTGGTGAGACGTGCTGGGGGGCTAAAAGAGCATGATTATGTGGGCGTGGAGCACCACAGGCTAAGCACGTATCACGGGGGGCAGGGTTCTGCTGACCACAATGTGTACAAGTCCAACTTCCCCTTTTTCTTTCAGCTGCGCCATTATAGGGCGGTGGCTGTTCCTGTACTAAGACTGGGCCAGGCCGATAGTAATGGAGTCCTGATTTTTCATCAAACATTGCTTCTCCTTTTGTCTGTTCAAATTCTTTGCTACAGTCCAGCCATACCCTAACTGTATCTATCAACTTATCATCATTCAATTTGCCTCTCTTCTCAGTCAACAATGTCTGCCATATAGCAGAACACAATACACCTCCTTTTGCAATATCATAACTCTTTTCTAACTTGCTTAGTCCTTTAACATAACCTTTTCCTCTCCGGTCCGCCACGTACTGTTCAGGTGAACAATAGCCCTTCGGGACACTATTTCGGTTACCCATTTTTTTTTCAAAACACCACGTTCTGGAGCCTTCAACACGTTCTGGAGCCTTCACTTACTATCTCTGATAGTTGGATTAGCACAGACACTGACAAACAAACACCTTGAGCTTGAGATTAACACACCACTGGGTTATCAGCAAGCTGTCTCCTTCCCTTCTACTATTTCTTGGGGTCACACACCGGGGTTACCCCTCAATGTAGGCACTTTAGGAGACTTCTATTGTTCTGTCAGTCTATGCCTCTCCTTTCTCCCAGAGAAACCAACCATACACAAAAAAATAATAAAACACAATACATCAAGCTTATCAATACAATGGGGTTCTTACTTTCATGCCCCTGAGGATGCCTCACTGTCGGTGCACCCCTCCCTAGAACAAATATGGATAGACTAAGCCAAGGGACACAGAATAGGTAAGATGAATATATTTTCTCACCTCTTATTACGGGCCGCGGTCCCGGTGTCCGTTGGCTTGTCTCTCTGGGTCCAGTCTCTGGGGGTACGCCAGCAGGAGGTCCAATCCTCAGGCCCCACGTCAGCCAACTGATATGGCTCTGATTCTGGATCTGACCCAATAGTCAGGGAAGGTTGATGTACTGCTCCGAATGGTATGAAATGATAGGCATACGTACGCCACGAGAGATCACACACAGACTGTCACAGAGAAGTCAATGCTAGATGTTCCGTTTATTATTCAGATTACATGATTTTTTATAGCAGGAAAAGGGGAACTTTATGACTCGGCTAATTTGATCTAATTGTCACATTACTAAGTCCCATGATAACGTATCACATTATCACTCCATACTTTAGCAAGAGTCAGCATTATGTCAGCAATTTCAATATCATAAAGTGATTAGTAAGGGATTATTAAGGGAGCTGGCTGCTACTTCAGGGGCCATTTTGTTAAGCAAACTGTTAGATATAATACAAGCAAGTATACATTTGATACTAGATATATGATTCCACAACAGGCGGACCACACCAAACAGCCCCACAACTTTTCCACAGAGTACCCCCTTGCGTAAATCTCCCTTGCCAAGGGGTAGGTGTTCCGCAGTATGGCGCTTTTTTGAGTAAAGTGCAGACGACAAAAGAATAGTAGTTTGCAACCTGTGCCACACCAAAATGAGCCGGGGCGTGAACACTAGAAACCTCCCCACCATCGGCATGATCCGCCACACGGCATCCAAGCACCGAAATAAGTGGGACAAACGCCTGGGTCCACAATCTGTGCCTGCGAGTCACACCACTGCCTCCTTATGCCATATGGTACGTGCTGGCTAATCGCCTGTCGAAGGTGTAGGTGAGGATGCCGCCTGCCCTGCACCTGGACCTTTGCAAGCACCATCAGCGACTACATCCACTTCCCTGTCCCAGCGCAGCATCCAAATGTCATTACCCCAGGCATTTGAACGCAAGCCCAAATACCCAGCCACCCACCCACAGGCCACTAAATGCACACCTTTCACAATTACTGGCCCTGGAAATGTTGCCATTTAGGCTTGTGGACACTGAGGCCTTCCGCAGCCTGATGTCGGCGGCCGTCCCGCAGTACTCTTTCCCCAGCCGCCACTATTTTTTGAGGTGTGCTGTGCCTGCATTACACCAACATGTGTCCCGAAATGTCACACGTGCCCTGACCAACGCAGTTACTGAGAAGGTCCACTTAATCACGGACACATGGACAAGTGCATTTGGCCAGGAACGCTACATTTCCCTGACGGCACACTGGGTGAACATTGTGGAGACCGGGAGTGAGTCGTACCCTGGGATGGCACAGGTGCTACTGACGCTGAGGATTGCAGGCCCTAAATCCATCAGGATTTCCGCCAGCACCTAGGTTAGTGGCTCCAACCCCCACTTCTCCTCCTCCGCCACTTCCAGCTCCGAATTATCCGGGTGCAGCACCAGTCAGCCATCAGACAGTAGCTGGAAGCAGTCTAGCACTGCAGTGGGGAAGAGTTGGGGGACAAACAGAACACTGCCACAGAGCTGTTGCAGGGGATAAGAGACCAGACTTAGCTGTGGCTCTCGACACTCAACCTACAACCAGGCACGGTTGTGTGTGATAATGGCCGTAACTTGGTGGCGGCTTTGTTGCTTGGCAAGCTCACACACATCCCATGCCTAGCTCACGTCTTAAACTTAGTGGTTCAGCAGTTTCTCAAAACCTACCCCAATTTGCCTGAGCTACTGGTGAAGGTGTGCCACGTGTGTGCACATTTCCGCAAGTCATCGACAGCTTCAGCCGGTTTGTCAACGATGCACCAGCGCTTGAAATTGCCAGCTCACCGGCTGTTGTGCGACGTGAGCACGCGCTGAAGCTCCACGTTGTTGGCCAAGCTTTGTGAGCAGCAGAGGGCAGTAGTGGAATACCAGCTGCAACATGGTTGTCGCCTTTCCAGTCAGCTTCCACTAATCAGAAGCAAGGAGTGGGCATGGATGTTTGACCGCTGTGAGGTTTTAAGAAACTTTGAGGAATCAACACAGATGATGAGCGGCGATAAGGCTATTATCAGCGTAACCATCCCACTTCTGTGTCTAACCATCCCACGCTGCTCACCATTAAGGACGACGCTTTGCATGTGGAAGAGGTGTAAATGGGGGATGAAGACATTACACAGGGTGATAGCCAGACCACCCTCCGTCCATCTTCTCAGCACGAATTAGATGATAAAGAGGAGGAGCAGGAGACGGTTGCCTCCGCTACAGAAGTTAGTACTCATGGAAGTTTAATTCCATCTGTTCAGCATGGGTGGGCAGAAGAGGAGGAAGAGGAGGAGGAGATTGAGAGTGATCTTTCTGATGACGATAGCGAAGTCTTGCCTGTTGGTACTCTGGCACACATGGCTGACTTCATGTTAGGCTGCCTTTCCCACGACCCGCGCGACATTACTGGGTGTTCACCCTTCTTGACACCCCGCCAGCACCCTCACCCTGATGCGCGGCCTAGTCTCACAAGGAGGGAAACGTTTTGGAAGATGGTGAAGGAGTACGTAGCAGACCGTGTCAGTGTCCTCAGTGATCCTTCAGTGCCTTACAACTACTGGGTGTCCAAGCTGGACCGTGGCACGAACTGGTCCTCTACGCCTTGGAGGTGCTGGCCTGCCCTGCCCTGCCACCAGCATTTTTGTCTGAGCAGGTATTTAGTGCTGCTGGTGGCATTATAACAGATAAGCGTATCCGCCTGTCAACTGAAAATGCTGACAGGTTGACTCTTATAAAAATGTACAAGGCCTTGCCCCAGACTTCTCGACTCCACCAGAGGAAAGCGGATGAACAAAGGTACTTTAAATGTATTGTTTAATTACATAATACACTGTATTACCATACATCCCTTCCACCACAAAAAAGGGTATATTGTTAAATCTTCCTTTTCTCATCCTCCTCCTCCTCATATTACATCATATCAACATGCTTATTCGTTGCATATAATGCCCTCGCATATATGTACAAGCATATCATTTTTTACAGGGTCAGCTCAACTGCAGGCCCTCGCATATAATGTTTTACAGGGTGAGCTCACCAGCAGGCCCTCACCTACAATCTAATAGAGGGCTAGCTCACCTGCAGGCCCACGCATGTAATGTTTTAGAGGGTCAGCTCACCAGCAGGCCCTGACCTACAATCTTTTAGAGAGTCAGCTCACCTGCAGGCCCTCGCATATAATGTTTTACAGGGTCATCTCAACTACAGGCCCTCGCATATATTGTTTTACAGGGTCATCTAAACTGCAGGCCCTCGCATATAATGTTGTACAGAGTCAGCGCACCTGCAGGCCCTCGCATATAATGTTTTACAGGGTCAGCGCACCTGCAGGCCCTCGCATATAATGTTTTTGTACAGTGAAGGAGTATTATGCAAATATATGTATACATGTCTTTTAATATATATATATATATATATATATATATATATATTGGCCTTGTATGGCCAGTATGCGCCCAATATATGTGATGTGTTGTGATGTGTATGTGTATATGTATACATGTATACCTAAGTGCCCCCAGGTTGTGTGGATATATATTTTTATATATATTATATCCTTATATAATCCCCAGGTTGTGTAATGTGTGTGTGTGTGTATATATATCAGCCTGGTTATTATGCTCTCCCCCACCTTACATGGGTGTGTGTGTGGTGCCATGGTGTATCTGGGGGGATTCTCTCATTTATACCTTGGACAGGAATTCCTTTGATTGCTTTGTCTGTACAGATCCTGAGCCTCAAGGGGTTATGCATATTATTGTCAGTCTGTAAAAGTGGCATACTACTCAGACAACATGGTTCCCAGCAGCAACCTAGGAGTCCAAGATGCATCGAGACATCCTCCCCATGCTGTTCCGGAACCATTTTGGTGGTGTTTCCATCAATTTCTGACCTTTTCCTATGAACCAGGCACCCTCCGCTCTTCAGAGCATGGGGTACCTGGTTTAATGCTCGGGTTCTCCCATTGACTTCCATTATCCTCGGATGCTCAGGCAAGCACCCGAGCATCCCGATGTGTTCGGCCAGAGCACCCGAGCACTTTGGTGCTCAATCATCACTACTCAGCACCATAATGATTTAGGATGCTGTGAGCTTAATGATATTTTTAGTCATCTTATCGTTTGTGGCGATATACCTAGATGATATTTGAATTTACTCGTCTGATCTGAAGACACACGAGGTACATGTCAGACAGGTGCTGCAGGTCCTACGGATGAATAAATGTTATGCGAAAATTGAAAAGTGTGTTTTCGCCGTTCAGGAAATACAGTTCCTGGGATATCTATTATCTGCTTCAGGTTTCTGTATGGATCCTAGGAAAGTCCAGGGAATTTTAGAATGGGATCTTCCTGAGAACCTTAAAGCACTGCAATGGTTCTTGGGTTTTGCTAATTTCTATAGAAAATTCATTTAAAATGATTCTGTGATTGTCAAACCCCTTACTGACATGACTAGGAAGAGGACTGATTTTTCTATGTGGTCTGACGCCGCCAAAATGGCATTTTCCCCTCTAAAAGAAGAGAGGTTTACCTCGGCACCTGTACTAATCCAACCTGATGTCTCCCAGCCTTTTATTGTTGAAGTAGATGCGTCAGAGGTGGCAGTGGGGGCTGTACTGTCTCAGGGTCCGTCACCTGGTAATTGGCGTCCTTGCGCTTTCTTTTCTAAAAAAACTATCTGCAGCGGAGAAGAACTAAGATATTGGCAATAGGGAACTATTAGCTATTAAACCAGCGTTTGAAGAATGGCGTCACTTTTTAGAGGGGGCAATCCACCCCGTCACAGTGATTACGGACCACAAAAACCTTCTGTACCTCGAATCAGCTAAGCGTCTCACCCCTAGACCAGGTAGGTGGTCTCAATTTTTTTTTTACCAGGTTTAACTTTTTCATCACCTATCGTCCTGGGGCAAAAAATACCAAGGCAAAGGCATTATCTCGTAGTTTCCCTGGATGAGGTAAAGTGGGTGATCCGGTACCCATTCTACAAAGAGGAGTGGTTGTCTCTGCTGTACACTCTGTTCTGGAGGGAAGGTGTTAGAGGCCCAGGGGGACGCCCCGGTCTCTTGTCCCTCAGAGAAATTGTTTGTACCGTTAAACATGCGTCTCAAATTATTAAAGGAACATCATAATTCAGCACTTGCTGGGTACCCGAGTAGTAAAGCAACCTTGGAGCTATTGTCTCGTTGTTTTTGGTGGCCAAGGTTGCGTCAGGATGTAATGATTTTGTGTCTACTTGTTCTACTTGTGTGTTTATTGCCACTTGTCATTCCCAATAGGCCATGGACACATCTGTCAATGGATTTCATCACTAACCTACCTTTGTCTGCGGGTAAAACTTGGCAGTAGTGGACAGGTTGAGCAAAATGGCGCACTTTATTGGGTTACCCGCACTACCTAATGCGAAGACTCTTGCTCAGGTAATCATCAGCGAAATCGTGAAGCTTCACGGGGTCCCTTTCGATGTTTTTTCGGATCGGGAAACCCAATTTATTTCTAAGTTTTGGAAAGCTTTTTGTTCCCGTTTGGGGGTACACTTGTCCTTTTCTTCAGCTTTCCATCCTCAGTCGAATGGACAGACTGAGCATACCAACCAAAACCTTGAGACATACCTAAAGTGTTTTGTGTCTGAATACCAAGAGGTGTGGTCATCATATTTACCGTTAGCTGAGTTTGCTATAAATAATCGCCGTCCGGAATCCACTGGCAAGTCACCATTTCTTGGTGCATATGGTTTTCATAACCAATTCTGTACTTTCAAAGAGGGGGGTCTTCTGGGGTTTCCGAAGAGGAACGGTTTTCGCCATCTCTTTCATCTGTATGGCAGAAAGTGCAAGCTAACTTGAAAAATATGGGAGGTAAATATTAATGCATGGCTGATAAGAAACGGTCACCAGATCCGGACCTAGGAGTGAATGACTATGTGTGGTTATCTACTAGGAATATTAAGTTAAAGGTTCCCTTATGGAAACTGGGTCCTAGGTTCATTGGTCCTTACAAAATAGTAGCCATCATTAACCCCGTGGCTTTTCGCCTGGAGCTACCTCAAACTCATAAAATCTATAATGTCTTCCATAAGTCGTTACTCAAAAAGTATGTTCCACCTCTAGAACCGTCACCGCTGTCACCCCCCATGTTATTGTTGATGGTAATCTAGAGTTTCAAATATCCAAAATTGTTGATTCTCGTCGGGTCCGCCGCTCTCTACAATATCTGGTGCATTACGGTCCCGAGGAAAGAATGTGGGTTCCAGCATCAGAGGTAAACGCCAACAGGTTAGTTCGGGCTTTTCATGCCTCTCATCCTGAGAGACCTGGTCCTGAGTGTCCGGAGGCCCCTTGTGGAAAGGGGGGTACTGTCACAAGGGTGTCAAGAGCCACGTCTGACTTTGTTATACCCGGGGTCAGGAAGTCGCAGCGGGTGGCTGCGTGCTCTGTGTCTAAAGATCGCTCTGTTACTTAATGGTAGCTTTCTGTGTTTGCCTTGCAATCTTTTTTGTCTTACTCAGGGATCCGTAGCTTCTTCTCCTCAGCTGTTTTTCTTGTCCGGCACTTCCAACCTCTTTATATTCTCCTCTCCCACTTCTCTGGTTGCCAGATATAGAGCTTCCTGCCTGGACTTCTGTACTGACCCACTGGAGCTGTGTAGCTGTTATTCCTGGTTGTCGTACCAGAGCATTACCCTCCGGATCCCTGTTGGTCTCTTGTTGTCCGCTGTTGTCGCCCACCTGGGAATATATGTTTCGTCAGTATTGTCTGTCCTCTCCCTGGTGTTTCCCTTAAGTGTTAGTGGTGCGGACTAGTGTTCCCACTGCCCTATTCACTACTTAGGAAAGCCAGGGTTTAGGCACGTGATCGGCGAACAGGTGAAAAACCAGTCTAGGGACGTCAGGGCAGTCAGGTGCCAGCCTCAAGGTGAGTTAGAGGTCACCATCTTTCCCTCTCCCTTGGACAGGACCTTCCCGTTTCCCTCCCTTTGCATCACGTATGTGATCGGCACGCCGGTCGTGATAATACCCGTGGTAAGTCCTCGTGCACTGACACTAATTACATCACCTGCTCAATACTAAGGAAATCCTGAAAACATGGCTGGCAGGTGGGCCCTGAGGACAGGAGTTGAAGAAGCCTGCCCTAGACAATGAGGGATGTTGCTATTAAATACCCCAGAACACCAGGAGTGTTTTTATCTGTTCCACTACCCTAGGCCAACAGGGAAGTTGAAATTAAGCCCTTTATTAATATAGGCCACTAGGTATATATTGGTACTTTCCCCTTTAACTACCCTAGACCACCAGGAATATTAGGCTAGGGCTTCATGGAGACTTGTGGCCATGCAATATAAAATCACGTCCCGCTGCTAAAACCACAACTAGTGCCAGCATAGGTGGTGGCGCTGAAATAAAGCAGGTTTCAATTTCACTGTCACGCTATGATAACTTTCGACATCGTTGGCCGTCATGTAGCAGCCTGAAAATGCGATCTTATGCCGTGTGGCTATAAGTTTCTGTGTAGCCCTAGCCATAACCCTTCCAAAGCTCTAGACCACTAATGAACTTAGTATTAACCCCTTTATTACCCTAGACCACCAAAGAATTTGGTATTACCCCTTTTATTGTCCTACCACTAGGGATGTTATCATTAGTCTCATCACTACTCTAAACCATCAGAGATGGTGACATCTACTCCTTCACTGTCCTAACACAATAGCGATCTTGGCCCCTCTCAAGATATATTTTGGAATTAACCACAGAATTGTGGATATGTTCCAGTGAAGAAAAACTCAAAATGATGGATGCATACTAACTGGTGGGATATGCAGAAGGTTTACTAAAATATGAGGAGTGGGTGAAATTGCTGATAGATTTTTTTAATCATGTTTGATATTGGACCAGGCAATCTGCAGGAGTTCCAAACATATTAGACTGGTTCAGACTGTGTGGTTGGTACATTTGGTAAATCTTTCTAGACATGTTAGGCACTTTTAACTTTACACTGCTTATTGGTCGGCTTAATTTGGGCCAAAATATTGGTGTGATTTTGGAGCACATTGCCAAATTTTAAGTCACGCACCTCCCTGCTAAGCCAACCCCCCTTTTCCTCTAGGTCTTACCAACTTTGTCTAGTATGGTGCAAAATCTCAGCAGCTTTATTCTTCCAGTGAATTCCATGAACATACCTTCTGAAGTTCCCATTTTTCCTCAGGTAGAACAGTCGTCCCTCTGCCTTTTGTAATTACATCTCTTAAGGAGAACCTGCCCTTTACCAGCTCTGAGACACAGCTCCTTTTGGATGTTATGTCGAATTTCATGATTTAGTGTATATTCGATGTCACAGCATCTCAATCGGGTTGAGGTTAGAACTCTGACTGGGCCACTCCAGAAGGCGTATTGTCTTCTGTTTAAGCCATTCTGTTGTTGATTTACTTCTATGCTTTGGGTTGTTATCCTGTTGCAACACCCATCTTCTGTTGAGCTTCAGCTGGTGGACAGATGGCCTTAAGTTCTCCTGCAAAATGTCTTGATAATCTTGGGAATTCATTTTTCTTTCAATGATAGCAATCCATCCAGGCCCTGACGCAGCAAAGCAGCCCCAAACCATGATGCCCCCACCACCATACTTCACAGTTGGGATGAGGTTTTGATGTTGGTGTGCTGTGCCTATTTTTCTCCACACATGGTGTTGTGTGTTTCTTCCAAACAACTCAACTTTGGTTTCATCTGTCCACAGAATATTTTGCCAGTACTGCTGTGGAACATCCAGGTGCTCTTGTGCAAACTGTAAACGTGCAGCAATGTGTTTTTTGGACAGCAGTGGCTTCTTCTGTGGTATCCTCCCATGAAATCTATTCTTGTTTAGTGTTTTACGTATCGTAGATTCGCTAACAGGGATGTTAGCATATGCCAGAGACTTTTATAAGTCTTTAGCTGACACTCTAGGATTCTTCTTCACCTCATAGAGCAGTCTGCGCTGTGCGCTTGCAGTCATCTTTACAGGACGGCCACTCCTAGGGAGAGTAGCAGCAGTGCTGAACTTTCTCCATTTATAGACAATTTGTCTTACCATGGACTGATGAACAGCAAGGCTTTTGGAGATACTTTTATAACCCTTTCCAGCTTTATGCAAGTCAACAATTCTTAATCTTAGGACTTCTGAGAGCTCTTTTGTGTGAGCCATCATTCACATCAGGCAATGCTTCTTGTGAAAAGCAAACCCAGAACTGGTGTGTGTTTTTTATAGGGAAGGGCAGCTGTAACCAACGCCTCAAATCTCATCTTATTGATTGGACTCTAGTTGGCTGACACCTCACTCCAATTATCTCTTGGAGATGTCATTAATCTAGGGGTTCACATACTTTTTCCACCTGCACTGTGAAGGTTTACATAGTGTGTTCAATAAAAACATGGTAACATGTAATTCTTTGTGTGTTGTTAGTTTAAGCAGACTGTGATTGTCTATGCTCTCTCAGGATTTTTGTAGCTTAAGGCTGAGTTCACATGGGCGAGATTTCTGTACGGGTGCAATGCGGGAGGTGAACGCATTGCACCCGCACTGAATCTAGACCCATTAATTTCTATGGGGCTGTCCACATGAGCTGTGATTTTCACGCATCACTTATGCGTCGCATGAAAATCGCAGCCTGCTCTATATTGTGCGTTTATCACGCAGGCCCCATAGAAGTGAATGGGGCTGAGTGAAAATCGCAAGCATCCGCAAGCAAGTGCGGATGCGGTGCGATTTTCACGCATTGGTTGCTAGGTGACAGTCTATTCACTGTATTATTTTCCCTTATAACATGGTTATAAGGGAAAATAATAGCATTCTGAATACAGAATGCTTAGTAGGTGATCAATTGAGGGTTAAAAAAATAATAATAATTAACTCACCTTCTCCTCTTGATCGCGTAGTTGCCGGTCTCTTCTTTACTTCTTTAATGATGAGCTGCCGGCTAAAGGACCTGTGGTGACGTCAGATCACATGCTCCAATCACATGGTCCATCACCACGGAGAGGAGAAGGTGAGTTAATTATTTTTAAAAATGTAACCCTCAATTGATCACCTACTAAGCATTCTGTATTCAGAATGCTATTATTTTCCCTTATAACCATGTTATAAGGGAAAATAATACAGTGAATAGACTGTCACCTAGCAACCAATACACCGAACCCAAACCTGAACTTCTGTGAAGAAGTTCGGGTCTGGGTACCACAGTTGGTTTTTTATCACGCGCGTGCAAAACACATTGCACCCGCACGATAAAAACTGAACATCGGAACGCAATCACAGTCAAAACGGGTTTGCCGCAATACACCGGGACGCATCCGGACCCAATCCGGACACGCTCGTGTGAACCCAGTCTAATGGAATTCCCTACATCTACTGAGAGTGGCTGCGGACAAGTCAGTGTAGAGAGAACTACTGGATTGTTGCATGCAGCAGCCATACGGTTTTCTTTAATATGATAGAAAGTAATGCATGCTATTACATCCCTAGGGATGTCTGCTGGCAATGTTTTAGGTTTCGGTATTCTGTGAGCCCTATCAATGAAGAGCTCAGTTAGAGATGCAGGAGGTAACATAACTGTAAAAAAAAGTCTGTCAGGTTGGTCAGGTTTCACTGTTTTCGGAATCCCACGGAATCTTACATTATTGCGACGAAACCTGTCTTCCAAGTCTATCACTTTTATGTGAAGGGCCGTAAACTCCTCATCTTTTTCATTGGTAGTGTCTACCAGCTCGTTATGAGCTTTAGCAAATTCAGACATTTTATTCTCTAAATGGGATGTGCGATTTACCACTTCTGAGATTTCCTTCTGCAAAGATGTTAACATAGTACGAAAGTCCTCTTGCAAAGAGGACCTCAAGTCACTCATTAGTGCTTTAAGGAGCGATTCTGTAACTGGTCTATCTGTGCCAGTGTTATTAATATTAGAATAATGCTGTGGGTACATTGCGTTTGAACATTCCCCATATCTTTGATCCAGTGGCGCTGCTTGTACTAAGGGTCTCCCATCAGTTGTAAAGAACTGTCCTGGAGAGGACTCATGGCTGACATGTGGTATTGCCACACTTGCCCCCTGCATGTTATTAAGAAAATGCATCCCTGAGCTGTTGGGGGAGGAAGCAGGGTACTGCAGAAAGGGCCCCTGTATAGGAGACGCGAGTGGCTGGGTGCCTGCAGGAGAGCCTG
This sequence comes from Bufo gargarizans, assembly GCF_014858855.1. Taxonomy (NCBI): domain Eukaryota; kingdom Metazoa; phylum Chordata; class Amphibia; order Anura; family Bufonidae; genus Bufo; species Bufo gargarizans. The sequence goes on along the minus strand of NC_058087.1, from coordinate 14,349,073 downwards.
CTACATGTGCTGCCTCCTCTTGCCTTAACAGCGCACCACCGCCACCATCTTGTGGTGCGCTTGTTGTTGAAAACTCTGTAAACTTGACCGTGGCCGCCTTTCTCCGAGTCTTTGTCATGACTGGGTCAGTACTTGCTGGTCTAAGTGCAGGCAGTTTTTGAGCGGGGATGATGCGCTTTGAGCCGCCGTCTCAGAGATGTAGCGCCGGAGCTGAGCCAAATTTATCACAGTGGCTAACGTTATATTATACAATTTTGCTAGACCTGACACTTTTGTCATCACCTATTGGTTGGTTTACTGTGTACCAAGTGCAAAGCGTGTACGCTGGTTTATTTGGTGTAAATTGAGCCAGACTTGCTGTGCATTTAGTGCAGTAAATCTCCCCCATGATATCTATAGAGCATTGCAAACCCTTCCATTTTGTGTCTATACTATGTTTCAAGAAAATTTTAAGAGATCACATCACCATTAAATGTTATCCTAATATCAATTTTTATGAAAAACTAGTTACTTTTGTAATTTACTTTCCGTTAAAAAAAATGTTGTTGTGAGATACTCTCTTTATGCTATTATAATAGCACCCCCTGGTGTTTAATCCATATAGTAATGTGCATGTCCACCTACTAATGCGGTCGCACATGCTCAGTTCCATCCTTTAACTGTCACTAGCTACTGTTAGAAGCTGTGATAGTTAAGGGGGGAGGGCTGCAGCAGAAATGACACATCCACAAGAAAGGACGCAGGCCCCTGAGAAAAGAAATGCTCAGTGAGCTGTGATCGGGAGAGAGCTGCAGCAGAAAGGACCCACCACCTGAGCTGCCAGCCTGAAGAGAATCGAGCAGAGCAATTGGAGCTATGAATGGGGAGATCTCTGGATCCATGCGAGGTACAGGGGCTGGTTCTAGCTCTGAAAGAAATAAATTGTCATGTGCTGTGTAAAGGCTGATTTTCATTTCACATGACCCCTTTAAGGTGGAGGATCTCCCCTTTAAACAGAAACTGTAATCCCATACGTTTACCCAATGACATAGATATAAAACCACAGGCTGGAAAATTCCAACAAGTTTTAAATCCCCCCTTTTTCCCCTCTTTGAGTCTGACAATACAATATTTCCAATTGCCATATCAGAAACGTCACATAACATTGTGCACCTGCCATCTTGTATACATCGAAAAATCTCAAAAAGGCACTGGAGTCTAATAAATTGCTGGTGCATGCATCAACCAGCAACCAGCCACTGGCGGATACAATGTAGAAACCATATTGCAACAGCAGATACACAGCCTTTACAATGTGCATGCAAGGAATGGAGTTCTCCTTTAAGGTAGGTTCCCTCTCCCCTGTCCAGAAGTACATAGGATCCTACCAGCCCATGGTGCTTAGCCTCAGTTTTTTGTAGTCATTGTAAACACTAAAGAGACCCCCCCCCCCCCCCGACCTATTAACAATCATCATGTAAACGCACACAGAAAACAAAGACTTAAGACCTTCTTTGGCATCTTCAGCAGACCCACAACGTTCCGAGTGTTCTTTCTTTTGTAACCCAACAGACTTAGCTGCTTTTGAACTAACCCAAGTCGGCTGCGATGGCATAAAACGTTACAGTGTATTTTCTTATCACAGTATTAAAGAGAATGGGTCAATCGTTTTCTTAAGGGCTTTGTCGGGAAATCCATTGCTGAAAAGGGTCAGAGGGGTTACAAGGCACAAGACTTGGGTTGGGGCCATTTGCAGTCAGGCACATATTGTATGCAGCATTGTAGAGGAGCTGATCCTGGAAAAAGACGAAAAAGGAAAAAGCTAGTCAGGAGATCATTTAACGCTATAGTTGTGTGAGGTAACAGTGAGGCTAAGTGTGTTCAGTCCGAGAAACACGTTCCATGTCCGGACCAAACCATAATCCTCTGACCTGAACTCTCAGCACCATAATAATTTAAGATGCTGTGAGCTTCTGCCTGAGCTTACTTTACCCATAGCATTATGCGATGTTGTGGAAAAAATTATTGTTTGCCGTATGGTCGCCATCTATCCTATGGAGATGTGCAGATTTGTTTGCATCGCGCAGAAACTTTTGCACGATGGTCTGGTCGTCCCGACCTGTAGCTGATTTGTGCCCGGCCTGGTATTACTGCAGGATACCAGTGTCATGGCATCTGCTAAGGCGGGAGGGATGGGGACTGATGAACAAAGGTTTCTTCATCCACGAGGATAGGCGCGGCAACGAAAAGGGCGCAAATAAGTGTGCAAACTGTTCGCGCGATCATTCACATCTTCGCCAGCCAATCACTTCATACCATAACCTGTCTCCCCATTGGTCATGATTGTAAGACCGCCTTCCAGCCAATCACCTGTCTCCCCATTGGTCATGATTGTAAGACCGCCTTCCAGCCAATCACCTGTCTCCCCATTGGTCATGATTCTAAGACCGCCTTCCATCTTCTGGTATAAATAATCCTCGCCTAGCTGTTGGAAGCAGGTACATTATTGGTTCCTACTTGAGAACGTGTGTGATGTTATTTTGGAGGAATTGCGCACACATCGATGCACACTACACCAGGGATTTCCCGATTGTACGTCTGGCGGTCGTTTTCGGTCGTGAGAACGAGACAAAGGAGCAAACGGCGATATCAGCGAGTACAGTACAGTAAACCCACGATCTGGCACAAACTTACAGTATAAGTATTTCGTTGCTGTGAGTTTAGGTCAGAGGAGCTGCGTTCGGTCCAGGAAATGCAGCCGTTACATGCGGCGTGTGTTTCCAGCAAAGAACACGTTCATGTGAGACTGGCCAAAAACTAACGTGGTAAATTTATCTTGTGCAGACTCCATAAACCATGGGGAAAAGTTTACATGGACTTCTTCAATACCTTAGACCAGGGATGTTGTTTAATAGCAACATCCCTCATTGTCTAGGGCAGGGTTCTTCAACTCTAGCCCTCAGGGCCCACCTACCGTTAATCATGATTTGAGAATACCCCACAAAATACCTGAGGTAAATCCTGGTGCACTGGCACTAATTATATCACCTGCTCAATACTAAGGAAATCCTGAAAACGTGGCTGGCGGGCCCTGAGGACCGGAGTTGAAGAACCCTGCCCTAGGCAATGAGGGATGTTGCTATTAAATACCCCAGAGCATCAGGAGTGTTTTTTATCTGTTCCACTACCCTAGGCCAACAGTGAAGTTGGAATTAAGCCCTTTATTAATGTAGGCCACTAGGTATATATTGGGACTTTCCCCTTTAACTACCCTAGACCACCAGGAATGTTAGGCTAGGGTTTCATGGAGACTTGTGGCCACGCAGTATAAAATCATGTTCCGCTGCTAAAACCACAGCTAGTGCCAGCATAGGTGGTGGCGCTAAAATAAAGCAGGTTTAAATTTCTACCAACTGTCACATCATAATAGCTTTCGACCTCGTTGGCCGTCATGTAGCAGCCTAAAAATGCGATCTAATGCCGTGTGGCTACAAGTTGCTGTGTAGCCCTAGCCATAACCCTTTCAAAAACCCTGAACCACTAATGAACTTAGTATTAACCCCTTTATTACCCTAGAGCCCCAAAGAATTTGGTATTACCCCGTTTATTGTACTATCACTAGGGATGTTATCATTAACCTCATCACTACTCTAAACCATCAGAGATGGTGACATCTACTCCTTCACTGTCCTAACACAATGGCGATCTTGGCCCCTCTCAAGATATATTTTGGAATTAATCTGAACACAATTGTGAATATGTTCCAGTGAAGAAAAACTCAAAATGATGGGTTCTTACTAACTGGTGGATTATGCAGAAGGTTTACTAAACTATGAGGAGTGGGTAAAATTCTTGATAGATTTACTAATCATGTTTGATATTGGACCAGGCAATCTGCAGGAGTTCCAAACATATTAGACTGGTTCAGACTGTGTGGTACATTTGGTGAATCTTTCTAGACATGTTAGGCATTTTTAACTTTACACTGCTTATTGGTCGACTTAATTTGTGCCAAAATATTAGTGTGATTTTGGAGCAAATTTTAAGTCACCCACCTCCCTGCTAAGCCAACCCCCCTTTTCCTCTAGGTCTTACAAACTTTGTCTAGTAAGGTGAAAAATCTCAGCAGCTTTATTCTTCCAGTGAATTCCATGAACATACCTTCTGAAGTTCCCATTTTTCCTCAGGTAGAACAGTCGTCCCTCTGCCTTTGTAATTACATCTCTTAAGGAGAACCTGCCCTTTACCAGCTCTGAGACACAGCTCCTTGTGGTTTCGAATTTCATGACTTAGTGTATATTCGAAGTACTAAAAGAGCAAAAGTAGAGAAAAAGAAATATGGATATTAAGCTGGTTTCCCGTAAAAGCAACAGAAATATGAAATGTGTTGTCCAAAATTAGAAAAAAAGGGTCTGCGCCTCCCCCACTCCTAGAACAGTGCCGCTCTCTTCAATACACAGTCTCTTGTACTGCAGCTAAGCTCCACTCTCCACATTAAAGGTGTTGACCACTCTATTAGCACTTATTAAAACTATAAAGAAAGTAGGGAGATATTACACTTACTAATATATCTTATTAAGTAGATCTGCCTGGTTTTCCTGCTATTGGCAGCCACGCCCCCTCCTGTCCTGCTCTCACCATGCCCTGTCCTGCTCTCACCACGCCCCCTCCTGTCCTGCTCTCACCATGCCCCCTCCTGTCCTGCTCTCACCACGCCCCCTTCTGCCCTGCTCTCACCACGCCCCCTCCTGTCCTGCTCTCACCACGCCCCCTCCTGTCCTGCTCTCACCACGCCCCCTCCTGTCCTGCTATCACCACGCCCCCTCCTGCCCTGCTCTCACCACGCCCCCTCCTGCCCTGCTCTCACCACGCCCCCTCCTGCCCTGCTCTCACCATGCCCGCTCCTGTCCTGCTCTCACCACGCCCCCTCCTGCCCTGCTCTCACCACGCCCCCTCCTGCCCTGCTCTCACCACGCCCCCTCCTGCCCTGCTCTCACCACGCCCCCTCCTGTCCTGCTCTCACCACGCCCCCTCCTGTCCTGCTCTCACCACGCCCCCTCCTGCCCTGCTCTCACCACGCCCGCTCCTGTCCTGCTCTCACCACGCCCCCTCCTGTCCTGCTCTCACCACGCCCCCTCCTGTCCTGCTCTCACCACGCCCCCTCCTGTCCTGCTCTCACCACGCCCCCTCCTGTCCTGCTCTCACCACGCCCCCTCCTGTCCTGCTCTCACCACGCCCCCTCCTGTCCTGCTCTCACCACGCCCCCTCCTGTCCTGCTCTCACCACGCCCCCTCCTGTCCTGCTCTCACCACGCCCCCTGTCTCGTCCTTCCCTGCATGTGCCATGGAGGAGCTACTTAGTCCATGCCTGAAGGAGTATGCTGCTTGTATCAGAGGTGCTTTCCTTCCATGACTGCCACTCCTGGCTGTGCAAGGCTGGCAGGGGCTTAGCTAAAAGTTAAAATAAAGAAACTTTTGAAGGAGGAAGGGAGACTGAGGGGAAGCTGTGATGGCTGATCTGACTGCAGGCTCTGCCCCCTCTGTTTCCCCTGTACTGAGAGGATCCTGCCAACATGTGACCTAGGGTCCCTACTAGCCCTCAGGAAATCCCTGGACTCGGAGCAGGGTAAGACTACCTGTTCCTCCTAGACACGGACGAACAGGAGTCTCACTGGCCAAGGAGCAAGGAGAGGGGAAACATATACAGCATATGGATTCGGCAGGTGAGCTAAACCAGTACCACACCTACCTGCCACAGACACGCTGACTGGAACCCGTGCACAAGTACTGATGTCTACACAAACATTAAGGACACAGCACTCACACAGGCATCCAGGACACCCATAGCTGCAAACAACATAGAGAGCATAAAAACATCTTCTTAACATCATAACATATTTTATGACCACAAGGGTGGCCCTCACTGGATAGATGGCATATAAGACCAGGAGGATGACTCCAGCATAGAGCATGGCTGGAGTACCCCCCAGCTACAGGCATCCAGCAGGAGCTAAATAGCCCAAGCAGCCACACCCACACACACATACTAGGAAAGGAGTTAACCCTTCCAACACCAGACAAGGTAAGTGTCACTTAAAGGGGAAATGCACACACAACTAAATCCCGTGCACACCAAACATAGAAAGTGAACACATACAAACACACGTTGCAGATGCAAGCGCATGCCTTGACAGCAAGCCGCCTAGCAACCAGCTCAGACTGCTACACTGCCAACAACATCATGTTGCCAGCGGCAACCACACGTGAGACAACATACTAACTGCCCTCACCTGCGGTAGACAACAAGCAGACCGCTGACAACTGCATGCGACACAGAGTCACAACCAAACACATAGTCATGACAATAAGTGTCTGATTGGCAAAGGGACCATTGCTGGGGCGGCACAGCGCCTGTGACCCCCGTTTGAAAAGGCGGCACAGATGCATGCACGTCCGAAGCTCCATTTAACCCTATGGGGCTGCTAGAATTAGATGAATACAAGTGCTTAGCAATCTCTAGGAGCCCCATAGAGCAGAATGTAGCATGCGTGACTGCTGCTCCATTAAAGTGGGGGAATATAGGCCCCAGTGGTCGTACCTCGGCCAATTGACAGGACATGAGTTGCCTTAATGGGACAACCCCTTTAATAATTGCTCCCCCCCCCCCCATGTCTCTGGTGCACTCTTATCACTCCTTCTAGCCAAACGGAACAATATTTTTTGTGCCATTTTGGCTAATAAGAGAGCAGACCCGTTCCCATACTACGCTGTCCTTACATAGGGTAGCATAGACCAGTGATGGCTAACCTCCAGCACTACAGCTGTGGTGAAACTACGACTCCCAGCATGCTCCTATCATTTCTACAGAGTTCACAGCGGAGAACAGCCAAGCAAGTGTACATCTTGGGAGTTGTAGTTGTACCACAGCTGGAGTGCCGGAGGTTAGCCATCACAGGCATAGCCTGATGACAGAGGGACTTTAATATTTAATGGCTGAACATGCACACCTGCTAAAAGTGCCCGACCAGTGAGGGAAACATTACCCCAATGAGTTATGCACGTCAGTAAATGCACTAGAGATACATATTTTGCTCTAACTAAACAGTACTCAAGTGTAGAATAGCATAGCTGAATTTGTCATGTTACCCTGGGCTGCACTGTAATAAACAGTGAGGCGCAGCTCGGCTAATACTACATTAGTCAGTTTACTTGGATTCCTATAAAAATAATAATTATGATATCTCGACTATCTTGCTGTATGTATGGGGAATTTTACTCTGCTTCATCTGTACTGAGGGGAAGACTGATTCTTAGAGTCCTTCTAACCAGCAGATTGCTTCAAGGTTTAAGAATGTGAAGACAACCAATACCTTATAATTTTAATTCCAAGACCCATGCTGAGCAGGCCAAGGCTCCTCCAGAAAGCCTGGAGTGCTGCACCTTGGCAGTAATGTGAAGAGAACAGAGACTACCCCGTAGTTATAGAAGTTACCGGCAGTGCAGCCGAACCCTTACCCGACAGATGATCGCTTTATAAAACGCTCTATGCTCTCTTACACAGACCGAGCTGGGGCCCGGATACAAGTTGTGTGTTTTAGGGCTCATGCACATAACGTGTGCTGCCCGGGCCTGTGCTGCAGACCGCAATGCAAGGGCACCGACCGTGTGCCCACCGTCTGCGAACGCACACCTATTCACTTGAATAGGATCCGTGATCCGCATCCAATGGTCTGCACCGCAAAAAAGTTGTGCATGCAAGTGAGCGGGTCCGCATCTGTAATACAGTGCCCGTATTTTGTGGACCCGCTGTTTGCAGGCCGCAACGGCCGTGCGCATGAGCCCTTAGAGGGAACATGCTGCCATAAAAATGCAGTGCAGCCTGCCGGCGGCATGTTGTGGTGCAGGAGGAGCTGAGCAGATTGATATATAGTTTAATAGGAAAAGATTTTGTATTACTTGTCATTAAAATCTCTGCTCTTTTTAGATTTAGGAGTCATGTGGGCGGTCCTACTCAGAGATTGACGCTTAGTTATGCAGGGTTAGCTGTCGATCACTGCCTGGCACCGCCCATAGGACGCCTAAGCATGAAAAGAGCAGAGGTTTCTATGAATAAATTACAGTTATACTGAATCTTTGCCCATAAAACTATACAATCTGCTCAGCTCCTCCTGCTCTATAACATCACAATTGGTTCACCTCGCACGCAGACTGAGCTGCATTTTCACGATGACCCATACCCTTTGAAAACGGAAGGTTGCTTCATTGAAGCACAATAAAGAATAGGATGATGCTTTACATCAGGGGTGCACAACCTGCGGCCCAAGGGCCACATGCGGCCCATGATATAATTCTGTTTGGCCCCCAATCATCTGGTGACAGACCTGTATGTCTATGTCTTTCATATGCATTTTCATGTAATTTCCCATTAGATGGGAATCCTGGAGATGAAATGTATGTACAATATGCCATAAATACAGTATTTCTGTCACGGATGTAGTAGGGGGGAACACCAAAAGACAACAAGACGGAAGGGAAAAGACACTAGGCCTTTCCTAGGGAAGGAAAAGGGTCACCATCTATAAAACCCTGCTCCTGGCCCTAACTCCTATTCGTATGGGCACCTCTCGATGATAGAGATGCCCATACACAGGAACCTAGAAAACCCTGGTGGCCCTCGGATGCCCTAGACTTAATGACAGGGAAAAGACAACCCGCTCCTTCCCTGGTGAAGGACCCAGCGTCTCACTGAGGCCTAGTAAACAATAGGGGGGGGGGGGAATACAAAACACAACAAGCGGAACACTTAACTTCTAAGGATGATGGATGATCAGGACTTCAACTAGAACCACACTCCAGCTCTTCCAACACCAAATGAAGCTATCCAGAGCAAGGAGTGATGGGTGAAGTCAATCTGAATAGGGGGAGGTAAAGGTCACATGATCCACACCTGAACAGGAGGTGTGGACATACAAGCAACACAGACAAAGTGAAACCAAAAGAGGCTGTCAGATCACTAATGAGCAGATAATCTTTCAGACCTTCTCAAACCTGTCACCGGTGTGACAATTTCAGTTGGTAATACCCCTTTAACTTTTATTTTCAGCTCCTGGAATTCCTTCAGTCTGACAATGTGGCCCTCAACATAAAAGGTTGTGCAGCCCTGCTTTACATATAATAAGGAATGTTATCTGAATGATTGTATTATATTGGATTACCTGATTATAATGGTATTCTGCCTGACACTGTAACAAATCAAACTGTAATGTACTTTCTTTAACAGATTGAAATGAAAAACTCAATAAAAACTATTGAAACAGAAAAACTGTATACTGGATGTTTCCCCATAACCACACGGATAGTACATACAATTGATCCAATCTACATGGTAACACATGCGGAATGCGCCACCAGCTGCCTCTCCGGACAAGTCAGTTGTAGAAACTACTTGCATTCCTCATGTAATAACAATGCTGGAGCATCTATTCTTATGACTTTATGTTGTGTCATTCTATTCTTCTACTATTTCTACTAGAAGTTTATGAATGAATTGCCTGCAGCTTGCAGTAAAGATACAGATGGGTGTTACCAGTTGGGGGGGTGTTCCTGCACAGTCTGACAACAGCAGCCTACTGCAGTAAGAAGAGGGGGAGTGCCATGTGAGCCCTTCTCTCTCCTCGTTCTAGTCATCGGCGGGGTTCTCCACGCTCTGTCTCCCTCCGTTCAAAACATTTTCTCAAAGTATGGTGCTACTTACTTTAAGATCTGGACATACCAATAATTTTCATTATACGGATGATCTTCATATTAACTAGAAGCAAATTTACACGATGACATAGTAAAAAGAATGAAGGAAAACTGCTATTTTACCTGGTTACCCCCCAGCCCATGGCAGGTGTCCAGGATAGGAGGTTTGTCTTCATGAGAGTCATCTGCTCCAGCATCCAAACACCACTGCTTGCCGACACTTTGTATCTGCAGAAAGAAGGCAATTCCGGACTTTTAGACCATGTACCATCATTAAATGCCTGACTGCATCCCTCTCCACAACACCAGATAAAGATTATACTTCCACCTTACCTACAATAATGTGGACATTGGCAATTAGAACTTTCTTTATAAAAAAGTCGCCACAGAGCCCCCGCAGCTCAGTGGCCACCAGAATTTAAGATACATTGGAGCAAATTCAACAAAACAAATTGCAAAAGTGTACATACTCTTTAAGTTTCACAATGTAGAGTTCAGCTTTAAAGTGCATAATTGTCCCTATGAAACTGGCTGACATGTTACATGTGCACTGGGCAGCTGAAGGCATCTGTGTTGGTCCCATGTACATATGTGCCTGCATTGCTGAGAAAAATGATGTTTAATATATGCAAATGCACCTCTAGGAGCAACAGGGGCCTTGAAATATACAACTGGTTCAGTATACAGTTCTAATCACTACTGTAAGATCCTCACCTGCTTTGCACTCCAGGGGAACCAAGAGGGGTCCTCGTGGAGTTGCGGGACAGGTTATGCGTGTCTCTGATGCACCAGCGCTGACCCCTTTGCGAGCCAGTGCGGAGATGCGTTCGGGTGGACATCGGAGGGGAGGACCGTCGGAGTGATGTTGGATACCTGCTCGCCAGGTGCATGCGGATGAGTTGGTGGCAGCCTTTCACCGGGATAATCCGGGGAAAGCTTGCTTGGAGTCTTCAGAGCCGCCTCCTCGAGGTGGGGGTAATGTAAGATCCTCACCTGCTTTGCACTCCAGGGGAACCAAGAGGGGTCCTCGTGGAGTTGCGGGACAGGTTATGCGTGTCTCTGATGCACCAGCGCTGACCCCTTTGCGAGCCAGTGCGGAGATGCGTTCGCGTGGACATCGGAGGGGAGGACCGTCGGAGTCCCGGGGACAGAGTGGCCAGGCGAGTGACAAGACGCCGCGGCCAGGGTTGCCTCCGGTGTCTCCTGCGACTTCCGTTTCCGCATCTGGGTCCACGCGCTCGCATACTCGCGCTGAGTCAATCATGCGTCCGTGCGTACGCACGAGGGCAGGTTCGCAAAGGGATACACGGTCGCGAGTACGCGCTTCTTATGCACTTTGTCGACCAGTGGCGCATATTATACTGACTCACAAGAGCAAAGTGGATTAGGGAGCCAGCCATGGGTGAATCAACTTGTGATTGCCTTAGGCCTTGTACTCAGGTGCAGGGCAATTTGTTCACCTATGGTAGTGGACACTTGGCACCCTGGGATTGGTCAGCAGGCATTTAAAAGGAGGTCTCTCAGGGTGATCAGTGCCCACTGTTATTTTCCCTCAACCAGGTATAGGTCACAACTCCTAGTGACTGAAGACTGCTAGGAACTTTGTCCTTTACAGCGGACCCAAGATCTGGAGTGACTCGACTGCCAAGTGCACAGCATCATTCAGCACTGGTTGGGACTATTCCTGGAATCTCCTTGCCTGGTTTTTTGTTATTATTCCTTGTTACCAGCAAGTGTCCTGGACGTTTATGTTTCTGGTGAATAAACACCTTTTTGCTTTCATCACTGGTCTGTTTGTTGGTGCCTTGCATTACAACTACATTAACAACAGGAACATTTTATAACTTTCTAAATATCCTATATTAAATTTTGCATAGACATTGTCACTGATACCAAAATCATTCGGACCTTCCCAAATTGGAAAATATGGATAAACAGAAATGTCCAAAACCTTTTGAAGGCACGTGACATTGCTCTCCGAAAGGGAGACCCAGAGGAGTACAAAACAGCCAGGTCCAATCTGAAGAGGGGCATTAAGGAGGTGAAGCACTGCTACAAAACAAAAATACAACATCATTTTACAAGCTCTGATTCCCGACGCATGTGGCAGGGTATCAAGTCCATTACGAATTATAAGAGCAACACCTGTTCTATCAACACTGGAAATTCTTTCTCTCCTGATGACCGAAATCATTTTTTTGCACGATTTGACAAAGGCAATGAGTTGCCTATCATCAAATTTGCCCAGAAAGCGGCTCCATCATGTTCCCTGATGCTGAGAGCACTGGATACTGGATTTTCTTACAAAAAGACCACAAATCGTACGCATGGGCAAGCACTTTTCTTTATCCTTAACACTTCATCCTTAACACTAAACAAGGCTGTGTGTTGAGCCCTCTCCTTTACTCCCTCTTCACAAATGACTGTAAACCTATTCACAATACCAATACCATTATAAAATTTGCAGATGACACGACCGTGATAGGCCTAATCTTCAATAATGATGAAACAGCCTATAGGAAAGAGGTTTAGAACCTAGAGATATGGAGTAAGAACAACAACCTCATACTCAATACCAAAAAACAAAGGAGCTAATTCTGGATATTAGGAAGAAGAAACAAAATGGACACCATCCCATTAGCATTAATGGTGGAAACGTGGAGATAGTTCAAAGTTTCAGATTCTTGGGAGTTCATATTAGTCAGGACCTGTCATGGATAAAAAAACACAACAGAAATTACCAAAAAAGCCCTTCAGAGGCTTTGTTTTCTGAGGAGTCTGAAGAAAGCACAACTCCCAAAACAGAATAGAATCTGTTATCACATACTGCATCACAGTGTGGTACTCCGGCTGCTCTTCTGAGGACAAGAAGACCCTCAAGCGCATCATCAGAATGGCTGGAAGAATTACTGGTACTCAGTTACCATCACTGGATGACATCTTCACTGCTCGCTGCAGTAACAGGGCAAAAATTATCTGCAGGGATCCAACTCACCCCGGCCACAGCCTTTTCACTCCCCTACTCTCTGGTAGGCATCTTAGAGCCCTACATGCCCGCACCACTAGGCTGAAGAACAGCTTTTACCCCAAAGCAATCAGTCTCCTAAATGCTCGGAGATTATTATCCCTTCCTACCACAGACTGAAAGTGACTGCGCATTCATGAACCCATGATGACCTATTTTCTGCAGTGTTGTCTGAATCAGTGTATATATACTCACAAGCACTTACTATATATATGTATATATGTGAATAATAATGCCTTCTAGTGCAATGTTTTGTTTATTTCTAGTGTAATGCTTTAGTTTAAATGTCAGTTCTTGTTCCTCTGTCCATGGCATCTAGGATTGCTCCAAACAACATTTCATTGTATTGTACATTGTATTACATTGTATTGTACAGTGACAATAAAGGCATCTTATCTTAAATACCTATTTTGGCCTCTCTGCTTCCATAAAACTCAGATCTTAGTGGAGTGAATGTCTGTTCAGCTTTTGTCTTTAACATATAAACATGTGAACTGTATTAACTTTATTGGCAGGTCTATCTGTATAAACATATAAGCTGTATTAGCAACCTAGGACAGGACTTAGCTGGCCAGCTACACTCCCACCACAATTACCTATAATTCTATGTTCTTAGTGGTAGGACTTGAACATGAATTTGAGGAATTTTCCATCATGTTCTCAACTTCCAAGTGTCTTTTATCACTCTCAAGTAGAACAACTGGCTTCTGTATAGGACGTTCCAATTCCTTTTTTTGTCAAGCTTTGAGTCTCCTATTTGTAATAACACTCTTTTTACTAGTCTGTCTTTATCCTTTTAAACTTCTAGAACTTTGGCCAATTTCCATTGACTTCTAGGTAAATCTTCTTCTTTCACTAACACTATGTCACCAATTTGGACATTTCTTTTGGGTGTTTAGCCATTTACTTCTTAGCATCAGATTGGCTAAGTACTATTTCCTCCATCTATTCCAAAACTGTTCTGATAGATATTGAACTCTTCGCCATCTCCTTTTGGCATATAAATCCTCTTTGGTGAAATTGCCAGGTGGTGGCTGTATGTAATCAGACTTAAGGTGAAATAGATGGTTGGGAGTTAAAGGGTCCAAACTTGTTGGGTCATTGATGTTATTAACTGTAAGTGGACGACTGTTAACAATAGACATTACTTCATAGAATAGGGTCCTAAGTGAAGCATCATCCATTCTTCCGGCGTTCTTTTTCAACACTGAACTTAACATATTTCTTACAGTTCTGATTTGTCTTTCCCAAACTCCTCCTGTATGGATTGCATGTGGAGCATTCATATGAAAATCACACTGTTTCTCTAACAAATATTCAGTTACCTTTTCCATAAATCGATCTCTTTTAGAGCTTTCTTCAATTCATTCTTTGCTGCGATAAAATTAGATCCTTGGTCAGATCTAAGCTCTCTGACAGTACCTCTAATAGCTATGAAACATCTTAAGGCGTTGATAAATGCATCAGTTGACATACAGTCCTGATCAAAAGTTTAAGACCACTTGAAAAATGGCAAAAAATCATATTTAGCATGGCTGGATCTTAACAAGGTTCCAAGTAGATCTTCAACATGCAACAAGAAGAAATGGGAGTGAGACAAAACATTTTTTGAGCATTCAATTTAATGAAAAACAATGAAACAGGATGTTTTTCAGCTGATCAAAAGTTTAGGACCACACCTCCCAAAAAAACTAACCCCCCCCCCCCCCCATAAAAACAAAAATCCAATTTCCAGTAATGAGTAGCTCCGCCGTTATTGTTTATCACTTCAAAAATTTGTTTCGGCATGCTTTTCCATGAGGTGAGTGGGAACATTTCTCCAAGTGGTGAAGTTGGCCGCACGAAGGCCATTTACTGTCTGGAACTGTTGTCCATTTTTGTAAACTTCCCTTGCCATCCATCCCCAAAGGTTCTCAATAACATTTAGATCATGGGAACACGCAGGATGGGCCAAAAGAGTGATGGTATTCTCCTGGAAGAAGTCCCTTGTCCTGCGGGCATTGTGTACTGTAGCGTTGTCCTGTTGAAAAACTCAGTTGTTACCACACAGACGAGGGCCCTCAGTCATGAGGAATGCTCTCTGCAACATCTGGACATAGCCGTTTGACGCCCCTGCACTTCCTTAAGCTCCATTGTTCCACTGAAGGAAAAAGCACCCCAGACCATTATGGCACTCCTTCCACTGTGGCACATAGAAAACATCTCAGGTGGGATCTGCTTGTCATGCCAGTAACGTTGGATACCATCAGGACCATCAGAATAAAACTTTCTTCCACCTTTGAATGTCCCATGTTTGGTGCTCTCTTGCAAAGTCCAAACGAGCAGTTCTGTGGCGTTCAAGGAGATGAGGTCTTTAAAGACGTTTTTTGCTTTTGAAGCCCTTCAGTCTCAGATGCCGTCTGATGGTTATGGGGCTGCAGTCAGCACCAGTAAGGGCCTTAATTTGAGTCAAGGATTGTCCAGTGTCTTGACGGACAGCCAATTGGATCCTCCGGCTCAGTGCTGATGAAAATTTTTTGAGTCTTCCACTTGACTTTTTTGTTCCATAACCCTCAGGATCATTTAAGAAATTCCAAATGACTGTCTTACTGCGTCCCACCTCAGCAGCGATGGCGCGCTGAGAGAGACCCTGCTTATGAAGTTCAACAACTCGACCACATTCAAAAAGGGAGAGTTTTTTGCCTTTGCCATCACAACGTGTGACTACCTGACAGAAAATGACAATGAATCCACATCTTTGCACAAATTTGGCCTTTTAAAGGCATGTGGTCCTAAAATTTTGATCAGCTGAAAAACAGCCTGTTTCAGTTTAGTCGTTATTTTCAATTAATTGAATGCTCAAAAAATGTTTTGTCTCACTCTGATTTCTTCTTGTTGCATGTTGAAGCTCTACTTGGAACCTTGTTAAGATCCAGCCATGCTAAATATGATTTTTTGCCATTTTTCAAGTGGTCTTAAACTTTTGATCAGGACTGTATCTTCTAACATTTCCAGGTGAATCGCTCTGGAGCTAAGACATGTAATATTAGTCCATATCTCTTGTGCTCCTTGCGGTTTTGTTTGGTGATGAATGGGCCCAAACAATTCATTCCGCTATAAAGAAATGGTGGTGATGGGTTTACACTATCTGCCAGTAAATCTGCCATTCTCTGTTCTTCGGTAGGTCTATGTGCCTTTCTGCAGACTACACATTTACTTATATACTTTGCTATAACTTTGCTTCCTTTCACAATCCAGTAACTACCTTCTGGACTATTATATCTGGGTATCCAAACTTCTCTCAAGTTTTGCAAGTCTCCTATCCAACTCTCCCACCTTGGCCTCAAATTTTCAGGTAAGGGTTCATCCCATCCTAACTTCTGTAAAAACTGATGTTACAGCAGCATCTCCAACGATCTCCTTTATCGTAGTATTTCAAAGCATATGTGCAGACAGATAATGCAACGTTTCGGCTGTCCTCAACCTTTGTCAAGCATACAATGTACAACCATTGATTCTACATATAAATAGTAAAAAACTTATACCACCCCCAACAATCCACTCCAATCAGCAGTGTGTGGGCAGATACCCATCCCCCAAACACAGACATCCCATTGGGCAGAAATCACAATGCTTGTTTTGCATAGTAGATGATTGCACCTTAGTTCTTACCTCCAAGGAGTAATCATGTCACGATACACGCTACTATTTATATGTGGAATCAATGGTTGTACATTGTATGCTTGACAAAAGCTGAGGACAGCCGAAACGTTGCATTATCTGTCTGCACATATGTGTCACGGACAATGTACAGGAAACAAGACAAAGCAACATGCATATATGACTGAGTGAAACCAAAGCTAAGGAACCAAAAGGGAGACCCCTGCACAAGACCTGAGACTATCCCTGGCTGCTCAGCCTATGCAAAGATCCGAAAGGTGGAGGTTTGCATATCCACGTACCTCGACTATATACTCCTTAACACCCTACAATAGTGAGGGGACACGACCACCGGCTCCCTACTCCAGACACGGAGGGAGTCAGGGTCACCTGGGATCCAGCAAACAGAAAATAACAGATAAATGTTCAGCACTTAACTTTGTAGCAGACAGGAAAACAAGATCAGCATGCACACACACTCCAAGAGGAAGTATAAGCCGCCCAGCAATGCACCATGGGTAGGGATTTAAAGGGAAGCAATCAGTCTAACTCCATGACAGCTGAGAGAGGCTAACAAGATGAGGAACTGAACAGTACAACAAAGAGAACTCAAGGAGGAGGTTCTGAAAGGCCTCTGTCAGAACTTCTCAGCTGTCTGGTTGTGACAGTACCCCTCCCTCTACGAGTGGACTCCGGACACTCAGAGCCCACCTTCTCAGGATGGGACCTATGGAAAGCCCTGATGAGACGAGAGGCCTTAATGTCCGTCACTGGGACCCACATCCTCTCCTCAGGACCATAACCCTCCCAATGAACAAGGTACTGAAGAGAACCGCGAACAAGACGAGAATCCACAATCCTAGAGACCTGAAATTCAAGATTCCCATCAACCATAATCGGAGGAGGAGGCAAGGGCGAGGGTACAATGGGCTGAACATAAGGTTTCAATAAGGACTTATGAAAAATATTATGGATCTTCCAAGTCTGAGGAAGATCAAGACGGTAGGCAACAGGATTGATGACAGACAGGATTTTGTAAGGCCCAATAAACCTAGGACCCAACTTCCAGGAGGGAACCTTCAATTTGATATTCTTGGTAGACAACCACACCAGATCACCAACATTCAGGTCCGGACCAAGCACACGTCTCTTATCTGCCACACGCTTATATCTCTCACTCATGCTCTTTAGATTATCCTGAATCTTTTGCCAAATAGATGACAAAGACGAGGAGAACCTGTCCTCATCAGGTAAACCAGAAGACCCCTCTCCCGAGAAAGTCCCAAACTGCGGATGAAACCCATATGCACCAAAAAATGGTGACTTATCAGAGGACTCCTAACGACGGTTATTTAAAGCAAACTCAGCAAGGGACAAAAAAGAACACCAATCCTCTTGATTCTCCGCCACAAAACAGCGCAGATATGTCTCCAGATTCTAATTGACGCGCTCTGTCTGGCCATTCGACTGCGGGTGGAAAGCAGAAGAGAATGACAACCGAACCCCCAAGCGAGAACAGAAAGCCTTCCAGAATCTGGAAACAAACTGCATGCCCCTATCAGAGACTATGTCTGAAGGAATACCGTGCAATTTGACAATGTGATCAATAAATGCCTGCGCCAGCGTCTTAGCATTGGGCAAACCAGGAAAAGGGATGAAATGCACCATTTTGCTAAAACGGTCCACCACCACCAGAATCACAGTCTTCCCCGAGGAACGAGGCAGGTCCGTGATAAAGTCCATGGACAGATGTGTCCAAGGACAGGAAGGAATGGGTAAGGGAAGGAGAGGACCTGATGGCCGTGAATGAGGGACTTTAGCACGAGCGCAAGTCTCGCAGGCTGCCACAAAACCCTCAACCGACTTACGAAGCGCAGGCCACCAGAATCTCCGAGCGATGAGATCCAGTGTGGCTCTTGCCCCCGGGTGCCCAGCAAGGACCGTATCGTGGTGTTCCTTAAAAATCTTGTGTCTTAAAGCGAGAGGCACAAACAACCTCCCAGGAGGACAAAGATCAGGAGCCTCTGACTGGGCTGCCTGCACCTCTGCCTCCAATTCAGAAAAAAGAGCAGAGACCACCACACCTTCAGCCAAAATGGGACCCGGGTCTTCAAAATTCCCGCCTCCCGGAAAACAACGTGACAGGGCATCTGCCTTCACATTCTTAACTCCAGGGCGGAACGTGACAACAAAATTAAACCTAGAAAAGAACAAAGACCATCTGGCCTGTCTCGGGTTCAGACGCTTGGCTGACTCCAAGTAGGCCAGATTTTTATGGTCAGTAAATACGGTAATAGGGTGTCTGGCTCCCTCTAGCCAATGGCGCCATTCCTCAAAAGCCAACTTGATGGCCAACAATTCCCTATTTCCCACATCGTAATTTCTCTCTGCGGAGGAGAGTTTTTTCGAGAAAAAGGCACACGGTCGCCATTTGGCAGGAGAGGAACCCTGACACAAGACCGCCCCCACACCCACCTCAGGAGCATCAACCTCAACTATGAAGGGTAAAGAAATATCAGGTTGCACCAAGATGGGAGCGGAAGCAAAACTCTCCTTGATATTAGAAAAAGCCTTACGCGCCTCTACTGACCAAGAAGAAAAATCTACCCCCTTTCTGGTCATATCAGTGAGTGGTTTAACAATAGAGGAATAATTCAAAATAAACTTCCTGTAATAATTGGCAAAGCCCAAAAAACGCATCAGCGCCTTCTGATTCGCAGGAAGCTCCCACTCAAGCACAGCGCGGACCTTCTCGGGGTCCATGCGAAAACCAGAAGCGGAGAGAAGAAACCCCAGAAATTGAATTTCTGGAACCGCAAACACACATTTTTCCAGTTTCGCATATAATTTATTCTCCCGCAGGATGAGCAAGACCTGACGTAAATGTTCCTTATGAGTTTTGAAATCAGGAGAAAAAAATCAAAATGTCATCCAAATACACTAATACAAATTTTCCCATCAAATGATAAAAAATGCTGTTCACGAAATGCTGAAAAACGGCTGGGGCATTCATCAAACCAACAGGCATAACCAAATTCTCAAAATGGCCCTCAGGAGTATTGAAGGCCGTCTTCCATTCGTCTCCTTCTCTGACCCTGACCAGGTTGTATGCCCCTCTTAGATCTAATTTGGAAAAGACTTTAGCCCCAACAACCTGGTTAAACAGGTCCGGGATTAGAGGAAGCGGATAAGGGTCACGAATAGTGATACTGTTCAGCTCCCTGAAATCCAGACAAGGTCTTAAAGAACCATCTTTTTTCTTAACAAAGAAAAAAAACAGCGGCAACAGGTGACTTCGAGGGTCGTATGTGTCCTTTTCTCAGACTCTCCGAGATATAAGCACGCATAGCGATCCTCTCAGGTTGGGAAAGATTGTATAAATGAGATTTAGGCAGTTTGGCGCCTGGGATGAGATTAATAGGGCAATCGTACTCCCTGTGCGGGGGCAAATCCTGAACTCCACTCTCAGAGAAGACATCCGAAAATTCAGAGAGAAAAGATGGTACAGTCTTAGTAGCAACCTCAGAAACAGATGTCGTGAGGCAATTCTCTCTGCAAAAGTCACTCCAACCATTTATTTGCCTCGCTTGCTCGGGTTATATTTAGTGAGCCAGGGTAGCCCCAACACTAGAGGGGTAGGTAATCCGCTAAGGACGAAACATGACACATCCTCAACATGAGCATCACTCACAATTAAACGGATATTGTGAACTATGCCCTTTAATGATTTCTGAGAAAGTGGAGCGGAATCGATAGCAAAAACAGGAATATCCTTTCCCAAAGTGCGCACCTGGAAACCATGATTTATTGCAAATTGATTATCAATGAGATTGACCGCTGCTCCACTATCCACAAAAATCTCTCAAAAAATGTTCTTGCTCTCTAGCGCCACCCTAGCCGGCAGGACAAAACAGGAACTACAAGCAAACGGAAAACCTTCAATTTCCGCCTCAACCCTGCCAATAGTAATAGACGGAACATTTTTAAAAGATTTTTTACTGTTTCTTTATTACTCCCAGAAAACTGCCTGAATCTCCTAGAGGGACAAATATTTGCCAAATGATTTATACCTCCACAACAAAAACAAACCCTCCCATGCGAGCTGAATCTTCTATTGTCAGAAGCAATCAACCCCAGCTGCATGGGCTCCTGCTCAGAAGGGGCTGACAGCGACTGAGACCCCTGCGCACAGAATGGGACCGCTGCACTGTCCTGGGACTGAGTATGACAGGAAGGGGACATCTCTCCTCTCTCTCTAAGACGCCTGTCAATACGAACGGCCTGAGACATAGCAGAGTCCAAAGAAATAGGCCTCTCATGAAAGGCAAATGCATCTTTCAATCCCTCTGAAAGACCATGGCAAAATTGACTTCGGAGTACAGCATCATTCCAACCAGTATCAACTGCCCATCTCCGAAATTCTGAGCAGTACATTTCTGCGGATTGTTTACCCTGGCATAATAGACTAGTCTAGACTCAGCCAGAGCAATACGATCCGGATCATCATATATCTGACCCAGGGCTAAAAAGAATTCAACCACTGAACGGAGAGGCCGTGCCCCCTCCGGCAGCGAAAAGGCCCAGGACTGAGCGTCACCTCTGAGCAGCGATATAATGATCCCCACCCTCCGTTCCTCATCACCAGAGGAATGGGGAAGAAGGCGAAAATGGAGTTTGCAAGCCTCTCTAAAACGCACAAAATTCTCACTACCCCCAGAGAACGTATCCGGGAGCGAGATCTTAGGCTCAGAACAAACTCCATGAACGCAAGCTGAACTGGTCACTTGAAGCTGAGAAAAAGTCTTACGGAGATACGCTACCTCCAATGAAAGACCCTGGAAGCGTTCAGCCAAAAGTGAAACCGGATCCATGCTTGAGACGGTATTGGCAGCTTATAATGTCACGGACGGTGTACAGGAAACAAGACAAAGCAACATGCATATATGACTGAGTGGATCCAAAGCTAAGGAACCAAAAGGGAGACCCCTGCACAAGACCTGAGACTATCCCTGGCTGCTCAGCCTATGCAAAGATCCGAAAGGTGGAGGTTTGCATATCCACGTACCTCGACTATATACCCCTGAACACCCTACAATAGTGAGGGGACACGACCACCGGCTCCCTACTCCAGACACAGAGGGAGTCAGGGTCACCTGGGATCCAGCAAACAGAAAATAACAGATAAATGTTCAGCACTTAACTTTGTAGCAGACAGGAAAACAAGATCAGCATGCACACACACTCCAAGAGGAAGTATAAGCCGCCCAGCAATGCACCATGGGGAGGGATTTAAAGGGAAGCAATCAGTCTAACTCCATGACAGTTGAGAGAGGCTAACGAGATGAGGAACTGAACAGTACAACAAAGAGAACTCAAGGAGGAGGTTCTGAAAGGCCTCTGTCAGAGCTTCTCAGCTGTCTGGTTGTGACAATATGTTTTGAAATACTACGATAAAGGAGATCGTTGGAGATGCTGCTGTAACATAATTTTTTACAATTGTTCTGTGTCCACGTGGGATCCTTGGTATTGGATACAGCTGCTGCATTCCACATACAAGCTCTGGGATACCGTTGTGTGCTGCTTCTACTCACCTTGATTTCCCATCCTAACTTTTGTCTGCATACATCTTACAGTATTTCTCTTGCTTTGAGGATCACTGGGGCCAAGAATTCTAAGGGATCAAATATAGAAGCCACTGCAGAAAGAATGGTACCTCTAGTTGCATCTTTCTCTTCAATAGATACTTCAAAGAAGAATTTGTCATTTCATCGCAATCCAAGTACGTTCTGAACTGGAAGATGATCATAATTGAGATCTTCATTTTTCATTGTCGATGCACGTTCAGAGTTATTGATGGATTCCAGTACCTCTCTGTTGTTTGAGATGAATTTGTGAAGGTGCAGGTTTCCTCTTGCGCATAACTCTTGGCTTTCTTTCACTAGTTTGATTGCAGATTCTGTGAACTCTAGACTTATAAGACCATCATCTACATAAGTTTTTCTTCAAAAAATTTGCTGCTGATAGACAATCCTTTTCATTCTGATTGGCCAAATACTTCATACCATAATTGGTGCAACCTGGAGACGATGCTGCTCCAAACAAGTGTACTTTCATTCTGTCTTCTGCTCCCTCTGAATCTGTATCTCCGTCCTCCGACCATAGAAACCTCAGGGAGTCTCTATCTTCATTCTTTACATGAAACTGGTGGAACATCTTTTCAACGTCACACATTACCTCTACGGGATACTTTCTGAATCTACAGAGTACTCCAGGCAGAGCGTTTGTAAGATCTGGTCTTTTTAGTAGATGATCATTCAATGCAACACCATTGTACTTTGCTGAGCAATCAAATACTACTCTAATCTTATCTGGTTTCTTTGAGTGGTAGACACCTTGATGTGGGATGTACCACACTTCTCCTTCTTTAGGCTGATTATTAACTTTCTCTGCATATTCTTCCTCGAGGATGCCTTCCATGAATTTCAAATAATCATTCTTGAGTTTGGGATCTCTTCCCATCCTTTTCATCAAACATTTCAATCTTGCTAGGGCAAGATTTCTGTTATTTGGCAGACGAGGTCGTTCTCTAAAAGATAAGGGCATTTCAAGATGACCTTGTCGATTCTGCTGAATACTTTCTTCTAGAGTGTTTACGAACTTTGTCTTCTTGGGATACACTCTTTTCTTTAGAACTTATATCTGCAAAGTCGGATTCAATGATCTTAATTACTTTTGCTGGACTTACAGGTAGTAACTCTTGGAAAGATATTCGATGACACAATCCAGTCACCTGTCTTGAGTTTGCAATCTGCTGTTTTCCTCCAACAACACCCCATCCTTGATCAGTTTGAACAGCATAGGGGTCACCCTTTTCTCCTGTGATTACCTTTCGTGGTACCAAGGCTTCGGGACAATCATAACCTATCAGAAGTCCAACACCAAACTCCTTCAGCGGGGACATTTCATGAGATATCACAGATTCATTGACTGTTTCACAGGTAGGTATGCGATCTCGATCTAGAGGGATATCGTCTTTTGTATAAGCTGAAGGTAGATCTAATGTGAAGTTTGAATGAAGTCCTCTAACTCTCAGTCCTCAGACCCTTTGACTGTTCACTATTGTGTCTCTTCCCGTCATTGTGGCGAGTTTGAGCTTCACTGGTTTTATAGCCACTTGTAATTTCTTGCAGATTTCTTGATCAATGAAGGTGGCATCACTCTGGGCATCCAGTAGCGCATAGGCGTATACCTTCTTGTTCCTCTTTTTAGGATTTGAAATGCACACTGGCACAACCATTGATGTGCCATTGCTTTCTCCTTCCCTTACTCTGCAAGAGAAAACTGATACTTTCTTTTCTACCTCAGTATCTTTAGGTATTGAGGGTGTATCTTTGTTTGGACGTTCCTCATGTAGTGATGTAGGATGGTGTCCTTTACAAACGCTGCATGTGGCCTTTTTCTTACACTCCTTAGTAACATGGCCTTTCCTTAGACAACCGAAACACAGTTGGTTCTCAAGTACAAACCTTTTCTTTTCATCTGGGGACTTCTGCTTCATTGTTAGCATCTGTGTATGGAGGGGTTCTCTCCACAGAACATACACTTGAAGGTAGTCTGAAGATTTGTCGGTTCTGTCTCTCTACTGATCCCAGTAGTAACTTTGAACTTGCTTTCATAGATCTCTAGACCTTTAGCTGCTGCATTGGTTGCAAAACTAGTTGCTCTTGTGCGTCCTCTCTCTCTTGCAGGCCTTTTTTCTAACAATTTTAAGACGTAAGTGATGTTACTGGATTACATGCTATCCATGCTTCCTCATTGACAAACTCAGAGAACTCTTTAAAACTTGGGAAGTTCTTTCCTAGATCTGTTTAGTCACATAGCGATTCCATTTAGAAGCCACTTCTTCAGGTAGCTTAGTTAGCATCCTGTGGTTTTCTAGATAGTCGTTCAGTACTTCCAGTCCTTGAACATGTGGGATGGCATTGCTGCTTGCAGGAAGTCACCATGCTTTTGGAGTCTGAAGTGTTCTTTAGGACCTATTTTCTATTTTAGGCCAGTTAATCAGTTTCGCTCTAAAGGCTCTTTGTACTAAGAAAGGATGACCATATCTTGCATTTAATTTTTCCCAAGCTTGCTTGTAGGTTTCTTCATCTTTTCTATAGAAGTTACCTTCAAGAGCTTCCTTGGCTTCTCCACCAACATATCTCTGAAGGTAGAATAACTTGTCAACTGGACTAAAGCAATGAAATGATCATTTCAAAGCTTTCCTTCCACTCTATGAACTTCAATACATCTTCTGAAAATACAGTGGGTTCCGGAACGGGAAGTCTAGCGAGGACTGTTCTCCATCGTTCTGTTGGGACAATAGTCAACATTCTTTTGACCGTTGCAGTGACATCTAGGAATAGAATAATCCAGTTCTATTTTCTCACTTAGTTCTGAATTAGGGGAGTCTTTCCGTTAGAGTTCACACACCTTTTTCCTAACACTGGACTAGGTCTCTCTTTGTCTTTCTGAGCAGGGTTGGAAGGATAATGACTTATTTCCTCATTAGGTGCTGGAGATTTCCTTCCATTATCCTGTGTGTATGGAGGAAAGTAGGAGTCTGCTTCTTCACTTAGTACAGATTTGAACCTATGACTTCTCTGCTCTATATCCTCTTCATGTACTCTCAGTCTGGCTTCTATGATCTTAACTTCTTTTTGCCTTTACAGACTTTTCAATTCAGCTTCCATATGATGGTGCTGTGCCTCCATTTCAGCTTCCATTTGATGGCGCTAGGCTTCCATTTGATGGCGCTGTGCCTCGATGGCAGCTTCCACCTCAAGTTCTGCTCTCTTGACAGCAAGTTGTTTAGCTAATTCCTTTCTTTTGGCTGAAGTACTTGAGGACTCTGATTCGTGGCTGGCACTTCTGCTAGCGAAGGAAGTCCCACTTGAGATTGTGGTTCCCCCTAAGGACCTAGCATAGTCTCTCATAAAGAGCTTGTTCATTCTCCTTCTTGCTTTAACTTCATCACAGTTTTCTGCAGATAATAGTTCTCTCATAAGTTTTACTAAATCTTTAGTGACCGCAGTACATGTGTCCATGTTCCTTACAATGTCCTGGGAAGGTGTCGTAAGCGACCTCAGGTTGACATATGCTGGCATAAGCTCTGATTCAGATTCTTCTACCATCTCTACCATATCACTCAAGTTCCCTTTTATACTTTCTTGTGTTAACTTTCCTCAAATGCTTTTAATGTATAATTTCCACTCCTCATACATTCTGGCAAACTTTTTTCCTTTTGATGCTGCTTCTTGCTGCAAATTTTCAAGCATCTTTGGGGTCAGTGTTCTGGCACGTGATGAACGTCTTAGTTCATCTGTTTGGGCTATATTTGTTTGAGGCAAGACTATTGCTGCATGAGACTCCTCTAACTCAGACAGGTTATCTTGCTCTTCACCCTCTACCTTATCTATCCCTGTATCTTCCAACAGTGGCATGGTAATACTAGGCTCAGACATTTGACTTTAAATGCTATAACAATCAACACGAATATTAACCACCTCCCGACCGCTGTACGCAGATATGCGTCCGGGAGGTGGTTGCTTTACTCCTCCTGGACGCATATACGCGTCTTCTCGCGAGACGCAAGATTTCCTGTGAACGCGCGCGCACAGGCGCGCGCGCTCACAGGAACGGAAGGTAAGCGAGTGGATCTCCAGCCTGCCAGCGGCGATCGTTCGCTGGCAGGCTGGAGATCCGAATTTTTTAACCCCTAACAGGTATATTAGACGCTGTTTTCATAACAGCGTCTAATATACCTCCTACCTGGTCCTCTGGTGGTCCCTTTTGTTAGGATCGACCACCAGAGGACTCAGGTAGGTCAGTACAGTCCCACCAAACACCACACTACACTACACCCCCCCCCGTCACTTATTAACCCCTTATAAACCCCTGATCACCCATGATCACCCCATATAAACTCCCTGATCACCCCCCTGTCATTGATCACCGCCCTGTCATTGATCACCCCCCTGTCAGGCTCCGTTCAGACGTCCGTATGATTTTTACGGATCCACGGATACATGGATCGGATCCGCAAAAAGCATACGGACGTCTGAATGGAGCCTTACAGGGGGTGATCAATGACAGGCGGGTGATCACCCATATACACTCCCTGATCACCCCCTGTCATTGATCACCCCCCTGTAAGGCTCCATTTAGACGTCCGCATGATTTTTACGGATCCGATCCATGTATCCATGGATCCGTAAAAATCATGCGGACGTCTGAATGGAGCCTTACAGGGGGGGTGATCAGTGACAGGGGGGTGATCACCCTGATTACCCTGATCACCCCCTGTCATTGATAACCCCCCTGTAAGGCTCCATTCAGACGTCCGCATGCGTTCTGTGGATCCGATCCATGTATCCATGGATCCGTAAAAATCATGCGGACGTCTGAATGGAGCCTTACAGGGGGGGGTGATCAGTGACAGGGGGGTGATCACCCTGATTACCCTGATCACCCCCTGTCATTGATAACCCCTCTGTAAGGCTCCATTCAGACGTCCGCATGCGTTCTGTGGATCCGATCCATGTATCCATGGATCCGTAAAAATCATGCGGACGTCTGAATGGAGCCTTACAGGGGGGGTGATCAGTGACAGGGGGGTGATCACCCTGATTACCCTGATCACCCCCTGTCATTGATAACCCCCCTGTAAGGCTCCATTCAGACGTCCGCATGCGTTCTGTGGATCCGATCCATGTATCCATGGATCCGTAAAAATCATGTGGACGTCTGAATGGAGCCTTACAGGGGGGGTGATCAGTGACAGGGGGGTGATCACCCTGATTACCCTGATCACCCCCTGTCATTGATAACCCCCCTGTAAGGCTCCATTCAGACGTCCGCATGCGTTCTGTGGATCCGATCCATGTATCCATGGATCCGTAAAAATCATGTGGACGTCTGAATGGAGCCTTACAGGGGGGGTGATCAGTGACAGGGGGGTGATTACCCTGATCACCCCCTGTCATTGATAGCCCCCCTGTAAGGCTCCATTCTGACGTCCGCATGCGTTCTGTGGATCCGATCCATGTATCCATGGATCCGTAAAAAATCATGCGGATGTCTGAATGGAGCCTTACAGGGGGGGTGATCAGTGACAGGGGGGTGATCACCCTGATTACCCTGATCACCCCCTGTCATTGATAACCCCCCTGTAAGGCTCCATTCAGACGTCCGCATGCGTTTTGTGGATCCGATCCATGTATCCATGGATCCGTAAAAAATCATGCGGATGTCTGAATGGAGCCTTACAGGGGGGTGATCAGGGAGTCTATATGGGTGATCACCCCTCTGTCATTGATCACCCCCCCCCTGTAAGGCTCCATTCAGACGTCCGCATGCGTTTTGTGGATCCGATCCATGTATCCATGGATCCGTAAAAAATCATGCTGATGTCTGAATGGAGCCTTACAGGGGGGGTGATCAGTGACAGGGGGGTGATCACCCTGATTACCCTGATCACCCCCTGTCATTGATAACCCCCCTGTAAGGCTCCATTCAGACGTCCGCATGCGTTCTGTGGATCCGATCCATGTATCCATGGATCCGTAAAAAATCATGCGGATGTCTGAATGGAGCCTTACAGGGGGGGTGATCAGTGACAGGGGGGTGATCACCCTGATTACCCTGATCACCCCCTGTCATTGATAACCCCCCTGTAAGGCTCCATTCAGACGTCCGCATGCGTTCTGTGGATCCGATCCATGTATCCATGGATCCGTAAAAAATCATGCGGGTGTCTGAATGGAGCCTTACAGGGGGGGTGATCAATGACAGGGGGGTGATCAGGGAGTCTATATGGGTGATCACCCCCCTGTCATTGATCACCCCCCTGTCATTGATCACCCCCCCTGGTAAGGCTCCATTCAGACATTTTTTTTGGCACAGGTTAGCGGAAATTTTTTGTTTGTTTTTGTTTTTGTTTTTTCTTACAAAGTCTCATATTCCACTAACTTGTGTCAAAAAATAAAATCTCCCATGAACTCACCATACCCCTCACGGAATCCAAATGCGTAAACATTTTTAGACATTTATATTCCAGACTTCTTCTCACGCTTTAGGGCCCCTAAAAAGCCAGGGCAGTATAAATACCCCACATGTGACCCCATTTCGGAAAGAAGACACCCCAAGGTATTCCGTGAGGGGCATATTGAGTCCATGAAAGATTGAAATTTTTGTCCTAAGTTAGCGGAAAGTGAGACTTTGTGAGAAAAAAACAAAAAAAAAATCAATATCCGCTAACTTATGCAAAAAAAAAAAAATTTCTAGGAACTCGCCAGGCCCCTCATTGAATACCTTGGGGTGTCTTCTTTCCAAAGTGGGGTCACATGTGGGGTATTTATACTGCCCTGGCTTTTTAGGGGCCCGAAAGTGTGAGAAGAAGTCTGGGATCCAAATGTCTAAAAATGCCCTCCTAAAAGGAATTTGGGCCCCTTTGCGCATCTAGGCTTCAAAAAAGTGTCACACATCTGGTATCGCCGTACTCAGGAGAAGTTGGGCAATGTGTTTTGGGGTGTCATTTTACATATACCCATGCTGGGTGAGAGAAATATCTTGGTCAAATGCCAACTTTGTATAAAAAAATGGGAAAAGTTGTCTTTTGCCAAGATATTTCTCTCACCCAGCATGGGTATATGTAAAATGACACGCCAAAACACATTACCCAACTTCTCCTGAGTACGGCGATACCAGATGTGTGACACTTTTTTGCAGCCAAGGTGGGCAAAGGGGCACATATTCCAAAGTGCACCTTTCGGATTTCGCAGGCCATTTTTTACACATTTTGATTGCAAGGTACTTCTTACACATTTGGGCCCCTAAATTGCCAGGGCAGTATAACTACGCCACAAGTGACCCCATTTTGGAAAGAAGACACCCCAAGGTATTCCGTGGGGGGCACGGCGAGTTCCTAGAATTTTTTATTTTTTGTCACAATTTAGCGGAAAATGATGATTTTTCTTTTTTTTTCTTTTTTCCTTACAAAGTCTCATATTCCACTAACTTGCGACAAAAAATAAAAAATTCTAGGAACTCGCCATGCCCCTCACGGAATACCTTGGGGTGTCTTCTTTCCGAAATGGGGTCACTTGTGGGGTAGTTATACTGCCCTGGCAATTTAGGGGCCCAAATGTGTGAGAAGAACTTTGCAATCAAAATGTGTAAAAAATGCCCTGCAAAATCCGAAAGGTGCACTTTGGAATATGTGCCCCTTTGTCCACCTTGGCAGCAAAAAAGTGTGACACATCTGGTATCGCCGTACTCAGGAGAAGTTGGGCAATGTGTTTTGGGGTGTCATTTTACATATACCCATGCTGGGTGAGAAAAATATCTTGGTCAAATGCCAACTTTGTATAAAAAAATGGGAAAAGTTGTCTTTTGCCAAGATATTTTTCTCACCCAGCATGGGTATATGTAAAATGACACCCCAAATCACATTCCCCAACTTCTCCTGAGTACGGCGATACCAGATGTGTGACACTTTTTTGATGCCAAGGTGGGCAAAGGGGCACATATTCCAAAGTGCACCTTTCGGATTTCACCGGTCATTTTTTACAGATTTTGATTGCAAAGTACTTCTCACACATTTGGGCCCCTAAATTGCCAGGGCAGTATAACTACGCCACAAGTGACCCCATTTTGGAAAGAAGACACCCCAGGGTATTCCGTGAGGGGCATGGCGAGTTCCTAGAATTTTTTATTTTTTGTCGCAAGTTAGTGGAATATGAGACTTTGTAAGGAAAAAAGAGGAAAAAAAAAAAATCATCATTTTCCGCTAACTTGTGACAAAAAATAAAAAATTCTAGGAACTCGCCATGCCCCTCACGGAATACCTTGGGGTGTCTTCTTTCCAAAATGGGGTCACTTGTGGCGTAGTTATACTGCCCTGGCAATTTAGGGGCCCAAATGTGTGAGAAGTACCTTGCAATCAAAATGTGTAAAAAATGGCCTGCAAAATCCGAAAGGTGCACTTTGGAATATGTGCCCCTTTGCCCACCTTGGCTGCAAAAAAGTGTGACACATCTGGTATCGCCGTACTCAGGAGAAGTTGGGCAATGTGTTTTGGGGTGTCATTTTACATATACCCATGCTGGATGAGAGAAATATCTTGGCAAAAGACAACTTTTCCCATTTTTTTATACAAAGTTGGCATTTGACCAAGATATTTTTCTCACCCAGCATGGGTATATGTAAAATGACACCCCAAAACACATTCCCCAACTTCTCCTGAGTACGGCGATACCAGATGTGTCACACTTTTTTGCTGCCAAGGTGGGCAAAGGGGCGCATATTCCAAAGTGCACCTTTTGGATTTCACCGGTCATTTTTTACACATTTTGATTGCAAAGTTCTTCTCACACATTTGGGCCCCTAAATTGCCAGGGCAGTATAACTACGCCACAAGTGACCCCATTTTGGAAAGAAGACACCCCAAGGTATTCTGTGAGGGGCATGGTGAGTTCCTAGAATTTTTTATTTTTTGTCGCAAGTTAGTGGAATATGAGACTTTGTAAGAAAAAATAAAAAAAATAAAATCATCATCATTTTCCGCTAACTTGTGACAAAAAATAAAAAGTTCTATGAACTCACTATGCCCATCAGCGAATACCTTAGGGTGTCTACTTTCCGAAATGGGGTCATTTGTGGGGTTTTTCTACTGTTTGGGCATTGTAGAACCTCAGGAATCATGACAGGTGCTCAGAAAGTCAGAGCTGTTTCAAAAAGCGGAAATTCACATTTTTGTACCATAGTTTGTAAATGCTATAACTTTTACCCAAACCATTTTTTTTTTGCCCAAACATTTTTTTTTTATCAAAGACATGTAGAACAATAAATTTGGCGAAAAATTTATATATGGATGTCGTTTTTTTTGCAAAATTTTACAGCTGAAAGTGAAAAATGTCATTTTTTTGCAAAAAAATCGTTACATTTTGATTAATAACAAAAAAAGTAAAAATGTCAGCAGCAATGAAATACCACCAAATGAAAGCTCCATTAGTGAGAAGAAAAGGAGGTAAAATTCATTTGGGTGGTAAGTTGCATGACCGAGCGATAAACGGTGAAAGTAGTGTAGTGCCGAAGTGTAAAAAGTGCTCTGGTCATGAAGGGGGTTTCACCTAGCGGGGCTGAAGTGGTTAAAGGACCTTTCATTTTAAATACAATACTGACAAATGCAGAAATAAACGACTTACACTTTAAATGCAATAACAACAATTGCCGGCAATAAATGACTCTCACTTAAAATACTTTAGAGTCCATATACTACAAACTGTCTTTTGTTTTGCTTTATTCCTAAACACGAAAATGCCTCTTTATGCCAAAGCCTATATGCAGTGATAAGTAATAAAAGGAAAGCTCTGACCTTATACTGAAAAGCAGGATACTGCCATCTGAAGGTTGCTGGAAAAAATGTCTATCTTAAAGGAGAAGTGTCTTTTCATGATGTGATACAATGCTCTTCGCTGACTTGCGATGCTCTGTGCAGACTTGCGATGCTTTGTGCTGACTTGCAATGCACTGGCTTGGATACACTGCTGCAGGCTTTGGGCCTAGTGGCGGAAAACTAGCTGGCTGCAGTACGTGGCCTCTTCGTGGATAGCGGTGCGGGTACTCTAGCTCTGGACTTTGGCCTCCCACCATGCGTCTCTTTCTCCCTCTAGGGATCGCAGGAGGGTTGGCGCTCTTTCTCTGACTATTTTGCCTTTGCCGTTCTGCCACTTTAAGAGTCAGCTGCAGTTTGACTAATGCACACTTTCTATGGCCTCTATGGTAGCTCCACTGAGGTCTCTGCTTGCTCACTCAGGGATCAGTTGCTGTGCAGTGGTATATGTTGGCGCACCACAGCTCTAATGCGCTCTTTACTGTGCAAGTTGAGGAGCGCTATTGCTTCCCCCCCTCTAAAGGTAATAGTTCCACTGTGGCAGGCGCAGCACTATGAAGTGCCTTTTGCGCTGTGGCATTAGAAGAATTTTGATATGCCTAACTTTAGTCCAACCAGACTGTCTGTTTTCTAGCGCCGTTCTATGGAAATAGTAGATTTAAAGAGCACACCAAATGATTAAAATAACTTCTTTATTAACTTTAACTTTTCTTTATATATAATTCTGCCGCCTCCGCAGCCGATAGTCCATGTACAAAACACGTGTTGAATAAAGTAACACAAAATGGCGGTATACATAAGATGGTGGTTCAACTGTTCAATCTTGTCATTCAACATAAAATGGTGGATATATATCTCTATTCAGTATCTGTACTCTCAGTTTAAGTTATTTAAGCACTTTATGATCTCTCTGAGAGGTATATATGAGGTTTAACTAATAGTTCGACTTGCTCAACTTGGTTTGCAGCTTGCAGTATGCAGTTAGCAATAACTATTTGCAGATTGGTTGCCTTTTGAGTTAAGTAGTTCGCAGTTTGTATGGTGGAACTGTGAACAAACATATACAATTGGTTCAGTATACAGTTCTAATCACTACATTAACAACAAGAACATTTTATAACTGTTCTAAATACTTATTTTGGCCTCTCTGCTTCCATAAAACTCAGCTCTTAGTGGAGTAAATGTCTGTTCAGATCCTCTCCTCTGGTGTATAATGATTCCAGCTAGGGGATTTCCCACACAGACTGTGTGTGAGGCTGGCTGTGATTGGTTAAGACTCCTGCTCAATGTGAGGCTGGCTGTGATTGGTCAAGACTCCTGGGCAGTAACAACAGTTTAACTCTATGCTTTCTGTTGTGACTGCTGTGTCATTGAGATTACCTTACATTTATATAATAAATCTTAAAGGCATATTATCTTTTTCTGCTTCTGTGAACACAATATATAACTGTAACATGACATCCAAAAACATGAAGTCACAGTAAATAACTCTGCTTTTATCTTTAACATATAAACATGTGAACTGCATTAAGGCTATTGGCAGGTCTATCTGTATAAACATATAAGCTGTATTAGCAACCTAGGACAGGTCTTAGCTGGCCAGCTACACTCCCACCAAAATTACCTATAATTCTATGTTCTTAGTGGTAGGACTTAAACATGAATTTGAGGAATTTTCGATTTTTTTCTCAACGTCCAAGTGTCTTTTCTCACTAGTAGAACCACTTACTTTTGTATAGGACGTTCCAACTTGAGTGGAGTAGTAAGACGTTTTCCTATTTTGTCAAGTTTTGAGTCTCCTATTTGTAATAACACTCTTCTTACTAGTCTGTCTTCATCCTTTTGAACTTCTAGAACTTTGGCCAATTTCCATTGACTTCTAGGTAAATTTGGACATTTATTTTGGGTGTTTGCCATTTACTTCTTAGCCTCAGATTGGCTAAGTACTCTTTGCTCCATCTACTCCAAAACTGTTCTGATAGATATTGCTCTCAGAGGCTCTCATTTGCATATATTAAAACATAATTTCTCTCTGGATAAAAGGTGATAGAGGATGAGCCGCATCATTTTTTTTTTCCGTAATGCCAGCACATATGAACATGGGACCAACACAGATGCCTTCAGCTGCCAAGCATGTAACAGGTCAGCCAGTGTCATAGGTACAGATCTGCTGACAGATGCCCTTTGAAGGGTATATTGAGATATGCAAACAGCACTGGTTTCATTACGGAATTATAGATATCTCATTATCCATCCATCATATAGGTTTTTAGGTTTCAGGTAAATACATCACATTTTTTTTTAACGATGGCCTTGCGCACTACAATGCGCTGCCTTTCTCTTACATTTTCATTCTTGGCTCCGAAAACTGGATCATTACGCTGATTGACCTAGATATCAGGAAAAGCAGACAGGTGATTAAGAACTTACATCTCCGTAGATGAGTGGGTTCAGGTCTGGCACATACATTTCCGGATAGACGTTATTCAGATACCATGAAAAATTCTTGCAATGAAAGTTTTCTCGTAAACTGTGTCTTTTTGATAAATCTCCATAGGATTTCTATTAACGAAGAAAAAAAAAAAAAGGAATAACAGTGTGAAAAATATCCAACAAAGATACCTAAAATCAACTGAACTTCTACATGTGTAAGGCCGATTCATTGGCCTGTATTTGTGGGAGGGGCTTGGTTGCCTACTTCAACGGCCAGTGCCCTCCCACAAATCGTACGACGTGCAGAGTTTTGCAGGAAGCGTGCGCTCGTACCTGGCATCTTTGTCTTCAGCAGGCAGGTGAGTGGAGTCCGGTCGGCTGGCCCCTAGGTGAGTGGGGCTATGCTCCGGACCGCGTCGCTTCTTTTCCTCCAGGCTGGGGGCGGACCGCACGGAGGCCAGGCTCCCTCATGCACCATGTCTGGCCGTCATTCAGGGGGAAGGGGGGCGGCGGCGGAGCCGCGGCGGTATCTGCGCCCCCCTCCTCCCCCCGTCCACACAGGGATCCCGAACACTGCCCTCCTCCGGCGGGGGGGCGGAGCCACGGCGGGGGGGGCGGAGCCACGACGGTGACGAGCTCCCCTCCTCCCCTCCACACTGGGCTCCCGAACAGTGCCTTCCTCCGGCGGGGGGGCGGAGCCTCGGCGGGGGGGCGGAGCTACGATGATGCCGAGCTCCCCTCCTCCCGTCCACACAGGGTTCACTGCCCTCCTCCGGCGGGGGGCGGAGCCTCGGCGGGGGGGCGGAGCTACGATGATGCCGAGCTCCCCTCCTCCCGTCCACACAGGGTTCCCTAACACTGCCCTCCTCCGGCGGAGGGGAGGAGCCACGGCGGGGGGCGGGGCCACGACGGTGGCGGCGCTCCCCTCCTTCCCCGCTTACAGGTCCACCACGTTCCACTTCACCAGCGGGGGGCGGGACACTCGATGGAGCAGGGGCCCCCCCCCCCACCCCTCCGATCTGGCCAGCGTCGCACTACCTCCCCACGTGGTGGGCGGGCTCAGCCGGCGGTGGGTCGGCCCCCAGATGAGGGGGGGCGCCCCCGCACTGAGCGCCCTGCCAGGGAGCGAGTGCGGCGCCACGGGGCCACAGTTTATCCGGATAAGGGGGGGGGCTGGGTCACATGAGGCCTCCCCCCTGTCCCGGCTCCTAGATGCCAGGGGGCTGCGCCGTTTCCCCACGTGGTGGGTGTGCCCAGCCGGCGGCGGGTCGGCCCCTCGAGCAAGGGGGGCACCCCTGCACTGGGCACCCTGCCAGGGAGCGGCGTGACCCCCCACGCGGCTCGTCTCAACCGGTGAAGGGTGGGGGCCGGCTCATATAAGGCCCCCCCCTGTCCCGGCTCCTAAATGCCAGGGGGCTGCGCCGTTTCCCCACGTGGTGGGTGTGCCCAGCCGGCGGCGGGTCGGCCCCTCGAGCAAGGGGGGCACCCCTGCACTGGGCACCCTGCCAGGGAACGGCGTGACCCCCCACGCGGCAACATTCATTTGACCGATGTGGCGGGGCCCGCGTTGATTCAGGGGCCCCCCCGCACCGGTTTAGGCCAGAGGGCTACGCTACTCCCCACGCGGTAGAAGTGCTCAGCCGGCAGGTGGGCAGGCCCTGAGCGACGGAGGGCACCCCCCGCACTGGGCACTCTGCCAGGGAGCCGCGCAGCCCTCCACGTGGCTCACGTTCTGTGTTGGCGTGGGGCAGGGGCCAGTGCGCTAGAGGGTCCCCCCATTCCGGCCACGGTGCCAGGGAGCTCCGCGCTCCCCACGCGGTTATCGTGGTGGAATGCGGGGGGCGCATTGGCCATGCTCTGCGTTTTCACTAAAGTCTGGCACGGGCCGCCGTGCCACCTAGATAGGCAGGGATCCGTGACAACGCCGGAACGGTCGTGGGGGGTACATCTTAGCCAGTGACTAACCCCTTCTACCGGTCACCTGCAGCTTACAGCTCATGTCCAATCATTCCATGTTTTACCTGCACGGTTCCGCATGGCAGGCACGATCCACAGTTGACACCTTCATTGTTTGCTTCCAGGGTCCAAGTTGTCTTGATCTCATTACGTAATTGTGGCTTATCGGTAAGGTAGTAGGGGTTCACGTGGGGGAGGGGAAAGGAAGTGCCCATCAGTGGGTTATGTGTCTCACGCATTGTCTCACGTCCAGGTTGTGCTGTTTCACGAACTTTCTGTGGTGGTCAGTGTAGATTTCTGAGTAGGTAAGTAGATCATTTCCCCCGTATTGTATTTCCGGGTGGCGGTTCCTGGCCACTCCCTCACGGTTCCTTTTGTGTCAGTGTGCATAGCTACACGGGGGCAGTACACCTTTCCCTGCTTTGCGTGCAGTTTCACGGATACTGGTGGTCGTCCAGTTTAGCCGGTCACTTATGTTACTGTTTCCACAGCTGTGATGTCACACGCATCAGACATCATCGAGGCGTCCGTGGACGAAAACGCAGCAGGAATGTCTGAGGGGGGCAGTATTCCGTCCCTACGTGCATGGACCATTCCCAAGCTCATGTCGGAGCTAACGAAGAAGGGCGTCCCTTTCCCGGCTTCCGCCAGGAAGGCAGAGTTGTATCGACTGTGGAAAGACTCTTTAGTGCCCAGTAGTGACGATCCCCCTATGGCCACGGTGCAGACGTCACTCGCGCAGTTGCACGTCATGTTGAACAGTCTGACTTCGGCGGTCACCTCGATACAGGCTAGGTTGGAATTAATCGAGTCTCACGTCCCGGTCGTTCCGATTTCTGCCCCTGAGGTCCCGGTCGTTGCCACCTCTGCCGTAGGGGATACCCGTTCTGTCCAGGCCATCCCCAACGTGGCTCCATCTCATTTCGTGCCAATCAGCATCAGGAAAGACATCCTTGAGGGTAGGGATGTTAACCTCGCTTCATTGCTGACAGCCTCCAGAGACTTGTCTGACAACAAAGTCATAGCTTGCGGGGAAGTCTCGGTGGTGCTGAGAGGCCGTGACCACAGGCTTAACCGCAAGCTAACCATCCCAGAATTTGTCATGGCGTTCAGCCTTTTAGGGATGTTATATGTTCTGCCAGGCCGGACAGGAGGGAGGAACTCGATCTGTACCTCTTTCGGGTTACAGAGTTGGGTTACAAGTATGGAGGAAATTCGTTTTACGACTATCATTGTTCGTTTTGGCCAAAGCAGCAGCTGCGCTTTCCCAGTTCCAACATGTGACAGATTGGTCCAACTTAGACACAGAACTGTTCTGCAGGCACTTTGCTGGCCTGAAAGCTCCCTCCTGTTCCGCCTGTCAGTCCTTCTTCCACTCGGTAGAGTGGTGTCACTAGTCAGCCGCCAGTACCTCATCGTACCCGTCCAGCTCTACAGCTGGACCACTCGATGTTTTCAGACCCCCCCAGCTCCGTGGACAAGCTAGGTCGGCCCATTGTTCAGCTAGGTAGGGCTCAGATCTGCCGAGAAAGTTGAGGGCCCGTCCACAGTTATCACCTTTCTGGGCATTGAACCAGACTCACAAGACATGTTAGCCAGGTTACCTTCGGACAAATTGATGAGGATCAGAGAAGTCATCCACAGGTTTGCAGTCACGACCGTGGTCACTAAGGCCGATTTGCAGTCACTACTGGGCATGTCAAATTTTGCCATGCGCATCATTCCGCAGGGCAGGGCGTTCATATCCCGCCTGTTGGCGCTCCTGGCCACGGCCCGGAGCAGGACAGCCCAGTGTGTCTGGATAGTCAGGCCTTAGCTGATCTCCACATGTGGGATCAATTTCTTTGTCAATGGAATGGGGTGTCCTTGTTCAGTCCCGAGTTGTCGTGTAATTCTCCTGTAGTATTTTCAGATGCGGCCGCAAGCTCAGGTTTGGCCGCTATTTTTGGCACCCACTGGGTCGCGGGCGAATGGCCTGCCGAGGTGAGACAGATCCCAGGTTTCCTCCACTCCTCGGTACTGTTCGAACTGTACCCCATTGTGGTAGCTGCCTACATATGGGGCAATCGTTGGGTAAATCAGTCTGTTCTGTTTGTGTCTGACAATGCAGCAGTGGTAGACATTGTAAACAGTGGGTCGTCTAGATCATCCCATGTTATGTGTCTCTTGAGACGACTAGTACTACTCTCCCTACATCACCACTTCCATGTCCATAGCGCGCATGTGCCAGGTTCACAAAACGTGGCTGCCGATGCCTTATCAAGGGCTAATTTCTCCCTTTTCTTACAGGTCATGCCAGAGGCAGATGTAGTGGGCGCTACCGTCCCTCCTCACGAATCCTTAATCCTAGCGTGACTAGTCACCTAGAGACGGCCCACGCCTTGATTTCCAAGTCCCTTTCCCCCAACACCACCAGGGCATATACCACCGGGTGGAAGGCGTTTTGCAAGTTTCAGGGGGAATGTCCTCAGGAGGAATCTAGTTGTAGAATACATCCTGGCGTTCATTGGCTACTGCCACTCAGAACTAAAAAACTCTCTCCTAACACCGTGAGATCATACCTGTCGGGAGTGCAACATTTCTTCTCCATCAATCATCCCGAACGGACATCGGTGTTCTCCATGCATGCTGTCAAAGCCGCACTCGAGGGTTTGAGCAAATGCGGGCCCCAGGGCCAAGTACGTAGGCAGGCTGTCACAGGGCTCCTTTTCGTAGACTTTATGACGTTCTGGATAGGAATCCTTTTGGGGTTCTACCCAACCTGGTGCTCAAATCCGCCATCTATCTAGCTTTATGGCTTCTTGAGGCCTGGGGAGTTCACTTGTTCTCCTGGCAGCAGCAGGTTCTCACAGTCGACCAGCTGGTCCAAAACGCCGAAGGTTACGTGCTGCTGCTGAGGACGTCCAAAACCTCACAGGTGGGGCCCCCAGTACCGGTGTCTTATTTCCCGCGTCTCATCAATGGTGCCCTGTCACAGTTCTGTCAACTACTATCAGCCTTGTCAGGGTCCGGGCCAGATAGTCCATTATTGCCCTTTGGGGTGGCGTCACTCACCACCCATCAGTTCGTGTCCCACGTACGCTCCCTGGTGGCCAGCTTGGGCGGCGACGCCACCGCGATCTCGGGACATTCGTTCCGCATAGGTGCTGCGTCCGCGGCTTCCAAGAATCAGGTGCTAGCGCATGTCATTCAGAAATTAGGGCGTTGGCGCTCCACGTGTTTTAGCCGCTACTTACCTCACCCGAAACTGAGATGTCAATAGCTTTCAGAGTCTGGTTTGTAATCACGTTGTAATAAAGTACTCCTGCCTACCGGTATGTCTTTTGCCCTCTTTCAGGCGTCCCTCCACGACGTGGTTACGGCACAACTCTGACCGCTTTAGAGTAGGGCATTCCAGGTAGATCTCGGTACGTTCCTGGTTGCCACGACCACAAATAGAGGATCGTTGAAGACTCCAATCTGTGCATCCTTATACTTTTAGTTCTTTAAGGCCAGGGCTACACTGACTTTTTGTAGCATGAATGATTGATTTTAACTATTATATGATGTTGCAGTCCACGAGATAGCATTCATGTGAACTGCTGCTGTAGTTCAATAGTTACAATCAGTCACTGTACAGTGGCAGTGTGGCCCTAGCCTAACCCAACACTGCAGAAACATTTACCAAGACTAGACTGTTATCCGAGCGGCAAGCCAATCAAACTGAATTCAAACTGGAATGGTCCCCATTAGGTTGCTAGGGCAGCATGTTACAGTGTCTGTCTACCATGCTGTTCACACCATCACTATTGTTGCTGTCAGCAAATCCAAACTGTCATAGGGCAATCATAGTGGCTAGGTTCAAATCTGACCATGGACAACATCTACATGGAGTTTGTATGTTCTCCCCGTGTTTCCTCTGGCATCTCTGTTTTCTCCCACACTCTAGACATACTAAAAGGGAACTTAGATTGTGAGCCCCATTGGGGACAGCTCGATGCTAATGT
Organism: Bufo gargarizans; assembly: GCF_014858855.1. Classification (NCBI taxonomy): domain Eukaryota; kingdom Metazoa; phylum Chordata; class Amphibia; order Anura; family Bufonidae; genus Bufo; species Bufo gargarizans. The sequence goes on along the minus strand of NC_058087.1, from coordinate 14,308,876 downwards.
CTGTAAAGCGCTGCGGAATATATCAGTGCTATATAAGTGCATAAAACAAATAAATAAAATAAATCATGGGCCAGTGTAACGGCAGTCCATGCAGTCTATATTCAGCTTCCTTCACCGACACGAGACCCCCAATCCCCAAACTTGTTTTGCTAGAACTCCTCAGGGGTAATGGGGCAATGACGGTAACTGTTCATATGATGCCACAATGGAGTTTGTCCACATTCATGTGATATTTCTTCCTCTGCTGCATTAGACAGTCCTTGAAAATCATTGTCTGCCACAGAGAACAATGGCGAGAACAACTGGCGAGGAGTCAAGTGCGAGCAGAACTTCTATATAGACTAAGTGCAGAAGGAATGACCGGTGAACCAAGGTCATTAAGGTTTTCCCCTCTACCATCTGTAATTTATGCATCCAGATTACAAAAGACTTTCAAACATTTCTACCAGAGCTGCACCAATGGCTTATGGGATCTCTTGATATTCGGAGAGAAGTTGGGCTCACCCACCTGTTGGACAATGATTGCAGCTTCCCGATCTCTTCGGTAAAATATTTCTTTGTAACCATCCATCCACACTTCGGCCAGGCGCACCTGGTTTCGGGTGATCACCTGAGTGCCTTTAGGAAAGGTATGAGGAAACTTGCTGCGGAATACATGACCGACAACTGAACAAGGCAGGATTTCCAGCTGTCCTCCGCACTGCCACACCTGTACACATAAAGAGGAAATGTTCACTGAAGGGGTTACCCCGTGATTACTGTAAAAAGTGAAAATCAAACATCATATAGTACATGACAATATCTTTGTCACGGCTGAGGATGGGGAAAACCCTCAGCCGTGCGATGCCACATGAAGTAAGTCGCTGCTCGGCCAGGACAACAGAATAAGGGAGCAGGTCACCTCATATAGCATCCCTAATCTGACCCTGGCTCCTAGCTGCATGAGCCGACCTTGATGGTAGGAGGGCTCATGCTCAGGAACCTCGGATCCCTACTCACCCTCCGCCGATCCCTGAACTAGGAGCTGGGTAGACCACCTGTTCCTCCTGGATGCAGAGAAACAGGAGTCTAAACTGGCCGAGCTGCAAGGGGATATAAACAGAAACAGACTATGGATATGGCAGGAGAGTGAAAGACTTCCACCCCTACCTGCCACAGACACACTGACTGGATCCCTGAGCTCAAGTGCATTGAGTCCACACACAGACATAAAAGGACACAGCACACATAGACACACAGAAAGCCAGAACCATAGCTGCAATAATACAGACACCACATAAACATAAACTTAACATCACATAACAACATTTATGACCACAAGGGTGGCCCTCACTGGCAGATGGTATTAGAGACCAGAAGGGTGCCTCCAGCTTACTACAAGGCTGGAGTACCCCTCAGCTTCTGAATCACAACAGAAGCTATATAGGCCCAAGTAGCCACACCCACACAGACACACCCAGTGTTCACACACACACATAAGGGATTTAACCCTTCTTACCCCAGGCATGGGAAAACAGCCACATAAAGGGGAAGTGAACAAACACCAATCACATAGCAGCTGTTACCGCCGGCAACGACATGCATGGCAACCATGTCCTGGGAGCCAGCCAAAAGGCCGAGACACTGCCACCACATGTACATAAACAACACGTTGCCACAGACAACCACAAGTGAAGGAAAAATGTCACAGTGCACACACCCAAACCTCGTGCACACCAAACATATAAAAGGCACACCTACAAAGACAGGTTGCCAGGTGCAACCGCATACATAATGTTGCCAGCGGCAACCACAGATGAGGTAACATACTACAGCCCTCACCTGTGATTGACAACAAGACCAAACCGCAGACAACTGCATGTGGTTCAAAGAGTCACGACCATAACCATGGTCGTGACAATCTTTCTAACAAAGCTAGAACCAGCCCTGTACCTCACCTCTCCACATTCATTGCTCTGCTAGATTTATTTCAGGCTGGCAGCTCAGGGGGTATGTCCTTTCTGATGCAGCACTCTCCCTGGAAGGTCTGGCTCACTTATGCTTTGGAGGCTTGTTCAGGACCTCTGTTGCAGATTCCATCCAAAACAGCCTAAATGCAGGACTTGTTTTCCGCCAAAAGAGGTAACTCCTAAACTAAAACTAAACAGATCCCATTATAGTCAGGGGGATCCATTTGACAGAGTTTGATTCAGTTTTGTCCTGGATCCAGAACTTCTGTCATTTTCATTGCTCTGCTCCTCTAACAAAGCAGAAGAATAAAAATAACTAGCGGTGATGTGAAAGAGCCCTAACTGTCTCAGCTTCTAACAGTGAATACAGTTGGCAGTAATTGAAGGATGGAACTGAGCATGTGTGTCCTCTTCAGCACTGTTACTGAGGTGGACAGAGAAACAAGAAAAATAGACACCAGATGGTAATATACAGATACACGTTACTGAGTAGCTCAGTGGGTGTAATACATTTTGAATAATACGCAATTACAAAAGTATTCAGATCCAGGTGCTGGTGTCAAAAATTTTGAATATTTTTTGTGGCACAACCTTATTTAAAACAATTAGATCTACAGCAAAGACCGCAAATATGAAGCATCTGCAGATTTCAGACAGATATACTTACTCTAAAAGACATTTCTAAATTTTCACCGCCCCATATCTCCATCCCTTCATCATAACTTCCAATGTGCTCAAAGTATTCCTTGGAAATCGAGAAGATACCTCCAGCAAAAGTTGGTGTCCTACAGGAAAGTTCAACATTAATATAGTAATCCAGGAGGAAATCTCCATAGAGTTTGTAAATTTCTCCTCAAGATGCCCTCACGTGGATGAGACGTGTCATATTAACTAAATTAAATACGTCCATGAATTAATTTTTTACTGAAACGTGCCGTCAGACAACTTTGACAGTAGTTGATTGGACAGGCTGCAATAAAACTGAGCCCAATCTTTGTTTCTGGCAGTGGACAACTCATTATGAACCAATTTAATTTTTTCTTGCAGCACCAAGTATTTTCAACTTATAGTTCCCTTAAAGGGGGTGCATCAGATATATATTTTACAGACTAAAACTAAATACGGATCCGTATTCTGTATTTCTAATCTGTTGTCATTTCCTTCTTGTACATTTTTTATTTTATTTTCTGTACACGATTATGGGGGCAGTCAACTTGCCGGAGCTGCTATTAACAGTATTCAGAGATCTGAAACAATGTCACCTGACCCAAGAGAGAGTCACAAGAACCACCCCAAAAATGCACATCCGACAATAAGTCAATATAAAAAGTATGTATATAAAGTTTATTGGACACACCAACAGACACACATTAAAAATTGTGGGGGGTTTCAGCCCGCACAACCTTGTATGCAGGTGCAGATTGCTATGGCAAAATACAGATACAAACGCAAAAACACAAACACAATTGCACTCTGAAAACCAGCACTCTGCCCTGCCTCTATGCTGGATGTTGAATAAGGCATTGGTGTACATTTTGGCCAAAGTGTAATAAGCCACTCACCACATCAAGGTCGCCTTCATGAGTGGTCCCTAACACTAGTTCCTACCTGTTATGGGCCACGACAGCCACACAAAGTCCAGGGAGTGCAGGTACACCATGCACGCCAAGCACACTCTGCTTTTAACCCCGTCCGGTGCCATTACAGCTTTCATCGGATCCAGGGATGCAAGTACCAACATGCATGCTGAGCCCACTATATACTTCTCCTGGAGCCAAATGGCTACTGGTAGGTGCTATATAAGCAGACTCAGTTTTATACTGACTTTAAAACCAGCCTCCCGGGCAGACTAACTGGTCAGGTGTGCATGACTGCATGGAGATCGCCACACCTCCAATATATACTACAAAGAAAAAATGTGGGGGGTTTCAGCCCGCACAACCTTGTATGCAGGTGCTCATTGCTATGGCGAAATACAGATACAAACGCAAAAACACAAATGCAATCGCACTCTGCAAACCAGCACTCTGCCCTGCCTTTATGCTGGATGTTGAATAAGGCATTGGTGTACATTTTGGCCAAAGCGTAATAAGCCACTCACCACAACCCCTGAGGAAGCCGGATTGCTCCGGCAATACGCGTTGGGCGTTTTCTCATTCTTCCAGGTCCACTGTACCACCAGCTTATGTAGGTTTGGCTCTCTAATTTAGACCTCATCATGGTCTGTTTGCATTTCTAGTGGTCTCATCTCATTTTATATTTGCCTCATGCTTTGTATTGGATTTTTATATGCTGGTTTATAGTGTATATGCCCATTTTCTGGCAACCCAGTGGACCTGTGTGTGTCGGTTACATATATTATATTGCATACCGCACCTTGTTCTAATTGTATACAATTTTTAATGTGTTTCTGTTGGTGTGTCCAATAAACTTTATATACATATTTTTTATATTGACTTATTGTCGGATGTGCATTTATGGGGTGGTTCTTGTGACTCTCTCTTGGGTCAGGTGACATTGTTTCATGCTCTTTCCACCACCCTTTTCACGTGTATCATTTGGTGTGCCCCCTGTTCACTCAAACCATTAGTATTCAGAGATCTGCTTTACAGCAGCCACATGGGCCATAGGACAAAGTAGACTGGAGTTGATCAATTTCTAAGGGAGAGTTTTTTTAGAGAGTTGTCATTGTGCAGAGAGGAAAGTAGAAAAGCTCTGTACAGCATCTACTGGTGGGTCCAATCATTGTAATCCTGCCTTTGATGAAAATGAGATGACTGTTGAGAAGTGATCTCTGCAGAACAGGGAGTGACAGCCTATTATTAGGCATAGAGTCCAAAGTGAAAACTGCAGGACTTTAGTAGGATAGATAGATAGTGACATGGAAAATTAAAATGAAAAAGATCTCCTAAAACGTTTTAAAATTGTTAACATATACACTTGATTTAAACAATAGGTCATTTTCTGATGACACATTCCCTTTAAAAAATACATCAGAGTCTACAAATGCAATCAGTGCAGCAGGAATTATTCCCTGACCACATTGTAGAGGATGGGAATCTTCAGCAATCAATATAGAAATCTCTAGCAATCAGCGTCATAAGGGAAGAATGAACGTAACCCCCATATCAATCAGGTCTATAATAATACTAACAAGCCTACCCACTCGTCGGAAAGTGTTATAAAATATGCATGACATCCTATACCCCCATCATCACCCACATCATGTCCTGGTGCATTCAGGGAACCTTCCTTAAAAAGCGAGTACAGTATTACTCCACATAGAAGACCAGGCATAAAAAGGATGACAGACTGAGAGCCCAGATTTCTTTTACAGCAGCATGCTTGCATCTAGGTCTTAGGATAAGGCTTTCTTATATTTGTTGCTTTAGTTAACCACCTCCCGACCGCTGTACGCACCGATGCGTCCGGGAGGTGGTTGTTTAGTTCCTCCTGGACGCATCGGCGCGTCCTCTCGCGAGACGCGAGATTACGTCACAGCCGGCCCGCGCATGCGCATCGCGGGCCGGCATTTCGCAGAAGACTATTTCGTCAGCAGCCTGCCGGCCACGATCATTGGCTGGCAGGCTGCTGATCTTTAAAAAAACCAATCAGCAGCCATATAACCCCACATATTAGTAAATATGATGTGGTTATATGGCTGCTGTGCTCCTCTGCTCCTTCTTTTGGTCGGTTGGTTCCAGCAGAGGAGCAGAGGAGCACATCATTACTGTGAGTACCCACCACACCACATTTAGCCCCCCAATTAACCCTTTGATCACCCCTTTTATCCCCCCCTGTCAATCACTAGTGAAAGGAAAAAAGTGATCAGTGCAAACTGTCACTTTTTTTTTTCACTGTTATTGACCGTTAGGTTTTAGGTATAGTTTAGGTCCCTTGGTTAGGTAGTTAGCGATCAGTTAGCGCCCAGCCCACCGCACCGCAGTCCGTTATTCGCTTATTAGCGTATCGCTAATCAGCATTTGTACTTTTATAGTATCTGAAAGTGATCAAAACTGATCACGGTCAGATCTATAATAGTACTAGTGTCACTTTAGTTCGCCCTCCACCCAAAACGCAGTGTTTGCCCGATCAGGCCTGATCGGTCGCCCACACGTGCGTTCGCCCACACCCGCCCCACCGCAGTGACAAAAAAATTTTTTTTTTTTGATCACTGCACATTCACTTTACACGCACTGCGGCGATAAAAAAAATCTGTTTTGATATTTTTTATCAACCGCAGCAGCCTCCGGTACTTCGCTAGCCTCCCATTTGTAAGACAGGCTTGCTTTTTTTTTCTTGGGTAGTCTCAGGGAATACCCCTAAATTTAGTTGCCCACATGTCAAACAGGGGGTATTCCTCTGAAGAGGCCTACAGGCTTCTGACCCAGTCGGATGAGGAGTGGGAACCCTCATCTGATGAATCCAGCGGGTCAGAATACGAACCTGTAGAAAGCAGTGGCTCTCTGACCCAAAGTTCGGACGAGGAGGCTGAGGTCCCTGATAGCAGCAGGCGTACCCGGCCCCGTGTCGCTAGACCACAGGTTGCGCAGGATCCGCTTCAAGAGCAGCAGAGTGGGGCTGGTGCTGTCGGATTACGTGGTGAGGCATACACCAGCAGCCCAGCCCTTCCTGGACCTAGTACCAGCACTGCCGTACAACCTGGTGAAGTAGCGAGCACCAGAAGGGCAGTTGAAGCTGGTACGGTGGCACGTGCAGTAGTGACCCCGTCGCAGCCACCGCAAAAACGTGCCCGTAGAGCCCCTAGAATCCCAGAGGTGCTGGCAAACCCTAATTGGCAGTCCCCAACTTCAGCCGCACCCGTAGTTTTCCCTTTCACCGCCCAGTCTGGAGTTCGGGTTGAGACAGCTCAGATCGATTCGGCCCTGGGATTTTTTGAGCTGTTCTTGACTGCGGAGCTTTTAGACTTAGTCGTGGCAGAGACAAACAGGTATGCCACACAATTTATCACCGCTAACCCGGAAAGCTTTTATGCCCAGCCTTTCCGGTGGAAACCAGTCCAAGTTTCCGAATTTAAAACTTTTCTGGGCCTCCTCCTCAACATGGGCCTGACAAAAAAGCATGAATTGAGGTCATATTGGTCCACGAACCCGATTCATCACATGCCCATGTTCTCTGCTGCTATGTCCAGGACACGATTTGAGGTCATCCTGCGTTTCCTGCACTTTAGCGACAACACCGCCTCCCGTCCCAGGGGCCACCCTGCTTTTGACCGGCTCCACAAAATTCGGCCCCTCATAGACCATTTCAACCAGAAATTTGCAGATTTGTATACCCCTGAGCAAAACATCTGCATAGACGAGTCCCTAATACATTTTACCGGGCGCCTTGGCTTCAAACAATACATCCCAAGCAAGCGCGCCCGGTATGGGGTCAAATTGTATAAGCTCTGTGAAAGGGCCACAGGCTATACCCACAAATTTCGGGTCTATGAGGGAAAAGATCAGACCCTGGAGCCGGTCGGTTGCCCTGACTACCTGGGGAGCAGTGGGAAGACAGTTTGGGACTTGGTGTCACCCTTATTCGGCAAGGGGTACCATCTTTATGTGGACAATTTCTACACAAGTGTGGCCCTCTTTAGGCATTTGTTTCTAGAACGGATTGGCGCCTGTGGTACCGCGCGAACTAGTCGCGCGGGCTTCCCCCAACGGCTCGTTACCACCCGTCTTGCAAGGGGGCAGAGGGCCGCACTGTGTAACGAAGAACTGCTCGCGGTGAAATGGAGAGACAAGCGTGACGTTTACATGCTCTCCTCCATTCACGCAGACACGACAATACAAATTGAGCGAGCAACCCGTGTCATTGAAAAGCCCCTCTCAGTCCACGACTATAACCTCCACATGGGAGGGGTCGACTTCAATGACCAGATGTTGGCTCCGTATTTAGTTTCCCGACGCACCAGACGCTGGTATAAGAAGGTGTCTGTATATTTAATTCAATTGGCTCTGTACAATAGTTTTGTTCTCTACAGTAAGGCTGGGAGAACTGGATCCTTCCTCAAATTTCAGGAAGAGATCATCGCGAACCTCCTGTATCCAGGAGGTTCCGTGGCCCCATCCACCAGTGTAGTTAGCCGTCTACACGAGCGACACTTCCCCAGTGTCGTTGCTGGTACCTCAAACCGACCGCCACCCCGAAAAAAATGTCGTGTCTGTAGCAGGAGTGGAATAAGGCGTGACACCCGCTATTTCTGTCCTGACTGTCCCGACCACCCTGCCCTATGCTTAGGGGAGCGTTTCCGAAAGTACCACACACAGGTACACCTAGCATAGGGATCACATCTCACCAGGATAGGCACACAGGGCTATTAGGGCCCATTCACTCACAGCTGCTGCAAACGTCTCCTTTCACATGGGACAAAGTGCATAACGCACTTCGCCACGTCTTTGGGCGATTTGCGCTTTGCACATTGACCCATGGGGAAGGAGAGGTTTGTTCTATAAAGGTAAAAAAACAAAAAAAAAAAAAACAGGTAAGCAAACAGGTTAATGTTTAGTTCCAAAAGTTAAAGTTACATGTTCTGTTCCAAAGTTAATAAAAGTATTGCGTTGTGGCCTGGTTTTTTCTTTTTTTTTTTTTGTCTTTTTACCTTCCAGGTGGACCAACCGATCTACTAGCTGCAGCACCGATGTGCATTCTGACAGAAGCATTGCGCTGCTGTCAGATTACACGCAAGTCGGTGTATGCGGCGCTGCAAGACGGGATTTTCTCCTCTGCAGTGACAGATACGTTTGCCAAGGCATACGAGCTGAGGAGGAGGCGGCGTTCCTATGCTTTGGCAAGCATTTTGTATATATATATATATATATAAAAAAAAAAAAATCCCGGCAATGATTTATTCATCCACATCGATTGATGCGAATGGAGAAATCTGGTTTGCCAGGGCATACGAGCTAAGTGGGTATGGATGTAGGGCGGAGCTCCTATGTCCTGGCAGACGCCTTTCCCCTCAATTTTTTTTTTTTGGCAGAGATTTTTTCATCCACATTGATCGATGCGAATGAAGAAATCTGTGCCGTTCATTTTTTTCTTTCAGCCCAGAGGCTGAACGGAAAAAAAAAATCTCATTACCTGTATGCTCAATATAAGGAGGATAGCAGAAACTCCTAATGCTGGCCATACATGTAATGATTGCGGAGACCCTCAAATGCCAGGGCAGTACAAACACCCCACAACTGACCCCATTTTGGAAAGAAGACACCCCAAGGTATTCGCTGCGGGGCATATTGAGTCCATGAAAGATTGAAATTTTTGTCCTAAGTTAGCGGAAAGTGAGACTTTGTGAGAAAAAACAAAAAAAAAATCAATTTCCGCTAACTTATGCGAAAAAAAAAAAAATTCTATGAACTTGCCAGGCCCCTCATTGGATACCTTGGGGTGTCTTCTTTCCAAAGTGGGGTCACATGTGGGGTATTTATACTGCCCTGGCTTTTTAGGGGCCCTAAAGCGTGAGAAGAAGTCTGGGATCCAAATGTCTAAAAATGCCCTCCTAAAAGGAATTTGGGCCCCTTTGCGCATCTAGGCTGCAAAAAAGTGTGACACATCTGGTATCGCCGTACTCAGAAGAAGTTGGGGAATGTGTTTTGGGGTGTCATTTTACATATACCCATGCTGGGTGAGAAAAATATCTTGGTCAAATGCCAACTTTGTATAAAAAAATGGGAAAAGTTGTCGTTTGCCAAGATATTTCTCTCACCCAGCATGGGTATATGTAAAATGGCACCCCAGAACACATTCCCCAACTTCTCCTGAGTACGGCGATACCAGATGTGTCACACTTTTTTGCTGCCAAGGTGGGCAAAGGGGCACATATTCCAAAGTGCACCTTTCAGATTTTGCAGGCCATTTTTTACACATTTTGATTGCAAAGTACTTCTCACACATATGGGCCCCTAAATTGCCAGGGCAGTATAACTACCCCACAAGTGACCCCATTTTGGAAAGAAGACACCCCAAGGTGTTCTGTGAGGGGCATGGTGAGTTCCTAGAATTTTTTATTTTTTGTCGCAAGTTAGTGGAATATGAGACTTTGTAAGAAAAAAAAAAAAACATCATCATTTTCCGCTAACTTGTGACAAAAAAAAAAAAATTCTAGGAACTCGCAGTGCCCCTCACGGAATACCTTAGGGTGTCTTCTTTCCAAAATGGGGTCACTTGTGGCGTAGTTATACTGCCCTGGCAATTTAGGGGCCCAAATGTGTGAGAAGTACCTTGCAATCAAAATGTGTAAAAAATGCCCTGCAAAATCCGAAAGGTGCACTTTGGAATATGTGCCCCTTTGCCCACCTTGGCAGCAAAAAAGTGTGACACATCTGGTATCGCCGTACTCAGGAGAAGTTGGGGAATGTGTTTTGGGGTGTCATTTTACATATACCCATGCTGGGTGAGAAAAATATCTTGGTCAAATGCCAACTTTGTATAAAAAAATGGGAAAAGTTGTCGTTTGCCAAGATATTTCTCTCATCCAGCATGGGTATATGTAAAATGACACCACAAAACACATTCCCCAACTTCTCCTGAGTACGGCGATACCAGATGTGTCACACTTTTTTGATGCCAAGGTGGGCAAAGGGGCGCATATTCCAAAGTGCACCTTTCGTATTTCACCGGTCATTTTTTATAGATTTTGATTGCAAAGTACTTCTCACACATTTGGGCCCCTAAATTGCCAGGGCAGTATAACTACGCCACAAGTGACCCCATTTTGGAAAGAAGACACCCCAAGGTATTCCGTGAGGGGCATGGCGAGTTCCTAGAATTTTTTATTTTTTGTCGCAAGTTAGTGGAATATGAGACTTTGTAAGGAAAAAAGAGAAAAAAAAAAAAATCATCATTTTCCGCTAACTTGTGACAAAAAATAAAAAATTCTAGGAACTCGCCATGCCCCTCACGGAATACCTTAGGGTGTCTTCTTTCCAAAATGGGGTCACTTGTGGCGTAGTTATACTGCCCTGGCAATTTAGGGGCCCAAATGTGTGAGAAGTACCTTGCAATCAAAATGTGTAAAAAATGCCCTGCAAAATCCGAAAGGTGCACTTTGGAATATGTGCCCCTTTGCCCACCTTGGCAGCAAAAAAGTGTGACACATCTGGTATCGCCGTACTCAGGAGAAATTGGGGAATGTGTTTTGGGGTGTCATTTTACATATACCCATGCTGGGTGAGAAAAATATCTTGGTCAAATGCCAACTTTGTATAAAAAAATGGGAAAAGTTGTCTTTTGCCAAGATATTTCTCTCACCCAGCATGGGTATATGTAAAATGACACCCCAAAACACATTCCCCAACTTCTCCTGAGTACGGCGATACCAGATGTGTCACACTTTTTTGCTGCCAAGGTGGGCAAAGGGGCGCATATTCCAAAGTGCACCTTTCGGATTTCACCGGTCATTTTTTACACATTTTGGTTGCAAGGTACTACTCACACATTTGGGCCCCTAAATTGCCAGGGCAGTATAACTACCCCACAAGTGACCCCATTTTGGAAAGAAGACACCCCAAGGTATTCTGTGAGGGGCATGGTGAGTTCCTAGAATTTTTTATTTTTTGTCGCAAGTTAGTGGAATATGAGACTTTGTAAGAAAAAAAAAAAAATAAAAATCATCATCATTTTCCGCTAACTTGTGACAAAAAATAAAAAGTTCTATGAACTCACTATGCCCATCAGCGAATACCTTAGGGTGTCTACTTTCCGAAATGGGGTCATTTGTGGGGTAGTTATACTGTTTGGGCATTGTAGAACCTCAGGAAACACGACAGGTGCTCAGAAAGTCAGAGCTGTTTCAAAAAGCGGAAATTCACATTTTTGTACCATAGTTTGTAAATGCTATAACTTTTACCCAAACCATTTTTTTTTTGCCCAAACATTTTTTTTTATCAAAGACATGTAGAACTATAAATTTAGCGAAAAATTTATATATGGATGTCGTTTTTTTTGCAAAATTTCACAGCTGAAAGTGAAAAATTTCATTTTTTTGCCAAAAAATCGTTATATTTTGATTAATAACAAAAAAAGTTAAAATGTCAGCAGCAATGAAATACCACCAAATGAAAGCTCCATTAGTGAGAAGAAAAGGAGGTAAAATTCATTTGGGTGGTAAGTTGCATGACCGAGCGATAAACGGTGAAAGGAGTGTAGTGCCGAAGTGTAAAAAGTGGCCTGGTCATGAAGGGGGTTTCACCTAGCGGGGCTGAAGTGGTTAAAGGGGGACTATTGTGGGGTGGAGATGCCTTGGAGGAGATCGTTCAGCATTGAGTATTAAGTATATAATGGTTGATATATTGGCGTCCCCTGTCCAGTATGCCATGGGCGCCTCTCCTCTCACCCCTCGGTTCTCCCAGCAGCTCTGACCCGTCTGCTTTATCCGGCCGCTGGTCACATCTTCTCTGGCATGCGGCAGCCTTCTCTTGCCAGCAAAGCCTCTCCCTTCTGCCTGTATGGTGCTCCCTCCAGCTCTTAAAGGGATAACGTGCACCCTAATTTACTCCAGCCTATGGATAGTCACCTTTGGATACTTAAGACGTCTTCCCCTATGAAGAAGGTGCCTGAGCAATAGGTTATTTAGCTTCCAGTTCCTTCAAATATGTGCTGTTTTGTTTGTCTGCTTGTATAGACCTACTTCTGCCTGATTCCTGGATTCTGACCCTCCAGTGCCTGAACTGACTTGAGCTTTTTGAATATTGAACCTTTGTTGCCTGTCCTGACCTTAGACCGTTTACTGTAATGCATGAACTCCACCAGCCCTGACCTCAGCCTGTCCTAGATTACGATTTATCCTGATCTATCGGTGCTCTATACCTATGCCTCTGCCGCCATGGGTCAACTGTCAAAAACACAGACACCAGGAGGTAACAGCCTGGTGCCTCCCCTGCAGCAAAATTCAGATCCCAGTACAGGGGTTAAAGGGTGAAATCCAGGGTACTGCTAGGATAATGCCCTTAAAATTAGCCCAAAGTCAAAGCTGTTGGTTGACACAGTGGTTCCACATCCACTTTTGCAACAATAGGCCTCAAGCAGTGCAGACAAGAACTGGAGGTGTTGCTCATAGAAACTATCACCAAAACAATTCTGTCACTGCTTTCTTTTTCAGACCTGATCGCTTAAGTATGATAGTTAAGGGCAGGGCCAGCTCCATCCTATAGAGCTCCCTAGACTAGTGCAGATTGTAGGTGAGAGAAGAATATTGACCCCTTCTGCCTCTAAAAAATGTTGTCTGACTGACAACCAGTTTGTGCACTGTTACATCTCTTCATTCTTCTTCCAGTATCCTGAAATACAAAGCTGCACAATAACAGAACCAGGGATGTATCATTGCAAAACCAGGCAAACTTGCCAAGCAGAAGTCTTGGAAAGACGTATGACAACATATCCGTCAACAGGGCCGTCTTTACCAAGGGGCAAAAGGGGCAGCTGCCCCGGGCCCAGTTGCTCCTGGGGGGCCCAAGGCAGCTGCCTCTTGAGCCCTGCTAGCCACTGCCCCGGGTGTCAGGCGGTCAGCTACACAGGGGGAGCTGCCATGCCATGCCTGCCGGCACTCCAGCCATCGTACAGTGTCTGTGAGAGCTGTGATCTAGGACCTTAATGACATCACCTTGTGACCAGTAAACTAGCAATATTACTGGTCACATGGCTATGAGGTCATCACAGGTCCTTGAGTGTTGCAGGAGAAGTTTGCCTTAACTGTGGAGCTTTTTTTGTGAAGATTACATCAGGAAAAGGTCACAGGGGCTGTTATGCTAATGCTAATATACTGTAAACTACTGTATAGTGGGGTGCTGTATACTGTGTGGGCCTGTATACTGTGGGGGGCTGAATACTGTGGGGGGCTATATACTGTGGGGGGCCTGCATACTGTGGGGGGGCTGTATACTGTGGGGGGGGGGGGCTGTATACTGTGGGGGGGGCTGTATACTGTGGGTGCTGTATAGTGTGGAGTGCTATACTGCTGTACTGTATAGTGTGGGGGGCTGTATAGTTTGGGGTGCTGTATACGGTGAGGTGCTATACTGCTCTACTGTATACTGTGGGGTGCTGTATACTGTGGGCTGCTATACTGCTCTACTATATACTGTGGGGTACTGTATAGTGTGGGGTGCTATACTGCATACTGTGTGGTGCTGTATACTATAGGGTGCTATACTGCATACTGTGGGGTGCTGGGGTGCACTGTAACACTAGGGTGAGCCGAGTCCTGGTCTCCTTCCTGCAGAGCGGTGCCCACTTCCAGCCTGAGCCCAGAGCACTGATCCTGAGCCGCTGGAGTCTTTAGAACTGGAAGTATTTACAGTCATTCACTGGACTCTACCAGATGTGTGGATTTTTTGTGCGTGTGTTGTGGTGGAGGGCGTGATTGCCTGTTAAGGTGTGGGAAGGCGGGATCCAGGGGGCCCAAGTAAATTTTTGCCCAGGGTCCAATCAATATTAAAGAAGGCCCTGTCCGTCAATATGGGCCATCCACCTTAAGAAGTCAAATTTTTGGCACCTGACTAACCAGAATAACTCAAGCTTAGCCTTATTGATGCATATTGTATATGGTTTAATCATCTTACTTTATTGGGTAAGTCTCATCTTTCCTTTTCTTGTTCTCCAAACTCGGGACGGTTTCCCATCCAAATTCCAAGCCCCAATTAAAGTTCCCCCGCATGCTATCGTTTGGTAACGGGCTGTTAAACTCAAAAGTCTTGAGGTCAATGGCGAGAATATCTGGACTGACGACAGTGGTATAATTCTCTGCAATTCTTGCCAACAAGGTCTCCAGCCAACCATAGAAACACTCACCTAGGAACATACAGGGGAATTAGTACATGTAATAAAAAGTGCACATTTTTCAAACAAGCTGGGTGTGTACAAGCCGGGTGGTCGTCAGTTTGCGGCGCGCTATTTTCAGCTTATTGTGCCAATTCTATCCTTATAATAAACTTTTTGTACTTTTAGTATGTGCCATTATGGGTTTTTAATGGAGATCCTGAGTCTTAGATTACAGGTTCTCTGCAATAAATTCCTAAAATGGTTGTGTACAGGAAACAAAGAGAATATCTGATGTTCAAAAGAACAGACCACTAGTAATGTGAGGCTATAAACCTACATACAGCTAGTGCTGGGTCCATCCCCTGACTATTATAAGACAGGTTTATAATAGCGCCAGGGCAAGCATAGGCCTTGCTCTTTCCATACCTATGCATAGACAGCAGAGTCACCAATCCTACAAAGTTCTTTACCTTCTATAATCCCATTTGTCTTCAGGGACAATATTCTGTACCCATATATCTTTTTATAAAGGGAGAGCACTTACAGCACACTGTTTTACTACTGGGTTAAATGGGTATTCCAGCTTCACAATATTAATAGATTATCAATATCGGATTGGTGAAGGTCCATCTCTCGGCACACTCACCGATCACCAGTCTGAAGGGCCCACAGCACTTGGGCAAGGGCTTCAGCCTATTCAATGTTTACCTGCTACAGGGTAGCGAAGTGGATATGTAACCTCTCCTGACATGTCTGTTCTAGTAACTACTTAGATTTCCCCACTTAATAATCATCTATTCTTTTAACTCTGTGGCACCAATCCTTTATTACGGCTTCTAGAAGTTATGAATTACTAGCCATTTGCAATTAAGGTCCACATGGGGGGGGGGGAGGGGGGGCAACTGAGAACACTCATCTGGACCTTCATTGCAAACTGTCAGCAATTCAGTCATAACTTCTAGCAGGAATAATAAAGGAGTAGCACATCATAGAGTTATGATATTAGATGCTCCAGAATTATTACAAGAGGAATGCATGTAGCCACAAAAAAACATGGAGAGATCACAGGTCCTCTTTAATGGCATTTTCTGAGGATAATATCGTGAAGCCATAATATACCACTATAAATATGAGGCCCCTTGTCCGTGATTGATGGCTCCAGAAATAAATGGCGCCGGCGCAGCATTCTCCCTTACAGGCGGACTGCTCATGCACTAGCCATCTATGAGGCCATTGCCACAGCAAGGAAAGTACCAAGCGTGATACATTTGTTCAACGCGATGACAACAATGTCATCAAACGCTGGAGCCACCGATCATGGTCAAGGGAAAGGCGTTGGGCAACTGAGCTACAAATATATAGTCCATGTTATTTAAGACCCCTTAACTTCACAGTAATATACCTGAGGCCATATGTAAACTGTAAGGTCACAGGTTCATCAAATCTGCTTGACGTCACATCAAGCGGTCATCATTTAACTGATACACCTGGCCTCAAATAGACAAATATCTTCCATATAAAAACATGGCTTCTTGCAGAGTTACGATCGGTGACTACGCTGTAGTGCAGCAAAATGGACATACTACTGGCCTCGGTTCCTCCCTTATGCTTTACACTCAGACTACAATCCGATAAATACCAATGGAAAAAAGGAGACACTGGAGCCTTAGTAAAGGGGGCCCTAGAGCCCCTCCTTTAATTTACAGGTGGGAGAGGGTACATAATCTCATGTCCTATAACCAGTTACCACCATTACTTACAATGTGCATCCAAAAATGTCAAAGTGTCACCCGTTGCTACTGAAGCACCGAGCAAACGAGTGGAGACCAATCCTTTTCTTTCCCTCTGTCGGACCACCTTCACTATCTGAAAGGGCTTTACGTACTCATCCAGCTTATCCTTTAAGTATTCTGAAAAACACAAAGTACAAATTTAAGGCTGTAAACTTTAGATTTCTTCTTTAAATGCCAACAAAATAGTAGGGTTTGATATAATTTACATATAATGTACGTCAAAGGAGTCTGCGTTTCTTACCAACACTATATGGACAGTACACATTACACCTACAGCAGCTTCTACGACATCTCATTCTAAATCCATAGGCATTCATTTGCAGTTGGTGCCCCCTTTGCAGCTGAAACAGCTTCTACTCTTCTAGGAAGGCTTTCTGCTAGATTTTTAATTCAGAGGAAAAACATCAGGCTGGTTTGAGAGCTGCATTTATACAAGCAGGCAAATAACGCGAGTTTGTGAGCGCTCGCGTGTTTCATTTTTAAGTGTGTGTTTGTATTAAGTGTGTGACTTTAGATAACATGACTTGAGATTCAGGAACTTTAGGAGGGGGCTACAGTAAGTTATATACTTATCACTGCACTGTATTTTTCTTCTGTTATCCCCATTTACTATGTGTTCCATTATTGACAGCGCAGTCCAGTGCACATCTTGTCTAATGTATGAGTCTTGGAACAGTCGATTGAAGGTGCATATTTTTGTTCAAAAGCATTGACAATTTGGAAAAGAGTTTGCTGCTCACTGAGCAAGCACTCTATGGGGTAGATGTGGGGGAGGGTGGTAGAGGTAGCTAGCTGGGTAACAGTTAGAAAGCGGGGTAGAGGGAAGAGTGCCAGGGAGGCTAGCCCTGATCTGACCCACCCCAACAAGTTTGCACAGTTGGCAGATGAGGGGGATGTCAGTTCAGGGAGAGCACTGCTGCAGCCGGACACTTCCTCTGCCAGTCAGGGGTATGTCAGCTCCAGTAAGCAGGGGACCAGGAGAGCAAACCAGGACAGACAGGTGCTGGTAGTGGGAGTCTCATTTATTAGGGGTAGAGATAGGGCGATCTGTCACAAAGACCGGGATTGTCGAACAGTGTGTTGTCTTCCAGGCGCTCAAATTCGACACATCACGGATCAGGTTGACAGATTACTGGGAGGGGCTGGAGAAGATCCAGCGGTCATGGTCCATATCGGAACCAATGACAAAGTTAGAGGTAGGTGGCGTGTCCTTAATAATGATTTTAGGGATTTATGTCAAAAGCTTAGAAAAAGGACCTCAATGGTAGTAATTTCCAAAATACTACCAGTACTACGAGCCACACAAGAAAGGCAGCGGGAGATTAGGGAGGTAAACAAGTGGCTCAAGAACTGGTGTAGGAAGGAGGGGTTTGGGTTCCTGGAGAACTGGGCCGACTTCTCTCTCCGCTACAGGCTCTATCGTAGGGATGGTCTGCACCTCAATGGGGAAGGGGCAGCTGTGTTGGGGGAGAAGATGGCTAGAAGGATCGCCAAAACCGGAAATTGGGGGGGGGTTTGCCTTTATGTAAAGTCCTCTCTAAAGACCACACTCCGGGAAGATATAAGTGAGGAACATGAACATGTGGAGTCACTGTGGGTAGAAATACATGGAGGCAAAAAAATAAATAAATTACTAATAGGAGTTTATTATAAACCACCTAATATACCAGAGTCCACAGAAAATCTACTACTAAACGAGATAGATGAGGCGGCAAATCATAATGAGGTGGTTATGGGGGACTTCAACTACCCAGATATAGACTGGGAAACTGAAACTAACTGGGACAAAGTCCTCAAAAATAAAAATACAGCCACAAAATGGGATATTTTTAAAAGCATCCTAAAATTTAATTGTGAGAGGTACATACCTTATGGGAATAAAAGGTTAAGGAACAAGGAAAAAAACTATGTGGATAAATAGAACTGTAAAGAAAGCAATAAATGACAAAAAAGAAAGCATTTAAATCACTAAAACAGAAGGGTAGTGAGAAAGCACTGAAAAACAATAAGTAGAAAAATAGAATATGTAAAAAACTAATAAAAGTGGCCAAACTAGATTAATTGCCAAAGAGAGCAAAACTAACCCAAAAATGTTTTTCAATTATATAAATGGTAAAAAGTATAAATCTGAAGGTGTCGGCCCTCTACAGAGTAATGAGGGGGGAGTTGCAGAGAACGATGAGGAGAAAGAAAAGCTATAAAATATTTTTTTCTTCACTGTATTCACTGAAGAAAATAAACTGTCAAATGTAATGCAGAATGTAAAGGTTAATTCCCTATTAAAAGTGCCCTGTCTGACCCAGGAAGAAGTACAGTGGTGTCTTAAAAGATTAAAATAGACAAATCGCCAGGACCAGATGGCATACACCCCAGTATTCCTAAGAGAATTGAGTAATGTCCTAGCCAGACCCTTATTTCTGATATTTAATGACTCTATGCTGACAAGGAGTGTTCCACAGGATTGGCGCATAGCAAATGTAGTGCTAATATTCAAAAAGGGTCCAAAAAAGGAGCCCAGAAACTATAGGCTGGTAAGTTTGTGCTGCATACCATCTATGCTCCAGGGTCTCCTCAGCCTCCCAGTGTGGTATTTACCATCTGGGATATGACTATATTGTCACTGTGGTGACTCTATTTGGAGTTTGTTGATATATTTGTATGTTGACTGACACAATTTTCGATATATCTATTATCATTCTCTGATTTGATTCATCATTATCTGCAGTATGTTTGCTGGGGTTTACTATGCACCACATGGGCAGTGGCAATTTGTTACAAGTATGCACTGATACATATACTGGCCATAGGGGGTATTGTTCATCCACACTTGTCTGTACTTCCCTTCTGGGTTTTATTTTGTATTGTATTTTTTGCATATATGTTTATAAATATTTTGTATGAACATCACCGCTGGCGTGCTGTGCATTTATAGGAGTTTGTAATTTTGAGGCCGTGCGGTGCACACCTTGGCTGGCGACAGCCGTTTTTTTGGAGTTATTTATCTGTCGTGGGTAAACAGTTTGAAGGTTTTCTAAGAGATGCTATTGTGGAGTATCTCAATGAAAATAAGCAATTAACGCCATATGAGCCTGACTTCATGAGAGATCGGTCATGTCAAACTAATTTAATCAGGTGGTTATGGGGGACTTCATGAGAAGGTAAGTTCTAGACTTGACAGCGGCGAATCATTGGATGTCGTATATCTGGACTTCTCCAAAGCATTTGACACTGTACTGCATAAAAGGTTAGTATATAAAATGAGAATGCTCGGACTGGGAGAAAACGTCTGTATGTGGGTAAGTAACTGGCTGAGTGATAGAAAACAGAGGGTGGTTATTAACAGTACACACTCAGATTGGGTCACTGTCACTAGTGGAGTACCTCAGGGGTCAGTATTGGGCCCTATTCTCTTCAATATATTTATTAATGACCTTGTAGAAGGCTTGCAGAGTAAAATATAATTTTTTTGCAGATAACACTAAACTGTGTAAAGTAGTTGACACGGAAGAGGGCAGAGAAGTGGCAGATGAGGTTTAACACTAAGCGGACCGTCGATACGAATGTTGCGCTCTTTTTCCTCCGATCAGAGGGCTGTGGGCTGTGTCTGACGTTCTTGCCACGTGTGGCAATTTTTGCGCACGCTTTTTTCACACACTTTTAGTTCCCACACGTGGCAAGAACGTCAGACACAGCCAACAGCCCTCTGATCGGAGGAAAAAGAGCGCAACATTCGTATCGATGCTCCGCTCCGCAAACAGCAGCTTCTTGCGATCATCGCATCCTCCTGCAATCGCGCTGCCAGCCGCACCAAGTACCCACAGCACACAGAGGATCCTACGCAGAAAAGAACCTGCGATCTTCGAGGAAAGGTAACAGCGGCCAGTGAGCCAATTTTCGGTGGGACGCCACCAGGCACTGGTTCGCTGAAAATTATTTTCGCATAAATGAAAATTACTTTCGCATAAATAAAGGCTATTTTTGCATAAATGAAAATCCTTTTCGCATAGCTGCATATACTTAGACATTGGGTCTGGAAGGCTGCTGCTGCACTTTTTTCCATTGAACTTATCCCAGAACATTGACTATACTTATACAATATTTTTTTATTATTATTATTATTATACATTTTTTATTTATTTTTACATATAGCCCCAGGGTGTTTTAAATATCATTTTAACATCACCACTTTTTCATAACCCCCTCTTTTTTTATCTTTTTTCCTATCCTCATTTAATTCTTACATTATTATCCAATTTTTTTCTACCATTCCCCTCTCCCTGTACATTAGAAGTGACCTATATTAAAATAATTTTTTTTTTTAATCATTACTACTATAAAAATATAGTTTTTTTTCAACATACCTATACTATCCCTGTCCTTTGTTGATATCTGCTGGTGACCTGATATAGAGTGCCTGTCTTCCTAGTTTCCTATACGCCTGCCTCTTCTGACTAGAGTGAGTCAGTTCAGACACGTGCACCTTGCATATTGTCCTTACAGGAGAGCCACCGTATTTCCTTCTAAACAATTAGGATTATTCACTTTTGAAAAAAATACTATTGAGGGGAGATCTAATTACTATGTATAAATATACCAGACTTCCGTACAGAGATCTCTCCCATCATCTATTTATCCCCAGGACTGTGACTGTGACGAGGGGACTAGTGATGAACGAACATCGCCAGGGACATTCGCAAACCTCGCGGCGGTCCCCTTTCACTTTAATGGCAGGCGAACCTGAAAAAACCTTCAGGTCATATTTGCAGCGACCAAATACTCACTAGAAGAGCACAAATAGTCCCACAACAAGGACAGTGACATACCAGAGGGGGATCAATGGCAAAAAGTCACACAAAAAATATGTATTTTAAGTAGGGGGCATTTTTATGCATCTTAAAGGGAAACTCTCAAAAATTTGCCCTGCTGTAACCTAGAACATTTTTTTTTAGGCCACGGGAGTACGTGCCCCAAAAATTAGGCATTCACTGGACAGAAAATTGTCTGACAGGAAACAGTGATTATGTGGCTGGAGGTATATTAGGCGGTCAGTGGATAACAATTTTAATGCAGGCCAGTGGAGTACAGGCCCTAGAAATTATGCATTCACCACACAGAAAAGATCAAGTGTGTCAGGGAACAGAGAGGAAGGAAAGAGGGTGCACTCTGACTCCACCCACAACCCCTGTCCCTGCCTACTTACACTACCCGCCCTAGACGACGGGGCGTAACTGGGCGACCGTCCCTTACTTACATAAGTGCAGAGGAAAGATACGGAAGGTCAACAAGCCAAGGATCAGAACCAGGAGAAGCGGTAGTACAAATCGAGCGGGCAAATGTAAAGTCAACAGTCAGAGCCGAGGTCAATCCAGGAGAGCAAATACATACAAAGGATGAGACGAAGTCGAGGTCAAAGAACGAGTCGAGGTCAGGAGGTCAATCAGAACAAGCAGCCGCAGACTAGAACCAAGGAACAAGGAAGCACCAATGGACCAGTATCACAGGCAACCTGTAGCCAGCAGGTTGCCTGTATTTATAGTGGGGAGTGAGGGTCATGTGACGTGGCCAGCTTCACATGACCGACAGACAGACAAGTCGAGCACCGAGTGATCAGCTCGGCGCTCAAGGCAGACCTAGGAGCAGGGAGCCTCCCAGCTAGCAAAGCCGCCTTTGGAACAAGGCCGAACACAGATCCTCGCTCCCGAAGCTAAGCAGCAGGTCTGCGGCTGATGAGAGATCTAGTGGGCCTTCGGCGCCCCGTTACAAAGTGATTATGTGGCTGGAGGTATATTAGGCGGTCACTGTATAACAATTTTACTGCAGGCAAGTGGAGTACAGGCCCCAAAAATTATGCAATCACTGCACAGAAAAAAACAAGTGATTTTGTGGCTGGGGGTATATTAGGTGGTCACTGTATAACAATTTTACTGCAGGACAGTGAAGTACAGGCCCCAAAAATTAAGCATTCACCGCACTGAAAAGAACAAGTGATTATGTGGATGGAGGTATATTAGGCAGTCACTGTATAACAATTTTACTGCAGGACAGTGGAGTACAGGCCTCAAAAATTTGGCATTCACTGCACAGAAAAGAACAAGTGATTATGTGGTTGGAGGTATATTAGATGGTCAGCGGATAACAATTTTACTAAAGGCCATTGGAGTACAGGCCCCAAACATTAGGCATTCACAGAAAAGGCCTTTTATGCCGCTGTATATACATAAGACAAGGACCATTCTTTGTTCTGGGTGGTGGCGGATATGTGTGGGCTGGCATGAGAAAATTCAATTACACGTGGTTGTCACATGCCTCATTCATTTTTAGAAATGTGACCTAGGTGAGTGCGCTTATCAGTCACGATCCTTTCAGATATGACACTCGACGAGGGGCAAGCCAAGAGTTCCATGGAAAATTGTGCCAGCTCTGGCCACAGGTCAAGCCTGCACACCCAGTAGTCCAGGGGTTCCTCGCTTCTCAGAGTGTCCGCATCGGCCGTTAACCCGATGTAGTTGGACACTCCTCTTCAGACTCCTGCTGACTTGTCTCAGATGGAGTAGCCCCCCCTGGGAATTCATTCAGCATTGCGACTTCTCATCTTCCAGCTCCTGCTCCTCGACAGCTTGATCAATGACACAACGCAATGCACGCTCCAGAAAGAAGGCGTAAGGTACAATGTCACTGATGGCACCCTGGCAGCGACTAACGAGTTTGGTGATCTCATCAAATGGCCACAGAAGTCTACATGTATCGTGCATGAGCAGCCACTGGCGCGGTGAAAAGAAACCAACCTCCCCAGAACCTGTCCAGCTGTAGAGTTCATACAGGTAGTAGTTAACGGCACATTGCTGCTGGAGCAGCCTATCAAGCATATACAAGGTGGAGTTCCAGCTCGTCGGGCTGTCACAAATCATACGTCTGACGGGCAGGTGGCGTCGCCGCTGAACGTCAGCAAGGCAAGCCATGGCCGTGTAAGATCTTCTAAAATGGACAGAGATTTTCCTGGCCTGCAGCAAGACATCCTGGACCCCGGGGTATTTGGCAACGAATCACTGCACGACTAAGTTCAGGACGTGTGCCATGCACGGCACGTGTGTCATTTTGCCCTGTTTCAGCGCACTCAGCAGATTGGTACCGTTGTCGCACACCACTTTTTCAACTGTTAAATTGAGCGGGGTTAGCCACTGATTGGCCTGTGACCGCAGAGCTGAAAGCAGTGCAGGAGCAGTGTGGCTCTTGGCTTCCAGGCACAACAGCTGCAGCACAGCATGGCAACGTCTCACCTGGGACGTTGAATAGGTTCTGGGGAGCTTAGGGGTGCAGCGGAAGAGGCGGTAGCAATGGAAAAGGAGGAGTCAGCCGAGGAGGAGACGGAGGATGGAGTAGGAGGAGGAGAAGAAGAGGCAGGCCTGCATGCAATCCATGGCGGTAACACCAAATCCACACGGGTGCCACGGGTTACATGCTTGACGGCCGTCAGAAGGTTCACCCAGTGGGAAGTAAAAGTTATGTACCATCCCTGCCTGTGTTTGCTAGACCACGTGTCTGTGGTCAGATATATCTTGGCACCGACACTGTGTGCCAGAGATATATTCACTTGCCACTTAATGTGGCCATATAGCTCTGGGATGCCCTTCTGAGAGAAATATTTCCCTCCGGGGACCTTCCATTGCGGTGTGCCAATGGCCACAAATTTTCTAAAGGCCTCCGAGTCTATAAATTTGTATGGCAGTAGTTGGCGAGGTAGCAGTTCTGACAAGCCAGCGGTCAGCCGTTGGGCAAGAGCGTTATCCGGCGTCATCAACTTTTTACGGTCGAAAATTTGGGTCACGGAAGCCTGCCTTTTGCCAGATGAACGCGACGACGGCACGGTGGAAGGTAAAGTGGAGAACAAATGGGAGGAGAAGGAGAAGAGGCATGACGTGGAGCACCGGGAGTGGAGCTTTGTGGGTTCTGACGGCGTTGCTCCCATGGGCTCGGTGATGGGAGGCTAGGTGCCTTCTTAAGGCGGTCGTCCCAAGGTGAGTGTTGGGCTTACCGCCACTTATGCGTTGACAGCACAGGCTACAGTTATCAACACTATTGTCAGCAGCTGACACGTTAAAAACAGCCCACACTGCGGAGCCATGTGCCGGCGTCCTGGGAGCGCAAGATGTGACCGTGCATGGTGGATGGCTCGATCCAGATACATTTGCAGTCTGCTTTTTGCCTCCTGTGCACTGCGAGTTCTGCCTGCTTCTCCTCCCTATCTGCTGCTCCACCTCTCCCTCTCTTGTGGGCACCCACGTGACGTCCATCGACACGTCATCATCGTCACCTTCACCACCACTGACATTAGTAGGTAGCAACAGCGGGGACCACCCTCCTTGGGCTGATCTGGGTACTGTAGTCAGACCGCTGTGTGGCGGCCGTTGCTACCTCCTCTTCCTGATCCGATAACAAGAATGGCTACGTATCGGTAAAGTCTGGGAATGGATGGGAAAATAATTCCACTGACTCAAGTGGAGGGGCTATGGTGGTGGTGGTAGTGGTGGTGTCTTTGGGGGTGCACATAGCAGAGAGTGAGGAGGGTGCAGATACAGAGGATGAGGAGGGTGCAGAAGCGGAAGGCTGAATGAGCCACTCAACCAACTCTGGTGCGTCCTTTGATGTAATCGCACCCACCTTCTGCAACTTCCCACTTAAGCTCCGGCCTGGTATACCTGTCCGACCCTTACCACCCCTGCGGAACGGCCTGCCTCTTTCTCTGCCTGTCATTTTCAAAACGACCCTGTGCCAAAGTTTCTAGAGAAGCGCAGTATTTGTGGAAGCAGGTATATCGCAGGCCTCAATTAGTATTTAGTGGAAGCTGGTATATCAAACCCCTTAGGCTAGGTCTACACGACGACATTTGTCGCGCGACATTTTGTTGCACCAATGTCGCGCGACAATTTTTATAATGGCAGTCTATGGTGTCGCACTGCAACATGCGACATGCTGCGACTGCGACGCGACAGTCGCAGAAAATCCATTCAAGATGGATTTTTCTGCGACTGTCGCGTCGCAGTCGCAACATGTCGCATGTTGCAGTGCGACACCATAGACTGCCATTATAAAAATTGTCGCGCGACATTGGTGCAACAAAATGTCGCGCGACAACTGTTGCGCGACTTTTTGTCGCGCGACAAATGTCGTCGTGTAGACCTAGCCTAAATCAGTATTTTGTGGAAGCCGGTGTATCGCAGGCCTCAATCAATATTTGGTGGAAGCAGGTATATTGCACCTGTCAATCAGTATTTTGTGGAAGCAGGTATATAGAACCCCTTAATCAGTATTTTGTAGAAGCAGGTATATCGCACCCCTCAATCAGTATTTTGTGGAAGCTGGTGTTTTGCAGGCCTCAATCAATGTTTAGTGGAAGCAGGTATATTAATCCCCTCAATTAGTATTTTGTTGAAGCCGGTGTATCGAACCCCTTAATCATTCGTCCCTCTATATACCTGCGGTATCGCAACAGAACCGCACACAACTGCTGCACAATACAAATTCACTATAATTTACTTTCTATGTTAGAAAGTATATTATATCATACCCCTCAGTATGTCACACCTATCGATAGCACACCTATACCAGTTCTTAAAAGGACTTTTGTGGTCCTATGAGCTAGCGTTTGGTGTCCCTAACAGTCTGTCCCTGCACCACAAAGCAACCTCTCCCTACACTGGCAAAACAGAATGTAAAATGGCTGCCAGATCAGGTTTATTTATAGGGTAGGGGGTGTGTCCAGGTACTGAAACATCTCAATTGGCTGTCCTGTCCCACCTGATGGATGCATCATGGGTCCAAGTTCGGCGCAATGCAAAAGAATATGGCGCGTGCGAATATCGCCATATGTTCACATGTTCGGCGAATCACGAACAAGCAAAATTTGCCGTGAAACGACCGCCGGGCAAACCTCAAGGCCATCTTTAGAGGGTGCATCCTCTGCGTCTGGAGGAAAGAAGGTTTGTACACAAACATAGAAGAGTATTCTTTACAGTAAGAGCAGTGAGAGTATGGAGCTCTTTGCCTGAGGAGGTGGTGATGGTGAGTTCACTAAAAGAGTTCAAGAGGGGCCTGGATGTATTTCTGGAGTGTAATAATATTACAGGCTATAGCTACTAGAGACGGGTCGTTGATCCAAGGAGTTATTCTGATTGCATGATTGGAGTCGGGAAGGAATGGGGAAAATTGTCTTCTACCTCACATTTTTTTTTTTTTGCCTTCCTCTGGATCAACTTGCAAGATAACAGGCCAAACTGGATAGACAAATGTTTTTTTTCGGCCTTATATACTATGTTACTATTTTGGAAAGTGTCTGTGGGAAATGTTGCCCATCCATCCAGAAGATCATTTTGTGAGGTCAAACAATGATGTTTGCAGTCTCCATTTTAGGTCATCCCAAAGGTGTTGGATGGGCGTGAGCTCAGGGCTCTGTGTAGACGACTCAACTGCTTCCACACTAAAGGAATAATGCTATCGGGTTGTTTATCAGGGGTTAGCCTAAGCCCCTTAGTTCTTGTGAAGAGCATACCAAGACGTTTCGGACAATCATATGCTTCCAACTTTGTGGAGACATTTTGGAGAAGACCGTTTTGTGTTGCAGCATGACTGTGTCCCAGTGCACAAATCAAGGTACATAAAGGCATGGTTTGGTGAGCTTGGTGTGGAAGCCCTTGACTAGTCTACAGAGCCCTGTCCTCAATCCCATCCAACACTTTTGGGATGAACTAAAATGGAGACTGTGACTCAGGTCTCCTCATCCAACATCAGTGTCTGACTTCACAAACGCTCGCCTAAATGATTGGGCAGAAACTTCCACTCTTGTAGAAAGCCATTCCAGAAGAACAACAAGCCAACTTCATGTTAGTGGCTATGAATTTAGAATGGGATGTCATAAAAGCACCTGTAATGTGTAGGTGTCCCAGTACTTTGGTTCATATTGTGTATGTTATGGAGATGCTTATCATCACACAAACATGAGGGGATCATAGTTTTTGCTAGGTAGGATGCACGCCCCCACCTGTTGAAAGTTACACCTGAGCCTCCCTTCCATGTTACAAGAGGGATGAGAGGACTGCAGTGTCAGTGGAGACTGGGATATGTTCTGTCTAGCAATGGGGGAAGCACAATGTGAAGGACACAAGGGTTAATTCTGGAGATCAATGGGGAGCACATTGCAGATGACACTTGGGAACAGAGAGATCATTCCTGAAATATTTTACATACATCAAGGTAAACTGTACGGTGCACAGACACATAACCAGCAGCGAATTGTAAAGTCAATGCCAATAAGAATCTAGCAGAATTCTCAGTGTGGTTCTGAATGAGGATGGACTATGTAGGTGTGCGGGAACTGTACATCAGTCATTACAGAACTTGATCGACAGACCACAAAATTAAGTTCAAAAGTTGTATTTTACGGCATGAAAAAGCTTCAATTTTTATTAATTTTTTCAAACGCCACTCTTCCCAGCTTACCATCTGTACTTGCGTCGTCCACCATTATAATCTCCTTCAGAAGAATGGCAGGGGATGTATACATGACGCTGTAGACTGTGCGAAGCAATGTGGACCAGGCTTCATTGTGGAACGCGATTATAATGCTTGTCGTGGGCAGTGGAGGGCACCTCTTGAACTTTTGCTCAATGCACCTTTACGAAGGTAAAAGAGGTGAATAGTTACAGAGGAGCTGTCACCTCTCCTGACAGGTCTGTTTTAGTAACTACTTGCAGCCCCCATGTAATAACCATTCGGGATTATCTATTATTATGACTCTATGTTGTTCATTCCTGCAAGAAGTTATGAATGAATTACTAGTTTGCAATGTAGGTCCAGATGGGTGTTACCAGTTGGGGGTGTCCCTGTATAGTCTGTCAGCACTGATTGGAAGATGTAGGACTGTGCAGGGACACACCTCAAACTGGTAACACCCATCTGGACCTTCACGGCAAAATTCTAGCAATTCATTCATAACTGGAGGAATAATAAGGGAATGGCACAACATAGAGTCATCAGAATAGATGTTCCAGAATAGTTATTACACGGTGAATGCAAATAGTTAGTAAACAGATATGTCAGTTGAAGCGACAGGTCCTAAATAATACAATCAACGTAGTTGGGTTACAATGGTCTTAGTTCCGGATCCAGTTGCTTCATTCTAAATGGATGCAGCCGGTTGTATAATTTTGACGGAAGCGTCCTGCTGTGGTTTTGAGATCCCATGCCGAATCTCAAAACCGTATAGCAATAACGCCAATGTAAAAGTAGCCTAACAGCAAAACTGCTGCATTGTTCTTGTTATCAAATATACTAAGCAATCCAACAGTAACCTGATGGACCCCCAGTAACATATGGACCTGTCAGGACGCTAGTATGAATTCAACCTTCACTAAATGGGATAGGTAGCATTTTTGTAAGTTATGTAAGTTATGTAACTTTCTACTCTACAATGTCTTCTGATTTAGGCCGGAGGATTAGATTCCGCAGGCTGTAGGACTGGGTTGTGTACACAGTACAATATATAGTTACATAGCAGGTACAGCTGAAACACTCATGTCCACGGAGATGAACCAAGGGGTGAGCGAGAACATGCCTGAAGGGAAGGGCTGTGGAAAAGAAGAATTCTGAGGAGGGACATACAAAGAGCATCTTTTGCTCTGTAGGACCCAGCACATCCATGCTTTACACAGACAGCCCATTGATTTGAAAAAGATCTGTAATGCTTTGGCTGGCCTGCAGGAGCGCTGCAGGGAAACCGAACACATGCTAGAGAAACTCTTTAAAGGGGTTGTCTGCTTTTCCCATATTGATGGTCTATGGTCAGGCAAGAGCACCGCAGTCTCTCTAAACAGCTGATCGGCGGGGGTGCCAAGAGTTCGACCCCCACCAATCTGATATTGATGACCTATCCCAAGGATAAGTCATCAATATAGGAAAGCGGACAACCCCTTTAAGCAGGACAGAGTCAAGTGTTCCAGCAGTGGGCACTCTGTTCTCATCTTATTTTCAAGAGACCCTTCTAATTAAAAGATTTGACAGAATATACAGACTTATGAAAAAAATTTGAGAAACATACTCGGGGGGCCTGGTGTCAGGTCCTAGGTCTCGGTGAAGTGAAATCCTATCACTAGCAAATACATTAAAACAATGTTTCTTTTCTCCTTCTTCCATTTCTTTCTTTTCCTCCGGGCTGAGTTTATCCGAAGTAAATGGTTTTCCAGATGCTCCGGGGGCATGAGGGTCCAGGGGTGGCCGCTCCAGGTAAGGCCTCAGCTCTGCTGCAGTGTAGTACCCGGCTAGACAAGGCCTTTTTCTGTCAGTGTCCTTCTGTATTTCAGGGGCATTAATCTGCATTTTTGGCACAGAGTCTTTAAAATGATTTACGGCATCAATCGTCATGTCCAACATTTTCTTCTTTTTGGCGGGAGACCCTCCTTGTCTCGTCAGCTCGTCCATCTCTCGGTCAACTACTTCTTTTTGGATAAAAAACACAAATCCCATAAAAATAAGAGTCGCTGCAGTGAGTTTCCAGTGGATGAAGCGCCGGCCCAACACCAGCCTCTTAAAGTTTGTCATTTTTGTTTTTGGGATTCTCGGGCTGGGAAATAAAGCTGTGAAGGTTTCATTGTGGTTAATGTAAAGTCATCGTTCCATCACCTGGAAAATAAGAAAGACTGTTAAGAGGCCCCTGAACATAAAGTAAGACAAGTATCTTCAAGATTACACTGCTTGTGGTCTCGCTTGCAGCAGCGGCACAGTGTAATTACAAGTATTTGCTCATGTGAACAGAACAAGCATTTGTAATTACATTGCGCCGCCGAGACTTCCGAGACGACGCGCAGGAGGAAGCAGCATTTGCACGAGCGCCACCTCCTCCTCTTCAAACAGCCGATCGGCGGGGGGTGCCGGGAGTCAGACCCTCTCCGATCAGATATTGCTGACCTGTCCTGAGGATGGCTCATCAATATGTACCTGCTGCATAACCCCTTTACATAACATCCAATAATTGTAAGATTGCACTGACTAACAGACGGATGTTGTTAGGGGCTGTTCACATGGTGCAGCATGATAAGGCGCCACAAAAACATACTGCAGCAATAAGACAATGGACATATAGATGTGATATACGTCGTAGTGCGGGACGAGCCCAAAGCCACAGCCCAGTGCACCCGACGGGACTGACACAAGCAGATATAACCACAATTGCACACAGATAATGACAAAGCCGAACCACACGTCATTGCAGTGGTAACACAGAGTAATAATACGCTATCAGCTAGGTAACAGGAGACGCTAAGTACAAATCCAAACAGCGAGAGATAGCACCAACCATAGGTAAATATCATTAGGAGCTGTTCGCACAGTGCAGCGTGATAATGTAAAGCAAGAACAAAGCTTCCATAAAATAATAGTAAAACGGATTCAAGATTAGGCGTGGCGGCAAAGTGATAACATAAGAGCGGCTTAATAGCAAATGAGATTGCCATCTTACATTTGTTGGCTGTGCACCCAATCGCTCACTGATATATACATTGGTAGCTATAGATGTAGTGCAATTCGGATATACTGAACCGGCAAACAGATATTACAGAAAATACACATAAACTACGCCATGCCACCCTAGCCTGAGCTTCTACCAGGGTTGCCAACCAGAAGTATTCTTTTCACTGTACAACTTATCTCAAAATCACAGACAGCCAACGTTTTTGCGGACACGTTGGAAAACGATTATAAAGATTATAAGCGATACACGTCTATGGCTCAAAATGATCATTACCACCATACAATCTAGTCAAATAACGGACGCAGCAATTTTTTTCTTTTTCACTGAGCAGCATGTATCTTGTTTATGCGATTTTATTGTGTGGATTTCACCCTTTTTAATGGAAGGGGGAGATCTCTGAAAAATTCTGCACCAAAAACTGCATAAAAACGTGATAAATAGTGCGGATTTATCCACGTTTTCTTGTGCGGCACAGAAATCCGTACCGTGTGCAGACCCAATTTAAACAAGCAGATATTCCCATTAGTGACTGTTCCAGGAATTATCCCAAAAATTTTCAGCTTAGACACCCTACCAATGAGTACAGAAAAAAGCCACATAGCATTTGTCCCTAGAGGAAGGGGTGGCTACACCAATGGGTGGTACACAGAGACATCTTCCCGAGGGGCTGCTGCATGACTCATCTGGCGTGGTCTCCTGTATATGACATGGAAGCATATCCGCGGCACAGTAAGGCTAGTAAGAAAATGGGGCCCTGGGCAGCAATCAAGCCTCCTTGCCATATATACTATGTGGTGCCAGCACCACCTAGAGGCGAATGGGTGAAATTATAATGCCGGACTGATAATGTGAACTAACATACATTAGCTAAATACATAAATAGGCAGATGTTTTAAAGTGTCCCTTTCACACAAATATGGGGCTCTGCATCCGCATCTTTTGTGGCCCCACTGAAGTGAATGGGTCCAGATCCAAGCCGCAAAATATGCAGCTTGGATGTAGACCAAAACAACAGTCATGTGAATGAGGCCTTATCCTGAATCCAAAGAACTAGATATCGATCTGCCTGGCTCTATAACATCAAAAGTGCATCCACTGATCCACTTGGATGTAAAAATCTGAAACGGTCTGCAATATCCTGGACTGACTCTTGTGCTTCATGTCACCTGCGGTCTGTACCGACGTCAATTAACTTTAGGAGAAACGTTGCATGACTTTCAGAGCTGCCGGTATACAGGAACGTGCACTAATCAACTTTACATTTAATTAAGAGATGTGGGTCAAAAGCAGGCGACCTCATGGTAAAACAGGTGGCACCCATATTACAACATCTCGTTCATTCCTTTATGATTATTTAAAGGGAGTCTGTCACCTGTTTTTCACCAATACATCTAAGAGCAGTGCCCCACAGAAGATTGCAGACACATTCCAAACATACCTGTGTGCCCTACAGGTGAAAAACTTAGAATATCGTGCAAAGTTCATTTATTTCAGTAATGCAACTTAGGCCTCATGCACACGACCGTTGTGTGCATCCGTGGCCGTTGTGCCGTTTTCAGTTTTTTTTCGCGGAACCATTGACTTTCAAAACTTTTCAAAAAATCGGAAAATGCACCGTTTGGCAGCCGCATCCGTGATCCGTGTTTCCTGGCCGTGAAAAAAATAGGACCTGTCCTATTTTTTTCACGGCCAACGGTTCACGGACCCATTGAAGTCAATGGGTCCGTGAAAAATCACGGATGCACACAAGATTTTCATCCATGTCCGTGATCTGTGTCCATTTTTTCCTATCATTTCAATGGCAAACTTGACTTTGATTTTTTTTTTTCATTTTTCATGTCCGTGGATCCTCCAAAAAACAAGGAAGACCCACGGACGAAAAAAACGGTCACGGATCACGGACCTACGGACCCCGTTTTTGCAGAGCTTAAAAAAAAAAAACGGTCGTGTGCATGAGGCCTTAAAAGGTGAAACTAACATATGAGACTCATTACAGGCAAAGCGAGATTTTTCAAGCCTTTATTTGTTATAATTTGGATGATTATGGCTTACAGCTCATGAAACCCCAAAGTCACAATTTTGAGGTCCCCTTTGCTCAGGGGGTATGGAATAATTAGCTGACTAGAGTGTGATACTTTGAGCCTAGAATATTGAACCTTTTCACAAAATTCTTATTTGAATGCAATTCCTTTTAATTTGCATTACTGAAATTACTTCTAGCAGGAATAATAAAGGAACGGCACAACAAAGAGCCACAAAAAGAGATGCTCCAGAATTGTTATTACTGCAAGTAGTTACTACAACAGACATGTCAGGAGTGGTGACAGATCATCTTTAAAGGGGTATTCCCATCTTTTATATTGGGGGCATATCCCTAGGATATGCCCCTAATGTCAGGTAGGTGTGGGTCCCACCTCTGAGACCTGCACCTACAATGAAGGAGAGCTCACCTGCCCATCATTCATTTCAATGGGATTGCCGGAAATTGCCGGAAATAGCCGTGCGGCAAGCTCACCTATTATCGGAAGCCCCATACAAATGTATGGAGAGTGCACTGTGCCAGCTCGGCCGCCGCTCTATTCCATTCTATGGGGCTTACAGAGATACTACTCCCATAGAAATGAATGGAGAACGGCAAACTCTCCTTCACTCCCTTCTCAGCGGCGGGACCCGCACCCATCTACCCATCAGAAATTGGTGGCGGATCCTAGCGAAATGCCACTAATGTTTGAGGTGGGGCAGCCCCTTTAAGCATGGATTTTACTTCAATTGGGCTCGGGGGGAAAAAAATAATGGAAATGACTCAGTGTCCTATTTATGTCCGTTACAATGGATCCGCAAAAAAAAAAAAAATGATGCAACACTAACATCACACAGATGTCATCCTTTTTTTTTGCGGATCCGTGTGTTGAGGATCGCAAAATATATACATGTGCATGATACTAATACAGCCCTGACTACGTAGAGGAGATTTCCTAATTCTCATGTACACGGGGAGGAAAGTTTCAGCAGGCGGCGTGGATTGTGAAATCCGAGGCAGATTTCACCCTTTTGCGATGCAAAGTGTATGAGATCTGCGACAAAACCCACAAGGAAAACCCGCATAAACTACAATGCCCTGTGGGGCACAGATTTGCCCCAGATCACCAGGAGAGGGTTTGTCATTACGTTGGTGGTTTTTACACAGGACTGCACGTGAATCTGCACATCAAGCAGCTGCAAATAAAAAAAATATCTTACATAAAAAGAACTTGCACAAGTGACTGAAACCCTGCTGAGCACAGTATATACTATATACCTTCTCCACCAGTACACCACCATGGGTCCTATCTACAACCCATAGCA
The DNA here is from genome assembly GCF_014858855.1 of Bufo gargarizans. Classification (NCBI taxonomy): domain Eukaryota; kingdom Metazoa; phylum Chordata; class Amphibia; order Anura; family Bufonidae; genus Bufo; species Bufo gargarizans. The sequence continues at coordinate 14,274,503 of NC_058087.1, read as the reverse complement.
CACCGCCCCTAGTGGTCACAGCCGATACATCCCGCAGGCAGACCAATGGCCAGCAACCTGTGGCTCTCTAGTTCTGGAGTAGTACTCTGCTGGGAGTAGTGGTTCCACACCCCGTATATATAAGGCACCGGGCTGCCCCCGATGCGGGGTGTACGAGGTGGGAAAGTTCCTGGAAGTTGTGTACTCACAGTGATGGAGCGGCGGCTCTCGCTTCTGGACTTCTCCTCACTTTGCAGCTCTGTGCCGGGCTGAGGCGGCGGCTGAAGGAGGCAGGTGACGGAGGAGGATCCGGGTTACATAGTTAATACGGTTGAAAAGATACATAAGTCCATCAAGTTCAACCGAGGGACAGGTGGGGATGCGAATTCCAGAAGGAATTAAGACGTTTTCATAAGCATTAATGTTGTTTACTTTTAAGAATGGAGGAAGGAAGCCGGAGGTGGTGGTGACAGCCGGGGAGCAGAGGAGGATGCACAGATCGCTTCAGCTTTGCTGGACCCAGGTGAGAAGAGCCTGCAACGTGTCCAAGGCGAAGTCACTAGTGCGCAGGCGCGACTCTACCTGCCCACGCACTTACCTGTCACACAGGTGTGCGAATAGGGAAGGACTGCAGATCTGTCATCTATCTATCTTTAGCTTTATTTCTCTTAGCTGTCTCTTTAATTTGCTATATCTATCTATCTATCTCTAATCAGTCTGTCTATATCTATGTATCTACTCCTACCTATCATCTATTAAAATGTCATCTCTCTATCATACGCAGAGTAATACTTGGCCCAAGATAATGCAGTTATTTTCCTGTGAAGATTCCATAAAAAACATCTACATAATCTACACAAATACAGATGTAGCAGAGCTGACGTTTCATTTGACTCACCCTGATACCATAAGAGCAGACAGCTAATCACACAGAAGCATCTAGTAGAAAAATATATAGATATACTACTTTTTTTGGAGATCCTATGGGTGAAATTTGTCACCAGATCCTTCCATCAGAATATAGGACGGAAATACTCCTGATCTAGACCTCTGATGACAAGCTAAAACTGTGTGAATAGAACCTTAAAGGGGTTATGCCATGCCTAATGTAAAAATATTAAAATCAGACATCATATAGTACATGACAATCTATTTCTAACAAAGCTAGAACCAGCCCTGTACCTCACACGGATCCTGAGATCTCCCCATTTATTGCTTTGCTAGGTTTATATCAAGCAGACATCTCAGGGGGCGTGTATTTTCCGCAGCAGCTCAGGGGGCGTGTCCATTCTGCTGCAGCTCTCTCCCTATCACAGCTCAGGAGGCAGTTTAAGATGAAACTGAGCATGTGCGGCCTTCTCAGTGAGCAGGTCAAAGAAATAAGAAAAAAGAATAAACAGCAGGTGGCGCAATACAGATACAAGTTATTGAATAACTCAGTGGATATACAACATTTTTAATTACATGCAATTACAAAAAGAATTCAGATCCAGGTGCTGGTTTGAAACCTGTAAAATATTTTTCGTGGGATAACCACTTTGAGGTAATAATACACCTTAGCTATAGCGGTTATTCGGCCAGTAACTGTTCCTCTCATCTCCTCTATACACATGTATGCTCGGCTCAGCGTGTGTTCTCAGGGGGGGGAAGGAATAATCTTCTGCTGGAAACCTACATGTCCAATCCTTCTGTCGGGGAAGAGTTAAAAGAATTTTCCAGGATTTTTTAACAGATACCTATCCTCAGGATAGGTCATCAGTATCTGATCGGTGGGGGCCTGACACCTGAGAACCCCACCACTCAGCTATTCTGAAAAGGCACCGGCGCTCCTGTGAGAGCGCCGCTGGATTCTCGCAGCTTACCAAGCACAGCGCCGTACATTGTATAGCGATTGTGGCTAGTATCCCGCTCAGCTCTATTGACTTAATGGGGCTGAGCTTCTCCTAGGCCACATTAATGATGAACGTGTCATCACATGGCCTAGGAAAAGCAGAGAGAAGGCTGCGGCGCTCACAGAAGGGGGTCCCACGTGTTAGACCTGAGGATAGGACATCAGTATAAAAATCTCAGAAAACCCCTTTAAGACACCCCCATACACTTCAAATGGTCGCCTTAATTTGTCTCATGGGTATGACCACGCGTGCAGCATCTCTCGAGTATGTCCTAATAGGGATTCTGTCTGTAAGATTACGCATATAGACCCGATTACGTCTCCTGTAGCATGTCAGAAATATACCAGAGTGTAACTTATGAAGGCTGTAGTTTTGCTATGGTTTTATATATATGCAGAGTGCCTGTAAAAAGAGCCCAAGGGGCTGTCCTAACCATTAGTGAAGCCCAGCCGCGCCCATCCAGAGTGAGCCCAGCACCTCCCCTCATCCTCAAGTCCCCTCCTAGCTCCTCCGACGTCATTCTGAGACCGTCGTCTAGCGGATGTGTGTTTACCATGTGGCCTCCTATCCATTTGTTGGCATCAGCCTCAGGGCTCGTGCATATGGCTCTTGTTCAGCCATGCCATGCATTGGGGACCACAATTTGCAGTCCCCAATGCACGTACAACATCCGTGCGGATTCTGCAGACAAATCCAGACCCATTCAACTTGAATGGGTCCATGGTCCATGGTCCGTCCGCACCGCAAAAAATTAGTGCATGCACTACTTTTTTTATGGATGCAGAGGCACGGACAGATACCCCACGGAGGCACTCCATAGTGCTTCAGTGGGTTTTTGTGCCTCCGTTTCTCACCGACCTTCTGGATTGCAGATCCATTCAAGTGAATGGGTCCTGTAAGGGATCGCTCTCTCAGGGAGCTCGCAATCACAGATGTGTCGTCAAACAACGGATTTAAAGTCCATATGATGCTTTGTTTTGGCAACAGCACAAACATAAACATAATGAAATAAACTTCTGCCCGTCTAGGCACTACCTAATACATAATTCATTCCCTGACTCACCTCTAAAGAACACAGTTCACACACGTGATCAGATGCGGCTTTCTCAGCCCAAACAGTCCAGCAGCCTCCAGGCTGTGACTACAACAACATCAGTACCTTTGGGGGATTGTGGCCCAGATGTCTGCCTGACTCTGTCCGTGCGACCCTCTCTCCGCAGGTGTCGCTAGGTCCTCCAAACTCAGGCTTCCTCAGCCTTTCCTTCCTCCTGACTAACACACAGATGGTTGTTTTTATGCCTCCTTGATTAGAGCAGGCCTCACCTGCGATCACCTCAGGTGAAAGGGAATACCTGTGCCGGAAGGGTGTGGACTGGCAGATCCCACAACCAAACCTATCAGCCAATCCAAGCAAAATCCAACCCAGAAAATTTTTAATGCAAAACTGTCTCAGCAAACTATACTTTGCTGAGACCACTACAGCTTTCCAGATACCGCTGAGGTATCTGGGTGGGATACACATGCCTTCCCGCACTGTCCCCATTACCACAGTCCACATCCGTGATGCGGGGTGCACACGGCCGGTGCCTGCAAATTGCGGACCCACTGTTTGCGGGCTGCAATACGGGCACGAACGGGTGCATGAGCCCTCATGGAAAGAAGTGATGGACTATGGTTGCCATCACGGCTTCGGTTTCAGGGTACGGTTCGGTTTCAAGTTTTAAAGTTTTAAAATTTTCCACTTTAAAAATCAACTACCAAAGTTATTCAATGAAGTCACGCGCGACTTCGCGAATAACTTACTTCGGCTCATCAGAGCCCATACATTCTAATACTGTACGGAGACGGATCTTCGTACAGCATTATTCCGAAGTTTGGAACGAAGCGACTTCGGATGAAGCATCCGAAGCTCACTTTGCTCAACACTAGTCTAAATGTAAGACACCTCGGAAGCTGTCTTACATTTAGGGCTCATGCACACGAATGTATTTTCTTTCCGTATTTTTTGCGGACCATATACGGAACCATTCATTTCAATGGGTCCGCAAAAAAAATGGAAGGTACTTTGTGTGCATTCCATTTCCATATGTCTGTATTTCCTTTCCGCAAAAAAGTAGAACTTTACTAACTGTCCTATTATTTTCCGCATTAAGGACAAGGATAGTACTGTTCTATTAGGGGGCAGCTATTCTGTGTCGCAAAATACAGAATGCACATGCACGTCATCCGCATTTTTTGCAAACCTTTTTTTTGTGGACCGCAAAATACATACAGTCGTGTGCATGATGCCTTAGAATCGGCGCCTCTTCATAACTTTGATGGATCCGTTGCCAGGTATACGGCATATTAAGACTGGCGTCTAAAACGCCAATCTTAATAAATATGCTCCTTAATCTCTGTTTACCAGATTAGGAACTGTTTGGTCACGAGCACTCGGCAGTTATCATCTTCAACTGCAGAGATGGCCAATAGAGATTTTGCTGAAGATTTAACCCTTTACAAACAATAGATGAAATCACCAGCAAATCCAGAAAAAAAAATCCAGCACCATGCCCTCAAATGCATGAAGAACATCTCCTTCACACACATTGTATTTGTGTAAAATCTGCAATGAACCCACAGTTTATCTGCTGTGTAGTTAGATGCCTTTAGGGCATCCTCACACACAATGCTATTCTAAGGTTTGAAGAAACTTCAAGAATGTTTCTTATATAATTTTTTTTTTACAAAGGAACATGGCAGAAACATGTCACCTGCGCACATAATCCAGACTACCGCAGATTGCCAGGATTGAGGCCTTGCAGTCCATAGAGTGCCCCTTTTGCACTACACATACACTGAACAAAAATATAAACGCAACACTTTTGGTTTTGCTCCCATTTTGCATGAGCTGAACTCAAAGATATCAAAGATTTTCTACATACACAAAAGACCCATTACTCTCAAATATTGTTCACAAATCTGTCTAAATCTGTGTTACTGAGCACTTCTCCTTTGCAGAGATAATCCATCCCACCTCACAGATGTGGCATATCAAGGTGCTGATTAGACAGTATTAATATTGCACACGTGTGCCTTAGACCGCCCACAATAAAAGACCACTCTGAAATGTGCAGTTTGATCACACAGTTGGCATGCTGACTGCAGGAATGTCTACCAGAGCTGTTGCCCATGCAATGAGTGTTCATTTCTCTACCATAAGCCGTCTCGAAAGGCTGTTTCAGGGAATTTGGCAGTACATCCAACCAGCCTCTCAACCACAGACCACGTGTAACCACACCAGCCCAGGACCTCCACATCTAGCATGTTCACCTCCATGATCGTCTGAGACCAGCCACCCAGACAGCTGCAGCAACAACAATCGGTTTGCATAACCAAAGATTGTCTGCACAAACTGTCAGAAACCGTCTCAGGGAAGCTCATCTGCATGCTCGTCGTCCTCATCGGGGTCTCGACCTGACTGCAGTTCATCATCGTAACCGACTTCAGTGGGAAAATGCTCACATTCAATGGCGTCTGGTACGTTAGAGAGGCGTTCTGTTCACAGATGAGTCCCGGTTGTCACTGTTCAGGGCAGATGGCAGACAGCGTGTGTGGCGTCGTGTGGGTGAGCTGTTTTCTGGCGTCAACGTTGTGGATCGAGTGGCCCATGGTGGCGGTGGGGTTATGGTATGGGCAGGCATATATTATGGACAACAAACACAGGTGCATTTTATTGATGGCATTTTGAATGCACAGAGATACCGTGACGAGATCCGGAGGCCCATTGTTGTGCCATTCATCCTTGACCATCACCTCATGTTGCAGCATGATAATACATGGCCCCATATTGCAAGGATCTGTACACAATTCCTGGAAGCTGAAAACATCCCAGTTCTTGCATGGCCAGCATACTCACCGGACATGGCACCCATTAAGCATGTTTGGGATGCTCTGGATCGGCGTATACGACAGTGTGTTCCAGTTCCTGCCAATATTCAGCAACTTCACACAGCTATTGAAGAGGAGTGAACCAACATTCCACAGGCCACAATCAACAACCTGATCAACTCTAAGCGACAGAGATGTGTTGCACTGCGTGAGGCAAATGGTGACCACACCAGATACTGACTGGTTTTCTGACCCCCTTTTCCCAGTAAGGCAAAACTATGCACATTTCAGAGTGGTCTTTTATTGTGGGCAGTCTAAGGCACACCTGTGCAATATTCATGCTGTCTAATCAGCACCTTAATATGCCACACCTGTGAGGTGGGATGGATTATCTTGGCAAAGGAAAAGTGCTCACTAACACAGAGTTAGACAGATTTGTGAACAATATTTGAGAGTAATGGGTCTTTTGTGTATGTAGAAAATGTTTGAGATCTTTGAGTTCAGCTCATGGAAAATGGGAGCAAAACTGAAAGTGTTGAGTTTATATTTTTGTTCAGTGTAGATATCAATTACTGATAATCTGTAAGTCTAGGACCTGAATTTGGCAGAATTTGCCATCTAAATTTTTGCACTGCGGTGGGTGCAAGGTGTCTGCCTCCCCTTTTTTAATGGGAGTTGGTGCCGCTGTTCGTAGGCCGTTATCATAAAGCCAAGAAGGGTGGCAGGTGTCTGCTCACGGTTTAGCTCCATTCAGTGGAACTCAGATGTGAGCGAGTTTACGGAATCCAAAGTAAAAAAACGCAGTTTCTGCTGTGGTATAGGTGGCATATTTTGACAGCTTCAAAATCTGCTGTGTGAAAGGACTCTGATATTTTGTAATGACCGGCGTCACGCACAGGGAGGGAAAAGGGAAAGCCCTGCCCAAGGGAGAGGGAAAGGTGGTGACCCCTGACTCACCTTGCGGCTGGCACCTGACTGCCCTGACGTCCCTAGACGGGTTCCTAACCCGTGCGGCGATCACGTGCCTAAACCCTGGCTTTCCCTAAAATGAGCCCTAGATAGTGAACGGGCCGGTGGAATCGCTAGTCCGCACCACTGACACTAAGAGGGAAACACCAGGGAGAGGACAGACAATACAGACAAACACATAAACCCAGGTGGGCGACCACAGCAGACCACAAAGGTCCAACAGGGATCCGGAGGGAAACGTTCTGGACCAACAACCAGAGAACGCAGCAACACAGCTCCAGTGGGTCAGTATAGAAGTCCAGGCAGGAAGCTCTATATCTGGCAACCAGAGAAGTGTGAGAGAGGAAAATAAGGAGGTTGGGAGTGCTGGACAAGGAACAGCTGAGGAGAAGGAGCTACGGATCCATGAGTGAGCCAAAAAGGGTTGCAAAGCAAACCCAGAAAGCTACCATAAGGAAACAGCCCTATCTTACATAGAGCGTGCAGCCAACCGCTGCGACTTCCTGACCCCGGGTATAACGGAGTCAGGCGTGGCTCTTGACACCCTCGTGACATATTTAAAGGGAATCTGTCAGCAGATTTGTACCTATGAAACTGGCTGATCTGTTACATGTGCACTTGGCAGCTGATGACTAGTGCAGATCGAGCATGCTCAGCCGAACACCAGTTTGCCTCGAGCATTTCGATGCTCGGTACATGGCGATACTCGGCCGAGTACCGCATGTGCAGTGAGCAGGATAATGATATACGCTGATGCAAAACTATGCAATGGCTGGGTCAGGTGTAAATGACAGTCTATGTTTTGTAGTTGTTCGTGATGCCAATTGCAGCGTGCGCAGGATAATATCACAGGGCCCTCCCAAGGTGTTATACAGACGTGGACAAAATTGTTGGTACCCTTTGGTCAATGAAAGAAAAAGTCACAATGGTCACAGAAATAACTTTAATCTGACAAAAGTAATAATAAATTAAAATTCTATAAATGTTAACCAATGAAAGTCAGACATTGTTTTTCAACCATGCTTCAACAGAATTATGTAAAAAAATAAACTCATGAAACAGGCATGGACAAAAATGATGGTACCCCTAACTTAATATTTTGTTGCGCAACCTTTTGAGGCAATCACTGCAATCAAACGCTTCCTGTAACTGTCAATGAGACATCTGCACCTCTCAGCAGGTATTTTGGCCCACTCCTCATGAGCAAACTGCTCCAGTTGTGTCCGGTTTGAAGGGTGCCTTTTCCAGACTGCATGTTTCAGCTCCTTCCAAAGATGCTCAATAGGATTGAGGTCAGGGCTCATAGAAGGCCACTTTAGAATAGTCCAATTTTTTCCTCTTAGCCATTCTTGGGTGTTTTTAGCGGTGTGTTTTGGGTCATTGTCCTGTTGCAAGACCCATGACCTGCGACTGAGACCAAGCTTTCTGACACTGGCTAGTACATTTCTCTCTAGAATTCCTTGATAGTCTTGAGATTTCATTGTACCCTGCACAGATTCAAGACACCCTGTGCCAGACGCAGCAAAGCAGCCCCAGAACATAACAGAGCCTCCTCCATGTTTCACAGTAGGGACAGTGTTCTTTTCTTGATATGCTTCATTTTTTCGTCTGTGAACATACAGCTGATGTGCCTTGGCAAAAACTTCGATTTTTGTCTCATCTGTCCACAGGACATTCTCCCAGAAGCTTTGTGGCTTGTCAACATGTAGTTTGGCATATTCCAGTCTTGCTTTTTTATGATTCGTTTTCAACAATGGTGTCCTCCTTGGTCGTCTCCCATGTAGTCCACTTTGGCTCAAACAACGACGGATGGTGCGATCTGACACTGATGTTCCTTGAGCATGAAGTTCACCTTGAATCTCTTTAGAAGTCTTTCTAGGCTCTTTTGTTACCATTCGGATTATCCGTCTCTTAGATTTGTCATCAATTTTCCTCCTGCGGCCACGTCCAGGGAGGTTGGCTACAGTCCCATGGATCTTAAACTTATGAATAATATGTGCAACTGTACTCACAGGAACATCTAGTTGCTTGGAGATGGTCTTATAGCCTTTACCTTTAACATGCTTGTCTATAATTTTCTTTCTGATCTCTTGAGACAGCTCTTTCCTTTGCTTCCTCTGGTCCATGTCGAGTGTGGTACACACCATATCACCAAACAACACAGTGATTACCTGGAGCCATATATATAGGCCCAATGGCTGATTACAAGGTTGTAGACACCTGTGATGCTAATTAGTGGACACACCTTGAATTAACATGTCCCTTTGGTCACATTATGTTCTGTGTTTTCTAGGGGTACCATCATTTTTGTCCATGCCTGTTTCATGAGTTTATTTTTTTACATAATTCTGTTGAAGCATGGTTGAAAAACAATGTCTGACTTTCATTGGTTAACATTTATAGAATTTTAATTTATTATTACTTTTGTCAGATTAAAGTTATTTCTGTGACCATTGTGACTTTTTCTTTCATTGACCAAAGGGTACCAACAATTTTGTCCACGTCTGTAACACACGTCCCAGGTTAGGAATGCCAGAGTGGTGTAATGGCCTATAATGTCTCTGTATGATGGTGATAATGGTGTCAACGGTGTCTCCGGCTGGACTCCTGGCTCCTGACTTGCAATAAATTGAGTGTAGTGATAGTAGGAGTAATAGAGAGATTTTGCAGCAGAAATTGATATCCAGACCTTTAGGTGAAGTTCAAACTTGTCTTTACTGAGAGTAGCTTTCATCCAAGCAAGGTACAGCTTTGGTCTTAGGTACCAGCAGGCTTTCAGCACTGGTTGGCAGGAATGAATCCTCTGCTCTATAAACCTGGAGCTTGCAGGAAAGGACATCTGCATGTTAGCTCTATACTGTTACTGTGGCAGGAATTTGGCTTATTCAATTTCTTTCTATCTTCTGCTTTATGGGGACTGACTAGCTGAGGAGGAATATGGCTTCTCCTGGGTCTCTGGACTTTACTCACAGTTAGGCTCTCAGGGGATGTTTTCTTCCTGGAACTGGAGTTTGTCTGCTTGCTTCATCCAGCTGAGGCTGCAGGGCTCAGGCTGGGAGGTTTGATCAATGTCTCAGCCGAGACAAGATCCTGGCTTTGGTTCCTATGCATGGGGACTCCTAAACTCTATCACACAGCCTTCCCCAACAGGGGTGGCTGGCACACTGACTTAACTTCCTTCACTCCCCATGCTGCAGGATGTGGGAGAAGTCCACACCTCCACAGAGGGGGGGGGGGGGGGGGGGGGCAAACTGGAATGAACCACTCCAGCTTAGAGATACTAAACTGTAGCTAACTCCTTACCAACACATTGCACAATGTGGAAGATTACTACAATAATTGCATTTAACATGGTTTATGCACATTTGTGAATGACATAATATAAAATCATATCAGATGACAAGGTAAAGGCTCTTAACAGACAGTAGCGGGGGTAGAGGCGTGTCTTAACACAACTCTGGGGTGTTACACATGCAGGCCCACGCATATAATGTTTTACAGGGTCAGCTAACCTGCAGGCCCTGGCATATAATTTTTTTAAAGGGACAGCTCACCAGCCGGCCCTTACCTACAATCTTTTACAGGGTCAGCTCACCAGCAGGCCCTCACCTACAATCTTTTACAGGGTCAGCTCATCAGCAGGCGCTTACCTACAATCTTTTACAGAGTCAGCTCACCTGCAGGCCCACACATATAATGTTTTACAAGGTCAGCTCACCTGCAGGCCCTGGCATATAATTGTTTAGAGGGTCAGCTTACCAGCAGGCCCTCACCTACAATCTTTTACAGGGTCAGCTCACCTGCAGGCCCACGGATATAATGTTTTACAGGGTCAGCTCACCTGCAGACCCTCACCTACAATCTTTTACAGGGTCAGCTCACCTGCAAGCCCACGCATATAATGTTTTACAGGGTCAGCTCACCTGGAGGCCCTGGCATATAATTTTTTAGACAGTCAGCTCAGCAGCAGGCCCTCAGCGATAATTTTTTAGAGAGTCAGCTCAGCAAAATGCCCTCAACCATAATTTTTTAGAGGGTCAACTCAGCAGCAGGCCCTCAACCATAATGTATTATATGGTCAGCTCAGCAGTAGGCCCTCACCCCTAATGTTTTAGATGGTCAGATCTGCAGGCCCTTGCTCCAAATGTTTTAGAGGGTCACCAGCAGGCCATCAATCATAATTTTTCAAGGGTGTTTATGATGCCCTCCTTTATGTGTAACAAAGGGTGTATTGGAGTGCTGGTTCCTTGTAATTTTGGCAGCCCTTTCACTTAGTGCATATGCTTTATGGATGTAGGAGTCCCACTACATGAACAATTGTACCACAATGTGAATGAGGCCCTCCTTTATGTAATATACAGGTTGTATCGGAGTGCCTCTTGCTCGTAATTTTTGGCAGCACTTGCACTTTGTATACAAGTAAATATACAGGAAAGAATGTTTCCTAACAATTTTTCCTAAAATCAATTTTATCTGCGTTTTTTGGCGTATTATTGTCAGTCTGTAAAAGTGGTATACTACTCGGACAACATCGTTCCCAGCAGCGACCTGGGATTCCAAGATGCATCCAGACATCCTCCCCATGCTATTCCCGAACGATTTCGGTGGTGTTTCCATCAATTTCTGACCTTTTCCTATGAACCAGGCACCCTCCCCTCTTCAGAGCATTGGGTGTCTTGTTTAATGCTCGGGTTCTCCCATTAACTTTCATTATACCGAGCACCCGAGCATCCCGATGTGTTTGGCCAGAGCACCCGAGCACTTTGGTGCTCAATCAACACTACTGAAGACATTAGTGCTGGTCCCATGTTCATATGTGCCCACATTGGTGAGAAAAGTGATGTTTTAATACATGCAAATGAGGCTCTAGGAGTAATGAGGGCATTGCCGTTACACCTAGAGGCTCTGAAACTGCTGCGCCCTCTGCACTTTGATTAACAGGGTGAGATGTAACAATGTTTACACTGCCTGGTCCTGTTAATCAGAGTGCAGAGGCTGCAGTAGTAGCAGAGAGAGCAGAGCCTCTAGGTGTAATGGCAACAACCCTGTTGCTCCTAGAGGCTCATTTGCATATATTAAAACATCTTTTTTTCTCAGCAATGTGGGCACATATGAACATGGGACCAACACAGATGTCTTCAGCTGCCAAGCGCACATGTAACAGGTCAGTCAGTTTTATAGTGTGGCGATGTGAACTGTAAAATGCATGGGAAAGTCCTGGAAGGGGGGTATATCTCTCCCAGTTTCCTCAACTGGCTGAGGTGGGTCAAATCCAGAATGACGCTGGCTTCAGTAAATATAGTTGCTGGAGCTATTTTCTTTAATTATTCCGGGCTGGATTTTACATGGATTGGGATGGTAGGTTTTGGCAGTGGAACCTCCCAATCCACCCCCGCAGTCTGGGGCAGGTTTTTCCCTAGCAGGAAGGTGATCGCTGGTGAAGCCTTCCCTAATCAGGCTAGCATAAATCCACCCTCAGTGTGTCAGTCTGGCAGGATTGTCTGTGAACCTGGAGCAGAGGCTTTGTATGTGGTCTCAGTTAGGAGGACTGAGGGGCCACAAGCCTATGCAAAGCCTGAACTCTCCCCTGTGTAGACTGACGCTTGATGAGCGGAACCTGCTAAGACTTGGAGTCTGATACCCTGACCCTAAGCAGTACTTAGAGGTGAGTCAGGGAAACCTATGTGTTTAGGTAGAGCTCAGACGGGCAAGGTGTTTTGTTTTGGCTTTGTATGTTTTTTGTTATGCCGCATGCCACAATAAAGCACAGTTCGGCCCCTAAATCCTGGTGTCCGTGAAGAAGTGTGTGATTGCGACCCCGGTGAAAGAGAGCTAGCCCTTACAAAAACACTTTTATTCAATTAGTTAATTAGCTTCTGAAGGTGCCCGGGGATGGGGGGGGGGGGGCGTTCATGCGGCCGTTGCCCAGGCCCCTCGTCGCTTTTCATTCCCCATATTAGAAAGCTACCTTCCATATTGCTGTCCATCGCCGATTTTCTCAGAAAAACACTTTAGCTTCTGAAGGTGCCAAGGAGCGGCGTTCATGCTGCCGTTGCCCAGGCCCCTCGTCGCTTTTCATACAAAACTCCTCCCCTTTAACCCCTCTGGCCCGCCCTAGGTTCTTGTGATTGCGTCCTCCTCTTAGTGAGAAATACAGCGCCAGTGCCATTCAACAGCGTTTAATGCTCATGTGCCGGCCCTGTGCCTCTGCCCATAATGGGGAATGGGTGCGGCGAATCGGTTGAACGGCGCTGGATTTCTCACTAAGAGGAGGACGTAATTAGAAGAACCTAGGGCGGGCCAGAGGGGTTAAAGGGGAGAGGTTTTGTATGAAAAGCGAAGAGGGGCCTGGGCAATGGCCGCATGAACGCCGCTCCTTGGCACCTTCAGCAGCTAATTAACATATTGAATAAAGTGTTTCTCTGAGAAAATCGGCGATGGACAGCAATATGGAAGGTAGCATTCTAATATGGGGAATGTAATGGAGATCCTGATCTTAGTGTTCTATAATGGTGATTTTAGGTGAAAGACTCCCTTTAAGGGAGGGTTCACACGTGTGACATTTGCTGCAGATTTTCCACAAAGGAAAATCCCTAACAGATGAGGAGGAAAACTGCTAATGCAAAAAATGCCTGAAATGGGCACCGGATTGCAGTAGATAATTGCAATGGTTAAAAGCTGCAGGTAAAAACAGCAAGATGCAAATTTTGAAGTCGGCAGTTTGTCCAGATGCTCAGCGCAAAGGATGAGACCTGGAGAAAATCCACGTCAGAATCCGTAAGTAACAGATACGGTTTTGGTGTGGAAATTCAGCCAAAACTTCACAAAAATCAGCATGAACTACACTGTGGTGTGCATATACCCTAGGGGTGAAGCTGGCGCGGCTGCCCCCTTAATACAAGCAGGGGCGGACTGGGAACTTAAACTGGCCCTGGAAAAAAAACAACTAAAAATGGTCCCATATTTTAGGTGGGTCCAGACTGACAGAATGGCAAGCGACACAAGTAGGCAGGGCCAACAGAAGTACACGGGGCCAACAGTACTGTAGTGCAGAACAAAATATGGCCCCAGCAGAACCAGATACCACAGTGCAGCACCAAATAGTGCTGTCCCAGTATTCAACTGTATCTTTGTCCTGAGGACGGCTTTGCAGTTGAATTCAGGAGGGCACCTGCGCCCGCCTGGCTGATGAATAAGTGTCTGATGCTCCTAGCATTAAATAATGCTGACAGTATCAAATTGATATAAACCTGGCCATGAGGGGACGTTTCCCTGTAGGGTCTTTGGCCAGTCCGCCCCTGAACACAAGTGGGGTCATTTATCAAACTGGTGTGAAGTAGAAGTAGCTTAGTTGCCCATAGCAACCAATCAAATTCCACCTTTCATCTTTCACAGCTCCTTTGGAAAATGAAAGGAGGAATCTGATTGGTTGCTATGAGCAACTAGGCCAGTTCTATTTTATACCAGTTTCATAAATAACCCCCAAGGTTTCTACTGCAGCTGCCACTTCTGCTGTCCGTAGTACGGCACACTGCCCACATTACCAGGCAGTGTTTTTTCCAAATAGGGTCTGAGGCAGCGACAGCCTGTTCCCCGTCATTTTCTGGAAACTGTGATGTTATCTGGACCTCGTCCAGTACCCGACTGATTTCAGCAACTTTAGTGGTAACCACAATACCCCAGTTATTATTACAAGCAGATCACATCATCACAGTTACTGCGTTTTGATAGAAGCTCGTGATTTTCACATTGGAAAGACTCGGCACAAATTAACTATTACTTGTCCTGTTGTTTTTTTTTTATTGCTTTTTAACAGATTTATTCAGCTATAAACATAACTATCAGTGGGTGATGCGTTATACACCAATATGTGGTCATTTATGGTGGGCCATTGATTATAATATGCCGGCCATGCTGAAAAAAAGCTGAGCAAAGTCAGGGGAAGGGGCACCGCGGTCGGAGAGGACCGTCCTCACTGATCAGATTGCTGGCCTATTCTGGTGAAAGAATTATATGTTCTTAAAAGGGTATTCCCATCTTGGACATTGAGGGCATATCACTAGGCTATGCCACCAATGTTTGTCCTATTCTTCGAATGAAACCCGCAGAGTGACGGAGAGCGCACCATTTCTATGGGAGTGCCAAAAATGGCCTAGCTGAGCACTTGGCTATTTTCAGAAGTCCCATTGAAATTAATGGGAAGCGCACCACAAAAGCACTGCCACCGTTCCATTCACTTCTGTGGGGTTGATGGAAATAGCCGAGCCAGCGCCCAGCGATATGCTCATGGTCACCATTTTATACTTCCCTTAGGGTCTTTTAAACCTAATGACAGACTCCCTTTAAATCCCACCTTTGCTTTGGAGGGCATGGTCCATGACATGTGGTACATCAAATGTTAACGGCATGTGACCAACGGGGCCATTGATTGGCTGTAGGTCTACACGCCTGTATACCACATCATGGGATAAAAAATTAGAAGTCTGGTAGATCTCCCATTTTTCCAGGAGCCTCCCAGACATTTCTGGAAACCTAACAAGTAACACCACATGTATTCACTAAGCCAATGACCCATCTGTTACTAGGCAGAGGATAAAATCTTCTTCAGCAACCCAGAGACATAGGTCCCAATCAGCTATTGTTGCCCATCTTTAGCAAGAAAACTAGGACATTTTCAGTGGGCAAATTCACGCCAAAACTGCAAGTAAGGATCCACATAGGTGATAACAATCCCAGTTGGATCCCTTCTTATGGTCAGTAATGTCTCCATTAGACCTCGAGTGTAAACAAAGAGTGGTGCCTTTACTTACCCAGTGATTGATGAAGCGGGTATCTCCAGGCATTTCATGTGTCCTGAGATGAGAACCGGAAGTGGAGACCAGAGGGGTCCTTGTAAGCATCAGACAGCATTGGTGGTGGATAGGTGACTAATGCTTCCCATTCTGCCCCACATACAGTGCATTTGGAAAGTCTTCAGCCCCTTTCACTTTTTTCACATTTTGTTATGTTGTGGCCTCATGCTAAAATAAAAAAAATTGTTCCCATCATTGTGCACTCAATACCCCATAATGACAGAGTGAAAATATTATTTTTAAAATCTTATATTTATTTAAAAGACTTAAAAAAAAAAAAAAACTCACAATGAAATAAGCATTCAGACTCTTTACTCTGGACTTAGTTGAAGCCCCTTTGGCAGCGATTCCAGCCTCCAGTCTTCTTAGGTATGATGACACAAGGTTTGCACACCCGGATTTAGGGATTACCTGCCATTCTTATTTGCAGATCTTCTTAAGCTCTGTTAGGTCAGGTCTGTCCAGAGTTGTTCAATTGGGTTAAAGTCAGGGCTGTGGCTGGGCCACTCAAGGACATTCACAAAGTTGTCCCTAAGCTTTCCCTCGACCCTGATAAATCTCCCTGCCCCAGCCTCTGAAAACACCCCCAACAGCAGGGGCGTAGCTATAGGGGGTGCAGAGGTAGCAGTCGCTACCGGGCCCAGGAGCCTGAGGGGGCCCAAAGACCCTTGTGCCACATAAGACACTGGCATCATAGAAAGTGCATACTGGTCAATTTACACCTCTGGCGGGAAAGGGTTAGGTTAAGAATTTGGCATGAGGGGGTGCCCTTTCAATGTTTGCCTCAGGCAGCAGGAAGGATATGTGCTCCCCTGCCCCTTGCCAACAAGCACTGAGGGACGGGGGCCCAATCTGAACTCTTGCACCAGGGCCCATGAGCTTTTAGCTACGCACCTGCCCCACAGCATGATGCTGCCACCACCATCCTTTACTGTAGGGATGGTATTGGGTAAATGATGAGCAGTGCCTGGTTTTCAACAAAACTTAATCTTGGTTTTATCAGACCAGAGAATCTTGTTTCTTGCAGTCTGGGAGTCTTTTAGGTGCTTTTTTGCTAACTTTCATGTGCATTTTACAAAGGAGAGGCTTCTTTTTGGCCACTGTGCCATAAAGTGTGAAGTGCTGCAGTGATGGTTGACCTTCTGGAAGTTTCTCCGATCTCCACACTGGATCTTTGGAGCTCAGCCAGAGTGACCATTGTGTTCTTGGTCACCTTTCTTATCAAGGCTCTTTTCCCCCCAATTACTTAGTTTGGTGGGGTAGCCAGCTCTAAGAAGAGTCCTGGTTTTTCCAAACTGTTTCTATTATGGAGGCCACTGTGCTCTTGAGAACTTTCCATGCAGCAGAAATGTTTTGTACTCTTCCCCAGATCTGTGCCTCCACATAATTCTCTCTCTGATCTCTACAGGCAGTTTTTCCTCCTCTTGGCTTAGTTTTTTCTCTGATATGCCTTGTCAGCTGGGAGACCTTACATAGTCACAGGGCTGTGTCTTTCCAAATCATGTCCAATCAACTGAATTTACCTCAGGTGGACTCAATCAGTGTAGAAACATCTCAAAAATGATAAAGGGAAATGGAAGGCCCCCAGAGCTAAATGTCAAGAGTCATAAAAAAGGGCCAGAATAAATTTTGCAAGCTTTTCAAAAATTCCTTTTTCACTTTCTCATTATTGGGTACCGAGTGCAGACTGAAGGAGGAAAACGTGATTTTTCTATTTTAGCACAACATGTAGTTTAACTTAACAAAATGTAAAAAAAAAATAGAAAGGATCTGAAGACTTTCCAAATGCATTGTATAAATAATGCAATCCCACAGACATCCCCTTTTAAAAGGTGGATTTTACTGTCACGGCTGTGTCATGGTCTGGTGGTAGTAGACCGTGACACTTTTTGGTGTCCGTCTGATGAAACTGAGCCAAACGGATCCGTCCTGGCACAGAATGTAAGTCAATGGGGACGGATCCGTTTTCTCTGCCGGAATCTGGCACAATAGAAAACGGATCCGTCCTCCATTGACTTTCATGCGAGTGTGAAAGTAGCCTAAGTTACCATTTATTTCTGTGTTCTTGGTTCAGTGGTTATTCCCACCACTGGATACTTACCTGCCGTTCCACTTGTCTTTTCTCTGCCTTTCCCTTCCTTGCATCTAGGCCGGTTGAGACTCCTGTTCATCCGTGTCTTGGAAGAACAGACAGGTTGTCTCTCCCCTGCTCCTATGTGAGGGATTATCAGGACGACTCAGGGTCCTAGGTTTCCTGGGTATGAGCCGTCCTACCATCTAGGTCCGCTCATACGGTTAGGAGGTTCAGCCTTGTGGAGAATTTAGAATAGTATGATTCATACTTCACTTGCAGTGATAAAAAAAAAAAAGTCCCAATCAAAATAATCCTTCAAGGGGTTCTCCAGTTATTAAGAAAATGAAAATACTGTGGGGTTTTGCTCTGGTAGACAAGCTTGCGGACACAGTATAGAGGCAATCACAAAGTCTTTAACTTAAAGGGGTTGTCCGAGTTATGAAAAAAAAAAAATATAGCACTGAAAATCTGATGGGCAGCAATATATAACTAAGCTAAGCAAGTTTTATGCAAAAAAAAAAAAATATATATATATATATATTTCCTCATTTACCTGGTTCTTTTCTAGCCCTTTGTTTACATGCAATAAAAACAATCTCTGCCCCTCCCCCTGCTCTGCTAAGGTAGTGGCTACAAGTGCTGCCCTGAGTGACATGTCTGCCTGCTGGGAGACTCTGCAGCATGTTGTATGTGTAGGACTACAAGTCCCAGCTGTATAATGACACTGCTAATACACACAGGATCTCCCCCCTACCTTGTTGTGCAATGCTCTCTCTAGTCCTTCAGCTCCTTTGCCCAGAATTGTCACTGCTGCAGCTAGCCACTATGTGCAGCTGAAGGGGTTAAGAATCCTAGGAGAAAGGCAGTGAAGGGGGGCGTGGCCAGCAAAGTGACGTCGCCTAGGCTTGTAAAGGAACATTATCAGAGCAGGGAGAGAAGCTGACATCACAGGTCATGTGACCCTCAGTGAAATCTGAGAAACCAGCCACCGGAGATAAAGTGAGTTAATTGGAAAGTTTATATTTGACTAGTTAGGAACATAGAAAGAACAAAAAAATAACTCGGACAACCCCTTTAAACAGTTCGGTGTTTATTCACACATAAGGAAAAACAAAAATCACCATTCACAGTCTTAGTGTTTGTTCACACCATGCAATGTCCATAGAACAAAATCTTCACCTGTTTAGCAGTTTTCCACCTGCAGTCCACAGCAGGCTTTAGGGGCCTGTTTCCCGACATGCGGCTCTCAGTCCTTTAGCACGGCACAACTTCACAGATCCCAAACCACAGAGACTCCCCAGCTTCTCTGTCAGGTGGAGGATAAACCACACCCAGCTGAGACTGCTGGCTGGGTTTTTTATATAGGCAAAAAAGACCCGGCCTGGAGCATGGGGAGAAGCCAGCCACCAAGCACTTTGGATACTCCCAGTAAGAGACGGCCATACTAGAAAAAAACTGTGTCAGTCAGCACTAGTGCAGCATGCCAGACCTGCAGGGTATTGCGATTGTGAGGTCACGGTTTATGGGCAAGCGAGGGTTACTCACAGTTCTGTAGGAAAACCCTGGGCAGGCGTGTGGCAGTGAAGGAGAGGCTGGCACAGGAGTCCTCTGGGGCACACTCTGTATATAGGGACCAGGCCTGATGGTGGATGAGGTGCCCTGGATGTTGCAGGTGTTTAATGTGCCTGGGGCAAGGTCCCATTAAGAATCTTGACGCCAGTGCCTGCGACGGTGGCACACCGATTTGCAGTAGTAGTAAATGAGGAACACGATGGAATGGTGAACCAAACTTTGCTTTAAGGGTAACAGTTCAACTTTGTACAAGTCAGTCGTCCATACAATTCCATATAGCAAGTTCCCTTTCACAAGCAGGTTTTCACAATCAACAATGGCAGGTATATTCCTTGCAAGATACTCGGAGGGTAATAATCACACACACTCAGATCAGGTTGTACCTTCTCCTCAGATATAGAGTACTCTGTTACTAGAACTCCTGGCTGGTTTCTATCCCAAAGCCCGGACGCCCAAATGCTGGCTTTTATCCTTGGCAAATAATCTTCCTCCCGTATTTATCCTTGCTCTATATTTATGACTCTTCTGCCCTTCAGCTTACTTGAGTTTAGCTGGAACTCTGGCTCTGCTTGGCTTATGGGAATTGCAGGTTTCTCCCAGGATGCACATCTCTTCTACTGGGGTGAATCTTCTGAGCTGACATAGACTCAGGGAAACTTCAGGCAGGCTAGGATCCTTCCACTAGCCTCCTGGTAGCAACTAGAAGCCTGGACTGTCTAGCTGCATGTCAGGAGGAGGCCCTCAGCTTGTCTTTGGCTGGTGCATTCTCACTTCTGTCTCCACAGACTCCTGACTACAGACTAACTCCTCCCTGTCTGGGCCTGAACATTTATACTAGGGGCTCTCTATCTCCCTCTAGTGTCTAGGATGCTACACCACACCCCAATAGGCCTGCTATGCATATCACAGGGGAACAATACATATAAAAACCTATAGAAAATACATTAAAATGCATAGTTAAATATAATGCCACTGTCCCTCAGGAGTAAGAGTACCACGTGGCCCAATTGACCCTTGTGTAGTGCCCACCCCTACCTAGTGGGACACTACACTAGCTGCCGCTGACACTTAAAACTATCGGTTCTTACCTCACGAGGCCAGGAATCTCGGTGACACATACCTTCCATCAATGATGGCCCCTTGCGCCTTCCTACATACCTCCCCCCTTTGTTCAACCCTGAGGGTGTGAACAGCCGCCAGACAGTGTACCCGGGACAGGGCATCTGCGTTTCCCTGTAACCTGCCTGCCCTATGTTCCACGGAAAACTTGAAGTTTTGTAAAGATAAGAACCATCTGGTGACCCGAGCATTCCTCTCTTTGGCTTGGCTCATCCACTTGAGAGGAGAGTGGTCGGTCACCAGACAGAACTTTCTCCCCAACAGATAATAGCGGAGAGACTCGAGTGCCCACTTGATGGCCAGGCGCTCTCTCTCCACTATACTGTACCTAGTCTCGGCTGGAGTAAGCTTCCAGCTCAGGAAAACAACAGGATGTTCCTCCCCATTGATGTCCTGAGAGAGTACAGCTCCGAGGCCTACTTCAGAGGCATCGGTCTGTACCACAAACTCCCTCTTGCAGTCAGGCGTCACCAATACCGGGGACCCACACAAGACAGACTTCAAAGCGGAGAAAGACTTTTCCGCCTGCTCATTCCATTGAACAGTGGATAAACCACACCCAGCTGAGATTGCTGGCTGGGTTTTTTATATAGGCCAAAAAGACCCGGCCTGGAGCGTGGGGAAAAGCCACCCACCCAGCGCTTTGGCTTCTTCCAGTAAGAGTCGGCCCGGATCGGCTTTACAGCCATACTAACAAAAAATAGTGTCAGTCAGCACTAGCTGCCGCTGACACTTAAAACTACCGTCTCTTACCTCACCGAGGCCAGGAATCTCGGTGACACATGCCTTACATCAATGACGGCCCCTTGTGCCTCCCTACAATACTTAAATATTACTTTATTATAAATATATTCCCAAATACCTTTAATTATTTATATTGGCTTGTTTTGTCTGGTGAACAATCATCAGGAGAAATAAAATGGTTGCCATCCTATTAGCACACACAAAACCTGTCCTAATCACACAGCAGAACAAGTCACTTCACAGCACTGAGCTAAAGAGGTGCCTCAACCTCCTTTCTGCTCTGCTTGTCAGAAATTAGGATTCTGAATAAAGCTAATAAGATCTTCAGCTGAATCTCTGGGGAATGGAGGAGACATGAAGAGAATGATCAGGACAGACTGTGGTAATGGAGACTGCATACAAGTGCTGCTGCTCATCAGTCTCACCCCCACCTCCTCTCTGTACTTCATCTCTACTTATGAACTCCATTCCGACAGAGATTCAACTGAATATCATATAAAACTTTATTCAGGATCATAATCCCTGACAGGTAGAGCAGAGAGGAGGATGAGGCAGCTCTTTAGCTCAGTGTTGTGAAGTAACTTGTCCTGCTGTGTGATTAGGACAGGTTTTGTATGTAATAGCACGGCAGCCATTTTATTTCCCCTGATGATTGCTCCCCAGGGAAAACAAGTCATTATAACTAAAGAAAGGTATTTGGGAATATATTTATAATAAAGTTATATTTAAGTATTTTCAGTAATTTAATTTTTTTTAATTCCCAGAGAACCCCTTTAAATAAGCCGCACCTTATAATAAATTATGTATTAAACAAGAAGGACGAATAATATATTCTCCGTCGTGTTCTCTACCCATAACTATCACCAAAAATAGGAACAGATCCCACAAGAGAAAAAGATCCTCTGCCGTGATCCTTTCTGCCAGAGACACAACTTAAAGGGGTTATCCCATGATAAATGTAAAGATGAAAATCAGATATCATATAGTACATGACAATCTCTTTCCAACAAAGCTAGAACCAGCCTCATCTTAGTGTCCCCTGGAGCACCTCAAACCGCCTGGACACACTTCCCAAAGATAAGTACAGCACGATTTATCTCTTTCCGAGGTTGATAGGTGCACTCTTCCGCCGCATGCTCTGCTTGAATGACAAATACAGCACCGTTGACTAATTTTTAGGTGGATGTTTGTACTCATTTGCCGCATGCTCTGTTTTTACATCATCTTGTCAGTTGCATTATCATTGCATATTTGGCTGAGTGTCGGGCGGTTTGAAGGTGTCTTTTTGGTGCTCCAGTATTTTGGTTTATATTCCTTTTGTGGATTGTGTATGTATAGACTTAGCGGTGTGATAGCACTGCATTGGGTTTTTCTCTAGTTGTCTCCTGACGAACCAAATCTAATGGGGAAACGCGTCGAGACGAGAACCTTTAATTGAATCTTGACAATCATTTCGGTATTTATATCTTACTATATTATATGACCTGGGCATCCATAAGGGTCTATTGTGTGTTTTAGGGTTGTTCTAAGGACATATAGGGCAGGTACAGGGACAGAGTGCTCCCACCATCTGGGTGCATCTCTGGGCTGAGTACAAGTAAGGGATACCCTAGGGTTATACTAGGGACCCTTCTGGCCTGCCCTTTTCCCTGCCATACCATCCTTTCCCCCCTGTCCTTGATCTAGCCTACTTGTGCTTGTTTGTTTGTCTGTCTGTCTTGTTCTATTGTCCCCACGTGAGGGATTTATGGTAATTTTTAGTATTTTCTATTAACAGCTATATTTTAGGTGGTTGACCTCTGTGATAGATAATACTATATACAACCACCATCAACGCATTTTTCTAGTGTTTAAAGCTAGAACCAGCCCTGTACCTCACAAAGCTCTCCCGATTCATTTTTTGGCACAACATAGAGTCATAAGAATAGATGCTGCAGAATTTTTATTACATGGAGGATGCATGAGGCTATTAAAACAGGCATATCAGGAAAGGTGAAATGTCCTCTTTAAGCACTTTAGCTCCAGTGAAAAATCTGTAACAGACCCATGCCTGCCAATTGCTGGTGGATAATTTTTTTTTCATGGCCAAATGTTCCGTTATAGATGTCTCACGAAAGAGCCAAGGAAAAAGAGGAGCCTTAGCAAGAGAAGATGGTCAAGATGATGATGATAACGATCCTATGTTGCTTGGGGATGTAGGTTGGCTGTGACAGAGAGGACCAGGAGATGGAGCACAGACTTGTTCTGATTGGGAATGCTGGCCAGTTGTGTTTTCCTAAAGGATCTGGTGATGCCGCCTCATTGTGTTAAAGGCCACCACTTATTTTAATCCTGCAGATCTTGCACACCGCTGTGGTTTTGTGTACCCGCCTTGTGAAGAAAAAACACCAAATTGTTTGCTCAGAGCTACAGGCAGCCAAGCTGGGCTTATCTCTGGCACCCTTTGGGACTAATCCACCCACAGACTCAGTGACATTAGATTTCGAAGCAGACGTGGCTCTGGCTGTTTTTTGGGACATATTGTACGTTGCCTCTGCTCTTTACTGCTGCTGCCACCGCCCTTCTCCGCGACCATGAGATGTGTCTTTCGACATGGTTGTTTAAGAAATGAGAAGCAACTTATTGAGATATCAGTAGATTAATTTAGTCGGAAATATTCTTCCATAAGATCAGCTAACCTAGAGGTATGAGGGCCAGTGATCAGGGTTTCATTTAGTCTCCACCTGAACTCTTCTGCATGTTTGGTATTACAACACTAAAGAAAACTGAAGCATGATCAGATAATAGTATATTTCCAATTTATGCTGAAATACAGTGCTGAAGGGAGTGTGTTGGAAAGAACATATAATCTAATCTTTGGTAGGAGTGATGAGCTATAGAAAAATAGGTGTGATCTTTCTCATTTGAATGCATTGTTCCCAATGCATCCACTAAACTTTGGGTAGCCAAATCATTTTTTTATCTAACGTAGGGATGACAAGGCATCGCTGAAGACCCAGTCAAACAATCAAGACTCAGGACCAAAGCCACATTGAAGTCACCACCTAACATGACTATGCCTTCTGCAAAACTTCCAAACTTGGCGATAACATCACCAAGCCAGTTTGCCTAAGCAATGTTGGGAGCGTAGACATTTCAAAAAGTGAACAGCTATAGTGCCCTTGATAAAGATCAATCTACCTTCTCTGTCAACCATGGTTGAATGATGGAAAAACAGGGTCCTTCTGTGTATAGCTATACTAACCCCTTTTGATGCAGAGTGCGGTGATGGGCTATGATACCATTGATTGTATAACAAATGTGACATTTTAAGATACTCCTGTAACAAAGCTACATCTACTTTCTTTTTGTGTAAGAAGTGGCAGATTTGGCTCCTTTTCGTCGGAGCGTTAAGTCCTCTAACATTGAAGGTACATACCTGCAAATTAGCCATAAAGAAAAACATAAAAGCACATTATTAGCTCATCAGACATGTTTCCATTCCTGAGATGCAGTCCCTTGGGTTGGGGGAAGGGAGGACTAGGAAAGAGGTAAGGATAAAAATAATTACAAAAGAACAGAACATTATAGGCAGCCAGCAAATCAGGTTCCAGTACCACTAAAGCCTGGGAGGGGGTCTATACATGGTGGACCAATTTCCAGAGCGAGCAATTTGTGGGCTGAGACAAAGTGCAGTACAAACCATAGGAGGTAGGTGGCGCCGCCTAGCAAAAAAAAAAACACAAGCAGTTCCCCGACCACCCATAGTGGCTAAGGAAAAACCAATGACAAGAAAATTAATTCTCCTATACAGCATATTATAAGAGTACAGAGGGTGAAAATGAAAATAAGTATGCGGGAGGTTGTAAGGAGAAAGAAAAATAAGAAGAGAAGAAAGAGGTAGAGTATCAGCGAGGGAGCAGTAGCGAAGCCTGACTGGTCAGGCAGTGGTATTATTCAATGTCCCTCTTATCTCGTTTAGTTGCTTGGTGGTCTGAAATCTTCTTGGATCTCTGTGGTTTGGGTGAGGCTACTTGCCAGGAATCCAGTGTTGGTAGAGGGGGAAGAGTGGCAACATTTTGCGTAGGGCACCAATCTGGGATGTCCAAATTAGGAATGTCCAAGGCCTCGTAGATCTTCTGTAAATCCGCATGTGTTCGAATAACATGTTTGTGATTTAGGGTGTTAATCAAGAGACCGAAGGGATGAAGCCATCGATAGGTTATCTGGCGCTTCTGCAGGACATCTAGTAAAGTTTTCATGAGACGCCTCTTCTTTAAAGTCATAGGCTACAGATCTTGGAAGACAGCAACCGCTGAGCCTTCAATCTCTATTGCTTTGTTGGAGCGGGCTGCAGCTAGAATTTGCTCTTTTACTAAAAAGCTGGTTAGATGACAATATTACATCTCTGGGAGGTTCCTGAGGCTTTGGCACTGGTCTAAGTGCTCGGTGTATTCTGTCCATTTCAAACACCTCAGGGGATTCCATTATAACCAGATGTGCAAAAAAATGCGCAACTGCTGGTCTCAGTGCTTCCGGACTAACGGACTCCGGGATTCCCTTAAGCTGAATATTGTTCCTTCTCCCTCTATTAGTCTGGTCTTCGACTAGGGAGTATAGGTAGTTAAGATAAGCCTGGGCACTATCTAAATTATGGGATACATGCTCACCGAATTTGGTAGTGGCGTTTTGGGCGGCTTCCAATACCTCCAATACTCTGGAGCCCATATGTCGCATGTCTTGCTTTATTTCTTTGAGGTTCTCATGTATAGGTTCCAGAGCTACATTAAGCAGTTCCTTCATAAATGCTCTGGAGAGTGGTAAATCATCAGGAGAGGCCACGTCATCTTGTTCGCTGTCTATCTCTATCAGAGTCTGCCTCTCCTCCCACGATGAAGGCAGTCGCCATCTTGGTTTCACT
The DNA here is from genome assembly GCF_014858855.1 of Bufo gargarizans. NCBI lineage: Eukaryota > Metazoa > Chordata > Amphibia > Anura > Bufonidae > Bufo > Bufo gargarizans. The sequence continues at coordinate 14,248,532 of NC_058087.1, read as the reverse complement.
TCTCACCTCCAGTTTCTTAACACATCTATCCATGTCGCTTCGGCTGGATGGCATTTTTGGTTTGCCTGGAGTTTCTTTACCTCTTTCTCTTTTACGTTTGCCCATTTTTGCCTTGATAATTGCTTTATTTCGCTCGCTTGGTCTGCAGCGGAGCTCCTTATGCTGCGTGCATCCTGCTCGGCTACCAGACTCTGCCCCCCCAATGAACGTGATAGACGGATGCCATGGGAGTGCCGCTGCCGCTTCAAACAGCTGCTCGGTGGGATTACTTAGAGGTGGACCTACACCTAACAGATACTAATGACGCCTCATGAGGATAGTTTATCAATATATAAATCCCAGAAAACCCCTTTAATGTGTAAATCTGCGATAACTGAACTTTGAATATTTTTCCCTTTAAGAGGCCAAGGATTCTGCATTATGATCTTCCAGGCAGTCCGTTAGTATCTCAGAATACACATGATGATCCCGGGCAGACCGTGTAACATAGGAAGTGCAAGAGCGGATCACACCTGGATGGTGTTTCCATGGAAACGCCGCACTTGAGTTTCAACTACCAGTCTGAACAAATGAAGGAGAGAGAAATCCGCGGTACTCCCTCGCCTCGGTCAATGTGAAGCTGGGTAGGCGGGTTGCCTAGCAACAAGGCACCATAGACTGAAGTCCTTTGAGATTAATGAAGCTGACCCGCTGACAATTACCCGAGTCCTCCTGGTGAATGTTCTTTATCCCGAGGCCACAAAGGAACGCAGTCAAACAAATAGATCACAAAACGTATATCGGATATGGTGAAGATAGCATTACCGCTGATCTCCATGTAGATATCCATCTGGTGGACATAGGACTTCCCTAATCATATCCCTGAACCCAGTGGCCAGTGCGGTCATAAGCGCCTTAGAGGCAGTGCAAAGCCGCTGTCATGGGGCCCCTGGAGAGATGGCACCACGTTACCCTTATATACCTCCCTGGTAAGGGGCAAAGAAAGGTCAGGAAAACAATACAGTTAACCTTAAAGGGGTTGGCCAGACACCCGCCAATCTGATACTGATGACCTATCCTGAGGATAGGTCTTCAATAGAAAAAGCCCAGAGAACCCCTTTAGTTTGGATTATCTGCTGGTCCTGCAATGCTCTGCCGGGCCCCAATGAAATCAATATCCGGTTTGACATCGCCGCAGCCAATCACAGGTCGCAGCAGTGTCTGCTCCCCTTGTGACCATTTGAACCTGAGCTTTAAAATTATTTGTTTTTATAGACCAGTAAGATCTTTTTTTATATTATTACTATAAAATACTTTGCAATTTTTACTTAAAGGGGCTGTCCCGTGAGAAATATTCTATGATTTTTAAATCAGCACCTGGATGTGAATACTTTCGGTAATACTACCAGCCCTAGTTACTGTTAGAAGCTGTTACAGGGAGAGAGCTGCAGCAGAAAGGATGTGCCCTTTGAGCTGTGATAACGAGAGAGGTGCAGCAGAAAGGACATGCCCTCTGAGCTGTGATAGGAGGAGCGCTGCAGCAGAAAGGACATGCCCTCTGAGCTGTTATAGGGAGAGCACTGCAGCAGAAAGGATATGTCCCCCTGAGCACTCATAGGGAGAGCTGCAGCTGAATGGACATGCTGTCTAAGCTATAAGGCAGGCATCCTCAAACTGCGGCCCTCCAGCTGTTGCAAAACTACAACTCCCAGCATTCCCAAACAGCCTACAGGTATCAGCCTACAGAAGGGCATTGTGGGAGTTGTAGTTTTACAACAGCTGGAGGGCCGCAGTTTGAGGATGCCTGCCATAAGGAGAGAGATGCAGTGGAAAGGATACGCCCCCGAGCTATGATAGAGAGAGCTGCAGCAAAAAGGACACACTCCCTGAGCTGTGACAGGGATAAAGCTGTAGAAGAAAGTTCACACACTCCTGAGCTGTAGAAAGGAGAGAGCTTGTCTCACATCTGCGTTGGACATCTCCGACATTGGTTTTTGGCTGGCTGATCCTTGGCATATTTGCCTGGTTGCGCCCGTATCTCTGCTGATCCTTGTAGTTACTGCCCAGATGGAATTCTGGCAACGTCCTGCAGTGACGGATCCAGCGGGCTGTTTCTGGCCAGAATAGCCTGACGAATCTGTCAAACGCAGATGTGAAACAGGCCTAGAAGTGGTGAGATTCGTGAGGCTGGAATCAAACATTAAAGGGACTGTCCCCCAACAGACCCATCCCCTAATAGCGGATAAGTATTTGAACGGCAGGGGTCCGACCACTAGGGCTCCTGACAATTGGGGCAGCCTGGAGGTCTACAGGGAAACTTACTGGTAGGCCGATGCCCAGGGGGCCACCCGAGCGCAGTTAATTAATGCTAGGGGCGTCGAGTACTATAGTTATGTGCCTGGCCAGCGACCACAGGTCCCCCCTCCTGATTCCTGTATTAACTGTATTGCCATCCTGAGGCAATTGGTGTAGGAGAACAGAACCGGGCATCTGGAGCTGGCCACCAGAGGGGCAGCTTCTGAGCAGGTAGCTGGGGCATTATTTTGTGCTGCACTGTGGTTTTTGATGTCGCTGGGTCAGTTTATTGTGTTGCACTGAGGTATTTGTCTCCACTAGGGTGGTATTTTGTGCCGCAATATGGTATTGCTGGCCCGACCTACTTGTGTTAGCCCTGCCTTCTGTCACAACATGCCGCCACTTTTTGCTTTTTTTTCTCCAGGGCCACTTGAAGTTTCCAGTCTGTCTCTAACAATTATGAGACCGGGCGCCCCACTTGTCTAGTGTGGAAAGTGTTGTATTTATAAATGATGCCATTGAAGGCACATATGTGGTTTGGGGGAAGGGGGGGGGAGCACAGAATGAACACACACTGTAATTCCACCAATTAATTAGTTTTTTCCTATGGCGTTCACAGAGCAGTATAAATGATATGGTAACTTTATTTTGTTGATCAGTACAGTAAGGTTAGGGCCCGGATCGCAGAGTAGTGGTGATCCCGTAGAAATGAATGGGATCACTGCTACTCTAAAATCCTGGCTGCCGCCAGTGTCGCCATGTAGCACCAGCCTTAGATAACAGAAAACAAAGCTTTTTTTTTTTGGTTTTTCTACTTCTGCACAATAATCACTTTCTTTATTTCTTAATTTTTTTTATTATTTGTTCCTGTGATCCAAAGACCCATAACAAGTTGTGGTTTTATTGCTGCTTTTGGGTATGACTTTTTACTGTGTTTTTGATCATTTGAACAAAACAAAAATGGCATTTTTTATTTTTTTTTAAAGATGTTCACCTATGGGATTAATAATGTGTTCTTTGATTATACATGTCGTTAGGGGCATGGTAATATCAGCGAGGGATAGTTTTTAATTTTTGGTTTACAAAAATAAATGCATTTGAGAGAGAAAATATAATGTGGATCTGTCATGTTAGGCCTCATGCACACGACCGTTGTTGTGTTCCGTGTCCGTTGTTCCGTTTTCCGTGATTTTCTGCGGACCCATTGACTTTCAATGGGTCAGTTGAAAACTCGGATAATGCACCGTTTGTCATCCGCGTCCGTGATCCGTGTTTCCAGTCCGTCAAAAAAATATGACCTGTTCAATTTTTTTCGCGGACGACGGTTTGCGGACCCATTCAAGTCAATGTTTTTTTCCCATCATTTGCAAGGCAAACTTGACTTAGGATTTTTTTTCACTTTTCTTCATGTCTGGTGATCCTCCAAAAATCAAGGAAGACACACGGAAACGGATCACGGAACCCCATTTTGCGGACCGTGAAAAAATACTGTTGTGTGCATGAGGCCTTAAACATGGTACCTGAGCTGCAGGCAGCAGGTTGTAGAGCAGGAAGAGTTGAGCAGATTTATATATAGTTTTATGATAAAAGATTCAGTAAAATATGTAATTTGTTGAAATGATAGGCAATTAGCAAGACAACCCCTATAGAGGAGTGGTTCTGCAGGTGGTGACCAGAGACCACTTCTCTGTTCTCATCCTTTTTGGCTGTTGTTTTGGTCACTTTTGCATTTTGTCATTGCTCTCACCCCTAGAGGTAGCATGAGGCGGTGTCTACAAACCACAGAAGTTGCTCAGATAGTGCAGGTCATCTAGGATGGCACATCAATGCGAGCAATGGCAAGAAGGTTAGCTGCGTCAGCACAGTGTCCAGAGCATGGAGCAGATACCAGGAGAGGCTGTAGGAGGGCAACAACCCAGCAGCAGGACCGCTACCTTCTCCTTTATGCAAGGGCAAGAGCATAATGACGTCCACAAGTCGGTGTTGTGCTTACAGCGATTGGTATTTGCCAGAGAACACCAAGTTTGGCAGATCTGACATTGGCGCCCTGTGCACTTTACGGATGAGGGTTTGCACTGAGCACATGTGACAGACGTGAATTAAACTTGCAACATCCTCCAGCATGACCGGTTTGGCAGTGGGTCAGTAATGGTATGGGGAGGCATTTCTTTGGAGGGCTCTCCATGTGCTAGCCAGAGGTACCCTGAATGCCATTAGGTACCGGGATGAGATCCTCAGACCCATTGTGAGACCGTATGCAGGTGCAGTGGGCCCTGGGTTCCTTCTGATGCATGACAATGATTGGCAGTTCCTGCATGATGAAGGTATTGGTTCTATGGACTGGTCTGCCCGTCCCCCAGTAGAGTTGAGCGAAGCAAGCTTCAGATGCTTAATGCAAAGTCACTTTGTTCAAAACTTAGAAATAATACTGTACAGAGATCCGTCTCCGTACAGCTTTAGAATGTATGGGCTACGATAAGGCGAAGTTAGTTATTCACAAAGTCGCATGGTACTCGGCTATCGCCGAAATTCCCATAGGGATGAATGGAGTGGCTGTGCACATGTGCGACGGGCTGCTCCAGTCATTTTACGGGGGCAGCAAGGAGCCTGCAGGAGGAGATACGGTGCCCCCGTTCTCGTGATCTGATAGTTACCTGCTATCCTGCAGATAAGGGATAGCTTGTACCTACCGGAATACCCCTTTAACATCAGATGGTGAATGCATTTCTTCAGAAAGACAAATGCATCACAAACCACAGACCATAACAATTGTAGATAGAACAAGGAGGAGGAACAGGCCAGAGCCTCGTCGGTCGGATTGCCCACCAGGGTCCCACGTGATCCATTAAGAAATCCGGAAGAGAGGTCATTAATCCTCCCGTGTCATCTGTGCTCATAAACATCAATTAACAGACAGACAATACAGTAATGAGCCTCCAAGGGGTGAGTGATACCCTGCGCCCTCTGTTTACTTAGGGACATATAGATTTCGGTATATGCGTATTCTTGTCTAATGAATATGCTTAACCTCCATGCACTGAGGAGTTTCTGCCGCTCAGTATACATTGTAGCCCTGGCAAGGTGCCCAGTGTAATGTAATAAAATAACAGAAAGCGAATCCACATCCTACTTGGCCCAGTTCCCAGAGTTTTATTAGAACCACTTTACCAGGGATGAGTAACCTTCCGGTAACTGCTTGGGTTACTGCTCGAGTGCCAGTTGTGGGTCATGTCTGCGGAGGTACAAGCTCAGCAAGATCGATTCCTGGGTCACGGCAGCACGCCACATGCCGACCAATGCACCGGGTCTGATCAGTCTTTCAATTAAAGAGCAATACCAGTTGTCGACAATGCGTCCAAGAAGCGTAATCCTTCTCAGCGTGACAGCATGCTGTGGTTTTCTGCAATGGTCCAGTATTTCTGATGCTCTATTGCTATAGTAATGCACATGGAAATGCGACTGCTACTGCACTCACTTAAAGGGTATCTGTCAGCAGATTTGTACCTATGACACTGACTGACCTGTTACATGTGCACTTGGCAGCTGAAGACATCTGTGTTGGTCCCATGTTCATAAGTGCCCGCATTGCTGAGAAAAAAAACTATGTTTTAATATTGGCAAATGAGCCTCTAGGAGCAACGGGGGCGTTGCCATTACACTTAGAGTCTCAGCTCTTTCTGCGACAGCCACACCCTCTGCACTTATCGACAGGGCCAGGTAATGTAAACGTCATCATGCCTGGCCCTATCAAAGTGCAGAGGGCGTGACAGTTGCAGAGAGAGCAGAGCCTCTAGGTGTAAGGGCAACGCCCCCGTTGCTCCTAGAGGTTCATTTGCATATATTAAAACATCCTTTTTTTTTCTCAGTCATATGAACATGGGACCAACACAGATGCCTTCAGCTGCCAAGCGCACATTTAACAGGTCAGCCAGTGTAATAGGTACAAAACTGCTGACAGATGCCCTTTAAGAGTTGCGGTTCTTTACTGACATGTGAAGAATCTCTTTATTAGAACATCACGGGATCATAATAATCTGTATTACGTTTCTAAAGTACAGAAACACTGAGGAAACATAGCTTAGCGGTTTTAACTTTTTCTTTTTATGAACATACACACAATGTATAGTATAAAGGCAGACGACGGGGGATTTACTGGGCAGTGGATGATTGTCTATGGCAAATAAATAGGCTGGGGCTCCCTCTACTGGACAGAGTGGAGATCTACACAAACATAATGCCAGGCAACTGCAGACCACACATTCTGCTGGCTTGGAATGAAAAGAACGTGTAAAATGATCTTTTCTGAAAAACATGCCAAGAAACGTTAGCGAAGTGCTAATACCGTCTGTTAAAGGTCTGTCGCTCCACGATGATGTATGGCTACACGATGTTATGCCAGTGAGATTAAGAATTATGACAAAGTAAGACTTTAAAAAGGGTTGTAGAACATTAAAATAGCAGCGCCACTCTTGTCTGTCCGATTCACTTCAGTAAATTCTCTCTTCCCATTCTGATCCGTTTTCAGAAATCACATCCACTATTTCCATATAAATTCCATGCACCCCCCCCCTTATACGAGAAGGACACTGCTCATACTGCACCCCCTAATGATGTCAGAAGGGGCACACCTACTGCGTACGGGGGGGAGCAGAGTTAACCCTGCATAACCCAAGTATAATAAGGATCAGCGATGTGAAGACTATTTCGGACAGGTTCTTAAAGGGAAATCCAGTCAAGATGATCTTCTTATGTCATAATTGAGATCACAAGTCAGTTATATCAGACAGCACCCGTCTCCAGTATGAGAAGGGTCTCTAGATTAGTAGATCCGCCTGTGGCACCGCTTAGGCTACGTTCACACTTGCGTTTTTGCCTGATCCGGCAGGGATCAGTAAAAACGCTTCCATTACTGATAATACAACCATCTGCATCCGTTATGAACAGATCTTGTTGTATTATCTTTAACATAGCCAAGACGGATCCGTTATGAACTCCACTGAGTCAATGGGGGAAGGATCCGTTTTCGAATGTGGCAGAGAAAACAGATCCGTCCCTATTGACTTGCATTGTGGGTCATGACGGATCCATTTTGCACCGCATCCCATGACAGATAGAAAACTGCAGCATGCTGCGGTTTGCTCTCCGGTAAGGGAACGCAACCAAACGGAACGGAATGCTTTTTGGAACATTCCGTTTAGTTCCGTTTTTGTCCCCATTGACAATGAATGGGGACAAAACGGAAGCGTTTTTCTCCGGCACTGAGATCCTATGACGGATCTCAATACCGGAAAATAGAATCGCTAGTGTGAAAGTAACCTTAGAGATTTCTATAAGGGCTTTTTCACACTGTGCTTTGTACCGTTTATTGAAAGTGTACATCATGAGGATTTTCCAACGTACATGTCTAATGCATGACACTATCGCCATAGACGCCCACATTAGGCTGCGTTCACAACTGCGTCCAGCATGCCGTTCTTCTGATGCGTCATTAGAGAAAAATTAAGAAAAAACGGATCCGTTTTATTTTCAGCATCGGTTGTGATCAGTTTGTGTCAGACATCCGTTATTTTTGACTGGAGAAAAAACTTCACCTGCTGTACTTTTCCTCCAGTCAAAAATAACGGAACTGACAAACTAATCCCAGGTAAAGCTTAAAACAAGATGGAATGGTTATCTTTTCATTTTTCTCGTTTTCTGGTGGATCAGAAGAATGGAAAGTTCTGCCTGAAAACTGAGCACAACTGATGGGGAATAAACCAACCAGTTATTTTTTCTTTTTCTGTTGACGGATCAGAAGAATGGAAAGCTCAACGCAGATGTGAACAGGCCCTTACAGGTAAACTGCGCAGTATAGTATTTTTTTTTTACAGGTATTCCATAAAACAGAAGAGGGTATGCCGACATATACCGTCCCGATGGCGTCCAAAAGAACACTCTTTTGGCCTCCGTCAGGTGAACAGTGATCTATGGATATGTTTTGGATTTTTCATTTTTTTTTTTCGGCATCGATCGGCCACTACCGAACAAAAGACCTATATGAGAACTTCAGAGCTTCAGTAACAGAGGGGACATCGACTCCTTAAAACCCTTTTCATTCCAAAAATCACTTGCGGTTGACGTCCTTTCTAATGTTTTCATGACGTATCAGAAGATCATTTTGACTGGCTTTACTTCTATTTTAAGCCAGGTATGGACTTCAAGTACACTTATGGCTATTTAAAATACATTTTAGTTTTTATGTTTATGTTTTATGTGTACCGAGACCTCATTTACATACGACTGAAAAGTGCTACATCTCTGAATCATTTTACTCATCAGGATCAACACTCACCAGGCATCATGCCTGGTTTAATAGGGTTGATCCTGATGACAGATGTTCTTTAGTAATGCTATCAGTCTGACTCCTCATCTATCACCTGGCTCAGATCCCACAGGATCTACACTTTACACCTAGATCCAAATTAAAAGGACACTAAAGTTGGAATGTTAAAAAAAAAAAAACACGCTATTTCCCTTATGTTCTCCTTCCATTGGCCCTTTGTCCCATAAGCTTAAAGAGGACCTCTAACCTCTCTTGACATGTCTGCTTTAGTAACGACTTCCATTCCCCATCTAAAAGAGGAGAGAATATTTAAAAGAAGAAAAACGTCTACAAGAGGACATAGTTTTAAATTAGAGGGGCAAAGGTTTAAAAGTAATATCGGGAAGTATTACTTTACTGAGAGAGTAGTGGATGCATGGAATAGCCTTCCTGCAGAAGTGGTAGCTACAAATACAGTGAAGGAGTTTAGGCATGCATGGGATAGGCATAAGGCCATCCTTCATATAAGATAGGGACAGGGGCTATCCATAGTATTCAGTATATTGGGCAGACTAGATGGGCCAAATGGTTCTTATCTGCCGACACATTCTATGTTTCTATGTAATAACTCTGGAGCATCTATTTTTATCATTCTGTGCTGTGTCATTCCTGCATTATTCCTGCTAGAAGTAAAAATAAAATAAAAAATGCAGCAAAAGGTACTGCAGGGTGTTACTAGTAGATGATATGTCTTGCTATCCAATCATTTCTGCCAGTGTCGGATTGTTCAGGGGACCCCCCCTCCAACTGGTAACACCCATCCATAAATTTACTGCAAGCTTCTAACAAAATCCATAACTTCTAGCAGGAATAATAAAGGAATGGCACAACAGAGTCATAGCAATAGATGCTCCAGAATTGTTATTACAGGGGGGAATGCAAGTACGTACTGTAACAGGCGTGTCAGGAGCGGTTAGAGGTCCTCTTTAATCAAAATGTGGCAAGTGCAGAGGAAACAGAGGATCTGACTACAGCAACCAATCACATTCCAATTCTCAGTGCGCAAAATCTTGTTAAGAAATAAAAGCAGCAGCCTGATTGGTTGCCCTAGGTATCTCCCCCATTTTTACCTTGTTATGATGCACCTCTCCCAGGACGTTTAGGAAAACAGGCGAGGACTACACTGCTGGGCGGAAGTCTGCCATGGGGCCAGATGAGCTAAGCTTTACCATTTTAGCTAAGCTGTATCTCTGCTTTCTTTGAATATTTTGTGCAAAACTACTATGACTCGGTTGCACACTCCGTTTTTTTGTTGTGTTTTTTAGGTCTTCTCGTCCATTCCTAGGCTTATTAAATCCATGAAGCGGCACATTCCCAAAAGTAGCTTCAGTACAGACCCTGCATGGATGTGACCATTCCAGAACCCTGCTTCTACCATACAGCGAGTGACCGTTCTGTCTAACAGTTTCCAGATATCTCCTCAAGTCCGCAGCGCAGCTCTGGATTTGTCAAGAATGTCTTTTCTTATTTTTGGATACGTTGGGTGGACTTCTAAGACCTGTTGAGGAGAGAAAACGTATGGTGACTAAAATATAAAATATATCATTTTAATATATTCAATTAGAAATAGTTGGGCTGTGAATTTCCTTTAATCTGGCATCTCATAATCCATGTCCCATGAAGACGACTTCTCCCCTATCCACAGAATAAAGGATAAGTGTCTGATTGGCAGGAGCCTGAGCACTAGAGACCCCGGGCAGCATGGGCCCCTGTTCTTGTGATCGGCAGGGACCCCAGCCCAGACACTTGTCCCTGATCATACCACCCTGCCCCCGCTGCGCTGCAGGTTTAGCAGACATTGCAGCCTCCTCATAGCAGTTGTGTCAGTGAGATATCACACTTTTTATGTATAAATCTAGAAATGACCTTACCTTGTGACAAACATCGATTGCATCTACATATCTCTTTGCTTTCAGATAGTTAAAGGCCAATTTGTATCCTGAAAATAAAAATGATGAAGCATACGTTATCTGAATAGAGCACACGGCAGCGACAGATACAGATTCTAGGTATCAGGATAAGTACTCGATCTTCATAGGTCCAGTGCCCCGACCTGCACTGTTTGTACCTAAAAGGGGTTATGCCGTAAGTTTTAAAGTTATAACCTATCCACAGCATAGGTTATAGCTAACAGATTGGTGGGGGTCTGACTGCTGTGACCCCCACTAATCCCCTCGATCTGATGGAGTGGCAGGACAAGCATGTGCCCTGCTGCTCCAGTCATTCTCTATGGCAGTGTTTCCCAACCAGTGTGCCTCCAGCTGTTGCAAAAACTACACCTCCCAGCATGCCCGGACAGCCAAAGGCTGTCCGGGCATGCTGGGAGTTGTAGTTTTGCAACAGCTGGAGGCACACTGGTTGGGAAACACTGCTCTATGGGACCATCAGAAATAGTTGAGCTCTGTACTTCATGATATTTGCTCCACCAGATTATGGGAACAGGACCCCCATTCTCAGGATTGTTGGGGGTCCCACCGATCTGTTAGTAATCCCCCTTCCTGTGGATAGGGGATAACTTTAAAACTTGGCACAACCACTTTAATACACCCCTTCAATAGCTGTCGGCCAACAGCTATTCCTTTCCATATTCTCTGCGCACATGCACGCTCAGCTGAATATTCATGTTCTGACTGTGTTGAGAGGGGAGTACGCCGCTACCAGACACCTTCAGTGGCCGATTATCTCCCTACAGACCAGAAGTGCACAACATGAGGCCCTCAATATCATTCTGTGCGGCCCCCAACCATCTGGTACCAGACATGTGCGTCTATGTCAGGAGGCTGCTCAAATGCCTCTTTCATGTAGTCTTCCATTAGATTAGGGAATCCTGGAAGTGTCACTAGACATGTATGGTATATACTGTATGTACAATATGCCATAAATACAATATTTCAGTTGGTAATATCCCTTTAAGTTTTATTTTCGGCCCTTTGGATTGCTTCAGTCCCACAATGTGGCCGCCAACCAGAAAAGCTTGTGCAACCCTACGATAGACCAGGGCTGGCCAACCTCCAGCTGTTGAAAAAATACAACTCCCACCATGCCCTGCTGTAGGCAGACTGGGCATGCTGGGAGTTGTAGTTTTGCAACAGCTGGAGAGTCGCAGGTTGGCCATCCCTACTTTAGACTATAAGTATTGGGTGTTGAAATTCAACATGCCCGATCCTTTTCTCACCTGACATCAGAAGAGCTCCGAGAGCCGTCAAATAGAAGCAAAGACGAAGGAGGCAAATTGATCAGCAGTCTGGTTGCACCCCTCATAATAGTGATTGTGGGGGTCTCAGCACTCGTACCTTCACAGACCAAAACATCTGACAGCTCTCTAAGTTTTATAAAATGATAGCTACCTTTTAAAGGGGTTGGACCCTATAGTATTTGGACCCTTCACAGGGGTCATTTATTTTGGAATGAGGTTTCCAGTTGAGAATGCCACTGGATCACAGGCTGATCCATGAGACCCCAGAGAGCATGAAAAAGGAGGAAGCATCACAACTCTGGTGGTGGCAACCATGTCCTTGTCAATTCCAGAGAACGCGACGGAGCTGCAGTACCAGACATAGCCACATGGAAAAGAGAAGCAGGAGCGAGCAAAGCATTCACTTCTTGTGTAGGGTACCAGAGGTCAGACTGGCTTCTCAAAGTTCATGTATGTATGTTAATTCCTAGAAAAAAACCTTTAAACACTGGCCTGGTAGGGTTCTTCTTATGACCTGTATACAGAGAGGAGCACACGTCCCTATACTACTACAAGTAATCCTAGACTATACAGTCTGTTGGTGGCCTGGAGTATAAAGCTGGACCTCCCTTTCAGATGACTATTAGTAATTCTGTCCGCAGCCTGTGATCTCCAGGCCTATGGCGTCATTCCTCCTTACCAACTGTGGGGTTTGTCTGGTTGCCGTACTTCCAGGCCAGCTCATAGTTGCTGGCGGCATCTTTATAGGCTTGTTCTTTTTCCATGATGTACCCAGTGTATTCATACGCCTTGCAGCAGGACTGGAACAAAAGAGTAATGGTGAGAGAGCAGAGGGTAAATTAAGACCTGTTGTTTCTACAATTACTATAATTTCACTTTCCACTTTCTGCATTTAGCTTATCCTTTGTACAGCAAAATTCCTTTACCACTGGGTTTTCCGGGGGAATAATAAAAAAATTAATAAAAATGAGGGTGGAGGGAGTTAAAGATCATTACTCACAGATTACCCCGCTCCTCTCTAGTGCCTGGGGACACACAGGAAATGGCTTGGACTACCTACTCAGCCAATCACTGGCCACAGCGGTGAGCCTCCCCTGCCAGGGACTAGTTAAAGGGAACCTGTCATCAACTTTATGCTGCCCATACTAACGGCAGTATAAAGTAGAGACAGGTGAGTTGATTTCAGCGGATCTGTCATTTAAAAGTTAAAAGTAAGTGGTTGCCGAGAACCAACATCACAATCATTGCAGACTGGGCCTGGAAAAGAGTCCCGGCCACCTGAGAAGAGTCCTGGTTATTCATGATCTCCTGCTCCTGCCCACCTGCTGATGGCTGACAGTCTTCTACCTAGTTTTCTCGGTTTCTCTCTAGGAGAGAGCTGCCAATCATCAGCAGATGGGCGGGAGAGCAGGAGATTAGGAATAACCAGGACCTCTTCTCAGGTAGATTTGACTCTTTTCCAGGCCTGGGCTGCAATGATTATGATGCTGGTTCTCAGAAACCACTTACTTTTAGCTGATGTGTGACACACCGCGGAAATCAGCATTTCTGTCACTACTTCATACTGCCCTCAGTACGGTCAGCATAGAGTTGATGACAGGTTCCCTTTAAGGAAGGTTCACATGTGCAGCATCCTACCCTGGTTTTCTGTTCCTGCAGAGGGCCGGTTTTAGAGAAAATGTGGCCCTGAGCGAAATTAAAAGCAGGGCCCCAAATTCTGAAGTACTGTATCAACAGTCACATTTATTCACTTGACTCAAGGAGGAGAAGTCACCGCCGTGGCCCATAATTGGTTGCAGGCAGCGTCAAAATGGATGATGATATCCAGGAACCTGAGCAGGGGTCAGAGCCGAGAGCCAGTGTCAGGAAGCAGGTAAGGCCCAGTTCACACTTCAGTCATTTGGTCAGTTATTCTTATCAGTTATTGCGAGCCCAAACCAGTAGTGAAGTCTGCTCAGAGATAAGTTATCATGGAAAGATTTCCTCCTGTTCTGTGTTTTTGATGTGCATCTGGTTTTGTCTCACAATAATTGATGGAAATAACTGAAGTGTGAACTCAGCCTAAGGGCTCGTGCAGACGGCCGTTGCTCATCTGCAATTTATGGGCATCGACCGTGTGCTCGCCATTTCATGGATGCGGACCCATTCACTTCAATGGGTCCACAATCCAAAAGGAGCAGTGTGGAACGGAGACATGGAACCCCTTGGAAGCACTACAGAGTGTGTGGTGTTTCTGTCCGTGCCTCCGCACTGCAAAAAAATTGAATATGTTCTATTTTTTTACGGTGCGGACAGATCACGGACCCATTCAAGTTGAATAGGTCTGGATCCGTCTGCGGCAACCGCATAGATGGTGCCTGTGCATTGGGGACCGCAAATTGAGGTCTCCAACGCACGGAACGGCCGCACATATTTGTGTGCATGAGCCCTAAGTGTGCTTCCCTTAGCAAGTTTGCTCAGAAGACTTGCTTAACTCTCTTAAATAATCAGAAAACACCTGAAAAAAGTCATCTTAACCAGTGCTCTGTATATACAGACAGCAGGGACATGAAGATAATGTGTTTTCTGAATTCAAAGTAAAAAAGTAAATAACAAATAGAAAGAAATATGAAAAAAATATATATATAAAAATGCAAGTAAAAATGAAAAAAGTGGATGTCTTTATTCACCCAAACACTCAATGGCATTGCGTGTTGGGTGAATAAAGGAATCCACTTGTTTCACTGAAGTCAGACAGATAGATATGAGATAGATAGATAGATAGATAGATAGGAGATATCCAACTAAAATTAAACACAAGCGGCACAGCAGGAGCCACGTGAATGACGCTGTGCCAGCAGCTGTGGACGTGATCCAGCATCCAAGTAACTAGAAAAGAAAATTCCACGCTGCTCCCAAAAGTTGTTCAATGCAACGTTTCAGTCCTCTTACCAGGAGTTTTCTCACATCAGTATTTTTATAATGCTTGAGAAAACTCCTGGTAAGAGGACTGAAACGTTGCATTGAACAACTTTTGGGAGCAGCGTGGAATTTACTTTTCTAGATAGATATGAGATAGATAGTTATGTAATAGATAAATATAAGATAGATAGTTAAGAGAAATACAGAGGATAAAGATATATGGGTAGATAGAGGATGCAGAAATAAAGATATTTGTGAGATAGACAAGCATTAGATACATTATAAATATTACATTATATTTAGGCTACAGTGGGGGAGAAGGGGGGGAAGATGCGGAGGACAGGTCCTGTACGTTCTCTGAAGGCTCGTAGTTTTATTCCAGCCGCCTCTCGGCATTCTCCGGCCCGCCCCCATTAAAGTCAATGGGGCCAGAGCGGACCTCCGACGGCACGCGTGCACTAGTGGCAGCACAGATCCGGCTGGCTGTTTACCCGCCGGAGAAGGCAGGCGCTAGTGTGAAAGCAGCCTTAGTCCGGGGTCTGGACTGTCCAGCTGCACCTATCAGGTTATGTCTGCCAACAAGCAGCCCTTGTCATTAATTGCAGAACAGAGAGGAGAGAGGGGCCGGCCGCAAATATGTCAGGTCATTAGAGGGTGACATTCTGAACACACCAGTAAACCAGGGCAGATAGAGGAGGCCATTACATTCACAGTGCAGGGCCTCCGGTGAGAGAGAGGAAGGTCTGTCTGACGGCTGTGGAGCCGGTGCTATGGATGCAGCACCCAGCTCCTCACTACAGCATAAGGACCCTGTGGGCCACAGTGGGCGGGAGACCAGGGACCAGTGCTCCTCGTGTCTGTGCTCTTCTGAGGTGCGGCCAGCAGCTCTCTTCCACTTCTGTCTGGGCAGCTCAGAAGGTGGCCCCATTTAGGGATGGGGGGCCTGGGCAATTGCCCTGTTTGCCTCCCCTAACGACGGCCCTGTTTCCGGCAAAAAAGCTGGCCTTCGGGCAGACACAAGATACTGCGTGTAGTGGTATTTGTAAGGCTGAAAGCATTTATGCCGGTAAGCAGCTGAATCCCCATCTGATCTCTTTATAGTCAGCAGTGCGCGGTAGTGTCCGGCTATGATGGATATGGCTAACTCCGGTAGTCTATTCCTCTGCTGGATCAGTCTACCGGAGGAGGTTGCTGCAGACGTGAACCTACGCTTAAGTGGGGAAACTTCCTCTACGTTGAGCATAAGTGGAGAAAAGCAGGGATCTGTGGAGAGTAATGATCATTTGTCAGCTTCTATCATTCAGATCCTTTTTTTTTTAAATAACATTATTCCCCCCAGAAGACCCCTTTAATATGACATCTGATAATACAGAAATGCACATCTGGTAGCACAGAACTGCACGGTAATCTTAAAGGTGTTGTCTGATCTTGAAGCAGACAACCCCTGAGGTTCTCCCCCTGTGCCCCTGAACATAAAAAACTCACTCACCTGTCCATGGTCCAGCACTGCTCCATTTCCCTCAGGACTAGGAACTGCTTGGTTCCGTGAACGCATGGGCCAATCACAAGCCCCAGCGGTCATAGTGGCTTGAGCGGTGCTGTGACATGGTGTTCCTAGCCACTGTGACTGCTGAGGGCTGTGACTGGCTGCAGTGGTCGCAGGATCAATCAGCCTCCTGGTCCAGCGGGGAAAAGAAGCAGCTGGGAACAGAGCAGCACAGGGACCATGGACAGGTGAGTGGAGTTTTTTATGTTTAGGGGCACAGGGGAGGACTCCAGGGGTTGTTGGCTCCAAGGCCGGACAAGCCCTGTCCTTTGATCTGTCCTCTGCTAATCCAGAAATTCTGGTAAAGCAGCATTTGTTCCAGCACCGAACTGAAGCAATATCTTGACCAAGAGATGAAGAAGAAAAGAAGCTCCAGAATTTTTTGGCAAAAAAAAAATGATATTCACTGTTGCTTCTGTTTAGATGCAGTCCGAGTCCCTGCTGGTCTCTGATTTCTGGTCCTGTTGCGACACAGAGGACATGCCCACTCAGCCCATTACTGGCTGAGGCAGGTCACTGCTCATGATTGGCAGAGCAGATATTTCCTTGGTGCGAGAGAGGACCAGGAAGTAGAGACCAGTGGGGACTCGGGCAGCATCGAAATGGGAGCGGTGGACGATTGATGAAGTATCGGTTCTGTAATTTTTTTAAACCCACTGGAGTGCGACAATTTTTTTCCCCACTGGAAAACCCCTTTAATTGATATTGGGACAACACTATTGAAGCATTTATGTGGAGGGAAATTCATCTATGTGACCACAAAAAATCTAAAGGGTGGCAGTCAAGCTGTAATTTCTTCTCTTCCATTCATCGACATGAAGACCAAGAAGAGTTCTACAGAGCTCACAATATGTTGCAGGGATTAGTGTGAATAATATGGAGCATCACATAAACTGAATACCAATGAGCTTTTTTTTTTTGGAGTTGAAATCTGTTACGAATGAGAAGGAGTCGGTCGGCAGTTTGCATTGTCAGGGTAATTGCTTCTGGAAAGGGAACATTAGGCGCCCTCAGAGGATTCTTCTTTGCTCTGATAAAAGGCATTTTTCTGATTCGCTAGTCATCGTTTTTTTTTCTATCTAGAGTCAATTATGAGAAAACCTAATTTTTATTACAGTCATGGACATGGAATTTAGTTTTTACAGTTCCCTTAAATGCATTTTAACAATCCCTGGAAAATTTCAACAAAATGAGGATTTAACCAGTATGTGCAAAATCCAAAGTACGAGGTGCCATAAACCCCCTCACTTTTATACATACCCGGTTATGACGGAGGCAGCGTTTCAGGAGCTCTCCCGCCATGTCGTGTTTTCCCGACTGAATGTAAATGTCGGCCAGAAGCAGCAGACTCTTTTCAAACTCCTCTGCGTCTGTTGGGTTCCAGTTCATTTTAGAAATTCTTTTCAACTGGTTCCTCGCCCTTGGGGTTTGCTTTAATATCATGTAAGCCGTGGCCATACCCAAAAGAGCGGGCACATGGTCCTTCTGGATGAGAAAAACATGGGTTCAATACAGCATACGACTCAAAAGGGGTTGGCCCATCTCTAGGAAATCCCCCCCCCCCCTAATGTCTGATCTCTAGGACCGGGCCCACAAAGTGAAGAAGAGCGGACGCTGCATGTGCGGCTGCCTGTCTTTCATTTCTATGGCATTTTCAGTCAGCCCCATAGAAGGGAATGGAGCGGTGACTGCTCTTGCACAGTGTACATTCCCATTCAGTTTGATGGGAATGCTGAATATAGCCGAGTACGCTATTTTAGAAAGGGCGGCCGCGCATGCACAATCCAGGCTCCGTTCTGGCGACATGCCGCCAATGTATGAGATAAGCCAACCCCATTAAAAAATATTAGACTACTGCAGTAAAACTCTTTGGGGGAATATTTACAGTCAGTTTTGCTTGAGTCCACGTTGATGTGCTTTTTGCCACGTTTGATAAATTTGTCTCATCCTTAAACCTTTAATGGGATTATGGTTTACAAACTGGTATGTTTACCAGATAGCGCGGCCCCTACAGATGCAAGCATATTTTTTTTTCTAAAATACCCCTCCGTTCCGCCACTGTGTCCCCTGCTGTTTTTGTCGCCTGATATGTTAAGACTACTTTCACACTAGCGTTTTTGCTGGATCTGGCAGGGTATAGCAAAAAACGCTTCCGTTACTGATAATACAACCGTCTGCATCCGTTATGAACGGATCCAGTTGTATTATCTTTAACACAGCCAAAACTGATCCGTCATGAACTCCACTGAAAGTCAATGGGGGACGGATCCGTTTTCTATTGTGTCAGAGAATACGGATCCATCCCCATTGACTTGCATTGTGTCATGACGGATCCGTCTTGCATGCTGCGGTTTGCTCTCCGGTATGGGAAAGCAACCAATTGGAATGGAATGTATTTTGGAGCACTCCGTTCTGTTCAGTTACGTTTTGTCCCCATTGACAATGAATGGGGACAAAACGGAAGTGTTTTTTTTCCCGGTATCGAGACCCTACGACCCTTAATACCGGGAAACATTAACGCTAGTGTGAAAGTAGCCTAATTTAGACCATCGGTACAGGGAGGAGGAGACATTTGGTTTTCTCAATGGGTGTTTCTTTCTCCCTGGCTTTTTTGCTGTCATATTCTGACCCCTATAAATATATATATATTTTTTTTTTTTTTATTCTCATTTTGGGGAAAGGGGGGTGATTTGAACTTTTATAATTTTTAGTTGTAAAAACTTTATTATTATTTTTTTTTTGTTTACACTTTTTTATAGTTCCCATAGGGAACCATCTGATAGCTATTATCATAGACTCCAATGCACTTTTCTATGGAGCCCTATTACAGGCAAGGGCTCCATAGGAAAGACTGTGCAGCAGCCTTGTGTCATAGACTATGACAGGGGCTGCTGCACACAAGTTCCAGCTCCTCCGATCGCTGCATATCCGGAAGCGCGCACTTCCGGTTTTCAGCATGCTCAGATGCCGTGGTCAGGTTTGACCATGGCATCTGAGGGGTTAAATGTCACTGATCAGCATTACCACCGATCGTGGACATTAGCTCTGCCAGTGTCTGCTGTAGGAAACTGCAGGGACCGGGTTGCTATGGCGGAGCGGGCCCCTGCTTTAAAGACCCGGCATGTGACGTAAAGGCTATGTACACCTTTGAGGGCAATGTACACCTTTGATTGCATTTCAATCATTTTGGACTTAAAATCATTTTTTCAATTGGTCTTTATTAAAAATATACAGCAGTCTGCAGCGATTGGACCGCGTCACAGCCAAGGAGAAAAGCTGATGTCTCCTCTTCCCTGTACCAATGCTAATAATTAGCATATCAGGTGCCAAAAGCAAGCAGGGGGAGTAGCGTCGCAACGGAAGAGCGGATCATGAAAAAATTAGCAAGATAGATTCTCCTGAACCTGGACTACAGTATGAGAGATTGCTTTTATAAAAGAAAAAACTTTAACATAGCTAACCACGCACACTTTCCCACCTACATTTCAAAATTGGAATAAGTCATGTAAAAATGCTAACTTTTGCTAAATTTTTTGTGCAGGAAAGTCAGAAAAGCCCCATTGTGCTACTTTTTGAAGCCTGAATTCTGGGTCACATGGCTCCCCAGGATATTCTGAGAGGGCCACAGAGGAAAAAATATATAATTGCATAAATGGGGGGCCATGACATGAGACTAAGACGGTCAGAGAGGGAGGTGAGAAGAACAGTAATGAGTAAAAGAAAAGTCAGAAGTGAAAAAAATAGAAAATCTGAAGATCGTTGGTTCAGCTTCCTTCTCCCTCCCCCTTCCGCACTCCACCACTGCACGCCCACCAAGACAGGGGGGCCACAGGAAGGAAAGAAGGTCAGAAGAGGGCCAGGGTTGAAAAAAGGTTGAGGAAGACTGCTCTAGACCATGCTAGGCCGCACCATAAATGTATACTCAAACAATCTGGAGTCATTACTTTTCTAAGAGTGGTGCCCCTGCGGCTCTCGGGCCATACTAGATGAGCCCACATAGAGCTTACGGAGGCTCCGCTGGGCAGCTGCAGCGTTATTAGAACCCTTTTTCTACGCTATGGATTAAAAGGTATACAGTACGAGACCTGACATCACCTCTGCCGCAGCCACTTCTGTAAATGTGTTCAGAGCTCGCTCTACATTCGCTTTCTGCTTGGTTGCCATTAGGCAATAATTCTCCATGATCCGGTGCTGGATGTGACCCTGGAGAGTCTGTGGCTTTAGCTCTTTCAGAAGTTTCTCGGCAGTTCTGACAGCGAGCTGCACAGATTCCTGCTTTTCGGTGGAATTCCTACAATAAAAGAGTAAAATGTACAATTACCGTTGTGCAATATATATCTGCTGCTTTGGTGGCTTTTAAAGGGAGACTATCACCTCCCTCAGGCATTACATGAGTACTACCGCTCACACTCACTCCTGAGCGCTACTTTATATGTGTAGACTCTGCCTGTTTCCCTGCAAACCACTGCTATAATACATTGACAGGGCACATGAGCTAACGCTAAAGTGTTCCTCTCCATTATGTGCGTGGCTCATGACTCTGGTTCAATGTATTACAATGACGGATGGCGGTGGCACAGTGGGCGAACTGGGTATACCCATATACAGTAGCAATCTGGAGTCAGTGCCAGTGGGACTGCTCATGTATGCCACAGTTAATAGTACTAGATGGAGGTGACAGATTCCCTTTAAATAGGACCTGTCTCCTCTCCTGACATGTCTGATTTAGTAAATATTATTCCACAAAAAATTACAATTCTGGAACATCAATTCTTATGACTATGTTGTACCATACTCTATTATTCCTACTAGATTTTATTAATAAACCAGGTGCTGTCAGTCTCTGCAGGGACACCCAGTTGTGCATTTATTCATACGTTTCCAGTAGGAATAAGAGAGGAATGGTACAGCATACAATTATATGAAAAGATGCTCCAGAATTGTTATTGCATGTGGAATGCAAGTAGTTACTGAAAAAGTGATGTCCGGAGAGGAGACAGGTCCTCTTTAGGCGCGGCATTCTTGCAACTTTCAGTGATGTCATCGGTCACATAGCCTAGAAGCAGCTCAGTGTGAATGGGGTCGAGCTGCGATTCCAAGCACAGCTGTTGTATAATGTATGGCGCTGTGCATGGTGAGCTGAGAAAAGGCTATGGCGAGGTCCAGTGCTTTCTCAAACAGCTGACTGGTGGGGATCCTAGAGGATAAGTAATCACTTATCAGTAAAAAAATAAAATAATTTTTATAATGGAGCGTTCTGGATATTATACACAGTGTGTTATACTACAGCTATTATTCCTCTAGGTAGAAGGTTGTGACGCACAGAAATAATCCGGTAATGGACCGTACCCCATGTCACCATCCAGATTGTCAAAGACCTCTCCTCCTACTGTCTCATTATCAGGATTCAAGCAGATCTCAATCATATTATAGATAGCGCTCTGTCCCCAGTCGCTGTCTTTGCGCGCTTTATTGAAATGTCGAAGGGCATCATTAGGCTCTCCGGTGTACCTTCAGAAAACAATAAGACAAGCAGTGAATTTACAACATACAGTCTTTCCGTAATCCTCCCCTAAACCTTGTCCACCCCCTTTAAGCTTTTGACAAAAAGCTCAGAATGGTCTAAAATAATGCACTTTGTAATCCTCACTTTACTGACTCCCGACGCTGCTCCTGCTCCGCCACTTTCTAGAGTCCTCTGCTGGTCTGTATGATGGCTTCCAGCAATGACTTTGACTGCTGCAGCCAGTCACTGACTGCAGAGGTGACCTCATCTGCTATAACCAGTGGTTGGCTGCAGCAGTCATATGCCCATGAAGAAACGGCAGCGTTGGAGGCTCGGACACACTAGTGTGAAACTTGGGTAGCGGCAGCAGGGGAGTAGCGGGATTTGTACGGTAAGTATTACTCAGCTAAATATGCCATTATAAGCCTTGGGAAAAAAATTAAGGTGCAGGATGACTCACTTCAAGTGGTTGTCCCACCTGGGACAATTACGGCATATGGATAGGCTATGCCATCAATGTCAGATAGCTGCAGGTCCCACCTCTAGATTCTACTCCTAGAACGGGGCCCCCAAAGCAAACGGAGAGCAAGCCACACATGCACGGCGTACTCTCCATTCATTGCTATGAGACATCTGTAAAAGAAACCTGAGCGAGGGCGTCAGGCTATTTCCGGAAGTCACATAGCAGTGAATGGAGAGTAGGTCATGCAAGCGCAGCCACCCCTCTATTCACAACTATGGGACTAATGAAAATAGCCAAACCAGTTGGTGGCCACGCATGCACAGCCTCTGTTTAATTTGGGACCCTGTTCTGGAGATAGGTGAGGGTCCCAGAGGCGAGACTCTCACCTGTTTGATATATATGTTGCATATCCTATTGATATGCAGTAAAAGTCCAAGATGGAAATATCCCTTTAAGTAGTGGAATGACCTCTAAAGGGGCCTTCCAGAAATATATATTGCTATTCTATTCTATTCGCTTTATGTAAAAGGATAAAAAATCTCCAGCACAACTGAGGGTTACACAGACAGTCCACGAATATCAGAGGGCACCGTGTAATGCTTTATTTCCCCTGTGGTGGCGCTGCAACTGAACACTTGTAGCCTGGTTCACCTGCTCGTAAGAGGCCGTGTGAATAGCTTATTTACAGAGGACTCTCTGGAACAAAAGGGAACAGTTCAGACGCACAATCCCTTTAAAAAAGTAAGATTCCCCTTGCTTATGCAAAAGAATAGCAATTCTCACAAGTTGACTTGAACCTATTTTTAACAGATAGTTGGGCCAGACCTTAACACTAAACATGGTTTAAATTTTTTATTTTTTTTAAACACTTCTGGAGACCCAAACAAGTATCAGCTTTAACGGGGTTGTCCCACAATTTGGAATTACGTTTCTCTATTAGATTACACCAAAGAAAGCAATTTTCCTGTAAAATTATTTTAAAAAATTGCTCCTGTGTGTGGCTACTGCTGTAACAAACTTGTAATGGCGCCCCCTGCCGTTCTTTTTATTCCCTCTCAGAATGTCCACCTAATGTACGCTGGTCACAAATGTTCAGTCGCCCAGTCCAGATCCTGTACACGGGTGGTGGAGTGATTCCTGCTACTGTGCAGGACACTAGTAAGGGTCAGTGCGCTACAGACGGCTTCATCTCACCAGCACTGGACACATAAGATGGGAAATTCTGAGATGGGGTCAAAACAACCACAGGGGGCACCATAACTAATATGTAACAGCAAAATCTACACGCATTATTTTTAATGATTCTGTTACCTCTTTAAATGATGCTTTGTCTCTTCCATCAGTGATTAGAATAGAGAACCTCCATACACTAGTCCTAACCATTCCTGATGTCCCACTTCCTATTAAAGGGCATCTGTCAGCAGATTTGTACCTATGACACTGGCTGACCTGTTACATGTGCACTTGGCAGCTGAAGACATCTGTGTTGGTCCCATGTTCATATGTGTCCGCATTGCTGAGAATATTTTTTTTTAAATATATGCAAATAAGTGACTAAGAGCAACGTAGGCGTTGCCATTACACCTAGAGGCTCTGCTCTCTCTGCAACTGCCTCGCCCACTGCACTTTGACTGACAGGGCCAGGAAGTGAAAATGTCATCACGCTAGCCTGGTCCTGTCAATCAAATTGAAGGACGCAGCAGTTGCAGAGAGAACAGAGCCTCTAGGTGTAATGGAAACGCCCCCATTGCTCCTAGAGGCTCATTTGCATATATTAAAACATCATTTTTCTCAGAAATGGGGACACATATGAACATGGGACCAACACAGATGCCTTCAGCTTCCAAGTGCACATGTAACAGGTCAGCCAATGTCCTAGGTACAAACCTGCTGACAGATGCCCTTTAATGAACGGTAAAAACTGATGTTCAAGCCTTGACAGATGCAGAATGATTCCTAAGCTAATTGACTTATGAAAAGATGTGGACAAACACAACTCAGCGAAAACCAACCCCTTGTCACCTATGGATATTAATACTAATCCAGGGGGATGCTGATCACCCCTGTACTTGCTCAGTGTATACATCCTGCACAATAATAAAGCTAATAGACCAGAAATGAACGCACCATAGATACAACCCTCTGCAGTAGTGGAAGCCGGGTTCCAGCTTTGCTCTAGATGAGTGATTTTCTGCCATATCGAGAAACTTTAGTATTTCGTCAAGTTTTCCAGATCTTCTCAAGAGGTCAATCAAGCGAGAAAGAGTAGCATAATTATCTGCAACAGAGTAAGAATGACCGGTTCAAACGACAGGGAACCTGCTAACACAACAAGTCCCAGAAACTCTCCAAATCATCAGTCAGTGGCTTCAAAATCTGGGGCATACGTATGGATTTTAACTCAGAAAAGTTATACAGTATATTTAGACTTAAAGGCTATGTACACCTTTGGGGGCATTATTTTTACTATTGCATTGTACTCATTTTGAGCTAAAAATATTTTTTTCAATTGGCCTTTATTAAAAATTTGAAGCCCCTTTCTCTGTGCAGCCTTGAGATTCTCTAGTAGCAGGCTCTGCATTTTTACTTTGTTCCATCATGGCTCCTTATTTCTGATCTCTGACCTTCTAAACACTCCTACTACTTATCTTACTGATAAGAATGCAGATTAAATAAGTGTTATAAAATCGAAATAATTTAGAGAGAAGGTTAATTAGATGACTGACACAAACTGAAAGTACCATTAACACAGCTAGACAGACAATTAACCCTTTGTGACAGAACGGCTCAATATCTAATATATAAAGCTGAGTGTATGTATGTGTGTGTGTGTGTATGTATGTCCGCTAAAGGAGTCTGCATCGTCACATTTACAATTACGATATTTGGCACACAGGTACATCAGGTGTCCGGGAAGGTTTTAGACCGTGTCTCGGCTCTCTAGCACATACCGTTCCGGAGATATTCCCAAAAAATGCATTAGCCAATAGAAGCCTGGTCACATGTCCCTTATCAGCCAATAGAAGCTCGCAGGCCCTTAGTTTCCACATACACACAGTTTTACACCAGGTTTCCATAACAACCCAGCCATTTTTCTTCACTGCTGTAGGTCAGCTTTAAAGGAGCAGGACGCTGTGGATGACACTGTTAAGGGAGCGGAGTTCTGTGGAGGTGACAGTTAAGGGGGCAGTTAGGGTGGCGATTCAGGCCACCCTCAAAAGACTGACTTAAAAACCACGCCTCCAGGTCCCGCTAAGCCACACCACGGTCCGGCCGAGATTCCGCACCTGCGCACTGCTTCGCCGGGCCGGGGCATGCATACTGCGATGACCATTATGGGCACGGCATCGATTCAACTAGTGCGCCGGCCTGGGGGAGCAGTGGGCAGGCGCAGGATCTCGGCCGGACCTAGGGAATAGGAGGGCGGGCAAAGGAAGAGGCTGGGGAGGAGTAACGCTGAAAGAAGGCAGAGCAGCCTGGGCTCCTACACACTGAACGCCTCCCCTGGGCACTTGCGAGTGCTTATTTGCATATGAATTAAACGTAATTTTTCCTGCTTCTGCAAGTCTAAAGAAAATAACAAAGGTACCATTACATTAATGTATAGTTATGCTACAGAGCCATGTAAGTGCTGTATATGGTCATATGGTGGTGACAGGCTCCCTTTAAGGATATGGGCTCCTGTGGAGGCTACTAATAAAGGGGCAGCCGCTTTGGAGGTCACTGTTAAAGAGGCCGGCTGCTATGTGGAGGTCACTGTTAAAGGGGCGGGCTGCTGTGGAGGTCACTGTTAAAGGGGTGGGCTGCTGTGGAGGTCACTGTTAAAGGGGCGGGAGCTGTGGAGGTCTCTGTTAAGGAGACGGTCCGCTATGGATGTCAGTGTTAAGGGGCAGGGTGCTGTAGAGGTCACTGTTAAGGGGTCGGGGTGTTGTGGAGGTCGTATTTTAAGGGAACGAAGCTCAGTGGAGGAAACTGTTAAGAGGGTGGGCACTCTAGGCAACTGGTTTGGAATTCACTTAAAGTTAGCTTGGGAATAACACATATATTTAAATTCACCCCTTTATGGTATAATATACACTTGAAGGAATTTAATAAGGTGGAGGATATTGAATTTTGGGAAAGAAAGGGAATAATTAGGGTAGAGCAAATGATACACAATGGTGAGATGAGGACTTTATCGGACATAGGGATGTTAAAATATTAGATAAGTATAAATATTCCCAGGCTAAACACGCGTTTATGTGCACTAAAGATAAAGAGGTGTTTTTGGTCAAGACACAGGATTTCATAGAATGGTGTTTTAATTCATATCAGAACAGGACGTCCATCTCATTAATATATAGTAAGAGTGAGTGGAAATGGGTAAAATGAATAAGTTTAGAAGTGAAGGGAAATGGGGTCAAGATATTGGAAATGATAAAATACCAAAATGGGATGTAATTTACAGGAATATTCGAAAAAACTGGGAACCACAGGTTAATCCAGTTTAGAATTCTACACCGCTTATATTACACTCCTACTTCTCTCTCACGGTTCTATAAGGACGTCTCGGATAGATGCCGAAGGTGTCAGGCCCAAGGTGCGGACTTTTTACATCTGGTCTGGGGTTGTCCTATGATACAGGATTTTTGGATCAAGGTCTTTGCTGGGCTCCGGATATGTTCCTTGTATAGCTATGAGGCAGATATAACCACAGCGGTACTAGGTGCTTCTGATGAACAGAAAATTTAGGAAAATTCGGGAAAATTTGTTCTGGATGAAATCATTTATGTTGGCCAGGGTAATAATTTCTAGAAACTGGGGCTCAAGTAATCCCCTGGCGGTATCTGAATGGCACCAACTTGTCGATAAAGTTAGGAGATATGAAAAACTTGCTATCTGTAACAAGTCACAGAAAATCAGATGGGATAGAACTTGGGCGACATGGCTATAAGTCCCTGCTCGCCTTGGATGTGCCCCCGGACAACGACAATGAGGGTGGGGGGATGGGATGGAGGGAGGGAAGGGGGGTAGAGAAGTTCTTTGTTTTGTTTTTCCTTTTATGTGAGTTTGGCATTCATGAAAAGAAAAGTTAGTCAAATGTATGTGTATATGTTATACTGGTATAATATTATGTATGTAAAAAAAAAAAATGATGCTATGGATATAAAAAAAAAAAAAAAAAAAAGGGTGGGTTATTGTGGAAATCACTGTTAATGAGACGGGGTACTGTGGAGGTCACTAATAAAGGGGTGGCCGCTGTGGAGGTCACCGTTAAATGGGATGGCGCTGTGGATGTTACTGTTAAGGGGCAGGCTGCTGTGGAGGTCACTGTTAAAGGGGAGGCATGCAAAGCCGGGTCCTTCTGCTAGTCCTTAATAAAGATCAATTGAAGAAATAATTTCCCCCCCCAAATGAGTAAAATGCAATCTTAAAAAACTGCCCCTGAAGGTGTACATAGCCTTTAAAAAAGGGTTCTCTAGGATCTTTATATTAATGGCCTATTACTTCAATGGGAGCAGCGCTGCAGTAAACAGCTCCACAATGTACAGCGCTGTGTAGTTTCGGAGCTGGCACTACTGCAGAAGAGCTGATAAGCAGGGGTCCCTATTGATTTCAATAGGATTTTCCCGAATAGGCTGGCTTCAGTTACGGTATACTGTGTTCCACTGGTTTTCATTTGTCTCTGGTGAATAGATTGATATAGTCTGATGCACTATTCCACCCAGCAAGAAGAAAAATGGACACGTGATATTTACCATAAAAGTTAAAGGAATCTGCAAGGCTACAGTGTCAGATGCGATAAAATGGAAGCCTTGAGTGAGATGTGATCAGGGCCTTTGTAAATTCTTATATATCGTTTGCACGGATGCGATCGGCAGTGCAGCACTTACCTGGCTTGCATTCCAAAAGTTGCTGAAAGTGGAATACAGCCTGCTCGTAGTCCTGCTTCCTGAACATCAGATCCGCCATCATCTGCAGGGTGTATAGAGACATGGTCATGCAATAAGGATTTCTAATCGAACGGAATCTAATTTATTGTAATCTCAAATATCTAATCCGATGCATATTTTCTATCCAACCCATCTACCTAGTCATCTACCTATCCTAACCTACCTACTGTACCAATCCATCCATCTTCTCAGTGTCGTCTACCTATCTTCTATCCATCCATCTGTCCATGCGACCAACTGTCCATCTTCCCATCTACCTCTCTCTTTTTTAACATTGTCTAAATAGGTTTATAATGATGTGTTGATTCATTTCATCGTATATCTTCATAGTGGATTGGAGCTGTGTTTTTCTAACTCCATTCACACAACCTAAGGATTACATGATGAAACTCTGCATGGAGCCATCCCTACAGGGCAGATTGGCCATAGACCTTACAGGGAAATTTCCCGGTGGGCAGATGCCCAGGGGGGGGGGCGCGCAAGCCCCTATCTCTGCCGCTGGCTGGGTACAGAATAAGCTATCAGTTGTAATTAACTATGTGAGAATCAGGTACTCATATACCCGGCCAGCGACCGCACATGACCTCCTGAAGTCAACTATGTCCCGCGTCTCAGCCTCCTGCTCCATATCTTAATCTGTGACAACTGGAGGAGGAGGTGAGAAAATGGCAGCTATTGATGGCCAATTGAGAGGGACAGCTTTTGGGGAAACACTGTGGTATTTTGCTCTATGGTATTGCTGACTCCCCTACTTTTGTGGCCCCGCCTGTGATTTTAGACCCTCCCACCATATGGGGCAACTTTTAGGTATTTTTTCCAGGGCCACTAGGTTCCCAATCTGCCCCTGCATTACAATGAGGAACTAAATTAGTAAGGATTCATAACCTTAGTATTACACTCAATAAGAAGTCTGTATGGAAGCATTTATACTCCCCCTAGTGGTGGTTACAGAGAATACCACATTTTCAACAAGAAAGTTCTAAGACCTGACATACTGCAAAAATAAGTATATTACAATCGTATTAGGCATTAAGAAGCAATATATCCAGACTTTAAGCACCAGAAACCTTCTTTTTTCATAAAATCGCACTGCTGTCCCAAACAGTGCAAACAAATTTCACCAGGGGCGGACTGGGAACTTAAAGTGGTCCTGGAAAAAAATATTAAAAGTGCCCCCTTTTGGTAGTCAGGCACACATTGATGGAACGCAGGACCAGCAATACCATATTGTGGCACATTATACCACCCCGCCAAATACCACAGTCCATCACAAAATACATCCCCAAAAACTTCCACTGGCCGGCCGTGAGAAGGGCCCAGGCGGCCCCCTGGTCATCGGGAAATTTCCCTGTAAGGTCTATGGCCAATCCGCCCTTGAACTTCACGCTATGTAATCACATATTCTGTGTCCTTCATTTTGCAGTCCTTTATTAAAATGTATTCTTCACGTTGCCCATTCTGCCGTACTGCATTTCTACACTCCTCAACGTTGAAATTCCAACACCAAGAAGGAAAAGTCATGGAACTATGAAAATCACAGGATCGAGAGGCATGGTACTAATATACAAATGACAAAAAAACTGAAATGACCCAAAACATCTCAATTTTTTTTAACGTCGAGAATGAGTGCCACGCATAGAAGTACATGAACTTGCATGCTTTGGAATGCTATCAATGAGGTTATTCATGCCATGCTGAATGCACTTGGGCACACAAATCATCAAGATCCGCTGCTGGCAGCTCCCTTTGCAATGGGCAACCAAAGACAAATCTAGAGACACTGCCGGCCATGATACCCTGCAACACCTGCTACTTCCTCGATATGTATAACCTTACGGCTTGTCCTTCTTGGTGTAGCAATGTTGCGCAGTGTACTGTATATTCTGTGCTATGGTAGGCAGAAAGGATGCATACAGCATATGGCTGGTTTGGATTTATGGGATTTGCCTGTGTTTAAAAGCAGCATATTCAGTGTCTGGTATTTTCCAAATGGAAAATTGTTCTCCGTTTTCCACCAACAGAATGTCTCAGTGATGTCAGCCATTGACAAGTCCAGTATGGAAAACGACAGCACAAACGTTGCACAAAACTGCCAAATTCGGCAGAAAGAATGACATCATGTCAGTACATAGAGATTATTTTTTTTCTGCAGTTGGGCTCGAGTTTCTCTAAATGATGAAATGATAAGACTCAGACTTCTGCTTGACGTCGCTCTAGAACGCTCAATGTTTATCTGGCCTTGTATTCAGGGCACTGCGTGTTCTCACAAAAATGGGACTGACGTCTGTGACTCACATTATGCATCAGACATATTTAGACATTACTTCAGCTGACGCATAGGTAAATAACTGCATACGACGCTCTGCAGCCGCTGAGGTATGGCAAATTTTACCACATGACAGGAGGCTTCGTATTTTGCATTAAACTCTCTTTACTTACTCCACAGCAGTAAAGAAACAGTTAAAACAGTAACCAATCAAAATGCAATAGGAGGTAATATATTCTGAGCCGTGAGACTCCTCCTCCTCTTTCTTTACTGCTCCATCAGACAGACAGGTCAGAGTTTCTGCTCTCCCAATTATAAGGCTTTTGGGGTTACGTATTTCCATTTGAATGTTTTTCTATCTATCCTTGTGGTAATATTTAATGTCTACTACTACATTTTGGGGGGTTTGTGGCTCAAGCAAGAAATTTTCTCCTCAGTTTGGTCTCCCGTCCCTGTCTGGCCTTCTCACTCGGACGTGGAGGATAAGCTTTACTAGCCAATTTATTTATTTATTTATTTACTAGCACCCCCCCCCCCCCCCCAAAGGATTATTGTAAGGGGTAACGTTCACCCCATCTGCGAATATCGCGTCGCGATTTTTTGCCGCAAATTTTCGGCAAAAAATTTTCGCCGCGCATTTTTCGGCGAAAATTTTCGCTGCGCATTTTCGCTCGCGGCAACGGCGGGAATTATACTCGCATCTCGCGAGAACTGTGGCCGCCATTTTGGATAGAGACTCCATGTCCTCAGTGCTCGGTTTTTGCGGTAAGTCCATTACAACCATTTCCTCTTACTATTTGATATTGTGCTCCGTGTCAGAGCCCTCACTGTGTCTCTCCTCCTTCACAGCTCGGATTGCATAAGCCTGTCAGACGACCAGGCAGGGCTCTCAAATCTGTGGCCGTTTGTCCAGGCCTCACCACTGCAGGGTTCATTCCCTGGGCTTTGGGGTGTCGCCCCGAAATTGCTGCTGCTACAGAGGTGTCAGACATACATCCTCTATTCCTGGGTGCTGCCCAGTGTAAAAATCCCAATTTACCCTGCTGGGGTTATAGGTACTGCTGGTACCATCTCTATACATCCTCTATTCCTGGGCGCTGCCCAGTGTAAAAATCCCAATTTACCCTGCTGGGGTTATAGGTACTGCTGGTACCATCTCTATACATCCTCTATTCCTCGGTGCTGCCCAGTGTAAAAATCCCAATTTACCCTGCTGGGGTTATAGGTACTGCTGGTACCATCTCTATATACTTTATACTACCCTGTGCCAGGGTGTTGTTGGACAATGGACCAGAACGCTGCACAGCTTCAGGCCATGATTAATGAGGCAGTTGCTGCCTCGATGGAGAAGGCTTTCTCCAGAATTCTGACGGCGGCTGATAGGCCAGATGACCTCGCTGAGGTCCCGCAACAGGACTACGATTCCGAGGCTTCGGAGTCACAGGTTCGTGCCGACTCTCGGCCACAAAAACGCCATTGGAAAGGAGAGAAGGGCTCTGCTAATCCGGACAGGGGCAAGGCCCCCGCCAAGCGCGAAAAACCGTCTCCTCTCGCTCCCTCGCCTGAACATCAATACTCCTCGGACGAGGAGGATAAGCTTTCTCCGTCCATGAATATTCTGGACTCGTGGCAGGCCGCGGACTCCGACGTTCCGGAGGACGCCTGGGGCTCAGATGAGGGCGTGTTTTCCGGTGACCAAAAGGGCACCTTTCTCGAAACCGCCCAGCTACCCGACGACTCGGCGCCACTGCTGGAGGATGAGGAAACCATCCTGGACCCCTCCGGCCAACGTCTCTTCGATCCGAGAAACATCCGTCATCCACGTTCTGGGAACTGGACGCCTCCGGATCACCTCGCAAAGTTTATGCACCTATGGCTACGCAAACCTATGGACAAAACGATTCGCAACCGTTTACGATCCGAATGCCCTCGCCCTCTGTTACCCGACTTCGTGGCGCAAACTCCGGAGTTCGACCAGATCATGACCACCTTTATGTCTAGGGGTGGTCAGGACCCTCGCAAAGGGGTTGAGAAGGCATTCCACGGCGTGCAGGATAAGCTGTTGGACTCCATTGGTCCACTTTCCCGCATTTTGTATTTGGCGGATGATGCCCTAGCGCGATCAGAGGAGTTTGGCGCTAATATGGTTCGTGAATGGGCTCACGACATTAGAGAATGGGCTCAACGGTGCTTCTGCTTTGTAGGCAACGCCAACGTAGCCCTCTCTTCTGAGAGGAGGAAAGCAGCATTACTCCGTCTTGACGGAAAATTGGTGGAATTGGGCACCAAAGAACTAGGACCTCTGGCACAGGGCAAGCTATTTGGTGAGACTTTTCTGAAGGAGCTCAATAGACATGTGAATGTCTTTACCTCGCTTAACAAAGCACAGACCTCCATGAAGCGGGTCTTCCGAGCCAACTCCCAAAGGGGTGTTTTTGGAAGGGCCGGCCGCCACAGAGGCCGAGCAGCCAGCCGATTCTGGCCTTCGGGCCCCAGTTCTCAAAGGCCTCAACCGTTCTACCCAGAAACAGGCTATAGACAGCCTTTCTCCTTCACCAGAGGAGCCGACAGAGCTCGTGGATCACGTGCCCGGGGCAGGGCTCGCTTCAACTCCATCGGTAAGTCGTCACTGGTTGCAGGTACCTCTTCACTCATACAGCAGGTCGTATTTCCCTTTGTTTTCAGAACTGGGCGGCTATATCGTCGGACGCATGGATACTTCAGACGGTACAGGGTTACGTCATAGACTTCGTGGGACGTCCAGACCAGTCGATCCTGCCGCATCCTTTTCTCTGCTCCGCAGAGGACTACAGGTTGATAGCAAACGAGCTACTAGACCTCCACTCCAAGGGTGCGGTGGAGCCCGCACACGATCAGGGAGGCTTTTTCAGCAATCTTTTCTTGGTGAAGACAAAGACCGGGGATTTCAGACCAGTCTTAAACTTAAAAAAAGCTCAACTCCTACGTGCGATACAGGCACTTCAAGATGGAGGGCATACACCTTCTGAGGGACCTCCTTCGAGACGGAGATTGGTTCACGAGACTGGACCTCAAAGACGCGTACTTGTCGGTACCGGTCCACTCGACCTGCCGACGTTTCCTCAGATTCCTGTGGCAAGGTCGACCATGGCAGTTCACGTGCCTCCCTTTCGGCCTCAGTTCAGCCCGTGGTGTTTCACCAAGTTGCTGAAGCCTGTGGTCGCACATCTTCGTGCTCAAGGGATTCGGTGCATTATATACCTGGACGACCTGCTTCTGTTTTGCGACGACAGGTCCGGACTGACTCGGCACACACGTTTTACCGTCGACTTCCTGACCTCCCTAGGGTTCGTGGTGAACTTCTTGAAGTCGGAGTTGTCCCCGACTCAGACTGTCCAGTTTCTGGGATTCGAGATAGACTCCAGGTCCAGTACACTACGCTTATCAGCGACGAAGATCGCGGCTATCAAGAAGGAATTGCGCAGTCATCCGCTGCTTCTCCATTCCACTCCGTACTCTGGCTCGGATCGTAGGTCTACTATCCGCTTCCATTCAGGCCATTTCTCCCGGGACCGTTGGAACGGCCGAGCCATCTTCGGGAGCTCTCCCGACGTCGTTTTGGAGTCGGACGCCAGCCTTTGGGGCTGGGGCGCGACGGGCGGAGGCAGATCAACAGGAGGCGCCTGGACCGCTCAAGAGAGTCTTCTCCACATCAACTGCCTGGAACTGTTGGTGGGGTCGTTCGCTATCCGCAGTCTGGCGAAGGACAAGTCACATTGCTGTATTCTCTTGCGGATGGACAACATCTCGGCTGTCCGCTAGATCAACCGCCTGGGCGGAGCCCGTTCCCGTCTACTGTCGGAGGTGACGAAGGAGATCTTCGACTTCTGCCTTCCCTGCAACATTTCACTCAAGGCAGAATGCCTTTCAGCATGATCGCACGGACAATTCAATTCCTGAGGAATCAACGCATTTCTCTCCTGCTCGTCGCTCCGCTTTGGCGGAATCAACCGTGGTTCCCGGACCTTCTGGAGCTCTCCTACATCGATCCGTTGCTTCTACCGTCTTTCCCGATGCTCCTCACAGACCAGAAAGGGAATCCGCATCCCCTGGTACTCGAGGGCCGTCTCCTTCTGGTGGCTTGGGCTCTTTCCGGGGAGCCTGGCAGACCAGCGATTTATCGCAGGCAGCTAGAGACCTCATATGGGACTCCTGGGCTCCTGGAACTAGAAGATGTTACTTATCAGCTTGGGGTTCCTGGTCCTCTTGGTGCTGTGAACGGGACTTCGATCCATTTACGGCACCTGTGACCGCCATATGGAATTTTCTGTCACATTTGTTCTCTTTGGGCCGCTCCTATCGTTCTCTCAACGTGGTGCGCTCCGCTATTTCGGCGGCGCACGTTCCCTCTCTTGGTATCCCAATCGGTAGGGATCCACTTGTTTGCCGTTTACTTAGGGGTATAAGGTTGCAGAGACCTCCGGACCCCAGATATTCTCGGCTCTGGGATGTGGCCTTGGTTCTTCAGTTTCTGAGAGATTGGCCGACTAATACCTCCCTCTCTCTAAGACAACTGTCGGCCAAGTTGACTTTGTTACTTTGCCTCGTTTCCTTTCGTCGAGTTTCGGACGTACGGGCTTTCGACGTCGACGCCTTTTCGGTCTCTCCGGAGGGAGTTACCTTTCGGGTGTCTAGACGTACCAAGTCCAACTCTACGTCGGTCTTTTATCCCTTCTTTGCCTCAGAACCGCAACTTTGGGTCGTTTCTACCCTTACTCGGTACGTTGAGGTCACTTCCGCGCTTCGAACTTCTGCCTCGGGACAGCTTTTAGTGTCCTACCGAACGTTCCCGTCTCAACTACTACACTCGCCAGGTGGATACGGTGGCTTCTGTCTCCGGCGGGCGTGGACCCCTGTTTTGGGGCACATTCAGTTCGTGCGGCGGCTGCTTCCTCGGCCTTCTCGGCAGGCGCTTCTCTGACAGACATCCTACATTCGGCGGACTGGTCGAGGGAGTCTACCTTCAGGACATTCTACTTTCGTCCAAGCACGGGGGCGGCTATGTGTCTTGTGAATCAGCGTTAAAAATGCAAAATACGAAGCCTCCTGTCATGTGGTAAAATTGAAGATTATGCTAGCGCTAGTGTACTTATAATCTTAATTTTAGTAATGACAGGAGGCGAGTATTTTCCCACCTCTTTCCCACCCTTGGTAAGTGCTCGTGGGTAAGTATATGGTTTCACTTCCTTTTGCGTTTTAGCAGCCAAGATCCTTTTAAGTGATGTCATTTACTGTCATTTTATGTGGGTCATGCCTGCAAGCAGGTTCAGTTTCGGTTCCTAACCCATTTCACATTGTTTTTCAGTATAAATGCTTGAGGTTTCCGGTCCAACTTCAGGGAGTTTCTTCGTGTCGATCGGACTTCGTCTCACGGAGATCTGAGTGCGGACAGAAGGTCTTTTGATTCCGGTTACAGTTCACTCCGAATTTTCTTCAGGCTTTACAGTTACAGGACAAGGAGTTTGTTCGGTGGTTGTCACGACCCTCGGTCTTGGTCGTGACTCCTTGGGAGCCGCATGCGGTTGCTCGCGTTTTGGAGTTCGTCAACCGCAGCTGGGGGCACTTAGTGGTTGCCTCAGGTGCGGTTGTCACGGACAACAGTCATGCGTGCGGTTGCCCTTGGCAACGTGTTTTATATGTGTGCACATTCCCTGTTTGGTGTCCACAGGGTTTGAGTTGTATGCACTTCCCCTTTTAGTTGCTGTCCTCCCTTCCATTGGTGTTGGAAGGGTTAATCCCCTTCTGTGTGTTGTGAACATTGGGTGTGTCTCTGTGTGGGTGTGACCTCAGGCCTCCTTATATGTTGGTGTGTTGGAGTCTGAGGGTTCAGTTTGGATTTGGCTCAGCTTGGTGTGGAGCTCTGCTCCTGGGCTGTTTGTAATCCTGTCTGTGTGAGCCACCCTTATTTATTATTCTGTTTCCCTTGCTGTGTCTGTTGTCCCCTCCGGTGTGTTTGTCATTCCTCTCCCCACCTGGTGTATGTAGTTGTGGTGTGGGTTGTGTCTGAGAGGTTTGATTATGGTGTGTGATGGCTCCGAAAGGGGCGTGCTTACCCGGAGGGGTTAAGCGAAGGCAAGACCGTGGGTTTCCCAGCCCGGAGCCTCTTTCCATCTTGGCTGCGGCAGGTAAGAGTAGATAACATTGTTATTGTGCTTTGTGTCTTACCTGCCGTACGGTTTCCCCCATTGCCTTGCATCCTGTCAGCTACTGGGCCTCTGGAGACGCCAGTCATCCGTGTCGAGGATGCACAGGCATTCTCTGCCCTGTCATCAGGCCTAGGGTGTAGCAGGGATAGCAGGGTCCTAGGTTGGAGAGTATGAGCCCCCTTACCTTATGAGGCGGCTCATACGCTAGGAGTCCAGGGAGAGCGCTTAGGGTTACGTGAGGAGGTGACCAGCTCCCTGTTCCCTGCTATCTGGCGTTGCAGCATCAGCTATTGCACGGTGGGGGGTTTTCCCCACTCCCCACCGTGACAGTGGTTCGTGGTTTAAGAGACATTGACTTTAGTTTGTCCAGTTTTTCTGATGTAGCATGCGAAAGAGGAGGAGGAGTCTCACGGCTCAGAATATATTACCTCCTATTGCATTTTGATTGGTTACTGTTTTAACTGTTTCTTTACTGCTGTGGAGTAAGTAAAGAGAGTTTAATGCAAAATACTCGCCTCCTGTCATTACTAAAATTAAGATTATAAGTACACTAGCGCTAGCATAATCTTCAATTGTTCCAGCTCCTATCAACATTCCCATTAAGTCTTCGTATCTAGTAATCAAGGGAATTAAAAACATATAGGGGGTCATTTAATAAGCTGAAATATGCCTATATTAGGCGTATTTCATGCGCAGATTGTGGCGCAACTGTGAATTTACCCCGTTCACACCAGGTCTAAAAAGGCGGGCGTGGCATGGGCGTGGAAGGGAATGGACCGGCAGGCCCGTCTCATTCACCATTTTCTTCACCTGTTACAGGAGTAGAAAAGGGTCTAAAGCAGGCATGCTCAACCTGCGGCCCTCCAGCTGTTGTAAAACTACAACTCCCAACATGCCCTGCTGTAGGCTGTCTGGGCATGCTGGGAGTTGTAGTTTTGCAACAGCTGGAGGGCCGCAGGTTGGGCATCCCTGGTCTAAATGTAAGACAGGTAGGAAGCTGGCGCTGGATACGCCGAAGTTATAAAGAGGCCGCTGTCTCAACATAACTACGGCAGATCCATCGCCAGCTTAGGGCTTTATTAAGACCGGCGTCTAAACGCTGTTCCTAATAAACGTGCCCCGTAGTGCCCTAGGCCACAATGGAAATGTAAACCCTTTCATTGCCCCAGACCACCATGGCTGCAGAAATAAAGGAAAGGCACAACATAGAGTCCTAAGAACAGATGCTCCAGAATTGTTATAGAGAGGAGTTCACATCAGAAGAGGTGAAAGGTCCTCTTTAAACGTAATGTGCAGCAATATTTATGTAAATGGTATTCAATATAGAGGGTTACCTATGCACTAATCACATATATAACCTGTATTACTGTACTAAAGTGGGCTGGAAGCCCTTTCAAGATTATATTTGTAGTCTTTCATATGTGCAGAGACGAAAGCGCCTAAATGTCCAAGACATGCCTATATCTTTCGTATATCTATGGGTTCTAAGAGGGTTCGGCAGCCAGTACTTTTGGATGACATCAATATGTGATTGGTGGGGGTTTGACTCGCGGCACCCCTGCCCACCAGCTGTTTGAAGAGGCGGTGGCGCTCCCACCAGCACTACTTCTTTGTGTGTTATCTCAGAAGTGCGTGTTCCAGTCACTTGAATGGGTCGAGTACTTGTAATTACCCTGCGCCGCCGCTGCAAGCGAGACGATAAGCAGCGTGATCTTGAAGAGGAAAACAATGCTCGCACGAGTGCCGCCTCCTCTTCACGGGGGGTGCAGCGATCAGATACTGATGTCATCAATATGTACTGGCTGCACAGCCCTTAACCCCTAAAGAGGTGACACGGAAGATGGTCTTGGACCTTCAACCTTCAAGGCAGACTGACGTGGACACCACCACATTGATACTAAGGAGTGCTGTCCATCCCTACATTGCTCTGACATGGACAGTGACAGCAATTCTGTACTTCTGAAATCAATTCAAGACCCTTCAGGAGGACTGCAATAAATCTCCATGTGATACAGGTGTGATAGAGTACAAGCCCCCATGGCCCGGCTCATGTGGTGTATGTG
Source organism: Bufo gargarizans (assembly GCF_014858855.1). Lineage (NCBI taxonomy): Eukaryota > Metazoa > Chordata > Amphibia > Anura > Bufonidae > Bufo > Bufo gargarizans. The sequence continues at coordinate 14,209,838 of NC_058087.1, read as the reverse complement.
AATAACTACTGTACAGACGTCTGGCTCACCATCGCAGCTGCCTCATTGTGTTGGTCGTTCTTCAGTAGGAGGGCGCACTGCTGCTGGCAGGAATCAATGTCATCTTGAGCAAGATACAGATGTGCCAGCTC